>NC_090941.1:307183616-308517783 GCF_040938575.1 Ambystoma mexicanum
GTCTGGGCATACCCTCTCTCACAAGGAGAAACAAACTGACCATAAAAGTGATGGGTGGAAGGTTTCGAATGAATCTAAACCACTGGCAATTGCTCTGGGCAACATTCCACACCACCGTTTTTTAGCCCGTCTGCGCCATTGCAAAAGGGGACCAGCCATGTGCAAATCAGTCAGCAGCTGCCGCCACCGAAGGTAGCAGCCCAGCCCGAACTGCTAGGCCAGGTCCCCTCTGCACAGCATTGCCAGTGGTTAACATTAATTCTAAACCTTCCAGCCATCACCTCTTTGTTTTTGCTTTGTCACCCCGAGTGGCACGGGTATGCCCAGACGTGGGTCCCGTGCCTGCTGGGCCTAGAGACCCAAGCTACTCCTCACTGATGAGCCCCAACAAGGGCGAAACATGTTTGGGGATGCTTGTGGTCTCGTGCAGAAGGGATGTGGCCTAGCAGTTCAGGCTGGACTCCCCCTTTTGGGGTGGGGCCAAGCCTGATTTGCATATGGTCTTTCCCCTTCTGTAATGGCTTGGCAGGCGAAGAACGGTGGTCTGGAGGGTTGCCCAGAGCATTGCCAGTGGTTAAGATTAATTCTAAACCTTCCAGCCATCACCTCTTTGTTTTTGTTCATGTCTATATGGTCAAACGAATATTCTTTGTGTCTAAATGCATGTTTGACCTAGTGTTCGTGTTTCTACATGCTGAATGCATATCAGCTTCATGTCCGTCGTACTCATGTGTGTCAGTTAGCACTGAGTTAACTCGCTCCTGCCATCTTTAGTTACATCAGGTTCATTTTGTCTTTTATTTGTCTGGCATAATGCTGATAAGGTTGCCTTAGTGAATAGCATTTCTCACTTTTACGGTATTGGGGCGGGGGTGGGCAAGTCACCATGAATGACATGTTCATCTGTCTCTTGACACAACCCTCCTCCTACACTACCAAACGATGGGAAGGAGGTTTACCTTTGTGGCTGGGCCTGTTTTTCCCACATGACTTGGTTCACTGCAGGTTTAGTAGCGGGGCTGAGGAGGCGGTTTATCCACTTCTCATTCTGTTCGATTATAGAGCAGCAGTCATTTTGTCACATTCACCAGCATTTAATGGGCTGACTTCTGCAAACCCCACTCGCATGCCAAATTTTCATATCTACGTGTCCCTCACTAATCAAACAGTGAAATCCTAGATTTACAGTATGATAAGGAAAGTGTGAAATGTTTGGAAGCATTTTCCATTCAGTAATTCAAAGAAGTCACCTTTTTTTCTAATAAGCAGAATTGAGGCATTTAGCACAAACCCGGAGTAAAAACATATGTGCTGAAAGCATGAGTGTCCACACTACAATAGGGTGGATATATTCCCTTTTATTTCTTCAAGAATATGACTGTTATTTCCACTCTCTTACATGGGTAAAGTAACTTCTGGCATGCATATGGGGTGAGAAGATGGTGTTTTGCCCCATCCCTTTACTAAGGTGGATGGTTGGTCACTGGTTCTTTCTAAAGGTATGCCCTGTATGTTTTAGAGACAATGGGCCTCATCAGGAGTCTGTTGTTTTTCCGGCATTAATTCCACCGAGAAGAATTAGTGGTATCTCAGTGACCTGTGGTGCAATTTGTGGCAGATCACAACGTGTTGTGAACGTACACACCACTTTGACGGTAATGCTAATTATGTCTGGTGGAATCAGCACCAAAAGAGGGCACTCTAATGAAACCGTGGCACAATTACCGTTACCGCTAGAGAGTAGTCAGCGCAAATAGCACTGGCTCAGTTAACTCCAATGTAAATAGCATCATTGCAGGAAGGGAACGCATGGCAGCTGTCATCTTTAAAAAAAGAATCCACCCTGAATTCCCCACTTCATGCTGCCATCCGACCTCAAAAGCCACTGGGATCACGTCACAGGAGAGGACCCGAGGGAAGGTGCCAGAAACCCGACTCCAGAAGACCAAATGCAGTGAGGGGTATACAATTTACTCACTGATAATGTGGTGGGACACTGTGATGAGCTCTACAGGAGCAAGCAGAGGAAAACATAGGGGCAGCGTAAGACACCAATCCGTCAGGCAATAAGCCAGAAGGACACAGCGTTTGGCATGGTTCCCCGGAATGTAGTAGACTGCTGCAAGCACTGTAATGACCTAAAGGTCAGGGTGCAGGGCCACCTCTCCCAACACCAGCATGAGGCCATGGCCACAGGAGGCAAAACCACAGAGCCAATTGTCCTCACACCCTGGGAGGAGAAGGCTAGCAGCATCCTCAACATGGAGGGGATTGAGGGAGTTGGTGGAGGGGAGGCGGGTGCCAGCAGCCAGGAGGCAGGAGGTGAGTCACCCCCCCAATTCACATTGCAAATGACCAACCATATATGTGTCTCTCAGCATGAAATGTACTAATGGGCAGGGGCACATGCCAGCAGGCCCAACAGCTGGGGCGGGCAGTCAGGGTTACCGGATGGGGTGTGTAAGGAATGCATTGTATCAATAGTAAGCCAGACACACGTGATCACAGTTCAAGGGTGTTTATTGAACTTTAATAAGGGTTTGAAAAACTCTGATCTAAACCTAAATCTACAGATGGGAGCAAGCTACAACCATAAAATAATAATAACGCAGTCCTAGTGGTGTCTTGTCCAAATAAAAGGGCCTATACCAATAAACCTACTGCCAATCCTTACCTCGAAATACAAATAGTGTGGGTTATAAAAAAGAAAGAAGTGTTCTCAAAATGATATGTCAAGATGTTCAGGCTGTTGGCCTCCCATTCCACGTTTTCAGCACAGTGACAAGGCAGTACACTCGAGCAAAGCACACACTCTGGCTTCTCTAGCATGAGGATAAAGTTCAATCTTTAGCGTCATGGCCTTCCGTGCCCAAGTCGCTTTGCCTTTCAAAGTCTCTTCTTTCAGATGGCCTGATGCAACAAACAGTAAGGTATTTTCCTCCTTTAGTTTTCACAAGTACTCAATTTCTCAAGTGATTCACTATTCAGCTCAGATCCCCCTCAGCAGGGTGCTCAGATCCTCTCAACAGAATGTTTGTAGGTCATTCACGATTCACTTCAGATCCCCCTCTGCCAGACTCAGATCCACTTTAACACATGCATCCGATTTCTCAGGTGACTCACGGTTCATCCCGGATCCCCCTGAGCTGGGCTCAGATCCTCTTTAACAGACTGTTCTATTAGTTTCCGCCAGCCGAAATCGGACCAATTTCAAGTTAACCTTTTATCACAAACTTGCTTTAACCAAAAGCTCTCAGCTGATCTCCCCACACCGGGCTCAGACCAAATTCAAGTTAACCTTTTAACACAAACTTGCTTTAACCAAAAGTTCTCCGCTGATCTCCCTCCGCCAGGCTCGGACCAACTTCATTGGCATCAACTTTCACTACGTTATTAACATCGAAGACTTTCAATTGTACACAGGATTTTACTTGACCCGTTGCAGGACCATTTCGATTCACAATTCTTTGTCATTCTTTTGCTTTTAACACCTTTCAGTTAGATACCTTACAGAGACTTTTTACGAATGAGCACCCACGCGGTGCCCGACCACTCTGTCTAAGGTATCGTATCTTGGCTTCAAAGTTCAATCACTTGTTTGCTCGTCTCTTTTACTCCTGTTGATTATCACATACACTTCACACACTGTTCTCTTCACCTTTCACTATACAATGTTGCTGCTTGCAACCTTGGCTTCAATGCAGACTTGTCTGGTATTGTAATACGTAAAGTTTCCGTAAATGATATAAACAACTGAATGGTTACCTCAAGGGATCACTGATCACTCTTCTTCCTTATCTCTTCACTAACTTGTCTCGAAAAAGGGTCCGACAGGGGGTGAATGCGAATGCCTCCCCGAGACCCTTACTCCGCCTTCTGGTCAAGAATAGAGGAGGGGAAAGGCCTCAGGGAAACCCTCTGGGGAAGAAAACCCTGCGTCGACAGCCTCTGGATTGATGTTGTCTGGGCGGAGAAGATTCAGGTAACCTCAGGTTGGGAGCCATCTAATGGGAAAGGTAGAAGAGTATGGTGAGTAGGAGATGGGTAAGTAGAAGGCAGAGTATCAACAGGGGATGGCAAGGAATTACCTGAAAAAGGGGGTGTTGGCCTATCAAGCTGGATAGGAAGTTCCCCGATAAGAACCTGATGAAATCAGACTCGAGGATGCATAAGGAAGTAAGATTTTATCAAACACCAACAGAGCGGGCTGGACTACGGGACTCGCGGCTCCTAAAGATTGTGATAAATTGGAAATGTCAGTTTTAATTCTCTCTCTCTGGGGACTTTATGGAATGTCTGACTATTCTATCTAATGTACCGAACGTTAGGGGGAGAATCTCGTTAGCGGACTGTTCCGCGAGATCCGGCTCGTAGCAGGTGAGTGTAAGAGCGCCTGCTCGAGTCCCCTGTATCGGGAAGGAGTTGGGAAAGAAGGTCGAGCCTGAATGAGGGAAATGGGAGGACAGGGTTAGACAGAAGGAATACAAGGAGCGGACAGAATTAGCAACAAGAATCCTAGAAACGAACTCACGTAGCGTTGTTGTTGAAGAGTAGCAAAGCGTCTGTGCGTTTCTGGCAGGAACAGATGTACTGAATCCCGAGCAGGAGGGCGGTCCTTCCTCGGCCTGTGTTGTTCAACGTCTAGACCCACACCTTCCATAGCGGCGGCCATCTTGGTAGTGAAAATGGCCAAAATCCGTCTTTGGGACCACCGATGCCACAACGACCACGGTCTCCGGAGAGGCGTGACAGGTATCAGTCTCCCCAAATCACCGGCTGTGCCGACTTCACTGCTGCTGCTTTGTTCTAGGAGCCAATTTCCTTGTCTTACGTTTTCCTCTATTGAAGGTTCCTGAAGTAACGGTTCCCTGTCGAAGAGGTCAAGGGCATTTCCTTCCTTGCGATCCCTTTCAGCTTTACCGTCTTTCACCTTTGTTTTGCCTTGCTCAGAGTGTGCTCTCATACTCTGCCTTTTACCTGTGTGGGGAAGTGTAATGGAAGTCAGGTGTGTGTAATAGTCAGTAAATGCCTGACCCTGCCTGACCATTGTATTGGGACATGACCGGTATATGGTTTGGGTGTTAGTCTGTTTTCTCTTATATAGGGCTGTCCGAGAGAAAGTGTTTATGTTGGAAAAGGGGGAGGGGTTCAGTTCCCAAGTATCCTGCTTGGTAGGATGGGGTTTTGGTGTTACAGGGAAGGGGATACTACCGCATCTCACCATCCGGTGTCCCACTTCCACTCCCTGAATACCCCTCAGCCAGGTGCTCCTCATGCACTAGTCCACCCCCAGGAACTGGATCCAAAAGCGATGGCCATATCCTGGCCACCTGGATTACAGATCTCCGGGGACTAGCGCATGAAACACCTTTAGGTTTCTCACAGGTGCCACATCAGCCCCCCTCCACAGCAGCCTGGGGGGTGGCCACCAAGTGCACCACTGAGCTGGTGTGGAGTGTGAAGGTGCGACGAGCAGCCTATCCAAGTGCAATGCACCCCAGTCCCCTACTGGCACGGTTGCCCCATGAGCTGCTAAACCTAAGGCTGTGCCTGGATGCAAGCACATGACCATGAGAGATTGCCACAATATGCATGACCCTGCAGAACATCTTGCATGCATGGTTGACCCAGTCAGCTGTACCTGCATATTCAGCCCACTTTGACCGCACAAGGGCCAAAATCCACCCGGCCATGGGTCACAAACACATGAGCTGCTAAACCTAAGGCGCATGCAGTAAGCCTTGTCCATCCATGCTCATATGGCCACATTGGTGGGATGTCTCTGATCAAGGGCTTGTGGGACTTGCATGCCAATGCACGTGAACCTATTCTATAGGTGGGTGGGGCTCTCTAGCAGTCACCCCAATTATCAGCAGAGAACACTCAGGCCCATCAAAGATTCCCCGCCACGACAATGGAAGACTCAGCCATCTCAGCCATGGGGCAAAGTTACTGGGCCTCATTCCGAGTACGGCGCTAACCAATGGCGCTATTAACGCCATTCCAAGGTTGGCGGGGCGGTAATTCCCCATTCACTAAGGCTCTTCCCCATTCCCAAATGAGCCCCCATAGGGCTCAATGGGAATGGGGAAGATGCAAATAACGGTGACCGTTCATTACGGTCACCGTTATTGGCTTGGAGGCCCCTTTGCGCCCTCGACTTTAACACCTGCTCAAAGCAGGCGTTAAGGGCGAGGGCGCAGAGGGAACTCGGAGTATGGCAGTAAGGGATTACCGCCACCGGTCTCGTTACCGGTGGCCGCTATCCCTTACCGCCATACTCGGAATGAGGCCCACTGTCTCTTATTAGCAAACAAATGACAGGGATCACACCAGAATCAAAGTACAACTCCACTTGTAAGCTTCTCAAGCTCTTCCAAATGGCACAACACTGATTTTAAATCACAATCGACAAATTACCCACCAAGTTCTACAGTGTCCTGTACACTTCAAGTCCTGTTGAGCAACCTCACTGGTGATGTAACCACTACCGTAGCAGATGACATTTCATTACTCGATCTTTCAATAGATGTGTCCGCTTATGACCTGCCCCAAAAACAATGACAAAAACAACATAACATATATAAAGCAGCCTTCCTGTCTCCTAAAAGGGAAATCCAATAAATCTTGTGGTCCCTTTTCTATAGCTTCGCCTTATAGAAATCCACCTCTGCGAGGTAAAACAGGAAACCACCTTCCACAATATAAGGTAGCTTCTTCCGCTAACCAATATAAACAGGTAAACCATTAAATAATCATCCATGAACCAAGCTAACTTGCCTAACTCACAGGGAAACTATTATATATTTGTTTCTTTTTTTCAAAGTTGTTTCATCTGCAAGATAAGCTGACTGTCTAAGCTGACCGCCAAAACAGACTGCCTAACACACAGGTGTCCTTACATCAAACGGATATTTCCTCCCCACATTTGCCATATAGCTGAGTATATTCTTACACTCTGTGATCCGCTGGGGTCTTTCGGACACTGACTCTCCCACAACCTGCCACTCTGCCGTCCGGACTGATAGGCACCACACGGGAAGCGTGCAGGATTTTTCCTCCAAAGGCGACTCCTGTCAACCTCTTCTTTACACAGGTGTGGTTTTAGGGATTGATTTCCTCTGTTTTCCACACTTCCCCTCAGGCATGCGGCGGGATAAGGCAGTTTCTCGCTGAAAAATCCTAGCGACCCTCCTCTGCTACCACTTTGTATAGGTGGACGGGGCTCTCTAACTGTCACTCCAATTATCAGCAGAGAACACTCAAGCCCATCAAAGACTCCCCATCAGAAGAATGGAAGACTCAACAATGGGGCGAAGTCTTTTATTGACAAACAAATGACAGGGATCACACCAGAAACACAAGTATCCTCCAGAGCTCTCATCTTCTAAGTATGTGTCACCCAGTTTTATCACGCTGTGACTTCACAAATCCAGGTTCCATGTCAGAATCCTATCACACATTTACATTGGTCAGTTTGGCTAGGGTACAGATGGGAACTATATGGGTTAGTTCTACAATTTGATAGCCATGTCTGGGGGCCCCTCCTAGGACCGCCTCTACTAGTATCAATCTACCAGACTGAGTGTACCTTTTCAAGGCAATGGGAATGAACATGGAGGTGCAAATTGTTCCCTAATGTTGCAATCTGATCACCTAAGCCTGGGAAAGTGCAGTCAGTTAGCAGCTTGTGGGCAACACTTGTGGCCTTTTTCCTTCTGGTTATACAGCAACAGTCCTCTTCGTCTACCTTGGTTGAGTGGGCATTGTCCTGTTCAGCTGGGTCACATGCGTAGAGACCACAAAATGAAGCTGCCCTGTTTGTAATTATGAGGATTTTACCTTGACTTTCGGCAGGTGGCTCATTGTCTTGTTAACTGGAACTTTTCAGTCTCCACTTGTCCTTGTCTGAGTGGCTCATTTCTGCTCCCCCCTGGCCTGGCGGCGATCATGTCAGCTTTTCCATGTACCCAAAGCCTGTCTCTCTTCTGCCATCCATTTCCGAGACCTACAGCTTCTATATCATTCCCTATGGCTTCTCCATGTTAATAGCAGTCAAGCATGTGCAAGCTAAACATAACACTCTTTGCATCTTGCGGTTCCAGCTTTGGCAAAGGATATGAATATAAAGAGATATGTATAACTGTCTGCCCTCTGCCTACGTGAGTCATAAGCATGTGCTTCGTGCCTATATCTAATAAACTAGGACATGTTCATGTAACCTCATGAATGGGTGAATATGTACTCCATGTATAATGGTGCTACATTATGATGTGAGTGATGATGTCATTGATTTCTGGCTTTGCAGTCAGTCGACTTGCTCGATCAATGTCATTTCCATATCATCCAAGTCATTGATTGGGTATGGTCTGAATGGCTGTCTGAGCGAATAACACTTCTCACACCTGCAATGTTTGTTTGTTTGTTTGTTTTTATTATTTGTAATGCGCACCTAACCCAGGGGTAGCAGGGCGCAAGAGCAACAAGAGGATTGTATAGCTTAGGTTACATGTGGCAAAATGGATGGAATCCAGCAATGGTTACAGTACTGGACACATCCGCATCATTAAGAACAGATACAATAAATCATATTTACAGAAAGTATAATATACAAAGTTTACAAGTTATAGCTAAGCATATAGGGTAGGTGAGAGGAGCAAGTACGTTAGTTGTCGTGTTCCTTGATCCAGTGGATAAGATTGGATCTAAATTGTATTTAAGGAAGGTCTTCCCTGAAGGGTGGCGGTAGAGGGTTCCAATGTTGTGCTGCTTTGACGGGAAAGCTACTCCCCCCGGTCATTGTACGTTTGAATCTTGGCACCAATAGGAGATTTGAGTTGACCTTTCTGGAGGGGCGGCAGGAAACTTGTCTGGTAAATCTCTTTGTCAGGTAAAGAGGGGCTGAATGGTGGAGACATTTGTGGATCATAGAGACAGATTTAAGGAAGATCTTGTCTGTCATGGAGAGCCAGTTGACAGATCTTCTAGTATCTGAAGTGTGGGCTTTCTTCGGGAGACTAAGGGGTGCTCTTAAGGCATTATTTTGCAATATTTGAATCTTGTTTGTGATGTATTTGTTCCTGCCTACGTATAGGGCATTACAACAGTCCAACTTGGACAGGATCAACGCTCTAGTTAGTGTAATGCAATTATTGGAGGAGAGGAAAGGTTTGGCTGCTCTGATGAGTTTGCAAGTATAGGATGTGGCGGAGGAAGCCAAAGGGTTTTACCTCGTTAGCCAAGACAATGGTATTATTGTCAATTTCGAATGAAGAGTAGTTCTGGCCAGGTTTGTTAAGGTTAGCTGTTGTGCCCAGGATGAGGAGTTCCGTTTTGTCATCATTCAGGCATAGACCATGGGAGGCCATCCGTGCCTGGATGATGAGGTACACTCTCTTTACAAAGGCCAAATCCTTGTCATAATCCCCTGTCAACGGGATGAGGATCTGGGTATCATCGGCATAGTTTGTGTAGGTGATACCCAGACCGTCAAGGTCATCGAAAAGGGGCTTTGTAAAGATGTTGTACAAGGTGGGCAAGACGCAGGAGCCCTGGGCACACCGCAAGTTATAGGTATTGGGTCCACAGCTGCTAACGGGGAGAAGACTCGCATTGTTCTGTTGTTGAGAAAGGACTGAGTCCAGTCGATTGCATCTTGGGAAAAGTGGGCTGTCGTGTCTAAGTGCTTGCAGAGGATCTCATGGTCGACCAAATCGAATGCTGCAGAGAGATCAAGGAGCAGCAGTAGTGCCGTCTTGCCCTTGTCTTTCAGCTCATCTATTTGTGCCTTAAGGTCTCAGTTCCATGTTGGGGTCTGAAACCTAACTGTTGGACTCCTAGGAGGTTGTTGTATTCAAGGTAGTGTTGGATTTGTAGGTATGCTATTTTATCAAGGATTTTAAGTAGGAATGGCACTGTGGTTATAGGACGGTAGTTGGTGGGGATGGAAGAATCTAGATTTTGTTTTTTGAAGAGTGGGAGGACCCAGGATTGTTTCAGGTTGTTGGGTATGATACCTGAGGTGAAGGATGCATTTATAAGTTTGGTAAATTTGGTAAGTTTGGTAATGAAAGGAGAGAGTTCACAAGCTGCATCTTTTATGAGTTGCGCTGGGCATAAGTCACCATGGCAGTTTGAATGTTTAAGAGTAAGGATGACTTTTTCAACCTCTATAGTAGATACTTTGTGAAAGTTAAAGTGGGGGATGCCTGCATAAGGTGGAGTCAAGGTAGGTAATGGAGCTGTT
The DNA here is from genome assembly GCF_040938575.1 of Ambystoma mexicanum. NCBI lineage: Eukaryota > Metazoa > Chordata > Amphibia > Caudata > Ambystomatidae > Ambystoma > Ambystoma mexicanum. The sequence continues at coordinate 307,193,863 of NC_090941.1, forward strand.
GCATTAGTGTTGCTAGATTTCGAGGTGGTAAGGAGAGTGTCTTTTTTGTTGTTGATCTTGGTTTGTAAGTTTGTAATTTTATTGGCCAGAGCATTTTGTATGCCTATGCACCAGTTTTTGTCCTTGAGGCAGGAGTCTGGAGTTTGGATAGGGGATTCTACCTCTTTCAGAATAGCAAAAACCTCTTTGGTATTGGACTTGGCTTTGGAGATGCTGAGGTTGTAGGAAATTTGTTTAGCAAGGATCATTTCTTTTTTATAGAGGGTGGCTTTTTGTCATGCATCAGCCCTGGAGGTTCGTTCACCATTGGAGGTACCACTAACATGGCCGACTGTAACTCGTTAACAGTCTAGTCTTTTTTTCCAAGATGGCTGATGGAATCTATAAGTTGCAAGCCAGACCGGCGCTCTGCGCGTTGTATCGTCTAATGTTACGTGTGCTGCCAGTCTCTCTTAGCAACTAGCCTTCAGCGTATTTCCAATTACCCCACTTTCCTCTGGCCTCTGTATTTCACTACAGCCTTCCCGCTACTTTTTCACTTGCAGTGATTCCTGTTTCTCAGGTAAGGTATGGGGGACTCTTTTGCTATCCTTTCTATCACGGCGCGGTTAGTACTTTTACTACGCGTCCTCAGTTTGTATGTCTACCGAGGCTATCTTTCTCAGCCTACATATAGAGTTCCGATTTGCTTCTACTCTGTTTGTACGTTCTTTTGATGTATATTTTCCTAGCATCCTCTTTCCATTCCTTTCCTTCTTATCTGTGGTCTAGTAGGACTGTCTCTTCCACCCCGTTCCATCAGTTTGATTATACCCGCTCACTTGATAAGTATTCCTGCCCGGAGGACTGAGACGCTACTCCGAGCTTGTTAGCCCGGAACATTTTGCATCGACTCTTTCTCCGTGTACTACTGCAGTGGGCATCATCCATCCAAGCCATCTTAAAGCTACAGTGCATAAACTTTCACGGATACTTCTCCAAGGACGGACTAAATTTCGTTTGGGGTTTTTTCTGCCATCTCGGCTTTTTCCCCATACAAAGGGCGTGCTCCCCAGGTATCCTCCAGGTTTGTGTTCCATTCAGATCACGGAGGCCACCGAGGGAGCGCAACCCTATCTTCGTCAAAAAAAAGAGAAGGAGTCACAAGAAGGAGTCAAGATCAAGAAGAAGAAAGGAGTGGCAAGATTGGAGGAGGTACGAGAAGAAACAGGTGAGGAGGAGTCAGGGGAAGAGGAGGCTCAGCTTGACACTTGCTTGCTCAAGTTATTCTTGTTAGTCTCAGATGGATCTAGTCTCCATATTTTTTCGCAGCAACTTTTCTCTTGTCTAATTGCTTTTAGGTGTGGAGTGAACCAGGTATTCACATGTTTGCGAGGTTTGCGCTTTCTCATTTTTAATGGTGCTATGACATCAAGGGATGATAACATCACTTTGTTGTACATATCTACCATAGTGAAGGGATCAGCGTGGTCTGAGATAGAGTTGAGAGTGCGTACTATCAAAGGGAAAATGTTTTCTGGAGTCATATTTCTTTTGTTTCTGGTGGGGCCGCTGGTGCTATACTGTCAATAAGCAATGGAGCTGATGCCTCTAGTGAGAACATAATCAGATGATGGTCAGACCAGGATTGGGGCATTATGGATGTGACCGTGATTGGGCAGTTGTGCTCGGCAATCCAGTCAAGGGTTCTACCTTTGGTGTGGGTGGGAGCTGTGATCCTTTGGGTAATACCTAATTCTTCTAAGGGGTTGTTGATTAGGGTAGCGTTAGAGTCTAGAGGGTCACAGAAGCCAAGGTTAAAATCTCCTAGTATGATGCTTTGAGAGGAATTTTTAAGATTGTTGGACAAGATGTTTGTAGGTCCTCTTCGAACGGTCCTAGAGGGCCCGGAGGTCGGTATATAAGGTGGATGGATACTGACTGCGTGTTGGACATGGCTAACTTGGCGGTTAAAGATTCACAAGAGTCAGTGTTGTGGGGTGGAGAGAGTCTCAGTGTAAGGTTGGTTTTAGTTATTATTGGCGAGGCCTCCACCTCGTGAGGTGGTACGATCTAGTCTTAGCAGGGTGTAGTCATCTGGGATGGCTAACATAATCGCTGGAGCAGCTGCGGGGTGGAGCCAGGATTCAGTGATCGCTAGGAAGTTTATATTTTCTTTTTGTAATAGATCGGCTATATCTGTTGCGTGGGCAACCATAGAGAGGGCATTTATAAGAGCACCCTTAATCCCAGACTGTGCTGGTTGGGGCAGTGAAGGTTGTACCTTGAGATTGCATTTTGGGGCAGAAGTGGGCTCTCAGAAAAGTCTGCTGTTCAGTTGGAGGGGGTGCTGTGGATGGCTAGTTTTGAAAGGGCTAGTAGTAGCATTACTTGATACTTTTTTAGTTAGAGGGTCGTACAGTCTTGGGAGTCTCGTGCATAATTTGAGGTTCCTCTGTAATAGGGTACAAGGTCTAGTGATCATGTCAATCTGCTTAGGGAGGTTGTGCGCGGACGCTAGTGGAGGTGTGTCGTGTAACATAGTGAAGTCTTGCAGGGTGATTATATGGAGGAGTGTCCTTAGTAGGACCGTGTAGAATGGTGGGAGGTACATATCGTGTGCGTAGGGCTAGTTGCGGGGTGGACCAAGGATAGGTATGCAGTGTAGGTAGCTATGAAGGCAGAGTTCATAAATGGGACCACAGGTCTATAATTTGGTAGCTGAGCATGTGACACAAATAATAGCTTGAACAATGTAGAGCTACTGTCTATTTGCAAGCAAGGCACAGTAGACCTAGCAGGACTAGCATTGTACATGTACAAAGGACCTATGGCTAAACAATAGGTTGGATGCGCATATGGCGTAAATAAGCTAGTATGAGGCTAGTATGCTAGGTAACACAATGGGAAGCATACAATCATAGGCATTATTACTTGAGTAGTGCTGGGTTAAATACAGTATAGCGTGCTAGTAGCTGTAGAACTATAGGCAAGCACAGTTCATTTGAGTGACCTAAATGCTAAGAAGGTAAGGCTAGGCAAGGCTAAGCATGATAATCAGAGCAAGCTATAGAAATGGATACCAGGTACATGGGCGTTAACAGTTTTTGCACAGTTATCTGGATTCAGTTTCGTAAATAGCACAAATCACAGTAGGTTGCACAATGTTAAATGAGTCTGGGGGCTGTGTTTCACCTAGATTCGAAATTCCCAAAAACAGCATGAATCACAGTAGGTTGCACAATGTTAAATGGGTCTGGGGGCTGTGTTTCGCCTAGATTCGATATTCCCAAAAACAGCATAAATCACAGTAGATTGCACAACACTTTGTTAGACATGGAGAGCATGCTTGAGCAGGGAAACTCTATGTAAGGTTCTGCATGTTCAGATTGTTTGGTGAGGGTTGGAGAGTTTCACAGTTGAAGGCTATAGTATATAACGTAAGTTACCTCTATTAGTGGAACCAGCAAGCATCACTTTTCTCTAGGCGCACGGGCAGGGGGTCTGGCCCTGAGCTCTGGTCAGCTTGGGACAGTCTCAGAACAGTTGCTGGCCTTGCCCTCAGGGCCTTTCCAGGAAGGGCCGGTCCGCCTCCCGGCGTCAGATAGGCTAGAATGTAGGCAACTGAAACCAATCAGCAGCTGCCTGTCCTCGGAGGAGGAAGTGAAGCAGAGGGGATGATGCACACGGCACGGGCAGCCATCTTGGAGTTGCTTTTGCCTCGTGTGCTGCAATGGCTTCCTTGTGGCTGGGGCTCACACAGTTAGGTGGGCACAGCTTTTTCAGTGTTTGCACATATAATAAAATAAATGCGCTAGATATTTGAGAAAATGCTATCGGTTACCGCGCTTAATGCCTGAAGAGTAACCAATTGAGGATTGATATTTTCAATAGGTGGCTATGTACAGCGAGCGTACCTTTGTGCTGTCCTGCACTTCAGGGTGGCTGCTGTGATCCACTGCTCCTGCAGTGGTCAGGAGCTCCTGCTCCTGCTCGGATGGTCTGCTGCTGTCCCTGTCTCACGACTGTCTCACGACAATACATTGAAGTTTGTGGTGATGGGCCTAGAAGTGAGGCATATCTGTTGTTTCTCTGCCTTCATGCTGAGGGTCGTGTGGGGGTCATGAGGATTAGATTTGACCACCCATCTGCAATCCCCCCTCTGGTCGACTTGTCAACCACACTACTTACACCATTCTCTTTTTTCATCTGCAGTTTCGGGAGCCAAACCTTTGTTATCCCTCCAAGATGTCCATAGTGTTTTGCATGGTCATCCAGGCTCCATGTCACATAGCTGCAGTCCCCGTCAGGGTTGTACCATACCCATTTTCCCCAATAGTCATGTGTGTTGTGAGGATACTGGAACGACGTTCCTGTCGGGAACAGGGGACACTGCGTCAGTTGTGATTTCAGTGTATTTTGTGTTTTTGTTTCTTTATCTTCTTCAGTCTCTACATCTATGAGCACTTTCATCTTCTTAGTTTTCTTTCCAGACTGTGTGATGATTAACCTGATGACACAAAATGTCAGCAACACGAATATCAAAGCTGCTGCCAATACTTTCAGTCCATTGGTTATCCATGTTGGTATCTATGAGAATATGTAAGATGGCCACCCTACGTCTTTTCTGTCATTTTTCGTTTCTGCCTCCATCTTTGTGTGCAGCTCTTGGAGTCTGGTGATGTTGTATGTTAGCGTCCTGTTGCCTTCCTCGTTAGCAGGAATGAATGTACAGTAAGAAGACACAATATTGGTGCCTCCATGGCTGTGATGTGATTTAGAACATACCTGTTCTGGAGGGACATTAGCCTAACTGCTCTCAGCTCTTCCTTGATGGCGTTGAACCCCTTCACGGTTGAGTTTATTGTCTGCATCAGCTCTCACTCTGTAATCTGGAGCCATTTGGCATTCACATCCAATGCATTTTCCATGTCTGATGAGGCATATTTCCCCCTTTTCACTCTGGTCAACCCTACAGATCTCTTCTTCCTTTTGTTGGTATGCATTTTAGGGAACCCTTCGATTTGTATGTCCTTCTGAGGCACTACTAATGCTGGGGTGTTCAGATGTACAAGTGAACATATCCCTCCCCAATAGGGAGGCAGCCACAGGTATGCCTTCGACTCAAAGACCCAATAGTGGTCAACCAGCATTGCTGTTCCGACCTTCATGCCTGGTATTCTCAAAATCTGCTTACATCCTTGATTTCGACAACCTCTACTTCACCATCATTCTGGAAACATAAAGCTGCTTCCTTGAGCGGTATGATTGGCATGGGCCCTGCTTCGTTTTCTAACAATATGAGCAGTTTGGCACTTGCTTCCCATTCCTTGAGGCGCTTGTCGTTTTCTTGCTCTATTACTTCCACTGGAACCGATAGGAGAGCATGTGCTTTGCTCCCAACAACTCCCTCTGTCCATCCGTCCGTTATGTATACTTGTCTATACACAAGCATCTATGGTCTTTCCCAACATCCTGGCATCCCTCCTGTTTCTACGGGCCCTTTCTCGGGGCACTGTTACTCTTTCTGTGTCTCTGTCTGTACTTCTCCTTTGCGTGGACCCTCTGTAATATATTCTATACTTTTATCTGTGTTCAAGTAATCGTCCAACATTTCCTTGAGTCCTTATGCAGTTATCTTCATACGGGAATGTCTCATTAGACATTAACCTTAGTGTGGTATGCTTTCCTTGAAATCGTCCTCTTGTGGTGCATAGCGACAAATGCATGAGGCATTGTGCTCTTGCCACTGGAACTTCAGTTGCCACAAACGTTCTGGATACACTCATGGCATAGGGGATGAGAAAGAAAACATAACAGGTCTCTTTTGTTGTTTATTTCCCCACTTTGGCCATTTGGCTATACCACATGTTGTTTGATATACGGGCCAAATAAGTTAGTAGGAATTTACCAGGTTGAAATCTGCTTCTGCACTGCACCTAACTCTCTTTACTTCTTTAGCTGGGTGTGTTGCCTGCCTAGATATGACTTCCATAACAGCATGGATCAGGGTCACGTTAGTAAGGGTCAAAGTGTGTGCTTGGGAAAACATCAACCTTCGTAAAGCAAGGAGTGTAAAGAGGTAGAGACAGCAGAAGATACAAAACATGATCACGATATTACAAATTATTTTTCCCATGTTGTTATTCTTGAGTGTTTCTTTGCATTGATCCAAAGGTTTGTGCAACTCACCTGAAAAGCCTGAGAGATGTGTTATTGTTGTGTTAGTGTATGTTAGATTAAGCTCACACCTATAGTATTGGGAGAGTGCTGTGAAGAACAATCACTTCCACACTATACAGATTCTTGAATCTCCAAGCAGATTATTGATAGACAGGTTTGCACGGGTCATTTGTGGGTAGATGTGGGGACCATATAACAGAAAATCATGAAAAAACAATTGTGGAGGAATCATTCATTCAGTTTCGGTCCGTATCACAAAGTAGATTAAGCATTCCTGAAATGGGCTACTAAGCACCATATGACTGGAACTGTCATTTATTTATTTATTTATTTATTACATTTATATAGCGCGCAGGCAGCCCAGGGGCATTGTGGCACTGTTACTTGCAAGGAAGGCTTAGTTACAATGTGAGCAGGTTGTGCCTTGGGTTACAGTAAGGCAGTGACCTGTGATCAGATATATCACATAATACATCATAGAATACAATTATGAGGGCTAGGCCATGTAATTGTTAGATGAACAGGGTCGTTTTCAGGGTTTTCCGAAAGGCGGTCAGTGAGGGTTCAGAGCGCAGGGAGCTAGGGAGGGTGTTCCAGTGTACGGCAGCGAGGTACGGGAAACTGGAGCCCCCTGCTCTGGTCCTTTTTACCCTGGGTACTGAGAGCATGCTGGCATAGGGTGATCTAGTGGGTCTTGTGGAGGAGACCAGGTGGATCCTCTGCGAAAGGTACATTGGGGCGGCAAGATGGACACATTTGTGGGTGATGCTTAGAGCCTTGAATAGGATCCTCTCCTTTATGGGGAGCCAGTGGGAAGCTTTTCTGGCAGCGGTGATGTGCTCTCTCTTGGCAATGCCTTGTGCAGCGCGTAGGGCACTGTTCTGTATTACTTGGAGCTTCTCAAGATTTTTGTTGGAGGTCCCAAGGAAAAGAATATTGCAGTAATCAAGTCGCGAGCCGGTTATGGCCCTGGCTATGTTAGTGCAGGTGTCTTTTGACAGATAAGGTCTGATTGCGTTAAGGAGTTTTGCATGGTAAGCGGCCGAGGAGGCAATGGCGTTTACTTGTCTGGTCATGGATAGATTGGAGTCTAGGTAGACGCCTAGTATTTTTACCGTGTCAAGTACTGGGATCCTGATTGAGTCAATGGTGAAATGGCTGAACTGAGCGTCAAGTTTCTTGATGGTGTCAGGGGAGCCTACGAGTAGGAGCTCAGTTTTGTCGGAGTTAAGGCAGAGGCCGTTGATAGCCATCCACATTTGAATTGTGTTGTAGATTTTGTTGAGGGTAGCAGAGTCCGTGTCATAGTCGCCTGTCAGAGTGAGAAGGATCTGTGTGTCGTCGGCGTAGTTGGTGTAAGAGATGCCCATGGCGTCAAGGATGAGGAAGAGTGGGCGGGTGAAGATGTTGTAGAGGGTGGGGGAGAGGCAGGAGCCTTGGGGCACACCACATAGCATGATAGAGGGTGATGCAGTGGCTAGGTCAGAGAAGACCTGCATGGTCCTGCCTTGGAGGAAGGAGGTGATCCATGTAATGGCTTCTTGAGAGAAGTTGGCTGTGGAGGAGAGGTGGTGGCAGAGGATGTCGTGGTCTACAAGATCAAAAGCTGCCGACAGATCCAGGAGAAGGAGCAAGACAGGTTTGCCTTGGTCCCTTGCGTCGTCCATTTGGTTTTTTAGGTCGAGTAGGGCGGTCTCTGTCCCATGCCTAGGGCGAAAGCCGGATTGTCTCAGTCCAAGGAGGTTCTGTTCTTCGAGGAAGTGCTGGACCTGCAGGTAGGCTGCTTTGTCTAGAATCTTGAGGAGGAAAGGGACAGTGGTGATGGGGCGGTAGTTATTAGGGGAGGTGGGGTCAAGTGTGGGTTTCTTTATGAGGGGTCGGACCCATGCTTCCTTTAGGCAGGCGGGGACTTTCCCAGTGGTGAAGGAGGCGTTGACGAAGGCTGTTAGAAAAGGGGCCAAGGTGTCTGCGCAGTCTTTGATGATGGAGGCAGGACAGGGGTCGCCTTTGCAATTGGAGGGTTTTATGTTTTTCATAATGTTGATCATGTAGTTTTCTTGGACGGTTTTAAACAAGAAGGTGGGTGGGGCCTCAGTGGGTGATGGGGGCAGTGGTGGTGGGGAGGGTGTAGTGTGGGAGGAGAGAGTTAGTTTGGTGTTCAAGATTTTGGCTTGGAGAGAGCTGATCTTATTGCGCATGGCTGTTTGGATGTTGTCACACCATTCTTTGTCCTTAGTGAAGTTTTGTGGGGTGGGTGTGGGTTCTCAAGTTCCCTGAAAATGGCGAACATTTCCTTGGTGTTCGACTTGGCCTCAGCAATTCTCTCTTCGAAGGATTTAACTTTGGCTTTAATGATGGCTTTCTTGTAATTAATTGCAAGGGATTTGAAGTTGAGTTTGTCTTTCTCATCTCGTGATGTTTGCCAAAGAGCTAATGCTGCCCGTTTGTCGGAGCGTAGTTTTAGAAGGTCTTGGGTGAACCACGCATTAGCGTGTCTAGTGGGTTTGGTTTTCCGAAGTTTAAGTGGGGCGATGGTATTGATTGCTGCTGTGATGGCCGTATCATAATTTTTTGCCAGAGTTTCCGGGTCGTTGGAGAATGGGGCTGTGAAGGCAGGTCCCTGTAAGAAGGGTAGGAGTCTTTCTTTGGTCAGTTGACGGGCACTCCTTGTAAGGGCAGGAGGCAAGGGAGGAGGGGGGTGGGATGTGGTTGTAGTGGTGGGGATGTTAAAGGTGATGGTGTGGTGGTCGGACCATGGGGTGGGGGTGTTGCCCGTGACTGTGATGGGGCAATTGTGGTGGGCGATCCAGTCTAGTGATCTGCCTAGGGCGTGTGTGGGGTTGTTGATGGTGTTGATGAATCTTAGGGTGGCTAGAGCTGTGTCAAGTGCTTTGGCTGTAGGGTCTTTGGCGTCATTCAGGCCAAGGTTGATGTCTCCAAGGAGAATGGCTTTGGATGACTTTTTGAGGTTGTCCGCCAGGAGGTGGGTGATGGAGGCCTGGAAGTCTCCTAGGGGGCCTGGTGGTCGATAGATGAGGTGTAGGGTGATGGTGCATTGGTGCGAGATGGTGAGTTTTAATTGAAGGTAGTCGCTGTTATTGTTGATAGTTTTGTCAGCCCTTCTGATGGTGATTGAGTCTTTGGCTATGAGTGCGACACCGCCTCCAGTGGTCATGCGATCTTGTCTCGTGATGGCATAGCCGGGTGGGAGAGCGAGGGATAGGGCGGGGCCTGAGGCTTCATTTAGCCAAGTTTCGGTGACCATTAGAAGATCTAGATCTAGGGTGGAAATAAGGTCGTGGATGTCTAGTGCATGCGCATTGATGGAGCGGGCGTTGATGAGGGCACATTTGAGGTGCGGTTCAGGGGTGACATTGATGGTCGGGGGTGGCCTATCCGAACCGGTGGGAGGCATGTTTCCTGGGGTCATAGACACAGATAAAGTGGCATTTGCATCATTAGGTAGCAAGGCAGTGGTAGAAGAATTGCAAATAGCGGTAATTTCATTCAAACCAGTAGGGGGCATGTTTTCTGGGGTCATAGACACAGATAAAGTGGCATTTGCATCATTAGGTAGCAAGGCAGTGGTAGAAGAATTGCAAATAGCGGTAATTTCATTCAAACCAGTGGGGGGCATGTTTTCTGGGGTCATAGACACAGATAAAGTGGCATTTGCATCATTAGGTAGCAAGGCAGTGGTAGAAGAATTGCAAATAGCGGTAATTTCATTCAAACCAGTGGGGGGCATGTTTTCTGGGGTCATAGACACAGATAAAGTGGCATTTGCATCATTAGGTAGCAAGGCAGTGGTAGAAGAATTGCAAATAGCGGTAATTTCATTCAAACCAGTGGGGGGCATGTTTTCTGGGGTCATAGACACAGATAAAGTGGCATTTGCATCATTAGGTAGCAAGGCAGTGGTAGAAGAATTGCAAATAGCGGTAATTTCATTCAAACCATGTTTGTTGAACTGTCCTTACTTTCCCACTGATTACCTATTGTAAGAAAAAGGTAATGTGCCATTTGTAGGTGTGCATATTGTCCTTCCCTAACTGTCTTACTCTGGACCATGTTATCTCCGGTTCTTGTTCTTCTTCTTCTTTGTTTTTGTCTTCTCCTTGCAACGAATCGTCTTCTCTTAGACGGGAAGAGGTCTCACCTCAGCAGGGCTTAACATCTCCAATGTAGTACAACACCTTCTTCCCGTTTAGTTTCACTGCATGCTCTGTTGCTTGCTCTAGAGTATTAGGGTTCTCGAACCTGGGTTTAAACCAGGGCCTTATAAAATTCTGGAGTATGACTGTGTCCCCCTGGTAAAGTAGTGGTTGCTTTAGGAGGTTTTCACTTCTGGCTGGGATAATATCTTCCTCACTGTTCTTTGACCTCTCTCCCTGCACCTTCAGTTGACAAGAAATAAAAGACACTCTAGCCATCAAAGAAGCCACATATTCATACATTTCATTTCCAAGCACATCAAAGGTTGAATTTGCATCTGTCAATGAGGAGCCAGGGGTAGTTGCATGTGCCGTCCTGTTACCACCTAATGGGGCGTTAAGTGATAGTCATGCCCAGGCTGATTGCGCAAGCTAAGGGTAAACAGGCAAGCCATCCCTTTTTTAAAGTGGCTTTTATTTTTTAAATGTTTTCTTTGACTAGGCAATTGAGACACTCACACATCCTGTTTGCTTGCATGTGATAGGCATAGAAGAATATGTGTTGTATCCCCAGTAGGGTTGTGATGTGCTAAAAAGTCTGAATCATGAAATTAGGCCCATTATCTGACCACAGGATCTCACACACCCCCCATCGTGGAAGTACCCCTCTAACGAGGAATTGTGCAGCCCTAAGGGCATTGGGGTGGGAACAGGGACCAGATTCAATCCACCGGCAGAAGGGGCACACAACCAATATCATGTAGTGGTAGCCCTGGCACACCTGGATCATATCGACATAGTCAATGTGGAGATGTTGGAAAGGTCCGATTGGGCAAGGTATTGCTCCCCTCACTACACGTAAAGTATGTCCTGCAGTGATATTCTTACACGTGACACAACTTTCCATAAATGCTGCTACATGCTCCAACATATAAAGACAGAACCAATCTTCCCCAATGTGAGCAGCAAGTACCTCTTTACCCATATGAGTAGGATAATTCAGTTGTGTTAGTGCAATGTGGAATCTGCAATAATGCTATTGGGAGTACTAGCTTGACTGTGCTTTCCTGTCGCTGCAGAGCATCCGTGGGTGATATTGAACATTCCCTTTTCACCCATAAGTCTTTCTCCTCTGTTGAAGGCCTTCCCTGAAATTCTATTATCTGTTTGGCTGGTGATATATTACAGCCTTACCTTGCGTATACGTGTGTGTGATGGGGTATCAGAGTATGTTATCTCTGAAAAATATACAGCACTTTGCTTCTGCATCTGCTGCTTCATCGGCCCCGGGAAATTGCATCCTCCCCCTCGTGTGGGTCTGGCACTTTACGACCGGTATGGCTGCTCAGGGTTCAAGCGCAACTATGCGCCTACCCAATAAGGGCACGTGCGGCAACGGTGTGCCGTCAGCACGTCTAAAGCCCCTCCTCTGCTCTTGTGATACCCCAGAGTGTACTGTAGATGTCACATAGCTCAAATCTGAATACACTGTGATTTCCTGATCCCTGCGCACTTCTAATGCCATTATGAGAGCCACTAATTCTGCTGCTTGTGCTGAAAAATGTGAAGGCAATCTTGTGCTGGTTAATACTTCTGCTATACAGTCTGCTTCTAGTTTCACCACTGCCGCTCCCGTATGCCTTTCCCCTGTTGTCTGGTCTATTGTCAATGAACGGTCAATGTAAAGCACTTCTCCCCCCTCAAGTAGCTTCTCCTCCACTTTGGTAAGGTTGTCATACTGTTCTATGTAAGTAGTACAGTCATGTACATAGTCCCCCTCTTCTATAGGCTTGGATTACAATGTCACCAGATTAAGAGTCCTGCACCTCACTACCTTGATTGCTGGGTTCAAAATAATTACCTCATATTCAGAAGCTTGCTTCATGGTTAACGTACTCTTGGGTCTTTCGAGAATTGCAAAGACAGCATGCTCCACATAAAGTGTGGTGCTGCACTCCATGGTAATACTTGCTGACTTCTCTACCGTGAATGCGGCAGCAGCCACAGGTTGCTCAAAAGGGTAATGTCCACTCATCACTGGGCCTTAATGTCTGCTATAAAAAGCGAAAGGTTTGTGCCCTAGGGTAGTCTTCTGCGTGAGCACTTCCGTCATCACTACTGCATAAGAGTGTGAGAAAAAATCATATTTGTCGTGATAGTCTAGGATCCCTGCTACTGGAGCTGTGCATATTGCTTTGTTCAGCTTCTTGAAGACTTCAGTCATTTCATGTGTCCATACCAACTTACAATTCCCTCTCTGTGCTTCCCTAAACCCGCTCAACAAGGGTCTAGTGTATGTGCTATAGTCAAACACCCAGGCTCTGCAATAATTGCAAAGGCCCAGAAAATGCTGCATTTCTCTCACTTCTTTGGCATTGTTGTTTTAATGATTGCCTTAGCCCTTTCTGGAGTCACTTTTCACCCTTCTTGCTATATTTAATGCCCTGTGTACAGCACTAACCTTTTGCAATATTGTAATTTTGCCTTGTCCACCTTCTAATCTTTTTCTGCCAGCACTGTCAACAAATATACTGAGTCACGTTGACACTGTTCCTCTGATTTGCTACAAATGTAAATCTCGTCCACCTATTGTATGACTGTGCTTGCTATCTTTACGTTGCCTAAATCCATCTGAAGGGCCCTATTAAAGATGAAAGGTGACTCACAGTACACTTTTGGGAGTCTTGTGTGTTTCCACTCCTATTGTCTATATTGGAAGGAAGTTAAGTCATGTGACTTTTCATGGAGTGCTATAGAAAAGAAGGCGTTCTTCAAATCTATTACGGTGAAGTGCGTAGCTTCCATTGGGATGCTGCACAAAATTGTCGCTAAGCTTGCAGATGCTTATGACAACTAACCCTATGGAACTACAGGATCACATAAGGAGCCTCGAAGGATCAAATACGACTAACCTATGGAAAACATAGCATGGTATAGATATGTAGAAATCATAATATAAATATACCGAGGATCACATAAGGCCACAAGCCGCAGGATGAGAGATGAGGGAAAGCAGAACATTGCTGCACAGAACAGGAAGGCCAGGGCTTGCCGCCAAGGTCAGAAACAAGCAACACATTCCAAACCTAAAACAACAAGGGCTCATCTGCAGAAAAAAAAGGTCCTCAACCATGTGATGCAGCTGAGCTAGACAATGTTCATTCACCCTCAGTGGGAAGACAAACAGTTCTCAGCAACACAGACATGACGTGACACATGAACTTGTTTAAATGTTTCAACGTTGAGGGTACACTCCCAGGCAAAAGTGGTACTGCTAACAGATACATTGGGAACGCATAGTCATTCTCATCACCTTGAAAAAGTGCACAGAGTGCTGAGAACAGAGCTGGGTCCCAGGCCTTGGGAGACCGGTTTCAGCCAATCAGGGGACAGAAATCCAGGGGTGGATGGCAGAAGTCAAGGGCCAATGGTACTCCTGCGACCCTGCAACAATGTAGTAGATAGTTTCTTGGGGAAGGGGCAGGCCAGCCACCTTACATGCGAGGGCCAATGAACTAAAATCCATAGCCGCAATCTATAAGGTATACCACTCCGATCACCCAACCAGAAAGAGTGGTAGGTTTTTCGAGAAAGGGCCCATGTTGTGATGCTACTTTGCAACCCAACAACACAGCCTGACATGGGCTTGAGTGCGGTGACTTTGAAGATTTTTGAATGTCCTGTATGATCCCTGTCAGTTTTTGTAACAAACGACAGTTCTAACTTGCCCTTGACTGAGTCCTCTGACTGTTACTGAGGGATGGTGTTTGGGCCTTGGGAGCTGAATGCGTAAGCCCATAGTAACCCCCAGACCTCCATACCAAGCTAACAAGTTGGTAGCAGAGGCATGGTTTATTATGCCAGTTCAGAATACGCTGCCTCTTCCGCTGTAGCGCCTGGGGAGCTGCAGGGCTCCTGGTGGAAATCAAGTCTGGTGGGGAGTGCACCCCTGCACAAAGGGGAAATATCCTGCCCACGGTCCATGAGGAGTCCAGCAGACCCGAAGGGTGGCGTGGCAGCTTTGGGGGAGCCGGTACCCGAACAGCATCAGTGAATCACAGAGTGTAAGTACTGACTCAGCTACATTGCAACTAAGGGGTGTGGGAAGGTAACAGTGGTTGTGGGATGGTAACAAGTGTTGTTGAGTATATCTGAAGTATTTTGGAGTATTGTCTAGTAGTGGCCAGTATTTTGAAGCATAGTAGGGAAAGGAGCGGAGGTAGATGTCATTTTTGTGTTTAGGGAACATTCGGTCTTGAGGTAAAAGGTTCTGGTGAATAAGGTAGACTATTGACTTAAGGGCACAGATTACAGGCATTAGGTGAATATTGGCCTCCCTGTGAATTGGGCATTTTAGCTCAGGTCATAGATGATGGTATCCATATGAAAAGGCTTAGCAAAGGGAGCTGGCCTAGATTGCATAAGGTGTTTTTCTGGTTAAGTCCAGAGAAGGCGTTTTATCTACAAGGCGACACGTAGGTACCGATCGAACATAAGAAATATTGGTATCCCCTGTTAGGAGGCAGTAAGACATCTGTGGGTACATGTTGGGGTTGTGTAAATGTTTGTGTAGCGGGACAGTAGCAATGTGAGCATTTTAAGTGATCTCTAGAACTCCCTTGTTTAGTGAAGTGGTGACTTCATCCATCAGGTCTGTGCATAGGACTCGGAGAGCATGGGGAGTTATAAAAGTTGGGTTAAGAAACTTAAAATTGACAGAGGAGGCTGTTCGGTGGTGGTGCATGGAAGGCGCATGCGAGAGATTGGTGGGTGTGCCTGAGGAGGCAGAGAGTTGTAGAAGGGCGGTGCACGGAGCACGCATGAAATGTTTTTTGGGAGCCAGAGAGGCTTGAGAAGAATTGTTGAGAACTGGTACTTGTGAGATTAATAAATCTGAGTTGAAAGTATTAATTGTGTTTGTGTAATAAGGGAAGTATTGAAAGCCTCACTTGAGGTCAAGTAAGTATAAAAGCTATTTATCAAGAGAAGTGTTGGGGGATATGCCCCTACAGCACATATGTATGGGCCTTCCGCAAGATTTGTAAATATAGCGTGGAATGGATGGCACAATGCAGACGTTTCTCCAAAAATGTGCACCATCCATTACAGACACAGCTACAAGACACTTACAAGAGGAAGAAGTTGACCAATCGTGTGGCAATATATATTCAAACTCTGGAAGTTATTCCAGGAGGACAAGGGGGAAGTAAAGAGGCATCAATGGATCCTGAGCCAGCAAGAGACAACGGGTGCAGCACCCTCGGCTCCCACACTCCCCCACCTCCTCCCGAACACGAGAAAGAAGGGGCTGCAGCAGAAGCGCAGGGGCTATACCCTATAAGGCAGCTAAAGGCAGCTGAGTCATACAGAAATCCAAAATTTCCACCCCCACCATACACCAAGGAGGAGTTGCAGAAAGGGGTCAGACAGACAGATGGTTGGAGAGGAGCACACGGTGAGACACAATCGAGTACCAAGGAGGGGCTAGAGGCTATAGCATTGAATGAATGGGTAGCACAGCAGATGCTTCTGAAATTGGATGGGAAGATAACGGGAGAATCAGTAGGGGTGAGTAAAGAAATAGAGGGTCATAAGCAGAGCAGCGAAGCACAAGACTGGGTGGAGATTTTGGAAGGGAAAGGAGATGGAAGAAGAGGAAGGACACGAGAGAGCACGAAAAGACAAGCAATGGGAAGAAGAGAAAGAGTGAGAGATGAGGAGGATGAGGGTGCGCGAAAAGTTAGAGAGGCAAACAGAGGAAGATGATAAGGAAAGGCAAGTTTTAGTGAGAAGGGAACAGAGAAAGTGGGAAATAGAGTGACAGTGAGACACATAAGGACAAAGTGGGGAAGGGGTGTGATAGATGACAAAGTGGGAGGAAGTAGGCCAACGTAGCAAAACAGCAGCACCATACAGGACAGTACTGCCGCTCCATCAGACAGGACATATGTGGGGTCCTACAGGAGAAGGGGTAGCAGGAACTTGATTGACTTTGAAGGGAAGCGAAGCAAAGACACAGTCTCCAGGAGGCTGAGCTTCACAGATGATTTCAACAGTGACACAGGGGACATGACTCAGATGGGGGTGCAGAGAGAAGTGGGGACTAGGGAATATGGCGACCTAGGAATCAATCGATGGGGAAAAGCGCAAATAGAAACATGACATGGGACGTAGGAAAGGGCACAGGGGGATCTAGGGGTTACAAGGAAGATAGATCACAGCAATCTAGGGACACATCATGGAGAATGGCCAACCTGATGCCATGCATGCAGAGGCTTAGCAATCCTCAACGGCAAAAGAAGGGAGAGCCGGCAAAGGTATGTAGTGACATTTAAGACACTGAGAGACCGGATAGGCAGATGGGGAGATCGGGTTTACACAGTTGCCCCTACTGGAAAAAGGAGGGGGGCAACCTCAATACATACCATGGAAGCACAAAGACAAGGAAAACTTGAGTTGTAGGCTACCCTTGTTAACCGCGGGAAATGGATATATGAAATGGAAAGGATGAAAATGGGACAGAAATTAGCAGTGGGGGATGTAAAGGGGTTACTAGTAGTGATCCTCGGGGAAGCCAACGATGACATATGGAGAATGGCGGGGTACCCAGGACTGACATCACAGGACATGGTGCATGATGGCACACCATTTTCTAACTGCAGAGCGGCTGTACGAGAAAACTCTACGGACACAGCACCCAGACGCGTCAGACTGTAGTGCAATAATGGCACGCAAAATGGAGGAGGACGAAGACCTTACACTACATTCAGACTATTCATGAGCTTTGCCACCTTGAAAACGCAAGAACCATGGGACAAAACAGTGGCATTATTCTATCATATACTATTCCAAGGGTTGCCAGAACAGGTGCAAAGGCAACTAAAGAAATTGGTGGGGATGGAGTTAAGTATGCGAGGAAAAAGCATGAGGAAAGAAAGCAGGAGGATGCGACGTTAGTACAGAAGAAGCTATCAAAATATATCATGGAAAGGGCAGTATTAAAAAGCACAGGAGGACAAGGGGAACCACAGACACAGTATGCACCGCCGCCCACAGGAGGTAGGTTCATGGGGTGGGGGGATGCACAGTATAGGTTCTGAAGAAGACAAGGGCCACCTAGTGGGCATGGGTATGGGCAGCAAATACAGCAGGGACCAGAGGGGTTTTCTGGGGAGTTTGAAAGTGGAAATAACTGTCATATTCTGAAAGAAACAAAAGTAAAGATATCCACCCTATTATTGACACTCGTGCTTGCACCATATGTTTTTTTTACTCTGGGTTTGAGAAAAATGACTCAATTCGGCTTATTAGAAAAAAGGTGAATTCTGTGAATTACTGAATAGAAAAAGCTGCAAAAAGTTTCACACTTTCCTTATCAAGAAATATAAATGTAGGATTTCACATTTGGAGTAGCTAGGAACACCTACATATGAATATTTGGCCAGCCAGTGGGGCTGGGAGAAGCCAGAACATAAAATTCTGATGACTGTAACTAAGGGGCTGATTCATGGAACAAACGTGCGCCGAAAATCCCAGCGCAAGCAGGCATAAGGTGGCGCAAGCATGAGAAAGCAAGTGCAGGTGCACGTGTGCAATTCAAGGAAGGCGCTGCGCTTGTTTCCCACTGGTTGTGCGCCAAATCAGTGCATGTCGCACGTGGGCGCACACGTCATCAAATGGCGTGCACTACGTGCACAACAAAAGCGCACATACCGCAGCGCACACAACAAAAGTAGGCGTAACAGTGGGCGTAACACGCAGAATGGGGAATAACGCGTGAAAAAGAAGGCGTAACTGGGGAAGTACTGCAGGGAACTACACGGAACGCCCACACGCACGCGAGCTACCCGTCTTCATGGAGACGAATACGGGAAACCCGCGCACGGCAAAAGACGCACACAGGCGTGAATGCGTCCGCCACACGAAGGCAGGTGGAAGCGTCTCCGCGCACAGTATAAAAGTGCACGCAAACAACAAACACGTATATACAGCTACGATGAATGGCCCATTTGTCGCAGCACTGATCGTGGGACACCGCAGGAGGAGGAATAGCCAGGGCACGCATTTTTGCACCACGGACAAGCCTTTTTGGGATGCCTGACGACCAGGTCTACGGCAGGTATAGGTTTCCACCCCGTATCATCCTAGACCTGGTCAGGGAGTGGGAAGATGACCTTAGATCCCCCACCCTTTGCTCCCAAGCATTGAGCCCCTTGGAGAAGGTGCTCAATGTTTTGCATTTTTTGCCCACTGGGTCATTTCAGCGGACCACTGCCATAGTGGGGGGGTCTCACAGGCCACGCAGTCACGCTGCCTACACCAGGTCTTGGCAATCATGACAGCGTGCCCCTCAGTCCGCAGGCACATATACATGCCCAGAACACCCGCAGAAAGGCAGGCCGTTGTCCGGGACTTTTACAGGGTGGCACACTTCCCCAAAGTGCTCGGTGCCATGGATTGCACCCATGTGGCCCTACGTCCACCTAGGGCCACTGAGTACATCTACCGAAGCCGCAAGCACTGGCATTCCATCAATGTACAGGTGGTATGCGATGCAAAGGGAATCATCACCTCTGTCTATGCAAACTACCCTGGCTCCACCCATGACAGTTTCATATACAGAATGTCTGCCCTGAGCCGGGCCCTGGAAGCTGGGCAGCATGGCGACACATGGCTCCTAGGTGAGTACAAATGACCTTGCACATGCATGCATGTCACACACACATACACAAATACACAAACCCCAATAATCACAACCATTATCACCTCTCCAGGGGACAGTGCCTATCCTCTGAGCAACCACATGATGACGCCAATCCAGAACCCCACCACACCACCCCAGGTAAGATACAACGCGGCCCATATTGCAACCAGGGCCATAGTGGAGCGCACATTCAGAGTGTTCAAGTCACGCTTCCGCTCCCTTGACCGCTCTGGTGGGCAGCTACTCTATGCACCCCCAGTAGTGTGCAGGATCATTGTGGCAGCATGTGTCCTGCACAATGTTGCAACACGGCAGGGCGTACCGGTGGACATGGTGGTGCCCCCACATCCCCAACCACAGGCACAGGCGCTGCCCATGGGTAGGGATAGGGCACGTGGCGAGGATGCAGGACCCAGCTTGTGGACACATTTTTCACCTAAACTCCCACCCCTGCGGAGTGCACACAGGCCTGGCACATACCAGGTGACAATCGATGATGACAAAGAGACAGTCAACTGTCACAACCTTACCACCCTGAGATGGTTGCCATGGAAGTGCCACATTGTGTGCATCCCTAGCTACTTAAACACAAGCAATCCTGTGTGACCAAAAGGCACACATGCAAGGTGTGAATCACACACCTGCAAAACAGGCCACGACTATCACTGGTATGTCACTCAAACCCTCCCAATGCACAACATGACATGGCAAGCAATAGCTATACACCAACACAGTACCAATAAGGTACACATTGCCATGTGAAAAATGTAAATTGGCATCACAGAATGATGCCTGACATGGAATCAGATGAAATGACTGACCAACAACCTCCCACCCAAAATAAGTCATACCCAAATGCATTCCAAAAGTCGAAGTTGTAACATAACAATGAATGCCTGTCTACATGCACATTGTGCATTGAAAAATCAACACTGCAGCTTCTGTGTGCCATGTCCACCTCCTGCAACACACTGCTCAGTGCACAGCACAGTCAACAGCCATTGCGTGTGATGCACACCCTGAGCATCACATCTAAGCGACAAACCACATCAAAAAGCCAATTAGGCATGTACAGGATCCACAATTGGTCATAGGACATGTGCTGCTGGGACACAGTGGGCACCAGAAGGAAAACAGAGTGTACACGTGGACATGGAAGGGTGGTTGTACATGTTTTGCATTATAGTGCGAGTGTGTGGGTCAGTAGGGACATGCACTCAACATATGCATGTGCAATCAAGTGACCATCAGTGTCCTCTACACATCACATCTGAACATTCACCATCTGTACACCCCAGCATGTCAAACCACAACTATCCCCTCACACCTGAAAGGTAAACACAACACATGAACAGGCATTGATCAGCAGAACACATCATGTACATAGGATACCACAATTACAATGTCAGGGTGCCCATCACACTGCAGGGCAAGGCAACTATCACCAACCAAGCACCACCCCTCCCTCACAAATCACCATGACCCACTGAACAACTGCACCGGGGTTATGGAGCCTACATCCTTGAATTTCACCTGGCCACAGGATCACCCTTCCCCTTTGTCACCATCTCCCACCTTGTGTGTAAAAAGATGCCTGCACCCTCAGAGTCCACCTTGATTTGCAAAAACACTACATGCAAGAGAACTCAAAGCAGGCCAACAGAGAAGCCAAGCAAAAAGTCAACAGGCAGAAAAACTAACCAGAACAGCCTCCAGTAGATGACTTGAAGTAGCAGTACCTCACAAAGGCCAAGTACTACCACAATGACGTAACAACCAAGGTAGCACAGTAAAACAATGTCACAACAGGATGTGTACCATGTGTGGTACGTAACATAGAATGAAGCACCACAAACGGATGTGTACTGTCACTGCTCTCGTGTACAGGTGCAGGAGTGGCACGAACCAACCACCCCCACCGTGGTCTGGGTGGCTGCAAGGTCAAACTCACACAGGCCTCTGAGACCCTGGTGGGGAAGGAGGGTCAGGTATGTGGAGTCGGGACAGGCGTTGGCATACTGGATAACCGGAATGAGGGGCAGGAGAGGGGAGTAGGATTGACACGGGAAAATAGGGATTGGCCAAGAATGTAGTACTCGCATTAACACATAAACAATCATACCAAACTTGTTCATCATAAACATAGCAGCAATTCACTGAAATGGAAGTCAAAGAGAAACTTATCTCTGGGGTGAGTGCTGGCCTCCTGCCTGCGCACTCTCAGGTCCGGTAACAGGAGCACTTCAATGCTGCAAAGAGAGCCACAGTTAAAAATCTGTGCGTGCCCATAATACACAAACACACCACCAAATATGCCCCAAAGTAACAAACTACTCTACAAACAGACAATCTGGTGTGGATCCTTCGTACCCATACGTAACATTACCCCTGTGATGGTTCAGACACAGTCAATGCAGTAAGTCAGGCGCCGGTGGGTGCGTGGCAAATGGAACACCAATGTGTCACGAATCACACAACATGCAATGTTCCTTTGGTAAGCAGACAGACGCATATAGCAAGGTATGACTTCCAAACAAGTCGTGTTCCACCATGACCCAAATAAAGTAGGCAGTGCATGTTTCAAATTCTACATGGAAATGAAATGCACTGCACCCGAGTCTGTCCCTTGCCGTCTGTCCCTGTCAGCTGCTTCTTTCCATGTCTCGGAACGCTACTTGGGTGATACAAGTGGCTCAATGGATCATGGTGGACCGGAGGGAATGTGCCACTGGCCCTGTAGGTACCCCAGACAACCTTACAATCAACTAGCCATGAGTCCACCAACACATCTGAGCTGTATTGTGCTTTTCAACACCAATATTCGTCCAAGCTCACCCTCAGTGCTGCTACTAAGCATGCATGTGCAACTGGCCTGGTGGAAGGTTTGCTGTGTTGTGGCCCCCCTGTGCCGCTCACCTTGCCTGGAGTCCCTTGAAAGACGTCAGCAGTTTTCGGATGTATGATTGCAATCCCTGTGCCTCTGCTTGCGCACACATGTGCATGTGTGCACCACCAAACGTGTCCAGATTCCAGACGTCCAAAGGCCCATGTCTGCTGGCAAAGGTGGTCTGGAGGCTCTTCCCCTGCAGAAAGGGCATGAAACACATGATTAATGCATTAGATTCATCTGTGTGTGTCTCTTCAGGCATCACATCACTGGACCATGTCAGAGACGTACATCAGAAATCACACCACAGTCCGTCTTTCACAGCCAAAGTGTGGAACACACTAACTATGGCATGAATTGCAACAAGCACATGTACATTAAAGATAAGAAACATACTACACAATGCATAGCAATGAATGTACACATGAATCATGAAACACCCCATCTAGCAAAAGCAGAACAGTGGTCAATAACACCCCAATCATCCCCACTAGGGGTGTTAACACAAGTTCCACAGCAGCAGACATGCCACAGATATGACAGTCCAAAGCCCTTGTGTAATAGGCTGTTACACCGAACCATCCCTGCGAGCCCATGGATAAGCAATTGACGACAACAAGATCAAAGTAGCTAAGGAGGTTAAAACCCTCGGCTTCTATCTAGACTCCACCCTCACCTTCAACAAACAAGTGAATGCAATGGCCTCCACCACCTCCTACACTTGCAAACTCATTAGGGCAGCCAAACCCTTTCTCTCCCCCACCAACTGTACCACCCTGGCCAGGGCGCTGATCCTGTCAAAGTTGGACTACTGTAACGCTCTATATGTAGGTTGTAACAAATATATCTCAAATAAAATCCAAATCCTCCAAAATAATGCCCTTAGAGCGGCCCTCAGTATCCCGAAGAAAGCCCATATCTCAGTTTCCAGAAGATCTGTCAACTGGCTATCCACCAAGGACAAGATATTCCTTAAATCGGTATCTCTGATTCATAAATGCCTCCGCCAAGCAGCCCCTCAATACCTCATCGCCAGATTTACTAGACCCACCCTCTCTCGCCCCTTGAGAACGGCCAATTCCAACCTTCTTCTGGTGCCCAGGTTCAAACGTACAAGGTCTGGAGGTAATAGCTTCCCAGTAAAAGCAGCGCAATTCTGGAACTCCCTTCCTCCTACCTGCAGGGAGGACCTACCCTACCACCAGTTCAGAGCCAGGACTGTCCACTGGCTCAAATCTCTCGACTCATAATGACTTCCGATGCCCAGATGCGCCACTACCATGTGGCTCCTTACCTCATTGAATGTAAATATGTATATAGTACAGCCTACAATGTTTATGTCCTACCCTACCTATTTGGTGTGATACGTCCGGCACTGTACCCACAGCTGGACCTCACCCTACTGTATGTAACTAAGCTTTGCAACCCTCTTGCTGCCTTTGCGCCTGGCTACCCCTGGGTTTGGTGCGCATTATAAATAAATAAATACAAAATACAAATACAACGGAAGCAGGAGTGGTATATGTGAGTCAAGGACCCCAAGCAGCAAACACATACACAAGACAAGCCTGAAGGGCCCAGCTGGAACAGACAGTGGATGCTTTCAAAAACCACAAAGCACCACACTGTCACAAGCACAATAGACAAGCAATTTTAAATTATATTAACTAATTACACTAACTACGAAAAACCTACTTTACCTAATTAAACTAACTATCAAACAGAAACTTAACTAACTAAACTAAAAGAAAAATCAAAAATGGCCACACACGACCCGGGGGGCACGCAGGAAGTGGGGGGGTACAGGGTGCTGCTCAACACCCACATGCGATGATGCTGAGCCAAAAAAAAATAACTCCATGGGCTCAACGCCTGCACAAGCGGACTTATGTGGGAGATAGATGGTCGTCCGAGTCTGGCTCATCCTGGAAAGGAGGACGTGGCACAGTAGCCTGGCCACACCTAGCCGCAGCTTGCCCCTCGTCGGCAGCAAGTCTGCCGGTTGGGTGAGCCTGGTTCTGTGTGGCGATGACACGTAGGTCTGCATGCAGAACCTCCTGTGATACACGTGCTTCCTCTTGCAAGGTAGCACGTGTAACACGGAGTTCCTCCTGCAAGGCCTGGCTGGACAACCGCTGCACCTCCCGGCAAGCCTGTAGCTCAGCCGAGATGGTACGCTCAAGCTGTGCAAACCTCTCCTCTGACTGCTCCCTCTGGGACATCAGAAGGACACCCAGAGTGGATTTGAGGGAAGCATACTCCTCCCTCAGGGCCTCCATGTGTGCCTCTGCGTGAGCAGCATTTGCTTGACGCAGAGACGACATTTCAGCCTGGCGTGCCCTGTCTGAGGCCGCCATGCCCAGCCTGAGCGAGCGGGCCGTGGACCGTGCCGCCTGCTGCTGGAGAAGCACCTGCCTAGCAGGGGGGAGCACGGATCGGGCCACACGCTCCATGCTCTCAGCGATGTTCTCCATTGCTGCCCCCTGCCGTTCTGAATTGGCAGTCATGTCTTGCTCCCACTCAGTATACAGCAGTTGCACGCGGCGACAGCGTTGCTGGGCTTGACCCCTGCGGGACCCAAGGACCGGTTGTCCTCGTCGTGTTGGCACCGCCCGCGGCTGCACGACTACATGCCCCCGTCGACGTGATGTCCCAGGCACATCAGTGACTGGTATGGAGGGTGACCCTGCGTCCAGATCCACCACGGGCCGAGGTTCCAAGACAGGCTGACCCCTCAGTGCAGGTGTCGCGGACAGAGGAGTGTCCACATCAGAATCACTCACCCCTGACACATGGACCTGATGCTCATCCAACTCGACATGGACGTCAGAGTCGTCATCAGGACTGGACTCATAGTCAGCCAGAGACAAGATGGCCTGTAGCACTTGGGGGTTTTCGTGGCCTGCCACCCCACGAGCCCCACTTGTGCCGGGTTGATGTAGTGATACCAACCCTGTGCCTGGCATTACAACACCATCCTCCGGCTCCATTGCGTCATCATCTGAAAAATAGAGAGAAAAAAGGTCACTACACATGTCAGAAGCACACAACACACACACACACCGACAACATCAGGCAGACATGTGGCACACAAAATAGAACCTGGCATGCATGCTGGGTCAACTTGGAATTGCTTCTGTGATCAGACTTGTTGAATGGTGGCAGTTTGCATTGAAGTGGGTCTATGCAGTGCACCCATGTGTATGTTACTCACTACCTACATGTACAAGTACTTCATGGTGTGTGTCAGAAAATGTGAAGGCAGTGCAAGGTCAACTTCAGGCATCACGTGCAATGTGCATTCAATGGGTAGCATATCTACAAGCAAAGCACCCCTCCACCCAAGTGCAAAAGCATGGATGCCTAGCATGTTATCAAAAGGCTGACCATAGACCTGTGCATTGACAGGCAGTGTTGACTAGCATCAACAGCTTCATGTGAGTCAAGTGACAACACTGCAAATGATGATGGGACAGTAAGCAGGACACATGATGAAACGTCTGGAGGCCACCCACGTGTGAAGAGGACACTACACCAGTTGGACAGAGTCATTGGCCATTAAACAGGATGAGGCCTGTGACCCACCCAGATTGTCAGACCCTAAACACGTGTGCAACACAGTACTGAGCCACAGTAGACATGGGAAGGCTGATGAAATGCCATGCAATGTATGTCACCCAGGACTTGTATTACAGTGATCATCCAGTCAAGGACACAAAGGGGCATGCGTGCAATGCACATGTAGCATGAATGGGCACTCATGGCCCTGCGAGGCATCTGACCTCTGGACAGTACAAGTGAGATACCCTGCATCAAGAGCTAAGGCTGTACCACACAGCATATGTCTCGCAGATTGGTTGCGGGAAGTTAGCATGTACACAGGACGCATTAACAGGGAAGTACCCTACGGCAATATTGAAGCAGACCAGTGCAAAGGTGGAATTGGGGTGCAGAGCGGGGGGGAGGGGCAAGGGAGCATGCCTACATGGAGTACCCGCATGCAGGCAGAGGACACATGCACGTCAGTCATGCTATGACATTGTGCCTGGGTTGAGAGGAAGGTCACCCCACGCTACATGCAGAAGGGCCAGTGAGCTGGGACATGGACCGGAGGGGCATACAGGTAACCAGCATGTGAGTAGGGTGCAATAGTGTTGATGCTAACAGTCCCCGTCTGCTCCACATGTCCACCATCCAGCAGAGCAAACATGCATCATGGAAGCATTGCATTACTTGCACATCCGAAACATGTACACGTCACCATGCACAACAAATCCCACAAGTAAAACACACACGTCCTCAACAAACACGCATCAATACTCACTGGACTGGGCATCAAAGTCCGGCATCTCTCCCACTCCTTCGACCGATTCAGATGGTATGAACTCCGCAACGAGTGACTCATGCAGAGTGACGACTTCCTCCTATGGTGAGGCCCACCGCCAGTCACCAGAGTCAAGTTGTAATTTGAGGCACGCTTAGCCTTAGCGCTTCGTTTGATGTCATTCCAACACTTTTTGCACTCGTGCGCCGTGCGCACCTCATGGCCGAATGCACTGACATGTTCTGCAACATGCTTCCAGTGGGTATCACGTTGGGCAGCCGTAGTCTGACTATTGGCACCCACTAGCATGTCACCGCTGTGGCCCCGCACATAGCCCACGAGGAAGTCCAGTTCCTGGTTGCAGAAAGGCTTCTTCCTCGACGTGCAGGAGGTTGTGGCTGTGTGTGAGGTCCCAGCCTGTGCTGCAGGTGCAACCTTCCTCCTCTTGGATTGTGGCTCAGACCCTGGCTGGTTAATGCCACCCTGACCAGTATGGCCAGTGGGTTCGGTGGATTGAGCCAAGGGAGTGGTAGGTGGAGGGACGACCAAAGGCCTGACTTTTGTCAGTGGCAGCTGGGTGCCCTCTAATGCACCCTGCGCAGCAACATCCGCTGTGGCAGGGTCATTGACCGCAACTGTCTTTGTTGGCAGACTCACAACCGGGGTGTTGTTGGGTGCATCTGCCCCTGCACTTGCCAACACCTGGCTGTTTGGGGCAGCAGATGACATAAATGCCCCAGGGACACGTGTCTTGGTCAGGGCAGCCCTGCGTGCCCCTACGGTTTCCCTCTTGGCCTGTTGGAAATCTTCCAAGGGCTCCTCAAATGCCAACGCAGGTTGCGCTGGCAGACCCTGTGCCTGGGTGGCGGTGTCCACAGCTGCACCTGCAGCTACCAGTACCCTTGGGTCTGTGGCAGTCGATGGAACGGACTGCCGGGTCACACGGCGCCAGTGCCAGATGCAGAGGCTGCATCTCCCGGAACCACAGGGGGTGGTGGCATGACTGCACCGACACATGGCACGACATCGTGCTCAAGTGGCGCACCCCTGCCTCTTCCCCCTCTGCAGCTGCCCTGGACACCCTGGAGTCCCCCTACTCCCTGGTCACCCCGGCCAAGTCCCTGACAACGCCCGCCACGAGGAGTACGACCAGCTTAGGCGCCCCTCACCTTTGGTGTCCTCCCAACCATGGCACAGATGTAGTAGTGCCGGCACAGATGGAGTAGCGCCAATGGGAGGTGTACACCACAATTGACCTGGGCAATTGGGGTGAAGGGGGTGGGAAGCAAGATGTTAACAGCCCCCCTGCACCTGCAAGGTTGTATGTGACCCCGGTGATGTAGTGACGGGTTACGCAACACTCAGGCACCCCAAAACTGCTGGAAAACCGTGCACGCAACCCTGCAGCCTACGTATGTGGAATCAACCTCCCTCAGTACGCGGTGGCATCCAGTAACACGAAAAACGCATATGCCTGGGACACGCAGGCTACCATGACATAAAAAACGGTGCGATACACAGGTTCACCCGCAGTGGGAAAAATAGCATGCGCGACTCACCGTCTGACTAGCGCGATGCAGAAAAACACGCGCAGCCAATAACCCCGCCAAAAGAAGAGATACGTCCTTGATAGCTGTGATGTTGTGATGGCACGCGAAACAACATGAAGCAGCAACGCACGTCGGTCTCCACGAAGGGCACGTACAGCGAACTGCTGGCCCCGCTCACCTTTAACCCATGCTGAGGGAAACGCCTGCGCGTGTCACGTCACTTACGCGCGTAGGCCCTTTCCTCGGATTACACGCATTCACACGGGGACGTGCATTTTTTTCCCGCGTGATCCACTATGCCCACGTCACGGGGGAAACGCCCGCGCACGCCCCCGCGCGACATGTCACAGAAGCGCTTACATGCAGAGGGCCTTTGGTCCAATGAAATTGCTGATGCGCTCACGCGCTAAGGGCCTTTCCTCGAATTACACGCTGACGTGCAATTTTTTCACGTGCCAAATCACTCCGTATCAAGCTGGCCACGTGAAAACACACGGAAAACCACGCTCCTGCCCTGAAGGCCATTTTCCTGCCCCCCAGAGCCCCGAGCACGCTCCCACCTGCCATCTGCTGCTGCCTGCCTGCCTGCTGCCCACGTGCCCTGCTATTTGCTGCCTGCACATCAGCTAGGGGTGCAGTTGCTGTGACCACCCCTGCTGGAACTGAAGACTCCCGACTGGGATAGCATCACTCCACAGCCCAGCCCCAGGACCCAGTTGCCCACCCACACCTGCCTCTGTGGTTGCCATGTCGGGCACACCACCATCTGAGACCACTGGCAACCCCCAGCCAGAGAGGCAGAGGGCCACCAGCTTCACTGCCACCAAAGTTGGTGTCCTGGTGGAGCAAGTCCTGGGGCAGTATGATGCCCTCTTCGGATGTTTGCGCGCCGACAAGGAAAGGCGGACCAGGATCTGGACGGACATCGTGACTGCCATCAACGCGGAGGGGGTGGCAGTCCGCAAATTCCAACATGTCAAGAAGCGCTGGGAGGACTTCAGGTCCAGGACCCTCAACAAGGCCCGGCACCTCTTGAAGGCAGCGGATGCTAAGGGGTGCCGGGGCCACCTGTCGGAACACCAGATGAGGGTCCTGGAACGCATATCCAAGCGCTCCACGTCCAGGTCCTTGAGAGGCAGACCCGTCTGGAGTCGAGCGGTAAGTGTACATGCATACTGATTGGAAGCTGTGCATGTGGTGGTGTACCAGTAGTGTGCAGGTTGCACATGTGGTTTTGTAGGGCCATGTATGGATGTGTATGTATAGGGCCGTGAGGCTAACACATGTGAGTCCTCTCATGTTTGAGACACATGGATGGTGTATGTGTGGGTAAGCATGCAGGCCAAATGCATATGTGTGAGCACACATGTTTGAATTTCTATGTATGTAAGTTGGCATGGTAGTGGTGTCACACATGGATGTTGGTTCCAGCTGCATGTATCTGCACCGTGTACATGTGCATGTGTGTGTATTTGACAAGGGTGCAACAGTGATGCAACATGGATGCATGTGACACTGAGATGTAGAAGGCTGATTGCCAGATGTGACATGGATGCCGATCTCATCACTGTGATAGTTGGTGGAGGTGTACACATGCATGTAAGTGTGGTGGCGTGTGTGCATGTCTAGTGCACTCCCTGTGTTTCATGTGATGTATGGCTCATCTTTGGCTGCTCATGCTGTTGTATGTGTATGGATGGTGCTGGCCGTTGGGATATGGCTGCGGAATAGCTCATGTGTGTGATTTCAAATGACATGTGTGTTGGGGATTGTGATGCCATGTCTGAAGTTTGACACTGCCACTCATGTGGAACAGTCATGTGTGTATCAGTCCATTGTACAGTGCCCTGATGCCTGTCTCCTATCTCTCCCTGCCTGCAGCATCAACTGATGAAGAGGGCGGAGAGGGTGCTGTGTAGCCCAGCGCCAGGGATCGCACCGCCAGCCGGAGACGCAAGGCCCGGCTCTCCTCCCAGGTTGTGATCTCATCGGGGAGTGAGGAGTCCGGTGCCGCGTCCCAGGCCGCAGCTGCCGAGGGTAGGTCCAAGAGGCGGAGGACGGAGTTGGACTCCTCGGCAGCAGAAGGGGCAGCTGAGACCCCACAGGGTCCGACGGAGGAAGATGGCATGGAGTCATCCAGGTTGGTGGGGGGTTTGGTGGAGGAGGAAGCCATGCAATGGACAGAGTCGGGGTCTGGAGGTGGGGATTCCACTGGTGCTAGTGGTGCAGTACAGGGGCAGGGACAGGAGGCAGCACAGGCTGCCGCGGAGGTGCCTGTGTGTAATCCTGTCCCGATCCTGTCACTGCATCATCCCGCACCAGCAGGGATGCCTACGTCCAGACCGTTCTCAGGGAGGGGATCGGCTTACACCAACTGGCCTTCCTCTCCCTGCGGATATGGCTATCCGGCACCGGGTTGAGCCTGTCCTGGGTGGGGTGGCGTTGCGTGAACGTGCCATGTGAGCTGACCTGCAGTCTTTTCATGAGGAGACTGCACGTCTTCTCGAATGGCTCGTTGACCGCGTTGACCCACTGGGACAGCTCACCAGGGCCGGATTACTCCATTTTCTGGACCTTGTTCCGACCCCCTCCTCAACTGAACCCCCTATGTGCCAGTCGTCCTCCGTGCCATCTTCCCACCCATGTGTCACCTGGGTTCCCTGTGGAGCTGCCTCTGACCCTGCGGCCAGGCTGGTGGAGGACACATCCCTGCCACAGCCGCAGCAGCAGCAACAAGGTGGGAGCCGTGATGGCTCTGGGCCTTGAACATCGGAGGGGCAGGCATCGGCCAGAGGGCAGGAGGACCCAGGACGGGAAGTGTCTTCCGTGTGGCAGCGGTTGGGCCATGCTACAGATGCGGAGTGGCAGTGGGCGGAAGAGGCACGGCTCACGATGGTCAGGGCAGAGAGCTCCATGCATAGTGCTCTGAGGCGGGCTAAGTGCCTCAAGGCCATTCGCAGGGACCTGGAGGTCCAGATGTCATCGTCCCTGTGAACCCTCGGGCCATGGAAGAGGACCGCCTCTGGGACATCGAGCAGGTGTTCGATGATGCCCTGGCCCGGGAAATCAGAAAGTGAGCCGTTGGACTAGCCTGCTGCCATTGTAAATAGTTATATAGTGTTAGGTTTCCTTTTGTTTTTCTTTTCATTTGGGGCGCTTGGACAATGCCCCACCTTTTTGTATGTAGTTGTTCATTATGTAGGGTTTTTGTAGGTTTACTTTCAATGGTTGGGCTCATGGACCCTGGATTTGTACTTTGTATATAGTTCCACAATGGATTTCACTTCATTTGGGTTTTTTTTAACCATGGATCAATGGATTTTTCTTTTTTTTCACTTTGGATTTGATTTGACGGACAGACTCTTTGGACCCATTTGCT
This sequence comes from Ambystoma mexicanum, assembly GCF_040938575.1. Lineage (NCBI taxonomy): Eukaryota > Metazoa > Chordata > Amphibia > Caudata > Ambystomatidae > Ambystoma > Ambystoma mexicanum. Next base: position 307,225,023 of record NC_090941.1, read on the forward strand.
TTTGGGTTGATTTTTATTCTGGTTTTACACATCTTCTTTTTCATATTTTGGACATGCAGCTTTTTATTTATTATTTACATTATTGTGTGATTTCATTTCATTCCCTTGCTTTTGTGTCTAATACATTTTTATTTGATACTTCATTGTGTGGTATGCTTTCCTTGGTTTCCTGCATGTCACAATGCATGTTTTCTCATTCACTTGCACCCATTGTGTGTGTGTGATGGACATGTATTGATGTGCATACTTGCCATTTGGGATGTTTCATGTGATGGGGATTTCAATGTGGGGTGTATGTAATACTTGGTTGTGTGTTTTGACTGGGGTGGCGTGGGGTGGGATGTGGGTGGCCATTAGGCCCATGATTGTGGATTGTGATGACATGTTGTGGGGGACATGAGTGGGGGCCTGCTGGCAGGTGCCCCGCACTGCTAGGGGGTGGGGGTGCAGGGGGACATGAGTGGGGCATTAGTGGGGGCCAGCTGGCAGGTGCCCTGCACTGCTGGGGTTTGGGGGTGCAGGGGGACATGAGTGGGACATGAGTGGGGGCCTGCTGTCAGGTGCCCCGCACTGCTGAGGGGTGGGGGTGCAAGGGGACATGAGTTGGTGATCAGTGGTGCAAACGGACAAGTGGCTTAGCTGGGGTGCATGCCCATGGTGGATGGGCTGCCTGCGGGACATGACCAGGGGTGCGGGGTAGTCCCCTGTGGTGTGGTCTGCCTGCAGGGGGCGTGGAGGGTTTAGAGGGAACACCTGGGAGGACCCACACTGCCAATTCACGTGTAGGACTCCCCGCTCACCCCCGAAATTCACGTACCCCGCTCTGACAGCAAAATCGCATGTGAAACTTCACGCGAACGCCAGTAATACACATACCCCACTCGCACAGGGCATATCGCGTGTGAAACTTCATGCGAACCCAAGTAATACACGTACCCGACTCGCACAGGGCCTATCATGTGTGAAACTTCACGCAAACCCCAGTAATACACATATCCCACTTGCACAGGGCCCATCGCGTGTGAAACTTCACGTGAACCCCAGTAATACACGTACCTCACTCGCACAGGGCCTATCGCGTGTGAAACTTCATGCAAACCCCAGGAATATTGGCCGCCTGCGAGCGAGCGGGGTACGTGTAGTTCTGGGGTACAGCGTGAAGTTTTACACGCGAAAGGGCCCTGTTGAGCGGAGTACGTGTATTCCTGGGGTTTGCGGGAAGTTTCACCCGCGATTTCAGCAGGGGACGTGTATTCCTGGGGTTCGCGTGAAGTTTCACCCGCAATTTCAGCAGGGTACGTGTATTACAGGGTTCGCATGAAGTTTCACCCGCGATTTCAGCAGGGTACGTGTATTACGGGGTTCGTGTGAAGTTTCACCCGCGATTTCAGCAGGGTACGTGTATTACGGGGTTCGCGTGAAGTTTCACACGCAAAAGGGCCCTGTTCGAGCAGAGTACGTGTATTTCAGGGGTGCGCGGCAAGTTTTACACGCGAAAGGGCAACACCCGTGCACAATACATCACAGACGCGCTTACGCGCTAAGGGCCTTTGGTCCAATGATATCGCCTTTCTTCGAATTACATGCTGACGTGCAATTTTTTCACGTACCAAATCACTCTGTATCAAGCTGGTCACGCGTACACACACGAAAGACCACCCTCCTGCCCTGAAGGCCATTTTCCTGCCCCCAAGAGCCCCGAGCACGCTCCCACCAGCCATCTGCTGCTGCCTGCCTGCCTGCTGCCCACGTGCCCTGCTATTTGGTGCCTGCACATCAGCCATCTGCAGGGGTCCAGTTGCTGTGTCCACCCCTGCTGGACCAGAAGACTCCCGACTGGGATTCCATCGCTCCACAGCCCAGCCCCAGGACCCAGTTGCCCACCCACTCCTACCTCTGGGGTTGCCATGTTGGGCACATCTCCATCTGGCACCACTGGCAACCCCCAGCCAGAGAGGCAGAGGGCCACCAGCTTCACTGCCACCGAAGTTGGTGTCCTGGTGGAGCATGTCCTGGGGCATGATGCCCTCTTCGGAACAAGACGCGCCAACAAGGAAGGACGGGAGAGGATCTGGGATGATGCAGTGGTTGCCATCAACGCGGATGGGGTGGCAACCCGCAACTACCAACATGTCAAGAAGCGCTGGGAGGACTTCAGGTCCAGGACCCTCATAAAGTCCCGGTGCCTCGCGGAGGGGGACCGGGTCAGCCCGAGCAACATCCAGATGAGGGTCCTGGAACGTGTAGGCCCAGCGCTCCACGCCCAGATCCTTCCGAGGCAGACCCGTCTGGAGTTGAGCGGTAAGTGGCCAAGCATTGCTATGTGAGACAGGGCATGTTGCAGTGTGCTGGTAGTCTGATACTTGCCTGTATGTGTGACATAGGCCATATATGGATGTGTGTGTGCAGGGACATCATGGTCATGCATGTGAGACCAGTTATGTGTGAACCACATGGTAGGTGCATGCGTTTTAATGCAACATGGGGACCTCTATGCAGAATGCACACCTGAAAGCATGGCAGTCTCTGTTCCTGGACATGAAGGGGGAGGTGAGGAATGGGTGCTGATGTCATGTACATGTATGGTGCACGTGTGTGTGTGTGTGTGTGTGTGTGTGTGTGTGTGCGCCAGAGAAGTGTGTGTTTGACTTTGAAACGCCATGGATGCATGTGACTTTGAAGGCAACATCTTGGTTTACAGGGGCCCTTGTACATGGGTGTTGATGTTGACTGCAGGCGCCGGGAGTGTTTCTGCATGTGTGTTGCATGCATTGACCCATGTGTTGTGGAAGGACAGGATGGAAGTGACATTTGACAGTGCCACTCATGTGTTATTGCTTCCTGTCTAGGGTATTTTGTGCTGTACCCTGATGCTTGTGTTTTATGTCTCCCTCTGCGCAGCGTCAAGTGAAGAAGAGGGCAGCAACGTCGCTGTGGAGCCAAGCGGCGGGGATGCCTCCACCGGGCGGCGACGCAAGGCCCAGCCACCCTCCCAGGAATTACCATCATCCGGGAGCGAGGGGGCTGGTGCCGCGTCTGCCACAACGGCTGTGGCGGAAGGGCCGGGTGAGCCCCCACAGGGGCTTCCAATGGCAGAAGACGGTGCGGAGACATCCAGGTTGGTGGTCTCCACAGAGGAGGAGGAGCCCGCTACTGAGCCGGACATGGGGCCTGGTGGGGGTAGTACCACTGGTGCAAGAGGTGCAGTCCAGGGCCAGGGTCAGGAGGCAGCACAGGTCACCACGGAGGGGCCTGTGCATGTCGCTGTCCTTGACCCTGTGACTGCACCATCATGCACCAGCAGGGAGGCCCTGTCCCAGGCCCGTCCGCAGGTAGGGGAGAGTGCCATGTCACCTGCCTCTCCACTACCTGTGGGCGAGGGGTCCCGCGACTGTATGGGATCCGTCCTGGTGGGTGTCGCGTTGCGCACACGTGACATTTGTGATGACGTGCGTTGTTCCTGGGCGGAGAACGCACGCCATCACGAAGAGCAGCGTCGTGACGTGGCACTGCTGGGAGGGGCCCTGGTCGGTGGGTTCCTACATGTGACGCGCACTCTGGCGGACCTCTCCTCCTCTGTGGAGGCTATGCGCTGGTCGTTCTCCACATCGTCTTCCGGCCCAGATTCCACCAGGGCCCCCTGTGGACCTGGCCTGACCAACACAGCCAGCTTGGTGGAGATCCCATCCCTACCACAGTCGGGAGTTGGCGGTCCAGCAGGGGTGGACACCACTACTGGACACCAGCAGATGGAGGATGTGCAGGCACCATCGGACAGGGCACATGGACAGCAGCAGCAGCAGCAGGAGCAGGCTGTAGGAGGAAGCAATGATGTCTCGGGGCCATCAACGGAGGGGCAGGCATCGGCCATAGGGCAGGAGGACCCAGGAATGGGAGTGTCTTCCGTGTGGCTACGGTTGGGCCAGCAGATAGGTGTGGAGCGGCGGTGGGCGGAAGAGGTGCGGCTCACGATGGTCAGGGCGGAGAACTCCATGCGTCGGGCATTGAGGCGGGCAGAGTGCCTCGAGGCAACTCGCAGGGAGTTGGGACAGGCCATGAGTGCCTCTCTGAAAGACCTCGGGGCCAGGGCAGAGGCCCGCCTCCGGGACATCGACATGGAGTTCGATGATGCCCTGGCCCGGGACACCACAGAGTGAGCCGCTGGACTTGCCCGCCGCCATTGTATATAGTTAGATAGTGTTAGGTTTCCTTTTGTTTTTTCTTTATTTTGGGTGCGCTTTGACAATGCACCACATTTCTGTATATAGTTTGTTTTAGGTAATATTTTTGATAGGTTTCATTTCTTCAGTTGGGCTCATGGACCCTGGATTGTTCATCTGTATATAGTTCACCATTGGATTCTTCTCTTTTTTTTTATTTCACCATGGAACAATGGTTTTCACTTTTCTTTTTTCCCTTGGACTTGCTTTGTTGGACTGTGACTTTGGACACCATTTCCTTTGGATTTCTTTGGATTATGATTTCTTGTTTTTCAGTTTTTAAGGGACATGCAGCTTTTCTTTTTTTATTACCATTGTTGTTTGTTTGATTTTCATTACATTCATGTTGTGTTGAATACATTTTTTTCTTCATACTTCGATGTGTGGTATTATCTCATTGGTTTCATGCATGTCATGATATGGGTTTTCACATTCACTTGCAACCATTGTGTGTGTGTGACGGACATGTGTTAATTTACATACTTGCCATTGGGGTTGTATCATGTAATTGCCTTTTCTTTGTGGGTGGATGCAATACTTGGTTGGGTCTTTGGGCTGGGGAGGCTGGCCATAAGGGCCATGATTGAGGATCGTCATGACCTGGGGGCAGGGGGACATGAGTGGGGGCCTGCTGGCAGGTACCACGTACTGCTGGGGGGTGGGGGTGCAAGGGGACATGCGTGGGACATGAGTGGGGGCCTGCTGGCAGGTGCCCCACACTGCTCGGGGGTGGGGGTGCAAGGGGACATGTGTGGGGGCCTGCTGGCAGGTTCCCTGCACTGCTGGGGGGTGGGGGTGCAAGGGGACATGAGTGGGGGCCTGCTGGCAGGTGCCCTGCACTGCTGGGGTGGGGGTGCAGGGGGACATGAGTGGGACATGAGTGGGGGCCTGCTGGCAGGTGCCCCACACTGCTGAGGGTGGGGGTGCAAGGGGACATGAGTGAGACATGAGTGGGGGCCTGCTGGCAGGTGCCACGCACTGCTGTGGGGTGGGGGTGCAAGGGGACATGAGTGGGACATGAGTGGGGGCCTGCTGGCAGGTGCCCCACACTGCTGGGGGGAGGGGGTGCAAGGGGACATGAGTGGGGGCCTGCTGGCAGGTGCCCTGCACTGCTGGGGGGGAGGGGTTCAGGGGGACATGAGTGGGACATGAGTGGGGTCCTGCTGGCAGGTGCCCTGCACTGCTGGGGGGTGGGGGTGCAAGGGGACATGAGTTGGTGATCAGTAGTGCAAGGAGACATGTGGCTTTGCTGGGGGGCATGCCCATGTTGGGTGGGCTGCCTGAGGGACATGACCAGGGGTGCAGGGTAGTCCCCTGTGGTGTGGGCTGCCTGCAGGTGCCATGAGGGTGTACAGGGAACACCTGGGAGGGCCCACACTGCCAAATCACGCGCACCCCTGAAATACACGTACCCTGCTGAAATCAACACTTCACGCGCACCCCTGAAATACACATACCTAGGCCAATCGCATGTAAAACTTCCCACGCACCCCTGAAATACACGTACCCTGCTGAAATCGCGTGTGAAACTTCCCGCAAACACCGTAATACACGTACCCTGATCCAATCGCGTGTGAAACTTCACACGAACCCCAGTTATACACGTACCCTGCTGAGATTGCGGGTGAAACTTCCTGCAAACCCCAGTTATACACGTACCCCACTTGCACAGGCCCTTTCGCGTGTGAAACTTCCCGCGCACCCCCGAAATACACGTACCCGCATCCAATCGCATGTGAGACTTCCCGGGATCCCCCGTAATACACGTACCCTGCTGAAATCGCATGTGAAACTTCCCGCGAACCCCAGTAATACACGTACCCCACTCGCACAGGGCCTATCGCGTGTGAAACTTCCCGCGCACCCCTGAAATACATGTACCGTTGCTATCCTGCATGCCTTTCTTGGTTTAAAATGTCTCTTTTTCTCCCTTAGGTATGCAGAGCTTCAGCACGGCGAACTGGCTTGGTTGAGCCCCGCTGGTAAATGATGGCGCATTAAGAGCACTATGATGTGGTAAGTAAGTGCTATGCGCAGCGCTGCAAAGTCTTGCCTTTGCTAACCTGTGTTTTCCTTCCTTGTAGGTTGCGGTGTTCTTCAGCGTGAGTGGAATGGCCGGAGTGGTGCCAGCCGAGAGGCAACCAGCCAGGTAAGCCTTTTGAGCAGTTCGTAATTTGCAAATGTCTCTACTGCTTTCTTTAATGTTGCCTCTATCTTCCTCTTTTAGGTCGTTCTGTCCGGGAGGCGTGCAGATTCGAGGAAGCTGTTCTCAGTAGCAGCGAGTGGCTAAAGATGAAGACTGCAGGTAAGATGCTGCTGCTAATGATGTTCCTTTTGTCTCCTTGCAGGTTCTGCTTCTCCGAGGTTGAGGGAATAGCTGGACACGGTGAGCGTCACGTTGCAAGCTGCAAAGTAAGACAAAGCATGTTGTCTTGCTCGGGTATGGTTTAAATAGTCCAGGTAAAGTAGTCCCTAGGCTACCACACCCAAAACACTAGACCACATAGCTTGGTTCCTTCGAACCAAGCTATGTGGATGCCTCCATGTTGAAAGACAACACATTAAGTAGTTCCTAAGCACATGTTTTTCATGGTGTATGAGCCTGGCGCCATAGGTGCCAGGAGTGGCCCCAAGAGGGTTTTGGAAGAGGATGCCAGGCTCTAGAGGCCCGAGTCCTGACTCCACCTGGCCAATGGGTTTGCCAGAGGGGGTTTTGGGCGAGGGTCGTGCCATGAATATTGGATGTCAGCAGATGGCGAAATCAAAATATGGCGGTGACTATGAACCACTAATCTCTGTGGTACAATTTAGAGTACCTTCAAATACCCTCAGTAGTCATGATTCTCTAATTTCAGGTAAGCCCCTCGGTGCATGACAGTGACAAAATCCACATCTGATAAGTACATTGCTTCTTACTTTACTTGAGATGTGGAAAATGGATTTGATTTGCCTTACCAGACAAGCACAAATGGTGTGGCTACTTGATACCTCGGATCTCTGAAATGCTTCTCATTTAGGCAAATCAAATAACACTTTTGGTTTATTTGCACAAGGGTTGAAATGAAAGGGAACCCAGCCTAGGTAGTCTGATACCTTCAGCCTTTCACTCCAACTGACCCCTTAGAACACTAACACAGTTTTCTGAGATGAAGTATGGAATTTATATTTATTCCTCTGTCCGATACCTGCTGTTGAACAGGTGGGTTGCTCGTTTTACATACAACATACTTAGATACAGATACACCATCTATCATTCCTTGTGTAATTTAATAATGTTATGTATAACAACATGGTTTTATAACCACCACATAGCCCTAGTTTCACGTGTGGCCATCTTCTGCTTATGTAGCATTTTTCATATATTGGACACACTCCATTGTTTAGCAAACATCTAGAAAGTCTCATATTTTTCTCGGGGTCTTAATCTTAATGGCACCTCCCACTTTTATTTCCATGTCTTGAATAGCATTTCTATTGTCATAATAAGCTTTACTTCCAATATGTTTCTTCTTCTCTGCCACACAGCTCACCAGCATCCTATCTGGCCCTCCTTAAGCAGCCATCACAAACACATGTCTTCAGTGTGTGACTGCTAAGTACTTCAAAGACATAAATGAAATGGTAGAATGCAGGGAAAATGTGTATGCCACAATCCTCTCCAACATTTAATCTTCCCATGCTTTCCCATTAGCATCTGGCAATTTCACACTGTGCAGTGTTGATCTGTTAAACCTTTCAATACACCCATTTATCTCGGGGTGGTAGAGATCATATTGAGCTTGTCTTCATATTATTGGGGGCAAGTTTTCTTTGTCTATTCGAGAGAAGTACCCTTCTCATTGGAAATCCGTGTCCTAGAAATGTATAAGTCTAGCAAGGCAACCCTAAATAACCTTCATACATCCCGCAGATATTGATCCCATGACAGTTAATGATACACTCATCTGCTACCCTTCTCTAAATACCTTTGGTTGTAATTATTCGATCATCATGCCAAAGGAAGATCACATTCCAAGTTAATTTCATTCTGGACTTGTTTGCATTTTTTGTATGTGTCAACGTGAAATGGTGCCCATTCCCATGCTGTTCTCATACATTATGTTATCCTTAACAACTCCTCACCTTCTATCAATGACAGCTCGCATTCCTCACTTGGCGCAATTCCAATACATAGCATGTCATTTTTAACATTGTCTTCATTGTCCTTTTGTCCATGTACTGCTGGGGCTTCTTTAACATAAACATCATTCACACTGTTCGTCACACCTTAAATATACTGCACTTTAAAAGTATGCCATTGCAATGTAATAACACAGTCCTTTACGTCTTGTAGTTTGTCATTAACATGAATCTAGAATGTGAAAAAGGATGTTTTAAATGGCTTTATGTTCCGCAAACAGACCAGTGGTTCTTTTGCAATGGAAGAAAACGTTACTTTGCACATTCCTATCTGAAACCATTGATTTTTCCATTCCTTTTTGTACCTGGGCAAAGAATCCCACAAATCCCATAATCACTGCACCCCAGATGAAAATAGTCTAACATAGGTATCAAACTGGCACAAACTCAGGGCCTTGCAAGTGGCCACCTTGGCACTTCAGAACACCTTTTCACACTCTTCGGACAAGGCACAATCTGCCTTTTTTGTGGCAAGATTCCTTAAATGCCTAGACTTGTCAGAACATTTGGAATATTTTTCTGCTAATCCTAAAAACAATTATGTGTTTGCCTTATTGGAATGTGTGCCTACATTCATGATTGGTTTTGTTAGATCTTCTCATGGGTTAGCCCCATCTTTAATCAGTTCCTGCCTGAGGTAGTGCATGCATTGTAGCCTGAATGTGCAAGTCTCTCTCCACGATGTAAGACCAACTTCCTCTGAGGTGTTTATGACACTCCTGAGTTTCTGTCATGTTCTTCAACATCTCTGCCACATATGAGAAATGTATCTTGCAAATAAAATATTCCTTTTCCTTCCCCAAATAATTTCATGTATCACAGCTGAGGCATCAACAAAGGAATTGAGACCAATGTGAATGTTTTCACACAAGTTTTATTCTTATAAACGAAAACAATAAATCAATTCGGGTTGGCTGGACAAAAAGGCATGGGGACAGAAACAATAGTTCAATAAGGTGGATATGAAGGCCAAGTCTATACATTCTCTAAGAACAGTAGTTCACTCTGCTTGCCTCTCTCCCTTAGTTCAGAATCAACCTCTGAGGCAATCCCGCACTTGCTCACTATCTCTAGGTTTTTATAGTGCACTGAATTCTTATTACTTTGATGGTGCAGAGCTACCAAGGCCTCGAGTTGATCCTCATGAACTCAGCTACCATGAACCCCAGCTATAGTGCCCTAGGTCATCCAACCGTTGTCAGGCATCAGACACAAGATAAAAGCTTGGGCCCCAGTGCACTTCAAGCTTTCAGATCAAATTTAACCTTGAAATCAAACCATCTTTCTATGTAGGCTGTATGAGGGATCACCTCCACTAATCTTGACTCCGCTCTTTAGTTAGGACTCCTTACTTTGACTCCTTTCCAATAATCTGGGAGAGCGTTGCTGTTGTAGGCCTTGAAGCACCCACTGTTCTCTTTCTTCTTAGCTCCTCCACTGTTTTTGTTCTCTTGGTATTCTTTCCTCTTTGCCTGTTCTCTGGTCACAATCTTTCTCATTCTTCCTCACCCTGCTTGTTTATTTCACTGTTCGCTCTTGTTTCTTTTATTTTTCCTCATTTGTATGTGGCTTCTTTTCCTTCTCCCCTCACTTACTCTCAAAATCATCGTCCTCTGCATCATCTCCTTCTTCTACTGAGTTTGGCTCTTCTTATGCCCTAACTCATGTCCCTGCGTGAGGGAATTCGCCCTCCTTTCCTTCTTCCTTTCTCCATGGTCTCCCTTTCACCTCCTCTATTCACCCTATTGTTAGCCGTTTCACCTCCTCCAGATATCTCTTGTTCTTTAAACTCGCCCTCTTGTTTTCCCAGTGTTTCTCTCTCTTCATAGGTGTTGTGCCACCTCCCTCTCCCCACCCTTCTATCTAATTTGTTTCAACCTCTTCTTTTCTCCCCCTTCCTAGGACCTTCACCTTCTCCACCGCTCCTCCCTCCTTGTAATCACCACCTCCTCCTATGCTTGACCCTCTCCTTTCTCTTTCTCAATTTCTTTGCTTCTCTCTCTCATTGATGTTCTGCTCCAGCCTCACCATCCTCCCTTCTCCACCTTCCTCTACACTCTCTTCGCTCTGCATTCTCTAATCATCTCCTATCTCCCATACTCACTTTCTGGACATTACCCCATTTTATATCTCATTCATGGAGAAAATTAGGCTTGTGATCGGGAGACTCACTGCAGCTATGTGCTACATCGAAGTGGGTAATTGGAGTTCTACAGTTGTCATTGCTTGTCTGGTGTGTCATGCCACTTCTCTGTGACAAAAAACGCCCTCCACCATCTTGGAGTTAGCTGGCCCTTCCATCAATACTGCCCGATTCCCAGAGGGCAGCATGCTCCACAGTGGCTAATCCTCTCTGTTTTCATACTGTGAAGCCCCCATTCTGAGTGCTGGCCATCCAGATCACCAGGCGTGTGCTGTTTCCTCTCGCTGATACTTGCATGTAGTATTGGTAACCCAGGGCGTGTGGAGTCCCATTCTCTCAGGCTCATGGCTACTGCTCCTGAAGTTCCTCTTGTTGCATGTCATAACACTTTGACTTTGAAGGGTTCTCTGGGCACTATGTTATGTTAAATTATGTTATGTTGATTTATATTGTGCACCGCTACCACCCAAGGGCAGTCTCCAGACGCTCTATGTCGAATCTTGAACAGATGGCTAGAGATGTGGTGGGGGCCTTCAGGATTCCCCAAGGACTTCCTCTGGGGCCAGCATCTTGGAACTGACAGGGTTCACCAGCACCCAGGATCTCTCAGTTACCACCACCCAGCCTTCCCTCTGCGACTTTGTAACATACTTTCCTTGTTCAGCTTTACTCCCCTCGGGTTTAGTGTTATGGGGATGACCTACGAAAGCCTAATTTTGTCTCCGTTTCTATACAATAAAATGTATTCGCTTTGGTTTCATCTTCAAAGTCTTGAGACCATTTCCAGGTTTTCTCTCTGCCGCTTGTTTTATCCAGTCTCTCTGATATATCCTGGTAAAGATATCTCCCTTCCTACTTCTTGTATGAGACGCAGGGACTCTTTCCTGTCCTGTCTGGGCTTTCTCCTAGCAGCCGTGTTATCTCTATGATCTTGCTATTCTTACACTACAGCATACATATCTTTCTATGGTCTCATGTGATATGCCAGACTCACACCTGACAGTGAGGCTCCTGAGGTCACTTATACCGTTATGCTGTTCCTGTATCTCAAATTGATAACATGTATCACTTCGGGTGTGCAGTGTAAATCCCTTTTCTTTAATCATTTTAGTGCAGCATTCATTGACTGCTTAAATGTGGCGCCCACAGTCCTAGAAGATGGGTGAGGATGTGACAAGCAAAGTCCTGTGTAACATATTGGGCTTCAACTGGACGTGTAAGGCCTTGTCCTCAGCGCACTGGTCTATTGTTTCAGCCTCCACATAGAACTCCATCTCTATTCGTTTGCCAACCCCCCCTTAACAAGGTACTTATCTTTGCCATCGGCACCTTCATCGATATCCCTTGATCCTTTCCCTTCTCTATGCAACGGCTCTATCCATCTTTAAATCCCTTATTCTTCTCAACAAATCTGTCCATGGGCTACCCCAGCCCCCCATTCATGATTAACTCCAGTACCCGCTACTCACTGCCTTACTTTCTGAGATCTCAAGACCCCCTTGTTATTGTCCAGCTCCTCCCTATCACACCTGGGTAAAGTATCTGTCCTTCCATCTCATTTGCTAATGTAAGTCACCTAATCCTGGAATTGCCTGGTAAGTCATATGTGCATATGTGCAGAGTGTCATGTCAAAGCTCGACTCCCAATCCAAATAAATCCAAATAAATATGAATTACCTAGAGTAACAATAATCTCTTAAACCAAAAAAAAGAATTTCTCATAGGCTTATAACTTTTGGCCCATGACATGAAACTCCGTGAATCATTCTAAAATATTTGAATATCCTTCCTCAAATACCCTAAGCACGTTTTGTGAATTTCTTTGGTACACATAAACAGAACTAAACTAAACCTTCCAGAAAACATATACACTGTTATGATTATGCTCATGAAGTTGTGTGAAGTCAGAGTCCAGTGGCACAAAGTAATATGCGGACGGGAAATATTAAATAGTTCCCATTCAATTTCTCATAAGGAAATCTTGTGGGAATATAGTGTGAACGAAGCCGGAACTACTGACATCAAACTTAGGGTCACTTTAACTGGGAGATAGTCACGTGTCGTGCCCAGGCGGAATTGGTTAGGATCATTATGACCGCATAGCTCTCAACTCACACGCCTTTGGCGGGTGTCACCCGCCTTGTAAATAGCTGACTCACCCACCAAGCCTCCTGCTCGCCCATTCATTCCAATGGACGTCTCACCCGCCAAAAACATAATCGGGTGATTTCACCCGCCTTTGCGACACAAATGATGGAGAGCTGTGCTGACCGGGGAGTGGAGGGCAATGCTGCATGTGCCCTGTCCACTCTGGTAGGTTCACTGTACTCCAGAACGGCTGCAGACCGGAAGCCATGCCCAGCCAGAAAGAGAGTCACTGTACCCAGGGTGTGGACAGAGCCCCTGCCTAGTCTATTCAGCATGTGTGGTCACTTTGCCTGGCGCATGGCAGAAGGCACTGCTCCTGGCTCTGTGACCCCTGGATATTATAGACATGACACGTATTGATAGAAAATATCATTAAAAACACAAAAAGTCATAGAAATAAAGTAAACGTTGACTTGTTGTTATGGACATCTTCGACATTATTAGAAAAAATGCAATTGTCGTTACAATGCACACCCTAAAAACAAGCAAAATTCGCCAAGCAAACATTACTCACCCCCGTCCTTGCACATCTCACTATACCACAGATGTCACAGTTAATAAAATAATAATAGTTATATCACAGATGCCATTCACGACGAATGAAGAAAAAAACCGAAGGAAAAGATGAGCACAGAACAATGTTTGTGTTTTGTTTTTGTTTTACCAGCTCAAATGAAATGTAAATGTTCTTCATAATCCTATTATTATCATTATTATTATTATTATTATTATTATCATCATTATTTCTATGTGAATTAGTTCAACCTCACACGTTTCCAGCATCAGATTACAATGATGTGGAATATTCCAAAATACCTCTAAACTAAACTGAGTTACAAGTAGTGCATCCATGTGTGTCACATAAACACGTTTCCCACATTGTCCTCTACCGGCAGCCTGTGGCACTGCACCCTTGTAAATTAGATGATGAGCAGCACCCTTGTATATCGGATAAAAGCCTTGATCCACAGCAAACTCTAGCAGTGGCCCGTTGTACTGAATCCAGGGCTCAAATCGAGGGTACACGCATGTGGACGGAGTCCCCCACTTTTATTCAGGAGTCCCCCCACTTTTATGCTGATTTCTGGCGATGACACATTCAATTGGTATGTTAATGAGTCACTCCACCTTTTTTTTAAGACTTGACCCCTGATTGAATCCTTGAATATCAGACGAGCATACGTTCACAATAATCTCTAGTTACAGTGGTGGTACCGCAACCTTGTATATCCAAAACTCAGAAGACATGCAGAAACAATCGAAAATGTGAGGTACTGCAATTTTCCAAGATTTGCTTCAGTGGTCTTGTAGTCGATTGGTCCGATGTTGTGTGGTGGTCTAGTTGTTGCTCCGACGTGAGCGTCATGACTCTGTCATGGCGCTCACTTAATAAAAGGGGCTCTGCTGGCACGCGGAGGGCAGTGCAGCAGAGTCCCAGGAAGCGGCAACTTCTGTCTGCGTGTGGTTCTTGGGGGCTGGGGTTTGCCACATGATCGTGGCCTACTTGGGTTGGCGCAGCCTGGGTGATCCCAGGTCCGAGCCTCCATTGTGCTGGGTCCCCCCAGCATAGGTCATCAGTCCGGTGGAACGGACCGTGTGGGGTGATCCCTGCACTTATCTAGCTCCGTGCCTGCAGCCCCTGGACTCGCGTCGGGAGGTCCCGACGCCTGGAGTGGCCTGCCCCAGTGACCTGAGGCGGGCCTACCTGTGGAAAATGGGCGTGGCCCACTGGGCCCAGCGGCGGCCCGAACAGAGGAAAAGTGGCGTGGCCCACAGCGCCAGCCCGGCCCACAAGGACAAAGGTAAAGAGGTGTGGCCAACTTAACCGGGCCACAGCGGTGAAGACGAAAGAACCATCAGGCTGCCTGCTCCTCACATGCTCTGGAGTCTAAGCCCCAGAACAACTGGTGAGCGGCCAACAGGACAACAGTGGTGGCAGAAGGGCATCCCAAATAATCCATCCTGTTGCCTGCATCGGCCTTGCGCCCCAGGGGTAGCGGCTCCCTTCGGAGTGCTCATGCGCCCGCTGGGAGGGACACGTGGGGTGGTATCACGGAGGTCCAATACCAGTGAGTGCCAGGAGAAGGGCCTACAGCGGCAAGGACGCGTGGGTTTGGCCTAGTATATGCCCTAACGGGCTGCCCCCATCTGGACACCCCTGCCATCATCAATACCACAGGAGGTACTCGCCACCCACGGAGCATGGGGAAACATACGAAAGGCCTCCCCACGAGGGGTCAGGACACCAGTGGTGCGGTGACTGAACAATCCACAACATCCAACCGCATCACCATAACCGTCATCTGGCCCAGCAGTCATTATGGCGGACGAGGACAATGAAGGAATATGTCGAGGACAGCTTGCGCCACTGCCCCACTTCGATGTGATGGGCTCACCCGCCAGCTTGGGACCCCAGTGGACAGCTTGGGTGGAAAACCTAGAGCTTTTGAGGCGATGGAGATCAAAGATGCAGCAAAATGCCCGACCCTCCTGTACTCCATTATCTCCCACAAGAAGGTAAGGGAGCTCCATTTGAGAAAACACAGAAGGGTTCTATAGAACTGGGGGAGACTCAACATATCTCAAAAGGGAAGAGGTAATTCATTCAAAATTGTTCTGGTTACAATGATTTTGAGTAAACTGGTGACGATCCCAATACGTATCTCTGAAATTTTCATGAGGAGGCTGCATTTGCTACCGAAGAACGGTTGAGGGTGAACCATGTGGGAGGGGGTAGTGTAAGATTATTTAGCATTTCTTTTCATGCAGCACCACTGCATGGGTTTGGTGCATTGCTATAATGCGGTACAGCAAGGCATGTGTTGCCAGTGTGACATGGACATGTAAATGAAAACAGGCTATTCAGTCAAAAACGATTTCTACATCTAAAATGCAAATAATTTTTTTTCACAGTTAAAACACAAAAATATCTGAAAGCAGACGGGTAGTGTGTTTTATTTTTCTCTTTTCTTTGTGCATCTACCATCACAGTACTGATAATATGGGAAGATGTTTAGACAGTGCAATTGTCATTTTTAAGGTAGCTAAAAATAAGACTTGGCGGTAGCTGTGTGCACGATTCCATTCAGTATATAAGTGTGTGTGTTTTCTGAACGAAGCATAATAATAACATAATGAAATAGCCTGCTGCTGGAGGTACATGAGTCAGCAGAAAGAGAGTCCCTGGACATAGTTCACTGATGTAGATAAATTGGTGATCAATACCACATGTTAGCTCGCTGTCGTAGATAAGTCAGTGAGACCAGCCCATGGTGGCACTCCAAATGAAAATGTGGTGTTCCTGAAATGTAAGCCTGAGGCCTCTCTAGTGATCACATGAACAAACTAACTAAACAAAAATAAGGGGGTCTGGATATTGGGGCCACATATAAAACAAAGGAATTATGCTCACCAGAAATACCACCAATAAAGCATACCAACATAATGTATACCACTAAATGTATATGTGTGCTGAAATAATGTATGTATACTGTAGTAGTATATACCAAATCCAATCTGAATGCAAAGAGTGATTATTACTGAATTATTTTCATTTTTGGCGGTAAGAAAATACCGCTAGGCCCCAAATCTATACAAAATACCCAACATATTTATGGTGCGTTGCAGGCCGGGAAAGTGATCATAGAGCACCTATTGGGCGTGGCAAGTGTGTCTCACACTGCCATCTGTACATTAAAGGGAACCCATTTCATAATAACAGTGTGTCACCAAAAACGAATTTCAGAATGTCACAAAGGGAAACCACATTATCAGAACTAGTGCAATATTTAGAGGCAAAGTTGTTTGCACATGGGACGTGGTCATCAAACAGTAGCTCAGAATGGCATGACCCCATTCATGGTGAAGTGCAGAAAGAAAAACTAGACGATATTTTTTCAGAAGGCAGCATAATTCAGGTCTGCCTTACAAGGTTATTGAATGCAGCCGATAAAAGTGCAGAGAAAGACTGTTTAATACGGCTATGCGCCAAAATATGGTTTATTTTGAATAGGTCCCTGCGAATGCAATGAAATGATACCCAGCGAATTAACAGGATAAAGACTGACTTAGATGGGGCAAGTAAAAAAGAGATGTTAAGAACAGAATTAGAAGGATGCCAAAAAGACATGCAATTAAAATGCAGAGATTTTGATGCTCAGTTGTCCAAAAGCAAGAAACAATTTGAGGATAGTGAGCAAGAATTGGTACACTTAAAAGCCTTAGTGGACCACATTAGACAGGATAAAGATGAGATTGTTTCAGAAATGCAGATTTTACAAAAAGAAAATTTTGAAAAGGAAAGTGATCTCCAAGGTGCAGAGCAAGAAATGGTTAAAATGATTCAAGAAAGAGACAAGAGAAACAAAGAATTCAATGAATGCCAAATGCAAATGTGCGACATGCAGGAGGTAATAAATAAAATGAGTGATGAAAACAACTATCTGCAAAATGAAGCAGACAGGCTCCTTAAAAAGTGCAAGGACTTAGAACAGCAAATGTGCATTCCCAGGTCCCAGGAGATGCGGCAGGGTACTACATTCAATGGAGTGGAGGTGAATTCTATTTCTACCCAAAGAGCTAGTGCTCCAGTGACTGGGCCGGTGACTGAACTTGGTTGCAGCGCCCTTGGGGGATTTGATACTCCCATTGGGGGCTGCCACCAATCCCATACACCTGGAACCAGGATTGAGTCACCAAGTAGTGCAATTCCATGCATTGCAACAAGTAGCCCCATAAAAATAATGAAATCTATTAAAGCTCTGATCAAACCATTTAAAAAAGGAGGGGAATGCTGCATTGAGGATCACTTAGAAGCAGTTCATTACATTTTTAAAGCACTCCAGATACCTAAGGAACAGTACAGACAATATTTTCATTTAACCTTAGATGCTCCGACGGCCAGCATCATAAGGGGATTAAATGAACAGCAGAATATGACATGGGTGGAGTTTGAAAAAGAAATTAGGCGTCATTTTTCTCCTTTCCAGTCATTACAGGAGGCAAAGAAAGTTGCTTACACACTTACTGCTGGGCCTAATACATCCCCTCGCCAGTCTTTACAAGACTTAAAAAGAGCATTTTATCGCTTTGATGTATCTTTTGACCCCAATTCTAATGAATTTAAAACCGCCTACTTCTATGGGCTACAGAAAGACATCATATCCCAATTGGTTCGTGAATTTGATCGTGACAAGGCCTTGAGTGGATTGTGCATCAAAGCACAAAACTATATGATGTACTCTATTGTCAGGGTAAAGAAAGTGATAAAATGAAAGATACTAGACCTAAATCTAAAGAACCCTCAGCAACAGTGATGGAAATCAGGTCAGCCAAGATGTCCCTTGAGTCTGCTCAAAGTCCAGGTAAAGATAATTCAGCACCTGAACAAAGGGTTAATCAACAAAGGTCATCACACTCTGCACCAATGTTCTAATCACATGATCCTAGTAATAGGGAGAGCTACATCATTCCTAGGTATTTAGGAGATAGGCCCCGGGCAGGCTATCGGCCTGATATGTCAGGTATGAACCATAATCAGAGACAAAATCAAGATCAAAGAAATGATGGTCCCTACCAGACATTGGGGACACAGAGCAAATTTGATCCCAACACCATGATATATGGTAATCAGGATAGACCCCGATATGTGGATCGATTTGCTGATAATGGGAATCAACATAGGGTCAGTACCCACAACATGAGAGACAGGACATGAGACAGAACGTGAATTATACTCCACATCAGTACAATGATTCCCCACCAGGGGACTACAACCAAAGGATGGGTGCACCCCGCTCCCCTCCACAAATGAATCAAGAGTTCAGAAACTATCCCAATAGAAATCAAATCACTCACCTGAGAGGTATCAGAATAGATCCAATCAGGGAGAAAGCAATCAATATTGATCTAGGCCACAGAGAGAGGATTCTAGAGAGATGGAAAGGTTCCAGTGCCTTCAGGCCCAAGTGAAAATGTTAGCTGAACAAATAGGGAAGCTTTTTACAGCACAAAAACAGTCATAAAAGGAGGGGGCTGACGGCCATAGCAATGACCGGGGGGCTTCTTCTGAAAAGTGACTAAGTACTCAGGATACCTACAGCGCCGAAAAGACAGATTGCTCTGATGTAATTTTGTATAATGACTCTGAGATGTCTAATGATTTAAAAGTGAAGATGCCAGTAAGTGAACATGTAACAGAAAGTGCAAATACTTCTAAAAGAGAGGTACGGTTTAACCTAGAGTTAAATCAAACATTGGAGATTTGTACAAATGAAATAAGAAAACCTGAAATTCCAAAAGAACAAAGAGACAGATTTAAGAAAAATGACTCATGCTTGGGGAATACCAGTAAACAGGGAGTAAGTGGGGATGATATAATTTCTTTCCTGGGCAGTCAAAACAATGACCAAACACAGGTAGAAAAAGGAAATACTCCAAAGGAGGGTACATGCCAGTCACCTGAAGTATTCTTTGAGCCACATATTTTTGAAGAAGTTAAGAGGGCTGATACAATACTAAACGATCACAAATGCACAGAATTAAACAATGACCAATTGCTGAATGATGTTGTTACACATGTTCAGTTGGAAGATTGTAATATGGTCCCTGATGATACCTGGATGGATAGGCGAACAGTGGCCACACTCCAAAAAACCTCTGAACATGGAGAAATGAATAAAGTCTCTCACGCAGAAATGGGTAAAAAGGAGGGAAAAATGTCTTTCCATTTACCAATGTGCTTAGCCAAAAGTGAAAACGGCCTGAGAAAGGTGAGTCCTGAAATCAGTAAGAATTCACACTTCTTATGTGTATTAGAGGAAGTTGAGGACAGATATTATGCACCCATCACTGTAGAAGAAAAATGCCAAACATTTGCAATGATTGACACTGGCGCACAGGCCACAAATATGTCCAAGGAGCTGGTAAAGAGTATCAATGAAGGGAGACCCCCACAGAGTCAGATCACAGTGAAGGAAAATCAAGGTCCAGTGCATAACTTTAATGGGGAGGAGGTGCCCATCATAGGTGTAACTGAGGTTGACATAAAAATAGGAAAGCACAGAATGAAACAAGAGGTATTGATCACATCTATTTGTGAAATTCTATTTCTGATGGGGACGGATTGCCTGAAAAGATTGTCTCCTCTCATAGAAGGGGTGAATGGAGTGCTGTGGTCCTTAACCAAAAAACCACTGAGACCTAAGAAAATAAAATCACAAAACAGCAACATAAATGAATGTCACACCATTGCCAAAACAAATGATGCTGTGGAGGTATATCTACAGAATAGTTGCATACCTAGTGTCACTGTTATATTAATGTGTCAAGACAAAATGCAGAGCGACAATGAAAAACTACCTGTACAAATATACTTGGATCCAGGGAAAAAATGGCAGACTGCCATAGATGAGCACACTTTACGTTTTTATCTAAAAGAGAAGACATGCAAACAGAATATTGCTCCTAAAACAGATTCAGAAAAACACATTACCACTCTTGCTGAAATACACATGGAAGATAAGCAACCATGGGTTCATGCTGGTATAAATGACTGTTTTAAAACAATAAAAGCCACTTTAGCGCTTGAACATGAGAGGAGCTTCATTAATGAGAAATTGTTGCAAAAAATAATGGAGAGGGAGGAGATCACGAAATTTAGGATTAAAAACCAATATGTTTCTGGGTTGGACAGTCCAGACTTTGAAAACCGAATTGCAGGTAGATGCATGCTGAAAATCAGTATTGGGCAGAAAGCAATTTACCATAATGTATGGACAGTGAGTGGAGCACAAAATGACTTTTACATGGGCAATGACATCATGCACGGAATGTGTATGGTGTTAGATTTCCTTAATCAAAAGATATTGTCACGCCTTGGTGGGCCGGCACCTGAATTTGAAGACAAAAGAAGGGCTTATCATTGTGCACAACTGGTTCCTTATGCAATTGAACTACAAATGAGGAAAGATACTATTATTCCTGCATTTACAAAACAGTTTGCAATAACACTGAAAAGCAAAAATGGACAGCAGATGAAAGACTCTGATGCATTTGTGTGCCTGAATGAATCCATAAAACAGCAAGGCCTGGATTATGAATACATTCCATTGGTAGATATTGGTGAAGGGTCTGTAAGAATTATAGTAAATAATAACGGGTTGTCAAGATATTCATTTAGAGGAAAACTCCCCATTAGGAATGGCCATACAAAAATCACATTATACTGCAGATCTAAATAACATGGTGATTGGAAATATCCCTGAAAAGTATGTAGATGCCAAGGGTGAGTTGCCAGAATACCTGGACTCTCAGCCCAAAGGAATATGAAATGGAAAATCACCCCGTTGAAATGGAAGCTGACATGCCAAAACATTTAAAAGTGGCACCTTTACAAAGAGACACAGCCACACAGCTATAGGAAAGTGCCGAGATTCCACTACCGGAACATTTTCCAGAATTTTCGAAAATGGTAGAAGAGCAGATCTCCTTAGCGGATGCGTGTGACAACGATGAGGATAGAAATGAATTGAGGAAGATATTTATGGAATTTAAAGATGTATTTGCAAAAGATGCTTATGATTGCGGGCTAACTAATTTACATGTGGCCACACTTCCGGAAGGGTGTAGTAGAAGTTCAGTATTTGTACGCCAGTATAGACTACCGCTGGCATGTTTAGAATCATTGGCAGAGATTATTAAAAATGTAGAATCGCGGGGAATCATCAGGCCTATCCATAGCACATCCAACACGCCCATTTTAGGTGTGTTAAAGCCAAATGGTCAATGGCGGCTATGTGCAGACTTGAGGGAGTTAAATAAAAGAGTACCAGTGTCCAGATGGCCACTGCCATTCATTGATCAGGGTCTAGCTCAGGTACATGGTTCAAAGGTGTTTACCACATTAGATCTCACCTCTGGATATTGGTGCGTCCCATTGGCAGAGGAGATACAGAATTTATTTTCCTTTACATTTGACAGAACTCAATACACATGGGTTAGAACTCTGTTCGGGTATGTTAATAGTGGGAGTGAATTTGGAATATTTTTGAGGAAGGCCATGCCTGATGCAGCAGAAAGAGGAACCATAGTTTATGTGGATGATGTCCTGATAAAAAATGAAAGTTTAAAAAACCATTTTGATGAAATAAGACATGTGCTTGGCCAATTGCAGAAAGCAGGCGCCAAAGAGTCTTTACAAAAAGCACAATGGTGCAAGAAAAAAAGTGAATTTTCTAGGCCATGAAGTAACTGAATATGGGCTAAATCCACAAAAGAAGAAAATAGAGGCCATACAAAAACTAAAAGACCCTAAAAATGTGAAAGGGGTAAAAAGTTTATTAGGAATGACAGGCTATAACAGGAAGTTCATTGAAAATTATGCTGAAATCACTCAACCATTAACTAAACTGCTAAAAATTAATACACCCTGGAAGTGGGAAAAAGAGCAGTCTGAGGTTGTGGCTAAATTAAAAGAATGTCTTGTAAAGGCACCATGTTTAGCATATCCCACAAAGGAATGGGATTTCTTTATAGAAATAGGTTTCTCTGAACATTGTATGTCAGCAGTGTTATCACAAAAACATGATGTGAATCACACAACCATTGCCTATGCAAGAAAAGCATTTTCCCAAGTTGAAATGAAATTCAATGAATGTGAAAAGGCCCTATTAACCACTGTGTGGGCGCTACAATATTTCTGCCCCATTGTTCAGGGAGAAAAGGTGATTATTGAAACAAATCATCAACCTTTGCAATTCTTAGAGAGTAAAAGAATTAGGTCAGGTAATCTAGCGCAGTCCAGAATCACTTCATGGACGCTAGCATTACAAGGTTTTCCTGTAGAAGTGAGATATGGCCAAAATAAAAAGAGCCCAATTGCTCAAGGTTTAGCAGATTTACATGACTGTGCAGCTGAACAAGCATCAAACGAAATGGAAATAGAACCTAATTTACAGGAGTTTGAACAATCACCACACAAAGCTTTTGATGAAAAAACATGCAAGGACTTACCAACTGTATATGTTGATGGTTGTGCTTTTCATATTGAAAATGACAGTAATAAACAATTAGTGTCACAAATAGGAAATGTCTGGTTGAAATGTGAAGGTATCCCCAGCATAGGGATGAGAATTGGAGCTAGGAGCAGTCAAGTAGTGGAATTGGCAGCCATTTATAAAGCAATTGCTACTGCAATTGATAATAAATTCAGTGTAATTATCCTGGTGACTGATTCTGACTATGCACGAAATAGCTTTGTGGAATATCTACCTGGCTGGAAAGCAAGAGGCATGATTACATACAACAAAAAGCCACTTAAGCATGGAAAAATGATACAAGCCATAGACAAATTGGTGTCAGAAAATAATTTGACAATATACTGGAGAAAAATGTGTGGGCATTTAAAAACTCCAGGAGAGGATAAAGAGGGGAATGATAAGGCAGACCACCTGGCTAAGATTGGGGCTGTGATGGGAGAATTGCTACCTATTGAACATTTACTGGGTGAAATACAGGTTGATGCAGTAACACGTTCTAATGCACCAAAGGAGACAGGACAATCAGTGGTACAATGGAGTTACAACACCCCAGACCAAGATTTGATTGAGGCACAAATAAATGATCGAATTTTGGGAATCTATTATAACCATTTTATAGATCCTGGACAAAACCTTTTAACAGAAAATGATTGTGTGGGAAAAGAGGAATTGAGGGTGCTATTAAAGAATAAAAAACGAATTAGACTACAGGATGGACTCATGGTTAGAGAGTCCATAACAGGGCAAATACAGTGGGTGGTACCCCTTTCATTCAGAGGGCTATTGCTACACCATGCACATGATGCCATAACTGCAGGCCACAGAGGTTCACAAAAAACATTGGAAATACTAAAAGATTATGCTTACTGGCCACATATGTCCCAAGATGTGGAATTATATACTAGAGGATATCTAGTATGTGCCCAATTTAAACCTGCTTCATCAATGCACAGAGCTCCACTAATGAAAAGAGGCCTAACCCTTCCATGGTCAGATTTGCAAATAGACTATGTAGGGCCTTTAAAAAGGTTGAGCAGAGGAAACCGTTATATTTTGAGTGTGGTATGTTTGATGTCGAAGTGGATTGAATGTATTCCTGCACCAGATTTTAGTGTGCAAACAGCAGCCACATTGCTAGTGAATCATGTGTTCTCAAGGTTTGGGTTGCCACAAAGAATTGAGTCAGACAGAGGAAGTCATTTCACAAGTGCTCTAATGAGCAAGGTATGGCAAATACTGGGTGTGAAAAGGAAACTACATATCGCATATCGGGCGGCTTCTTCAGGTGCAGTTGAACGGGGTAATAGGTCTGTTGTGGACATTTTAAAGAAATTTGTAGCTGAAGCAGGTTCCAGCTGGGATTTACGTTTACCGTTGGTTTTGATGGCAATCAGATCAACTCCTGCCAAAGCAACAGGTATTAGCCCACATGAGGTCTTGACAGGTAGGAAAATGGTGTTGCTGCAACACCTGCCATACAGAACACATGAGCAAACACTTGTAAGCGCATCTACAGTTCTTGAATACATTGATGAGCTGATGAAGCATTTACAACATGCATTTGCATTTGTACAGAGAAATCTGGAAAGGGCTGCTGACAGTGCTAAAACATATTATGATAAAAAGTCAACCGTAAAGGAATATTGTGTGGGGGATCAGGTGTACAAATTTCATTTTGGAAAAAGTAAACAGAAAAATTCCAAATTCCTAGCAGCCTGGCAGGGGCAATTTCAAATAATAGATAAGGTCCCTCCTGTAGTTTATAAAATGTTAAAGACTGAAGGTGAAACAGCAACAGAACAGTTTGTGCATGTAAACCAAATCAAGCCATGTCATCCAAGACATGAGATAAAAAATCTGGAGCGTGTAGAAACAGATAAAGTCCCTTGAACATAAAAAAAAGTGAAGTAAGTGGGTCCAGACAGAAGTTAGTGACAGAGAAGTTAAATAAAGATGGTTGATTGTTATAATGGCACGTAAACACTGTAATATAGGTAAATATATATATATATATATATATATATATATATATATATATATATATATATATATATATATATATATATATATATATAAAATAGAAGATGAAGTTAATGGAGTTGGTGTGCAGAATGAAAATGTATTCAATATTGAGTGCTGTTTTATGTATGATTGTTTTCTTTTTAACCTGTGCTTAATTTCAGAAGGCGAAAGAAAAAGGGCGAAATGTTTTACAAAGCATGTTTTATTTTTGGCAAAAGGGTGAAGTTAGTATTGTGCTATATAGTTGATCTGTTTCTTTTCTATTTGATTTAGAATATTAACATATTTGTACCGGAGGTCACGGGAGACGATGGAGTCCTGGAGCCTACGTGGACGGATTCCGGAAAAGCCCCAAAGGGGGGCGAAGACCAAGGCTGCAAAGCGATCAGCATTGAAGATGACACCAACAATATGGTTAATGATGATGATATTCGGAGGGATCTTCAAAAATTCAGAAGCACAGGTTGTCATTGAACCTGGACCAGCATCTGGTATTGCGATAGAAGAGGCACCAGGATTCATCATGAGTGATAGAAGGATGATTTTCCAGAATATCTACATACCATTGAATCCTGAGATTTTGATTGAAAAACATTTGAACCATACCGGAATTAAGATTGAACAAACTAAAGAGTGGTTGGAAACAAGAAAAGAGGACTCTAAACAGTCAATAAGAGATATATTGATGCAATTGGAGAAAACATTTGTGAATTCAGCAGACATTAAGAAGAGGAGAGGAAAAAGAGGAGCGGTGATGCTCGCAATATCATTGGTAATGTCTATAGTTGGAGCCATAATAGGTACCACAATATCAACAGCCAATGCCATTTCGGTAGGAACGCTGAGTACTAAAGCGCAACAACTGAGTGTTGACCTAGAAATAATACAAAAAACATTAGATGGAATTAGAGGGGGACTGGATGAACAAGTAAGATTCATAAATGAAACTGCAATCATTCTAAATGAACAAGCGGATGTGATGCAACAGGCGACTAAGATAATTATTAAGCATGACAGAACTTTAAATGAAATATTGAATATAATGAGTCCTGTTGATAGACTATTAACAAATTATATGAGAGAAGTTCAAACTGAAGTTTCACAATTGATTCAAGGACAAATTCCCTTGTATTTTGTTTCGCAGGATATCATTCATCAAATGATAGAAAGATTGACCAGGAGGGAAATTGATGTGGTACAGGTAAAAATTGCATTTGAAAGGGGTAATGCAATGGCATTATATGTGGACCTGGAAAGGTTGGAGATTGGTTTTTTACTATGCATCCCATATGTAGCTCCTGAACTTATTTATCAAACCAAGTGGGTACACAACGTGGGGTTTTGGCAAGAGGACAAATTTATTAAGATTAAGACTCCAGAAGTGGTGGCGTTTCAGTCATGGGAGCCTGAAGTTTATTTAATACCAAACTTTGAAATTTAAAGAACAAAATTATATGTGTCCAGGTAAACCGTTTGTTCCTGATGCCACAGATGCTATTTGTGGTTTGAAATCTGGCCCAAGTATATCAGAAGGATGTGAAGTGATCATTAGCAATATGGGGAGTGAAGAATTAGCACAGGCCAAAATGGTCAAAGGTAAATGGTTGATACAATTGTGTCAATTGGAGGGTTAACATTGTTTCACATGACAAATTATATTTGGGAAAGCCAAGTAGAAAATATCGATTTTTTTGGTGACAAGAAACATCAGGCAAAGCAGTTATGCCACACGAAGTGCTGCTGGTCACATTCGACCAGCTGCATTATCCTTCCCATGTGTCAAAATAACATATTGCTGCAGCTATACAGGAGGACTGTTTTGTCCTCAATCTGCAGGAAGCAGTAACTAGAATGATTATTAACTGTACTTCCTGTCAGACATACAGCACTGGTCACAGCACTGGTCTTACCCTGAGAACAATCTGAGTTACACTGCCCCGGCAAACTGGTCCATTCCGCGAGTTACATATTGACCATGCGGACATGGGCGGACATGGGCGGAAGGTGTAACTGGTCCCGCTACCTAATAGTAGTTGTGTGTCCTTTCTCACGGTGGGTGGAGGCTGGTCCATGTGAACACCTCGATGCAAACTGTGCAGCCAGGTTCGTAGTCGGAGAGGTTTTCTCTCGGTGGGGTGTAGGCAAAGTATTAAGATCTGACAACAGCACACACTTTTTTCAATGAGCTCTTTAGAGTGATCACAACATTATTGGGCATCAAGCATCGGATGTGTACAATTTATCACCCCAGGCCAATGGGGTTATGTAGAGGATAAGTGGTCTTCTAAAATGCAAATTATCCAAGCTTTGCACCATGTTAAAGAAGATCTGGGTGCACTGCTCTCCCCTTGCTCTGTTTAGCATGTGCATGCAACCCTGTAAGGATCACCACTTATCACCCCATAAGGTGGTAACAGGGTGGTGTATGCATACACCCCTATCTCCAATTAGGAGAGCATCTGATGCTCACAGGGCTGCGTCTATTCTAGGGGATGATTTTGGAAGTAACTTATGTGCCTTAACGAAAGCAATAAAATTGATCTCTCAACAGAAAGCACCACCAAGGACTGAAGAGACGACCACCGCTGCATCTGACACTCCGCCAATGTCACCTCCTCTCCAGCTTTTCCCTGGTGACCTTGTCTTTGCAAAGAATATTGCCCTCTGGCGGAGTGAGCCTAGATATAACGGCCCCTTTGAGGTCGTCTATGCTACTCCCCTTGCAGTGAAAGTTTGTGAGTTGCAGTACTGGGTGCATCTGTCTGAATTTCACAAAGCACTCCAGGTCACACCACTTGTCCAAGTTCACCAAGCTGAGTACTGCACTCTGACCCCCTCCTTCGAGTAGTACTATTGAAGAAACGCGGGTAACTGCATACTGACTGCTGCTTCCCTCCAGGGGTGTTCTTGATTTTGTTTTGTTTTCAAGGTTCCACAACCGACCTACCTCTGTGACACATAAAAACACTGCTGCACACTATTTGCACATAAGCTCTCTCCCCCTCTCTTTCTCTCTCTCTTTTGTCTACTCTGCAATGGATGTACACAGGTCTAACAACTCCATTTATAAAAAGCAACATTCTCGTTTTCAGAAATATTCTCTCATAACAGTGTTTTCCTCCATGTATACATGTGTTATGCATTGGGTAGCTGGTCTATTTGCTATTTCTATGTTTGGATTGGGAATATATCTAGGGCGTAGTTTTATATGGGGTGGTCATATAAAAAGGGGGGGGAGAAATGCAGACAATACTGATGGATCTTTTACTAATGACTTTTTGGGTTCTTTAACACATGACAATGTTACAAATATAAATGAAATTAATAATACCGCGGCTGTAGTCCATGATGCACAGCCTAATGCATCTGTTAATGACACACTTGTCACCCAGCAATGCATGGGGAAGCTTGCAAATGCATGGGGAAGCTTGCAAATGTACTCATTTATCATTATTTCCTAATGTGTTTTCTAACATAATTGTAAACTATAGTTTCTTTCCTAGAGTTCCACAAGTTAGAAGGCCAAATACGATCAGTACAGAGGACTCGGGTTGGACACAATTGAAGATGTGCACCATCCAGAGTTAAGTAATAATTGGTATGCAGATATGAGCTCAGTGGGGAATGGAAGGTTAATGGAAGCTGTTATGCTTGTTCCTTGATACAACACGCGTCGGAAGCCCCCAAGGTATTAATACCACAGGAAACTCCAAATTTGGAAGCTCAATATTTACTTCATCTTACCTTGTGCAGATTGCAAAGCACTTTCCAGGCGTGAAGCGTACGACTAGGAGGAATAGACCCTGATCAACTTCAATCTTCTTAAAACCCCAAGAGGGTGCATGCAGTACTTGCAAAGACCGTACCTGAAGTTGGAAGGCGTGAGGGTTGTGGCAAGCAGATGGCAAGAAACTACAATGAGCTGCATAGCAGGCAGACTCATAGGATTCAGAGAAGAAGTGATCGGAAATGTGACTGCTGTATGCAGCGGGTACGGTAATGAACAAGTAGCAAAACTCACGTGGGTCGAGGCAATGAACAAACCAGTGAAAGTGCTAAAGCAGGAAGAATACGAACTGTGCTTTTACAATGAAGGGAGTGTCTTTGTGGGGACCAATACTAGGTGCAACAAGACTTTATACATCCCAGATCTCAAAAAAGGGACAGCAGCTGTGATGGATAACTATTTGGTGTGTGACCAGCAGGCATTTCTGTACCTCACACCATCATGAGGGGCACCTGCTAGCTCGCCTCATTGCATTCGGCACTGCTGGTGGTCCCTGAAGAACATTTGATAGAGGGACCGGGTGGCTTGGTAGCCACACCATCTACACCGGTGTCTGACATCCCCACCACAGTGCCACCACAGAAGCCCATATTCTGTATCTTCCCAGAGAAGGAGAAAAAAGAAACAATACAGAGAAGTATAAGGTCGAATTATTTATCGTAGGATTCTGCGGAGTTACTCAAAGATATACCAGATCAATACAGACTCTATGGCAAAGAAGAAACTTTTTTTTTCATTGTTACTGTTGCGAGGAGTGCAGACCACCGTGAATGCCAAATGGCTCCAAATTGTGCACTGGGAAGTGATCCAGCTGGTCAATGACAGTGAACAAGTCCCCAACCCCATCAAGATGGAAATGCGTGCAATCCGGCTGATGAGGTTGCAGAAGCGCTATGTGCTTGCACCTACGCACCTCCTAATGATGCAGAAAATGGGTCCCTCACCAAAATAAAAGGTGCCCTGCACATTCTTGGCAATCACATGCAAACAAAAGCTGGAGAGGAGAGTGATTTGTTTGCCAACCTTTTTTCTTGGGCACCATCCTGGATGGGGCTCTCGTGAAGAAGTTGGTTCCTGTGATCCTGTTTGTGTTGGTGATCTTCTGCACTTAGCGGATGGGCTTAGATGCTGTGCCAAAACAGTGCCTAGCAGCGCAATGATGATGGTCTCAAATGGGGTACAGGAGGCACCTCGTACAAAAAATAGTGCAGTTCAAACTGATGACCCAGACAAACAATGCATGGTTGCAATAGAGCAACATTTTCACCCGCCAGACACCACCACAGTTTCCCTACCAGACCCTGAGAATTACACAGAACACTGGGTAGATTTAGCAGGGGATACAGGGTATATATATATAAATATATATATATTACATGGCCACAGGAGTGGCCATGTAGTTATGGTTAAATTGCCGTTTCCATAGGAAGAGCATAGGAAGAGCACTTTTTGGGCGGCTTATAACTCGGCTCCCCCTGGACAAATCCTTACCAAAGTTTGCATAAGAAGTAAATGGGCCACTCCGAATCTTTTTCAAAGTTTTGGTAAGGATTCGTACAGGGGGGCAAAAGTTATAGGGGGGTCCCAAAATGTATTTTTCCCGATAGACTGAATGGGGCAAAAACTTTGTGCACGGTTACTGGCCAAACCACTGGACGGATTGTAATCATTTTTGCGGCAGGGGCTTGTTCCCCAAGGCATGCTTTTGTAAATTTTGTGAGAAATACTACTGTAGTTTCCTTTAAAACGATAAAAAAGTAGCACTCTAAGAATTAGTGATATCTATGTCCGCTCTGCGGTCCTACTTCCCTGTCCGCTCAGTGGAGCATATTTCTATTGGCTAATCTATGGCATGCTGTACGGCAAGATGTTGCACTTTCACCGATTGGTTCTGCCGCAGCCTCAAGTGCATAGCATTCTTTTGATATGGCCGCCATGGTAATTTAGTTTTTGTGTTGTACGCCGAAATCCCCGCAAACAAACCCTTATGGAACACTGTGTCGAAAGGTAAGCATTACTTATATGTGGCAGTAGAAAGTGAAACAGTGCTTTATTCTTGTTACCACTATCGTACCATGCAGTGAAACTTGGTAGGCAATGTACGACAAGTGCTTACTGCGTCTATGTAAGAAGCCAGCACCAAAAGTACTGCGGTTAGACTGGCGTCCTATATTTTGGAATCTGAGGCAGCCACCTGCACGGTTTCGTAAACACAGTGCATCTGCACGTGGTCGGGAGTAATGGTTCTCATGATTGACTGCTGATATGTTGTTGCAAAATGAGAATGTATTTGCATTCGGATTGAAGGTCAGTTCATTTTATTTCATTTTTTCAGTGGGCGCTCAGTATGGTCGCACATGTACCAAACCTCATAAGGGTCAATTGTTTTTCGACCTTGACGTACAGGGAACGGAGAGAGAAAGAATGTAGGGAGTCACAGTTTGTAAAAGAGTTCTCTTTGATAAGTTATGCTTCAAAAAGGTTTGTGAAGCACATGAAATATCACTTCCCGAGGACGTCTTCTTGCAAACAACTACTGTGTGACTGCGGAGGCCGAAATGGAGGTGGTGCATATCATGTAAGCTTATTTTTCAGGCCTGTACACCAAACTGCAATTATTTACTTAGTCTGAAAAAAAAGAAAAAAATTATTACTAGTAATGCATTTGGAAGTTTGTGTGCCGTTGAAATTTCAGATTGCACATTATCGCCATCTGTACGATGTCACAATTTCCACTATTACCTACGAAATTTATTTGACATTGATATTTCTTTACCTATTATGCAGATTGTACATTGTCGCCGTTTGTAGGGAGTTAGTACATTTCCCCATATAACATTAATAGTTTATAGAAATGTTATGTGTTACACCTTACATTTCCGCAAAGGCTGGTGTCATAGTTCGCAGCCATTCACGTCGCCTTGTAAATAACTGTGACAGGAATATGCCTGCTGTGTCAACAACGCATAATTTCAGTGTGGTTAAACAACAATGTCACCATGGCCACTAACATTATAAGTAACATACCATACTTTCTGATGGACTACATCACAGCGATTGACGCCGTCTTGTCAATGAATGTGAGAGGAATCCGACTACTGTGTCGCCACTGCATACTGTGTGTGTGATAAAAACTGTGGCGGCAACGCATGGTGACTGTGTGGGAAAACATCAATGTGACCGTCAATATTAACATTTTCATTGTGCAGCAGAGACACAAACTTTCAATTTCTTTGCAACTGACAAAAGGGCGATGATTTCGCGCTGTGCATTGTGAAATAAAAGTACCTTACTACTGTTTTTTACCCATTTCATGTTTCCCTTCACAATGTGCCATGCTACGTTGCAGGTTGGAGTATGTTCTTTAATAGCTGCCTATCACGGTACGTAAGTCTTTATGGAATCATTTGTTTACGCTGCCAAGGTACGTTATCCAGAATGCTATTGCATACCACTTGCTTTGGCAACGTAAGGCTCAGAGCCATCTATTATGCTTTCGTGCCGTTAGGGTACTTTCTCTTACCCAGGTGCCCTAATTACCAAGAGCAGTTCTGCATGAAGACGCTATGTTGTCATATTTGGTATCTTTCTAAAAGTGGAAAAATGAGATCAGGTGCAGTGAAGGTATTTGCTGTACAGAAACGTTTCAAAAGCAATGCTTCCTTATACCTTCTCACTACATATTTCTTCACCCATTTCACCTTGTGGCACTTACACAAAAATGTGTGCACATGTCAGTGGTAATGGTGTTGCTTGTAATATTTCTGCCATTACTGCACTTCACTTCACATGGTTTGTTGTGATTTTGTCCACACATTAGAACACTACTTCTTTGCCTTCTGTACGCACATTTTTGCCAAACATATTCCCTGTATTTTCCACACATTTATGGAAAGGTCATTGCGCACGAACAAACACCTTTGTGTTTTACATGTGGTAGTGTTTTCATACTTCACAAGTGTTGTCATGTACATAAGAAATCAACGGTACGCCTTTCGTCTCTGAAGGGTACGCTGTAGGTATGCTTACTGACCACAATGTCGGGGCGGTAAATACTGCCATTTACTGGTTGGGA
This sequence comes from Ambystoma mexicanum, assembly GCF_040938575.1. Classification (NCBI taxonomy): domain Eukaryota; kingdom Metazoa; phylum Chordata; class Amphibia; order Caudata; family Ambystomatidae; genus Ambystoma; species Ambystoma mexicanum. The sequence goes on from NC_090941.1 coordinate 307,257,634, forward strand.
CTAAACATAGCATTGCAGTCGCCATGTCCACCAGGCACTGGCTTTCTGTTAAAGGTGTTGCTGATAACCACCCATTTTAGAACGAATACAAATCTTCTTCGCCCACTATGGTCACACGTTTTCCTTTTTCATTTTCTGGCAGCTGTAATGGAAAGCGGCAAAAGACTTCCTATGCAACGGCCGCCTTCCCTTTCCATTGTGGCCATCTTGGAAAAGGATTTCTTTTCTTCAAACGGGAACCCCAGAGGAGTTCCGGTTGAAGATAAAAAATCCTTTTTTTGGTGCAATGGGTTAGTGCCGTAACATCTGTATTGGTAATGGCATTCAGCCCCCATTTTTTTAGGGTTCAATGGGGTTTACTGATTCAAAGACCTCAGTATGCACTCTTGCTTCTATTGTGGTGCAAATTTGCCCTGTTGAGTTGTGAACAGGAATTGTTTCAGTTACAAGTTCATCAACAATATACAATGTCCTTCCGCACTATCAACGACTCACCCATATTATTGGGAAGTGTGTAGGAGTTCTGCACCATGTGGCCATGCTGTGCTAGAGCATATGCTACTGTGCAATTCGTAGAAAGATGGGCAGTGAAGTCAAATGTTGCTTTACAGTATGCTTATGTGTTACTATTGGAATCCTTCTAAATGCTCAACAAAAATTTTGGTCAATTTATGTTATGAATCACTTACAGTACTGCCAACCTATGCAAATCATTCAAAAAACGTTTCTCAAAGGGACATTATGGTTACGTTGCCCGACTAAAAACGTCCAAAATTCACTACAAAAAAAACTTTGTTAAAGGGACGTTATGGTTAAGTTGCCCTATTAAAAACCTATGCCATTCTGTACAAAAACTTTGTAAAAAGGATGTTCTGATTACAAGTAAAATCTAAAAACCCCTGAAATTCAGGGGTTATGGTAGGCTAATAACCCATTTTTCCCATCAGCACTCTCCACTGCTACCACTACCACCCCGAACATAAAAGATGCCACCACACATGTCATTGATGCCATCACTGACGCCATCCCATATTTAGCCCCTTTCTTTTATGTCAGATAAGCAACCATAACTTGCGCCACCACCGTGCACTGCTAAGAATAACACCCAGGATATCAAAGATAACATGACAAATGTCATTGATGACATCACTGACATCTCTCCCCCTTGGACGATTCCTCACCAAAGTTTGTGAAAAACAAATATATCAGACGCTCTGCTTTTCCTTGCACTTTTTCATGATGTGTAGTGCAGCTGGTGGAAAGCTATAAGGGGGATCGTTCCTCACAACGTCTCTTTTCAGCTTAGACTGATTGGGGGGGAATGTTTGTGCCTTCTAATGGGGGCACAAACTGAAAAAGTGCAAGTTTTCGTGTCACCTAAATCATACGTTTAAATGGAAGTTCATCCTCACAGTACCATTAGCGCACACTGCGTGTGGTTGAAAATGTTTTTGGAATACTATTGCCGTCAGACTGGAGGCCTACATTTTCAAACCTACACCAACATCTGCACTCTTTGCTACAAACAATGATTCCGGAGTGTTAGTCTTAGCAAGGAATGTAGCAAGGAATGTAGGTGGAGCGAGTTATGGTTGCATAGCTTACCATAATTAGCGAATTAAAAGTGTTTTTTTGGTTTTACTGTGAAGTATAGCGTTCCTTTAAGAACGTTTTGTTACTGAATATACATATATATATATATATATATATATGGCAGTGAACAAAAACAAAGGGCCTAAACATGTTATGTCATCAGTGATGTCATCAATGACATTTGTGATGCCATCTTCCATGTCCTGGGGGTTAGTGTTAGCAGTGCAGAGGGGTGAGGGCAGGTATGGGTGCTTAGCCCAGTGGTTTTTCGGTTTTATTTCCAACCATAATGGGATGTGCGAATACATTTTTTATTGAAGTCCACAGGTTTTTGTTAGGGCAACTTAACCATAACGTCCCCTTAACAACGTTTTTTTTTGGATATATATATATATATATATATATATATATATATATATATATATATATATATATATATATATATATATATATATTTGACATGCACTCCCGAGCAATATTCACAATATGCACAAGCAGGGGAAAGTGTACAGGCCATATGTAGGGCATGGGAGGGGCAAAATAACAAATCTAAAATGAAGGTGGGGAGCTTTAGATGGGTGCCGACGTGTCCGGAATCGAGCTGTAGTATGTTAGATACAATGACCTCGAAGTATCCTCTTAACCCATGTCTGCAGTACCGGGTGCACATTAGGTTAGAGATAGAGCCTGTATTGTTTTTCTTCACATAATGACCAATTCATTGTAGCTTCATGCCCGATGACACACAATGAGGAACCCACGTGGAAGAAGATGGACAGAAGGGTCTGGGACCAATGGCCTGGCATCCCCTATGGAGTAGGTAGACTGTGTATAGGGTCTCACCAACCAGCCATTTGGTTTTGTACATTATGTAATTTATGTCATTGATGACGCTGTGTGCCTTTATAAAGTGTTGCTCATACTGATTTTGCCAGAACGTTCCGTGGTAGCAGAGTGCTTTGCTGGCACATCTCTATTTCTGTGGAAATAAACCGTGTTCTCCTTGCAAGAGGTGTGCTGGGCCTTTTTTCTTAGTGGGTTCCATTTTCTTTTGGTGTGAGCATTGAGGGGTTTCTCTACAATCGTTTAGTCAGTTACAAGTTATAGACATCAGTGGAGAAATACTAGAAGTGACACCAGTCATCCATCATTCATGTCTCCTTGTCTCTCTCTGCTTTGACTTCCACTGCTGCTCCCAGAACCCTTTCATTGATGAGCTAGTGATGGCTCTTTGAGCTGCCCCTCTCAGCCATCTGGCGTATGCAGATTGCTACAAGGGGTGTCAGTAGAATTTATCTTTTTAATTACATTGCTTGAGGAGGATATAATATGACATGGCATCTAAGTGGAATTTATTATAATAACCCTGGGTTTAGTCAAATTATCATTAACCAGCAATAGTTTACATTCTGTTTTGCAGGCTTTCATAGCAAACTCTCGGGCAGTAGGATTTCCTCCACAGTTGCACCACTCGCAGATTACTTCTTCAGTTTGCTCAGCTGGGCTGAACTTTAGAGTCTGCCATGGAATGCATTGTGAGCCAGGAGTCTGAATCTACTGCTGCACAGACAAACCTATCACAAATGCCATGGAGAATGTTCTTGGCTAAAATGGACATTTTGATTGACACCTGATTTGACCTAACCTGGACTTCTCAGCGTGTATTGCCCTTGTAGCCTTCTAACACCTGATTTGACCTAACGTAGACTCTTCAGTATGTATTGCCCTTGTAGCCTTGTAACACTTGATTTGACCTAACCTTAACTTGTAATGTTTCTTGTAACTGTAACTAGCACCTTGACGCCTCAGGGCTTTGTCTGCTGCTATAAATCTAAAAATTATATAAATAAAATAAAACAAGCTGTCTTTCCAGCCTAAGTTTTATTTCTTGTGTGGCAGGACCTCTGGATTTGTTTGGATTTGATTGATAACAAAGGATACTGCAAAGTGTTGGACAGGCATTTCTTTTTTTTACTCTTTATTTAAGCAAACAGGTAGACAGATTGGACACAGGTCCCACACCCCATTTATCACATATGATAGCAATTACTGCATTAGATTACATTGCATATCAACATTCTGCGTACAGGTTATTTCTTATACCTTATGTGTTTCCAGACTGTACATTTCTCAAATATTCACGGAATCGGTCCCATACGTTCTTCGGCCTACTCGCCGCAGTTGCAGTTCTGATATAACCTTCCTCTTTTTCGTTCGAACACGTAAGCTCTGCGAGCCATTCCTCACATGGTGGTGCAATTTTCGATTTCCATTTGAACAGAATACATTTCTTCGCAACAATGCAGCATATATTAAACAATTTACGGATTTTGATGGAAACCTTCCCAATATCGCCCAACAAGTATTTAAGAGGAAGCAGCGTGGGTGGTATCCCAACCGTAACATGTAGCACCTTGGGTACCTCCTGCCAAAACTGTGCTACCTAGGGACAGTTCCAAAACATATGAATCGAGTCAGCTCCCCCATCCACATTTCATACAGGTATCTACCACATTTGGAAAAAAGTGTGACACTCTAGCAGGTGTATAATGTAATCGGTTAAAGACCTTAAATTGAATTAAAAGTAATCGTTCATTGAGTGCAACATCCTTTGTTAAATGACAATATCTACGCCATTTAGTCTCATCTATAGTCGTATTCAAGCCTGCAAAGTTCTATAAAACCTTGACATTTGACCCCTCACTGTGCCCCTCAGAGCTATCATATCTATATATTCACATGACTTCAGTTCCTGGGGGAATGATGGCCACCTCCGGTGCAGTGCTGCTATTATTAAAAAATATTGTGACAATTTAACAGGGTTCATCCCAATTTTGCTATGAATTCCTCCTACGTAACCAATCTTCCCCTGGAAATAGGTCACCCAACAACATTGTTTTTGCACGTGTTCCATGATGCCTGTATATCAGGGTCATACGCAGCAGGGAGGTCCGGGCAGCTCCAAAGGCTAATCTTGTTGTTATCGGGAGTAGTTATTCCCAAATGTTTAAGCACTCAGGTCCATGCGGTAACTGTCTTGTGCACCAGATCTAAAGTACAAGAGTCTGTGTACCAGTCATTCAGGTCTGTGGGGCCGCCACATATTTTTCCAATGCTCGATGCACTGGAACGGGGTTAGCTGCATACCAGTATCCTGAAAACTGTGCTTGGGCAGCCATATAATATAATTCAAAGTGTGGTGCTGCCAGGCCCCCTTGTTCATGGGGTTCAGGTAGCCCCTCCCAGCTCATATGGGGTGCACTGCTCCCCCATACAAATTGTACTGCCATAGAGTGCAGTTTAGCAAAGAACCCTCACCCTGGCCAAATTGGTATAGATGCAAAGTAATATAGAAGTTTGGGCACTACCACCATTTTCTGTAGGGATAATCTACCATATATGGAAATTGGGAACCTAGCCCATAACTCTTATTTAACTGCTAAAGTGTTGAGATATCCCTCGTGATTATCTTCATGTAATGTTCACTGTGTACGGGACACTGTCACTCCTAGATATTCAAAACTAATTGGAGTTCATTTAGGTCCCTTAAGGTCAGTCGGTACAGTGGTATCTTTGGTGAGTGGGAACAATTCGGATTTGGTGGCATTGACCTTATATCCTGAGTAATGTGTGAATTTGGCCACTTCCTCCATAATTGGCCCTCGGTTCTCATTAAGGTTGCGTGTGTACACCAATGTATCATCTGCATACAGGGAGATAATATGGACCTGCTATGTGTATCCCTCTATGTGCGTGACGTTCCCTTATCAGTCAGGCCAATGGGTCTATTGTGAGTGAAAACAACAGTGGGGAAAAGGGGCAGCCCTGTCACATTCCACGTGCCAATGTGAATGTCTGAGATAAAGCCCTGTTAGTTTGGACCCTGGCTGTCGGGTTCATATAGAGCAATCTCACAAACCTGACAAAATGATTCCCTATGCCGAAATGCCTAAGTACCCCAAATAGTTAATTCCAGGAAGCAGAATCAAAAGCCTTTTCGGCATCGAGTGACGCTGCTACCGCCTTAGCCTGTGGGTTAATTTGTGAGATTACACCAAAAAGGCACAGTAGATTAAGAGCTGTGGAGCATGTGGGATGAAGCCTGATTAGTCTGGGTGTACAAGGTAAGTCATGTATGGAAGAAGCCTATTCGCCAGTACCTTAGAGTATGGGCCTCATTACACGAATGGCAGTAAGGATTTACCGGTACCGGTATTTTACCAGTACCGGTAAATCCTTACCACCTTACTACGAGGTCCCTTTGCGGGTTGGGGAATTTAACGCCTGCTTTTTGCAGGCGTTAAAAACCAACCCGCAAAGGGACCCAGGGAGCTAATTACGGTACCGCAATTTGCGGTACCGTAATTAGCGCCTTCCCCATTCCCATTATGCCCTATGGGGCGAAAATGGGAATGGGGAAGGGCAATGGTGGAAGGGGGAATTACCTCCCCGCCAACCTTGGAATGGGGCGGTAATTCCCCTTTCCACCAAGGCGGTGCCGGTATTTTACCGGCATGAACCATGGCGCTAATAGCGCCATGGTTCTCCGCCATCCGTGTAATGAAGCCCTATATCTTGGCATTAGTATTAATTAGTGACAGTGGCCTGTAAGGCGTGCCTTCACCAGGCGGTCTACCTGGTTTCAGCAATACTGATATAACTGCCTCAGTGAGCATAGGTGGAAGCTGCCCAGCTACCAATGACTCTTCTCAGACCCTAAGTAGTCATGGCAACAGGTATAGGTATTATACAATTCAATTACCAGTCCATCGGTGTTGAGAGCTTTACCGGAGGACAGCAAGGCAATAGCTTACGCTATTTCTTTGACAGTGAGAGGACTATCCAATGCCTCTCATGCCTCCGCGGGATGACCCGGGAAGGCAATCCCTTCCAGGTATAATTCTACTTCCTCCTACGTACAAGTGTCAGCATTTACATACATTGTCTCATAAAACTGTCGAAACTCATTATTAATTGCCTCAGTGGATGTCAAAAATCCACCTGCTGCCCCTTGAATTCCAGTGATGGCATCACCCCCTTCTTGTCCCTAACCACTCCTGCCAAGAATCGTCCAGTTGATCTGCCAAATCGTGGAATTTTAACAAGTTACCTTTAATTACTCCCAGGAGCGCCTTATTTGCGGATGTACCATATTCATTCTCTAACTTGTGCAATTCACACTCCACCTCTGCCAGTTCCCGTCTGGTGGCCTTCAGCACCCCAGATGCGACCGAGATCATTGCACCCCGCAGCCAGATTTTAAAAGTTTGTCATGTCGTGGCATATCTTGGAATCTAGCCCTCATTCATCTTAAAGAACCCTTCTATATTCTCTCGTATGTCCTCTACAAGCAAACCGCCCATTAAAATGGTGCATGGCATCGTCCATAGAGGGCAGGGATGTGGCGGATTACCAAACTCCAATGAGATCACCACTGGTGAATGGTCTGACTAAGTGCAGGGCAAAATGTTGCTACCGCGCATACGTGGTGCCCATGTTTCACAGAGTAGCAGGAAATCAACCTCTGAAAAAGCGTTGTGGACCATAGAATAGTATGTGTACTCGGCTGCCCTCGGATGCTTGTCCCTCCACACATCCACCAACCCCAGTTGTCCCATAACCTGCTTGATCATTTTGGCTGCATCTGGGTTGTGTAGTGCTTACTCAGTGCCTGTGGAGATCTAAGATCATATTAAAATCACCACCCCATAAAATGAGGGCATCTGTCATCCTCACCAGAATCTCAGACACCTTGCTATGAAATCCTAGGTATTCTAATATTCGGGCCATAGCTATTACCTAGTATAACTCCTTCACCCACTATTTCCCCCTTCACTATAGCATACCGGATCCACCTGTACCTCTTCTGCCTGAAAGCACAATGATTGATGCACCAGAAAAAGCACTCCTCTGGCTTGAGACGAATAGAATGTATAATATGTCTGTTTCCCTGATTTGGGTGCAAACCTATCATGTAGCGGCTCCAGTGCATGTGTTTCTTGCAACATTGCTATTTTGGGAGAATGGCGGTCTAAATATGCTATGGCCTTTTTAGCTTTCTTTGCAATGCCTTCAAATCCAGTGCAGGCACAGATGTAAATCGCCTCAGGCTAAATCCCTCGGACGCCCGAGGCATGCTCCGGATCTCCTGCCAAGGGCCCAGCACCCGGAGTTCCTATCCTGCGGAGGAGATCTCCTGCTCCAGTACGCCACAACTCGTCAAAGGGGGGCCGGCTTGTAGGATATGAATTAAGGCCTCTCCCTCCACCAGGCCTCCATAAACTGCTGACCGGTGCTGCACAGCACGCCAAGTCAGCTGGAGCCTCAGCCAGGGGCGAGCATCCACGCCAGTCCGCCTGATCTCGCAGCAATATTCTCCCTCACTTCTGTCCCGCAGAGCTGAACGAGACTCAGCCACAACCTTCTCCATTTATATCTCCAAGGATATTTACAACATAAGGATGTTGCCAAGGACGGAGCTACGCTTAGACCGCCATTCCTTCTTGCTGCTCAACAGCGCCCCCTGACATGCATTTCTAACTCCTCTTGCTGGATTGGGCTTCTAGGAAAAAAAATCAAGGGTAAAATATGGCCTGGGAGCTAAGGTCTGATAGATGTAACTCTGTGTTTGACCAGGCATCCAAAGGGTAGGCATTCTCAGCAATAAAAATGTCCATGCCCGCTTGTGATATATGAATGGGAGGCTTGGACAGTATGTAACATTTTTCATAAGGCAGGGTTCTCTAATTAGTTCACCTAAATAACTCTGGTAGCCCCTAAACTCACAATGCCATGTTTCCACTAAAATAAAACTGTAAAACGTCCCTGATCAGATACTTTTTTCAAATAAGATTGTCTAAATGTCTAATCTTGAACTTGCATTCGCATGTTTTCTGACACTACACTCTTAAAGCAATCGTATTTGTGTGTAATATTCGGTTCTGCTGGCCCCTATTTAAATTGTTGCTGGGCAAAAAGTGTTCTTTTTAATAAGTCAGATCTAGAAATATTGTAAAGAGTACTTGCAATACATTAAAATATTACGCACATCTAAACTGCAGTGAATTTCAGAAACTATTTTAAATGGACAGGAGTGTTTGCATCTTCAACCCTTCACTCGCATTTTCATGTTTTTTTGTATCTGTGCACAGTGTCATGGGTATGTTCTTTGATTAAATCTATGCTTCAAAGAGCCCACTGCAATTTCAATCAATGAATATCTTTAGAATCACTTTTTGTGCAATAGACCTTTTGAGATGTTACAGTGTGTCACCAAATTAATAAATAATGTAGGATTTAACTCATTAAAAAACAAGAGGAAAATGGCCTTTTTCTATCTAATGATGATAACTGCTTTGGTTAGCCCAGAAGCTGTACAGTGGAGTTTTAAAGAGAACAGAAACACAGAATGAATATTCTGACTATAATGGCTATCATGATAAATAAAGCATGTAATTAATTAAAAGTATTTCCATAATTAACGGTGGAGGGAACTAGGTCTCGAATTATTAAAGAGAAAGTATTCGACACTTCATCATCGATGGGGTTGATACCACAGGCCCTACACCTACATTATGTAAAATGAACATAAAGAGATAGTAATATTCCAGAAAACGGTATCATGTTTCAAGATTAAAGCAGCTGTGGAAGGGACAAGATGGATATCTGGTGCTAGAAAGAGTTATGAGAGTGAGAAAACAAATAGCATGAATATTAAAAAAAAATGTGTATGGGCAGAACATCTAGGAACATTTTTGATTTCAGCATGATCATAATATGAAACAAACATTGGCAATGCCAACAGTTGTGGCTTTTATGTAGGCATGGGAAAGGCATTTGCCAGGCACTGCCGTAGCAGCATTAACTGGCCATCGATGGTAGCAGCTGCAAAATGGTGCGAGTACCTGGGTCTATAATAGCAGTGCCTGGCAAATCCCTAATACTTAAACACAAGCCAAAATTGTTTTTAACAAGACTTCAGTGAAGGACATGCAAAGTGCTTATAAATTGAGTGGTTGAAGACAGACCTGGCTAAGACATTTTTATTACACAAGTAGCACGTTTACAGCTCCAGCTAAGTCATGAGGTGGGAGGTAAGGGATTACCGGCACCGGTAAGGGCACCGCTGCCGGAAATCCCTTACCTCCCTACTACGAGTTCCCTTTGCAGTTCCTTCCTTAACGCTTGGTTTTTGCAGGCGTTAAGGACGGGACCCGCAAAGGGACTCTAGAGCTAATAACGGTACCGCAATTTGCGGTACCGTTATTAGCGCCTTCCCCGTTCCCATTGAGCCCTCTGGGGGCTCAAATGGGAATGGGGAATGGCCCTGGTGAATGTGGAATTACCGGTCCCTCCGACCTCGGAATGGACCGGTAATTGCTCCATTCACCAGGGCGGAGTCGGAACGGTTTTGGAGGCAGCCATGGAGCTAATAGCTCCATGGCTGCCCCCAACCTCGTAATGAGGCCCATTAACTCTCATGAGACTGCTTTGAAAAAACACTGGCAGGCACACAGAGCACTAAGGTTGATGGTAAGGGCTGAGAACGCTAGCTCAAAGAGGTCCCATGAGAAGGTGTTTTGGGTAGGGAGGGGCAAGAAGTGAGTAGGAGTGGCCATAGGGATCAGCATGGGGATGGGCATTCAATGGGGGGAGTAAATAACCAAACCACAGCTACAAGTCTTTGAGTCCCCCCTCATATGCCATTTCTCCCTAGATGTACTCTAATGCAAAGGTTTCGGCTTACAGATAGCACTTATAGCCAAAACTGAAAAGGCAGTAGGGAATGTATTAAGGAAATGGGTTCATGGACTCACTGGGCCGCATTATCATCTTGGCGGCCACGGTATGAACGATGCCGGCAAGGCACCAGCGCCATTCATACCGTGCTGCCGAATTATGAGTTCTGCTCGCGGGTGCTTGACAGCCCGCCAGGTCTTTCCTGGCGGGCTGTGCGGCACCCGCAAGCATAACTCGTGATTACACCGGCACCGTTATCAATGGTGCTGGTTCACCCATGCGCCCCACCCCCATTCTGCCCTATGGGGCAGAATGGGATCAGGAGCCTGGCAATACCGTCACCCGCCAATGTTCAATTACCGGCCCATTCAACTCGTAGTGGGCCGGTTATTGCCCAATCGCGGGTGGTGGTGCTGGTCATGCTCGTAATGAGGCCCACTGAATAGTTAGATGAATGCACGTTTTGAGAGCATCCAGAATCAATGCACATGAGCGAACTATACCTATAATGAATTTCTGTGGAAAATATTAGCATTATTTTAAATCATTCAGAATACCTTTATTGAATATGCTATTTGTTTATTCGACAACCCAGGATTAACATGCATCCCTGCATTTAAGTCAAACATTGCAAGAGCTTAAAAAACCACCAGATAAACGAGAAAACTAGAATAACATTAGAAGTACAGCAATGTACCGGAGAAGCAAACAAGCAGCAGGACGCAAGAAAAAAAGACGTGCAGAAGGAGGGGCGAGAGATAGCAGAGTGAGTCAGAGATTGCATGCTGAGAACCGATTCGTTGAAAATGTAAACGTAGTCAGTGAGAGTAACTCTACATGTGGGCGTGTCACAACAATGGGCCTTTTTTTGTGTACTGTGCACGGCTTGTGCTATGATGTATGCTTCCTGGGGTGAATTGCCGTCCATGGTCACAGATTGTGTCCTGAGTGTATTGGGCCATTGTGTGACCCTGTCTTGCTCCACTGCAGATGGCGCCTTGGGCTGCCGCATAGAACTGCCTTGCTGTAGCATCGGCCCTGCTGCTGTCTCTTGCTTGTGAACCCCCTATTGCATAGGTGGGCATGACTATATACGGTTTCTATGAGAGACTCACTTGTGGAAGACGTTTTCAAATAATTTACCAGGTGTGTCGTAGCATGTGTTCTAATCACTCAGGTAAAGTCTTCCATAAAACCTATTATGCAATTTATTCAAACATTTCTATGTGTCATGTAAAATCAGAATAATCAGGAAACATTTAACACACTTGATGTACCAGAGAAGACAATGTGGTCATAATCTACAACAAATCAATACATAAATCGAAAAGGTCACGAGACAGCTTACACACGTGTTGTTGATTAACCAGGAGGTGGACACACTCAAACCCAAAACACTCTTGAACAAGTCACTCATTCATTTCACGCTTGCAGGCTATAGCATACTATCACACCCTAGGACGCATTCTACCGCATGCAACGAAACAAAGTCATATGAGTTTGCTGGTACAGTAACAACGGTACCGGTAGGCGGTACAGTAACAACGGTACTGGTAGGCTTGCCGGTACCATTGTTACCGTACCGGCAGACTACGAGTTCTGCTCACGGGTGCCTTTGCAGCCACCAAGTCTGACCTGGTGGCCGTACCGGCACCTGCGAGCAGAACATGACGGTAGCACCAGTACTGTTATTAACGGTACTGGTGCTACCACCCTCCCCATTCCCATTGAGCCCTATGGAGCTCAAATGGGAATGGGGAAGAATTTTTTCCGGTGCCCAGAAAAGGACAATTACCAGGTCCGGCAAGGTCGTAATGACCCGCTAATTGCCCTTTTCTGGGCACCAGAAAAAATGAATAACGGCGACAGCCGTGCCTGTAATAAAGGCACGGCTACCGCCAGCCTCGTAATGAGGGCCACAGACTGATGAAAGTCTCAGTCAAGTCATGTACAAATATATTGATGATCTGGGTGCACACTGTCTTCTATAGTATATTGTGAGTGCTGCTAATTATATTAGAAAATGGAGTTGACGTGCAAATGCCATTATAGTTCACCACCATTGTCAGCCATGCCTTCTTCATGACCAGAGTCTTGTCCTTCAGTTTGTGACAAATAAATATGATGTAAAATGTTACATCATCCATTACTATACCATCATCGTTCAATAATTTCAGTAATCTACTCATTGCATAGTTAGCTAATTCTACTGGAATGCAACATAACCACATGTTATTGACAAGAGCTATCATTCCATATTTCCTATCAAGATCACATTAAAACTGCATGGATATCCAGCGTACCATTACTAAGGTCCTTTGGATATCCATGCTGTGCATGTTGTGTTATGCGTTGCTTGAAGGGTTTTATACTCCGCCAAATCACCTCAGTAGAGGTCTGAGGGTGCCTGGCTTGTCTGGACTCTGGCATATATTTTTCTGCGCCAAGGTATCCAGAGCTTGTTCTATGGAGGAAAGGGAGTCGGAAGAAGATAAGGAGATCGGAAAGTGGGTGAAATGCCACAAACACAGGGGTAGGGTGATGCAGAAGGGGAAAGGCAGATTTTGTGAAAGCTTGGGTGCATGTGGATCCATTATGATCGACCTCCACCAGGATCGCAGAAAGGAGGGTACATTCTAAACTTGCTTGGCATCATACAGATGGTCTAAATGTAGTAGTTTACAGGATTACTAAGTATTAGTACCCGGCGAGGGTCAATGAGATTGTAACAAGCAAGCTCATTGGCCCTTGTCGGGTCGTTACTAGCCTGACAAAGCCTTTCTCAGGCCGGGAGCGTCAGCATGCTGGCCGCCATGGAAAGGGAGCAGGGACTACATGTAAACACGCTATTAGTACCCTGGTACAATATGCCGGGGTAATAGCAATAGAACCCTTCGTTGGGGGCGCATTAACAGTCAGGTAATGCCTACAGGGCTAAATTAGAGCTCTGGCTTCGCTCAGGCTTGTAACTCTCACCCCGGGGGCATTATCTGATAGGTAATGCCCCCACCCCTCGAGTTCTATTTTTTAAGTGAATAGCTCATATGGACTTGAGATATGCTCCATTCTTTTAGTTAAATCATGATGACTTTTTGACCCAGGATTATTTTTTTCAAAAATTAGGGGACACCCTCCTAAATGGTAACTTGGGACTACTAAACTGAGAGGCCAGATGTGGTCCTGTCTAGAATAGACTGTATGAAAGGTGAATGTTGATGGAGAACAAAAGTGCTGAAAGTTTGATATGGATCTGTAGCTGATGTTGCAGGCCTGGCACTCAGAAAAATAGGAAGTAGTGTGTTATTATCATTACATTTTATGTGAAAATGCAGTCGCTGCACATATCATGTGCCTGTGCACAGGGCTCTGTGTGTTGCATGACAAATAACACAAGGCTATGATATCCGTACTGCTTGTATAGCACTGTATTGCATTGTATGGTCACCTCACATTCCTGAAACGCATGGAGGGAATCTTTCAGGGGGCAAGCTAACAACTCATGCAAGATATGCAGGGGTTCCATTGAAAGAGATGGAAAAGCTGCAAGAAGAAAATATGTTCCTAACTTAAAGAAAAATACTTGGTCCAATGAACACTTTGGGGGATTAGATGTCTTTTTTTTTTACATACTAGTAGCAGAATCACAGCCACCTTCGCTTGTGCTGGTTGTTGTACCATATACTTGAAAGATATCTCCCCAGGAACCAGACCTCCAAGTTAACTGATTGGGGGAGTGTAATCTGGGGAGAAAAATCAGCCCTTGTTCCTCAAGAAGTCTGAGGCCTGAGAACAAATCATGGCTGGCCAATGAGGGGGTCATCAGAATGAGGGAAGAGCTCTGCGATTGTTTCCATTTACAAACCATCATGTTGATCAGTGTCACTGTGGTACACACATAAGCCTCAATGACTGACCAATTAGCAAGGAGAACATCCCCCAGGGATCTTCCCCATCCACCAGACACGCATTGTGCCTGCAACTGTTGCTGTAGAAACATTGTAACAGCTGCACTACATTACTCGGTTAACAGTCCCAGTCTTGGTTTTCTTATTAGAGTCTGTTCAACATGTCCACCTCAACATTGTCTTGACCCACCAGGTGTACTGTTTTTTGAGAAATGCTATGGCTCAAAGACCACTCCCAGATCCCCACTGATAGGGTGCATAAGGGAGGTGATTTGGTGCTTTCTCCTTTTTGGTGTAAAAACATGCAGGTGTTGTTGTTCATCTGAATGGAAAATTCTATGTCCAACACGATAGGAAGAACGGCTTTCAGTGGTAAAGCGATGGCGCATAGTCAACACATTTACATGGTTCTGCTGCTCCTTGGCTAACCAAAGGCAACGGAATGGGTAACTCATAAGCATGTCTCCCCTTAGTGTGGAAAATCCATAGTGATTACCACCTTGTGAGCCGGCTCAGAAAATGGTTTCCTTCGCAGGACACTGCCCTTCACCAACCACCAACCCAGATTCTTCTGACGGGATCTTGGGATGTTGATCCTGGCATAACAGTGTCAGGTGCACTGTACTCACTTCACCCTAAACCTGACAAAAGGGACCACCAGAACGCAGTTCCCCATAGTGCCCGGAAGCCCCTGGAACTACCCAGCTGAAGTCTAGCTTCTGGAAAGGAAGTGGAAAGGAAGTTCTCCACTCTCGCCTGCATGGCATATATCATGAAATTTTGGAAGCCACACAACGCCAATTAATTGAATGGGTTGTTTGAGAACTTACTTCTTCTGATTGACTGAGAGGTTCAGATTGTATAGGAATGACAAAAGAACTTGAGAGGACTTAGCCACCTGGCTAAGGTGGCTGGAGCTAAGTCAATGCTGGGATTGTTCATGCTTTGTAGTTCCCAATAAAGAAGTCAATGAGCAAGCAGCAGTCATACGAAATAAGGCATTTTACTACATAGAGTTGGGAAAAGTACACGCCTCAGGTTTTAATAGGCGCGCATGAGGCCCCGGGAGAGGGTGCTTGATTTGTTGTCTAGAAACCCCTGTCACTCTCAGGAACAGCCAGCGAGGGGCAGTAGAGCGCTCCAGTGCCCGTTCACTGACTCCTTCAGAACCCAAAGCGATCCAATCCCCACCACTAGGTGCAGTCTCTGAGCTCAGGATCCCCACTCCTGTTGGTCTCACGCCCGCTCTTCACTCGCACTTCTGCCCAGCCCCTCCAAGTCAGAGCAGCACCACCCTCGGCTGACTGCTGCCCTCTTCATTCTGTGCCCTGAGTCTCACAAGGGACTGGTTCACCAGAGGAAAGGACCCTCTACTTTCACGTGGGTGAAAAAGGAATCACGTTCGCCAGACCTTGAATCGCTCCCATTCTGGTCCTGTCACCTGCTTCCTCCACCTCCCTGCTGCTTCACTGAGGCACCAGATGTCAATACAGTCAGGATTCCTACGCAGGTGGTCCTATCTTGCCAATTGGGATTAGAATAGTGCACTCGTTTGACAGGTTCAAGTGACTGGACGAGAGTTTAAGTTCCCTGGACGTTGGTATTGCTCATACTCTGGCTTGGTAACCTGCCCTGTGTGCCTACTTTACTGTAATGATGGCATCCAGAAACTCCTGTCATTTAGACAGAGCTATTTGGATTCCACAGCCTTCCTAGCAGGAGACAGACACTCTCCTGCCACTTGGGATTGTATTAGTTCACCAACATGACTGTTTCACATTGGCGGAAGAGCGCTCCATTGCCCATATGTTGATGCCTCTCCCATTCTAGACTTATCTTCTGCCAGCTGGCCTGCCTTCTGGTCAGTTGGGGGACTCTTTGTATCCACAAAAACAGATCTCCAGTTGCTCCAGAATTCCTGAGATGGTGGCACGATCTTGCCGCTCAGGATTTGCCTAATGCAACCACGTGACTAGGTCATGTGGGAGGAAGTGTGCTATATTATGGTGTTTGCACCCAGACACCATGCGTTATTGTGTGGGCGCAAGTGCAAAGCCAGAATTATACCTTTTAGGGGCCTGTTGTTGGCTATTACTGTGCACTATACATATATTTTAGTAACAACAACAGGCATCACAATTCGATTTTCAGCCCTTCACTTTTCCACAAAGTGCTGCCTCTCTGTGTCCCTCCGTTTATTTCTTGCAGCTTGAGATTCAGTTATTATGCTCAGAATAAAAGCCCCACGCTGTGTTCTACAAATATACACCTCCCATGACTAAGCCGAACATTACAATGCCCCCCACTTGCACCGCTTTCAAATAACAGCTTTGAAATAAAAATACAGATGGCAAAGGTTTTGTGAGAGCACAGCAGGGGGCCAGTCATTTCCATGCAAGATTTGAACCGGGTCCGTTATCTGGTATTTATTGACTGCCGTTCTCTTTTGAAGAACGGTCCTGTTTGAGCAGGCTGAGGCTTGCACCCTGTGTCTTCCCACGCGTTCTGAACTCAATTGCAAACAAACTCCTCCCAGGGGAACCTTTACCGAGACCATTGCGGGGAAGGGCACTAACCCTGCTGGGGCAAGAGTGAGATTAGGGACTGGTGGCGTAGGGCAAGCACTCAGCATCGGTTCTGGCTGACCTCCTTGACATCCCTAGAAATCCAGTGACCTTCCTTCTCAAAGAAACAATTGCAGCCCGGATGGGACTTCGCAAGGCCAGAGTGTAACAATACGTCTTCTGTATTTCGTTTCAGGATTGGAACTGCCGTTCCGCTAACGCTCCTCCCCTCTCCCTCATGTATCATTCCCCCTCGCCTCCGCCTTAAAGCTACAGGGACGGGTAACAACAATGTCAACCTCAATAAAGGTCGCCTGCACAGCGCCGAGAAAGCGGTTGGTAAATACAGTTGCATTTTATATTGCTAGGTAAGTGCCTTTTGCACTGGACGCATCTTCCACAAAGGGGCTCTTTGCACTTGAATTCATTTGTCAATAAAGGAATATGTTGATGTGTTCCTATCTCAGTGCTAGAAGATGTCAAACATTAATACATTTTCATGTTCTCAATCCCCATGTTCGCATGTGTTGAGCCGTGGCAGCAAGTTACCGATCATTCCGAGGTTGGAGGTAAGGAATTACCGGCACCGGTAAGGGTGCTCATGCCGGTAATCCCTTACCTCCGTATTCCGAGGTCCCTTTGCGGGTCCTTCCTTACCTCCTGCTTTTAGCAGGAGTTAAGTATGGGACCCGCAAAGGTACTTCAGAGGTAATTACGGTGCCGTAATTACCTCCTTCCCCATTCCCATTGAGCCCTATGGGGCAGAAATGGGAATGGGGAAGGGCAAAAGGTGAATGGGGAATTACCGGTCCCTCCAACCCTGGAATGGACCGGTAATTACTCGATTCACCATGCCGGATCTGGGACGGTTTCGGAGGCAACCATGGAGCTAATTACTCGATGGTTAGCTCCAAACCCGGAATGAGGCCCACCCGATTTTAAATGCAGGTTTGGCATCACTTCTTTAATAAATTCCTTACTGTGTGGTGAATGTACTTCAACTGTATATAGTCACTATACGCAGTAAGGACATGATATTAGTGGCAACATTCATGTATCACACGATTCAAAAAATTACGCGATAGGAAATGGTTATCCGCTGAAATACATAATGGCCCAGTGTTGTAGAGTCACATTTGGAAAAGTGATCACACCACCTCCCAACAGCTAACGGTAGATGGAACTTCACCGCACAGCAAGGCGGAAGACCCATAAATGTCAGTCCAAATCAGCTCCTAGATATCTGGTCAACAAATTCACCAAAGTCTAAACCAACACGGTCCACCCAAACACACTTACTAACCATCCTCAGATACAAACTACGGAAAGCAGGCAGCAGTAATTTCCCAGTGTTAGCCGCCAAACAGTAGAACACGATACCTCTATCTCTAAAAGCGGAAACGTCTTTCTGGACCTTTACAAAAAAGCTGAAAACATGGCTCTTTGCACAGCAACAACTCTCTGCAAATTTCCCCCACAGTATCTGCCAACCTGCCGTTACTTCTTGGCTTAGCCAGACTGCACTGCAAACCAACCTACCACTGTATGGGCCTCATTACGAGTCTGGCGGTAACCTGCCGTTTTTTCCGGCTTGGTTACCGCTGGACTCGTATTACCATTCCGCCTCTGTGATTCCCGGAATTTTCAGGGCATTACAACCCCGGTGACCCGGGAATTCCGGAGGCGGAATTCGGTAAATCCCCATTCCCATTGAGTGCCATAGGACTCAATGGGAATGGGGACCATGGAAACACCGGCACCATCTCGTGATGGTGCTGGTGTTTCCACGTCCGCCTGCAGGCGGGCGGTGTTAAACCCACCGGGTCAGACCTGGCGGGAATGACACCTCCGCCTGCAGGACTCGAGATCACCCGGTATGGAAACAACGGTGGCGGTCGGTTTACCGCCACCGTTATTTCCATACCGGGTGACTCGTAATGAGGCCCTATGTATTTCTAAATGACAAATGTATTGCATTACTTTCGTCGTAACTGTATTGGCTCTTTTTCTCCAAGCAACTGTTTCTCTAACTATGTATCCTACCTGTCTAGAAATGCACCCAGATGGCCCAGGGTTAGGCGTGCTATATAAATGTACAAATAAATAAATAAATAAAACGAGCTCCCGATTTGGAAGGCAGCCTTTGGCGAGCCTTCTTCATGTTCTTCTAAAGCAGTGGTATTCCATCTGTGGGGCTTGAAGGGAGTTGGGAGGCGGTTGGGGGGGGGAACGCCAAAGATCTTCCAAAAGCGGGTACAGTGACTGATTTGAATAGAAAATGTAAGCAGAAAGGACATCTAAGAGGGCCCAGCAGCAATATTTTTTACTAAATGGGGTCTAGGGAACAACATTTTTACTCAAGTGGTGCTTGGCATGAAAAGGTTTGAATGCCACTGTTCTAAAGGTTTACACCGTTCCTTTGTATCGCAAGCTGAAAGCGCAGCAACATCACACTAAGATCTGCGGGTAGGGGGGTGTCTTGGCCGTTTTCCTGTTAGAGCCGGACAATTGCATTTCATAAAATGTTGCAAGAGCAGAAATGGCAAGAAGCTATTTGCGAACAGTGCGCTCGCGAGCCCTTCTTGGCAGTGACTCATTTGTATTCCAGTAGAGACGTAGGTTTGTTTTGCTCACTTGTGCTTTTTCTTAGCGGCTTCCCTTTTTTCGAGGGGACATTCTGTCTCGGCCACCTCCTTTGACATTTAAGTACCTCTTATTTGGAACACATTCTTTGCATTGTTCTGCTTGCAGTTTTTTCAGCGTCTCAGCTCATTCCATGGAGGGGCTCTTAGAGATCAAATGTCCTGATCGCCGTTGAGAGCATCTCGCCTCTTTAGGGAGTGGTGCGCACATCCTCACATGTGTTTAATATGTTCACTGGGATCCTTGCATTCTCCCTCTGACAGTGGCAGCTTCATCTGCGGGCATTAACATTTTATTATTATCCCCCGATTAATTGTGTGTGTTTAAGATTTTTTGTGTGGAAAATAAATGTGTGATGAAATCCATTTCTGTTCATAAGAAGTACAATGGCGTTTTCAAAAGGTCCCCTGAATGACTCTTGAGGTATATGGCGGGGTGGTCACTGGTGTCACCTTCCAGGTGATGCTGGGCCTAGGGTGGTGCAGTGAGATCCCCAGGGCCTACCCTACCATGTCCCGTCCTTTAGGCATGGGCTTGTCAAGTTCAGCAGGAACATTCCCCTGTCCTTTTGGGAAAGGTTCCATGCATGGGTAGTACATTTCAAACACAACGTCCGCTGTAGTATAACCATTCCCAACAGTCATCATGCATAGTAGTCGCGTACCTCCATCTCCATTGAGGTGTTCTTGCATGGCATTCCTAAAACCTGACAGGGTAACACCGGTGGCGTTGGAGGATATAGGCTTGCTGCCAAGAATTGCCCATAAAGGGAAACTGTACCCAAAGTGCAAGAAGCTGGGAAATAAATAGTCCTCTCCAAAAATACGTCTCCTTGCATTCAAAAAGTATGTGCGGGCTACTGCACACCAGAAAATCTTTATTTGACGTACTTATTTGCACGGCTGACCTATACCTAGCGTGTAGCCGCACTATGGAATGCTGTTGCACCAGCCACGTTCCTGGCCTTAAGAAAGTGGGATAGCAAGATGGCAACTGGTCTTAATCATTACTCATACCATGTCCTTACCCAGAGGTGGATGGAGCAGCAAGGATTCCACAAACAATCAGTGCTTAACCAATCGGATTCCAAGCCAGAGAAAGATAAACACCTGAGGATGGTTAAGTGAGGGTGCTCTCTGGGGGTGGGTCTAACTAATTCTATAAAACGTAGGTTTTTTGATAATAGTGTGGGTGTTTGGAGGTGGAAAATGGCATTTGGAGAGAGTTGGAGGTTCAGACAGAAGGAGACTGATGTGGGGCAGGAAGAAGTAGGCTATAAAGCGAGAGCTACAAACGAAAAGAGGAGTAGGGAGGCGGAGAACAGTGAAAAGGTGTTGATGAAGAACATGGGAATGTGTGGGGTGGATGGAGGGAGAGGAAAAGAGAAGGAGGAAGAAGTTTAGAAGGAATTGGAGATGTCACCAATGGGGAGGAGTATGTTCAGGAGGAGACTGCAGGTGACATCAAGGAGGGGGTTGGAAGTGACATCTAGGGAAAGGTTGGATGAGTCTGCCCAGAAGGAGGTTGGAGGTGACATTGGAGGGGGAAAGGAGGAGTGTGTTATGAAGAAAGTCAGAGGAGGAGGTAAGATGGCAGAGAGTTCTATCCCAGAGGAGGTTTGAAGAAAAGATTAAATTGAATGTTGAGAGGTGCAGACACGCCCCAAGTGTCAGGGGTGTGAGTGGAGGTGTGGAGGTATGAGTATCTGAGGAAGTGTTGATGAGGCAGGATTGAGAAAGAAAGGAGAATAACGGTCAGGATATGAAGGAAAGACCCCCTCAAACATCAGACCATTGTGACCTGATGAGGGGGTAGATGAGGATTGCGTGTTGGGGACCAAAATGAGGACCCTAAAATAGGGCGGTGGAAAAGGAACCCTTACCCAACTTGTAGAGCATCTCAGGAGTCCATCTTCTTTGTGGAAGCTTTGGTGCTTAACCCAGTATCACAAAGCACTAGCTTCTGCCGATATATAGGCTTGGCATGCAAGCGCATATGGGGTCCAAGTCACAGGTGAGGGGTCCGCATGGGTCTCCCCAGGATTCAAAGATAAGTTGCAGAGGGCCCAAATCTTCAGGAAGAAGAGCCAAGAGAAACGCTTGCCAACACTCAAACTCCAATGCTGTGAGTGAACGGGAAGTAAGGGTAGATGTCAGAAACGCATTCCCGCTTGAGGATTACCAAACCCATAGACTGTTGTTGGAACCTCACGATAAAAAGATTCCACTCTACAATTATATTTTCCTTAAATCCCCACTTGTTTAACAAGGCCTGCTAAATCTTTTAAACCTTTTAAAACCTAAACTTCTGTGACTGCTTATATTGATCCCATTTGGCTTCATAACAGGAACAACGGCTCAATGCACTATGTCCAAAGCTGTTCCACAACGTGATTCAGCTGTCGTTCATTTATATTGGTTTAACAGACAAAAATCGATAAATCACTTTTCACCTTCGGTAGTGTGGGTTGAGAGCGGGCTACAGTCCCTAGAATGTTAGGTCAGCAGTGGTAGCATACAAACAATCAAAGTGCTGTAAATACTGAAATAATGGGAATGTCTAAGGAAGTATATACAAAAAAACAGTCTTTACTAAACATGCACAATAAACTAACAAATTAACCATCCATGACTGAAAGGGAAAGCTACAGTTTAGCCATACTGAATATCTAGCACAGGACTGTATAGTTGTGAATTCCACTGCAGCTGGGAGGTCAAAAGTTGGCCATTGGTTGGAACAAGAAAAACACAAAGGTGCTCATGTTCATGAGAGTAATGTGAACGGGAGGCTTGAATGCCAGGATGCAATTTCTGCCACTCCAGCAACTGCAACGGCATAGATTTTCAGTCTGGCGCAAATGCTCGAGATCCCTATGCGGTCCTCCTGTTTAATGCCCCAGCATAAAGCAGGCAGGCCCCATAGGGATCCATTGTGCACACTCCTTACCATGCAAGCATGGGAGCATGTACAATTATAATTAAACAATTAACTCTCCCTTACATGCTTGCATGTCAGGCAGGGTTTAATTGTATTTGTGAACACTGCTTACCAAGCAGGCATGATAAGCAGTGTTCACAACAGAACTTAAACCCTCCCCGACATGCAAGCATGCGAAGAGCGTTTAATTGTAACTGTGATTGCTACTGCTTGCCTGTACCTGTAGAGACTGAAATTGCAATGGCATTAATTTATGTTCAATATTCTCTTCCTTTTGTTCCTGGCACACGACACAATGCTTTGCAACCACAATTCTGCCATCCAATACAGACCATTTTGAGTTGCACCTGTATCTTGGGTTGCAAATCAAAAACAAAGGAATTAGCTATTGCCTCCTGTGCGGTCTTGTTAGTGATGTCAGAGTAGTGATTGAACACTATCTTCAATATATCCAAATAATCTGCTTGCAATTCCCCTTTATTCTGCTTGCAGCTGTCTAGCTTACCCCAATCAATTTTACCTGAAAATATCTCAGGTATGGTTGCAGTCAATCTCTTTCCAACTTGTTCAAGGGCACCCCCTGAAACTGAGTCTGTAGCTGACCAATTAGAATACTGTGCCAATCTCTGCCTAACCTCCACAGGCATCACAATTCTCATGAGCTGATTCATATCTGCCCAGGCCGGTTCATAACACAGGATAATGGTAAGGATTTCCTTGATGGACTGCTGTGGTTCCTCTTTAAATTAGGGGAACTCCTTCGCTATGTTAAGCAAATCTCCAGGTGTCCATGAGACATGGACAGTCAGTATTTGGGGTTCCCCTTTATCTGCCCCTGTTGCTCCTGGAACTTGACTCAATAGCGCTTGCAAGAGAGTAGAGCCAGTTCCATATAACATACCTCTCCTCATCACAGACAGAGTCTAAGAGGGAGGTGAAGTTGGCATAAAACCTGGTCTAGGACCAGGGGCACCTGAGGTGCGTGGTCCTGCCTGCACTGGTCCAACAGATGTTGGCATTTATTGCAGCCCTGTGCTAGATTCTTGTGTGACATCGGCATTGGGGCATGTGGGCCTGTTGCCTGACCCCACAGTGTCTTACTGTGGACCCTAGAGAACAAGTCAATAATGTCCTCCACAGATACATCACCCATCCTGCTTCTCATCCCTTTCTCCTCTCTGATCTGGGGCATAAAAGGGAAGACAAACCACCAGCCCTGTTTCCCCCCAGAACCTCTTAACCATGCAACACTATTTAATTACCCTTAGCTTTGATGCATTGTGTCTCACCGTTGCTTCCTCCAGCCACACTGCATGTGTCTCCCACTGTCGTCTCACACTGTCCCTGACTCACATCACCTTCTTGCGCATCTAGTGTGCATATTTAAGCTACAATTGTATCTAAATTAAAAGTGCCCTCTAGCATAAATTATTATTTAATTTTTTTGGCTCGATGAGCCTTTACAAAATATCATATCAGAAAACAAACAAGTTACACAATTTCTTTACAAATGTACAAATGATTTCCTAACATATAAAAGAGAGTAAAGGATAAAGAACAAGGAGAAAAAAAAACATTTTGTACCCCTTTTTTGCCAACCCTGCCACTTTTCAAGGCATTTATACTTTCCAGTTGTGTATTATCAAAAACCGTCTGCGAGCTGAGTGTTGTGGTAGACTATTTTCCTGGGCTATAAAGGTTAAAGGATTACTTCACAGTTGGTTAACACCTGGATAGCTGCTGATGTCAATGAGGCGTCGGTACCAGAAATTAGTCTGTCCCAAAAAAAGTCTGATATAATATCCTCTCTACGCACAAAGTTCCTGAAAAATCTTGACCAATGTATCCATGAGCCTTCACAGTCCATAAGTAAATGCCTAAGTGTTTGCTTGGCAGGGTTTATGCAAATCGAACACAATTGTTTTGCTTTTTCCCCTTGGTTTCGATTTTCCAAAACTGCCCCGCAATGTACCAAATTTCATCTCTTTCTGAGCATAAATTTAGCATTCCTGTTACCTTACGTTATCAGATGCGAAGCAGCAAAGCACTTACATGAGGCCCTACTGTAAGTGCCATAAATTAATTAAATGTGCATGTGTTCCATTAGGTCAAGCTTTCAGCTGTTAACGTTGTTCCATGCTCATTTTCTGTCCCTCATTTTAGCTCCACTCACCATATAGCAGTTGACACTTGTCACGCATACTTTGACTCCACTTACCTACGGCCCTGAGAAGGGAGGGGGATTTACAGAGACTCCCCTGAGTGGTCCTGAAAGGATTAGTGTGACACTCGCTCTGTACTGCCCAGGCTTTCCCTTTTCAGTTGGGCATAACTCATTTCCCCAAAATGAGCGGTGCCCTTTTTTATCACTCTTTTACATTCACCCTTCTGCTAACTAGTTACTTAAACTGATTGTGCATATGTTTAATGTTTATCATTGCCATTAGCCAAAGGGGGAATTGAGGGACTGATAAAAGTCTGCTAAAAGAAGAAAAAGGTAATGATACATGGGGCACAATTTCATAGACATGGTAGGGTATTCATGACTAACGTCCCTATGGGAGGCTCCCAATCCCTTCTGCAAAGGAAAAAAACCCATCCCCATCGTCATCCTGGTACTTACATTCATGCGTTTATTTATTTAGTTATCAAGATGATAGAGTCACTTATCCTCCTTTCTTTGATAAATTGAGACATTTTCTGATTGAACATGCCCTGAACGTTCTGATGTGCTGCATCGGTGAAATCCACTTCACACCTAAACGCTCTGTTGCTGACTCATGCATTCACATGGGCTATTAGCATATCCTTGTTTTCGACCATGCCAAAAGAACAATATATTTTTTTTTAGAAATGTATTTTATTCGGGGTTTATGTATAGCCCTGAGTACCACCAGCTGGTGGTGAATGCTAAGGAGGGGTAATGGAAGAAGAGAAAGTGTGTGAGGATGCAAGGGTAAGATGTGATTGCTATCATTCACCAATAGTTATTTAAGACTTTTCTAAACAAAAATGATCCAGTTAAAATCAACGATGCAGTGGAAGAGTACCCCAGAACAAAGAATGTTGATGACAATTAAATATAACACCAAATTCACTTTGGGTAATGTTGAACCATCAGGTTATGAGAAGCCAATCTTAGGCATTTGGTTGGCTGGTATTAGTTAGTACTTAGAAATGAGGGTACTGATCACAGATGAATATGTGGGTCTGTCATATACACTCGAAGTGAATAGGCTGTTTAGGTGGCAGCTATTGTGTCCTACCTCTGGATATGTGTCACTGGTCAGTCCAGAAACACCAATAGAGCCCATTAGATGATGATAGTAGCCGGCCTTGGAGTAGTGGACCCCTGAACAGCTACCTGGGGGAACATGCACACAGTAAAGACCCAGAGCTCTGCTGTCACATGCGCCAGGTTCTGGACTTTATATAATGTGGTGATGCGTCTTTGCATTTCCACATGATTGCCTGCTTGTGTGCACTTGTGTGCGCTTTGTGTACATGGCATGCGCTAAGAAGAGTGTGGATGCGATGTGCACAGAGCACCTTGCACTCTCACATTCCATCCCCGCAATAAGCAGGCAAGTGAGAATACCCATGCAGGTTCAATTCCATACCCCACACAAAGATTTTGAGGCTTTCAGTAGGCCTGGTTATTTTCCTCAAGGGATACCTGTGGGCTCGGGTGATAAGGCAGGGACTATGCAGTCAGACATCCTCTCATCCCTCTAGCCGTCCTCCTCAGGACCAGTCTAATCTTCAGTTCCAGTCGTTCCAGCCAGATAATTAATGTTGTCCAGATCTGGCTGTGTATTCTCCAATGCTTCCCCATGGCCTGGGATCCTGGAAGTTCTTTACAGTGAGACCAGTTCCAGGTAATTGATGCCAAGCCTCTCTGGGCCATTATCATGCTACCTTGCTGAGCCATGACAGTGAGAGGTGAAAGGATGAAAAGTAGTGAGAACTTGTTTTGAGGTCTTGAGTTGCACATCAATACTATATTCCAACCTCTATTAAAGGGGTTTTCACTCCTCTCCTTCTTATCTTCTCCTCATTTGCCCTCACTCTTCTGGCCAAGTAAATGCTGGTGTCAGAAATTGGAGGCCTCCATTCAGGAATTATCGCGATTGTTGTTCTTGGCACTTTCTCCAGTGGTGGGCCATCTAGTGATACTCTCCTACAAAAAGAAAAATGGCCCTTTCAGCACCCACTTGATCTTCAGTGGCACTCCTCAGTGTCTGGTTGAAGGTTCTCATGAAATGCTCTGCCTCTCCATTTGCTTGAGGGCAACAGGGTGACATTTTGCTATGTCTTATACCTAGGCCCTCCAGGTATAAGAGGTACAACTCTGAAGCGGCCGTCAATTATCCCTCTAGAATACCTATGGTGATCCATGTGCTCCAAACATTTTTCTCCAGCTTTGGGATCGCTTGCGACAGTGCAGTGTCCAGTAGAGTCCACTATTTCCACTTTGAGACAGTGTGAGTACTCATCCATCAGCACCAGTGCACGACAGGCATCATGTAGAGAACCAAAATCTGTACTGACACATTCTGAGGGGTTCCCACATCCATGGATTGCATGGGTGCTGGAGGGGATGATTGCTTTCACAGCAGGTTCTAGGCTAGGAAACTCCCTCAGGTGTGTCTTTGTTTTGCTGATGCCTTGGTGCCTTCTGTGAACAAGGTGAAAAACTTGACTGATGAGCGATGCAGGGATTACTATGCATGAACCCCTCACAACAAGTCCTTTGTCTCGTATTGAGAGCTCCCATTTCCTGCTGAAAGGGCTGAGGTGATGGCTGTGGGCAGTTCTATCCTGGATGTTTTTTAGAGGTCCAGTGACCCGACTTCAAGGCTGCCTTAGGGATGTGATTGTATGCCACTAAGTTAACCTTCACTTCCAGCCTCACTGCTGCTCTTGATTCCTCTTTTGTGGCAGCCCTGGGGTGGTGTGAGAGGAAATCCACTGGATTACCCAGGCCAGAGCGATGCGCAACCCTGAAGTCAAACTCCTGCAGTTGTAAAGTCCATTGTTTTGATGCAAGGGGGTGGATGCAGTGAGAAACTATTGAAATTTGGGATCAGCGGTTGTGATCTTTGAGAGCTGAAAATGGCAACACCCCTACAGGACTGCAATTGCCACTTTCTCAATCTGTGAGTATCAGTATTCTGGGGGTGGTAGAGCTCGCCTTGCATAAGGAGAGTGCAAAACCCCATTGTCAGACAATCTTTGGGTCAACCATCTCCGTCAGCCTCCAAGAATAAAATATGACATTGTGGCCTCTTCAGCCAGAGTGTTTATTATGGCCTAAAAAACGATCTGTTGCATTTTATTACATTCCCACGGTTTTGCAGCCCTCGTGAGCCATTTAAGTGGTTCCGATAAGGATATAAGGTGTGGTATAAATCATCAGCAATAGTTTGTCATTCTGAGAAAAAAATCACATTTATGATTGATTTCTTTGGTGCTGGAGCCAATTTTTCATCTTAACTTTCTAAGGGTCTGCCGATACTCCATCTTTGTGGAATACAAAACCAAAAATCTCTAGGTGGCCCTTGAGAAACTCACACTTCTCCATATTAACGGTGAGGCCTTTCTGTTGTATTTTGCTTAAGACAGCTCTCAGTCTACTGATGTGGGAGGCCTTCAACTTTTCAAATATCAAAATATCGTTGCTGACATTGATGACCCTGGGATGCCGGCTATGACTCCTCATATAGTATTCTGAAACACTTCTGTTGAACAACGACACCCTGAAGCTTAGGCATTTGTGTGGGATGAAAATGTTGCCAGGTAACTTGAATCTTCATGCGAAGGGATCTGGTGTTACCCCGCTCTTAGGTTCAGTTTCGAGAAGAACTAAGAAGCTTGAATATCAGCCAGCAGATCATCAAGCATGGGAGTAGGTTATCTTTCTCTCCTCATCACATTGTTGGAGAGTAGCATATCACATGTATGTGAACCTGATCAGGGTCCTTAGGCTTTCGTGCTATGACAATGAGCGATACCTACAGCATAGGACCTTGTGTTTTTTCATTGCTTCCTGCTTCCTCCAGTTTCCGCAGTTCTTATTCCACTTTGGGGTGGAGGTGAAATGGAATGCGCCTGTGTTTTAGAGCGACAGGATGAATGATTTTATTGATGCATAATCTAACCTCAAGATTATGCCATCGAAAATGGATTTAAAGTCATGAATGAGGTTTTCAATATCTTCGGCATGTACCCCAAAGGCGAACTTAAAGAACTCCAGTTCCTTGGCCATGTCACAGCTTGGAATAGTTGCAGTGACCTACAGTGTAATGTATACGGTTCCTTCAGTCTTGAGGTTGTCATGCTGAAAGATTCTATTCCTTCTTTGGAAATGGAGTGTCACAGCCAGATGCAAAGATGTGCACCTGGTGTTATTGATGATAGGGAGTGGTTTCAATAATAAAAACTGTGACAAGCTCATTACATTTACAAACACCCCAGTGTCAGTTAAAGCTGGCATGTGGTTACCTTCGATCAGGACCTTAAACCTTGGTTGCTTACGATCCAGCATTGCAATCATAAATTCATCATGCTTATCATCTGATTCATCAGGGTCTTGGTTAGAGGTCGTTTCAATGTGGTGTATGTTTGCTTGCAGTTGTCAGGGCATTCTTGTGGGAGAAGTAAAAGTACCAAATGGCACACTTCCACAAAGTGTCCTGTTATGCCACACTTAGTGAACTCGCTCCCCATGCTGGGCACCCGTACACATGAGGTATTGGTACTCCTCAAGCACATATGGATGAGAAGAATTTTGAGACGGTCAATGCCCATAATCAGGATGCAGGAATACATATGTAAGAGCAGTACAAAATCAAGATCAAAAGTATCCATTGGCAATACATTGAATGGAAACACACAAAGATATCTCAATGGATGCACTTAATTGTACAGAAATAGTCGAAATCAAAACATCCAGTAGAGGTGGCAACAAAGAGCTAAAACTAAGAAAACAGGAAGCAATATGGATAAACAAAATGGATGCATGTAACACTAGGTTAAACAAAGGCCAAGAATGATATGTATTTTTATAGACATAAACATTGACTGAATCGTTAATCACTCTGAAAAATCAACTTTTTTCAAATTGTATCGAAGTTAAAGCCAATCAAACTATATTTGAGCAAATGCCTCCGTCCCTTGCAAATAGTACATTAAAAGAATTGTATACTCAAACTACTAAAATGTATATTCAGTAAAGTGGACTAATATGATCTATCAGAATTCATGGTAATAGGATGGCGACATTGCATTGTACTATCATGTAAGGACGTCAACATCACGTATGAAAACAAACTATTAAATTAGCTAGTAAAAAGTATACTAAAAAATACATTTATATTCTGGTAGATTCTATGCACTTAATTGTTTTGGAAGATAGTCCATAAGTTTGAACTACATTCTAACTCTTATTATCAAAATATGCACTCATTCGGCTAATAGGATGATGTCATTATGTTGCCCCGTCACACATTCAGGCGACCATTCCGCTGTGTATAGCAGGCGCCATTTTGTACACATGGTTCTTGATGTTAAAACAAGCACCGACCAAGGGCAACATAGGGTAATGGTGAAATACTCCAAATCATCAATTTTAAGGTAAATTATACATTATTGTTATTAATTGAAACAAGGAATAGGATTCTGTCATAATATTTATAGAAAGGATTTGAGAAAAAACACTGAAGCATCTCCATATATCAGAGATCTACCTATGAAATAAATAAGAAAATGCCAACTGCAAAGTCAGTAAAGATACATAAATGAAAGCTTAATAATATATATAATCTACAACTGTTCAATATTAAATAAACAATCATTCAAATCTCCCCCTGAAGAGCTATTGAAACAAAAATAGTGAACACGTGTCGAGGAGTAGCATAAAGACTTTTAATGCAATCTTATTAGAGGAGTGACTTCTAATGGAGTAACATTAGAGGAGTGACATAAAGACTTTTAATGGAGTGATATTAAATGAGGAGTGACATAAACACTTATAATGGAGTCATTTTAAGTATAAAGGAATGACATAAGTTTGTAAAACAACAGGAATGTCACAAAGACTTCTCATAAGGAAACAAAAATGGAGTGATAGTAACAACATAGGAGTGACACTAAGGGTATAACTAAAGGTTCATCACCAAAGGTATAAACAACCATGATATGATAAAATATGAGGTGACATTTATAACACGCCTGTACACAGGTGCACAGGTGTTTCTAGGCGCAACAAGACAAGGAAGGGGGAAAAAAGGGAGGACAAAATAACGATCTTACTAGGCCTTGTGGTATTCAGATTGCGCAAGTGTAGGGAAGAAGGAAGGGGAGAAGTGCCAGGGGGAGTGGAAGGGGGAAGTGCAGTTTACTCACAAGTGCAGCCAGCGGGTGGCTCATAAGCGCAGAGAGAAGGGACTGTAGGGTTGCAGATACAGACCCTTAAGTGCTGGGGAGCTCAGAGGCAGTGCTTGGGCAACTGGACATGCAGGAGCCTGCGCCCGAGTTCAGAGGGTGACCAGTGCAAAGAGCAGTGAAGTGCATCAGCAGGGGAGAGGAAGAGAGAAAGCGGAAGTGAAAATGGTGGTCTTGAGTTGCTTCCAGAACCGGAGGTGGTCCTGTTCAAGTTTGTGAGAGGCATGGAGGCTGTTCTAGAGGGAGGCCCCAGCCAAGGAGATAGATCTGCCCCCAAATCTCTGCTTGGAGAAGTGTCTGACCCTCAGAGTGTTGGAGGTGGATGAGCGGAGAGCTCAAGAATGAAGATGTTTTGGATGGGAAAGTTGGAGGTAGAGCTGCTGTCCCAGGCCCCAGAAAGCCTTGTGGACAATGCAGAGGGTCTTAAAGTAGATCCTTGCACCCACGGGGAGCCAGTGAAGAGATTTCGAGCTAGAGAGATACAATCCCTGGGCTTTGGGCAAAGGACAAGTATCACAGTCCTGTTCTGGATAAGTTGTAAAGGTCAAAGAGTAGAGGCAGGAAGATTAGAAAGAGGCTGTTGCAATAGTCCAGCCTACAGAGGACCAGAGCTCTGGAAACAGTGAGCCTCTGGGGGAAAGTGAGAAAAGGAAGAATACCTCTAAGGAGGTGTAGCAGATGGTTTGACTTCTTAGAGATGTCAGAGATCTGAGGAGAGAAGCAGAGGGTAGAGACGGAGATTGTAAGTGGTTTCAACCCAGCACTCCACCTGAGTCAATGCCTAGCGTGTGATGCCCAGCTGGAACCCTTAATTATATATTTTTATGTCTAAAGTTCTTTTATTTCTGAACGATGTACCCTTATATCACGCTCCTCTCTTTGAATCCCCCCCGGTCTCACTAAACCAAGAAGTAGGTTGTTTTGCAAAGCTAAAATATTTATTTGATGGATTTGAGCAATATATATATATATATATCACACTTTTATGAAATTGAACAATATCTAGATATCACACTATTAATATTTATGCAATGATCAGCGTTGGGTGATATTGCAATCAACAATCTCCTTGATCAATAGGAGTATGGATGAGAAGAATAATGTAGCATAAAATAAAACTTGTGAGAGTTCAATGAAATGCAATGATAGGAAATTAATGCAGCACAGAAATAAAACTTTTGGGTGTTCAATCAAATGCAATGTAATCACTCTTTCCCCCTGATACTACTCAATCCCCCCTAATATGCAATATAGAGACGGAAGGAGAGAAAACCGGTTTCAGGAATAAACACTCTATGAATGCAGTTTCAATCCCAATTCCCCCAGCAAGCTTAGAGAGAAACAGGAATGATTTCAAAACAAGTCAGATGCTTTTGAATGTGGTTTTTTTATGAATGGGAAAAACACTAAAAAATGGATATAATTCTCTAAATTGGATTCAAAACTAGTGAGAGCCGCTTTGGATAACTTCAGGTAAACACTAGCAATGATGATTGAATGACTGACAGTTAGGAAACTGAATTCAGAGGTTGAATGCAAGAAATAGCTATTTTGCATGTGTTGAATTGAGCCAAATGCAGAATCGCGGCAAACTTTTCAGCGCATGAGAAACGTGATTACAGAAAAACTATAAGTTGTTTCTAGCATGTACGGTTCAAAAGTTACAGAGGTTTTAGTAAAGGTCAATTTTTCTCAAAAAGAGTCAAGATTTTCAAATGAAAGATGCGCTTTTGAATATTACCAACAAGGATTTCTTAACACTAAGGGAGGCTGTGAAGATGCAAGATACCCAACGGACAGCCACCAGAACAGCGGCGCCTCCGCTCTGACTTTTGCCCGCCAAGACACTTGTCCTTCTTCAGCAAAATATTAGCGCAAAGATATTATCACTACAATTATCAAAGGACTATATGGATGAGGGAAAGATTCAGAAAAGACAAAAGAAAAGAAATTCTACAATGCAGTATGGATATGCTAAAATGGTTTGGATAGGATTACTTAAGGCTAAGAGATTGGCTATGGACAATTCTATGCTATAGATACTCACAACTGTGGTTTTGGAATAGGCCCGTCAGGATCTGGTCAAAGGTTTTGGACTGGAATCTGCTAGCCCACCAGACAGGATTCAGGTGCTCGGGTCTGCACGCAGCACGGCACTCTGTCTCTGCACGGCCCTCTGGACTGGATCTGATAGGTTGGTTCTGGAGTTTACAGTTATCTGGTTTCAGCTCTGCTCTACTGGTTTTGATCTCTGGGTTCTAGCAAGAGTTCTTGGCAAGAAGCAGAAAACAGCACAGCCAGGCTGTTCAATTTTGATGTGCCACTTGGAAGTCTGGGGTTAAAATCAGGTTGCAAGATTTTAAAGGCCAAACTGAGAAGGGTTCAGCTTTAGAATTAGGCCTTCTGCTTTCAGAGTTCTGGAGTCTTGATCTGGGTTCTCCTGCAGAGCGCTTCGCCAGTAAATCAGTTGATGGGTGAATGTGTGTGTGTCTCTAGGTCCTGAACAGTCCCTATTTATCTATTTCCCAAAGGGGTGGGTAGGCTGATTATACTAAGCCCAACCTCTAGGAATCCTATTGGTCAGAGAATTTCCTCTCCCCTGATTTGAGAAGCAACCAGAGTGTCATGGTGTGTCATGATGACGCTGCATTTATGGTACAGGGAAAAACCTCCCCTTTGTTTCTACACAGAAAATCTATTTTTCATAGAAAGCATATCTGCAATATCACCAACTTGCTAATAATACCTATTCACATCACATATTTAATAAAGCACGTATCCATCCGAGTCTCATCTTCTTGAGAGTTTCAGTTCAAAACAGTTTTTCGCGCTTTTGGTTGGTTACCCAGTGTCAGATCTGTACACATTTTTCCACATACATGTGCATGACATCTGGGCATAATCCTGTAAATTTTCATATTCCTAGCATGATCACAATTGCTACAATATTAACATTTTTAATAGTCCGGTCTCTGAATATCTCACAGATTCCAGAGTAGTTTCCAACTGTGAGCAGAAATTTCATTTTAACAACACTATATTTACAGATTTTTACCAATTTTTGTTCAGTTTTCTATGAGTCTTTTTCAAAAAGATATTTTCTGTGCTTTCAGACTTAGCAAAACTGTCTGTCCCCGCCTCCAAGGTTTGGGTGGGCCAGAGCAACCTGAGCCTCTTCCTGCCAGCAGTTGTTTTCTGTCGACACCCGAATTTGCATTTCCTTTCAGTTCAAGAAGCCTATTGTCTCTTTCCCAGAGCAGCAGAGCAAATCTCCTCCCCCCCTCCATTAACATCCAACTGAGAATTCCTGCCCTTTTGGTGGGAAGGAGAAGGGTGGTGTGTTTCTCAGTGGGGGAAGCCTCTTTGAAGTCCAGTGTGGCTGACATTAGTCCACTTTTAAAACACAAGTTAAGATGGTCCTTTCTAAAATACAATTTACATTTTCCACAAATATACCCACAGATCTCTTCATTTCAGTCTTTTTCAAACATAGAGATTGAATTGTAACAACCCATATTGCTTTTGCTGGCAAGTCTCTTCTTTTCTACAATTTGATTTTAAGGCACAGTTTTAAAACTGACAGTATAAGTAATGACAGCTAGGACGCAGGCGAGCGGCGGTACTGTGCCCATATCTGACATATTTTTCCAAGGCAAGCACCTTTTGAATGTGGATTTTTTATGATGAAAGGCGTCTCTCCTGACATTGTGCTTATGGGGATTCCTTAAATAAGGTGATGGTGAACACCCCACAAGGATGTTGGATCTTCTCTGCTGTTTAGGAACCATGATTTTGCACTTTAAATCAGCCAAGGAAAAACAGATTTTAAGCACTTCTGGGTTTTCCTGGCAATGCAGCACTGCCTTTTCAAGCAGTTTTATTTTATTCTGTGGGCAGCCCAATGATAGGTTTTGGCAGTGTGGTCTCCTGTTTTACCACTGACATAGGCAAAAATAGATTTGGCAGCCTATTTTTCAGGTTTCCCTGCGCACTTCTCAGCAATTTGTAGTGCGCATAAGGCTTTCTGGCGGCTATTCTGTTGTTTTTGATGAAAGCAGCGCACAGTGATGTTGCAGGGCATGGACTAGTGGGTCAGAACATCCCACAAGATGACACCAAGGTTCTTAGTCTCGCAGGAAGGAGCAGGAAGAGGGCCCAGAGTGGCCAGCCAGAGAGAGAGAGGGAGGGAGCGAGCGGGTGTCCCAATGAGGAGCATCTCAGTCTTACTGGCATTAAGGCAGAGATCATTGGCGGCACACCATTCCTAAATTGTGGCCAGTCTGGTATGAGAGAAGAAGTAGAGGTGGCTGAGGGGAGCTTGAAAGAGAGCTGGGTGTAAAACGCATAACATTGAAAACTGGAGCAGAAAGTAGCGATGCGGTAAGCAACAGGTGCCATGTATTTGGTGAAGAGCCTGGGAGATAGGTTAGACCTCTGGGGAACACCACAAGTAGAGAGGAAGAAGAAAACATAACAAAATAAATTGAAGTGACAAAAAGAGAAAAAAGGTTTCTATTCTGATTTTGGACATCATGTGAACTTAATGAAAGGCTAACCAGTTCATAGAAGATTTCAATAAGAGTGATTTCTTACATTCAACATTAATAACATTATATATGATTGAAAACATTCAAGCCTTTTTGTGTGCGACTGTGCAAGGGCACACACAATAATCACATTACATAGCTCAATATTCCCTGCTTATATTATGTAATGATTATCCAAGCTTTCTTGCTATCATGTGATCTAAAACAATTGATTAGAAGGCATTAAAAGTCTGTTTATTTCTGGTCATGTACATGATTGTATTGCTCTGTGGATTTCTAACAATCATTATACCTTGCCCAGCTGCTTCCCTCCAACTCTACTCACATTCAGAATTTCAGAATTTGCTTCAATAACATTCTGTATCTTCTTTTAAATAAAGCAAATTTTCAGTTTTTTCCCAATAATGTGTTAATACTTCCTTATATTATATGTTTATCTTATGTAAGATTGTGTTGCGTTATGTTTTGTTATGTGGCCTTTGCAAAGTGCCTAACTCTCATTGTTATGGCTGTGAGATGTCTGGAAATTTGGTTGACTGCAGTCAGAACATTAAGTGATAAACTGTACATTACATGGAAGGAAAACAATCAGTTTGACAGAAAGCATTAGTACTGAATCATTAAATTAAGTTATTATGTGTTGGGTGAGAAGTGCTGTGCGTGTCACTTTTTTTATCAAATTGGTAATTGCTAGCATGAGAACAAAATGTGTATTGCCAGCACTTATGGGGATGCTGTATTAGAAGGTGGAACCAGCAGAATGCCTTGAAGTGGCAATTTCTATCAAGAAGCAACAGTTTGCAGTTGTGGGCTCTGTGAGTAATAGAAACACACTTCGATACATTAGGCATAATCATTATACGTTATTGAGAAACCTTTCTTGGCGGATGGATTAAATAATAGACAGGCTTTTCCATGCAGCATGTAGGGCCATAGATCGAATTTAGTAGCCATATGTTTCCATATGTTATAGACCTAAATAATAGAAGTTTATTTCCCTGCAGGAAACAATGTAGCATCATCGATATAAATAACATGAGGCATATTATGGGCCCTATTCATGGAATAATCTGTGCGTAAAAAGGGGAACTTGCACGTGAAAACGGGCGCAAGAGCATGTTTTCCGATTCATGGAACACATTGCGCGTGCCTTACCTGATACGTGCACGGAATCGGCGCGGGCTCAACACGTCACAGCGACACCGTGAATGCCTTGTGCGAGATGCCCAGCGAAGGCACATACCGCCTAGCGCAGTCACCTAAAAAGGGGGCGGCACATGTGGAATGGGGAACAACAAGCGTAAATGTGGGTGTTACATGGAAAGTACCACAGTGAAATACTCGCAACGCCCACACACTCGCTAACAACACATATTCATGGAATCGAACAGGGCTCACTGGCATGCGTCAAAAGATGTGCAAACCCGGAAACACGTCCGCCATGCGAAGGCTGGCGTAAGCGTCACTGCGCACCCAAAACAATGCATAAAAGTGCGTGCAAAAACAAAATGCATGTATACAGCTACGATGAATGTACCATTTCTCTCAGTAGTGATCGTGAGACACGGCAGGAGGAGGAGGAGGATACCCAGGGTCCGCCCAGCCTTTTTGGGATGCCTGATGACCAGGTCTATGGCAGGTATAGGTTTTCACCACATATCCTCTTAGACCTCGTCACTGAGTGGGAGGATGACCTTACATCACCCACCCTGTGCTCCCAAGCACTGAGCCCTTTGGAAAAGGTGCTCAATGTCCTACATTTTTTGGCCACTGGGTCATTTCAGCGGACAACTGCCATAGTTGGGGGCATTTCAAAGCCCACGCAGTCATGCTGCCTACACCAGGTGTTGGAAATCATGACTGCACGCCCCCCTTCTGTACGCAGGCACATATACATGCACAGAACACCTGCAGAAAGGCAGGCCCTGGTCCAGGAATTTTATGGGGTGGCGCACTTCCCCAAAGTGCTTGGTGCCATCGTTTGCACCCATGTGGCCCTACATCCACCTAGGGCCAGAGAGCACATCTATCGCAATCGCAAGCACAGGCATTCCATCAATGTGCAGGTTGTATGTGATGACAAGGGAATCATCACCTCTGTATATGCCAACTATCCAGGTCTACCCATGAAGTTTCATATTCAGAACGTCACCCCTACACCAGGAGCTGGAAGCTGGGATGCATGGCAACACATGGCTCATTGGTGAGTAAAAATGGCCATGCACATGCATGCATGTTAGACACAGACAAATAGACAAAGCCAACTAATGACAACCATTCTCACCTCCCCAAGGAACAGTGCCTACCCTCTGAGCACCTACATGATGATGCCAATACGGACCCCACCACACCACCCCAGGTAATATACAATGCAGCCCATATTGCAATAAGGGCCATAGAGGAGCGCACATTCGGAGTGCTAAATTCATGCTTCCGCTCCCTTGACCACTCTGGTGGACAGCTACTATATGCACCAGCAGTAGTGTGCAGGATCATTGTGGCAGCATGTGTCCTGCATAGCGTGGCGTACCGGTGGACATGGTGGTTCCCCCACATCCCCAACCACATGCATGCCTGCTGCGCATGGGAGGGGAAAGGGCACATGGCGAGGCAGCCCGTACCCAGCTTGTGGCACAATTTTTCTCCTAAAACCCATCCCCTGCGGAGTGCACACAGGCCTGGCACATTCCAGGTGATGATGACAAAGGGACAATCAACTGTTCCAACCTTACCACCCTGAGAGTGTGTCCTTGTAAGTGCTACATTGTGTGCATCCCTAACTACTTAAACTAACCCAATCTCGTGTGAACAAAAGGCACACATTGAAGAAGCAGTGTGCCACTAACCCCATGCAAAAGTACACATCTAAATGCAGGTATGCCACCTTAACACTCCCGAACTTCATGTCACCCGGTTGCCACACCATGACATGGCATGCAATGTCAAAAGTGACAAACAAATGCCCAACACATAAAACTACTGTCACAAAGTGCACTGCGATAAATGGAACTAGGTCAGAAATAACTCACTGTCACACATCAAAATAAAATTGTACACAGGAACATCCATAGTCCAGCATAACATATCATCAACACAGGACCCAACAGTGACAATGTCAGACAGTGAGAAATCACAATAGCACAAGTGCCTCAATGTGACTAAACTACCACATGGACCCCTTCTATCATAAGTGTATCTCTGCTGACTAAAGGGGCCAAGGAAACGCATATAGCAGGAAGGCCAACAATAATGGAGACAGGCAAGGTAATACATGAAGATGTAACATGAAAAAAGGACATTTATCAATGTCCAAAGAAAAAGGTATGCAAACCATGCACTAGACAATCATGATTCCCCACTAGGGGTGTATGCACAGACTGGCCACAGAAATAATGGAAGCCCAATGCCTCTGTGTAAGTTACTTTCACATGCAGCTCTCCTTGCAAGTCATTGGAAAGGGGAAGCAGGAGTGGCATATGTGTCTGGACCCTAAGGCACAAACAAGGAGGGTACCAACACGAGACAAGCCTGTATGGGCCCAGCTGGAACACACAGTGGATGCCTTTGGATGCCACACAAAGCAACACACTGTCACATGAATGCACAATAGACACAAAAAAAGTTTTAAAAAATCAAAATTGCCCATGGTGGACGAGGGATAGGGGGGACCAGGAGGGAGGAGGTGCAGGGTGCACCTCATCACCCACATGCGTGGATGTGGAGAATTAAAAAAAAAACCTCCATGGGTTCGTGGCCTGCACGGCTAGCATAGAGTAAGAGAGGTGTCGATGCTGTTGTCACCCTCTGGTGTAGCATTAGGAGGTGTGCATGGTAAGGGAGGCTGACCATGTATAGCCCTGGTCTGCTCCTCAATGGCAGCGAGCATGTGGGCCTGATAGGTTTGATTCTGCAGCATGATGGTCCGGAGGTCTGCATGCAACACCTCACGGGATGCACAGAGTTCCGCTTGCAAGACCTCATAGGATGCATGGATCTCCGCTTGCCCGTCTACTGTGGAATAATTGGAGTGTACCCAGAGTAGATATGGTAGCATGAAAGCAGACATGTATGTATGTCAAAGGGCTAAATAACACATGTACTGCATGGTGCATAGCACTTGCTGCACACACAACTTGAGTGTACCCACAGTAGATATGAGGGGGATATTCTCTTCCCTCAGGGCTGCCCTGTGGGCCTCAGCCTCAGCAGCTATGGCTGTGCACAGAGCCCCCAGTTCAGCCCGTCGGCTCCTGTTGCTGGCCAACATGTCCAGCCTGTGTGAGCAGCATGTGGACTGCAATGCCTCATGCTGGAACTCCATCTGTCTTTCGGGAGGAGCATTGAATTAGCCACCCTATCCATGCCCTGAGCCAACATCTCTCATGATGCCCCCTGTTGTTGTGCAACAGCATACATGGACTGCTCCCCCACAGTATTCCCGGGTGGCACACAGCCACCGCATTGCCGGACCCCACACCTGCCGGACCCAAGGATACCTGGCCCTTGCTGTGCTGGTGCTGCCTGTGGCTGCAGGACTGCATTCCTCCCTTTATCAGCTGCCCCAGGATCAGGAGCCAATACTGTGGAGCGTGACCCTTCAGCCGCAACAGACGGACATTGCAACACTGACTGGCCCTTAGAGGGGTCTACCCCCCCCTGCAGGTGTTTGGGACAGAACAGCACTCACTGTAGAACAGCAATGAGGCTTCCATGTCCGATTCAGCACCAGAGGCATAGGCTTCCTCAGAGGTGTACTGAGACACACCCCTGGCCAGGATGGTCTGTAGCACCAATGGATTGTCATGGGCTACCACAACACCCACCCCCTTTCCCGAGGGATGGCTGGGAGGCAGTGCATGGGTTGAAATGGTGGCTCAGAAGACTGTGCAGTAGCTCACAGTGGGGGCAGGGGAGAGGAGGACAGAATGCACAACACATGAGGAAGCATCAGAAGTGCCTCCAGACCCGGAGAAGCTACACCTCCAGTTACATAGAGGCAGGGAGGCTGTACCAGAGGGAGGCCCCAGCTCAACACAGACAATAACCACACACTAATTGCCATTTCGCGCTCTGAAACACTTGTGTACGAGCGTGATAGAAATAAACTATCAATCAATCAATGAGGAGCAACAGACCCCGAGAGAGTAGGAAAGGGATGATCAAAGACCATGAGAAGGAAGTAAATACTGGAGATGGAGTTAAAGGAATTGCTGGCCCAGGACCCATAGGGCCTTGCTGAGAATGCACATGGTCAGGAATGAACACTCGTAGCCACTGTGAGCCTGTGGCATCATCAGAGCCCTAGGGAGATACCTGGCACCAAGCCTCTAGGACTTTTCACACAGTCCAGGTCTGGCTGAGTTGCAGAGGGAAAAGAGTAGAATCACAGAAATCCTGGTAAAGCCTGTTGCAGTAGTCCACCATAGGAATAACCGGTCCTCTGGAGACAGCGAGCTGCTGGGGGAAGGAGAGGAAAGGAAGAATGCCTCTGAGGAAGAGCAGCTGGCAGGGTGACCTCTCGGAGATGTCAGACATGTGACGATAGAAAGCAAGTGTTGAGTGGAAGATCATCACAGGCTATCCGCCACCACAGGTTGGAGCAAGAATAGGGCCAAGAGAGGCTTGACAGAGAGTGTCATGGAAGGAGGGAGCAGGTGTGGTGATGAGGATTGTTTCTGTGTGCAGCACATGGTTTGTATGCAGTCTGCATGACAGTCTACATGACAACAAGCACGTATCAGTCCAACATCGCATGGTTCACACATGGCAGCCATGTCAATGTAGTCTGAACTGGCAGACAATCAAAACACATCACCCAAGAAACATACACATGGCCTGGACACACACGCATCACCATTCACCGGACATTGCCTCATACATTGGCAGGTCTCCCACGCCTTGGATCTGCTCCACTGCAATTAAATCACTAGCAATCTCCTCATGTCCAGTGAGTTCATCGTCCTCTGGTGGGGACCCACTGCCAGTCACCAGAGTATAGGTGAACTTGGCAGCCAGTTTATCTTTTGCTCGGCATCGGAGGTCATTCCAATGCTTCAAGACATCACCAGCTGTGCACCTCTCATGGCCCAAGGTGCTAATACGGTCCGCAAGGCACTGCCAGTGGGCCATACGCTGAGCAGGCGTATTTGTGCTCCCTGCCTGCACCAGCATGTCATGGCCATGTTCCAATATGTAGTCCACAAGCCTGTCCAGTTCCTGATCACAGAAACTCCTCTTTCTTGACGTGTGGGACTCCTGTGCTGTGCCTGGGGTCTCAGCCTGTACCACTACAGCACGCTTCTGCTTCTTGCGAGGTGGTGCAGACCCTGAGTGCCTTGTACCACTCGGGTCAGTAGGGGCTGGAGTAGTAGTGGACTGGCCTATGGTATCAGCCACTAATGTGATGACAGAAGGTCTGCTTGCAGGCATCGGTAGCTGGGTCCTGTTGCCAGGACCCTGTGCTGTGCTGCACGTGTCTTGCCCTTAGTGACAAGGGAATTGGCCCCTGAGTCACTGTGGCCCTGGGCCTAGACCAATACAGGCCTGGCTGGGTGACCCAGAGCCAGGGTGGCAGTTGCTACAGCTGCCCCTGCAGCTTCCTGACCCTGGCCAGTGTGGACAGCAGATGACACTGCTGCTTCAGATCCCTGTGTGCCGGTGCCAGGACCGTGGACCGCACGTGTCTTGTCCTTCGGGACATGGAAATCAGCCATTGAGTCACCCTGGCCCTGGGCTGGTACCACTACAGTCTGGATTGGGTGACCCTGAGCCTGGTGGTGGTAGCCGCAGCTGTCCACGCAGCTTCCACACCTTGGCTGCCCTGGACAGCAGATGACACTGCTGGTGTGTGACCCCGGCTGCTGGGGACATGAGCATCAGCTGCATCTCCCCAACCTTGTTGGGTGGGGGGCATAGCTCTCCCTGGATGGGCCTGGACACCTCTTCCACCTTGGCCACCTCTTCCACCTTAGCCACCTAGGCCGCCTTGGACACCTTTGCCAGGTTGCCCACCTTTGCCTCCCTTCCCACTTGTTGCCCTCCCAGTCATGGCACTGATGGACTAGCGCAATGGGAGGTGCAGCAGACAATTGTCCTGGGCAATTGGAGTGAGGGGGCAGGGTAAGTGATGGAAAACATACCAATGTGCTCCAGCAAGGCTCTATGTAACCCCTGGTGAAAAAATAACAGGTCGTGTAACGCTCAGGCACCCCAAAAACAAAAATCAACGTGTACGCGACCCCTCGGTAGCCCATGTGTGAAGAAAAAACATCCTGCAGTACGCTGTGGCACCCAGCAACACAGAAAATGCGTACATGAGGAACATGTAGGGTAGTATGATCTCGAAAATTGGGTACCTGACACACAGGGGCAACCACAGTATGAAAAACACGTGTGCCACTCACCGTTTTCTTGCAGAAAGAAAAATAATTACACGCGCGTGTCCGCCTAGGCAACTCCCCCGCCAAAAGAAGAAGTACGCACTCGAACAGTAGTGAACAAATCGCGTGGGACCCCAAAATACTCTGAAGTCCATGCGTCCGTACGCCACAAAATGCACGTATATTATAATGTTGTCCTACGCACACCTTTATCCCGATCCTGAACGCCAATGCCCCACGTTCAGCGCTTGTCACGTAACTTACACGCTTAGGGTCTTTCCTCTGATTCACGCTAAGGCACTGTTTCCGCACAAGCGTAGTCACTCTGTTTCTGGCTGGCAACACGAGTAACATGGAAGACCCACGCTCCTGCCTTCCAGCCAATTTACCTGCCTCCAACTTCCCCCGAGGTGC
Organism: Ambystoma mexicanum; assembly: GCF_040938575.1. Taxonomy (NCBI): domain Eukaryota; kingdom Metazoa; phylum Chordata; class Amphibia; order Caudata; family Ambystomatidae; genus Ambystoma; species Ambystoma mexicanum. Next base: position 307,300,800 of record NC_090941.1, read on the forward strand.
CTCCTACGAGCCATCTGCTGCTGCCAGCCCACTCTGTGTGCCTGCTGCCCACGTGCCCGGCATTTTGGTGCCTGCTCTGAAGCCATTGCCAGTGATCCTGTCATTGTGACCACCTCTGCTGATCCTGAAGATTCCCGACTGCAATGCCACCGCTTCACAGCCCAGCCCCAGGACCACCTTGCCCACCCACACCTTCCTCAGGGGTTGCCATGTCTGACACAACACCATCTGAGGCAAGTGGCAACTCCCCAGCAGAGAGGCAGACGCCTGTCAGCTTCTCACCCAGGCAAGTTGGTATCATGGTGGAGCAAGTCCTGGGGCATCATGGTGCCCTCTTCCATGGTCCATCACAAGTTGGCAATGAAGGACGGAAGAAGATCTGGGCAGACATCGTGGGTGCCATCAATGCGGAGGGAGTGGCACCCTCGACTACCATCATGTCCACAAGCGCTGGGAAGACTTCAAGTCCAGGACCCACAACAAGGCCCGGCGCTTCCTCAAGGCTGGTGATAATCGAGCGAGGCGCCGGGCCGGTTGACCACCGACGAGATGAGGGTCCTGAAGCATTTCTACCCAGTGCTGTACCCCCAGGTCTTGAAGTTGGTGCTCCGTCTGGAGTTGACTGGTAAGTGTTCATGTGTTCTTGTCCACCATAGTGCATGTGCATGCTGATGTGTGGCTGGAGTATGCACCTTGGCCTTATGTCTGGCATGCCTCCTGTACAGATGTCTGTGTGCATGTCCCTGACAGTGCTGCATGTGAGTCCATTCAAGCCTGTCGCACATCAATGGTGTCTGTGTTGCAATGCGTGATGCGCACCGGCATGTAACGATGCGCACATGTTTGCATACCTGTGTCTGGGCTGGGGCATGCGAGAGGTGTGACACATGGGTGCTTATGTCACCATCATGGACATGCATGGTGTACATGTGCGTGTGTCTGAGTAGTGAGTGTGTGACTGCCCAACACTCCGGGATGTATGTTACTTGAGTTTTTGATTTGAGATTGCCTCACGCTGCCAATTTGCCCTCAAGTGCACTGTGACGTGATAGCTCCTTGGCCTGCCTCATGACTGTCAGGTGATGTGTGTGAATGATATGTGTATGTCCCATGATGTGTGTGAGCCGAATACACAATTATGATTGTGTCTCAGTGTCTTGTCCAAGGATGTGAATGTCTCTTGTGAATGACAGACATGTTTGTGAATGTGTGTGAATGGCACTTCCCTGTGTGTAGTGGAGGGTGATGATGGTAGTGACATTTGAAAGTGCCACTGATGTACATTTGCATTGTGACAAACACACATACACACATATATTCAGTAGCCTGATGTTTGTGTTCTATGTTTCCCTATCCACAGCGACGATGGAAGAAGAAGGCAGAGAAGGCGCTGTGGAACACACAGCAGCAGGGATGCCTCCACCAGGCACAGATGCAGGACCCAGTCATCCTCCCAGGTACCATCATCTTCCGGGAGCGAGGACACTGGTGCCGCATATGCGACAACGGCCACAGCTGCTGAGAGGAGGCCCAAGAGGGTGAAGTTGGTTGTGGGCTCCTCTGCAGAGGGAGTGACAGGTGAGCCCACAGAGGGGTAATCCGATACGGAAGACGGTGGGGAGTCATCCAGGTTGCTGATGTAGGAGGAGGAGGAGGAGGCCACATCAGCCCAGCACATGGGGCCCGGCCGGGGTGATGAGGTAGGTATGACTGGTGCAGTCCAGGGTTAGGGGCGGGAGGCAGTGCAATTCACCGTGGAGGGGCCTGTGACTGATCTTGTCCCTGGAACTGCGACTGCACCAGTATGCATCTGCGGGCATGCCTCAGGCCGGACCCATCCACAGGGGGCAGATCTATCCACACAAACAGATCTACCACTACCTGCGGATGAGGCAATTAGTTTCAGGGTGGAACCATTGCTAGCCGGTATCGCGAGGCGTACAGGCACCATTGGTGATTATGTGCAGACTTCCAATCGGGGGCTTGCACATCATCACACTGAGGTCTGTCGCCTCATGAACTGGCTACCTAAGTTCCTTGTCACAAATTTGGTACGTGTGCTGGCCACTGCTGCGACTCCCTCTTCCTCTTCCTCCTCTGCGCCAATCGTCCTCCCTGCCGTCTTCCGGCCCAGATACCACCAGGGCCCCCTGTGTACATGTCCCAACCCCGGCGGCCAGTCTGGTGGAGATCACATCCCTGCCACAGTCGGGAGTCAAAAGAGGATCAGCAGAGGAGGTCACCGCTGCAACAGGAGCAATGGCAATGGAGGCAGTGCAGGCACCAAGCAGCAGGGCACATGCACGATGGCCCCGGGTGGTGTCATCATCCCGGAGGCTGTCCTTGTGGCGCAAGCACGGGGCATTTTGGCAGCAGCCGGCTCAGGGTAGGAGGCAACAGGACTCAGGGCGTTCATCATCAGAGGGGCAGGTATCGGCCATCGGGCAGGAGGCAAACGTCCTTACGACAAGGATGCCTTCTGTGTTGGAGCGTTTGGACCAGGAAATCGGGGCAGAGCGGCAGCAGACACAGGAGGCGCGACTCACCATGGCCAGGGCGGAGATTCACTGCGTCAGACAGAGAGGCGGGCAGAGGTTTTCGAGGAGACTTGCAGGGAGTTCGAGAGGAGCATGGAGGAATCCCTGCAAGCCCTCGAGGGGGTAGCGGAGGCCCGCCTAGTGGAAGTGGACGCAGTGCTCATTGATGACCTGGCGGTGACTATGAGAGAGCATGGTGAGGAGATGGACTAGCCCGCTGCTTTTGTATATAGATCTTTAGGGGTAGGTTTCATTTTTTTAAATCTTTTTTTGGAGTGCCTGGACTTTGCTCCATATCTTGTATATAGTTGTATATAGTTATTTTTGGATTGGATTTTTAGGAAGTTTCTACATGTTTTGGGACCATGGACCCTGGATCTTTGTAAATATTTGGATTTTAATTTGAACAGTTTTTTTCATCATGAAGGAATGGTTTTCTTATGATATGTGTTTTCATTTGTACATACATTAATGGACATAGACCACATTTTTGAGTGTTTCATTTTTTACATCACATTGATTTTGGTTTTCATTTTCTTTTGGTTTTTGATTTGGTTCATGCAGGTTTAATTTGATGTTTTTACTGTGTGTGACTTATATACATGTTTTTTAATATATTTTTTCCCCATTGAAATCTAAGTGCTGTCTGGTCTCAATGGTTTAGTGCATGTTTCACTCCTCCATGACTCATTTGCGTGTCCTGCTGTTCACAAATGTTGTTCATGTGGGTGCACAAATGCATGCATGTGTGGCATTAGGATTCACATGCCATTGGGCATGTACTAGGGAGCATGACCAATGGATGGGTGTTGAGGTGCACCAGGGGGGCAGCGTGTGGTGGCATTTTAGTTGGCATGTGCTGCATGATTGTATGATGGTCCAATGTGTTTTGGGGTGGGGGCTGGGGACATGTGGCGGGGACTGCCGCAGGTTGCCGTCACAGGTGGGGGGTGGGGACATTTGGCGGGGCCTGCCTGCAGGTTGCTGTTGCAGGTAGAGGGTGGGGACATGTGGCGGGGCCTGCCTGCGGGGTATGGTCATAGGTGATGGGGGTTCTCATGTGGTGTGGGCTGCCTGTGGGGTATGTTCACAGATGATGGGGGGCTATGTGGTGTGGGCTGCCAGCAGGGTATGTTCACGGTTGAAGGGGGGCCATGTGGTGTGGGCTGCCTGCAGGGTATGTTCACAGGTGATAGGGGGGCCATGTGGTCTGGGCTGCCTATGGGGTATGGTCACGCTTGATGGGGGGGGCCATGTGGTGTGGGCTGCCCACGGGGTATGGTCACAGGTGATGGGGTCCAATGTGGTGTGGGCTGCCTGCAGGCTATGTTCACAGGTGGTGGTGGGGGTCCCATGTGGTGTGGGCTGCCTGTGGGGTATGGTCTACTTCTGGGGTCTTCCTGTCCCGTGAGGAGGCATCTGCTTCCAGGGGAGTTGTGCGTGTATTGCGGGGTATGCACGGGCCTTCCCACACGATTTGGTTGGTGCGAGCGGGGTACACGATTACACTGGGGTGCGGACCAGGTACACGCAGCCCCTTCCACATGATTTGTCTGGTGCGACCTTAGTACATGATTTTGCTGGGGTGCGGACGGGGTACGCGCAGGCCTTCCCATGCAATTTGGCTGGTGTGACCAGGGTATGTGATTTTGCTGGGGTTCAGACGGGGTATGTGCGGCCCTTCCCACGCAATTTGGCTGGTGCGACTGGGTTACGCTCTGATATTTCACGCAATTACGATGGGGGGGGCGGTGTGCTGTTCCACGGATGGCGCAGGGCCTTGCGCCATAGTATGCATTTCACTGGCTTTGGGCCTCATTACACGGTAGGCGGTGGACCAAGGTGCTATTAGCACCTTGGTCCATGCCGGTAAAATACCGGCACCGCCTTGGAGGAAAGGGGAATTACCGCCCTATTCCAAGGTTGGCGGGGCGGTAATTCCCCCTTCCCCCATTGCCCTTCCCCATTCCCATTTTTGCCCCATAGGGCATAATGGGAATGGGGAAGGTGCTAATTACGGTACCGCAAATTGCGGTACCATAATTAGCTCCCTGGTCCCTTTGCGGGTTGGTTTTTAACGCCTGCTAAAAAGCAGGCGTTAAAGTACCAACCCGCAAAGGGACCTCGTAGTAAGGCGGTAAGGGTTAACGGTCACCGGTACCATTACCGGTGACCGTTAACCCTTGCCGCCTTCCGTGTAATGAGGCCCTTTGTCCTGCGCACAGGGGCGTGTTGGGGGTGTTACTGGCGCTGCTTTATGTTCATTGCGCCACGGCTACTGATCCCTCGGAAAATCCATGAATACGTGTGCCGCGCAATTGCTGGTTTGCGCCACGGCTGGCTTGCGCTACTTCTGTGCTGGATTCTATGAATTGGGCCCTATATGTTCATTTAATACATGTACATTTAATTACTATTCTCACTACACAGGGGAGTGTCACTTCTTTGGCCATCATAGGTTTTTCGGAGCACCCTCTTCTGGTGCTTCAATTCGCCCCTCCCTCGGTTCCTCCCTAATGACAAAAACATCAATGTTGTTTTCCCACCAATGACATATCCAGACTCAATTTGCATGATTATAATAAAATATCAGTTTAGGATGTACAACGTTTTTTATGAATAATTCTGTCAATATTTACCTATGGTATTTTGCGAGACACATTTACTATAACGTTTCATGTGAGAAAAACATTGTGCATCATAACGATCCTAAATTTCTTTTGGAGGCAGAGTGATTTCAAAAGAATCAGATTTCTTTGGTTTCTTTAAATCCTGACAATATACTACTATGTCAAATGCACAAATATATCCAAACTTTGACTCTTAAATCACTCTTAAATCACACTAAATCACTAGCTGCGTTTTTAGTAAATCCTCCAGGTAAGAGTCAACCCATAACTTGCCTCCTAATTTTCAGTTTCTGAGAAGAGATTTCTTAATATCACTTTGCCTTTTCATATAAAGGAACACTATCTTGAAGAAATAATGTTTAGTTAAACAAATCCCCTATAATAGATTTGTGATAACAGAAAGAGATCGTTTTTGAAGTGCTATTGCTAGTCTATTAAATATATTTTGAAACAAATCATAGGTGTTGCAAATCGTCAGTTCCTTTAGGAAACTTTCAGCATTTCTAATTGTAGCTTTGAACATGTATTTAGTGTCCAGAATACGCCTGATAGCTTTTAGAATGAATCAGCGCAGGGTAGAGATGTATTCCTGCTTAGCTGGAGCTTGAGGCACACGCTCGGCAGATTCATAACTCTTCTGTTAAATCATCAGACTGGCCCTACTCTCCCCCATGTATTCTGCATAATGTTAATTCCCACTATTTGTAATAAAGGTAATATTACTACGAGTACTACTACTACTAATAATAATGTCAGGTTTTTATATAGTGCTTCATGACCGATTCTTGCAGCTTCTATCTGGAGGGTAGGTTATGGGGCAAATCTGCACAGACCCAGCAATTGGTAAGCTTGAACATGCAGGCATACTGCCAGGAGAGGTGCAGGCATACTGCCAGGAGAGGTGCAGGCATACTGCCAGGAGAGGTGCAGGCATACTGCCAGGAGAGGTGCAGGCAAGTCTTTTCACTGTAAACCCAGGGATGTGCAGAGGGATACACATTTTCATGACTTGTGTTGTGGAAACTATCAGTCACAGTAAAGCAATAATATATCAATATTCTAACCATAACAACGATAACAGAAATATAGTGTACACAAGGTCTCATCCTTGAATGCCCTAGTTCAGTAATCAGGTCATAACACCAGCAGAAACGTTTGTGGCTTGAAGATAAAGTTCGATTTAGCTCATCAAGGCAGGTAAGAAGCGAGACATAAGTAAAATAAGTTTGCCAGACAAACGTTTTTAGACTCAGAGAAATTGCTGCAAATGTTCAAAAGGGTACACCAGGAATCAGCTACTGAGCAAAGAATTGCTTAGTCCACAGAGTACGATTGAAGGTTACAGCTAAAAGTTCAAATCTACAAGTATCCTAGGTACCAGAGCCACATGCATATGAGGGTCATTGTAACAAAAAGAATGGCCAACACATGATACCAGCAGGGGCCATAACTTGCAGGTATTTGTGAATCAACAGTAGTGCCCTCTACTCTCCACCAGTGCACCACTACCTCAGGGGGATTCATCGTCATTGAGGGGACAAATCCAGGGGCGAGTGGTTTGGCCAATTGCCACTTTGCTCAGAACTATTGACTCTCAGGAGCTCTTCCATGGGATCACAAAACCTACTTTTTGAAGCTTGCTTTGTAAGGTGCAGATGGGTCAGACACTGAAGAGGCTGCGCCAACAGTGAGGTCTGAATCAGGGTTGTTTCACTGGAACTACGATGCCTGAGGCAGGAGCCTAAGCAATATGAGAGTATATGGGCTGATCGAGGGCCATGTCCATGCCTTCTCATACTGGCCGTTCTGTTCTGGCAACACTGGAAGCGTCTCACATCGGCAAACGACTAGTGATGCCACTGATGGTGGAGTCGGTGGTCGTGGTGGAGATGGAGCCATGCTGAGGAAGATCGGTCGCCGCAGGGGTGAGTTCATCAACTGGGGTGGTGACTTTGCGGCAATGCGCTGCATGGATCCAAGCCGGGATTCCAGAACACTTGACGGTAGAATTCATAGTTAAGAGAACCTGGGATGGGCCACCCCCCTGGACTGGAGTGTAGACCTCTGCTGGTGGACCTTCAGCAGGACCCAGTGTCCTGGCTGAGAGGGTGGCAGGGTTCAGTGGCTGGTTCAGGCAGGGCTTCATAGACCTGAGCATGGAGAGACTGAAGAGTTTTTATCAACATGCAACAAAATTAGAGCAGTGTATCATTCTCTAATGGCAGACTTTGAATGTGAGAAACTGCTGGGGGTGCAGTTCGCATTCTCATGCGGTGACCATTGAAGATGATTTCATGAGCAGACAGTTTGTGTTTTCACGCTGTGAATTATTGCACATGGCAAACAGAACTAGGGGCAATGCTTGGGGCCATTTCAACCCGTCTCTTTACAGACTTTAGACAGCCTTAACTTAAGGTCCCCATTCCAGCATTCCATATGCACGTTAGAGCGCAGGTGATAAGCACAATGGAACTCTTGAGTTGTTCTTAAAGCTTTGCACACTTGCCTAATAAGTTGGAAAGTAAAATGGGTATCCCAGTTGCTGTATATACTGAGGGGCAGTCCAAACTGAGGTACAAACTCTGCTAACATATTTTTAGCCACAGTGACAGCATCTACTTTTTCTACATGGATAGGCTTCAACCCACCCAGAAAACACATCAACCAGAACCAAAAAATAAACATAATTCATGCAGGATGGGGAGCTGTATACATTCTATCTGCATGTGAAAAAATGAACCTTCCAATAGAGGACATGCAGAGATCCTCCTGGGCACCACTCTCTCAACAGTGTATGTTAGACATATAACACAATTTTCACAATAACCCTGAGCCATAGAGGCTAAACTAGGAGCCATCCAATCTCGGCATAAGAAAGTAATCATAGTATTTTTACCTGAATAGGCTACACCATTCGCTTCACGGACCAGGTAGGGGAGGAGTACCTTAGATGCCACCAGGCAGACATCTGGAATGCGGCAGACAGAATCTTCTCCTAACATCCAATATTGTTGAGTCCAGGTCACCTTTTCGGTTGCTGGGGCTTGATCTTGTAGGGTTTCCAGACTGCAAAGGGAAGTGATTTGTGACCGTGGAACTGCAACAAAAACAAGAAATTCATTAGGTGCCATGCGCCCATTTAAGGCCGTTGAGCGAGCTTCACCTTCTGCTAATGTATTTCCTTGGGCTGTAAATAACTGTGAGGGATCATGTCAGTTGCATTTAACTATAGCTACAGCTGCGGGAAGTTACAATGTATTCAATAAAGCTGATACATATTTTCCATTTAATATTGGGTAGCCCGTGCAAGTTAAATATCCATGCTGCTTCCATAGAACTTTGAAGTGGTGGACAAAACTGTGGGCGTACCTGGAGTTGGTATAGGTCATAGATGATCTATCTCAGGCCAGAGCACAAGTGCGGGTGAGGGCCACGAGTTTGGCAACTTGTGCTGAATTTGCCATAGGTCATCTATAAGCTTCTGAACAGCATGGGGGTACAGACAGAATAACCAGACAACAATTCCCCCATTTCTGGGCCACAGAAACAATACCAATCGACAAAAAGAATTGGGTCAATATTCAAAAAAGGTACATCAGATAAATCAACACAGGTGACAAGAGTGTTTCCACATGAACCTGATGGCATATGGCTCCCCATCTTTCAGGGTTGGTTGCAAAGAGCAGGGTTCAGAACTGAACGTCGATTCAAAGTTGCAATGACGGCTGAAATAAGCAACTTTTCATATTGAGTGAGACAGGAGTTTGACCCATGTTGTGTTTTCCCTTTAAGCAATAAGGACAACACAGCATGGGGAACAGCAATCATGATCGGATGCCCCTATAATATGGAGTCTGCCTTTTCTATCAACAGGGCAGCAGCTGTGACAGTGACAGCTCACAGACAAGCTGGGAGCCCCACGGCTACTGCATCTAAGGTTGCGCTGTGGTGGGATACAGGCTGGTGCTTATCACAGTGTACCTGAGTCAATACACCTTGAGCAAACCCGTTGCACTCATTGCAGAACAGCACAAAGGGCTTATTGACATACAGCAAACCTAAAGTTGGAGCCCATGCAAGTGCTTGCTTAATGGTGGCAAAGGCATCTTCTGTTTCCTGAGACCATGGAAGGCGTTTGGGAGTCGAATCATGCGTGAGGGTCTAAAGGGCTTAACTGTGGATACAAATCCCTGCACCCACTGTCTACAGCAATGTACCATCCAGAGAAACCCTCTTATCTGCTCCCTGTTCTAGGGCTTAGGGACTTTCTGGTTCTCTGCAATCCTATCCCGGGACACGTCTTTCCACAACATAAATCCCATGGCCCAGGTATGTCGCACTGGGAAGACACAACTGTAATCTGTAGTTAGATGCCTTGTAACTATTTTCAGCAAGCACTTTCAACAGAATAAGAGAGTCTTGCTCACAAGCTTCCAATGAGGGGGAGGCAATGAGCAGATGATCTGCGTACTGCACCCTCATTGACCCTCCTGGAAAGTGAACTGAATCAAGATCTTTCTTTAAAATTTGGGAGAACAAAGTAGGACTTTCTACATATCCCAATGGCTGCCAGGTTGGCTGTCAGGTTGTATGGTTATGGAGAAAAATGCTGAACACAAATATACAACAGTAAAGTCCTTGGCTGTGTAGCAAATACATAACAAAATGGTGGTCAGATTAGGTACAACAGGAAAAGCCAGTAACATTGATGCATTAACTGTGTGCAAATCCTGAATAAAACAGTAAACCTCTTTACCTGGCTTCTTAGTGGGCAAAATCAGAATTTGGCATGGACTAGTGGTTGGTATAATAATACTTGGTTGGAGAAGGGATTCTATTACAGGGTGAATACTTTCTTCAGCTTGTTGGGAAATAGGGTACTGAGGTACACAGGGCAAGAGCTTGGCAGGATTTAGAGTAATTTTGACTGCCTCAGCATTAGCATATAACCAATGTAATTTACATCTGTTGATCATAATTTGCTTTGGACTCGGTCCAACAGTTCCTGTCAAAAACAGGGAGTGTCAGGCTGGTCGCCAGGGTTCAAATGGGTAATTTCCTGTAATACTGCATGCAGCTTGTGTTCTGTGTGAGCAGAATTATCAAGGTATACACTATCAGTGGAACAGTAAATAGAGCAATTTAGCTTACATAATACATCTAATCCTAACAAATTCACGGGAGCACAGGGGCTCAGCAAGAATGCATGTTGGTCAGAAATTGGACCTATCGTGACCATGAGCGGAGTAGACACAGGATGAGGTGTTGGAGTATTTCCTATACCTACAGCATTGACAATTGATTTAGAATGCATCATTTGTGAAAGCTCAGAAGCTTTTAGTGTGGAGCATGATGCTCCAGTGCCAACCAAACATGAAATCATTTGACCATCAATAACACAATCAACACATAAGGCAGTTGGATAAATAGATAAGTTCAGACACCCCTCAGCAATCTTAACCATCGATCTGAAGTGGTCGCAGTAGAGGCTGAGTCCTTGTCATTCTACCTGGTGTGTTGGCTGTCTGCCTCGAATGTCATACTAAAGCCGATATGGACTATCGGCTTTTCAGTGTCCAAACTCTTTACAGTAGTTGCGCTGATCACTATCTGTGTTTGTATAATACCTTTCAGCAGTTTGCCCTGGCTCAAATGACTGAGGTGCTCATCTCCTCCTCTGCAATCCCTGCCCTTGCTCGCCTTGTGCTGGTCAAAACCATCCCCTTCCCTGGGGAGGTTGTACATTCTATATATGAAGTGCCAGTAGTTTGGCTTCAGTAGTTTCTTTCTGTCTTGCAACCTTTTCATGAAAGTGTTGTGCAGCTAACAAAACCTCTACCAAACCCTTTCCTTCCCGTCCTATTCGTACTGCATTAATTCCTTCAGATACCTTAGGTTGCAAACCCATAACAAAGTGAGCCACCATAGCATGAGGTACTGTAAGGGCTACATCAACAATCCAAGAGTATTGTTCAAAGCATCGTTTCAAACGCTCAAGATATTCTACAGGATTTTCTCCCTTAGATTGCTTGCATGCATTTATTGTAGACCAATCAGTCATTCCAGGACACATTTCAGTGATAGTTTGTACCGATCTATCAGTAAAAGGTTTAAAATACCTAGAGATTGCAAGTTCTTCAGCTGACCAATTAGTGTGCACTTTGAGCAAGGTAAAATGTACTTGTGGGCAGCACTGATCACAACAATGTATTCAAATCTACACAAGTGGGGTAATATCAATCTATTAAGACCTGAAGCTCCTCCTGGAGCTTAACGGGATACTCTCGTATCTTTTTCACAATCTTTGAACAATATTAAACAACGCAGTAGCTCTGCAGGGGGTATGTACAGTAATGAACGTATTGCCTCCTCCTTGGTGTTGTTTAAGTGAAAATGCCCCATCACTGTTATTTATTGTCAGATTTGGGAACCCTTCAAACATGATTGAGAAAGTTGCAAACAGTTTTGAGAACTGAGCTTGTGTTTCAGTGGGGAACGGGCCCACCATAGGATTTATTGAGGTGGACTGATGATAGGTTGGCGTTGGGTAGAGTATGGGCTAGCCTGTTGTTGATCGGTTGCAACATTTAAAATTAAAGGTTTGTAGGTGTCAAAAATATCTTCAGGACTTTCCTTTAATTGGGGCTCCCCTTGAATTCAGGGATATAAGATTTTTTACCTGGCTTTATTGGCTGGTACTTGCAAATTGGAGTACTCCATTTTCAGGGATTTAACTTGCTCCTGGAGCTTTTCGGGAGTGTCCTTCAATGCCCGGGCCATGGCTCTGGAACCCCTTTACAAGATGGCCAGTCGTGTCCCACACGGGCGGACATCTTTTCAGGTCAGCCAGACCACAGTCACCATAGGAACAGAGAAGCAATGAACAAATCGCGATGAGCCGCATGACGGTATTACATTCGCTGCACTGCAGCTATGCACCGTGATCACTCATGGACAACGGAAGTTAGAGATTTCAGCAACCAATAGAAGATATGTAGGGATAGATAAGTACGAGTTTCATAATGAACAATGTGTATGTCCCCTTTTAGAGAGAAAGAATGAGCGGGCAGTGCTGCGCACGATGATCACAACATACAGGTCAGTCACCTTTAAGCTGAACATGCATGCCATCCTCCACACAGTTGAAGCAATATGATTTTCCTGAACCATGTGGCACCCTAATGCTCAAACTATTTTTTAATCAGTGTGTAGCATTAGTAATGGGATGATAAAAACACGAGGTGCAGCAGTTTCCAACAGCAGTTAGAGATGAATTAAGACACACAGTGCAACAGAATTATAGCGGGGTTGATCCAAAGGTATACCCAAGTGTGTCAAGTATAAGAATTAATTCTATTGTGTATGAAAATGCAATTAAGATTCTTATGCATGTTTTCTTTGTTCTTTATTTTGTTGTGTGTTTTTTGATTTGTCTGTATGTCTTGTGCACATCTGCATTGTGGCCATTGAAATGTTCTGTTGAAACTTTGATATGATATCATGCTCCAATATTGGCTATTGTCATATATACTGACTTGCACTCCCGACTACTATCTGAACTATCCCATCATGTCTCCACGATGCACAACGTATATCTTGTGTGCCGATATCCATACATTGATTGAGTATATGAAATAGTGATTGATGAATTTCTGATTTACGTTCATGATTAATAATTATGATTTTTGAACTCTTGATTAGGCAAGGAGAATAGGCCATGGCGAAGGACGTTGATGTCTGAAATGCATAGGCAATTTCTTGCATCTGCATTCAAATTGATTTTAATTAAATATAGCATAAAATCCGACTGCTAACACAAATGATTGAATTTCTTTGAATGCACACAGTGGAGAGCTACATTTTTTTTACTTTCATGATAACTTAAAGCAAACCCTTGGTGGGTAATAGGGTGTAAGTTCCACACCGAAGGCCAACCAGCCTAGGTGTCCATCCTTTTCAGAATTTCAAGTGCCTGGCAAGGTGGCACTAATTAGTGGGCTGCACGCCATGCACATGACATAACTTACAAAGATTTAGTTCAAACAAATGAATTAATAAGAAGAAGTAAAACAAGCGGTGCCCACTCACAAACCCGATATCAACAGGTCTTGGATTCAGTCTATCTTAGTAGCTTTTGTATACCAATGTAGATAACTGTCCCGTTGCCATTGGTGAACACATGCACATTTCTTTTCTAACTCTGAATGGAAGAAGTGTCTAGGTGATTCACTCTGTGTATATTCATACCATTTAGCCAGGTACCTGCATGCGTTGGGTGAATTGTGAGTAAACATGAAGTATGGTGGACTTCTTTTAGGAGGAAATAGTACTGGCCTAAGCCCATTTTCATGGGGATAAGACATGGTATGATTTATTACAATTCCAGATCTGTTCCTAACTCTGCATCGGGATGCTATTTTGTCTTGTGGCTGGCAGCATGGGTACGGCTCATAGCTGTCCTCTGTACCATGACTATGCAGAGGTTCAGGTATCAACACCCAACCTCCATTCCTCCCCTATCACAGAAATTTCAGAAACACCTGCAGGTCTGGGTCAGACTCAGATGACTGCTGGTTCACAGTCTATATGCCCCATTATGCTACCCACAATGCAGAGCGATATTTCTGCTTTTCAGAGTTATGGGTAGGTAAGGGTCAAAGACAAGACACATAATTGGTAGTAACAAAGCCTATTACAGCTCCCGTACTAAGAGAGAGAAGAGTGTAAAATATAAAGCAGGGTCGCAACTGAGTTGCACATTTTGGGTTTCAAGTATTAAGGTACCGGTTTCAGACAAGACAACCACAGGGCTCTCATCCAAATATTTTCTTCACACTCATACAGAACACATTCGCCCTCGTCCCTACCCCATACTACACTACCTTGACCTGCGCAACGGTCTCATGTTCTCTTAAGTCAGTAGGAAGAGTGAATGCACTGCTTTTAAATTTGTTATTCTAATTAGAAGTGGCTAACCACTTTTACTTTTTCTTAGTCAAATAAACAGTTATATAGGCAGGGTGATTTCCTTCCTGTACCCTTGGATCTTGGATATCACAACAGATTTCAGATTCAGATTTCAGATTTCAGATTTCAGATTTCGGATTTTAGATTTCAAAGACATTTACCCCAACCCGTTTCAAGCAATACTTTAAAAAATATAAAAATACACTGACACAAATACACGTGTTCACCAACCCACAATTTTCAGTCAGATCTTTCTTTCGCATCTGCAATTCCTGCCCGCCCCAAGCCTGCAGGGGCTCCGGCAAACTCTCCCCTGTGGCAGAATCGTCTCTCCTTGGGGCACAGGGATCCACGGGTGGTGCGCCCCGGCGTCCCTTGGACTTCACCACAGGGCAGTGGCAATCCAACGTAAAAGGCACCTAACTTGTCATGGAAAAATTACTACTGACTATTCCGGGGGATTAGTGAACTATTTATTAGTAGAAAGCAAACAGGACAAAAACAACCCAAAGACAGGAAGAGACTTGACACGAGTGAGAACCCCCCTCCTTCCGTGCAATATTCTCTTAAAGCCAAAGGAAGACATACATTGCAATGTAAGGGGTGGTCCAGATAGGGCAAATAATCACACTGAAACAATGTTCCAAGCAGGGAACAAAGCCCCACTCTACAAGTCTTTGATACCAGCTGCATTCTTACATGTCAGACAGGGTCAGGGAGGACAACATATCATGATACATTTAGTGAAGTTGAAAATACTCTTCAAAGATACACATACACTCTGAGGCAGGAGAGAACACTTACAGTATGATGACGGTCCGGCACGCATAATAAATAAACAAACAAACAAACAAACTTCTGTCTGCTAAAGTTGCTTTAACTAAGAAAGCGGGAGCCTAAAACACTCTTACATATGCCAAAAGGGAAACACATCAGAAGCAAGAGATGTGAAGGGAAACATTCCTACACACTAGGTGAAGAGCCTTCATCGCAGAGACATGCTCAGTAAAGCCTAAAGACTCAGCTAGTCCGGGCAAGCAACAGTGTTTAAACATGGCAGGTTACAGTGCATACACAATATCATAATGCAAAAGTATACTGGGGGAGTACATACAATTTTCAGTTCCAAACTTTCACCCACACAATGATGCAATCAATCAGACCGGAGAGTTACAACATCTGTGAACCAACGAAATCAGAAGCCCATCATTGCAAATATCTTCTTTCATTCTTTGGTTTTAAAATAAGAACACTCATAAAATACCACAAAAACCACTGTTATAAATCCCTACCTATCCTCTCCCCTACAGTTATAATGGTCAACCCTTAGACCCAAAGAGGGGTTGAGAGTGGTAAAGTTAAGGTATCTGTTGAAGCTGAGATATCAAATTAAAACCTCCAACCTGTTAGTTAAACTGTATCCAGAAACCTCCATCAAAGAATGCACCTCAAAACTTGCAGCTGGTATTTGAAACTTTATGACAGTATTCCTTCTAAATTAAGTGCCCTACTACCCTCTCTGAGCCATGACATCAACCACTCTCTCTGCCAAGTTAAAACGTCTACTTGTACTTTCAGCTCCTTTTACCACATTGCCAATAATACTCACTTTTACATAGCTTAGCAAAACTTAACTGGAGTTGATGATTTGTATGAAGATGCCATATGGACTGATATAACCCTCTTTTAAATTTTTCTTCAAATTCAAGAAAACAGCCACCTCACCCAAAGAGGGGAGAAAGGTCAGCTGAGGGTTAAAGGGTGTAGGCATAGTAACGAAGGGGTGCTTTGTAGCCTTTGTTGTAGTTTGATGGTGTTTATTTTGTTGATAAAGAACTTAATGGCAGCTTTATGCTTCTCCCAGGATTCTGCTACCTCTCGTTCCGGTGTGAGGTATGAGCAGGGTTTGAACACTGTGAGATGTGCTTTGTTCCTGTTAGAGGCAGCTATAAAAATGATGGTGTAAAACGTAGGCTTGGTTTCAGATATAAGGATCCTCCCATTGGAATGTAAGGCTTTGAGGGATAGAGGTTGATAAGTCCTTTTATAGTGGCTAAAGGTGAGATTTCCTGCACCATTGTCTGCACCACTGTATTGTGAAAACATAAAAATTGATATGAGGCTGGGAAGCCCAAAAGAAACACACCAACACAGGTTACAAAGGACATACAAGTGCTTTATTAAAAAGCTGCAACAGTTACCAAAGTCAATTGACAAACGGATAGCTATTCGGCTCTCAGAGTAACGTAACGAACTTCAACGAGGGTTCGATGCATTAGTAGAGAGACCGTACATTCGGAATACTTGGGCTTTTATATCCTTTATCCAGCCCTTGGCCAACCCCCTCGCGGGTTAGCCATTCTTGGGATCAGGCCTAGGGTTCCTTGCCAGGTCAATCCTATAATGTATGCATTTTGATCAGTTCCGCTGATACAGTTGTTCATTTACACACAGGTCAGTGATAGGACAAGGTCTCAGTTCACGACCCCGACAAGTGGCCTGCAGGCATATTAATTATTCGTGTGTGCGGAGGTCACAACGGCCAGAATCTCACTCAGAATGTTATTCAGCCTCCATTTTGATGTTCAGGGTGACTTCCACATTACAAGAGAACCTAAAATGGCGGCTAAATCCAAGATGGCGATTTACATTACTTTTCGTTAAGGTCAAGACCTTGCCGCAGAGTCTATTTACATGATATTTTAGACAACTTGGCGTAGGCCAATACACATTCAATTACTGCGATATGAGGCATAATATTATTTCAATTCCAACAGACCCTCCTTTTGGCTTATGCCATACATCCCGAATCATTGTCTGTAATATCTATAGCCATTACGTCGTTCATCAGAACCTCTTGTAACACAAACTCTTTGGATGCTGTATCTGGGGCATATATTCTATGCCCTATTGTGCTCACTGCTTGGGCACAACATCCCCCTAGCATTCCACATATACTCGGAAAGACATTGAAAACAGCAACAAAGGGATAGCAGGATCCCCAAAATAACCAGAATAACAGAAAGCACCTTCCAACCCCAAGATCGTAAAGAATCCCAGAACCAGGTGCTAAGATTCCAATCTCCTACAGGGATATGTACTTCAGAACTAAGAATATGCAAGTTCTGTATTGCTTTAAAAATTGTCGGCGAGGAATCTGGTACGAAAACACAGCAAGCGGACCCCACCAATTTGCATACTCCACCTCGTTCTGCCAGAATGACATCTAATGCCATCCGATTTTGGAGTAATACCAATCTTATTGCTTTTTGTTCTAGTGTCATATTGTAGAGTATGTCCGTGGTCCGGTTGATCGTTCTCTCCAGTACCCTTGCTAATTCCCTAATGTTCTCAGAGTTTATTTGTCCCCAAAAGGGCACAACTGATTTTGCTATATCTCCCAATACTTGCCCAGGGGTATCGCCGTTCTTGTCCCGCCGTGGGCGAGCCCTAGAAACCTCCAATGTACTAGCTACAAATACCCCGGGTAACAGGATTCCTAAATAACAGGTTCCCTGCCAATCCTTGGGCAACCAGGGAAATGCTAAACTACCACAAACAAAATAAACAGGCCCCCCTACATACAGAGGCCTGTTTTCTCCAGTCAAATTTACAATGTTCATACAACCTTCAAAATCTCCTATTGGCCGAGTGCCATTTCCTTGTACACAAAAGGGGACCGAGTCAGGGTTATAATTTATAGAGTAAGAAGGAGGCACGGCGTCCTTATTGCCTATCAGAGCCATTTTAAAGGAAATTAAAGTTTGAAAAGGAAGAGACAGTTTATCAGGCGGCCTAATAGAAGCGACATTAGGTTTACTTCTATTTGCAAAAAGCGAGCATCCCAGGGGAGTTAATTCACGTTTCTCGAAATCATTCAAATTAGTTCCATCAAAGTTCCCTGAGATGCTATCATTCCAACGGCCAAAGAATAGTGCTCTAAGAGAGGCATAGCAAGCAGTCGTTAAAGGTAAAGGGTGAATATACCATCCTAGCCCCTTGTTCCCATGTTGCGGTAAATGAGCGCAAATCCAACAATTACTCTTATTAAAAATGGCATGCGTTGCATTCATTACTATCATTAGAGTGTTATTATGATACTTTTGTCTATGTTGGGAGTCTCTAGGGGACAGAGTGTGAAGGTGTACAGAGGGAGTCAAAGCAGTTGGTACAATCTCGGTCGGTAGTAGAGGTTTTAGAGGATAGATTTCTTCAAAGTACCAAAGTCCTACAGCAGTAATTGCAAAAATAACAATTATCGTTGTCAAAACACAGCAATACGCTTTCGGGGCCCAGGCACATTGTTCATTGTTCAAGTTGGTCACCCCCTTATTCACAAGTCCAGTGCGGGGAGCAGCAGTGGAGGTGGCAGGCATTGTAGTTCCTCAATCGACGACCCCAATGTTCGTTGCTGGCGACGCTACGGTCGCGTGATTTCTTAGTCCTTCCCAACCCTAGCCAGCAGAATCCCTTTTCTTCCTGTTGTTCAACAGAAACTTTCTTATACAAAAGAAAACTTTCAATCACTTCTCTTTCCCAAATGCACGGAAAAACCCGTGCCGTAGTTCTATTTTCTTCGTCAAAGGTTGTACCTGGTGGTACCCAAGATTGTTTGATCCGAAAACAAGGCGCCGTCACTTCCTGAGGGAAGCGACGTATCGGAGGCGTATCGGAGGCGACGGAAGTCGCAGAACTCGAAACAATGTTTTCCGGAAGTGATTTTTGAAAAGAGTGTGGAGACGAAATGGACTGTTCCCCAAGCTCCACGGGCTCAGAGAAATTCTCTGACGCACCCACAGCGCTGTTTGCTACTCCAAGATCAGGGACTGTAGCATCAGCGAGGGGATCTGCTTCTTCTGTAACGTGTGGCGTCGGGTGAGGAAGTTTCTTGACATGCATCGCGTGGATCCAGTGTTTCTTCCCAGCCACCCGCACTGCTGTCTGGGTGACCAACAGCATCTGGTAGGGTCCCTTCCAACGAGGAGCGAGACAGGAAGACCTTTCGTAGGCCTTCACTAGGACCCAACTTCCAGGCTGTATATCGTGTCCTGGGCCCGAGAACCGTACAGGTAAAGCTGAATACACCTGGTAATAAATGAAATACAGGTTTTTAGTTAACTGGTTACAGTAGTCTACAAGCAATACATTTTCCACCTCTCTCAGGGTTTTAGGTTTTGGGAGACCCCAAATGTTAGCAGGTCTCCCCATCACTACCTCAAATGGAGAAAGCCCAGTCTTAGTTTGAGGTGTGGTACGCATAGCCAATAATACAATAGGTAAGGCATCTGGCCATTTCAGTTTGGTATCGGCACATGTTTTTGCAAGCTTATTCTTTAAGATACCATTATGTCTTTCCACCAACCCAGCACTTTGAGGATGTCTAGCTGAGTGAAATCGTTTCTCAATATGTAATGCTGTGCATATCTGCAAAATTACTGCTGCAACAAAATGAGGACCATTGTCCGACCAAATTACCCTTAGGAGCCCAAATCGAGGAAAGAATTCTTTTACCATAATCTTTGCAGTGGTCATGGCGGTAGCATCTTTAACGGGGAAAGCCTCGACCCATTTACTGAAGGCACAAATAATTACAAGAACATATTTCAGATTGTTACACCGTTCCATCTCAATAAAATCAAAGTGAATAACCTCGAAGGGAACAGAAGGGGGCCCAAAGCTTCCCCTTGGAGTTATTGTCCAATTACCCACATTGTGCTATAAGCAGATCATGCAGTTCCGAACATGGCGTTTTGCAGTCTCCAGAATCTTGTTATTCACCCAAACTTGTTCTAACATTTTTCGTGATCTGCTGAGCACACACATGTGTAGGACCGTGTGCCATCGTAACCATTGCCAGTACATATGAATCAGGAAGCAATCATTTTCCTTCAGATGTATCCACCCAACACCCATCATCATCTAGTTTCCCTATTCCTTCGGCCCACCTTTTAGATTCTTCTACTGTAGCATCAGTTTGAATATCCCGCACAGACCCAATACCTTCATCCATTACATAGGCATCTTTTGTTTCCCTTAGCGCATACATGTCTGTGCTAAGGTCTGTGGCCGTTTACCTGGCTATCAGGTCCGCAAAGGCGTTCCCTTTTCCAACATCATCTATGACCTTACGATGTGCTGCACATTTCATGATCGCTAACTGCCTAGGGAGCGAGAGTGCCGAGAGCAATTGCACTATCAAGGGGCCATGCTGAATCTTGGTCCCATGTGAGGTCAGGAACCCTCTTTCCGACCAAAGCCTCCCAAAGTTGTGAGCCACCCCAAAGGCGTACTGGCTATCAGAATATATATTTACTATACGCCCTTCGGAGAGTTCACAAGCTCGGGTCAATGCTATAATCTCTGCGGCCTGCGCGGAGTTATGCAAAATTCTCTTAGTTTCAACAACTTTACTCAATGTAGTAACTGCGTAAGCAGCTGTAGATGTACCATCTGAAAGTTTGAAGCAGGAGCCATCACAAAACAGCTCCCCTTCTGCATTGTCCAAAGGAGTATCTATAAGGTCTATCCTTCCCTTCGTTTCTTGTTCAGTGGTATACAGACAGTCATGTAATTCTTCGTCACCGCAAACAGTGTTTTGCGGAAAGGTAAGAGTTCAGCCGGATTAAGAACACAACACCTCTTAATTTGAATGTGCGGGGCAAACAGAATTAATTCATACCTTGTTAAATGTGCAGAGGTGAGGTGTTGCGTTTGGGTTTTGTTCAATAGGATATCTACAGAGTGAGGTACCATCAAAATCAAATCATGGCCTAGGACCATTCCCTCACTCTGTTTTACAGACGCGGCAGCAGCAGCGACAGCTCGCAAACATCTTGGCAAAGCGCATGCGACAGGATCAAGGGCGGAGGAGTAGTAACCGCACGGCCTATTCTTCCCTCCGTGTTCCTGTGTTAACACAGCCAAAGCACATCCATCACAATCATGCACAAACAACACAAAGGCCTTGTCATAATTTGGAGTACCCAGAACCGGTGCAGAGCATAACGTGGTTTTGAGAAGCTCAAATGATCGTTGATGTTCCGATTTCCATGGCAGTGGCAGAGAAATGCCCTTCTTCGTCAAAGCCAACATCGGTTTTATCACTAGCGAAAAGTTTGGGATCCACAACCTACAGTAAGAAGCCATACCTATTAGGCTCTGACTTCCTTCTGTGTATTTGGAACAGACATGCCAGAAATGTGTTTTATTCTTTCAGGTGTCAATTTTCTCCCCTCCTTTGACAGGAGGTACCCTAAATAGGCGACCTCCTGACAACAATATTGACATTTTTTGAGCAAAGCTTTATGACCATTTTTTGCTAGATGAACAAGCAACAGTATAGTGCCTTCCTTACAAGCACTTTCAGAGTCTGCAGCCAAAAGCAAATCATCACCATATTGAAGCAGTGTACAAGTAGGTGGCAACTCAAGGGTGTCGAGCTGCTCTTTCAAAGCTCTACTATAAATGCTTGGACTTTCAGTATACCCTTGAGGTGCCCTAGTGAATGTAAATGAGCATCCCCCCAAGGTAAACGCAAACAAATATCTACTTTCCCTATATATAGGAATGCTAAAGAAAGCATTTTTTAAATCCACAACGCTAAAGTGCGTAGCCATAGCAGGGATCATTGTCAATATCGTCGTTACATCAGGCACGATTGGAAATTGTGGGGCGACAAAACTGTTAATAGCACTAAGATCAATTATGAACCAGTATGGGATTGCATTGTCGCCTTTCTTATATACAGGCAAGATCGGACTGTTACACAAACTACCTGTAATCTCCTCGATCACCCCACGATGCACAAAATCGGAGACAATGCATTTTAAAGCACGCTCGCCCTCAACTGATATTTTATACTGCGGAATGCGTGGTAGTTTAACTCCATGTTTCAAAACTATTTTAACGGG
The DNA here is from genome assembly GCF_040938575.1 of Ambystoma mexicanum. Taxonomy (NCBI): domain Eukaryota; kingdom Metazoa; phylum Chordata; class Amphibia; order Caudata; family Ambystomatidae; genus Ambystoma; species Ambystoma mexicanum. Next base: position 307,322,844 of record NC_090941.1, read on the forward strand.
CTCAATCTGTAGTACCCCGACATCATTGTCGTCAACCGCCCATAAACATTCCGGGACAATGCTAAACTCAGGAGGTAAAGGTTGAATCAGAAACTGAGAATTAGGAAGTTGCTGTGGTGAAACCGTCAGCCGTACTCCATCAGAGGAACAATGAATTACTGCATTCAATTTCTTTAACAAATTCAACCCCAGCAAATTCTCTCCACAGTTCGAAGTGAGAAGAAAAGGGCAATGGTCCGTAAAGGGACCCAAAGAAACAGACACCGGTGAAGAAACCGGACAGACAATTGGTATACCAGAAAACCCTACGGAAACATTTGTTTGCCCTGACAGTGGAATGTTTGGAACCTGAGAATGATCAATGCAGCACTTCTGTGCTCCAGTGTCTATCAAAAACTGGTGTTTCCTATTCCCTACTAATAATTCAATGTAGGGGCCTTTCTGATTAACGGGAATAGGTGAAGGTTCCAAACCCTGCTTCGGGCAGTCCTAATGAAATAGGGTATCGTCGGAAGGAAGCTCTTCAGAAAGGTAGGCAGCAGAAGGGTGATCAAATATGTTCCTCGAGTCCACACTCGAGGTCTGATTTTCCCGTGAAAAAGGTTGCTGAGGATCTTGCAAAAACGGACCTCTATCAGGACCCTCTGCTCCAGGGCGGCCCCTGGGTCGTCTACCCATACTCCCAAATGCACTGTTTGACCTTTGTCAAAGGACGGGGCACTGTGCTCGCCAATGACCTTCCTGGCGGCAATAAGCACATTGATTAATATTCACAGGACCCAAAGGAGCATTTCCTTTTGGGAGATACTGACCTCTAGTCTGTGTCGTGCCTCCTCTGGGGTTTCTAACAATTTGTTGTAATAATACTTTGGTTTTCAAATCTCCTTTCCTCTTTTCTATTTTCTCCTTCTCATTATTAACACGGTTCTCATAATACTGAGCCATGTGCAAAACTTCAGATTGAGATTTTACCTGCCAAGCGCTCTCAGAGGACATAATCTGTGACTGGATCTCGGGCAACAATCCACGTACAAATTTGTCCACAAACAACCTTTTCGCAGACTCTGTACCCAAATCCTGCCCACTGAAGTCAGAAAATACCTGCTCGAATCTGTTAAAGAATTTGGTGGCGCCTTCAGTTTTCCCTTGAACACAGGCCGTAAGCTTGTCCCAAATAATTCTTTTCTCTGGAATTATAGTTTTTAATTTTGCGACAATTCTATCGGGCAAAGTAAGTATTACCTGTGGTGGTTTCTCACCTGCTGGTCTTTCCCCATCAATCCTAATCATATTAGCCCACGTATCTCCCAACCCTGGCACATCGTCTATTGTCCGAACCTGCTTCCATACATCTACGGGTAGGAGTACAGGGAATAGCAAGTCAATATCACTTAAGGTGAACACAGAGGACTGCAAGACGGACTCTTTCTCTTTGTAAAACCCCGTCTGGTTTTTCCTGATATCGGGAACTGATTGTCTAATAGTGTTCACTTCCTGTCGTGAAAACGGGATGTGAACAAATTGCGATACATAATGTGCAGGGATATCCACAGCGGGTGCACCAGTCCCAGCATTGACGGGAATCTCAACCTTTGGGACAAAGGTCGGAGGAACCTCTCTCATAGGCAACTGAGATATAGGTACCTCCAGCCGCTTACTAAGCAACAGAGCCAGGTCGAGCGCTAAGGCAGCCGAAGAAGTGTCGGGCGAAAAAGCCCTTTTACAAATCCCCAACAATTCTATGGGGCAACTAACCTTCTTTCTTACACATTCTTCTTGCAGGTACTGTACCATTACCTGAATTACCTTTCTTTGTATTTCTACTGTATACTGACTATACGTGTCATACACTTCATATGGCGGAATCGATGAATCTGAGATCCATTGAATCGCATCTTTGGTACAAATTCGTACTTCCTCAGGTGCCGATCTACGACATGGAAGGAACCGTTTCTGTACATACATACTATCGTCTTCGTCATCCTCATCTCGTGACTTTTCAAAGTCCTTCCTATACTCAAACAATCTTCCAACATGACCACATACTTTCTGCTCTGTGTCCCTCAAAAGTGCCAAAGCATTTAGATCTCTCACCCCTTGTGGAAGATCCGAATTTTGTAATCTACCCCACATCACACATAAATGAGTCCCCAAACCTTTGATAAAAACATTTTTCTCGGGAAAACTGTTCAAATTAGATAATGTGGAAAAAACATCAGCTTGATCACCTTTCTCCATACAGTGCTTAGCCCATGCAAACAATTCCTGTTTCTTATCTGCAGAAACAGTATTACGAGTGACGATATTTGATCCTGCACCTTGATCAACCTCAGTCAATACGGGACCACTCGGGAGCGGAGGTGCAGGTAAATTTAATAAAAGTGCAACTATCGGCGCAGAAGGAAGGGGCGGTGCGATAGGTGGAGGGACAACGACTAGAGGAATAGGAACAATAGGTTGTACAGGGGGAACAGGAATAACAGCAGGAACAACAGCAGGAATGGGCAGAGCGTCCAAGAAAGGATCATACGGAGGTGGCGCAGAGGCACCAGGCCTGCGTTCGTTTAACAATTTTTCAATAAATTCTTCGGAAACATGAAAATCTTTAGAGGGGTAAATTTTCTGGATTCCAAGTGAAAAAGCCCTATCCATATTTTTAACTGATTCTGAATGTTTTTCTTTATCATATAACAACGCTTTTTCGGCATTTGTTTTATGACGGCGTGCATGTTTATCCCTACTTTTAAGCTGCTGTAACGCTTCTTTTTTCCAATTCTGTAAAAGATCAAAGGCTGCAGGTCTAGCCTTCTTTTTTAGCAAGACCGATTCTAGGTATTCAATACGGGAGATCTCAAAACTGCCATTGATTGGCCACTGAAATTCAGAGGCATGTCTGGTCTGTCTGTGCCAAATATCATTAAATACTACACTACCAATGCCATACTTACAGTACATAGTACATGCCGGCGACCCCTCCTGTGGTGCCGGGCGGCTACATTTCAAAGATTGTCGATCGCTGCGGAACAGAGCCCTAAAGCAGCTAGACAATTTCCCAGGCATTTCACAAAGAATTGGTGTTACCTGGTCAATAATTGTGTCTGCAGATACAATATGCCAAATTCAAATTGTCAGGGTTAAATTAAGAGCCGGGTCACGACTGCACCTGACCAAATCTAAGGAGGACCGTACGGTTTATCAAAGAACTTACCAAACGAATTTTACCTTGTGTTTGGTGGTTTCGACAAATCTGCCCGCCTCAAAAATGGACCCTCGTCAAGATGCCGTGTCAGACCACCCGACTATCGTCCAAGGATCGGATTGTGCAGCGCTGCCGAGGTATCGCGTCTCGTTCGGTCGGGCCCGCAGAATCACACCGTCCGATCCCGGTTCGATAGTCTGCGTCAACCTTCAATGATCCGGCATCAATCTTGAGGGTCCCTGTTCGGGCGCCAACTGTGAAAACATAAAAATTGATATGAGGCTGGGAAGCCCAAAAGAAACACACCAACACAGGTTACAAAGGACATACAAGTGCTTTATTAAAAAGCTACAACAGTTACCAAAGTCAATTGACAAACGGATAGCTATTCGTCTCTCAGAGTAACGTAACGAACTTCAGCGAGGGTTCGATGCATTAGTAGAGAGACCGTACATTCGGAATACTTGGGCTTTTATATCCTTTATCCAGCCCTTGGCCAACCCCCTTGCGGGTTAACCATTCTTGGGATCAGGCCTAGGGTTCCTTGCCGGGTCAATCCTATAATGTATGCATTTTGATCAGTTCCGCTGATACAGTTGTTCATTTACACATAGGTCAGTGGTAGGACAAGGTCTCAGTTCGCGACCCCGACAAGTGGCCTGCAGGCATATTAATTATTCATGTGTGCGGAGGTCACAACGGCCAGAATCTCACTCAGAATGTTATTCAGCCTCCATTTTGATGTTCAGGGTGACTTCCACATTTCAAGAGAACCTAAAATGGCGGCTAAATCCAAGATGGCGATTTACATTACTTTTCGTTAAGGTCAAGACCTTGCCGCGGAGTCTATTTACATGATATTTTAGACAACTTGGCGTAGGCCAATACACATTCAATTACTGCGATAGGAGGCATAATATTATTTCAATTCCAACAGTATGTCTAGAGCAAAGCCATTAGAATGGCAGACATGGCAGGTTCTGCTTTTATGTCCTTTAAAGTGATATTTGTAACATTACGATAGAGAGAGTTAATGTCAGAATCCTACCTCTGTAAGGGTTATAGGGCATGTTATTCAACTAATCCAGAATAGAGCAGTGAGACTTATCCTTGGCCTTAAGCCCAGGGACCGCATGCTTCCTGCCCTAAAAAGTCTTCATTGCTCCTGTTCGCTGCACAGATCAAATTCAAATCCTTCTGCATCATCCATAAGGCTGTCTGGGGCCGGGAACCACACTATCTGCAATTCTATCTTCAAAATATTCCCCTTCTTGACCTCTACATTCCTCTGGCACCAACTCCTTGTGTGTAAAGCGTTTTGCTAAACAGAGTGTAGGAGGTCGCTCGCTTTCCTAAATTGATCCCTCCTTTGGAACAGCCTCCCCCTCCCTCTACATCTTAAGCAGGACCTTCTTAAATTCCGAAAGCACCTCAAGACTTTCCTCTTTTCCTCCTCCTTCCCTTCTTTCCTCCTTTGCTAATCTCACAGATGTGGTGATTGGTGTCTTGGACTCTTGTGCATCCTTTGGGTCCCTGCCCACTCAAACCCAATCTTCTCAGCTTCTGTCTACCTTCAGCACTTGCCTCAGCACACCCTCCTCCCTGGAGATTCACACTTTTCCACCCAACGTGACTGCAGGCCGTATAGCACTTACCATACCTTGCACTTCATCTGTGGCTCACCCATGAGCACGGACATCCCAGCACCACTGCCCTCTTCCTTGCTGCACTTGCACATTCTGAACTCTCACAAGGCATAATAGGTGTGTTCGTTCCTTCCCCCACTGTATTTACATTAGTGTTTTTAATGTACTTCAATCCCATTCTCCACCCCCCCCCCCATCCCCCGTTGCCCTGTGGGAGCTTTGAAACAGAATTAATTTGCTGTATAAGCATCTAACAAGCAAACAATAAATAAATAAATAAAATGCATGATGCTCACATTAATCCTTCGTCATTGGAATGAGTATCATTTACAAAGTCACAGACGTATGGTTTCATGTCAGCCATGCACATGTGAAAGAACTGTACAACGCAATTCTGAAGTGTATGGTTGTGTAGATGGTTATTTTCTTTGCAAACTAAAATAATAGTTAATTCTGTGCTCTCTTTGAGACACAATGCCAAATCTGCTGCAAAATGTTATGGCTGCAATCAAGACTTTCTTTCGATGAATTTCTGCTGTGAGAAAAAGGGCTCGTCTTTTTAATCCACTGCTTATGCAAGCTTTCATCACCCTTCAGAGGTCTTGAACTTAACATAAAGTTTGGCAGAATTAATTTGCTCTGGCCGCTCATTGGTTATGCTTCAGAGCAACGATCCAATGAGGCAGAGCTGCAAGCCACTGAAGGATCATTCAGTTCATAACAGCCACATATGTAAAGCTTGAACATGAAGACAAAAACCAGGGGGTGTTCTGGGGTATTCAGCACATGAAAACAATAGGGGGTGGCTGCCACTCAAATCAGTCCAGAGTGGCTTTGTAAATTATAATGTTCTTTGACCATGGTATGTTCCCATAAAACAAAATCACTCTAGAGCAACGTTGTACATTATAATGTTTACCATTGTATGTGTTCATCTGGGATTGATCAAAAATAGTAACATTTGGATTAATTTTATTTGGAAATTAATTAAACCATCTATATAGACAGCACAGTGGTCCATACTTGGTACTCAGCTTCTTAATACTTAATACAAACTGATTTAGCAATTCTTCAATCACATAAATATAACCGGACAAGCTTACCTCCAACACAACCTCATCACAAGATTTGCAAAGTGAAAAAATCACATCACAAGATAAACACTTGAACAACGATTAAGACAGACATAAAAGCTAACACATAATTAAAGTGCAGGCATTTTTTTCTTCTGTACATATAATTTCAATAACCATAATGCCTCACAGTTTTGAACCACAACTTGAAACATTGTGATCTAACTAATGCCAACAGCTTTCTACTGCTTGTCCTTAAGTGGTTATTAAGTGGTGCCAACATGTTGTATCACATTAAGTGTTGTCACCATGTTTTGTCACTTTACAACAGCTGCCACCTTTCAACACCGCCGGTTTCTAACATATATGGCCGATTTATGCTGCATCGTCATCAGGGTGATCCATACTTTACAGAGGCAAATATTGACAAACTGATGTTGCAATTAATTCCTTCTTCCCGGTCCTGATAGATAGGGTCGAGCTCCAAGGATACAAATCTGCACCATTTCATAGGGCTTTTGTCCCAAAAGACATGTTTACAATTTTTCCACTGCTAAGTTGCATTTGACAACCTTAATCTACATCCGATAATGCTTTTCTGTTCTTAGCATATGCAACTTCTGCAGGTTTTCGCAAAGTATACTGGCCTCGTACATATTAGCTTCAGGACTCAAAACTTTGTGAATCTCCAAATGTGCAAAGGGGAGTTTTGAAGTTATTTTAAGGTATGTTTCGTCTCTCCTAGTTTAGTTGCACAGAGAATTCACTTGGGTGAAAGACAGTCTGCCACTTTCTTTTCGTTATTACGGTTCTCAGTTTTAATGCATTACTTTTCGTTCCTTCCAGGAGTTGCTGTGACTCTTTGGAGTTCGTGGTCTGCTTTTTGGCCACACATACCCCGTGCACCTGTTTACCCGCCTTCCCCTCTCTTTCAGAGGGTATTCTGCACTGCTCTGGTCTTTTCCATTATTGGTTTGCAGGCTTATCGTATGGGCACTGACTACAGCTATTTATGTCACATAACTGCACCGATGCACTGCTGGTGTGGTAAAGGGGCACCAAAGGCAAGTCCCGGGCCAATTGACAGAGGTACCTTCAATGGCCGCATAGTGGCTGTTTTCGTTGCAGGTGATGAAGAACGTTTTTCTTTGGGGAAGCTAGCAACCAACAACAGATCGCCATCACGCGGGTTATTTTGAACAGAGATTTCCAGACTGTTACTTTTAATGCATACAACGAACGCGCGCACATTGCAGAGTGCATTGCAGAGTGCTGTTCCGCTATCAGACTGCCTCCATATCTACTGGATGATATTGATTTTATTGCATATAACCAAGGGGAAACGATAACTTCACTACAAACAGCGTCTAGCTCCTCCCCCTTCATCTGCACCGTCTATGTAATTAAGGAGGAGTGTGCATTCACGCACGAGTTGCGAAATGCATTGCAGAGTGCTGTTTCGCTCTCGGACTGTCGCCATATCTACTGGATGATATTGATTTTATTGCGCATAACCAAGGGAAAACGCTAACTTCATTACAAACATTGTCTAGCTCCCACCTGCATCTGCAACCTCTTGGGCCTCATTACGAGATGGGCGGTAGCCATGGTGCTAATAGAACCATGGCTGCCTCCCATACCGTGTCCGAGTCTGGTGTTGTTCAATGGGGATTTACCGGTGCAGTCCGACCCTGGCGGGACCAGTAAGTCCCCATTGACCAAACCATTCCTCATTCCCATTTGAGCCCTCATAGGGCTCAATGGGAATGGGACTACAACCATTGTAGTCTTAACTACAATGGTTGTAGTGAAGACATTCGAAGATTTTGTACCACTAATTCCACTCTTAAGGGCATTAGCGAACCTGCGGATACTAACTCCACCCTTAACTGAGCTGTACAACATTTCACTGAGCAACCTTGTGCCGGCACGTCACCAATTGATTAATCTACTCCCCCAGACTACATAATAGCTGCAGGCTTTACCTTGTCTGCTGATAGTGCAATCCAAGCTCCTGCTTTATCTTGCAATCAAGCGATACAGCCTCAACTTTCAGTTGATTTAAATGTTGTGAGGGACGGTTCTCAGTCTGAAACTATAACCTTAGCTCAGATACACAATCATCCCTTGCAACCTTCCTTTCTCATACAATGCGAAACTGACACCAACAATCAGACACGTGTTAAATCAAGGCTCATACAACGCTTCTACCACGCACCCCTTTGCTGTTGATTTAACTGATGTCTCTGCAATTTCTGCTTTCCCGGTCACAGCTGTCGCCTCCCTCCCACTTCCTTTCTAACCCCTATCCCACCAACCTGCCCCAGTCTCCCATTATGTTTGCCAATTCTGGCCATACTTCGTCTGCCCTTTACATTTCTTTTGCCAATCCCACACCTCGAAGGCCAATGTTCACACTGTCTCATCGGCCCTCCTTCCCCCAACATTTCAACCAATCACTCATGGAAATGACACTTAGCGCCATGAATACACAGCTCTTTTATCGCTTTTCGAGAACTTGGATAATACAATTAATGCACAGACCCCTTTGATGTTACAGCTTCTGAGTCGTGACTCACACATACCACCAATTGTCCTCCCTCAGCAGCAGGTTGTTAGGAAGTTGTTCTCTGATTGCACATTGAATTCAATACTCATACAGAGAGACACTACACCGTCTGAAGAAATTCCGATCTCTTTGCCAGTTTCAACTGAATTAGTCATTATAGTCCCTGACTGACTCCCAATCTTGTGTCGAGCTCTCAGCACCCCAACTACAGATTAGGCACTCTGTTACTATCTTTGCCAAATCGAAAACAGTGGCGAAACCCTACGAGTCTTCGAAAAAAACAAAAAATATGAAAGCTCCCTTGGGCTCAGCTTGAAAAGGCTCACGGCAGTTCATCCAGTCCCTAACCATGCCAAGCAAGCAGTCTTAGGTAGCTAAAAGTGCCATTACACAAAAATGTGCCACGTTAGCTAGCGCAAAAAGTGTGTCCCTGAAACCTCCTGTTAACTGTACGCCTGTGCCAAACTCTGTTGACAGTTTACAACATGAGCCCCTAGATGACCTACTTCAAGAGTTAGAACTTTCTGATGAAGAGGCATCGAAGCCCACTGTGCTCAGCTTTGTCTGCTGTGTCCTAAGATATCATTTATGATCCTCTGCACTCTCGGGACAATAACTTTCTGACGTTGGAGCAAAGGCGCAACGAAATTGACAAATCAGTTGCCCTTTTCGCAGCTCAGTCCAAACTTCAGACCAGACATGACAAACTACCACTGGAAACCTGGAGCTCACAAAAATTAAACCAGAAATTCAACATTCCAGCTAATCCAAGAGCCCCTATGCCATTTACTGAGTTTGCAGTGGAATTTTTGTCTCCTTCAATAGACAATGCCGCCATCTTTCGACCTCAAAGAACAACATGCAAACAAGCACCTAAATATAATGAGCATCAGCAAACCAACCTGTCTTATCATCGCCTAATTCTTCAGTGCAGAGGTGGCGCATAACCCACTTATGACCTAAACAGAACAAGCAAACTGAATATTTTCAGTGATGTACAAAACCTGGAAGATCTTTGCTCCTCTGATTTAGCACAAATAGAGTTCTTGCATGGCAGTGACCTGTCAATTGCAAGACACTGGATTCCATCGGGCAGAGTGCTTAATACCATATGGCAAGCCAGATTTCAATTATTTGAAATAGGTTTTATTCTCATTCAGGAACAGACACTGAATGAATTCAAGATGACAGAACTCCCTAGCGATAGGGTTCACATGAACAATGACGACTCACGTTCTTTGCCTTTAAAAGTTACTTGCATTCGAAGAGCTTTCGAGACCCTTTGGCAGGTACAGACTGCTCCCAAACTAAATTATTCCCACAAGTCACATCACCGGGGCCAGAATTAACGACTCAAGACTCGTGATGTTTGCATATGTAAATTTGCCATTTGGAACACCAGAGGCTTCAAATATCTTCTGTCCACCACTTCAAATTCGTTAACTGCCTTTGATATCATTGCCCTCCAGGAGATCTGGCTAACTGAGCCACCTTTGTTTGGGACAACTATAGTGTCACATTGCTACCAGCTAAAAGTTCAGTCAGAAGCAGCCCAGTGGCAGGCTTATTAGTCACAGTGAAGACTGCTCAAGGTCGTCAGCTAGAACCATGGGCCACTCCGAACATGTTTATTCAACTAGTCAAAGTCAAGACTCCATCTGAAGCGCTAGCTCTCATCAATGTATACTGGAATCTAGCATAGAGGCAGACTTATTTTTACAAGACCTGCAGCATGTATTAGATCTGACCACCCAAGATTGTTCAATAAGACATGTCATTTTGGGTGGCGACCTCAATATACACTGACTAAAGGCACCCCTTGAAATGCAGCTCTTGTACAGTGCTGGTCCCCGCTAATGGAGGAGAGACAAATCGTTATGCTTAATGGAGCTGTACAGGGTGATATCCCCCTTCAGAGCAAGTGGAAAAGAGATTGTCATACAGCAATCATGGACTACATCTATACTGACCGAGACATGTTTTTAATTATTGATCACTTTCAGATCAAACCCCAAGAGCACAGAGATCATGAACCCCTGACATTAACCTGGACTTGGTCCTTTCCTTCTCTTCAATCACAGTTCTATACACCAGACCTTACACTATCTGGTGGTAGAAACCGGTTCAGATGGTCCCCAAATTCATTGAGGCATCTTAATGCACTTATACTGAATGAAAAAGATATGTTAAATTCAAAATTAACACACTCTGATCGTCTCTATATAGTGACCTTGCAAAAATTTAAATTGCAACCATCCTCTTTCTCTAAATCGACTCATAGACATAAACATGCATATGATCAAGAGCTGAAAAATTGCTTACCACCTTTGCAAAACAAATCTCAGCAGGCTCCCTCTTGTGATTAGAGCTTCAAGCTGAGACAAGCAAAGAAACAGTACAGCTGAGACAAGCGAAGACACAGTACAAAAACTGGATTGAATCTCACAAAGCCCAAACCATGCAGAAGGACTCCGAACAAATGCTACAAGCACTAGCTTCCAAAAACTCTGACCTAATTTGGGGCCTATTAAATCAAGCGAGTCATTTTACCCAAATTCCAATGCAAATCAATGCAGTGCCGGAAGAGGTCTGGGTGCGCTACTATCCCTCCTTGTATTCCCCAGCCCCCCATTGCCAACAAACACTCCTTCACACAATCCCAAATGACACCACCATTCAATTTGACTTAAAAGACATCATCCACTACATCTCAAAGTTAAGTTCCTCCAGAGCTACTGGGCCTGACGGAATCACTAATGCCATGTTAAAATCTCATCCTGAAGCCTGGGCAGTAGTCCTCTTTAGCATTTTCACCCATGTTGTGAGACGCCAGCAGATACCACCTTCATGGCGTAAATCAATCATTGATTCACTTCTCAAAAAAGGACATCACCAACTGCCTGAGAACTACTGCACCATTGCTTTATTAGATGCTCCAGGAAAACTCTTCACGCAATTGATCCTGAGAGATCTCAATCGTTGGATGTTCAGTCATCATTTGCATGACGCATTCCAGACAGGTTTTGTCCCGGGGTTAGGCATAATCATCAATGCAATTAAAATGCACGAGCAACAGGCATAACAACCTATTTATATGGCTTTTGTCCATTTCAGAACTGCTGACGACTCTGTATCTAGAAATATTTTGACGACCAAGCTAACGAATGCAGCTCATCCTCCTCACACCAAGGATCTAGTTTTGCAATTACACGCTGATAAAACAGTCCAGATTCATCTAGCTTTAGACGGCAGACTTTCAGCCCCAATTCCAACCTTTAGAGGCCTCAAATAAGACAGCATTTTAGCCTAAGAATTGTTCAACTTCTTCATATCTGATATGCTGCTTCACTTTGCTTGGTCAGCGAGTTGTACCTTGGCTGCTATACGTAGATGATTTAGTCCTTCTTTCTAAAACCCTGAAGGGCTTGCAAAACCTCCTCACTGCATTAAAAAATGTTGCCACCTTGAATCAACTCACAATCAACCTAGAAAAAAACATTTTAATTTGTGCACCCAGCTGCTAAATTATTAGATGCTCTTACATCTGGGGTGTATACGGTGCCCGCCCAGAAGTGGTTGATGAATATCGTTATTTAGGCTTAAACACCAATAATCACTTCTCAGATTTGTCCTACTCTTATAAACTAAAGAGGAAAATTCAAACAGCTGCTGCCCAAGCTTGTATCATTCATACCAAATATGGTAAATATTCTATTCAGCCACTAATCAAATTCTATAAACAGAAGGTAGTACCCATAATCACTTATGGTGCTGAAACCAGATGTCAAAGCTTTAAGATCCTGCCCGCTCCCCCTCCTCACCTGAGTCTTAAATGGTACTTTTGTTGGTCTCCAAGTCCTTCTTTCTCCTGGTCTTCTTAGTTTCTTTTGGTTTCTTCTCCTTCTTCTGGTGTAAATAGGGGCGAGCACCCTCGGAGGCCACCGTGACCCGTGGATATATCTATGTCAGGGGGAACCCCAAGGAGCAAGCTCCCAAAAAGACCAGGGAAAAAGCCTTTGAGGTGGAAAAAAACCCTGTAGAGTTCTTTGGCAGAACGTGACAGTAAAATCTGTAGCCTGTCCTCCTTGGTCAGGAAAGTTGTAGATATTGGAGATTGCCGACACTGGTTTGATGAGGTGAGGAATCCTCTTCCTCTTTGTAACTGATGCACAATCCTCTTGAAGGAGAAGGGCAGAACGAACAAACAGAGGAATATCACAAGAGAAGGAAGTCAGCTGGACCACACGGCTTCCAGCGTGATCAAGCAATGTAACCTTGCGATGAAGGGGAGAGAACCGCAAGAGGTAAGGAGGCGGAAAGTCAAAACACAGAGAGACAGAACGGAACACGTCGAAAGAAGACGTAGACTAGGATAGTACGCCTAAGTAGAATGAAACACAGAAGCCCGAAAGGATAGAGAGATGGTAAGAATCTGCAGTAAGCCCAAAGGCGGAAAAATGACAGATAGAAAGAAATAGGCTCCCCCGAGAGGCGGAGGTAGCCAAGAAGAAATAAATACAGAGCAGAATAGAACGTACCGGAGTATGATGTCAACCACCCTCGATGCCGAAATCAAGACTACGGTACAAAGAAAGAAAGAAAAGAAAAGACAGTGTAGAAAGGCAACGTACCGGAGCACGATGTCAGCAGCCCTCAAGACCGAATACTAGGCGGCGGTACAAAGAAAGGAAAGGAAGTAGAAAGGTTAAGAAGGGTAAAGGGAAAAGCAACTCTGTGGGAGCACAGAGGAAAGCGGCAGAACACCAGAAAGTGAAAGTAAAACACAAAAGGCTTACGGAAAGAAACAACAACCGAAACAGAACCCTATGAGCAAGAGAACAGGAACCACAGCAGAAAGGCAGAACAGACAAGCGAAAAAGGGGCTCAGACAGAGAGAGAGGCGAAAAGTCAAAAACAGAGTAGAGTAAATGCTGGTACTATGGAACGGAGTACTGGCAGAGCATATCAGTCCAAGGATGGATACAATGCACAGAACACCCAGAAATTACTGCATTAATAGCAGCGGCGGCCATCTTGAGGGAAGACTAGACCGCAAAAGGTGGTTCTGGTGAACAGTGTCTCACAGTCTCCACCTACTCCAGCATTTCCATGGCCAGAGCATGACACCAGAGCCTGGAAATCAGGACTGTTTTGGTTGCGATTGGAAGGTCTATTTTGGAAACAAGTATTGTTCTTGCCCATGAGTCAACCCACGTGTATAGTGAGACACAAACTCGGACTGCTACCCCTTAACATATCCTATGTTTGGAAACTTTGCACTTTCTACAGAAAATACTTATTGGCCTCTGACCCCCTTTCTTTGCTATATGCCTTATCTACGTATGTGAGTACCACTAAAGATTATTTCGCGGTAAGATGGAGACAATAGCTAGCCAAAGTTATGGCAGCAGCAGACATTTCAGTTGCACTTCTATTGACCACTCCAGCATAAGCTAAACAGAAACTATGCTACGATTGGATCCTCACTAGACAACACTAGACAACAATGCATGACTCATCAATATTTTAAAGCTGCACATTTTGATCTCAAGAATCTTTATAAACCAGAATATTACCTTGTGAAATTTCCATGTCCGTTTTATATGAATGTATTCCTACAATTTCGACACAATCTATGGGCAACGAACGAAGTTCTAGCCATCAGAAGAATAATTGCTAAAATTGACAATTCATGCAGAATCTGTGGGATATCAGAGGAATCAGAAACACTAAGGCACCTGCTTGCATTTTGCCCAATGTTGTCTGAGAGAAGAATCTTATAATTGCAATAATTCTTTCAAAACTATTTGACCCTCACTTGTGAGTCATTATGGAACAAAATCTTTAATAGTCAACGCAAATGTGTCCGAATTGCAACTGTGAAATATTTGTTATCTCTTGATTTGGGCTAAGTCAAGATGACTCGTTTTGTCGGTAAATTTGCACCAGAGAGCTCAATGACAGGACTGAACTCGACATATGTTTTGAGTCAACCGAATAGTTAAAACACGTCCTAAGTTTCATACATATAATGTCCCACTAGATTACCTAATGACAAATGATGCTGCTAAAGAGTTGGCCTCCCAAATGATCAAGAGATGTTTATCTTGAAATGTATGTGATTTTACACATTTTCTTATATGAAATTTATGTGATGACATGAAATGTATTTTTCCATGTGTATTCTTTATTCTAATGATAACTTTTAATTCAGTTTTGTATCTATTGAAAGGTTGATCTTTTCAACCATGAGAATACAACAACAACAAAAAAACGAAATCTGAATCTGTGCCTTTAGTCATTATGTCTAAAACAGACAGGGGTCAAGTCCTAAAAAAAAAAAAAAAGTGGTGGGACTCATTAACATACCATTGGAATTTGGCGTCACCTGAAATTAGCATGTCAAGGAGAAATATGCAAATTTAATTCAATTGGCTTTGCATAACCATCCAATTTGCACAGGATGCCTGGCATTTGCCTTACATAACATCCACACACACAAAAAAACAAGAGAGGATATGTTCTTCTAATATTGTTTTGAAAACGTTAAAATGTGTGCATGTTTTAAACTCCAAGAACCACTACCAATGTTTTCCCTGGTACATGCAGTCACGAAATACGACATTTTACCTTTAGTTGTGTGTTGTGCTTCAATAGGTTATATGGTGTAGTGGTGAAGTGCCTGGTCTGCGAACTCTTTGTTCGAGTTCCAAGGTCGGTGTAAAAAAGACAGTCAATGTTTCTGTTTTACACACACCTCTTAAATACCCGGGGGGAGGAGGCGTCTGCCCTCTGAAAAAAGTGGGGGGACTCTGTCCACCCGTGTGTGCCCTCGACTTGAGCCCTCAGTACAATGATGCCGTAAAAAACAAGAGAATCTTACTTCATCTTGTGGTGCTGAAGCAAACATTCTGTATAGTATAGGGGACAATAGAGATTGCTGCACAACACTGTGTTATTTACTACACGTTCTACAATCTAGGCCTTCATTGGCAATTCAAAGGCTGATATTACATTTATCACTGAGTCTGTGCTATTGGACCACATGACGCTAGCAATCTTTGATCTTATAACATGTGAATAGCTACCAGTTTTGTCCACAGAAGTATATTTGCACTAATGTGGAGAGAAAGAACACTAAGCTTCACTTTCCAGCGTACCTGTCTGGTTTCTCTTCCTCTTTTCTTCTATCTCCTATATAGTGGAATTCAACTTATTTAAGTTCGTGTTGGCAGTTCCTTTGCCTGCCTAACCTATCCATAGCAAGTTGCTGTGGGATTTGCATGAATGAGTTTCGGGTGTGGACCTCGTTAGTTATGCTGTTTCATTTAGCGCATGTCAAACCTTCTCCTGGGGAGGGACCTCCATACCCAGTAAGGTTTGCTCTCGCCGCGCAACTAACCATACGGAGACTAGATACCTTCAACACCTCTTTATTTCTTAACGTACAATGGATGACTCCCTGCCCGCCCTGTCCCACGTCATATCCCGCCCCGCCCACTCCCACCCCTCTGCCCCGGATTTTAACTGTCACCATGGCATCCCCCCCCCAAATTAAACAGTTACAGGGGTCAGGTGTGAGTCTGGGATGATGCTGCTCACTCCATCTCTTCAATGAGTCGTCAAAGCCTGTTTCGAGCTCTCTGGGGTCTCAGCCTCTCTCGTTCCAATGTGCACATTTCCTCAGGGTCACACAGGCCCTCTGCATCTGAGGCGTCAGAGTTCTCACTGTCTCCTTGATATGAGTCGTCGGAGGAATACTCATCAGCCACGTCTTTTCTGTCTCTCACTGGCCTTGGGCTTGTGAGTAGAAATCTCTAAAAGTCTGACGAGCTCCGTGTGGTGGGCCCATTGTCGCCATGGGCCATGATCATTGAACCTTTTCTTACAATGATGACCAGCGGTTTATCCTTGAAAGTTGCTTTGTGTTTGCTGGTCTGTGGTTGCTTGATGGTTACCACTTCTCCTAGCTCGAGCGTCGAGTCCCAAGCCGTACTTCGCGCATCAGCATACTCTTTCATCTTTTGTTTGGCTGCTCGGTCTTGATTTCTCAAGTCTGCATCTTTGGGCCGAGTAGCGTCTTGGGGTCCGTGTTGTGGCAGTCTGGTGTGAACGTTTCTCCCAAACATTCCTTCCGCTGGGCTTTTCTCCGTGGAGCTGTGTGGGGTGTTCCTGTAGTCTCTTAACAGTTGGTGAAGTACCTGTTCGTATGGCTGTCCTGTGAGTCGGGCCACTTGTAACGCTCTTTTGATGTTGGCCATGAAGCGCTCGATCATTCCTTTTCCCTGTGGCCATAGTGGCGGGATCTTCTGGTGATGAAATCCCATATAGTCGCTGAAACGTTTGATGTCTTGGCAGATGAACGGTTTACGATTGTCCATCTTCACTCGTCTGGGTGTGCCATAGGTGGTGAATATGCAATCCATTACTGGTATTACGCGGTGAGCCGCCGTGGATGACACTAGCTGTGCCTCGGGGTAACGGGAGTACTCATTCATTATGGCAAGGATATATTTTCCTCCTTCTACGGGCCCAAAGATGTCGGCAGCTACTGCTTCCCACACCCCTTCTGGTAGCCTGGACATGTGTAGCGGTTCTGGGTGTCTATTCGGGGTGATGAGACTGCAGGTAGGGCAATCTTTTAAGATTTCCTCCACCAGCAAGTCCAATTGGTGAAACCACTCCTTTTGTCTCAACATTCGCTTTGTGGAGACAATACCCCAGTGTCCTTCATGGGCGAACTTTACAACTTTTCTCTTGAGGGAGGTCAGGATCACCATCTTGTGTCCTTTTAATAATATGTTGTCCTCAGAGAGGGCTAGCTCTTCTCTCACTTGTATGAGCCTGTCCATCCCCCTTCTGATGTTGTCTGACTCGAGACGTCCCCTTTACTTGGCACGCCTCCACTGCCCGGACCGTATTACTTCAATGATTATGTTGCAGGCTATATCCGCCTCCACCTCTTGAGCAAGGAAAACTGGTTCAATTCCTTTGGGGACCACTTGCTGAATGAGGTACCAGAGGTAGCGGTCTGGCACCAATGGATTCGGTGCACTTTCGACCCTCGGATGGTGGGACAAAAAGTTGGCTGGGTTTTACTCTTTCCCAGGTCTTTGAACAATCTCAAAAGTGTAGTCTTGTAGTCTGAGTCCCCACCGGGCAAGGCCGGGTGGCATGTTGTCCTGAGGGTTGCCATATAGGAAGAGTAGGGCTTGATGGTCTGTTACGACTTTGAAGGGCTTCCCGTATGGCGAGACTCTCCTTCTCACACTGAGAGTAGGCTTGTTCTGTTGCTGAGAGACTGCGACTGGCATATGCAACTACTTGAGTTTGTTGTGGATCATCAGGGTCATTCTGTGCCAAAATTGCCCCTAGCCTAACTGGGCTAGCATCTGCTGTCAGTTCCCACTCATGGTTGAGGTCGAAGTATGCCATGTTCTCGGCAGTGCTACCCTGTCGCGAATTGTGGTAAAAGATTGCTGCCATTCTTCAGACAACTTGAAGGTGGCATTCTGCTTGGTTAGTGCTCGAAGTGGTTCATTGACCCTGGTGAAGTCTTTGATATACCGAGTACAATAGCTGGCAAGGCCCAGGAAGAATCTTATTTTGAAGACTTTTGTCGGTGGTGGCGTTTCGTTGAGTGCTGTGACCTTGTCTGGGTCTGGGGTCATGCCTTTCTCCCAGAATATGTGTCTGAAGAATGTTAATGTGCTTTTACTAAATTCACAATTTTCTTGATTGATGGTGAGGTTGGCTGCTTCTAAGGCCATGTACACCCTGGATAGTGTCTCATCATGCTTCCCTACATCCGTGCCAAACATTACAATGTCAGCACTGTAAATAATACAGTTGGGAATGTGTTTGATCACGTTGTGAATCTCTTCTTGAAAAATCTCAGCAGCGGAGGACACATCAAAGCTTAGCCTCTTGTATCTATAGAGTCCCAGGTGTATGACGAATGTCATTATGCTCCTGCTCTCTGGGCCCAGCACTAGCTGGTGATAGCCTTTCTGAATGCCCATTTTAGAGTAGACCTTGGTGCCATTTAGCAGGTGTATCATGTCCGTGATGCGCTGTCCAATGTGTCTCATTCTTTTGATGGCCTGGTTGGGTCTTCTCATGTCTACACACAGGTGGATGGCATCCTAGCCCTTCTTCAGGATAGGGACCATGGGTGACACCCAGGTTGTGGGCCCCGTGGCTGGTTCCATTAGATCCTGTTCTAGTAGTTTGCAAAGTTCCTCTTCGACTTTCCGTTGTTTGTTAATAGGTATGCCTCTTTAATTTTGTACTACCGGCGGAATGTCTTTGTCTATATGTAACTTGATTTGTTTGTGATGTAGTTTCCCTATCTCTTTGAACAGGTTTGGGTCCAGTTACTTGATCATGTCCACTCGGTTGATGTATTTGTGTACCATCAACTTGTAAAACACATGTTTAAGGCCCATGTCTATGGCTGTTTTGAAGCTGATTATACACCCGCTCTCACTCCTGATGGCAAGCACGTGTATGACGACTTTCTTTTCTTATGATTTGAATCTGCATGTCCCTTCAAATTTCCCTAGGCACTTTAGAGGGGACTTTGCCCCAAATGGGGAGATATCTAATTTTGCTGGTTTAAGCTTAGGGAGGGCGATGCAGTTATTTGTATACCAGTTCACTTACCATGTTCGCTGTTGTGCCAGTGTCTATGAGGAACTCAGTCAGCTTTTCATTGAGTCCCATGACCTCCTTTCTGGTCTTGTGCACACTACATATCTCCTCCTCTCCTTTCTGTCCCTCTTGGACTTGTCTCCTGATTCAGGTTCTCTTGTTTCTATCTCTTTTGGTCTGCTATTGGAGTGGGCGGCTGCTTGATACGCTTGCGCCACCGAGTGAAGAGACATTGGCCTGTAGCGAGTGCCTTTTTCTCTCCCTCTTTCACGTCGCCTCTCACGTGCTAGGCGACACTGTTAGGGGTGGACCCAGAGCAGGCTGAGCCGTGCAAGGAGTCCGCGGATGCCAAACTCACGGAAGGCCTAACTCATTCCTCTGCCCAAAAGAATGCAAGGTCCACACAAATAGCAAGGTGCAGCTGAGGTTTATCACAGCCAACAAAGCCACTGGGATTACATACGTAGAAGGAAGTCCAGGCACGTCTCGCCGTACTCAGGCTCGCAGGCCAGTTTTTATGACGTGTGACGTCATAATTTGCGTCACATTCTAGGCCCTTCACCAAAACCTACCTTCACTCCGGATAGGTTGCTGAGTCGTAGTTCCCGTAGAGGAGTCTATATACAAGTGGTATTATTGGACAAGGTTCAGGTGTTAGGCTTGGACCATCCCCGAAACTGATACTATTTGTCACAGTATGCAGGCCCTGTGATTGGTCAGTGACCCCTGCTACCCACCCCCAGGGTCATGATTTCTAATTGGCTGAGCGGCGGGCCCCCAAGCCTGGGACAACCTTAGTTCCCAGCCCGCTAGACACCTGTTCTTGGTGCATGGACAACTATGTGTTGGTGATGTGCAAAAATGTGTCTGCAGCATAACTGTGTGTAAACCATAGCTGCCATGAGAGCACTCCATTTCCCAAAGCAGACATGTAGCTTGAATGTAGCAACTATTTTGCAACCATTGTCTAATCCGTGAGACGGTTGGCTCTTCCCCGCCACCAATTCTTGGCTCCTTGTCAGCTTGGCCGGATCACGTGCTTGGAGACCACGTTTGTGAGCACAGGAGCTCTGAATTATTCTGTTTTTGTCAGAGAGCATGCATCTCCTGCAGCCAGTGTCACTTTGGTTCTGGGTGAGGAATGTTATTTACAACATTGCGACCTTGTCAGTGACTTTGTTCCTTCTCTGGTGGTTCTGCTTGCACAGCAGTCTTTGAGGCTTGAGGTTTCTCTCAGATGATTGTGGCCTACTAGATTTTCCTACGCTATGGTCTGGTTTCTAATATATGCGTTTTCCATAGTGTCCATAGGTTAGTGCGTCATGTCTGTCAGGCCCTCGAGTTCTCCTGCCATACCATGGGGTTATTTGTATGTAAGCATCTGCCAGCATTTACATGAGCTCTTCGTTGCTTCTTGCGTTCCTGCATTGCTGTAGCAAGCCTAATGGAAAAATTGCAGATAGTATGTATATGTCACTGTCCTCTAACTCATAGAGCTATATATCTGTGTTCTTCGTGTAGTTGGGTGTGTGAGTGTCCCGACTGTGCTGATTGGCACGTGTTTTTCATGTCTGATGTAGCTATGTCATTGTGATGTCTTTAACGACTTGAGGCATGGCTTCTCTGTGCTTTAGTCAATTCTGCCCATGTAGCAGTTTCCAACTCCTTCTTGTGTGTCTTTGTCCACTCTAGGTAGAGTTCGTACTGCTGCAGGGTTATAGGGCCTGCTGAGAGTGTATCTTTCGTGGTAGTTGTCCATCATAGGAGCAGTGGGAATTGATGTGAGCTCATATGATTGGCGGCCATATTGCCTTTGGTGCTTCTTCCTGTTGAGGGGTCTTTCGGGACCAAAGGCATATTCTGCTCTTCCCTCTTCAACACAGTGATTTAAAGAGTCCTTCATCGCCACACGTGGTGCACCTCTGTCCTACTGCTGGGCAAATGCCTTTGTGTGGATATTCATATCTGCATCGGTAGCAGAAAGGTTCCTCTTGTCTGTGGTCCTTTTAGAGTCTGTTGATTGTCTCTGATGCCGCGGTCGTGTTAAAGCTCTCAACCTGTCTATCAACCACCAGTTCCACCCTTGCAAGTGTCAGGATTTCGTCAAGTGTCCTGGCTTTTTGGTGTAGCTTGCACCGGAACATCTGGGATTCGCAGCGTGCAATTATTTGGGATCGTAGGGCTTCCGTGTTCAAATAATTGGTGAAGTTGCAGTGTTTCATTTTAATCCTTAGGCACATGACGTAAGCATCCATTGTTTCTACTTTCACCTGTTTTGTGCTGTGAAAGAGATGACGTTCATAGTCCACGTTTGTGTGTGGTGTGAAATAGGTGGCCAATGCTCTTTTTAAATCTTGAATGGAGTCAATGGAAGTTGCTGGCATTTCATCAATAATGTCCCTTGTTGTGGGCCCTACTGCCAGCTTGAGCAGGCATTTTTGTCGTTCATTGTCCACAGGCCCTGTGGCCCCCATGTAGAGATTGAAGTCCCTGATCCATCTGGCCCACCTCGGCCCATGTTGCTTGTGTCTGACACATCGAAAGCCCCTGGCAGCTGTACTATAAGGGAGTCTAGAAGTCTGTATGGGTTGTTGCTGGTAGGGCCTCTTGACCTGCTGACTAAATGTCCTGATTTACATCCTATGGGAATTCTCATACAGTCATTTTTGTGCCTTCTTGTGTGCACTTGCCTCCTTATACCTCTGCGCCCACTTGGTTCCCTTCTATGGCCATCTGTTTTGGAACAAGCACCGTAGTATTAGGGGCGGGGGAAGAGGGACTCTGGATGATGGCTGCCACCTGGCACAAGCACCGTCTTTCACTCTCTCTCTCTACCGCTCCCACTCACCGCTTGTGTTTCTGTGAGTCACTGCTACCGCCGCAGCCTTATTATGATCAGCTGGCCTTTCTGCTGTCAGGCGCTGCAATGCGTTCACCACTGCGGCCATGGGTGATGTGCATATTTACAGGCCCCCTCTCCCGCCTTGGCGCACCTTCCCTATCTCTTCTGTCTTGCGCCTATGGCGCAGATCACCAGCCTCATAGTACACACGTGTCTTCTGCAACCTCGTCACCAGTGTCAAACCTTCTCCTGGGGAGGGACCACCATACCCAGAAAGGTGCACACTCGCCATGCAAATAACCGGACGGAGACGAGGTACCTTCAACACCTCTTTATTTCTCAACCTACAACGGATGACTCCCCACAACCCCTGTCCCACGTCATTTCCATTCCTGCCCACTCACGCCCCTCTGTGCCGGATCCTAACTATCAACATGTTAGCACGCTTTGTATTTAAAGTTTTTGTGAGCCCAACACCCTTTTGGGGGTCACTTATATGTTTTGTGAAATATGCAATATGGAAATGGGTTCCTGCGCGTTTGCATAGCTGAGTAACACAGCGGGTTGGTTTGGATGTGCGTTTTAGCCTTGCAGACTGTTTTCTGAGAGCCTTCCTGTTTATCAGCCCGGAATGGATACATTTTCCCAGGTAGCAAACAGACAGGCACATTTGAAGGTTCCAAGTTTGAGTGTTCAAGAAGCATGAGTGGTGACTATACACCATGGTGGGGGAGTTAAGGGTGACTGTCTAGAGGAAAAGGAGATATGGACAACCGCAAGGGGGAAGCAAGTGCTTCAGTTCCGTTTATTTGAATGATAATTCATCCATGAAGCTGCATACACAATAATATACAATTATGATACATGAGTAAAATAATACATATGCATAGTAATTAAAAGTAATTAATGAAGTCCTCAACATTACAACCTTCAAATACAATTATAAATAAGAAAATGATAATACAATTTAAATATATACATAATTAATGGTTCATAATATTTCATTTCATTCAATAAGACTTACTACTTTCAATGTACTCATTCTTATCTGAAAAGTCCTTGCTAGGAATCTTTGCAGTGGCCAAGTTACTTCTTTGCCCCTTACCATAAATAAATATAGTAATGCGTGTCCTTCCACCTTAGTTCTCTTTAGGTTGGGCAATAAAGAGGTGATGTAGGCAAAAAGGACAACAGCAAGTAGATAGAGGTTTACCTTTCAAATTCTTTCTATGGATTCTAAATGGAGCAGTTTAACATTTTCTCTAGTAATATAAAATGTATGATTTAATTTAACTCACCACGAGCAATATCGCAGGGCCCTGTCACAAACAGTCACATTGACATTTACTCAATTCTTGCTTTTCAGCAATCTGTACTTTCCCTTGCTTTCCGACGGCCTTTTGTTAGCCATTTTAAGACAAAATGTTTCACATTAACCGGCATGACGTACGGGTGCGAGAATCAATCCTTGCAACCTGTGGGGCACAAGTTCTTTTAATTTTCTTTAGACAAAGGATTTTATAGAAATAGACACTATCCGTCACTTCTTGTAGCAATAATTTATCCATGCTCATTTCGCCACAAAGATAGGCAAAAATATGGTTGGTGCAAGTTTCAGCAGATCCTCGATATATTATCTTCCAGGTTAAGCATGCATGGCATAAATTGGTTCGGACTTGGGTAGACTCAGCAAAGGGACGCCATTTCACCAAAATTTCAGGGTTACCGGAAGTGACATCACACGACCCTTGACCTCTGATGACATTACAGGAAGTGATGAAATTTGACCCCACCCCAAAGTGACATCACAGGAAGTGATGGAACATAACCTTTCACCTCTTCACAAAACAGTAAGTGGCATCACATAGCATTGTTCCTAAGTACATAATGATAAATATGGTTACAATATCACTGTAATGTGATATACATTTTATACAAGAATGAATCACCATATGTATCGTTAATATCAGTGTGCGTAAACCCATAATACCAAATTACTGTGAATGCAAGCAGACGTCCAAGGCGTAATGATAAAGTTGTGTTATTATATAGCACGTACGCTTAAGCGCTTTACATAGAACAAATATACATACGGTATCACCCAACCTGTGTTGGTATTCATTTATAGACCTCGGAAGGATGAAAGGCTGAGCTGACCTTGCCGGGATTCGAACCTGCAACCTGCAAATCACACACAGATTGTAGCACCGAGCGCTCAACCCACTGAGCTATCTTACCAGCTATAGCTATTTTACCAGCTATAATAAAATGAGCAATTACATGTCTGAATATTCTCAAAGTTAGAAAGCAAATTACACTCTGTAGTGGATACCAATAAACTGGTAACTGAGATTGAGCAGCAGGCCAGTTCATCTGCAGGTCTGGTGCAAAGTTGGCCTCATGCCAAGCTTGCGCGGATCTACTTTTCAGGCTTCAGAGGTTGGCAAAATACATACCATTGGGAGGGTTCATACCTGTGTATTAGAGAATTTAGAGCAGCGCTGGGAAAGCAGCGCACTACACGACATCCCATACTCTGGGCACTTGTTACCTTATACATGCAGACATCATACTGAACGGCATGCCATGGAGATAGACAACAAAGCATTAATTGTGACACAATGAAATCAAGGGCCACTTAATGTGCTATGGTCAACCTTTTCTACACTGTAGACAAGCTTTTAGGCACAAGGATGTTGTCAAGTGACGGAGGAGACCAAGATCGAATGTTTTGTGATGATCGTAACAGAGACAACAGAAAAACAATAGAAAAAACATGCTATAACTGCTATAACTGCAACTTACGAAAAAAAAAGTCAAATACATATAGTTTTTGTCTGCATTGTCAATTTGAGGTGTTTAAGATCAGACTAAATCAGACTAAATCAATGACTGACCCCCTGAAGTGTGCCTAAAATGAACCTTTAATGAGTCTAGCAATCATTGTATAGAATTCCAGAAAGACTATTTGTTATTCCTATTCCTTCGTATTAATGATAACTGTGCGAAATGTTACAATTGTGGAACCCCTTGTTTTTTTAAAGAGGCCTGAACAAGAAAGCCAGCAACTGCAGAAACAAAGAACCACATGGCACAGGCCACAGCTAAGGGGCTTCCATTTTTAATAAAAAAATAAAGAAATCTGTTTTTTGTTTGTTTAGTGGTAGCAAGGAAGACCTCATGGGTCGCGACCCATGGCGATCCCCAAATGATATGATATGGCATTTATAACGCGCCTATACACAAGTGTTTCAAGGCGCGACGAGGCAAGGGAGGGGAACAAAGGGAGGACGGATCCTACTAGGCCAGGTGTCATTCAGATCGCGCAAGTGCGTGGGAAAGGGGCAGGGAGAGTGCAGTACATGGCAAAGATAATAACAATAAGTAAGTAGCTGCCAGCATGTGGCAAGTGCATGGATAAGTGCAGACAACAGGTGTCAAGGGCTGGGTGGGGGACTGTAGGGACACAGAAACAGTCTCCAAGTGCGGGGGTTACCAGGTGGGCAGTGCAGGTGGTGCAGAGATCAGAGGGTGTCAAGGTAGCAAGTGCAGTTCTAGTTCCAGTTAGGGGGTAAGCAGAGGAGAGGAGGAGAAAAAGCAGAAGCAAATAGAAAGGTTTTGAGGTGCTTCCGGAACCGGATATGGTTCTCCTACAGTTTAAGGGAGGCAGGGAGGCTGTTCCAGAGGGAGGAACTAGCCGAAGAAAGAGATCTGCCACCAACTCGTTGCTTGGAGAAGCGGCTGACCCTGAGGGAGTTGGAGGCGGATGAGCAAAGAGCTCGAGAAGGAAGATATGAGAAATGACTTCCCTCAGCCAGCAATTTTCTTCTGAATTCATTGTTGAAGTTAATATGCACATAAAGATTTTCATGGCCCCAGATTACTGATCCATGACAAGTTAAGGATTGTACCGTAGCCCTGAAGGACTAATAATTATGTCTACTGATTTAACCTCTGATTGCTTGTGTCATCCTAATGGCCTGTCTTGAAATATGACCATTAAACTCTGATTTAAAACGTACCCCCGCAACAATCGAACACAGTCTCACCTTTTAGGCGTGAGCCTTCTAGAACAAAAAGGACATTGCTTAACTGCCGCACGAACTAACCATTTTTATAAAAACAGCTTGTGTACATTCCTTTAAAAGGATCTTCCCTTCATAAAAGTAGAGCAGCCATCATTGAAGGTTTGGAACGCCTTTGGGGTTTGGGCCATCAATGCACAAATCATCAGCATATGCCTGCAATGGCAACTTGCGACAGCCCTATGAGGGCCCTTCCAGCGACACACTTTCTAAGCATCCTTGTAATGCATTGTTATAGAGTTTAGAAAGAAATGGGGAACGCACACACCGCTGCCTAACACCTGACTTAACTTTATAGTGGTGGAACAACTACCACTTCTGTTGTATGTGACAACCACATCTGTATCCCTATGGATAACCTTTAGAAGACTTAAAAGACCCCACAGTATTCCCATTTCATCTGTTGTCGATCAACAAAATTGAATGTCCTTGATAGGCCCCTAAAAGCCAAATATATAGGAGAATCATGTAAAAAACAAAACATATTTAGTAACAACAAAATATACATTTGCAGCTTCATTAATAGCACCAGACCCTCCCTACATTCCAACTGTGCGTCAGCCAAGATACTCGTTTCATTAATCCACGCAATTAATCTAAAATACAGTAAATGTCCAAATATTTTGGATGGTCCATTCAGTAGTGATATTGGTCGATAGGAACTTGGTAAAGATGTGTCCCCTTTTTTATAGAATGATTATCACTCAATTCCAGCTGCCTGGAATACAGCCCGACCCACTGATTACATTAGCATTACAATTGTAAGTAACAAGCCGCTTCAGTCCACATTATAGTTTAATAAATCAACAGCAATAAAGGGCTTCACTTTCGCCTGTGGATGGAAGAGGGACAGACATAAATAGAAGACGAAGTCCCTGCAGAGGAAGTAAGCAGCCCATGCAACAGCCCAGGGGTCTGCAACCCTAAGGATCCCCAGATGTTTTGGACTATGACTACCATGATCCCGCATGATTGGTTAGGCTGGCAATAGCTGATGGTAGTTGTAGTCCAACAAATCTGGATCGCCAAAGGCTTCAGACCTCAGCAATAGCGCATGGCTGTGGGGCTTCTCTTTATAGATTACAGGGCCCACTATCTTTCAGCACGGAGAGGGGTCCCCCCTCCATGGTTCCTTGCATTAAAAAATGACCTGAGCCATTGCGACTAGCCAACGAGAGAGTGACCGACACATTCTATATAGCGGTGTGCATCACTGGAGGAAGTTGGCGCACCATGATGTGGCAGAGACCACAGGACAGGAGAGAAGACAGATGCAATATAAAGAGAAGTAAAGGCAGAGTAAATGACAGAAGTAAGTGCGGACAATAGAGACATCCTAAAGTGCTGAATTCCAGTGTATTCTGGTCTGCCGCTTCAGGAGCGAGTCACTAATATGGGCATGAATAGTAAAGCCTCCGACACCCCACAGGATCTGTGCCGTGCTGAATTAGCTAAATTACTGCTCTAAGTAATTTTAGAGGTTTGCTACAACTCGTAAATACATCCGTAATTTAGAAGGACTATCAAAAGACCCTGAGAAGGCGGCAGTGGTTTCTCTCTTTAAGAAACCTTCTCTTGATCTCTATTTCACAACCTACTTCTTGAAATTGTTCCCAGCGGCCATGCACAGCAGACCAACTGGGGAAAGCAGTGACTGACCAACATTAGCTGGTTTGTATCCACATCATGATGGTTTGCACCCTTAATTGGGCTGGGAGAACCAATTGATGGCAGTATTTGATGATCTGGCATTTTTTATCAAAGATGTGCTCATCCCATTCAGACCAAGAAGTGGCACTGCCAGTTTTCCGCCTCAACCCCTCTACTGAGGAAGAAAAGGAGTTGCACATGGTGAATGAGAAAAAGGGGCAGTGTTATGTTATCTGGATAGGACTAAGGTGGATTACAAATTCCATGATCTCTGCGTTACTTTTGGTGGAGAGCGCAAAGGTTTGAAACCTTCCTTTGCTTCTCCGAGCAGGAGGATCAGGCTGTTGATTGTTGTGGCATCGGCGAAATCAGGGATATAGCGTCCTTTGATTGTCCATAGTCACCAGCCTAGAGGTGTGTCAGGTTCCTGGGCACCGGCTCTGTGTGTGACATTGGTGAATGTACCCAGGGCTGCTCCCTGGAGTTCACAAAACACATGTGTCTTGCATTACCAAGTGCAGGTTGATTTTTCTAAAGAATCTAATGTTGGTTCTACCATAATTCGATCTTTCCTGGAGCAGTAAAGAGTAGGTGGGCTCAGATGAGTTGATTACAATCTTCTATGGCTGTTAAATATGCTGGGCTGTACTCTTTTCTGATGGATGTGAAATAGTATTTTTCTCATATCCTCAAGTACGCAAGGAAAATGATGTGGTGGCTGGCGCAGGGAGAATGCTTACATCATTTATAGTAGTCTCATTAGTCTGGGCTGACTTCCTCATAAGGGCACGCACATCCCTCCCACCCTGCTTGAGGAGGTGGGGGGTGTCATGTCTACTGCCCATGCAGGCTGACATGACAGGCAGGCTTATGGCATCACCATTTATACCATAAGGTATGTGCAAGTGGGAGGGGCATAGAATGCCATATGAAGGAACTAAGCGATCGGTATGAGTCCTGAAAGGACGTTAAGGCCACAAGGGTGCACTGTAACACGGGAGAAGGTCCCGCCCAATGAGGTCTAAAATCTACAGTCTAAGCAATGCCGGAAGGTCCTTTCTAATAGGCCAATGAGGATTGACGTTTTCGGTCAACATGTGGCTGTCCAATGGTCTTGTGTTCTGTGAAACTGGTAGTTTTGACTTATGGTGCTTACTCAATGTGCTTTCAAGTTCACCATTTTTCTAAAACCATGCATCATCAGTAAATGCTCAGCTCTTCTAGTGAATTGCGATAAGTGAGAGGCAGCTACTATTTTTAGATTTAGCTATGAGGTGGTGCGTTGCGCCACCTATAAGCCGAAACTATTAGTACATCCAGGCACAAATGTCATATGAGGAGGGGATACAAAGCTTGTAGATGGTGTTTTATTTACCCAGACATGAACTTCCCTTAGCCATGCTAATCTCTATGGCCATTCCCACCCACTTCCTGCCCTACCCACCCAAAACACACCCTTCTGAGATCTCTTTGAGCTGGCTTTATCAAACCTTTCCATCAAGGCTTACCATCAAACTTTGCACTCCATTTGCCTGTCAGTGTTTTTTTAAAGCAGTCTTCTGAGAGTTAATGACCCGCTGTACACGCGCAATTGGTGTAATACAAACATGTTAGCCAGGCCTGTCTTCAGCCACTCGATTTATAAGATCACTACGCCAGTCCTTTTAAAAACAAGCATTGACAAAGCCACCTGTTTTGGCTTGTGTATAGGTATAAGGCATTTCCCAGTCATTGCTATTGTATGCCGAGGTAGTTGCAGCATTTTCAGCTTGTACCATCAACGGCCAGTTATTACCACTACGTAAGTGCCTGGAAAATACCTTTCCCATGCCAACACAGAAGCCAAAACTTTTGGCATTGCCAATGCTTGTGTTTTTGCTGTTCCTAGAACTTACTTGTACCTGTTTTGGTCCAGAGTGACACTGACATGGCTGCACTTCCTGCCTCATTTCAAAGTTACCTTTTGATCGAACAAAGTTTAAAATGGAGCAGAGACTATGCAAATGTTTACGAAATGAGAGCTACGATTGGCAGAGTGGGGCCTGTTTCTCATTTTGTCCAACCAATGTGGGCAACACATCCTTCTTCCCTCTAGTTAGTGTTCCCACGAGGACACCTGTGAAAAGAATACGCGTGCGTGAACTGAGTCGCTGCTTGGAAAGTGCATTTAATAACGAAGCTCCCGTGTTTCCGCGTTTTGTTTCCGCTTTAAGTAAATGTTTGTTTTGGGTGCTCAAGTAAAAAGTAAAACAATGAGGAGAAACGTAAAAAGATAAATGCAGGCACATCAAAGCTAGGAAGTCGCGACTTTCCTGCAGATTAGAAGCTTATCTAAGTATAAAGTGAAACAGAATCCAGGCCGAAGTGGTGTAAATAGGGCAGCATCTGTGTTATTCCTAACCCTGAAAGTACGAGCAGATGGAAGAGGTTGGATACATACAAATTGGTGAAAAGCCCATGAAGTCCAAGTTTGACTTTTTTTAGGTCAGCCTTGCTGGTCCTGCTGCCAGATCTCTGAAAAACAAAGTTTCCTTTCCAGCTCACCGCTGCATGGCAACGGAGATTTGTTGGACTGATTGTCTGACGAGCATGAATTTATAGGAGTTCATTCTGTCAAACTGGAATTATATGTGAAATGAAGCAGGCAGGGATTCCAAAAACAAGAAGGGTAAACAGAGCACTACAACGCAGAATGTTGGACTCTTTTCCAAGATAGGGAAACACAATGTTAGCGTCTCTCAAGAAGTGTTCCACAGGAAGGTCGATCACGGGCGCATTATGCGACTTTCCTCTGACCGGTTGATCAGGGGCCACTATTCGTCTATCCTCTCACGGGTCAATTACGGGCCACTATGCAACTATCCTCTGACCGGTCTTACATGGGCCACTATTCGTCTATTCTCTCACTGATCTATCAAGGGCCACTATGCATCTATCCTATCACCAGTCAATCAGGGGCCACTATGCGACTATCCTCTCACCGGTCAATCACGGGCCACTATGCGACTATCCTCTCACCGGTCGATCATGGGCCACTATTTGTCTATCCTCTCGCCAGTCAATCACGAGCCACTATGCGACTATTCTCTCACTGGTCGATCATAGGCCACTATTTGTCTATCCTCTCACTGGTCAATCAAGGGCCACTATGCGTCTATCCTCACACCGGTCGATCACGAGCCACTATGCGTCTATCCTCGCACCAGTCGATCACGGGCCACTATGAGTCTATACCCGCACTGGTAGATCATTAAGGAGAGGTATAACCCGAGATATGCAATCTCAATTGCCCTAATTGGCAGCATCTTGACTACAACCTATGAAGAAACTCCCTTTTTCGATCTGCTTTGAAATGTTCATTTGTCAGTACATTAAGCCGATGGAAAGAGGGGTACATGAGTAGTGAGGAAGGGATGGGCTGCTAAGGAGAGAAACATTGCTGCTCACACAGCAAGGAGAGGGAAGGTGGTGCACTGCACAGGCAGGGCGAACAATCTCCAATGAACCTTTTTCTCATAGCGCTTTAGGAAATGTTCAAAATCTCATATGTCAGCACCTGAACCCAGTAGGAAGCATTTGGCATTGGACAAGTGGAATGTCTCCCAGGACATACTGCCTTCAAGTAAAACAAGCATTGGCAATGTCCATAGTTTGGGCTTTTGTGTAGGCATGGGAAAGGCACTTGGCTGGCACTGCCGTAGTGGTGTTATTTGGCCATTGATGGTATCAGGTGCAAAAAGGTGCGAGAACGTGGGCATCTAATACCAGTGCTTGACAAATTCCTAATACTTATACACAAGCCAAAACTGTTGCCTTTGATCATCCTGGTTTTTAACAGTACTTCAGTGAAGGACACAGACAGTGCTAATCAATAGAGTGGCTCAAGGCAGACCTGGTTAAAACATGTTTATGACACCAGTAGCGCATCTACAACTCCAATTCAGTCATTAACTGTCAGAAGAATGCTTTCGAAAAAACACTGGCAGGCATTTCAAGTGCACAGTTTGATGGTAAGGCTTGATTAAAGCGAGCTGAACGAGTTCCCACGAGGAGGTGTTTTGGGTGGGGAGGGATGGGAACTTTGAGGTTATGGCCATAGGGATTAGCATGGGCAGGCAATGGGTGAGCAAATAACAAAATAACACCATCAAGCTTTGTGTCCCTATTCATATGCGATTCCTCCCTATCTGTACTCTCTTGCAATAGTTTCGAGTTATAGATGGCACTGCCACCTAACAGTCCAAATTAAACACCAGAGACAGCAGATTCTGGTTACAAACAACAATGTAAATTAATTTGGTACAATAACAGCACTCCTGGAACTTTCCTAATAGCAGAAGGTGTGCAAAACCTCATATGTGAGCAAATGGATCATTTTGCAAATTGTGACTTGGAATGTATATTAGGCCCTTCACGTGGGCCAGCAGAGAATAATTACTGCAAAGGTGTTTGGTGAAGTACCCTCCTCGATACAGAGTGCAACAAAGAATCCCATGTCTTTTTTTCTTTGGTATGGCCAAGTGACGTGGCTTTTGGACAGAGGAACAAGTGTGAATGGCAGCCCAGAAGGAAATTCACTTCCAGAGAACTCTAGGGAGCCATTCAAAGACTGTGAAATCAGACAGGGAGCTGGAGAGCCTGATGTGGGCTGTGAGCGAGATGGAAACCGGGGCACAGCAAAATAAATAGCTAGAGGGCAAGGCACCACTGGGAGGGAATGAGAGAAAGAGAGGCAGAGGAGGAACATCTGGTACTGAAAAGATGCAGTGATGCCACAGAGATCCATAGCAGTGAGGTGTGTGTGAGTGATGAGAAAAGGGGGTGGAGAACAGACATCAAGCAGACCCAAGAATAGAAAGAGGTTCACGTTCGCTGGGCACAGGCAGAAAGAAGAACCAGCAAGAGAACCTGAAGATTAAAAAGATGTCCAGAGCAAATTGTGATAGGAATATTAAGGATATAGGACTACAAAGGAAGTGAAAAGTGAGCAGCCCAATCGAGTGATTAAACTGAGACATGCTGAATTCTGGAAGAGCAAGGCAGAGTTTTTTGAGCTGATTGAAAAAGTATGCCCAGCGAATGTAGCTTATCCTCTTTGAATCCTTTTGTGCCTTGCAGTTGCTTCTTGCTGCTGCATCCTTGATCCCAAGCCAAACAAATATTCTTTGTTCTTACAAAGAGCTGTATTGCAGTGCCAGTCAGCTCTGCAGCCTTGTTCTCTCTCCTCCAGGCTTTTTGCTCACTTATTTATACAGAGTCTGTGTCCATTATCTGTCACATGTCTCTCCCCCTCTCACCTGCATTTGTTGTTTGCTTGCAACCTTCTGTGATGTCTTCTTTCTCACGGTCCGGGATTTGTACAAACCCGAGTGCTGGTCCTCGGATTCCAGCGTGAGGTCGCTATCCAACTTCCGGGAACGTTCAGAAGTCCAGGGTGGATACCTGGAAGGAATGATGTTCGCACTCGGAGGCACGGAATGCCGTGCCCCAGCGCGGAAGAAAATCCAGGAAGATCGGAGGTAAGGTAGAGGAATGGGAGGAAGGAAGGGTGATTCAAGGAACCGGGAACCAGGAATCAGAAGAGAGCCCCGAACGAACTCCGGCAACACACGTCCATCAAACAGCAAGTGGTAGCGTTGAGACGCGCAGAGCCGCAGGGGCCTGTCTGTTTTGTAAAGCGTACAGCATGGAGCATAGAGACTGGCCAGCAGCATTCCATTTCAAGCGGCCATGTTGGACGGATAACTGTATTCAATCCCCTATGGGTCAGGAACCTGGAAGTCCAGAAGGGACGCAGACGATGGTTCATGACAGTATGCCTCCTCTGAAGTCCAGCTCCTCTGGCCTTGCCCGGATGGATAAGATGGTATCTTCGAACAAGCCTGGGGGCATTCATGTTTGACATGGGTTCCGAGGTGCGCTCACTGGGAGGGTATCCTGTCCATTTGACCAAATACTGTAGTTGACCACATCGGTACCTAGAGTGACAGATTCTGGAAACCTCATATTCGAGTTGGTCATTGACAATAAGTGGGGTAGATTTTGGAGCTGTTCGAGATGGCTGAAGATTTGGTTTTCACAGTGAAGTGTGGAAGACTGGATGGATCCTTTAACATGATCCTGGTAGTCGGAGTCGAAAGGCCACTGGATTGATGATTTCTTGTATAGAAAAGGGCCCGTAATACCTGGGAGCCAATTTATTTGGGCGCAGATGTCAAGGAAGGAGCTTTGAGGATAACCAGACTTTATCGCCTACTGAGTAGGAAGGTCCAGGTCTTCTTTTGGAGTCAGCATAATGTTTAATGTCTCTTCGGGCCTTTTCTAAGTGTTCCTTTGCTTCTTTGTGTACAGTAATAAAGGTTTCAATCTAGGAATCTACCGCAGGAACTGGGGTAGGGTATTGGATAATGGAGGGTAGAACTGAAGGATGAAATCCTTGACTACAGTAGAAAGGAATGGTTTTGATAGCTGAATGATCCAAATTGTTATAAGCGAATTCGGCCATAGGTATTAAGAGTGACCAATCATCTTGGACATTGGTAGCTAAGCAACAAAGGTATTGTTCCAGAGTTTGGTTTACATGTTCAGTGGCTCCATTGGTCTGTGGGTGATAACCTGAGGACAAGGCATGTTGGATTCCCAGTATACGACATAATTGCTTCCAGAACTGAGATATGTACTGGGGTCCTCGGTCTGAAATGATCTTGGAGGGTAGCCCATGAAGCCGGAATATGTGTTCCAGGAAGATTCCGGCAAGTTCAGATGAGGATGGCAGTTTGTATAAAGGTGTGAAATGAGCCATATGAGTAAACAAATCAATAGTAACCATGATAGTTGTGTAGACCCTGGAAGATGGTAGTTCCACGATAAAATCCGTGGCGATGATTTCCCAGGATCTTGTTGGTATTGCTGGTTGGAGAAGGAGACCTGCCGGTTTCTTATTATCATGTTTGTTCTGATTGCAGACTGCACATGTCTGGATATGGATCCTGATATCATCCTTCATCTTCGGCCACCAAAACTGTCTTTGTATTAGATGGAGGGTGTTGGTGATGCCACGGTGTCCTGAATGAAAGGTATCATGACATAGGCTTGTGATCTTTTGTCTCAGTCCAGGAGTGGGAATGACCAAGCGATTGTCCTTGAATAGATATCCGTCCTTTGTTTTGAGATTCCATCGATTGTTTCTCTTAAACTCCTTCCAGGTTTCAGAGGATTGAGTTTGAATTTGAATATTCTCCAGGACGGTAAGTGCATGGGCAACAAATATTGTGTGGTGAAACATCTTTGGGAAGGTCCGATCTTCAAGGGGTTCGTAATCACGACGTCTGGATAAGACATCGGCTAATATGTTGTGTGTTCCAGGGACATGATGGATTTGAAACTGGTATTGAGCAAAAAAGAAAGCCCAACGGGCTTGACGACTGTTTCTACATTCTAGAGATTGTAGGACTTGAAGATTCCGATGGTCCGTGCGAACTTGCACTGGGTGTTTGGCTCCCAGGACGAGATGATGCCAGTCAGTGAAGGCTTGACGGATGGCTAGTAATTCCTTTTCCAGAATGGAGTAATGAGTTTCACTGGTAGTCAAGGTGCGAGAAAGATAGGCGATGGGGTGTTCTAACTTGTCACCCAATTCTTGTTTTAGGACTGCCCAAATTGCATAGTTGGAAGCATCAGTTTCAACAAGAAAGGGTCAATCAATGTCGGGTTGAGCTAGGATGGGGGCTTGTGTGAACTCCGACTTCAACCGTTGGAAAGCTGTATCAAAAAGTTGGTATACATTTCTGATAGAAATTAGCAAGCCCCAGGAAGGATTGAATTTGTTTTACAGTAGTTGGAACGGGCCAGGATAAAATGGAGTCTACCTTCGAGGAGTCCATTCCAATTCCCTTTGGGCTGAGAACGAATCTGAGGTAGTGAACAGTTGATACATGGAAAAGGCTCTTCTCGGGCTTGGCCAGAAGCTTATGTTCACGTAGATGTTGTAAGACTGCCTTCACGTGCTCTTCATGTTTTAGATGGTCCTTGGAGTATATCAGTATGTCATCCAGATATACAATGACGAAGATGAACAGCATATCAGAGAACACTCGGTCCATAGAACGTTGGAAGACCGCTGGGGCATTAGCAAGTCCAAAGGGCATAACCAGGTATTCAAAATGCCCAAAGGGGGTTCTAAAGGCTGTTTTCCATTCGTCACCTTCCTTTATACGAATAAGATGGTAGGCACCCCTTAGGTCTAGTTTTGTGAAGACTACTGCACCTCTGACTGCTTCCAGGATATAAGAGATGAGAGGCAATGGGTAGTGGTCCTTGAGAGTGCACTGGTTAAGCCCACGGTAATCTAGACATGGTCTGAGCTCCTTGGTGTCTTTCTTGGGAACAAAAAACAACGAAGCACCCGCTGGTGATTTAGATGGTCGTATGGTGCCATTTTCCAGGTTAGTATCCAGGTATTCCCGGAGGGCCCTTTTTTCAGGTTCTGATAAAATAAACATCCTCTCAAAAGGAATCACTGCTGAAGGTTTAGTATCGATGGCACAATCCTCTGGTCTGTGAGGAGGGAGAGCTTGAACTATAGCGGTCAAAAATGCATCAGTGAAGGCCTGGTAGGCACTGGGAATCCGGATGATGTTAGAGACGGTGACTGGATTTTGCTGACTCTCTTGCGAGTCTTCAGAAGACTTTGATAAGGAATCTAGGGATAGGCAGTGAGACATACAGTGTTCAGAACCAAGGAACAAGGAGCCTGCTGCCCAATTGATGTACGGGTTATGCTTTTGTAACCAGGGCATTCCTAGAACCATTGGATAATGGGCTGATTTTATAATGTCAAATTTGATCCTCTCTTGATGGTGGTTTATAGAGAATAGGATCTCTTTAGTCTGAAGGGTTATGGGTCCTGAAGACAGAGGTCTCCCATCAATAGCCTCGACAGGTTGCATAGTTCCTCGAGTTTCATGTGGAATGTTGTGAGCAGTGACCGAATCATGATCTATGAATATGCCCATGGCTCCGCAATCTACTAATGCCAGGATGGGGTAAGATTCTTTCTTGGAAGGCGATAGAAAGGCCTGTAGAATCACAAGATTATTTTGTCCAAGAGAGTTCAAGGATGGAATTGATGTGGAGCAAACATCTCTCTCCCGAAACTGTGCCCCTTCTAGGATCGGGAGCTGGCGTTTCCCGAACGCCGCGGAGGAGCAATAGGGCATTCTCTCACAAGGTGTTTATCGGAGGCGCAATACATGCACAGACCAGTGTGAATCCGTCACATCCTTTCTTGTGGGGTAATGGGTCCACGGAAGGCCCCCAGTTGCATGGGTTCTGGGTCCGGGGTTGGAGAAACTGTGGGCTCAGGTCTAGACAGGTGTTCTGTGGCAGCCTTTTGGAAAGCCTATTTAGACTTCTTTTTCTTCGCTCTTCTTTCTTGGATTCGGAAGTCTATTTGCAAGGAAAGGTCCATGAGAGCCTGGAAGGAACTTGGGCCAGCTACCCTAGCTAACTCATCCTTTATTTCTTCATTCAGACCTCTTCGGAAGAGGGTGAAGCTGGCTTCTTGAGACCAATCTGCTTCCTTCACGAGTTGTTTAAAATGGGTCACATAGGTGAGCATATCCTGGGATCCTTGTTGAAATTCGAGTAGTCATTCTTGAGCACTGTACACCTGTTCTGGGTGTTCAAACATGGCCTTTAGAGCTTCCACAAACCCATCATAATCATCCCCGAATTGACTAGGGGGGGTTGCCCAGGTCAAGGCATTTCCAGTGAAGTGTGAGATCATAAAGCCCACCTTTGCTCTAGGAGTGGAAAAGTAGTAGGGCTTGAAGGTGAAGTGCACTAAACATGAATCAAGGAAAGCACGGAGAGTCTTTGAAGAACCATCATATTTGTCCACTACTCCTCCCAATAACACGCTTTCCTTAGTTGCAGAGTCACGTGACAAAACTAGCTGTTTTAATGCAGCATTCTCAGCCTTAAGGTTCTGTACCTGGTTAGTACCGTGGTTAGTTCCTGCATGCCTCGCATGAGGTCTTGAACAGCGGCTTCCATCTCTGTATCTGCATCGGTTTTTAGGCGTCTCAATCTGTCACAAGTCTCTCCCCTTCTCACCTGCTTTTGTTGTTTGCTTGCGACCTTCTGTGATGTCTTCTTTCTCACAGTCTGGGATTTGTACAAACCCAAGCGCTGGTCCTCGGATTCCAGCGTGAGGTTCGCTATCCAACTTCCGGGAATGTTCAGAAGTCCAGGGTGGATACCACGAAGGAATGATGTTCGGACTCGGAGGCACGGAACGCTGTGACCCAAGTGAGGAAGAAAATCCAGAAAAATCGGAGGTAAGGTAGAGGAATGGGAGGAAGGAAGGGGGATTCAAGGAACCGGGAACCAGGAATCAGAAGAGAGCCCCGAACGAATTCTGGCAACACACTTCCGACTACAGAAAATGGTAGCATTGAGACGCACAGAGCCGCGGGGGCGTGTCTGTTTTGTAAAGAGTACAGCGTGGAGCATAGAGACTGGCCAGCAGCATTCCGTTTCAAGCGGCCATGTTGGAAGGATCACTGTATTCAATCCCCTATGGGTCAGGGACCAGGAAGTCCAGAAGGGACGCAGACGACGGTTCATGACATTATCTCATCATGGCTGCTTTACACATGTTTTATTTTCTACTGTAGCAAGTTTCTATATATCTCATCTACTTTGTGTTTCTGCATATGTACATCTACCACACTTCTTCTCACTTATCATCTCAGTGTATAACAAACAAGGTTCCATGCAAAGAGCATTTCTTTGACTGCAATTGGCAATGCTGTTTTGTTTCATGCAAATGGCATTTCTTTGAGCGCCATTGGCAATTCTGTTTTGTTTTACACTGTGGAAGAAGCGTTAAAGAGAATCCAGCAAAAGTGTAAGGAGGAAAAGAAAACAGAAACTGAGATAAAGAGCAAAAACAAACAAGGTTCTGTGCAAGCATGTAAAAAAGAAAAAAAAAGGCTATTTTTAGAGCCATCACTACAAACGAAATCCCCCCCCTGTTTCCAATGTATTCCCTCGCTCCCGCTCCTAGCAAAATAACTCAGCGGACTCTGCAGTACTGTCAGGATTATACGTGCCACATCCGGGCCTTTTGAGGATGGCAGGCATGAAAATGGGAGTGTGGAGGCTAAGGCATTGCTCAATAAAGTTTCTGCTTGTGGTGTGTACGCCAAAAACTGTGGCAGAAGGTCTATTTATACAGACAGATGCAGAAGCCTATGGTTGAAGTGTGCAAGGTAAACGGCAGGCATCCTGTTTGCATGCATGCACTGTATGTACTTGTTGTACGTTGCTAAGAAATATTGATTGCTGCTTTAGTGCAATATTTTGACACATTTTGTAGGACATAGGTAAGTGCGGAACAAAATTTGTAGCATTGTCGGAAGGAAAGAAGACAGTTCCTGTTTGGATATTACAATGCATAATATGGATAAATGAAAAAGTTCAAAACATATTCCATTGCAGTGGCACTTGATGGCAGGTGATGGGAGAAAGAACAGTATGTCTTTTAAGTACATTGTGGACGTTCAGTGGCAGACAGCCTGGCCAGAGGCACTTATAACAGAGTTGTAAAAATAGTGTACAGATATTTCTACATGTACTTTGTGGTGATGGGTGGCCATGTGGATGAATGTGGATGCAGAAATCTTGGATAGTTTTACAGAACTTTCTACTGGAGATGCTTTGGTATCACACACCACTTGCACTCTGATTGTGTAACGGTACATATGAAGTGTTATAGAGAACTGACAGTATTACATGCTGACGTCTTCGATGGGATTGGTGGATGCATGTGTGACTATTTAACAGTACCCAATGAGGTAGTGTTGGACAAAAAATAGTGTAAAGGGAAGAAGGACTGTTCCTGCTTTACTTGGGCACGGCCCTCACAGTAGTTCGGGAAGGATATGTGTCACATCCTGCCCTTCTCTGCATGCTGGGAATGGGACTGCAGGGATTATCCAATCAGGTGCTGCAGGTGTGCTACACTGGAAGGGGTGGTAACATTTTCTTTATTACTCTGTCTACTGGGCCTGGCAGACATGGAGAGATGCACAGTGTTGTTCGTGGGTGATGCCTTTGTGCTAGATCTGCACAAGTATGCCGCGGAAAGAGTCTTTCATGGCAATTTTGATTTGGAGGGCGTGGAGGCTTTGTGGGCCGGTGTCGACGTGTGCCGTTTTGGCGTTGTGCTTACACGTTGTAGAGAAGTGGCCACTTTCGCTACTGTTGACGTAGTGGTGGTGCAGTACGGAGCCTTCCATTTGGATTTCATGACTTTTGCACATGCGTTCTGTCAACTGAATAAGTTAATGTAAGCAGTGAAGCACATTTTTCCCACTGCAAAAGTGCTTTTCTCATGCATCTCACCAAGAAAAGTTTGGGACTATTCCAATGCATTTTGTCACCAGCCAGAGCTAGGAAGGTGTCTTGTCAACAGAAGCATGTGTGATTTAATGAGGGCTGTAGGGATGTTTTCCTGTGACAGTTACATAATTGGTCCTCAAAATGTGCACCTTTTCAATGCAAATGGCATTTCTTTGTCCATTGCTGGCACTGTTACTTTGTTTTACAATCTACAGGCTGCATGGAAGATGCTATTGTAAGAATGTGAGGAGGAGAAGAAAAAGCAAACCTGTTTAAAAACCAAGAAAAAAAGGAGCTTCTTTGGCAGCACTAAAAAAAATAAGAAAGGCTCTTCTCAGAGCCACCACTAAAAACGAAATCCCCTACCCTGGCTGAAATGTATTCACCCACTACCGCACACACACAGCAGGAAAGGTCCACGGACATCGCGGTAGGTCTAGGATACACGTGCCACATCTGGGGCTTTTGAGGATGGCGGGC
This sequence comes from Ambystoma mexicanum, assembly GCF_040938575.1. Lineage (NCBI taxonomy): Eukaryota > Metazoa > Chordata > Amphibia > Caudata > Ambystomatidae > Ambystoma > Ambystoma mexicanum. The sequence continues at coordinate 307,363,449 of NC_090941.1, forward strand.
ATGCAAATGGGACTGTGGAGGCTAAGGGATTGCTCAGTAAGTTTTTTGGGTGTGGTGTGTATGCACAGACTGTGGTAGAAGGTGTATCTGTAGAGAGGAATGCAGAAGCGTACATTATGGTTGTATGCATTTTGGGGGAGTGCTATATACATTGGTTGAAAGTGAATGCTGTTCATTTTGGATTCTATCATGTGGTTCCTCTTTGTGGCATTTTGTTTATACATGATCCTCCACACAATACAATGTTTTATTGTGGAGGGAAAAGTTTAGGACATGTTACCGGAATTTCTCTGCAGTTTGCGATGAAGGACTAACTTGGCCAGGTCATGCGTAAGTCTCCAAAGTGCTTTATAATTTCTTGTAGCATTACGCAGGCACAGATGTGGCTGCGTTCTTCTTGATTTGGTCCACAAATGGAGAAAGCGAGGCACATTGCGAAAAAGGTTATTTGTTCCTTTTTGCCCGATATGTGACAATGTCCTACTTCCACAATGGAAATATTACGTTTCATAGCACAGACACTTTTCCCAACAATGGCGGTCATCTCCCTGATCCGGGCATTCAGTTTTTTCTGCTATGTATGCAAAATGCATTGCTACCCTTTTTGGAAGTACAGCAGACATTTCTCTAGTAGGTCTTGCACACTCCAACCCTTTGCAGCGGAAACAAACACAAGAAGAACCTTCTTTTTACAGGCAGCTCTTTGTACCCAAACTGACTGCAATGTTTTCCACAGAGCCACGCCTCCCATTATTTGCCGCACAATGTGTGGAGCATATAGACTGCACGGCGGCCTGCATCCTTTCATTGGCATATCCATTTTTAACTCTGAAAGGACTTTTTTCTGTAATGTTTTCCTTTTTCAGTTGTTTTGCATGGTTCTTGGTCTTCTAACATACGCCACAGAAGGTAAGGAAGGAAAGGGAGGGTACGGACGGACGACCACCCACAAGGATAAAATAGGGCCACTGCAGACAGAGGAAGATGTTGGGTGGCCTTCCCTTAAGTAGGCGGCAGTCATTGTCATGCTCCGAGACCAATCATTTCCAAGCACTTCAAAGTTGCTCCCTCCTGCAGAGTACCGCATAACTGTACATGCACAATACAATGACCTTTGACAGGTAATGGTCTGCTGCACAGCACATGGTCTGCAACCGTGCTTTAGGACTCTGCTGCCCTACAGGCGTGTCCCTGGTGTTGGCAGGAGCAGATGCGGAGAATGGTGTACAGGAAAGTAACCTACTGCACTGTTGGAAGGCCAGTACCCTGTGCACTGCTGCCTTGTATTTCGATTTGAGGTGTCGTTGCATGCAATATGGTCACTTGATGGTACAGCATTTGCCGTAGCACCAGCATTGAAGGTGATTAGTAAATTGTGAAATTCAAGAATGTTTTCAACAAGGACAAACACAGCTTCATTACGTTGAGCAAGAACATAATTATTCAGGCAGCAGCACGCGGCCACAGTTCCTTTCAAAGCAACACTCATATTGTTTGAAATCCAAAGGTTCTGCTGTTTACTTAGCTGTCGGTACATTTCTCCTTGCAATGCACATACATGGTGCTCTTTGTGCATGTGCCTTCTCTTTGCTGGATGCAACCACTATGTATGAGCACCCCTGCCTTTCTTAGCACATTAGATGCCACCCGATGTCCACCAACAGACGGACAGTTCGCAACCACTGTGGCCATTACTATGGAGCCACCGGTTTCACTATGCTCTATAGTACATCTATAAAAATTAAGAGTATCCCGTTAAAAACCTATGGAATTCAGTGCAAAAACCATTGTTAAAGGGACATTATCGTTACGTTGTGCTACTAGAACCCTATCACCTTTATTGAAAAAACTATGCTAAAGGAACGTTATGCTTAAAGTGTCCTACTAAAAACCTATGAAATTTACGGACAAAAAACATTGTTAAAGGGACGTTATGGTTAAGTTGAGCTACTAAAAACCTATCACCTTTACTGAAAAGCCTATGCAAAAGGAACGTTATGGATAAATTGCCCTACTAAAAACCTATGAAATTCACTGACCAAAAACGTTGTTAAAGGACGTTATGGTTCAGTTGCCCTAACAAAAACCTATGAAATTCAGTGAAACAACCATTTGAAAGGGACATTATAGTTCCTTTGCACTAACAACAATCTATCCATATTATGGTTACAAGTAAAACCAAAACCCCCATAAATTCGCCAGCTATGGTAAGCTAAGCAACCATAACTCGCGCCTCCACTGTGCACTGCTACGACTAACACCCATGACATTAAAGATGACATGACAAATGTCATTGATCACATAACTGATGGCCTGCTTATAGGTTTTAGTTTCGGCTGTGAATTGGGTTTTGTTTGGCGGGTTAGGGTTGTTTCTCCATGATGTTTTAGCTACTCACTTTACACTGCAGAGTATTTTTAGGTCAGGGGTAAACCAGATGTTGAGGTGGGCAGCAGTTTTAGGTTTCCGAATGGTCAGTGGGGCTACTGTGTCTATGGTGAAGGTCAGAGTTTGGTTGTACTTGTCAACCAGGATGTCGGGGTCACTAATAAGAGTAGATAGCTCAGTGAGTGTTTTCATAAGGGGCATAATGGTTGCTGGGATGATATTTTTTGAGTTTCTTGTTGGTACAGCAGGCAGGAGGGTGGGCCTGGTTTGATACGCCTGTGTTCTGGGTGTTAGGAAGGAAATTATGTTTTAGTCTGACCAGGGGCAATACAAGTTAGATGAGATGAAGATGCTGCAGGTCAGCAAGCCAATCAAGGATTCATCCTTTATTATGAGTGGACAATGTGATGTGTTGTGAGAATCCAGCACTAGGGGGAGAGTATTGGCGTCATTGTTGTTATTGAAGCCTAGGTTTAAGTCTCCTAGGTACATAACATTAGTGGTAGGTTTGGAGTTAGCGGACAGGAAAGCTGAAATGTCCTCCTCAAAGCAGGTAGGAGGGCCTGGTAGTCGGTAGACTAGATGGATGGCTGCAGTGGCTGTATGTGACAATGTAAGTTTAACAGTTAGTATTTCTCCTGATTGTAGAATGTGGGTGTTGGTTTCTGGTGAGGGAGTCCTTAGCTATAATAGTGACTCCGCCGCCTCTTCCATCTGCTCTATCTTTGCGAAAAACCTAGTATTTTGGGGTTGGAACTAAGGAGAGGGTGCAGCCTGAGGCTGCATGTAGACAGGTTTCGCAGATCACTAGCAGGTCTAGGTTATTGGCAGTGATAAGCCAGCTGGATCTCAAGACACTCTGGAAGGACAGAGCAAGGGGTCTGGTAACTGCACTCTCAACGATGGTAAGTTTCAGCAGCCTTCTCTCTGTCCTCCTTTTTCTGTCTTCCCAATTGTTGTCCCCCTGTCCCAGTACAGTCCCCCTTATATAGAAGAAATGACATCACAAATGTTTAAATCTAGAGGAAGTACCCTGTAATTATCCCTGCCACTAGGATTGGAGAGTTACCATCCCTCTCTCTCCGCCCCCATTCAGGATTGGTTTAGGGGAGGCGAGCACCTCTGTCTTTTTCCATTTGTCATCATCTTTCATTCTCCTTACAACTTTTTGGCAAAACTAGTTATGTATCATAACTTCATAATTGTACTAGCCACTGCCACATGAAACATATATTGTGTCTGAGCTGATCATGGGGAATTAGATAAGCCAACCACCAAATCTGTACGATGTAGCATGGCCATGTGTCACATTTTTGTTGTTTTCACAAAATATACAACAGTTATGAATATGTAAGTTATCAAGCATGTTCTAATTTCATTTTCCACCTTTTCATCAACTCTCATAATTGTCACATGTTCAGATCAGCCGGAACCCTAATCTAACTGGCTAGTACAGTTCCCAGAGCCCCACAGGCATACATTATATACCCCCAAAACTGCTTGGAAATTTCATGAACAATGGCATAAAAATTAAATCAATCCTCAGTCTGATTGCTGCGAAAAATGCCTAAAACGAAAATAGTATTTTAAATTAATTGGGAGTGTTTCCTGTTCAACAAATGGAAGGGCTGCTTTATACCCCAAAGCCATCTGTCTTCCTGGGCTACCCTGTGACCAGAGTTTTTTATGAGTCTCTTTGAAGTCGGTGTGGTCTCTTTTGACGTGGGTGCAACAAAGATTCACACTTTTTAGTCAAGCTTCAGCCCAGGATGGCTTTCTTTGAAATCACTGCTTTCCTGCCAGCCAGTCTGCAGAATAGGGAATTTTGATGCCTTCAGCAGCATCAAATGTATTGCGGGGTTGTTAGCTGGGAGGTGCAACATCCAGCTGGAGTGGGGCTTTTCATTGTGAAGCCAGAACAGCCAGAACAGGTTTTTCCTGAAGTAAAGTGTCTCTCCAATTGTCACTGGAATTCTGTGGGTGAAACATAATATCCATTTGCTTTGGTCACCCTACACATCATGTTTTGCTTTCCTGACATTTTTCTGTGAGCAGTGATATCTTTTTCCATGGTGGCTTTTTAAAGCCGTTTTATTTGCAAACACATGTGCAGGCCGTTTTTACTTTTAATGTTTAAAAATCCTGTTTTCCATGTCACAGGATTGTTTGATTCCTCCTTCCTAGGCAAATTAACTGCTGCTTGCCAATTGATAATGATAGGTATGTCCCTTTCCACATGGCTCTCAAACTTGACATGAAACAAAAGAAAAAGCCAGGCCGTTTTTGTTGCAATCTTTAAATGCCTGCCATTCATGTGACAGGAAAAGCAAAAGCCAGGCGGCTTTTGGTTGCAGTGTTTAAATGGCTGTTGTTCATGTAAACTGGACTTCTGTTTTACACATTAATAAACACTGTGATTTCTTTTTCGCTGTCGCCTTTACTATGTATCCTATACAGGGATTGAGACGTCAACTTACGTAAACCTGTTTACGCGTTATATATTTCTGTTCTATCCCCTTTGGGAATTGAAACATCACCTTCTGAAACTCCCTTGAGACAGGACTCTAGGCGCTACATTTTCTTCACACAATATTTCCCATTACTTAAAAAAGATTACAATCCCATCCCCTTCATTTGCCATTCCCCTTAGTCTACTCACCATTTGTTCGATAATCAGCCTGAGGCCTTTGGTATCGACTTCTCGTTTAATCCGACCACTTTGCCTTTCGTCCACAGAGCGCCCGTGGAAACCTGACAGGGATTTCATCAAAGGGGGACCAGCCGACCATCTTGGATCTTCTTGCAAGTTTATTTCTATCGGCCGCTCTTCACAGGAAACCCTGCAATCTTCCAGCTAATGGTGGAGGATGCCTGATTGTCCGTAACTCTGGAGACAAACCAGTTTGGATCTTTAAACCATCCACACTGCAATCACGTGAGCATATGGCCCTTTGGATATTGTGCATGCAATGGATGGCGATGCAGAATAACTCTGACACCAAATAATCGAACCAACCCAGGAAGATGGCAAAGGTTGCTGTTTAATTAACAATTATCTAAAACAGCGAGTTACAACGGACACCAACAGACGTTCGCTCGAACTCTCAGTGTATTTTTCATAAAAACACTCTTATATACACAAATTCCATCAGAGGTGATGTCATACTGCATGGCAAATGAGAAAAACCTATGAGGGATTGTGATAAGCTCAAGGGGAACATCTAAGTATACTTTCTATAAGGGGTGGGATTGTGATTGGTTATCTACTGTCAGGTGGACAACCTATGCCTACTTCTAACAACATATCATCTTCAACACTATTAAACAAACAGTATATCAATGGCTCTCAAACTATAAAGCCCTTCATTATATGGCCCTCTAGAATTGGTTGGCACGCTCGTGCCATGTCTGGAGCATTCAGCTCACTTAGCAGCATGTAAGCTCAGACCGAGGTGCCAGGAGGTGGACTTGACCTTACCTCCCCAAACAATTAGCCCATCATCTCTCGTCACCCATGCCTTCTGCCATGAAGATTGTCTTTGAACTTGGCCTTGCAAAGTATTCTTGTCTCTGGGAATATATAGGATTGCGAGCACGCACTATCATTGTTCTAGAACTCCATGCTGAACTCTATTTCCATCCTTGGCTCACGTGACACGGGACCACCATTTGGTCAATTTTTCAGAATTTAAATGTCTTAAAGGAATAACACTTGCCATACTTGGTGTTCTTTCTTTGCACCTTAACAAGGGATGATTCAGCTCCTCACGTTCACTGCCTTCAAGAATAGATAACCGGGCCGGACAGCCTCACCATTCGTTTCCATGCTGTCAGCTTATTCGTGCTGCGATTCAGTTCTCGACCTTTCCTTGCCATGGGTCTGGGCTTACTAAATTCATGACACTGATGTCCAGTTTCTGTACAATGGCGGCATCGCCTGCAGTCTATTCACTAAGTATAACCAGCTTCTATGATCACTTAGTCTACTTGCATTACAGCATCTGTACAGTTATTGAATGGCTTGCATTTTCTGCAGTGTTTGGCTCATGTGCAATCTTATTTTCGCATATAAAAGTTTACTCGATTCTTAACTTCGTCATTAGTTTCCATAAGATCCTTGCATTCTCTTCAGCCAGTGTTCTCAGGGCATCACACTCATCTTTTGTGACTTCACAAACTCCTCTTCTCTCTCTTTTTCATATTCCTCCGGGGATTTCCTCCCTCAGATTATCATCTCTTCGGGGATACATTTGATAGTGTTTTCTCAGTGGGTATCTTCTTTCGAATACTCGCTGTGGTATAGTCGCAACTGCTGGTGTTAAGCAATGCACAATCACAGGCTTCCAACATAAAGGAGGTAGGGGGCAGGACTTCCTGCAGAGGCATGTAACAGCTCCTCTACAGTGTCATAGTGGAATCAGATTCATTTGACTTGTCGCCACCAGTCAATAATGGCAATTAGCTGGTGATAACTGGAAAGGCACTTTTAAGGATGCTACCCAAGTTTTTCTCACATTTCCAGCTCTTAAATTAAAAGAGATTTTGAAGGGGTATACAAGGGCCCAAACATCAGAAGGAAACACTCCTGGAAGGCAGCTCCAGCATTTGTGCCCATGCCTCTAATATTGGACTTTCACAGGGACTTAGTCATTTGATGCTGCAGCAAACAGAAACATGTGCAAACAGTGATCCTGCTTTTACTCATGCGCTAAAACTCTTCCACTACTCTACTACTCTAATGCACATACTTCGATCAAAAGTAAAGAAACAAACTCTATTATGTTTGGACTTTCTGTAAATGAGCCTTGCACCGCATGTATTCCGCCAACAGGTTTGTGCACACATATGTATCATTTTCCACCGCACACCTCAATACTTTTTTGCTCTTCTGAGCACCCTGCTGCCACCCCGCTGGTGTCAACAATCATGTGGATGCACGGTCAACTTCCATCTATGCTGTTTATATAACATGATACTATGCGCGTGCCAGAGAGCAATTTGTAGGATTTGTATCTAAGATTATACGCCGGGGTAATGGTATTGATACAATGAAAGGCTATAATCTCCACCTATCTATACCCTGAGCTCTAGGTGTAGTGGGGTGAGCATGGACTTACTTCCTCTGACTCATCAGCCCCCAGGCGCACCCTCAAAAACAACTCCTCACATGAATGGTATGCTAGCTGTCTTTATTAGGATACATTTTAAGTGATGCCTAGTGTGGCCCCATCTGTAATTTATTTGAAATGTATGAAAGGTGGATGTCTTTGCGCAGGCAGAAATCATTGTAAGCACCCTACTGTGGGGGGGGGAGCCAGCCAATCAGGAGTCTTGGACGTGGGCTGAATATACCTATCCAAGCCTTCGTTCTGAGCTGCCTGAAGCTGTGAGGCCATGTTCCCAATGCGACACAGTAGGGATTTCATCCTGTTGATCTTATAGGCCGGTGGCTCCTGCACTGCCAGAGATCAGCACTGGGCTCAATGATTCACCTCTCACTAAGATGGGACTACAGGAGAGACTGACAATGCTCCCTGATAGTGCAGGAGCGGCTGAACCTTTTACAGTGACCCACTCTGGCTCCAGTGCTGCCAGGAAGGAACACTGCATTGGGTGGGAAAGGTATGAGTATAGGAAGGAGGTGGCGAAGCCTGACAGGGATACAGATGAGGGAAGATGGGTGCAGGCAAAGTCTTAATTACTTTTAAGGAAGGGGAGGTAATTGGAAAGAATGTAGAAATAGGCCATCAATTTTTGGTCTTGAGAGGTGTAGTGAGGCATGTAAGGCAATGGATTGAAGGTGTCAACATACCACTTCTCGATAATATGTTGTTCATGATTCCCCAATGCCTACTCTCTCTGCCCACTATCTGCTTGTCAATATGGACCCAATAGGGGGAAGGAAAGGGATTTTATAGATGATCACGGCTAAACACAAGACAGCATTTCCCTTCTCGCAGCACCGGTAAGGCGTTACACCTGAGCTCCTGCTCATGTTCTGGGCACTTTACTTTTGCGGTCAAATCGATCTCGGGTCTGCATTGCGGCCTGCTGTTACCCGCTCTTCTCCTCCCCCCTCCCTGTGACCTCTTCCTGATCGCCCCTCCCCATGCCCGCCTCCCAGCCCGCCCTATCCCCGGATTGGGTCTTTGGCCTCTCATAAGTGTCTCTCCCAGGGCAGCCCTCTGCCCGTTGCAGCCCCCTGCGGCAAAGGGCCCTGTGGCTAAGGGCAGCTCCTCAGAAGCAGCCCCAGATGGTGTCTGACGGTGTCAGCCGGTTCCATGTGTTAGAATCACTGCAAGAATTGCTGTTTACACATAAAATCGCAGCAAAAAGGCTGTGGTTTTGCCACCGCAATCCGTGGACACCCCCGCAACCCCCGCCTCCCTTAACTGGTATTACAGGGTACACCTTTACCGGATCAAACCACTGCATTTTTTCTGCGATTTTTTATGCAGACAACTTTTTTGCCGCGATTATATTACTGCATACCTGTCAGCCAGGGAAGCAAGGAGCCTGCAGCCTTCCTCCTGCTGCTACGAACCAGGTATGTGCGGTTACAGGGGCAGCATTCACTGCACTCCACTAACTGACCCACCCCTAAAATTATACCTATTTCACTTACCTCGCCACCTGCTGCACCTCAGTTCATTGTTCTTGCTTAGCCATTCTTCTCTTTTCCCCAGGAAAGTCACATTTGCATTGCTGCTGTGTTTATAACTAGGCATTTTTCCCCTCTTTTAGGAAAGTCAAATCTGGGTGGTTTTTTGCATTGTGGTTACTGTAGTACTGTGAACAGTGTCCCATTAGGCTCTCTCCCACTCTTTGGTCCCCACCCCGCTGGAGGTACTGCTGTACTGTTGTGATCCCCTGTTGTGATCCCCATTGTTTAACCTCCACCATCCCGCCTGCGAATCTTGCATTGGTGGCGCTGTGTAGTGCATTCTCTCCTCTCTCTTTTGCTCCCTCCTCCTACTTTCCTGCTGGCACCCTCTATGCTGCTTTATGTTTCTCCCATCTTCTCTAACTGCTACTCTATGTCCTATCCCATCCCTCTCATTAAGTCTGGAAGGAAGACGTTCAAGAGGGACATCCTGGTCTCCAACCCTGGCCTCCCTATTGTTGATCCCTACATCAGTGCTTCCTCTAGACAGACTCACTGACATCCTCTTTGTCATTCCCTCTCCAAACCTATCAACCCCTCATATGGTTTTGGCTCTCTCTCCTATCTCTTCCTCTCCTATTAATGGTGGCACTCGATGGAAGGTCCTCTTGGCCTCCTTCCACTTCTCCGAGACCATCATTAATGTCTATCTGAATGGTATTGTCTTGGTCCAGGGCCCTTAGCCCAATCTCCTCTTTTTTGATAGGTGTCTCCCATGTCTAATCAATGTCCTTCCTTCTCCCGCTTCTCCTACTAGCACCTCTCAAGCCCCTCTGCCACCTCCTTTTTTCTGCTGCCTCTCTGCACCTTCTTCCTCCTCTCTGGCTACTGTGCCACCTCCTGCTACCACCTCTGCCCACTCTCTGGCCCCTCTACCACTTCCACTGGGTTTACCTCATGCCTGTATCCTACCCCAGAAGTCTTTCAAATGTGGCAACCTGCTCCACGTTGCTATGCTGAACTCTCGCTCTGCTATCAAACACTCCTCTGACATCTGCCACCTCCTCGAAGAACTTGAACCAGACGTCCTCGCCCTCAACAAGACATGGTTCACAGCCAGCTCTGTCACAAGTTTTGACACTCTCCTCCCTGATGACTACAAGATCCTCTCCGATCCCCGAATCACCCAACCCGGAGGTGGGGTAGCTCTCATCTTTCCAGAGTGGGTCCCTACTGCTGTCATTCTTACGCAGGTCTACTCCTCCTTTAAATGCCTGGTCTGCAGGCTCTCTATCTCCCATGGCCTCTTCCTGTGAGAGTGGGATGACCTCTCCCATTCTCTCCTTGCCTCTACCTCTCAGCTTCTCCTCAGAGACCTCAACGTCCACCTGGATGCTTCTAATCCCTCCTTAGGGCTCTATCGCAACCTGTGCGACAGTCTCTTTCTCTCTCTCTCTCTCTCTCTCTCTCCATTCTACCCTCTGGTCCGACACACTCTGCCGGACACAACTTGGATGTTCTCATCTCAGACATCCCCATCTCTAACCCTCTTACTAATCCTCTCTCTTGGAATGACCAATTCCTGCTTTCCTCTATTCTGAAACTCTCTGTCCCTCAGGCTCAGCCCACCCCAGCACTTCCACCTACCTTCTTGGTCATTCCGCAAATTAAGCGTGTGTCAATGGATACCTTTGCCTTTACTTTCTCTGCTCCTCCTACTCCTGCAGCTGACTCACACTATGACACAGACTTCTCTAAGCTGCATCTTGCTATCTCCAACACTCTGGACATCCTTGATCCTGCCATGAGAATCTGTCTGAAGCCTACCTCCAAGTGCAACTCTTGGTATGACTCTGAACTTGCTGCCTTGAAACGCAAGTGCAGGGTGGCCGAGAGGAAGTGGAGGGCTTTGGGCGCATCCTCTGACAAACTGGCCTGCCGTCTGCTCCAGAGGCAATCCTGTCCAAACAGAGAGTCCACACCCAAGCCTGCATCTTTGTGACCTCTAACAACACGGAAGAACTCTTTAAAATCTGCAAGGAGCTGGTCAACCCTGCTGTCTCCACCTCTCCTGTTCACTCCCGGGCCATCTGTATGGCTCTGGCTTCCCGCTTCAACACTAAAAATCAGGACATCCTGTCCTCTCTCCTCCTCCACTCCCCCTACCTCTCTCAGCCCCCCTCTGGCTGCCTCTCCTCCTGCTGTCTCCTCTTTCTTTCTGACAACACCTGATGATGTTTCTAGACAAGTCGGATCGAAGAAAGTGTCATCCAAACAGGTGCTCCCCTGCTCCTCCAGAACCATCAAGGACCACATTGACACCCTTGCTCCAGTCTAGGCCGATTTCTGCAATCACTCTTTTGCAACTGGATCTTCCCCTCTCCCCTCAAGCACTCCCTTGTGCACCCAACCTTAAAAAGCCTTTGGCCGATCCTACCTGCCAGGAACAATCCACTGCCCGATCTCTATCACTTCTTTCCTGGGCAAACTCCTGGAAAGTCTGGCCATCTCCCAACTTGCTCTCCACACCAAATCTGTTGGTTGCCTCCACGACCATCAGTTCGGCTTCAGAGCAGCCAGAGGCACAGAAACTGCTCTCCTGAACACCTGTGAAGATCTGCTCTCTAATCTTGACTCCAGTCTTCCTTTTGTCCTTATCCTACGTGACCTGTCCTCTTCTTTTGACACAGTCAATCACACCTTCCTGATCAATTGACTATGCGAGAACTTGGGCATCACTGATCATGCCCGGAAGAGGCTGGCCTCCTTCCTTCTGGACCGACCCTCCTAGGTCCACCTTGGGTCCTTTCTCGTCACCACCTCTCTCCACATGTGGTGTTCTCCAGGGCTCTACCCTCTCACCCAGGCTTCAATGTCTACTTGGCCCTCTTGGCCCACCTGACATCTACCTTCTCCTCTAACTTTCAGTGTTATGTAGATGACACTCAGATCTCTTTCAGGCTCCCCTCAGCCTTCTCTCCTCTCTTGCTCATTCCTGACTGTCTATCTTCGATTCAGAATTGGTGCACCTCCAACGATTTCTGCCTCAATGCCAGTAAGAATGAGATCCCGCTTTCCCTCTCTGACTCAGGCCGCCCTCCTTGGGCCGTCTTCCTTCGCCTTCCTGTGAGGCAAAAAACCTTGGTGTCATCTTCGACTCCACTCTCTCCTTCTCTCCTCACATCACAGACGCTGCCAAGAAGGCCCACTACCAGCTGCTTCTCCTCAGAGGTATTTTTCCTTTTCCCACTTCCCCCAGAATCTCACTGTCTGCAGAGCCCTGGTTCTCTCTAGGCTGGACAACTGCAACAGTCTCTTTCTCAATCTGCCTGCCCCTAATCTCTGCCATCTGCAACTAATCAAGAGCAGGACTGCAAGACTTACACTTGGCCTCAAGCCCAGGAACTGTATCTCTCCAGCACTGAAATCTCTACACTGGCTCTTGGTGGCTGCAAGGATCAAGTTCAAGACGCTCTGTATTATCCACAAAGCTTTCTGGGGCTGGGGCCAACATTACATCCAACTCTCTCTTCCAAAATGTCTTCCTTCCCGAGTCCTTCACTCAACTACCTCCAATTCTCTAAGGGTCAGACGCCTATCCAGGCAGAGAGTAGGGGTAGATCTCTTTCCTCTGCAGGTGCCTCCCTCTTGAATGGTCTCCCTGCCCCTCTCAAACTTGAGCCGGATGACCTGATGTTCCGGAAGCAGCGCAAGATCTTACTTTTTTCCTCTGCATTCTCTCCCTCCCCTGCTGGCCTACCTGTCCGCTACACCAACTCGTTGCCTGGCTTACCGCAGAACCTCATTGGGTACCAGGCTCCTCTATGACCAGTCTCCACTACACCACCTCCGGGCCTACCGCGAACCTAGGGGCTGTAACTGTGACCTCTAAAGTCCTCCGCCTCCTTGCATTTACCCAGAGCTGCGATGCACTGGCTGCTCTTACCCAGAGCAATTGCTGCCGTGATTGCACTTCCCACTTCCTTCTCACTGGCACTTCCCCCTCTCCCCTGGCCCTTGCACTTTGTGCAGTCGCACTTGCAGGATCTGAATGACACAAGGCCTAGTAAAATTGTTTGTCTTGTCCTCCCTCTGTCTTCCCTAACTTGTCTTGTCGTGCCTTGAAACACTTGTTTGCTCGAATTAATTGCAAATAAAATCCATTTAAAGGATGTGGTGGATTGGCGCCAGGTATGTCATAGTGAAGAAATCATTTGCAAACAAGTGAGTATAGGCGGCATAACACTATTTTTACCCCGTCCGTCCGTCACTTCAAGCAAACAAGTGAGTATAGGCGGCATAACACTATTTTTACCCCGTCCGTGAATTTCTCACTGCAGGACTATAATTCATTTTAAATTCTTTTGACTCAAAATAGATGGCAGATTATTGACGAACACAGCCCATATCCCGGATGTTTGATGTTAAATCCATCTATTTAGGATTCCATCACGCAATGGTTGCACCACAGTTTTCATAATCAGGTAGGCGTTTGACCAAATTTTCTTTCCTATTCAATATGTACACCATCAGATTAATGAGTACAAGACTTATTTGTCCACCCATAGATGGTACAACTGTATGTTGTTCTGGATCTTCTGACCTGCTGGTGTAAGCTTGGCCGTCACGACGTGGGCTTCTGGCAAGCATTTTTGTCCATGGTATCCCCCCAGTACTTTTGGATAAGGCTCTTTCTGGACAATTTTAAATTAGTAGTCTTTCTTTAGATCAAATAAGATTAAATAAATTCTTCTACCCTGTTGACTGAACTCACTCCATTGAGAGGTGCATAGAAATTATATTACTTTCACGAATCTTTGGAAAATCATTTTTTGTTTGTCTGCTTCCCCGTAAATACTTCCACTCTATATTCTGCCCCGAGGAAGGCGTTTTTCAGACTCTGAAGGCCAACAGATGGCCCGCCGAAACGTAATTAGGTCCATGCTAATTGGGACTTTATTTGTTTTCTGTTCCTTGAATGGACAACATTTTGGATCGTTCCTGATATCAGTTCATAATATCAGTCAATGAAGAATATTACGTAGGCAGACCTGTATATAGACATGATTGCGTAAATACATGTACTTATCACTTTGTATTCCAATTGTGTTTTTCTTTGTATCTTCATTTATGGAAATATCTGTGTCTATTTATCTATGCACTTTTTCACATTCAAAAAATGTTTATTTTTGTTGAATTCATTATTGTTAATCATTATTGACTGTGTTTTCTTTTTATACATTTAAGTTATTAAACTTAATGAAATACAGTATTAATTCCCATACTAGTAGCAGTGCTTCTTTTCTGCCTTTCTTTTGATTGTGTTCTGTGTTCCAAAGGGCAATTAAATAAGGATATCCTTTGATACCAGATTTAGAATTAGATTTATTTAGGATTCAGGTTTGAATGCAATTTTTTACAGCTTTTTCGATTTCATGTTTTTTATTAGGCCTTCACCATGTGATCACAGTTCTGCGGCCCTAGCCTGCAGGCCCCACACTGTGTGACCACAGCCCTGCAGGTCCTTGCTGTTCGGGGCTCCCCGGACCAGCCTGGTGCCCTGGGTCCAGCCCAGACACCCACCATCATCGATGCTCCAGTCATCCACAGTGCTTCGGCACCCAGGCTGTGCCCCACATCCTACCAGGGCCCTGCCTCGCAACAAGAATTAAGTCCGGGTGTCCAAGGCATCCCAGCATGGTGCTGGGCCCCCCAGCACTTATTGCTCAAACTAATAAAAGGAGCCCCTGCAGGCACGTGCAGCAGACCGACTGCAGACTCCAACTATGAAACTGTCTCTGTCTCTCATTGTGGGCATGCAGGCCTACACCGTGTGATCACGGTCCTGCAGGTCCTTGCTGGTCTGGACTTCCCAGACCAGCCTGGTGCCCTGGGTCCAGCGGAGGTTCCCACTATCTTGGATGCTGCAGTCATCCACGGTGCTCCGGCACCCAGGCTGCGTCCCACAGTATACCAGGTCCCTGCCCTGCAACAAGAATTAAGTCTGGGTGACCCCAGCATGGTGCTGGGCCCCCCCAACACCAATGAGGCCGGCCGCGTAACCACCGCCAGCCCCACAAAACTCCAGCATCAAACACGGAATCCATTTACGCCGGCATGACATTTTCCTGCTGCCGCAAAATGCACTGGTTTCCTGCGGAAACCATTGTAAATTCAATTTGCCATTCACATGTCAGGCGGCATTTCCACTATTTACAGTACGACGTGCTAAACGAAGTATAAAAATGACTTTGCATGGGTGCCACCTTTTTTGGCACAAAAGTGTAAACGTCATGGATCCCTCCATGCAATGCATTCATTAATTTTAGTTGAGCTCCAATGTCTGCTGTGACGGAAGGCGTCTAGAAGGAATGCTTCTGCTGCGTGCGGTTACTGATAAGCAGACTTTTGGCAGTTGTTTAATTTTCTGCAAAACAGACTTTTATCGAAATGCAATGCTTACACAAGAGGACGCGCATTTCCCATTCACATATGTTTGCTGCAGTCTAAACCTTGCCGACAGTTGGATTACTTGAATCCCATTTTGAACAGAACCTATGGCCTCACCACACGCATCATTAAGCATGTCAATCCCACTTCCTGCTGGGGTTTTCCACGGTTCCTCATTTCTGTACTAAGCATATAACGAGATTTATGTTCAGTAAACTAATTTTCAAATGCTATGGTGGCTTTTTAGCAGGAGATTACATTTAAGACAAGTATAAAGAAGCAAACATGATTTCCAAACCTCAGGTGTTTGAGAAAGATATTCGTAATGGCGCCTCCGCCATTTTGTAGTTTTGTAGCCTATTCTCTGCTTACAGATGACTCCTCTGCCTTGCCGCTGCGCGACTGACATGAACATGGTAGAATCGTGCTCTACAAACCGAGCCGTCATTGACGCAAAGAGGCCCGTCTTAGTTAATGAAATGTCCACATTGTCATCAACAAGCATACATTCATTTATCTGGAATTGGCAGGGCATCTTTTTAAAATATGTCAACTATTAACGAGTGAACCAAAGTGGGCAAGTGTGAAAAATGCAGATTCAGCTAGGTCAGGTTAAAAAATGCCTTGATTTGTAATAAAGGTATACAGGTTGCTATCTCGTAGTGTACCTTTGTAACAGCTACAACGACATTACGAGGTACAAACACTATATTTTCCAGAAGACCTAGATATCAAAAATCCAATTGAAATACAGTGGCCCTGATTTCCAAAATCTTTTTCAATGGGAAAATTCCATTGAAAAACGCTTTTTAAATCAGCCCCAGTGTATTCAACAAATTAGTTGCAAATAGCATGAATTATGCTACACACAGCTCTCTGCCTCTTCTTTCACCATACAAGGATAAAATCGCGAGGGGTCATTTTGTGGAACCCCCCAGACTAGTAAAAATGGAGGTCAACGTTGCAGTACACTTTTACCATCATTTTTATTAATCTGTGGGATTTTCCAAAATGTGGCAGAGATTCGAAGCATGATGGATTTTACATGTTTGCCTGCTGTTCCCACTCCACCTGACAAATGCGTCAGCATTACCACCAGCATGGTGGTAAAGCGATACATTCCAAAGTAATACACGTGAAAATACCCCCTAATGAAATAAGTCAGATCCAGGGGAATATATGGTACATGCCTTAAGAAAATACTAATTGCAGGAATCCTTTAACGCTTTCCACACAGTGGATAGCAAAGTGTAAAGGCAGTTTCACCTTTGTTTTACTCTTTACTTTTCCACTGTATGGTGGAAAAGTCAAAATTGCAAAGAGGGGACCTTTTGCACTTAGGTGCAAACACACATATGGACCCACAATGCAATTTAGGTTTTAAATTAAAATGACTCCAATTGGCTCATGGGAATTAATGCTATTGGGATAATACTTCAATCAACGTAATGCAGCTACAGAAGCAGCCCAGATCATGGAGGTTGATCACGCAATTACCAACAGAACACATTCACAATCAGAAGATGATTCAAGTGTGGTAAATGGTGACTGAAAGAAAACAAAGGCAGCCTCTTCATTGTTGTGGTAGGCACAAAGGGATTGCATGCAAAGTGGCTGACTCTTGATTGCTGAATGCCTTATATCTATTGGTTCAGAGTGCAGGTTGACGCAAGTTCTGTTTAGGAGGGTATGCTATACCTTGGGATACAGTGCAAAGAGTGTTGTTACATTTTCGCTAATAGGTATTTTGTTTAGGGTTTTAAAAGTATGAAAATGTACACTGAAAGGCATCTTAGCACTTTAGCAGCACTTACTTTGCCGAAATTCTTGGTATAGAGCGCAGAGGGGGATAAGATGGCATACTGACTCAACAATCGTTAAAATGCCATTTGCTTCTAGCTGTGTGCAGCCATTCTTATTGGATGTCTTCGTTTTCACTCTAATATATATAACTTTCTATCCGCCAAAGATGATTATGTATTTCTTTCAATATATTTTCTGTTAAGTATGTTGTTACTATGTACCATACTTTGTATGTTATAAAGAGAAGTTCCAGATAAAACGAGACTTACACAAGCATGAAGAAACAATTAAAATATTTAATTTGTAAAAGTAACTATATAAAAAACCCAGAAACCAAATAGTGAGATGAAAAATGTGGCGTTAGTACAGTTATCACTAAATGCAAAGAGGATTGTATGCACCACCTGGATCCCTTAAGAAATTGCTTAAAGGGAAAAGGCTCTGAGAAATAATTTTGAAGGCATGAGCTGAGAAGCTCTCCTACTTTTTGCTGGACACTGTGTAGTTGTGAGGATGGTCAGTGTTGTTGTCATAAAAGCTCCACAGTCCACCTCATTAAACGCTCTTGCCACCACTGAAGTAATTGTTGTGCCCAGCCAAACACAGCCCACGTGCTGCCTCTCATGCCAAATCTGTCTCCATACCACTCGATCTTAGAGGTCCGCGTCCAGACCCCGCCCTCCCTCCCGCACTAAGTACAATCGACCACTTTACCACACTACTCACCTTCCTGATAGTGGATGGCAGGATGGTCCTGGTGAACGCCAGATACCCCCGTTGCATGTTACTGCCCCCTGGACACCGAGTCATGGTGCCTTCCCTACCCACACCATTTCTCCCTCTCTTACCACCAGCCACGGAGCAACCAAGTGCCCGGCATTGCCCACACAGGCAAAATCCATCCTCAGTTCCTCCAGCTCGCACGCCACACACCATCTCCAAAATACACACACATCAGCAACACCAACTATCAAGGACCCTCACTGCCTCCCTCCCCTGCACAGTCATTACAAGAACTCTAAGACTTCCTTTGCGCACTTTGGCTCCATCCACACCTCTGACCCACCCCCAAGCCTCACACTGTGCCTCTCACACCTTCAAACACGGACCACCTCCCCTGATCCAGAGCTAGCAGCTCCCCCCTCCGAGCCACAGATCTGACCTCACCACACCTCCTAAACAGGCTCTCTCCTGTGCCCTCATCAATGCACGCTCCATCGTCGCCATGCCACTGATGTTCGCAGCCTCATTACAGACAACAACTTAGACATCTTAGCCATAAGTGAAACCTGGCTACATCCCGCAGCTGTACCTGCTTTTGTCATTGCAAATCCCAAAGGTTACACCATCCTCCGCTGCGATCCTCTCCTACACAAAGGTGGGGGAGTTGCTCTCATCCATAGAGACACCCTACTCTTCAAAACCTTTCACTCTAACGCCCCTCCCACTTGTGACCTACTCAGCTCTGTGCACACTATCTCGCCAACGTCCTCCTTAACCATTCATGTCATCTATCGTCGTCCGGGTCTGACCAAATCCTTTGAAGGTGACCTCTCATCTCTTCTCAGCAGTAGCACCTTGTCCTCCTCCAAAGTTTTATTCCTTGGAGACCTTAACCTACGATTGTTGGACCCCACTGACAAGGACACCCTGTCACTAGCCAACTCCTTAACCTCTCTTGGATTCTCGCAACTCCTGTCCAGCCCAAATCACCAACTTGGAAGATCCCTAGATTTGATTGCTGACCTAAATTGCAATGTGGACAACATAATCATCTCCCCTAATCTCTGGTCAGACAATCACACCATTCCCTTCAGATTTGCCCTGTTCCTCTCATCAAGTATTGTGCTTAAGCCCATGTTCCATCCATCACCACTTTTATCAACTCCTCATTCTGCAACAGCTTTGCCCCACTAGCTCCCCTCCTTAAAAAACCTTCTCTACATCCTAACTCTCCTACCAATGACCTACCCATCACCACTGTACCTTTTCTCCTAAAAATCTTGGACCATGCTGCCTACTCCCAAATACAATCATTCCATGAACATCCTCAGCCCCAGACAATCTGGCTTCCGCCATGGCCATCACACTGAGTCAGCCCTACGTGACATAAAACAAACGACTAGATGGCATTTGTGACACAGGCGGCCTAGCCCTCCTCCTCCTAATCAACCTCTCTACCACCTTTGACTTGGTCAACCAGCAAACTCTCTGTCACCAACTTGCCACGGCCGCCAACTTTACCCCACCATATGTCGAGTGTATCTCCTCCTTCCTCGCAGACAGATCTGCCTGTATCTATGCAGGCAACGCAGCGGCCCACCCGACTCCAGTCCCTTGGGGAGACACACAAGGGTCTTGTGTCTCCCCTACCTTGTATAACATCTACACAAAACCCCTCTTTGATCATCTTGACTCCTTGGGTATATACCTCACGAACTGTGTTGATGATACCCAGATTCTTATCCCCCTCTAAGTGACCCACATTCAAGACACTAACAGCATCAATATCATCTATGATGTCATCCAAGCTTGGATGGCATCTCACCAACTCTGTCTAAATGATGATAAGAAAGAAATCTTGATTGTTGGCCCCCCATCCCGTCTAGCCACACTCAACCCAGCCTATCATGCCTTTACCATCAATGCCCTGCACCATCCCTGTCTCCTCCAATGTTTAAACGGTTGGTCTCTATCTAGACTCAAGCCTGAGCATGACTCGACACATCAATGCCATAGCATCATCATCAGCACACACAACCAAACTCAACTCCATCAAACATCTCCTCTCCTCACATGATCGCATGACCATTGTGCGAGCCACCATCAGCTCCCGACTCAACTATTGCAACTCCCTGTTAGCTGGCACAAGGGAAAGGAAGCTTTGCAAACTGCAGGCTATCCAGAAAAGTGCTCGCCATGCATTTATGGACCTCTCCAAACGTGATCATGTTGCTGCTTCCGGAAGAGCGGCTCACTGGCTCCCAGTCAAAGAGCACATTGACTTTAAAATCCTTTTGATTAGTCACCATTGTGTATCAAACACTGTTCCCACTGTGATGCTGGAAATTCATCGGATGGACAGGGCCTCCGTATACTTGTCCTTTACTGCTTTTTATCGTGTGTTTTGTCGTGTTTTCCGTGCAGGAGTTCATGTGGGACTCCTGGTGGTGCAGCTCTCTCTCTTTTGGTTTGGTGAACGGACCCGTGGGAGACCCTTATGGCACCCATGGGTAGGGGCATGACCCAGTGCCTCTAGTGTATGTTTTTGGGCACCTGTGTGTGACCCACAGAGCAGGGTACGGGCTGGTAGCAGCTCCGTGCTGAACTGACTTTTGCCCTGAGTGTCCTCCATTTTGGGATGCCCAGGCCCTGCCATTGGAATCGGTAGATTCCTGATGGAGACAAAATTACCCCATGGCCTCTTGCCTTCCATCGCCTGTTACCCTGATCTTCCCGAAGTCCCGGGAAGCCCTGCCTCTGTCCCTTCCCCCTGACTGGCTGTTGGGTGGAAGTTCTGTATATGGTAGTGTGGGGGAAGTGCCGACCAGATTGGCTGGAGCCTTCTCAATGACCCTATGTTGTGGGTATGCCCGTGGGTGGGACCTGGGTGAATGGAGTGTGTGACGATTATGCATTCTATGTTATGGGTGTCTAGTATCTGGTGGTTGACACAATGCCTGAGACAGCCCTGCCCGAAACCGGTATGAATGCAGTATGGAGTATTGAATGGCTCGGTACTTGTCCCAATACACATAACTTGTTGTGAGTGTCTGGAGAGAAGTGAATGGCCTGAATGCACCGCGTGCCTGATTGGCTGCCTGCCTGCATGAATGCCCTTAGTCGTGATTGGATGCTTGAGTGTGACCCAGCGGAATGAATGGGAGATCAACAGTATATCTGGGGACCTCTCACTGCTAGGAATCGTATTCAGAAGCTGAAGTCCACTACGGCGAGTAACTGGAGTAACTGAAGCTTGAACTTGAAGCCCTGCTGGACGAGAAGAATTGCTGTTGCTCTCCTTCACAATCTGAAAGCTGCTGTGCCTCAAGGACTGACCCAGAGAGGACCTTGGAAGGCGGCCTCTTCCCGAGCTACGAGGGACCATCGTGCACAGCTGATCTTTGCCTAAGCTCCCTGGTAGACAGACCTTCGACAGGCTGCCGACCCGATACGGGGACTGCTGCGGAACTCAAAGGAGAAGAGCCCGGACTGTTGTCCACCAATGTCGACGACCGCCGTCGCCGACCGGAGCCGCCGTGCTCCCGTTTTTGTGTAAGAACTTCATTGATCCAAGGGCGCTCTCATCCGCATCGTCGCCGCTGTATCCTGCTGGAGAAGGCCTGACCGTCGACGCACCGAGGAGCATCCACCGGTGGGTTTCCCGCCACCCAAAGACCACAGAGATGCCGACGAATTGACGCCCTTGCTGGGCCACAGTTCTTCAAACTCTTTGCAGTCCAGAACTATCGACACCGAGGTGCCCGCACGCCTCTTCCTTCCAGGAAGTTTACGATTCCCCGTCAATGAGCACCGCTAGGAACGACGCAGCTATTTCACCGTCGTAGCTCGACCTGTTCTCCGTCGGACGTTCGACGACCCGTGACTCCTGCCTGAAAGGGAGGACACTCAAGAAGGGCAGTCGATTCCCCGACGAGGAACGCTACAACGCCAAGGTACTTTGGGGTTGCAGAACTATTGGAAAGTCTAGTGGGAACAATATATGGACTGGGCTTGTGATACATCTTTGCTTTACAGGTTGCTCAGGTGGGGGGATCTCCACACAGAACTGTGTCTAGGTAGACGGGGCCAGTATTCTGCCAATTGCTCAACCATCTTGCTTTCCTTCCTCTCTCTACTGCTGGTTTCCTCTTTATTTTGATCTGTGTGTCATTCTGACCGTATGCACTTTAATGAGAAACTGATAACGTTAGTGGTACCCCTTTAGAACTGTATATATTTACCATTGTTGATTTCTGCGTACAAAGTGAGTTATCGTGATAGTGTACGTGACCTTGAATATTAATTATATAAAGACTGTGTTTTAACCGATACAGTGTGTGGACATTCCTTTGTGTGTGCTTGGGGACTACACTGTACTTAAGAACCAGCTTGCATCACCTCCTGAGAAGCTAGGCCTTGATTGCTCGACCCCGTACCAATAATAGAGAATCTTGGCAGGGGTCCTCTGTGCCTCTCCTCTACCAGATAGAGAGCAGAAGTATAGACCCCCCTCCTGTCTTTACACCCACCTACCTCTGAAAAAGACTTATCAAGCTTACCGCCTCTACACCCACAAGATGCATCTACAGCCATAGGCTGGCCACACCATGTTTCAAACGCACAAGATCCGGGGGTTCGAATTTTCCAGTTGTTGCTGCCCGCCTCTGGAACAACCTCCCTCCCCAAATACGAGTTGCACCATCCTACTGGCCTTTCAGGAAGCAACTCAAATCCAGACTTTTCCAGTGACCACATCAATCAGACAAAGTGAACTGCATTTCAGACTTTTTTCAGCAACAATATCGATGCAACCACAAACCTATTTGACTTATTTTACTTACTTCCCTTCCCTCACTAACCTACCCCTTTCCCCCCTGCAACCAGTGTCTCGATGCCCGACAGTTTTTGCGTGCTTTAAACATGCACACAAAAAAAGAGCTACAGGACAGCCTTAGGGTAAGACCTGTAAGTTATGAAAAACAGGGTTTTCACGTTGGAGGATTGAATGTGACTCTTGTATGTGAATTCTGTGGGCAGCGGATAGGCAAGCTAATCGCCTTGAAGTTCGCAGGGAAATCAGCAGAGCTGTTGTTCCAGACATTGGTAAACTTCACTGGTCGGCCCATTCTGGCTGATAGGCAGAGGCCAGAGAACAACCTAATATTTGTGAGAGAGCACCCAAAAGTGACTGGTGAACTGTGGGATCCTAGGAGATATGACTAATAAGGCAGACATGAAGGTGAAATATGTGATTACGCAGAAGCAGGACTGTTTGTTTAGATGTTGGTATTTTGCTGCATGGCATGAAACTGGCCATCTTAGTGGATGTGTCATCTACATCAAAAATACAGGTGAAGTAGTTTGAAGGCACTAATATCTCAAGAGAGATACTATGTTGAACAAGTGTGATAGACAAGGGCCACAGAAGTTTGTGATTTTTCCAGTGCCCTTCACCAAAGGACAAGTGTAGGATGTTTTTACCCATGCATACAAGCCCTACCATAAAACTGTGCAGTACTGGCATGGAAAACATCATGATGGCCAGAACTCCACAGAGAGTGCACAGGGAAAACATGAAGAATAGGCTGCCACCCATTTTTGCCTATGTTGTGAGCACAGGAGGGCACTGCCTAAAACCACCATTGGGCTACACACACAGTAGCCTGAAACCATTGGGAATGGCAATGCTGATTGCCAAAAGGCAATCCAGAACTGTGGGGAATTCATTTTCTTAATCCCAAAAATGGTTGCATTACCAGTACTCACCACTATCAGAAAGCCGGCGTTTTAAAACCACCAGACTTTTGTGTAAAACTGAACAAATGAAACAAAACCAGACCAAGGAAAAACTTGCTAAGAGGTGGATACAATGTAAAACTATATTCTGAAATGACTTGAAGGGAGTAATTATTTAATGTATAGGTAAAAATTGTCAGTTTGATTTGAATGTAGAAAACTGGGAACAAAAAGTGACATTTAGCTGAAACCTGGCTTAGTGAAACTGGATTCTGCCTGACAACTACCCCCGACAGGAGAAACCTGTTCAGCCACTCTTCCCAGGCCTAGCTGCATCCTGCTGCCCCTTGCCAAAAGGAGTTGTCACCTCTCTGATTAGATTAGGGGTGGAGCACCTGGGAACTGGAAGGAACAGAACAATGCAACTCCCTTGACTCAGGCAAATGTTATATTGGGGGCGTCGTAAAGTGGCTTCCTCTTAGGGGAAACTGGGAGGGGCAGTGCCTCTGCTAGCAGCTGAGCTTGGGGGAAGTGGATAAACCAGTTATTCCACCCTGTGATGTGGGAAGCCACACCCCTTTTTGACCAGGGCATAATTTTAAAAAGATAGATAACTCATAGTGCAGACTTGTCAGAATTATATAAGTAATATCATTATTTTTGTGATTTTTCTGTGAACATTTTGAGAGGCGTTAGGACCCTGTGGTGTATTCTGGGGGGTTGCTAGCGGAAAATAGGGTCTCACTCCAAATGTCTGCATGTTAAAAATCTGACACTTCATCAATTAATGTCCATACTCCTTGCGCACATGTGTGTAATTTTGGGTAAATGTCCGATATTGCAAAACCAGTTAAAAAGCGCAAAATGTTGTCATTTTTGAATGCAAGCCCCCAGGAAGATCAGAGGCGGACAAGCATGGACCATAAGGAATATATAATGTGCACATGTAATTTCAACAAATTGTATATCTGGGAAAGATGTATTTGAATCAAATATAGATTTGTGGGCAAACTGACCAGGGGAGGATCCTCTGACCCATAAACAGACCTCATCATGATGACAATCCATTTCCTTCCCCCAATCATGGGAGAGAGGAGGAATTGGCCAATGATAAGTGAGAGGGGCAGGTTTGGTTATGACCAACGCACACACCCACTTTCCAAAACACATAAAAAGAGACTGCTGGGACAGGTAGAAAGATTCAATTCCATTTGCTGCGGAGCATGCTGACCGACGACTTCACATCCAGAGATCCAGACTTCAAATCCATCAATCTCCAAAGACCAGAACTTTACTTCAGAACTTAAAGCAAGGGCCTAAACCCACAAACTGAGAACTCTTCTCAGCAGGCCCCAGCAACCTTAAAATCATTTGCAAACTATTCTACAGCCGGGCGAGCTGTTTGAATTCTTTTGCCAAGAACAATTGCCAGAGACCAGACCAGAGATCCAGAGTGACCCAGACCGCTGTGAGCAGAACCAGAGAGCTGACCCAGATGACTGTGAAGTGCCGAGACCAGAACCGGAGTCCAGTCCAAAACCTGACCAGATCCGCGGCGAGGCCTATTTCAAATTTATATTGTGAGTACCTAGCAGAACTGTGCAGAACCAATCTCTTAGTTAAAATAATCTAATCCAAACTATTTTAACCTAAGTAGAACTGCCTCCTAGAAATCGTGTCATCTGTCATTTTCAAAGCTGTCACCTGTCAATTTGAGCTACTTTAAATCCGAAAAAACGACCTTTACAAAATCGTTCATATATCTGGAACCGATTGTCCTAGGAACTTGTTTTAACTTTCCTCTGAAAGCTTAGAATATCAGCTTTCCAACGAACCTAGAACCGACTTGCTACTCATACTTTTGCCGTAATCACGATTCACGCACTCGCGAATTTTGCCGCGATTTGCGATTTGGCCTGATTTCCATACCTGTAAAAAGATAGCAGCTTTTTGCTTTCCTTTGCTAAAAATATGTTTGCCTCTTAATAACCATCCCTGAATCATTGCTAAAGTGAGCCTGAGCTCATCCCAAGTATCTCTCACTCACCCTGAATCTCCTAAAGGGAATTAAAAGCATTTTCAGCATATTTCTCACTTCATTGCCACCACATTCAAAGCACTTGGGCCTGTGTTTTAAAACTCATACCTGTTTTCTCTAAGCTTGCTGGGGTGGGAACTGAATTTCGTATTGTATTTGATTGCATTCCTGAGAACTGTGTGCTCCTCTTTCCATCTCCTTCCATTTCTTACATTGCATAGGGGAGGGGGGTGAATTGGCAGAGAAAAAGTGATTATCTTATCTTTTGCTAAAATCATATCAAGTATTTCTGTACTGCATTTTATTCCTCATTGCTTTTCCCTTGAAATCATAAAATTATTTTTGCTACTTTATCCATCCTATACTAACTTCTCATTGATTGTAAAGAAGTGTGCTAGTGCCAGATTACCCATTGTTGATCAACATCATATGTCCAAGTGTACTATCAGATATTAATTTATTATAAAGTGTGATATATATATATTGTTTAAATTCTTAAATAAAACATTTAATTTGCATAACAAACCTACTTCTTGGCTCAGGGGGGTCAGGGGGATTCTAAGAGGGGGGTGTTATACAAGGGTGGTCATCCAGAGTACTGAACTAGACATACAATTACATTAATAAGGGTTTTCCTCAGCATCCCAGACTAGGCATTGACTTGGCTGTAGTGTTGATTGAATATCGCTTACAAAAGTGGGGGCTCGGAGCCGGGATATTCTGGGTTAGATTTACCATTTGTGCAGATTCATACAGTGTGCCAACTGACCAGATACACATATCCGGTTAGATCACCACGCTGTTTTACACTGTGAAAGCACCCCTCAAAGGAACGCTCTAAGGAAACGGTCTGTTTTGCAAAATAAAATACAAACTTCTGTAAGTCAGGAAGGAACTCAAATTCCAGAATGACGACCTTGGTAGATATGAAAATAGCCAGAGAGCACTTCTTACATAAGCTGTTTGTGAGAGGTGAGTGGACTCATCAGGACCAAACGGTCTGGCTGCAGGCAATCGCGCAACAGGTCACTGAAACAGGGTCAGATACATGGAGAGATCAGGGTCCATTACATGTGGCACTGAGTGAATTATACATGACTCCTAAAGTTAAAGATGAACACGACAAGATGGTTAGGATAGCGGCATATTTGTATCTATATATGGGAGCCATGCAGGACAAATGTGCTGAAGGCCAAGATCTGGCAAGTAGGCAACAGCTGGCGTTATAAAAGGCCCAATCTGACCTGGTCTCTTGTGAGCAGAGGCTGCAGAGGAGCCAGGAGTCAGAAAATGATAGTAGGCAGTATATCATTAAAATAAAAGAGGACATGGATAGGCTGCAACAGGAGAAGGCTGACCAGGATACCAGATTTCTGGCCTTGCAGAAGGAGTACCAAGAAGGTTTGGACTCCCTTCTGCAGAGCCAGAAAAAGCTGGAGCAACAACTGGACTTCAACAGGGCATGCACAGAGCAGGTAGCCACCCTGCAAATTCGATTAGACAGAGAGAAAGAGGAAAGCAATACATTGATTCTGAAAGACCTGGATACCCAGACAGAGTTTGATCAGGAGCGCCAGAAAGCTGGTGCCTTCCAAAGGCAAAGGGACGACCTGGCGGCACAGATGCAGGCTCTTAGTCAGGAAAGGGATACCTTAGGCCAGTAAGTCTGCCACTTAAAAAGGAAAATGGAAGAAAATCACCTGGCCCTCCAGGGACTGGGTGACCTCCAAAAAGAACACCAGAACTTGTTAGAGCACACCAGGAGGGTGGAGGATGCTCTGGCAAGAAAGGAGCAGGCCAATAGGGACACAGCTCAGGAGGTAACCCTCCTGCAGCAGAAATTGGCCCAGTACTCCAGGACCAATCAGGAGGCACAGAGAGAAAATGAGGCTCTCTTTCAGCACAATGATAGGCTCCAGCAACAGGTAGCGATGCAGGAGAGACTGATAGAGTCTAGTAAGGCCTTAACTGAGGAACTGAAAGCGCAGGCTCTTGCATTGCAACAGGAAGCAGGGGCGGATAGAGATGAGGTTCGCTGGGAAAGAGAAACTCCTGGGCATAACCTCAGGAGCCCCAGTACCAGAGGCCTTCATCTCTACCAGTACCTGGACTCTGGCACCCCCGTGTCCCCTCGCGCACATGAGCCCAGGGCCACGGGGATGGCAGATAACTATCCAGCTAGAAGTATGGGGCTCATAGGCCAGTACCTCCCAGGAATGGATGGGCGGGTATCCGGGTATGGGAACCCAAGAACAGTGCAATTTAGTGGGGAACCCCAGGAGAGTAAGCCCATTAAGGGCATCCTGAAAACCTCTGCCCAGTTAGGTCAGTGGGGGGGATACCCAGCAAATCCTGGTAGCAAGGAGGGATCTGAAGACTCCTCTGAGTGTCACAGGACACAGGCGACCAGGTCCCCACATTCTGCCAGCCATTCCCAGGCTCGCAGAATCCGGGAAAACCTGGAAGATCAGCCGGGCACCTCTGGGAGCAGCGTTTCTGAGTCGGAGGATGAATGGACCAGGGTTACCCGAACCAAAAAGGCCAATAAGGCAAAAAAGGGCCTTGCTTAAGGACCCATTGAAACAAATAAAGGCAATAAGGAGTGTCATCACGCCTTATCATAGAACGCCAAGTATTCTGTTTGGGAACACTTGGAGCTCTATGAGCAAATGATGGAGACTTTCCATTTGAAGGACAGCCAAAGCTGTATTCAATATGTAAAGCGGACCTTCTCACCAGAATACTCCAGTTTCTTTGCGGGGCTGGAGGATCAAAACCATTCAAGGTGGTCCACATACAGGGCGGCCATCTTGAAACATTTTTCTGTGCACAGAAATCCTCAAGAGGCTCGCAAGGCAGCTTACAATTTGCAATGTGGGGAGGATCAGGCCCCACAAGAGTTTGTGCAAGAATTAAAGCGTGCTTTTGCGCAGACCACCAGAAGGGTGCGCACAGATAGCAGAGAATTTATCAATACGTTTTTCCATGCCTTACCCAAATACATAATGACCCAGCTCGTGAGAGATTTTCATGAGAAAAGATCTTTAGACTGGGTCATTGAACAGGCTACCTGGATCTATGAGGTGCAGAAGCCTATCGAAAATAAAAATAACGTGCCGAAAAACCCCAAAACCAACAGCACCCCTGCTGCTGCCAAGGTGGCAGAGGTAAAGGTTGCCCCCATTTTAGATTTGGAGATGGGGGGGCCTAAAAACCTGCCTGCACCAAATAATTCACAGCCCAGAAGGCCCTCGGGCCAGTCACAGACAGGGAGTCGAGGAGGTAGTCCCACAAATGGGGTCCCCCGCTCCCCTGACTATGTAAGTCCCCGCTACAAGGGAAACCGACCAATCCTGGGTTATGTGTGGACTCCTCCAGCCCAAGAGGGGGGATCCAGCCAAGCACCTGACCCGGGGAACTTCCCTCCTAACTTCCCCCAGGAGGGCAGAAATTCTCCAAATCCTGGGCAGAACTTTTTCCCCAGGTATCCGCCCAAATTCCAGCCCCAAAATCATCCATCCTTCTTTCCCCAATTCCCTGAGCCCAGACAACCTAATCCGGGAGAGGGGAGGCCAAGGGTGGAGGGGTACCAAAATCTTCCCAAGCAGGGGTACTACCAGAGAAGGGATAGCTACCCTTCCCGGGATCAGCCCAGGGGAGAAAATAGAGCCCCGTATCAGCCTGAGCGGGTTTCACAACTTGAGCGTCAGGTCCAAAATATGGCACGAGATCTGGGTCACATACTGAGGGCTCAACAGAACCCTCAGATGAGCATGCCACCGCAGAATGCCCCAAACTCTGGACCGGGTGCTCCAGAACAATGACGGGGGCAGCACCCCGATAACCCACCGGTTCCCAAGGAGGAGGCACAAGGGGAAGGGGGGTGTAAAGCCTTGGAGGAAGCTTCCTTCCCAACTTGTAAACAGCCCCTGGAAAACCAGGAACCGGAAACAAAATCCCCTGCCCCTGAAAGTCTGTCACCCAAGGAGCTGAAAGGAGGTAGGAGAAACAAAGGACCCAAACAGACCCACTTTGTGGAGGAGGTACAGGTCTTCCAATTTGAGGGAGGGGGATCCTCAGAAGATCCTGGGAAAAGGATCTTCTCCTTCAGAGATGGGGGAACTCCTCCCAAGGAAAAATGGGTCCCAAGGGATTCCAATCCAGACTGGGGAGATGTGGAGACTGAGCTACCGCCGCCCATCATCTCATCCCAGAACCGACAATACCAAAATCCCCTGGTTCAAACCCATCCTGGTGACTGCCTCCAAAAAGGGGGGGCGGCCCAGAACCGGAACCAGGGGAACCCACAATGGCTCTGATCTCCATTTGCCAACTTTTTCTTTCAGATTCCCAAGGCTCTCCACAGAATTCTGCCCAAATCTCTTTGCTAGCAATGTCCAAAACCAGAAAGTTAGCCCACCAGTTGTCCAAAAATGTGCATTATCTGTGCCCCCTTGAGGAGAAGGAGGGAAGATACCATGCCCCGGTACAAGTACAGGGGCAGGGTACAATTTTGGCACTGGTGGACACTGGATCCCAAGCTACCCTTCTGTCCAAAAGGGCCTTTGATGAACTAAATGCAGGAAGGGGGAGAATTACCGTATTCCTCTCACCTCTCTTCCTGGACAACTGCAGAACTTTGACGGGAAGGAAATTCCGGTCGATGGGACTACAGATTTGGACATCAAAATTGAGCGACACAAGGTGAAACACCCAGTCATAGTAGTGACTCCAGAGGGCACCCCTTGTTTACTAAGGAATGACCTCCTGAGAAGGTTGTCACCCCTAATAGATTGCGTAAACAAGGTCCTCTGGACCCAGACTAGCCAACCAATAAAATTAAAACAGAGTGTCAACCATGTTAGTTTAAACGGCACCTGCCACATGGTTGAACAAAAATCTGACCAAGTAGAATTTCCCTTCCAGAACAACCAAACTCCAGACGTGACAGTAATAGCAGTAGGACAACAGACTGGTGATGGGGGTCCTCTCTATTTTTGAAAATCAACCTTCCTTCATGTTTAAGGTGGTATTCCACGCTGGAAGGAAACACCCTGAAATTCTTTACTAATCCACAATCAGAAACTCCCACTCCTATAGTCCAGAAAGATGTGAAATCAGCTCAGAGCCTGGCTGATATTCAGCAAATTGGAGAGCAGTTGTTCATCCCTGTTCAGTTAAATGATGGGAAGGACTCTGTTCTCGCTCGAGTGTGTGTGAACAACGGTAAGAGCTTCATCAGCGAAGCCATGTTCCGCCAACTCCCAAAAGATCCGGCCATTCCCACATTCAAACTGCTAGACAAATGGGAAATGGACCTGGAAGCATCTAATTCCAAACATCTCCTGCCAAGCAGGTGTATGCTCAAAATCTCCATTGGCAACAAGAGCATAGTCCATAATTGTTGGGTCGTGCGAGACGTCACTGCCGCCTTTTTCTTAGGCAGTGACATTCTCAATCGCTTTGCTATTAGTTTGGACCTAATAAACTTCAAAGCTTGGTCCCGATTAGCGGATAATCCCATGGGCTTTGATGATCCAGAAAAAGCATTTAGGTCAGCTCAATTGCTACCTTATGCAGTTGAAATTCAGATCAAAGAGGAAGTCACCATCTCAGAAAGGACCCGACAATTCTCCCTGGAAGTGAAATTTAAAAGAGGACAAAAATTGAAAAACCCTGATGCTTATATCCATCTAAATGCTTCTCTCCAACAGCAAGGGTTAGGGGTAAACCCAACACCATTAGTCAACATAGAACATGACACCATTCCAATAGAGGTGGATAACAGCGACTTAAAGAGTATTACTCTAGCCGCAGGCACCATTATTGGAATGGCGGTTGATGACCGACATTTTTCCATTGATCTAGGAAATGAACTGTTAGGACCAATCCTCAAGGACTGTTTTGACAGTGACAGTGAGGACAATCCAACACCAGACAGGATTTTGACCCGGCATGGGGGAACTTCCTGGTGTACACTTCTTGCCCTTATGGTAAGGAAGATGTGACTTGTGACTTCAGGAGGGATGAGGTGATTTTCCAGGTCCATGAGGGCTGCCTTTCCCACCTGAAGCCTCCAGTCCAAATCAGCACTCTGACCAGGGACTTCTCCACCCAGCTAGAGGAGGCCGCTGAGATAGCCAAACCAGAAGTCTTTCCAGGCTTTAGGCAGATGGTGGAAGAGAGAGTCAACCTAGCTGATGCCGGTATCCAGTCATAATTTCGAATACAATATATTCGAAAGTAAAAATGTCGAAAATATTTAGTCGAAAAACAAAAATGTCGAAAAACAAAAATGTCGACTTTTTTTCGACTTTTTTCGATTTTATGTGTTAATAATAAATATTTTATTAAACTTTTTTTAAAAAATAATTAAAGGTATTTCCATGGGGGGTGGGGGTGATGGGGAGGATGGGGGGGGTTGGGGATAGGGGTTTGGGATGGTTTTTTAAATAATTAATTAATTATTTAATATTATATTAAAGATTTTTTAAAAATAATTAAAGGTATATCTATGGGGGGTGGGGGGGATGGGGAGGAGGGGGGGGGGTTGGGGTAGGGGTTTGGGATGGGGGGGTTGGGGGGGGACCCCCCCCCATAATAAATGTTACTATCTGGGTAAAAAAAAAAAAAAAGATTGTTTTGGGTTTTCTATTTTTTTTTCGACATTTTTTTTCTCGAAATTATGACTTTTCCTATTATATGTATGTTTTTTCGACTTTTTTACATTCGACATTTTTTTTTCGACATTTTTGCTATTCGACATTATGTTTTCGACTTTTTGACTATAAACCGCTGATGCCTGTGTGACTCTGGAACAGAAGCAAAAGTTAAAACAAGTTTTCTTGGATTTCCAAGATCTCTTTGCGGTAGACTCATATGACTGTGGTCGCACTGACATCCACACAACAACAATTCCCACGGACCCTGGCATGACTCCGGTGTTTGTGAAGCAATATTGTTTGCCTCCCGCATCCATGGAGTCCCTTACTGAAATAATTAAGAACCTTGAGTCCCGGGGAATAATCCGTCCAGTCCACAGCACTTTCAATAATCCGGTGCTGGGAATATTGAAGCCAAACGGCCAGTGGAGACTCTGCGCCGACCTTAGGGATCTCAACAAACGGGTCCATACTTCCCGATGGCCTCTGCCCTACATTGACCAAGGGCTGGCCCAGATTCAGGGGTCACAGGTATTCACAGCAATAGACCTGACCAATGGATACTGGACCGTGCCTGTCAGTAGGGAGGACCAATACAAACTGGCTTTTACCTTTGGGGGCCAGCAGTACACATGGACCCGGACTCCCTTCGGATATCTCAACTCCGGCAATGAATTCAACATTTTCCTACATAAGGCCATGCTCGACCTGGGTGCGAGGGGTAACCTGGCTTATGTAGATGATGTCCACATCAAAAGTTCATCTGTGGAGGAACACATAGCAGAGATCCGTCATGTTCTGACACAGTTGAGGGCCGCCGGAGCAAAACTTTCCTTCCAGAAAGCACAGTGGTGTAGAACCCGGGTTAATTTCTTGGGGCATGAGATTGCTCCTCAGGGTCTCTGTCCCCAAGAAAAGAAAGTGGAAGCACTCCAGAAACTGAAGGATCCCACAACTCTGCGGGAACTAAAGAGCCTCCTTGGACTGACTAATTACAGCAGAAAGTTCATTGAGAGCTACGCAGAGATCACTAGACCCCTGATTCACCTCCTGAGGGGCGGGTCAAGTGGGAATGGGGTCCAGAACAATCCGAGGCAGTAAGACCACTCAAAAGAAGCCTCTCACAAGCGCCTTACCTAGCTTAGCCTGTCAGAAACAAGGAGTTCTTCCTGGAGACGGGGTTCTCTAATACGTGCTTGACGGCAGTATTATACCAAAAGCATGACAAGGTCAATAAAGTAATCTCCTATGCAAGCTAAACTTTATCCTCTGTGGAGGAAAAATTCAACGATTGTGAGAAGGCACTCCTGGCAACGGTGTGGGCATTGAAGAATTACCGCCCGTTTATCCAGGGGGAACACATCATAGTGGAGACTCCACACCAGCCTCTGCAATATCTCCAAAGTGACAGAATCCGGGCCGGAAATGTGAGTAATTCCCGAATTACTTCCTGGATTCTGTCAATGCAAGGCTTTCCTGTGGAGGTCAGATATGGCCAAAACAAGAAGAGTCCCCTCGCGCAAGGTCTGGCTGGCTTGCATGATTGTGCCAGAGAAAACTGTCTCGAGGACGAAATTCTAAAAATTAAGGACAACATGGAGGCATACCTTAATTCCCCACACAAAGTCTTTGAAGAAGACAAGTGTGAGGGAATGCCCACTGTCTATGGGGATGGATGCTCTTACCATGTTGACAACGACGGGGAGAAATAACTGGTGGCTGGCGTAGGGAATGCATGGGTGAAGGAGTTCCCAGAACCCTCCGCTGGATACAAAATTGGTCCCCGAAGTAGTCAGTTGGCAGAATTGATGGCTGTGCATCAGGCCATCCTCACTGCTGTCCAGCATCAACTCCACGAACTGGTCATAATCATAGATTCGGATTATGTACGGAACGGGTTCGTAGAGCACCTGGTCAACTGGAAAACCAGAGGCATGTTATGCGCTAATAACAAACCCCTGAAACATGGGAAGTTAATCCAAAATATTGATGATCTGGTCACATCGAATGGGATGACCATCTACTGGAAAAAGATCAAGGGTCATTCCAAAGTAGAGGGACCAGACAAAACTGGAAATGACTTAGCTGATCAGCTGGCCAAAACCGGGGCCATCCAAGGGGATCTAATAGGAATAGAGTCACTGTTGGGGGAAATCCAGGTCACTGCTATCACTAGGTCCCAGACAAATGCTCACAATGATCTTTCAACTGCACAATGGAGTAAGGAGACCCCTGATGCTGATTTAATTACAGCTCAGAAGGGGGATCCAATTATTGGTAAGTTTTACCAACACCTTGATGACCCTGAGAACTTTTCCCTGACGGATACCGATTACATTGGGAAAGAGGACCTAAGAGTGTTGATGAAATGTCCAAAAATGTTCCGAATCCAAGACGGTTTGTTGGTAAGGAAATCCCAAGCTGGCCATGGTCAGTGGGTGGTTCCTACCTCATTCCGAAGCCTGATGTTAAGTCACGCCCATGATGCGGCCACCGCCGGTCATAGGGGGTTTCACACAACACTGGAAATCTTAAGAGAGGTTGCATACTGGCCACACATGGGGCAGGACCTCGACCAATACTTGAAGGGGGTCTTGTGTGTGCACAATTTCAGCCATCATCCCTCACACACCGTGCGCCTCTCCAAAAGAGGGGGATGACACTGCCATGGTCAGATTTGCAAATCGACTTTGTAGGCCCTGTAATCCGCTCGTCTAGAGGAAACAAGTACATGTTGACCGTTACATGCTTGTTTACCAAGTGGGTGGAATGTCTCCCGGCCCCAAATTGCAAGGCAGAAACAGCAGCTGCCCTGATGATTAACCACATCTTTTCCCGTTTTGGTCTACCTCAAAGGATTGAGTCAGACAGAGGTAGCCACTTCACCAGTGAAGTAATGACAAAGATGTGGAAGATACTGGGGGTCAAAAGAAAGCTACATATTGCTTACCGGCCAGCTTCTTCTGGGGCAGTAAAGAGATACAACCGAACCATTGTGAGCATCTTAAAAAAGTTTGTGGCAGATTCTGGGCCAAGTTGGGATATCCGATTACCTCTGGTCCTAATGGCCATCAGATCTACCCCTTCATCTGCAACCAAAATGTCACCATTTGAGTTGATGACTGGACGCAAGATGGTGCTTCCCCAGCATTTGCTCTACAGGACCCAGGAGCAAACGTTGATAAATGCCTCCACAACTCATGAGTATGTGGAGAATTTAAGGAAACACCTTCAGCATGCTTTTGCCTATGCTCAGCGGAATCTAGAAAGATCAGCCGAGAGCATGAAGACCCACTATGATTTAAAAACTACCCGAAAGGAATATAAGGTGGGTGATCAGTCTATTTATACAATTTCCAAAGGAACCAGGCCAAACAGCGAAAATTCTTGCCTACATGGAAGGGACCGTTTGAAATTATAGACAAAATCTCCCCTGTGGCCTACAAGATCCGCATCCCCAAAGGCGGTTTGGCAGAGGAGGAAGACAAGTGGGTCCATATAAATCAGCTAAAGTGTTGCCATCCCAGGCACACTCAGCAACAACTGGAGGAGTCCTCTGCAATACCAGAGGGGGCCGCTCCAGAGTAAGTCAGTTCAAACTCTAAAATATTCCACATATCAAAAATATAGTAACGTAATGCAAATGTGCCCTGTTATATATTGTTTTTAAAATCAGACTGCAAAATGCATTTGGATGTATAAAATGTACATGTTCGCCACACCATTAATAGTGGGGAAAAATGTCTAGGAATGTGTATTGCCGCTTTGCTTTATCATCCTAGGAGAGATGAAACCATGGAGACTGACCAAGGAGGATGCCGGGGACCGGGAGCAGAGACCCGAGGGGCCCAGGGTACCGCCCAATCCTCCCATCAGGACCAGCAAGGAGAACTGATTGATCGACTGGAGGGAGGAAAAGATGCTGAACTGTGCCATCCATGGAATTGGAAGAAGAGGAGGCGAACATCCCAGATCTTGCGCGTTCCATCAGCGAAAGGACAGAATGGCCATCGCAAGAGGGGGGGCTTGTGGGATGTTTTTACCCATGCATACAAGCCCTACCATAATACTGTGCAGTACTGGCATGGAAAACATCATGATGGCCAGAACTCCCCAGAGAGTGCACAGGGAAAACAAGAAGAATAGGCTGCCACCCATTTTTGCCTATGTTGTGAGCACAGGAGGGCACTGCCTAAAACCACCGTTGGACTACACACACAGTAGCCTGAAACCATTGGGAATGGCAATGCTGATTGCCAAAAGGCAATCCAGAACTGTGGGGAATTCATTTTCTTAATCCCAAAAATGGTTGCATTACCAGTACTCACCACTATCAGAAAGCCGGCGTTTTAAAACCACCAGACTTTTGTGTAAAACTGAACAAATGAAACAAAACCAGACCAAGGAAAGACTTGCTAAGAGGTGGATACAATGTAAAACTATATTCTGAAATGACTTGAAGGGAGTAATTATTTAATGTATACATAAAAATTGTCAGTTTGATTTGAATGTAGAAAACTGGGAACAAAAAGTGACATTTAGCTGAAACCTGGCTTAGTGAAACTGGATTCTGCCTTACAACTACCCCCGACAGGAGAAACCTGTTCAGCCACTCTTCCCAGGCCTAGCTGCATCCTGCTGCCCCTTGCCAAAAGGAGTTGTCACCTTTCTGATTAGATTAGGGGTGGAGCACCTGGGAACTGGAAGGAACAGAACAATGCAACTCCCTTGATTCAGGCAAATGTTATATTGGGGGCGTCGTAAAGTGGCTTCCTCTTAGGGGAAACTGGGAGGGGCAGTGCCTCTGCTAGCAGCTGAGCTTGGGGGAAGTGGATAAACCAGTTATTCCACCCTGTGATGTGGGAAGCCACACCCCTTTTTGACCAGGGCATAATTTTAAAAAGATAGATAACTCATAGTGCGGACTTGTCAGAATTATATAAGTAATATCATTATTTTTGTGATTTTTCTGTGAACATTTTGAGAGGCGTTAGGATCCTGTGGTGTATTCTGGGGGGTTGCTAGCGGAAAATATGGTCTCACTCCAAATGTCTGCATGTTAAAAATCTGACACTTCATCAATTAATGTCCATACTCCTTGCGCACATGTGTGTAATTTTGGGTAAATGTCCGATATTGCAAAACCAGTTAAAAAGCGCAAAATGTTGTCATTTTTGAATGCAAGCCCCCAGGAAGATCAGAGGCGGACAAGCATGGACCATAAGGAATATATAATGTGCACATGCAATTTCAACAAATTGTATATCTGGGAAAGATGTATTTGAATCAAATATAGATTTGTGGGCAAACTGACCAGGGGAGGATCCTCTGACCCATAAACAGACCTCATCATGATGACAATCCATTTCCTTCCCCCAATCATGGGATAGAGTAGGAATTGGCCAATGATAAGTGAGAGTGGCAGGTTTAGTTATGACCAACGCACACACCCACTTTGCAAAACACATAAAAAGAGACTGCTGGGACAGGTAGAGAGATTCAATTCCATTTGCTGCGGAGCATGCTGACCGACGACTTCACATCCAGAGATCCAGACTTCAAATCCATCAATCTCCAAAGACCAGAACTTTACTTCAGAACTTAAAGCAAGGGCCTAAACCCACAAACTGAGATCTCTTCTCAGCAGGCCCCAGCAACCTTAAAATCATTTGCAAACTATTCCACAGCCGGGCGAGCTGTTTGAATTCTTTTGCCAAGAACAATTGCCAGAGACCAGACCAGAGATCCAGAGTGACCCAGACCGCTGTGAGCAGAACCAGAGAGCTGACCCAGATGACTGTGAAGTGCCGAGACCAGAACCGGAGTCCAGTCCAAAACCTGACCAGATCCGTGGCAAGGCCTATTTCAATTTATATTGTGAGTACCTAGCAGAACTGTGCAGAACCAATCTCTTAGTTAAAATAATCTAATCCAAACTATTTTAACCTAAGTAGAAATGCCTCCTAGAAATCGTGTCATCTGTCATTTTCAAAGCTGTCACCTGTCAATTTGAGTTACTTTAAATCCGAAAAACGACCTTTACAAAATCGTTCATATCTCTGGAACCGTTTGTCCTAGGAAATCGTTTTAACTTTCCTCTGAAAGCTTAGAATATCAGCTTTCCAACGAACCTAGAACCGACTTGCTACTCCTTATACTACACGCACTCGCAAATTCTGCCGCAATTTGCGATTTGGCCTGATTTCTTTACCTGTAAAAAGATAGCAGCTTTTTGCTTTCCTTTGCTAAAAATTTGTTTGCCTCTTAATAACCATCCCTGAATCATTGCTAAAGTGAGCCTGAGCTCATCCCAAGTATCTCTTACTCACCCTGAACCTCCTAAAGGGAATTAAAAGCATTTTCAGCATATTTCTCACTTCATTGCCACCACATTCAAAGCACTTGGGCCTGTGTTTTAAAACTCATACCTGTTTTCTCTAAGCTTGGTGGGGTGGGAACTGAATTTCGTATTGTATTTGATTGCATTCCTGAGAACTGTGTGCTCCTCTTTCCATCTCCCTCCATTTCTTACATTGCATAGGGGAGGGGGGTGAATTGCCAGAGAAAAAGTGATTATCTTATCTTTTGCTAAAATCATATCAAGTATTTCTGTACTGCATTTTATTCCTCATTGCTTTTCCCTTGAAATCATAAAAGTATTTTTGCTACTTTATCCATCCTATACTAACTCCTCATTGATTGTAAAGAAGTGTGCTAGTGCCATATTACCCATTGTTGATCAACATCATATGTCTAAGTGTACTATCAGATATTAATTTATTATAAAGTGTGATATATATATATTGTTTAAATTCTCAAATAAACCTTTTAATTTGCAAAACAAACCTACTTCCTGGCTCAGGGGGATCAGGGGGATTCTAAGAGGGGGGTGTTATACAAGGGTGGTCATCCAGAGTACTGAACTAGACATAAAAATACATTAATAAGGGTTTTCCTCAGCATCCCAGACTAGGCATTGACTTGGCTGTAGTGTTGATTGTATATCGCTTACACAAGCATGACATCTACTAACATGTTTCAGGACAGTTTCTAAAATATGAGACTGCCCCATGAATATTTTTAATAGATGCACCGTTTTTAATGGGTACCAGATGACCTGCTACTGGCTGGTCATGGCACCAAACCAGAAGAGTGTTTGGCCTGCTTTGGGCTGTGCCACTAACTTGTCTCTGTGGTGCAGCAATTTCTTTCTTTTTTTTGCAATCAGAAATTTAGGAGGTAGAAAAGTTGAATCAAAGGTGTTTGGCTTTTATGTTCAGCAAGAATTGCAGAACAGTTGTGTGACTGTTGGTTAAAGGAACATCATTTTGGGGGCAAAAGAACAAAGGTTGCTTTTGCGTTGACGCAGGCTCTGCGATTCTGAAAAACTTGTCTGCATTTTTGTTTTGATTTCCTGGTCAAATCATGAATAGGTAATTAAATCTTGAAAAGAAGAGTAAGCATTGTATCTGTCTAGTTTAAACAACAAGTTGTCTTGAAATACAAATTCTCCTTTTCTGTGATGGCATGGCCAGGTTATACAGCACATTTGAGATGTTGTTGCCATTCTGTGAAGGAAGTCTTGACTGCAGATAGTTATTTCTATTCATCACCAGGTGTTTTGCAGATCAGATTATTGGCCCCACATAAATCCAGTTTTGTGGATATTACCAAATTTGTTATTTAATCAACAAGGACCGTAATCAGGCTAAGGACGCCAATTGTTAACAAGGATATTTTTGAGTTCATTGTAATTCACAGGGTCATAGGGCACCTCCTTGTGCATGTACAAAAAAGACTGGGGCTCCTGAAGGATACAAGTCTGGTAACCTTTTGCAGAGCCAAGGTAGGCATAGTCACATTTGTCGGTTAATATCTGAATGTGGCCTGAGGCGGAAGTTAAAGTCATAAGGTGTAAGTGTGGTAGAGTCAACTACATTAGTCATGGGTGGGGAGGGAAGCTTATTTGGTTAATCTGTGTATGCATTTCTTAGCTATATCTTATGTTCATGGGGCCACTTTTTCATATTCGTTTTTAACCTCTTATGGGTGCATTCTGTTTTTATGATTTTTAGGTTTTTAAGGGGAAGGTGCATAGTAGGGCAATGCAAATAAATCAGACCAGAATATCAAGTGGAGTTAGACCAATTTTGCTTTATTTTGTGAGAAAGCAAAAATTAGGTGCCTGCTGTGGGCTGTGCCTTAATAAATCATGTTTGAATTGGTGGGAATTGTCAGTGTGCGCAGCTAAAACCTTTCTGAGAGGCACCCAGAAGGAAGCTGGGCAAGCGCACATGTGCACAGCTTAGAGGGAACATTGATCATCTGTCATGCTTTATAGGATGTATGTCATTTTAGGCTGACAGGTTCAGAAAGCATGAGGACGATGCCTACTCTAGCTGACATTGCCTGATGAAAATAGGCCACTATTTTGGATCACATGCGAATCTCCCCTGCGTTAGTAGAGAAACAAGCTCAGAGTAAGCATGCTGGCATTGTTTCTATTTCAGATGCAGAGTCATATCAGATATGCTTCTTGTAGCGCCTGAATTGAGGCTTATGTTGAATTCTGTGTGTGTTGTTGAGCAACACAATGTTTCAATTAATTGGTGATTTGCATCAGCTTGGCAAATGTGACATTCAACTTGAAAACTGGGTGCGTCTCTTCATGGCCCTGCAATTTTGCGTGTTCATTATGGAAGGTATTCATGGTGTAATCATTTGTTGAATTTTGAATGTCTTTGTGTTTAAATACCATGTATTTAATGCCAAATATAACAGGAATTGTGCACATTGAAAAACGAATTTTGTTGATAAGGGCTATGGTTGGCAGACAACCCTAGTGGACGTTGTGAACACAGAATGGCCTTTGCCATAGGCTAAGGGGAGCAAAATGGCAGCTCACTCACGCATTTTCAGATCCTTTGTAACTAATCAATATTGTTCTATTTCTTAACCAATCAAATTCTTAATTCCTATCACCCAGGCTTGTGTATCAGTCAACGAACCTAGGTTAGCCAATCAAATGTAGCATTTGTACCATATGGATCTGAGGATTAGTAGCTATTTTGGCCCACATGTTTAGGTTTTCTTTTTATAAAAACTGCTGAATGAATGTTCACCAAAACAAGTGAAAATTGTGAGTTGGCCCAGAATCCAGTTCCATGCACATGCTTGGTGTAATTCCATCCTGCAATTTTGCTGCAGGTAAGAACAAGTGTTCCCTGTGAGAGTTTGCAATGGATATGAAACTTTTGGGACCCATCTGATAACTTTGTCTCTCCTGGATGGAACTTTATGAAAAGTTCCAAAAAGTTCAATGTCAGCCACATATTATTTGAGAGGTTTTGTGCATTTTTGTCGATTGGCGCAACAAGAAGAATTTATTTCCAAATGCACATAACTTTGAAACTGTCTGACAAATCCTAGAAAAAATGTACACACCAAATATAGACAGAAATATGAATTTTCCTTCAATGGGAGGACAGAGTTCTCGATAGGGTCCCAAAATCTGCATTTCCAATTCAATTTCCCACTGGCCCATTTTGGCTCTCATCTGCAGTACAAACCCCCGGAGGGACCTTATGTCTGGCCAGACTTGCAACCCTTCTGGGGTTTGATAGAAATCAGTCCAGCGATTGGCTTTAAATCTGGCGAAAAATGGGAAAAATCATTACAGATGTGTGGTTTCTCCCAGTAATGTCTGCAGGGCCACATAACCATTTGCAGAGAGTTGATTGGGCTCTCTATATTCGTATATTTTATCAGTGAAGGCAAACCAGATTGGCTAGTCTGAGGAGAGCCAATCTGTTTGTTTTGGTTGGGTTTGATATATGTCTAAGGGCCTCCATTGTGGCACTTGTACATTATGCAATGTCTTCCAGGAACCCGGGCTGCAATAACATGTAAAACAGGCATATACGTCAGCCCTCTTGGTGTCACTCCCACAGTAAGCAGAGTGTGTGGGGATGTCAGAGAAGAGCAATATGCCTCCAAAAATAATAATAATAATGGTTGCTTTGGCTACAAGGACTGCAATCTGTGGACTTGAGATAGATTGTGAACATGGCTGGGAATCCAGATACCCAGCCGTTGGCCCCTGCACCCACATGGTAGCCCACAGACCCATTTGGGGACTAAATGGCCACGGTGAATGGCCAAAATGGTCTCCAGTGCGGGCCTGTGACCATGGCCAATGGACATTGTACTCCAGGCATTGTCTTCTTTCATACACCAGGCCCAAGTCTGCCCTGCACAGTAGCCACTGGGCGTGAACTTGGGGAATGTCAGTGGCCAATTTACCGCTGAAGGTTTTTTTTTTTTTTTTAAAACATATTTTTATTAAGAGAGCAGTTCATAAGCACGACAGTAATTTATACAGTTCCATTAACATACAGAGAAGGAGCATTCAGAAATAAGACGCCACAGCATCCATATTGTAAGTACAAAAACATCACTTGCAAGATAAGCAGCTATCACAGATCAAGGTGTATGTTCAGATGCTACATCTGAGTCTGAGTCCAGGTCACACAGATAGAAGCGCAACAATGGCCAGATGTCCTTGGGACGAGAGGGCGATGGCACTGACATTATGAATAATTCCTCATCGTCATTTACCATACAAAGTTCCTTCAAGAAGGAGGCCCTGGTTGGGGCAGTGGGGGATTTCCAGCATTTAAGAATACAACGTTTTGCGATGATGCATGATATATTGAATAACCTCCTCGTGGTTTCCTTTACCTTCCCCATGTCACCCAAAAGATATTTCAAGGGCGAGAGATCTGCCGGAATGGCTGTGATGTCCTCAAGGAGTACTGCCACTTCCCTCCAGAATTCAGTAACCCTAGGACACGTCCAGTACATATGATAAGGCCCTGCATCAGGGGCATCGCATTTAGGGCAGGCGCCCGTGCAAGTATTCACAAATTTAGCTACCTTGGAGGGGGAATAGTGGAGTTGGTTCAGTACTTTAAACTGGATTAGTCGTAACCCAGAGTTCATAGACACCGATCGGGTTAATTGACAGTACCGGGCCCAACGGACCTCATCTATCTGGGTGCCCGTGTCTCGTTCCCAGACCTCTCTCATCGTGTTGCGTGACGGGGAGTGGGCCTGAACCAGGGTGTATAGCATGGAGACCCCCTTGCCGCAACTATCCGTGGACACCATTGACCTAATACATTCATGGGATTGGGGTTCTTGTGGGGATGTTGGCCATCTCGCCCAAAAGGCCGCCCTCATTCTATAGTATTGAAGGTGTTTAAGTTGACCCCTGCCCACCACTGCAATGAAATCCGTTAGATCACAGAACTCCCCATCAGGGAACATATCGCCCAGTGTAAAAAGCTTGTTAGGATCCCAGGATTGCTGAAGGGCCCGATCGAATGTGGGGGAGATGCCAGAGAAGTCCCATAAGGGAACCTCCGGGTCATAGGGGGATTCCACGCCGATTCTTCCATATATCTTGGCCCATGCTTGAGTGGTTGTATATACTGGGTCAAATGGGCATATGCCACCATAGCGCGGGTTAAGGAGGACTGAACGTATGTTGTTTGGGCGGACCAAGTGTCTTTCAATCAGTATGTGTGGGGCTGTGTCCTCAGGATCAAACCAGTGTTTTACGAATTGTGCTTGTGCACATAAATAATATAACTCAAAGTCCGGTGCAGCAATGCCACCCTTAACAAAAGGTTCCACCATTTTATCCCAACCCATCCTAGCTGTTTTCCCATTCCAAATGAACGAGGAAGCAAGAGATTTAAGTTTAATGAAGAAAGGTTTACCAGGCCAGAGAGGGATATTATTGAAATAATAAAGGAGCTTGGGGAGAACCACCATCTTTAGTAACGCCACCCTCCCGTATAATGATAGTGGCAGGTTAGCCCACATTTGAAGCTTAGTCACCAGAGTTGACAGCAATTCCCCATGGTTGTGTACGTATAGCAGGTCTCTATTTCTAGCCACTGGTATCCCCAGGTACCTCACCTTGGAGGGGGCAAAACGAAATCCCTCTACACCAGCTAGGTCCCCTGTGCTATCCGTAAGGGGGAATATTTCAGACTTGGGCACATTAATTCTGTATCCAGAATGTTCCGAGAATTCCTGTATGTCTGCCATGATGTGTTTTACGTTCTCAATGGGGTCTCGGACGTATAACAGGGTATCGTCCGCATATAGCGAGATTATCTGAGGGGGCCCAGTCATCCTAAGCCCTCTATGTGCGTGGTGTTGGCGTATGTATTCCGCCATTGGTTCAATAGTTAGAGCAAAAAGTATGGGTGAAAAGGGGCATCCCTGCCTAGTCCCCCTGTATAGGCGGAAAGCTGGGGAAAGAGTGGTGTTAGTCAAAACCCTAGCTGTCGGCTGTGTGTACAATAAACGCA
This sequence comes from Ambystoma mexicanum, assembly GCF_040938575.1. Classification (NCBI taxonomy): domain Eukaryota; kingdom Metazoa; phylum Chordata; class Amphibia; order Caudata; family Ambystomatidae; genus Ambystoma; species Ambystoma mexicanum. The sequence goes on from NC_090941.1 coordinate 307,408,236, forward strand.
CACAGTTGATGTAGTAGTGACCCAGGCCAAACCGCTCCAACATCAGGACACTGAATCAAACGCCTTCTCGGCATCTAATGAGACCACAGCCGCCTTGGCATCCGGGTCTAACTGTGCCATAACATTAAAGAGGCGCCTCAGATTGAGAGCAGTAGACCGAGCTGGAATAAAGCCCGCCTGGTCGGGGTGGACAAGGATCGACATGTACGGGAGAAGTCTAGTGGCCAGAACTTTTGCAAAAAAGTTTGCATCAGTATTAATTAGGGATAAGGGTCTGTAAGACGCCATGTCTTGTGCCGGTCTGCAAGGTTTCAAAAGGACAGTGATAATTGCCTCCCTCATTGACTCCGGAAGCACATGCCGGTCCATCGCCTCCCCCCAGACCTTCAACAACAATGGGGCCAATTCATCACTGAATTCTTTATATAGTTCCGCAGGCAGGCCATCAGAGCCAGGAGAGCGACCATTCGATAAAGCTTTTATGGACTCAACAATCTCTTCCACAGTGATAGGTCTATCTAGCGCCCCCCGGGTCTCAGTGGTCAGTGTGGGAAGGTCAAGGTTGTCCAGGTATCGGAACGTATCCTCTTTATTTTTCTGATCGTGATTAGAATAGAGAGAGGAGTAAAACTCCATGAATGCAGAGTTGATATCCCATTCTCCATTCATCAGTGTACCATTAGGGGCGTGTATACTCGGGATCGGGTTGTGGTGCCTGTCAGTTCTAAGCATGTTGGCGAGGAATCTCCCAGCTTTATTACTCTCCCCGTATCGTCGCGCTCTGGCCGGTGCGGCCATGTACAGGACTTCTCTGTGAGCCAGTTTATGGAATTCTCCCAGTGTTGTGTGCAATTCTGAAAGGGTTTTCTTGTTCTGTGTAGTACTGTATTCAGTCTGTAGTAGATCAAGCTTCACCTCAGTAGAGCCCAGTTCCTCCCACACCGACCTCAACATACCCGTCGACTTGCCCAGGATAGTACCCCTAACCCAGACCTTAAATGCATCCCACAGGGTCGCATAAGTTGGAACTGAACCCTCGTTTATTTCTAAAAATTCTGCGATCTCAACATGCAGCGACTCACATACATTAGGGACTCTTAGGATTGTGGATGGCATCCTCCATCTTCTCGCCGGGGGGAGAGCGTCCCTCAAGTTTATGTCAAGTGTTATCGGCGAGTGATCAGAAAGGGTACCGGGGTGTATATCACACCCAGAGATAGCCCCAGCTAGGGATTGACTAATGATCCAGTAATCAATGCGCGAGTGAGAATCGTGCACCGACGAGTAGAAAGTATATTTCTTCTCCCTCGGGTGTAGTGCCCGCCATGCGTCAAACATGCCCATCTGTTCCATCAATTGTTTAACCACTAGTGCCGCCCTGGTGGGAGTCCTGGGGACCGTCGACGAGTGGTCTAAGGATTGGTCTAGTATCATATTGAAATCCCCACCCCAGATGACTCACACCTCCCCAAATGAGGTTAACATATCCGTTAGGGCACAATAGAACTGTGGATCGTCTAAATTAGGGCCATATGTGTTTATCAGGACCGTCTGGTGCCCCGCCAACTCCCCCAATAAAAACACGTATCTACCTTGTGGGTTTATTTTGCTGGACTGATATTTAAAACACAGTTTAGGGTGTATAAGAGTCAACACTCCCCTGGATTGTGTCGAATAATCAGTGTAATACCTGTGGGATCCCCATCCAGGCAAAAATTTAACATTGACCTGTCCAAGTGCATGTGTTTCCTGCATAAACAGTATTTGGGGGTTGTGTCGTACCACATACGCTGAGATCTTTCTTGCCTTAATTGGGTTATTTAACCCTCAGATGTTCCAAGAAAGGAGCTTGACGTCTAGTCCTTTATTGCCCCGTGTCATGTTCATACCACAAATCAAGTGGAAGCCCACACTCTCGTCCCCCCCGCAAGAGAAACGGAGGCCCTGCTGTAGAACTGCTCTCAGGTTTAATCATAACAACTCTGAACGTACATTCCTCAACCAGGACCGGCATAAACGCCGGCCTAACCATACCAATTTTCCACCCCCAACCCCCACCCGCATCATCAACCCCAACTGGACGATGTACCCTTAGAACCATAACCTAGGAACACTCCTGGGGGGTATGAGCGACACTCACACGGCCTCCAGCCCAAGAGATCTGCATAGCTTCGTTAAACCAAACATTAACATTCAGGGCCGCCCAATGGCCAACAAGCTGCAACATTATAGTGGCGCAACATCAGGGGAACCACATCAACCCTCGGGGACATTGGGTTCCGCTACACCCTGGGGCGGCAGATCGTGATTCCCAGCCCGGTCCCGAGCCGGCAACGGGATGGAGGCCTCAACATACAACATGGCTTCAGTTGGATTCTCAAAAAAGTGAGACCGGCCACCATGCTGTATTCTCATTTTCGCCGGATAAACAAGTGAATACGGGACCTGGCGCAGCCTTAATTGCCTCTTGACGGGTTCATAAGATCTTCTTAGTGTTTGGACATTCGTGGAAAAGTCCGGATATATGTGTATCCTGTTATTCTCATGTAGTAAGGTGCCTTTTTCCCTGGACATTCGCAGGATAGCGTCTCTGTCCCTGTAGTTTAGAAGGCGGGCGATTATTGTACGAGGCGGAGCGCCCGGTTTGGGCGGAGGTGCCGATGTGCGGTGTGCTCGCTCAACCAGAAAGTGGTCCGAGAATGCATCCGGGCCCAGCAATTCTTTCAAAAGGGCTTCTACATGGCGCTCCATAGCTCCTTTACCAAAGGTTTCGGCCACCCCGACCAACTGTATGTTATTCCTCCTTGAACGAGATTCCAAATCTTCACACTTATCAAGGGTTTTTCGGAGGTCCCCCTTCAGTTGGGCAATATCGCGGTCATGTTGCGCTATTGCGTCTTCGTTGGTAGCGATTCTACCCTCGGCCTCAGTAGTGCGAGCACTCTCCTTGTCCACCCTCGCCTTAAGGGAACTAATTGTTGCCCCAATGTCATCCAATTTCGTGTTCACCGCCAAGAAGCCACCCTGGACCATAGCCATCAGTCTATCCACCCTCTCCTCCATTGGCAGCTCGGGTGAGCTAACTGCCCGCTGTGACGGTGGATCTGCAGATCCACTGGGCTGAGCACTTGCAAAGGAGTCCATTGGGCCGGTTTTCTTGGAGCGTACTCCCTTCTGATCGTGGCGGCCCATATGCAAGAGAGAGTGGGCCGGAATCTCTACTACCTCCAGTGTCTCCTGTATCTGCGTGCTGTAGAGGCGCTTTATGGGGTAGGTAGTGTGTTAATCTCAGTTGCCGTGTGACAATTCAGGAGGGTGAGTCCAACGGGGCCGCAATGGGCACCAGCTAGGCAAAGTGGCAGTGGCCCCTATAGGGAGGAGTTGTGGGTAGGCGACCAGACCTTCAGGGTCAACAGTACAGTGTATGCCGTTGTGTGCAACCACTAAGTTCAGGCACACGGATAATATTGTGGCGCGTAGTCTAGTGCCCCAGCTGCCTAAGGCCTCAAGCCCGCACCAAGGAAGCAATCTGTGGTGAGCAGGCCTGGCCCCAAAGTGTCACGCTATGTACGTGGCGGCAGCCGGGCCCCGCGATTTCCAAAAGGATTATTGTCCGGGGGAGGCCTCCCCAAAAGTGATCACACCCTCCAGTGCCAGTTCCTTATTAAGGACAGTCTTCCACCCACCAGCCACTACACCCAACCTTACTTGTGGCGGGATTCCACTGGGGAGGGGGCCCCTCACCCAACCAGAGACAGCAGATGTCGCCGCGGGTGCCTTCCACGGGTTCCGGGCCCCACGCAGTCTCAGGGAAGGCAGGGAAGGCAATCATCCGGTAGGGCCAGCGGCCGGCACAGCCGCGGGCTATCTCGTGCGGCGTCGCGGTTGCCTCCTTCCCGCGAAACCGCCAGCAGCGCCCGCCGCCGCCTCAGACCCCCGTCCGCAGGGTCGAGGCTCGGCGCCAGTAGGGAGCACCCGCGTCTGCCAGGCCCCGTCAGGCCCCGGCAGGTCCTCCTGTCGTGCCGGCGCCGGCGCTCCGTACAAACAGGATGAGTAGCCGCGTGAGGCTCCTCCCCCCGCGGCTCCGAATGGATTACGTATGGAGCCCGCAGGCGGCCAGCGATGCGGCTCCAAGCCGCCAGATTTTCTGGGCGGTATATCTACCGCACGGTCCAGTGCCCAAGCCCCAGATTTGGATGAGTGGGGGCCACGACCGTCCGCCACACAACGGTGTGCTGATTGTACTGCTAGGGCGGCCCTGAGCAAGGATGGTCAGTCTTCAGGATTGATCGAAGCCGGAGCTCACGGGCTAGTCGGCCATCTTTGTCGTGCGCAACAGCGCCCTGAAGGGGGTTTTAAACATGTCCCTACCCCAAACTCACCATTATCAATGACTTATTTATGACCATGCCCTGGAGAGATGGAAAGATGCAGTTTTGCTGAGGACATGGAAGTCTTCCATGCCATGGACTCAAGACAGCTTTTCATAGTGGCCACTTTCATTATCTGTGGCTACAGGCCACTGTTCCTGGCCTTCGGTCAATGCCCCTAAAGCCCCAGCCACACAAAGTGACCAAATACCCTGTCCTTCAGCCAGGCCCAGTGGCCACTCTGACCCTATTGTGGGTCAATTGGCAATCAGGTGGGTCTGCTGACTTAAATCTAGGTGTGAGCCCCGGATGAAGCCCACATAAACGGCCGGTGGAGGGTGAACTAAATGGATGTTTCTTTTTCTTTTTTTTGTGGCATATTGCAGTGCTCTGGGTCCCCACCCGAGTTCTGCCCCCTTCCCACCCCCAAACCCTGCACTATCAGACTTTCAATCTGCTAATTTGAGACCCTAAACATTATCAATCTCACACAAGTGGGATTCATACTAGCCAATAACTGAGCCAAAGGAGAGAACAACGCCCATCTTTGCTGGGAAGTATATCCCAGCAAATGTTTGTTGACAGGTTTCATTGAATATGTTGCAGATCTGAGAAGATGGCCTGTTCTATCTACTTATAAAAGTTAAGGTTGGCGCTAGAAATTACTGCTTCAGCACCCCTCCCCCCCGTTTTTCTTTACCTGTTCGAGATGATGTCTGAATATGAATAGGGCTCTACTTGCAAGTCATTCAGTTTAGGTTGGTTGGCGTCAGGCCACAGGTTTCAGTGAGGCATACCATATCAAGTTCCCCCGTGCCAATAAGCTCACAGATAAAGTAGAAGTCAATCAATCATCTTGCATTAAGAGGCGTTCCTTTTAAACCAGCTGGCAGGTCGCTGCCTGGTCCTCAGCATCATTATTGGAAGCCAGCTAGGCCGAAATCTCCCTTCTGTCCACAAGGTGACCTGCCAAAGTCGGGAGTAGACTTCATACCTTTGAGTCAAGTGGCAATTGTGAGTCAGGAAAGTTAACACTGTAGCTCCCTGCGTGTATATTCGGATCTACGTAATTACTGCGCATCGGTAAATGGTGAATCCGAATATATCGAATCGCAAAATCCCAGTACGCATTGATCACATATATCACTTTACACCATGCCGCATCATCTCACCCCTCCCCCACTTACCTTTTTCGGCAGCACACACAGAAGTGTGCCGTCGACTCTCCTGTACCCCTGCAGTGTCAGTTCCCGCCCACTAACGTAGGTCAGAGTCTGTACCGCAGGGTACTTTTTCTATTTTTTCATTTTTTTTTCTTTATTGTACCTTGCAACCCCGAAAGCCCATAATGCCGAACATGGGGAACGGGTGAAAAACACCCGCAACCACAGCTCCCCCTTTTCAGCATTATGGCATTTGTTTTTTTTATATTGCTGAATGCGCAGTAAAAGTGCATTTGACTTTGTTTCCCCGTTTTTAGGGGGGAATAATGTATACTCTGATTGAAGGCGACCGACAAGGTGTGGGCAGAGCACACCTCCAATGGGAATAACTGAGACAGACTTTCTTTTGGCCTGAGGCCAGTGCGCCTCGGGGGCTTGTCCAGTGTATGGATCGCCACCCACTTCCTTTTTATGACTGCCAGCCAAAAACAAGACACTAATCAAAGCTATTTATCCACTTAAGATGGCTTCCTCTAAGTGGAAATTGAACTAAATGAGTTGTCTTCAATGCCAGGCAGAGAGCAACTGCCATTAAAATACAAGTAAAATGTCCCTTTTTCACAATACACCTCACTCCAACAAATTAAAAATCACTAACTGGTCCACATATTACTTTTCTGACCAACAAAGTGACGTAATGCAGAATAAAACACTGACTGGGGTGAGATGACTGTGTCTCGTTGCCTTGAAAAGCGGACACCATGCCAGGTTTTTTTTCAGACCACTTGAAATGCAGATGAGACTGTAAGGACCAATCAAGGGTACGTTTCTAAACAAGATGGCCGTTAGCTGGATATAACTAAAACAACATACTAAATGAAATGCCCCATTTGCCAGCAAAACACACCTGACATTAAAGTATGTAGGCCTCTGTTTCAGCACAGATGTATGCCTCACCACGAAGATGAACAGTCTATTCTTATTGTTAAATAAAATCACAAAATGTGAAACACCAAGACGTTTAAAAAATATTGACACTGTTTGTTGTTTGAGTCACTGTGATCAGTTTATAGACTAAAGGGAAAGCGTTTTGGTCAGCCTTGCATGCACCTCCTTTCTTGCTTATATAAAGAAAGTAAAACTTGCAAATGGGTGTACCCACCTTCCCACATCTGATTTGTACATAAATATAATGTAAATAATGACCAGAACATTCATCACCATGCTCCAATGTGTACAACGCCAATGATGCTCCTGTGAATGACTAACACGGGGTCTAAGTGAAGTGGTTTTCAGTGATGCAAAAGAGAAATCTTTTCACCTTTATTCGTTTATAAAAACTTCAGTAAACAAACACATTTACATTACACATAAAACATCTCAATAGAAATTGCACATTTGATTCTTGCACAGCTGAAATAAAAGACATATGACTTTAAAAAAGTACGAAAAAAGAAAACAGAACAGAGGAGAGGACTTGCTCGCAGACTCAGCCGCATTCTTGCAGTCAGCCATCAGCAGTGGCAGATTTAAGACAAAGGGCCCCGTGGGCAGCACGTGATAAAGGGCCCAAGATGGGTTGGTCATAGAGGCAGATTTTAGGGTGAGCGAAGTTAATTGTGATCACGAGTGCGGAATGGCAAACTTTAGGAACAAAAGCAATTTTTTATAATGTTGGCTTTATTGCGGGAATGTGTTAATTTATTCACGTCTAGCCCATGATGTGTTTGGTCTACTTGGAATAAACTGGGAGGTGAAATGGAAGGACAGCAAATGGCCATCATCTTACGTGATGCCTTTTGTTTAAAGTTCCTTCTGGGCATGGAAGGGTTGTGTATTTGCCCCGCCACCCATTGACACCCAGAGTAGAAATTCTCACCAGGGGGAAAGGCCTGGCTATGGGGAGGCAACTGCTGCTCAGGTGGAGATAATGGGCCCTTGTAAATGGTGGGAGACCACCAACTGCCTATTCACAAGAGGGCACATCGCAAACCTGTTAGTTATGCATTTCTTTGGCATCACTTGAGACACCCCCCCCCCCCTGCATTCATTAAGAGCAGTTAGGGCACTTCTATGCATAGTGAACTTGGCAGCCCCTCCACTTTAATGGATTCATTGCTCAGTCAGTGTTCACACAGAACACGCGGGGCCCCATGAGCGCTGCTGCCTCTGCCTGACTGTGAAAACAAATGGGAAGGAAGGGAATGGGGGGAGGGGCCCGGTCGCCGTTTGTCTGCCTAGCGACCGCTAAATCCGCCCCTGGCCATCAGGGCTTCGTATTACAATACCTGGATACAGAGGGAAAAGCACTCAACCTCAAAATCTATTTCAAGGCTCTCTTTCTTTGCAGCCAGGCTCTATGCAGATAACACGCGGTCGCGAAAACAACACAAGATGACACTGGCGGTCTAAGAAACTATACTGTTTCTGCTACAGAGCGGTCGCCCACAGCCCTCAGAACTGGTCTGAAGCAGAATTTTCTCAGAGCTATTGTACTGGGGCAGATCAATAAGAAATGGATCAGGGTTTCACAAACTGCCCCACACATGGGACATTTCCCCCCATCTGCGTTCTTACATAAGTTTGTGAGAGAAAGAGAAAGCAAAAGAGAAATGAGCTATTAGAAGTGAACAAAGAATGAGTGAAAGAGAGCGACAGAAAAATACAAAAGGGACATATAGAGCAAGTAAAAATCCAGAAGGAAAAGGCAGGCCCCCCAACATCCTGCTCTCTTCATCCTCTGCATCCCAGCAAGCCTCCTCCAGGATGGCAGCCCAGCTCATAGTCCTTCTATCCACCACCTCTGCCCTGGCCCTAGCAACCCTTGCCATCCTAACCCGCTGCCTATCCGCCATTAACTGCCTTTGGAAATCCATTCTGATGCTCACCATTTGTCGGAGTCTCCTCCGTTCCTCCTGCCAGGTGACTGAGCTGTCCAGCCTGTCTTGACTCCTCGATGTTGTATGGCCCTGCGAGGATTGCATCTAGGCACTCCTTATCTGCTGTGGCCTGGCTGAGCATATGCTGCGCAGGTACCCCTGCCGTCTGGATGTTACACGTTGGGAGGTACAGTGCCAGCACCAGTGCTTAAAGTGGGCCGGGGCCTGCCGGGGCCGGGCCACGGCAGTCTCCAGAAAGTGGGGCTGAGCCGGGGCCCAGCCGGGGCCCCCGTCCCACACAACACTGGCGGGATGCATTATCCCTCCGCGGCCGCAGCCGCGACGGGAGATGCGCCCGTCATTATGTCGGCCAAGCTGACAGAAGGGCCAGCCAGCCACAGCGATGCTGAGGCTGGCGGCACTTCTGTCAGTTAGTGTAACTCCCTTTGATGACCCCTCATCAGGGTCATCAGAGGAAGTTACTGTCCCTTTGTTTTCCCTCCCCAGGTCAGTGACCCCCGCAGGCTCCGTGATCTAATATGCAGATTAGATCACTGAGCCCGCGGGTTCACAGAGGGTGAAAGACGCCTCGGGCTCAGTGATCTATGTGCTCTGAGCAGAGATCACAGAGCCCGAGGTGCCTTTCTCCGTCGGCAAAGCTTTATAAAAGATGCCTTGAACTGTGTACGTTTCAAGCCATCTTTTATAAAGGTAGAAATATTTCTATGTTTATAAAAGACGGCTTGAAACGTGCACAATTCAAGGCATCTTTTATAAAGCTTTGTCGACGGACAAAGCCAACCTTGCGGTTTGTTTTATCCGTCATCAACGCTTTATAAAAGATGCCTTGAATTGTTTACGTGTCAAGCCATCTTTTAGAAACATGTTATAAATGTCTATGTTTATAAAAGGTGGCTTGAAAAGTACACAAACCATAGTAAGGTAAGCACACAAGTGTGCGTAAAATACTATGGTTTGTGCACTTTTCAAGCCACCTTTTATAAACATAGAAATATGTAACATTGGTATGTTTATAAAATATGGTTTGAAAAGTACACACACCACAGTAAGGTACGTATACAAACATATAAATGCTCACATACATTTATATATTTGTTTGCACCTTACTATGATTTGTGCACTTTTAGGCCACGCCCACAATGAAAGCCACGCCCCCAAATGAGGGCCCCCCCTCAATTTCTTACCCCACTTAAAGCACTGGCCAGCACTGTCCTGAGTTGCCAGCTGTGCCACTGATGCCTGTTCCATTTGTTGGTGCCTGAGTAGCCACAGTGACCACCCCTTCTGTAGTAGCTGGGACTTCCACCAAAGGCAGGGATGTGCTTGGCACTAGACTAGGTGGTGTGGGTGTGATTGGCGTACAGGGGGTCTTGATGTTACCTTGCAAGGAAGGCACCCCGGAGGACGACAGGGGCACAGAGGAGTCAGTGGAGGAGGGAGCAAGTGAATGTGCCAGTGCACAGAGACCACCCGAGAGTAGAGCGTGTGCCAGCTGGCCCAGGTAGAGGCAAATGGAATAGTGATGTTGTGACAGCTCCTCACGAGGAGCTGTCACATCATCACAAATCGTGGCTGTCTGCCTCACCAGACCAGCAAGCAGGGTGCGCATCAAATCAGGGCTGGTCTCCTCAGGCACAAGGAGGGGCTTTGTCTGGGTGGTGGCATCCACGACGGTGGCCAGGGCTGCAGCAGATGGACCAGGGACAGGTGGGTTTGCAGCTACCTTCATGGTGCACTGCGCATCCTCACGGACCTGGACTAGGGATGCAGCCTGAGCACCCGCACCCTGGATATCTCCACCAGACCCTGTGTGTTGGCCTTCACATGCCTCCTCCTCCACCAACCCCTCCATCTCCTTGGATGACTCCAGAGATCATTCCTCCCTGGATGGCCCCTCTGTTACCACACCCTGGCCCACAGCCAAGGAGGAGTCCCCCACCACAACATCCTCCTGGGACGTACCCTCAGCTGCTCCGCCCGATGTTACATGCGCTCCCCTAGCCAACTCTCCCTCAGATGGGGTGATGTCAATGTTGGCTGGCTGGGGATTGTGTTTTGGTCTAGCGGTCCGGTCCGTTCCTTTCTGCTGCACAGCGATGCTTCCGCCCTCTTCACATGTTGCAGCAACTGTGGAAAATGGGACAAAAGACAATGAAATCAGTATTCTTTGTAAATGCATGAGTGGCATACACAACATCAACATCACCAATTGTGCAGCATGTGGCAACCAGGAATTGACACACACACAATGCACACAAACATGTATGTTCCCATGCAAATTGCAGGTCAACTGCTGCATGAGTGTAGTGTGGCGGTTGAATCAACGTTTTGACACATGCACATGTCAACACGGAACATTGTTGTATGGCCACCAACTAATCACACAAAACAAGGAATGCTTCCATATCAATGACCAACCAACACAAGGATGACATGCAGCCAGCATCATGGGAACTGAACCAGGGTACCTGCCCACGCAAACACAGCTACCAACATGCATGTGTGACTGCATGACCTGCAAGCAAGCAACAAGTACTGCAAATCAATTGCTCATGTTGTGTGGCACAGCATACACATATTGCATGTACACATGTGCACCAAATGCAGTGGGATGAGACGTCACATCACTGTCCTGGAGATGTAAATGCAACAACTTGACATTCACAGACATCCATGCACATGTGTCACCCCCAGCACATTCAACTGCATGGATGCACTTGCAGTTTTGCCACACATGGATGTGTCCATCATGCACGTGCCTCACATGCCCACAACATAGCCTGCCCACATCCGTACTGTCACTGCACTTGGTCCATAATCTCACACAGCATGTGCCTGAGTCCAACAAGTCACTGATTAATAAACTGCCAATACCCATGCATATACCAGTATATAATCTCTGACACCTCATATGTCTACCATTGGCATGAGGCAGCCAGCTGCTGCACTCACACCACACACAAGCTGCAAACAGAATGTGGCATCTGCAAACAAGCAGGCCACACATACACTGTAGAGCATAGCTCCACATGGGTACTAAGCTTCCAGATGATGTCTCCAGGCACAGATCTGGGCATGAAGGTCCAGATAGAACCTACGAAGGACCCACAGCCCTACATGGGTGAACCGCTGGCAGCCTGAACAGCACACCGCCACAGTGGGTTCTTTGGTGAGGGCTGCCACCACCTTGGAATTACTACGGGCCTTGAGATCATCCAACGTTCCTGGACTGTGGTCTTCCTGCGGTCTGCCACCCCCTACTCGTTGATGGCAGCCATGATGTCATTCCAGATCTTCAGCCTTGCATCATTGCTTAGCTGCACTGCAGGGTTGAAGAGGGCATCATAGGATCTGATCCACCAGGATGCCAACTTCGGTGGAGATGATGTTGGCAGCCCTCTGCCTCGACGTGGGGGCGTGACATGGCACCCCGATGCAGGTATGGCTTAGCAGGGTCCTGGGTAGGTGCTGGGGAGCTGTGGTGGTGTTGGCAGGGAGAGTCGGATGTCCCATGTACAGAGTAGGTGGTCACAGGCCCAACACAGGAGCACAGGCAAAGGTAGGACAGCTGGCACTCACACTCAAGCAGTCAGCAGCAGATGAGGAGTGAGTGATGCAAAGCAGGGCAGGAGGAGGCAAAATCAACAGATGCACATGTACATGTTTGTCAGGAAACAAATGACTCCAAATGTCAATCTTGGTCCATGTGCAGGTGATGATGCAGCGGGTTCAGAGGAGGAGGAGGAGGATGAAGAGGCCGTGGTGTACTGCACCCTGAAAATCCATAGGTGCTACCGGCCATTGACAGCTGTGCCCCGCCTCTTTGGATTCTTCTGACTCTGCTGATTGGGATGCAGAACCAGTCACTGAGGGAGAAGGCGAGTTCCCCAACGGGCAGGTCAGATTGGGCTGTTGGTTCTGCGGCTGTGCAGCTGGCTTCACAAGGCCAGTCAGTGGTGGGCCCCACGTGCACAGTGGTTACGGCTGCTAGGCCTCCCTCCCATGAGTTGGTGTCAGGTCCTGGGGTTGATTTCCAAATGAGGTTTGCAGACCTACAGCCAATGACTGAGGCATCACAGCAACGGGCCTTGGTCCATTGCATCAAGCCGCCATTGGGGCCTGCACATGCGATGGACATGTGCAGGCTGGAAAGACAGTGTGGGAGCATCAAATACTGCGTAACACTATCTGGCAGAGCAATTTGTTGGATAGAACTGCAGAGGGCATCGATCAACTGGCCAAGAATGTGACCACACCAGCGGCCCGGGATGCGCAACGGCTGCAGACCATGCAGTTCTCAAGCCTCTCCTACAGACTGGGTGTGGGGCCAACATCAGGGGCCGATGGGCTGATCTGAGGTGTCTGCAGGAGATGCTAAGGCTCAGAGAGAGACCCTGAGGCATGAGATGTTGGCATCTCATAGAAGGAATCGCCGTCAGATGGAGAGCTTGAGGACTGCACTGCTGTAGAAACTCTCAAACACAAGGACACACCTCCATGAGGAGATGGATGCCCTGAGGCAGACACTGTCCCGGCAACTACAGGTGCCATGAGTGAATGCGCATACAGACTCTGTAGCCATTTGTGAGGAAGCGTATTGTGTCCTCACCACCTTTGGGTGCTGGTATTTGCTTCAGTGTCACGGCTGGCCCTGGTAAATGAAGTTATAACACAACCAAGGAACAATACCCCAAAGTTATATTTACAATTGCAACAGCTATCACGCTATTCCGAAAGACCCCTCGTAAGAGAACCAGTGTGGAACACAAACAGTGGGTGCCCCAGCTTGCATAAACAGAGAACAGAAGGATAGGATGAAGGATGAAGTTCTAGCTACAACTACCTAAATACCCTCTATTGCTAGGTTCCGCTGGTGTGCCGCTTATCTAAAATGCAACTGATAACAAGATTTAGGAAGCTGGGGCAGCCTCCTGTTAAAAAAGGGGCATCAGTCACACTGCATGTGAAATGCAGTGTGTGACGTCACAAGCAGTATTAAGAAAACACCCACACCAGGTCAGTCTACTCACGGTAACAACTCAATTTTTAAGGACCTGTAAACCCAAACTAATGTGTGCTAATATTCTAAAAGATAATCATCAGTTATCAAGTAGATCAGAACGTTTTATGATAACCAAGATTTTTGAACATTCAACTTGTTCATGCTAACATTTCTGTCATAAAAATGTTGAAGAAGACCAAAAAGAGATATCTCACACTCAAGGCGGCCCCTCAGAGAAAGCCAGGGGTGCCCAAACAGTCTAGAAGCAAGAACGTGTAATTTCGGTCAGTTCTTAGTCTACCGGTTTCAGTGGTTTTTAAATTAATTTACCCAATTTCTTCAGGACAGTCTTCATATCAATACATGTGTATCAGAAATGGCTAAGGCAGATCTCATGATGCTTCAACCCTCCTTCCCATTTCTGCCATAAAGCACGTGAACATGTGGGTGACCCTGTACTGAATAAAACAATGACAGGGTCACTCTTGTGTTGCAATGCTAAATTAATTTACATCAAAAACTATGCTTAATATAGCATGATATACAGTACACACCGTCTGAACAATATATCCTACTTTCACACTCAATCAAGATTCATTATACCACGTTGGTGATCGAGGTATCTAAAATTATTCATCTTTTGGGCAACTCCAGGTTTGAGATTCAGAACCATGTCAGGATCAATATTCCATCCGAACGTGGTGCATATTGGTGAGCCCTTGGCTAACCCACATTCATGGTATTATCAATGCGCCATTTGTGTTTTTCCAAGAGACATGCATGTTGACTGTTCAATCATTCACCTCGAGATGTTGTGAGGTGTATTGTACTTGTCCCATGTAGTGTTGAATAGAACCATTAAAGATCTTTACTGTAGTCATTAGATTGAGGACATATCCATATCCTACTCAGAACTGAGTAATGGTCTATTCGCCTACCTGTCTGTTTTCAATACTCGTTCATTCCACGAGGGAAGCAGAAGCATAGGTTTGTGTCAGCCTTTTAACTTGTTAGTCAGCCATGCATCTGATGGTAAACTGATCTCGGCAGGCATTCACGGTTAAGACGGCCCTAGTCAAAAATGGAATGTCTGTTAAAATGGGGCATCCATGATTCGCCAATACTAAAGGTACAATGTGCAAACAAAAATTAGAGTACCTGTAGTTAATAAGTGTTGGGAAGCATCATACATGGCACAGGAAAGTTCATCCAACAAGTATTTATTCAAGTTAAATGGGAAACAAGACCCCCAGCACAACAAGACTCCCTACACTGACACAAGAAAGATCAACTGGCACATTAAGAACACTGAGGTACATCTCCAGCTGTATGACCTCATCGGAACTGGAGGTGCTTAACATTCCATCCCATCCAGCTTCACTATGTTGGGTGACTCAGATTTCTCCTGTAGGGAACAACATCATAACACATCTCCTTTCCCTTTTTTTTTTTTTTTTTTTTTTTTATAAATATCTTTCTTTTTACAATAAAATGTTTTGCACATTATCTCTCTTTACCGTGGTAATGTTTCACACATTACCTCTCCTCACCGTGGCAACTCTATTCATATTCCAAACCTGACCACCGGCCACCCGCACAGCACCCTTCAACACGGCCACCACTCTTATCGGGTCTGAATATAACATCTCACCCTTCCTTTTCACTACTCCTTTCTTTATTCTTACCAAATCACCACATTCTACACGCAACTCCTTCCTTCCTCTCCTCTTGTTTTCCCTCATGACCCACTCACTCTTCTTCTTTGTAAGGGATTTTCTCACCTCCTCAACAACCACGTCAGACTCCCTGCTTCTGCCCAACCAAGGCGGGCACGCTATAGAATAAGGCTTTCGACCTCTCATTAGTTCGAACGGACATAGTCCGGTAGTAGCATGGGGTGCCATACGTAACGCCCACATCCTCTTCTGAATAGTTGCCAACTTGTCAAATCCACACTCTTCCCCCATACGAATGCTTTCCATCACACATCTGTTGAGTCTCTCAACAACTCCATTGGTTTCCGGATGGTACAAAGCTGTTCTTTTATGGTTCACACCACATTTTCCTAAGTACTTAGGAAAACACCCACCAGCAAATTGCGTTCCATTGTCTGTGAGGACACTACTTGGAAGACCCTCACTCGCAAAAATTTCTTGCAGCACCGTTACCATGTTTTCTCCCGTTATTTCCCTCACAACTCTAAAATCCGCCCACCTAGAGAATAGATCAGCCACCACTACAACAAATCTTCCCCGACCATATCCCAAATCAACAGGTCCCAGTATGTCCATGGCTATATCCTCCCAAACTCTTGACGGAACTCCCACATCCACTAGGGGTTGCTTCTTAGCTTCCACCCCCCTACCACTTTGGAGACAAAATTGGCACTCACCTAACCGAACTTCGACCTCTCTGTCGAAACCAGGCCACCAATAATCTGTCCTTAGCACTCCCTTGGTTTTCGCAATACCTATGTGACCACTATGCGCCAAGTCTATGATCCTTCCCCGAATCCCCTTGGGAGCCACTGCCCTTTCCCATCTAAACACTATACCGTCTATAACTGACAATTCATCTTTGACTTCCCAAAAGGGTTTTTCTTCCTCCATTAACGCCGCTTTGTTTGGCCAAACTGCGGACTCAACATATGACATCACTTTGCTCAATACCACATCCTTTCCTATTTCCTCCAACCACTCTTCCTTGGATACGATACCCTCTGTACTTACAAACACCATTTCCATCTCATCTGTCTCTATTCCGTCCTGCGAATGAACTTTTACTCTCGACAGGCTGTCCGCTAGAACGTTTTCTTTTCCCGGGATTACTTCCATAACAAACGTGTGAGCCTGCAATCGAGTGACCCATCCAGCCACCCTTCGAGATATTTTGTCCAGACCTTTCGTTTCAAAAATAACTTTCAGAGGTTTGTGATCTGTGCGGATCACAAATTTCATCCCCCAGACAAAATTCTTAAACTTCTCTACCGCCCAGTAACATGCAAGGGCCTCCTTTTCCAGGACCGAATAACGTACCTCAGCACCTTTCAACCCTCGTGAAGCATGAGCTATTATAATTTCCGATCCATCATCTTGTTTCTGTGCTAAGACAGCACCCAGGCCGCCCTCACTCGCATCTACCGTAATAATTGTCAACTTCCTGGTATCAAAGCATCCTAAAGGTTTCGCCATATCAATTTCTTCTTTGATTCTGACAAATTCTAATTCACATTCACGACTCCATATAAAGTCCACACCTTTCCTCAGAATCTTCCTCATCTCTACCACCTTTGCAGCATAATTTTCTACAAACTTCTGGTAAAACTCTGCCATACCTAAAAATGAACGCAGTTCACTTTTGGTCGTTGGTCTCTCAATCTCTTTTATAGAGTTGATAATGCTTTCCTTGGGCTTCACCCCTTCACATGATACCTCATGACCCAGATATTCTACCTTAGACACTGCAAATTTGCATTTCTCTTCCCTCAAAGTGATACCTCTCTCCTCGAATATCTTCAGGACTGCATACAGACTTCGGTCATGCTCCTCCAGCGTCTCACCGCATATCAAAACATCATCCTGAAAACAGAACACACCTGCTACACATCCAAGTAGCCGATCCATAATTTTCTGAAACACTGATGAAGCTGACGCCAACCCAAACGGCATTCTTCTAAACTGAAATACTCCTTCGTGCGTTATGAAAGCTGTAACTTTCCTACAATCTTCTGTCAGTTCGACCTGATGGTACGCTGACGCCATATCGAGTTTTGAAAATATCTTCCCTTTACCCACCATGGTTAACATCTCACCCATGTTGGGTAAAGGATGCCTGTCGACCATAACGCACTTATTGAGCTCCCGCATGTCTATGCACAGCCTCAAATCACCTGTACTTTTCTTTACCACAACAACTGGCGATACCCATTCCACACCTCCTGCTCTCTCAATCACACCCATTTGTAACAATTTCTTGAGCTCATCTCTTACCCCTTCTCTCAAAGCGAATGGTACCGATCTAAGTTTTGCCGTGACAGGCACACTCCCCTTCTTTAGGACAATTTGATGTTGAAATCCCTTCACCTTCCCCAAATTTTCCTTGAAAACTCCTTTATGTTTCAACACATATTTGCTTGACCCTGTGCATGACCCTGATACATGTAGCACCTGTTCAGGATGATTGGGATCCAAACGTATACCTAGACTCTTCTGTTCTCTCCATCCTAAAAGAGACTGGCCCTTTTTAGTGACATATACCTTGCCCTTACAACTCCTTCCCTTGAACTTAAAATCACTCCACTCATACCCCAGTAAATCAATTCTGTCTTCATTGTATCCACCGGGACATATATCCGGGCAAGTCAAACGGCTTATCACTCCACCCATCTCTTCTTCAAACACATTCTTAGATACCAAAGTTATTTTCGAGCCCGAATCTGCCATCATGGACACATCACGACCATTCACTTTCACAGTTGCATACGGTCGCTCACAATCATCTGGATCACCGTCCATCACAGCATTAACAATATTAACTATGACATTTGGCACTGGAATCATCACTTCTTCATCTGACGATCTGCTCCCATCATCTTCATTTACATATAGTACTTTCTTTTGACTAAATTGTCCAAACTGGTAATTTTTACAACAATTTGCAAAATGACCTCTCCTCTTGCACTTTGCACATGTGGCTTTACGCCCTGGACACACAATTGATGAAGCAAAATGTGTTCCGCTGGCACATCGAAAGCACAATCTCTCCTCTTTTTTTTCAAATCTCTGCACTGTCTCTTGGCTTTTCTTCTCCTCTCCCCCAATCCTGTTCGACTGCTTGTTTCTTCCTCTCCTTTTGCTTTTGTCATTTCCTATATTCAAAACTTCACCTCTGCTTTCCTTATGGTCATTATTTTCACTTTTTGATAGTTTGGCAACACACGCTAATGAATGTTCAACTCGCTTCGCTAAATCTAACACTTCATCCAGGTTGGGATCATCTTTTAGCCATAACTCTTCGCGTATCTTATTTGACCTGCAGTGCGTCATGAATTGGTCCCGAATATGTTCATCAAATGTGCCTTGGAACTTGCACGTTAATGCTAAATGTCGCAGGGCCGTTACATACTCCTCGACTGATTCTCCCTGTGCCTGCATCCTCATGCGGAAATTATATCGTTCCAGTATGGTACTGGTTTTGGGATTAAAATGCTTGTCCAGCTTCACCAAAGCCATATCAAACTCATTCCCAGCATCGCCCTCGCTGCCTCCTCCCGTTGGCTGTGGCAGAGTCTCATAGATCCTTTGGCCCTCATACCCTAAAAAATGCAACAGTAATGCCAACTTCCTTTCACTGGAATAAGACGTCCCCCCAGCAGCTTTTAAGTAATATGCAAATCCCTTTCGCCATTGAGCCCATGGTATCTTCGCGGGTCCTGGTATCGGCATAAAGATCGGTGGCCCAGCTATCCCTGGCAAGCCTGCCATGTTGTGTTCTCAGGTTTCTCACCTCTCAACTAGACGTAGCACCTATGCCTCACTGTATGTATGATGCTTCGCTACGCTGGTCGTGCCTCTCTTGTGATCAGCTGTTATGTGTGACACTTCGCTGGTGGTGCCTCTCTAGTGATTGGCTGTCACCGCTTCACCTTTCGCCACTCTCACCCTTAGTAATATTGTTTTCTTTTTCTTTAGTGCGGCAAAATCCGGTCTTCTCTTGATCTCAATCTTCCTAATAATACATATGCTGGATAGTACTTTTCTGATGCTCCTTCCTTCTCCACTTGAACACACTAATATTACCTCTGAATGCTCCTCTACCATAAGCTGCGTGGTAATTTCCTAGCGTGTCAGTTTTCTCTGTCCAATTCACGCCGCGCTTACACTACACGCCGCGTGGTAATTCATTTAAGTTCATTCACGCAGCGTGTTGGTTTTCTCTGTCCAATTCGCGCTGTGCTCATACCACACGCTGCGTGGTAATCTCCTTTCTTCAGACGTCGCAGAAATTTCTTCGGCCTCGCAGCTGGTATACAAAACGCTGCGAGGGATTTATTTCGGCCTCTCCACACCGCCTTCTCTACACGCTGCGCGGTCCTCTTCTAGTTCACACGGCGCCCTTCACTTCCCACTCGGCGGCCGCGCGTTGGTTGACAGCATTACGCTGCGCGGAAGTTTCCTTCCTCACACGGTACCTTGCGCTTTGCACTCGGCATCCGCGCTCCACCTGAAAGCGCTACAAACGCCACCCCGAGCTGCGACACGCCCACGGCAAGACCGGCGCACTTTGGCCGGGACCCCCGAGTCAAAAGCCAACAGCTGCAATGCCAGGCGGGCAGCGCACTTACTTTTTTTTTTTTTTGTAGATGCCGTTGAAGATTCTCCTTTGGTTGGTGGCCGCTCGACGCTGGGACAGAGCGGAGCAGCCAGCACACCTCGTATCTTCAAATCTGCCCTTAACTGCCACTGCAACGCTGGGGGGAACACGGAGCGGCAGTATCTTCATTAAAGTTGCTGGGGGTCTTTACCACATCCCATCCTCGTCGCCATTGTTGGGAAGCATCATACATGGCACAGGAAAGTTCATCCAACAAGTATTTATTCAAGTTAAATGGGAAACAAGACCCCCAGCACAACAAGACTCCCTACACTGACACAAGAAAGATCAACTGGCACATTAAGAACACTGAGGTACATCTCCAGCTGTATGACCTCATCGGAACTGGAGGTGCTTAACATTCCATCCCATCCAGCTTCACTATGTTGGGTGACTCAGATTTCTCCTGTAGGGAACAACATCATAACAATAAGCTCTGTTCCACGAAAGGATAATACAAGTGTTAAACAGCGGGGACGGTTTTCCTACAGGTTAAAGCCGTGATACTCATAGCGAATCACGTGAACTCAAGTACGCGGAAATCACGTGATGTTCAAGACGTTAGATAAGGCAAGTCAGGCAAAAACGCTTTTCTCATTGTGCGACTATGCATGATGTACTGGATGGAAATTGCGTGTACATACGGCTGCAATACTGGCTACATTAACTATGAAAAAGCCATTTGCACATCTATCTGTCAGAACAAATAAATTGCTCCAAAAAGCACAGACAGTAACAGAACCAATTTTCCAAGGCAGCTTGTGGTGGTGCCTTCACAGGAACCCTGGCTCAATACTACCAATGAGGTTTTATCTGTTGATTCAATATCTCCACCATAGCTGAGATGCACGTATTAAGGGGAGAATTCCTGAGACGCGAAAGATCAGCCATTTGTCATATCAAAGCCCTTAAATGTGCTCTTAGTGACAGTGTTTCTGTTGCTCAGCCTTGTGTGTGGACCTGCTTTCGGGGTTTCGAAATTTGTCACGTAGGATAGCCAAACAAGTGCAAGAACACATGGAGTAGTAGTTACAATGCACAGCAAGTCATGTGATGAAAGACATCAATCTTTGGTTTGTCTTCTTGCAGTGCCAGTCTTCAATTTTTCCACATACAGGCTTGCCTGAAGTGCCTTGTCCTAATTATGGTAGCATGGCCAAAGTATGCCACACTATTGCTTCATTTAGACCGTGCTTGTCAGTTTTCAGGTGGAATATCCAATTCTCTTCTCGCTTGAGTAACAATGCTTGAATATCCCCCCCCCCCTCTCCAGGGGCACACAACCTTCTCAATTATCAACCATTGTAGGTCTGTGGGGGCATGGTTAAGTTCACGAAAATGTGCTACCATAGGTGCATTCTCTCTCTAGTAAATGAAGATCATGGGGGTCATTCCGAGTTTGGAGGCAGCCATGGTGCTTTTAGCACCATGGCTGCCTCCAAACTCGGGTCCGGGTCCGGTCAGTCGGAATGGGGACTTACCGGGACATTCCGCCCAATTCGGACCCGGTAAGTCCCCATTTCGAAAACCATTTCCCATTCCCATTTGAGCCCCCATAGGGGTCAGTGGGAATGGGGAAGGAGCTAAAAACGGGCCCGCAAATAGCGGGCCCGTTATTAGCTCCATGGTCCCTTAACGGGTCTCGCTAAGGACGGCTGGTCAGACCAGCCGGTCCTGGTGGGACCCGCTAAGGGACCTCGGAATGTGGCGGTAGGGGGTTAAAGGCACTGGCATCCTTACCGGTGCCGTTAAACCCCTACCCCCATACTCGGAATGACCCCCCATGTCTTGGCACTATTTGGATTGGATCCACCACCACAACCACCAAAACCACCTGCAGATCAATTGCAGGATGGGACCCCAGCACAGCCACGCCTCCTCAACCACCGTTGACGTGATGTGCATGAGCGCACGGAGGGATTGTTTTTCTTTTTCATTTTTTACTGTCCACTCATGCAGATTTGGACATGCACCTTCCCCCTACCCCCTCCATGGTGCATATTTTCTTTGCCCCCAGTCCAGGGTAGACATTATTTTTTTCCTTTGACCTGTGTGTTCTGATTTCTGTTCTCCATGACCCCTTGATGGGGAAGGGTAATTGTTTAAAGATTTTTACTACCCCTGCCCAGGATGAAGGCATGTGTTTTTTTCCCCCTTTCTGAGATGGACATTTTGTTTTCCTTGAGAGATGTGCTGTTGGCCTCTCAATGGATTCATGAGGGCAGTACTGGAGATGCAGCCATGCACAGGGGTGTCACCTGCCATGGTTGCCTTGAGTACAACAGTATGACATGTGCAGGTAACAATGGGTTGATAGACTTTTTCCATGTACTGTATGCATGATTTGGTACTATGTCTGGTGACATACCATGTCCCATGCTGTTGTAGTGATCCTGATTTGTTCAGTGACTGCACTCCATCGATGTCGGCCCTGCACCCTTTCACCTCTCTAGTCCCCATGCCGTCTGACAGGCACTGGCCAGCCTTTCACAAATGTGGAGGTACAGTTTCTGGTGGAGGTGATGAGGGAATTACATCAAGGCAGCTCTGTCAGCAGGTGTGAGCACACTGTCTCATGTTATATCTGTATTTATTTATTGGACATTTGTATGGCGCCTATACACAAGAGTTTCCAGGCACCACGCTACAAGAATATGGGCGGGAGCATAGGCGGGAGCATAGGATATCATAAGAAAAAAAAGCAACAGGAAAACAGAAACACGGCCTTGTGACAATCCTACTGTTCAAGTGCTTCAGGAGATAAGTGCAAGGGGGCGGGGGTAGAAGGAGAAGTGCAATAGAGGGGGACCCCTGGGTCAAGGGGGAGGGCAAATACTGTACAGGCCAAGGTGGCAAGTGCCAGGGGAAAGAGGGGAGGCAAAGTGCAGTGGGTAGGCAGACTGGGCAGGGATAGTCTGGGAAAGGGATCCCAAGGGCAAGTGCTGGCAAAGGATGCTGGGAGGGATTGGTAGGGGGGGTGGTCTGGTCCTTCTATGACTCAGAAGGGTCCAGGCCCCAGTCACAGTGGGAGGTGAAAGGTTTAGCAAGGGAGGGGCAGATGGAATGCAGCAGAGAAAAGAAAGGTCTTGAGAAGTTTCCGGAACTTAAGAAGATCTGGCTCAAGTCTGAAGTGCATTAGTTGGCACCACGATATGTGCATGCATTCTCACAACTTTTCTTCCTGGGGGTGTTATGTTTGAGTCACGGTAAGTGTAAGTGCAGATGTGTTTTCGTCCACATGCATGTGGTGCATCATCCACTGTGTACCCTGTGATTCACACACACTGGGATAGTCACATCCAGGCTGTGTGGTCTGTTGGAGGGTGATTGTACAGCTGCATATTGTCCTCATGTCCATTTACAGTGGTGCCCAAGGGGGCGGGGGGTGTTGCAGGGTATGGGCATGTGGCTGGAGGCAATTATTTGCGGGTACGATGCGGACATGGGCCTCTTTTAGGTTTTAATGGCATGATGATTTCTCCATGTTATATGCGAGGTGAAGATGCTGACTGACATTTCACAGGTGGCCTTATTGTTCAAGTCTGCCCTTCCCCATCACTCATTTTTGTCATTCCTCAACACTGACATGTGCTAGTTTTCCATCTATGTGGTTTCCAGGCTCTCTGACCATACTGTTTTTTATTCATGTGTTTCTGTGTCTGTCTTCCTCTCTTGCCCAACCTCTCACTGCCCTCACCCACTGTTAGGTACTACATGTCTCTGGCACCGAAGTGTGTCTAAGTGTGCTGGGCTGTTTGGCTGTACTCGCTGCTCTCCGACAAGCAGTCGGCAAGGAGAAGATTGCGTTTTGTCGCACCACGTCTGGACTGTGTGGCCCTGAGGAATTACTTTCACTTGTGAACCGGACTTGTCTTCAGCCTCTGTCTGATCCCGCCGAAGGCCCCGCCCACGCCTCGTACGATTGGAGCACACCCGCTTCAAAACACACTGGCACGCGCACCGCGCGCGCACCGAAGTGTGTCTAAGTGTGCTGGGCTGTTTGGCTGTTCGGCGGGTCGGCAGGGCGTCAGGAAAAAACCCTAGAAGCCTAGAAGGTAGTAAACTCTTGAAGGAAGTACCTTTGAATTGATCTTGAGGTACTCTTGAGTACTAAACTCAGTGAATCTTTTATTCCAGATTGAATTTCTGTTCTCGTCTGAATCAACTGTACGTTCTGCTGTATAATCAACCTTGTGCTTGTATTTCAATCTGATATTATTACATTTATATTACCATATTATTCTTTCAAGTCTACTACTCATAAGCTCTTAGTAGCTAATTTGAGGTGGTTAATTCAATAAATACCATTGCAGGCATCTGCCAGGTCTTAAATAGCAAAATGGTGGTCAGTCTACGTAGCAGCAAGAGCCTAGCTGAAGGGAATTCTCATATAGGGATGAATGCCACAAATCCGGTATTATTACATGACTCTGACCTAGAATCCAATACAATTGCTCCTAACTTACCGGCATTAGATGCTGGTTTAAATGACAATAACAACATTCCATATAGCTTGCAATCAATGGCAATAGAACCTAATGATGACACAAACAAACATCTTCCCCTTTGCACACCTAATATAATAACTGCCGATGAAGATTTTATTAAAATTTCCACAAAGGTAAAAGCTTCGGCTGTAGTAATTAAAAAAAACAAAGAAATAGAGTCACTTGGGATTGCGGCATTTGCAAATCAAGATGATAAAACCTGTGTGGTACCGAAAATCATTTCTGATGTCTCCTTCCTGGCTCCTGCACTGATTGGTGAATGGGAGAAACGATGCAGAATTTCATTCACTCCGAATTCTCCGGTAGTATTCTTACCATCGGAAGTTGAACGGATCTGCTTGCATAATATTCAGGAGGGTCACTCTATGCACTCCTGTGCTAGTACTGAACCCTACCATCATGAACGGAAGCAGAGACCCTCTTGTAGTTCTCCCATACTCTGCAAAATATCTAATGGCCAAGGGTCTCTCCCTGCACCGACACAAATGGTGAATGAAACATTCGATGAAGAAATGTGTTACGAGGTAGGGGCGTGTCCCACTCCAGACAAAAACACACAATCTAAATCTCAAGGCCTGAACAATGAAGATGATCTAAGCAACTTTCCTGTGATTTCTTCCCTTTTAAATTTATTAGATAAAGGTCATGATCTAACGCACATGCACATCAATTCACTAAAAAAAATGGTGTTGGACTTAACCAACAAAGTATCTAAAATTGAGGGTATGTTGCTTTCCCAATCTGTTGCTCATTCAGAGAAACAAGCACTTGTTGACGCATGCCTATTGAAAGCTCTGTCAGCTAATGTTCAGACGTGTAGAAATCAATCCACCCAAACTACTGCATCTACCCACATTGTGATATCAGAGCATTGTACTTATGCGAGAGCTGTTGTGGATGGCCCCAAGGAGGAAAACTCTCCTATGGAACGTCCTGTGTCATCTATTATATTGGATGAAGTTAAGCAAAACTCATGTAGATTGGAAGAGTTATCTCGTTTACTAACAAGACAGCACTTGGATTTAAAATTTGGGGGGGGGAGACTTGAGGAGTTTGTTGATGTAACTAGTTCAATGCCTCTGCCACAAGAGATTGCACTCAATAGCCCTTCACCTTTAGTGAATGTAATTAACGAAGCAGAAGCAGAACAAATTAGAAGCGACTTTATTATCGCTGAGAATCTGGACAAATTAAGAGAAGAAGGAGGTGCTGCGAGCAGTGATCGTGAGGACAACGAATCTGAGGGAAACCAGATCTTTATGTCACGTAAAATGAAGCGTGCTCACGTTAGGGCAATAAAAAGAGAAAATAAACAGAAAAAAAAGTTAACTAATGATCAAATATCTGTGGTCACAAAAAAAATGAAACAGGATAACAGTAAAAACTCCAATAAAAATAAGAAAAGAATGAAAATTGCTGATGATGAGGTTGAGACGCAACCATCCAACTCTCTTTCAGGTTCTGCAAATGAATCAAAAATTGACCTAACACAACTGAATGAAGAATCAAAGGTGGTCTTAAATGTGGTTCCATCAGTTGGCTCCCTCCCACAAACAAAAAAAAAGGGAGCCTTCATGAGGAAACCGACGGATAATATGGAGAAGGGTGACTCTGGACAGTTGTCTCAAGGACGCCTATTGACATTTTATCCTCTCATTGAAAAAAAAACCACGGTGTTAGGACAGATAAAGGATCAAAGTCCTGAAATTAATCCAGATGCAGTTCCTAAACAAAAAAAGGCATGTGACGCAAAGATAAAAACCAACTCCTCTAGGAATATGGATAATATTCAATCCACTGAGGACTTTGAAAGTCACATTCCACTTCCAGAAAATCTGGCGGCTTCAATTGATTGTGAGGGGGATTCCACTACTGAGGCAAGGGAAGCTATAGAAGTCAGAGTATCTGTTGAGAGCAAATCTCCTTCCCGAGGTAGTGATGAAAAAGAGGAAACTAAATATGTCTTCAATAGAGATATAAGGTATTTTCTGGGTTGGTCCAGTGATCAGGCAATCAATGGCAAACAAAGGATAAACAGATCTTTTTTGTTTAACATATTTAAGGATAGTCCTCAATTGAGAACCCTCCACATGGATGACATTGAGTGGCTGAGACTGGCAAACCATAATAATCTGAGAATGATCTGTGCTCCACACTCACCAATGATACTCAGGCTATTGTGGGATCATAGAGATGACTTTAACGCCCGTGGGTTGACACTACACCTGTTTAGGACTATTGAAGAGGCTGAGGAATTCCTAAACGAGGTCTTAAAACCGGAGGCAGAAATGGGGGCCACTCACGCCACCTTATCAGCCGGTTCTGCACAAACTGTTGAATTATTTTCTAAAATATCAGAACTGGTGGGTGCCACTTCTAACATTCCTTGGCTTGCTCCTCTGATGACATCTATTCTTGAATTCTCTAATAAGCAAAGCAAACCATAGGCAAAAAACATTTCAGCATTAAATGCTCAGTGTCTTAAAATATTGTCTTGGAATTGTTGCGGGAAAAGGAACTTAGAAAATTGGGCCTCCAATTTTGTAATTATGGGATCTCCCACGATAATACTTCTACAGGAAACTATGTGTGTTAATGAATTGAATATGGAGGGATTTTCCAATTACTGCTCACCGGCTATAAGAGGTGCAACAGGTCGGCCGTATGGGGGTATTGCTATACTTATAAATAATGCCATAAACCACAAGTCGAAGGTTATTTTTGCTAAACATGGAATGTTGGCAATTGAGTGCATCCTCATTGGTGTATCGACCTGTGCATTTTTAATTGTATGCCTGTATTACAATCCGACAAATGTCTCGATAGAGGCCGCATTCGATAATATGGATGAACTACTTGAGGAGGCAACGATCAGAAATTCGAATTACATGATTGTTATTGGGGGCGATTTTAATGCGGTTTGTGTACCCCCAATTTCTAAGCCAGTTGATAGGTGTAAGTCCTTATCAAGTACCTCAGTGACTCTGGGAAAGGGTTGGGTCTCCTATTTCAAACAATGGAACATTCAATTGTTGGAATATGAGATCGGTGATCATAAGGGGACTTGGAAGAGGGGGTCTCAATCCTCCTACATTGACTATTTTTTCGTCTCCTCCAATTGTATGCCCTTGGTAAACAATGTCTCAATCCACACACAGACCCAGAGCGATCACTACCCGATAAGTACAAGTGTAAAATGCGATTTGGCATCCTTGAATAAAGATGTTGCTCTGGGATTGGTGACCCCTGAAAGAGCACAGACCTCTGTAGGATGGCATCCGAAAATGTGCAGAGAGCTATCGTTTCTGGTCCAAAGAGATGTAATTCGTGTGTCTAGTACCGCAGATCTCTTCATTAATGCACGCAGTAGAGAAGAATGGAATTCGATTATAATTAAAGATCATATTGAACATCTTGCCCAAAAAGCGACAGCCCTAAACTTATCCGTCGAAAGTGGTTACAATTCTGGAATAGCAATGGCTAAGAGGGAAAAAAATCGCTGTCTGCGTGCTTTGAAGAAGAGTCACGAGCAACACATAGACTATTATGTTGCCAAAAACAAGATTAGGAACCACTACAGGCACAAACTAAAATCCATAAAATTCCAAATGAAGCTTGTCGCGAATCAACAAATGATGAAATATCTCATCACACATGACACCATGGACATCTGGGCAGTATTAAATAACAAAAAGGGGGTGTCGCTGCATGATATGGCCTCACCAATTGCCTTGTCCACTTGGATTGAATATTTTGAACGTAAATATAGTCTGCCATTGAAATTCTCAACATATAACTCAGGAATTCTTGATTTCGATTGTAAAGAACATTTATTCTTTTCCCTGAATGAAATTGTTGATGCAATCAACCATCTTAACTATTCCAAGGCGGCTGGGCCGGATGGTCTGCCTGCCTGTATTTTAAAAGACGACCCATATTTTTGGGGCGCCATTCTTTATACAAAGTTTGCCTATATTCTTTCGACTAATTCTATCCCCAAATCATGGCTTAATGCCATAATTATTCCCTTGTACAAAAAGGGGAATCCCAAATTGCCTGAGAACTTCAGGCCAATTGCACTGATGGATGCATCAGAAAAGGTTTTTTCTATAATTTTACTACAGCGTTTACAAAATTTTATAGAAACAAAGAGTATATTCTCAAAGTTTCAAACGGGGTTTCGAAAGTATATGGGGACTTCGTTAAATGCTCTCATTATATCACACATTTATGCACAAACCAAAATTCCAGATTACGGGGCTGTCTATATGGCAGCCTTGGACATGAGTAGTGCCTTTGACTCAGTAATAAGAGAAATATTATGGACTAAACTCATACAACTTGGTTTCCCAAAAAGAATGGTCCAACTAATTGCAATGTTGCATAATCACACAACGTATCAAATAAGGATAAATAGAGACGGTGTTCTTACAGTACCTATTATGACCAAGATAGGAGTCAAACAAGGCTGTAACATGGCCGCTACATTATTTAACTTATACATCTGTGATATGGATATGATTTGGAATGGAAGTGGCATGTATCCCGTGAAACTAGGGGATTTGAAAATATCGTGGTTATGTTTTGCAGACGATATTTTATTGTTTGATCGAACTCCAAGTGGATTACAACAAAAACTGGACAGATTCTCTAATTATGCTGCATCTCATAACCTAACACCAAACTGTCTGAAATCACAAATTGTTGTTTTTCGCAATTTTAGAAAAATCAAATCATATAACTGGCAACTAAATGGTAACATCATTGTATGTGAAAACGCAATTCGTTATCTTGGGTATCCCTTAAATGTTCAGTATTCTCTTAAATTTTGGCAATCATATTTAAAGACGAAGGTACGTCCGTTAATATCTATGATGAAGGTTTTGTTAAGAACTATCTGTGAGTTTTCGCTGCTACCGTTGATTAATTTCTATATGTTGAAAGTTGAACCAATCCTTCTATATGGTCTGGATATGTGTCTTCTTGATGTGGGCGGCATATTAAATCACATACAGGGAAATGTATGGAAAAGTGTGTTGGGGTTATCTAAATCAATCCCTAACTCTATTATCAGACATGAACTTGGTATATCCTCTCTAGCTGCCAGATGGTCTTGGAGAAAACTATCACGATATGCAGATATTATGGCGCCTCACAAAAACTCCCTATACATGGATCTAAATGGGTTATTTGCTTTGCCAAAAATAAAATCTATCAGCATATTTGCTAATGAAATGAATTTCATCTTAGACGACTGTGACTGCACGATTCAAGATCTAGTTATGCAGCTTCCTAAAGTCAAAAGGAATCTCTACGATCGTGACTGGTCAGCAACCTTGGATTGTAATAATTCATACAAATCGTATTTGGAATATGCTAGATGGCCACGTAAAAGAGTGTTAAGATCTCCTTATCTGGAGTTATGCCCATCAAGTAAGACTCGTCGAGCTTATCTAAGGTTCAAATTGAATCAATATCACACACTTGAGAGAATTCATCATTGGCGTAAATGTACAGGTGTATCCACTAATCAGCTTTGTCGCCTTTGCGATAGTGGGTTTACTGAAACCTTAAAACATCTAGTAGTTGACTGCACCTTCTTTGAACACGATAGAAAAAACTATCTGGGGATATTTGCCCCAAAGGACACAGATATTTCGAAATCTTCGTTTTGGGATAGCTGTATGTATGGTGGGAGCATGGCACTTATTATTTCATTAGTGCGTTTGCTGAGTAAAATCGAAACTGTATTGGGAAGCATAAATGACAATCTAAACAACTCTAGTTGAACATCTTTCTTCCAAAATGATGTATAAACAATTTTTCAGGTACGATTTTTTGGTAGATTATATTATGATGCTGGTAACGAAAAGATTGAGCAAAGAAATGGGTGATGAATTCAATCTATAATCTATGTTTTGTTGATTGTAATGTAGCAAAGTTTGTTTAAAGAAATGGTTAAGGAACCCAATATTTTTTAACTCTCGTCGATTGAAATTTTAATCATCATGTTTACAATTCATAAGGTTCATGTATTACATAATTTTTGTTTGTAAAAGTCTTCTTTTGTAAAACTACATATTTTTGGCTTGTAAATGTTTTCTTTTGTAAATTCACACAATATTTGTTTATAAAAGTTTTCTTTTGTAAAACTATATATAAAAATTATTTTAAATAAAAAAAAATAAAAAATAAAATAAAAAAAACTACATGTCTCTCCTCATCTTTCCACCAGTCAGTCTCCTCCTTGTACCGGGATGCCTCTACCCCTCTCTCTCTCTCTCTCTCTCTATGCTCCAGTGCTATACATTCATCGTACAGTGTCCTGTCTCACTCTTGCCCTCTGTCATCCTTCTCATCAGCTACCACACTTGTACTTTCACTCCCAAAACCATCACCTCCTCACTTGGAGTACGTTTCCTCCCCTGTATCCATGGATGACCCAAAGGCACGCATGACACCTGACAGTGGATGTGCAGGACTTGTATGCCTGCAAACAATGTCCCCAGTTGTGGCTGCATCCCGGAGGGACTGACCAGGGTGCATGATGTGCTGTGCTAGTAATCTGTTTCTTTCGCTGCCAGTGAAGTATCGGTTGGTGACTTTTGCTGGTGGTATGTTGACAGTTGAGGATGCTTGGTTTGTTATACTTCTGGACGTTGACACTGGATGGTCCCTGGCTAATTCCTTGTTCCATACGGGAGTTCACATGTGTGTCTTTATGTTGATGCAATGCATGTCTTTGCAAGTTCATAATGTTGTTTCAGGTGGGATGATGTGGATACCAAGTCAGATGCACTCATAGTGGCCCTTGCTGTGATGTTTTTGGAGGCAGGGAGTCTGGCACTGAGTGGGGTGTATTTTCTGTTTCCTTGTACTGATGTGAGCAGGTCTGGCTTGATGGGTGCAGGTACACATGGTGTCGGTTGGCTGGTGGTTGTTGTGCTTGCTGTTTTTGCATGTCAATCAGGGGGGCACTGGGTGCAGGGATATTGTTGTGAGGGCAGCTGTCACTGTACGATATTTGTTGGTGTGTTGTCATGAGGGTGGCACATCTAGCTGCATGGGAGTTGGGACACATGGTGATAGGAGTTGAGTGTGTGATTGCTTGCAGTTTTTGCATGTGTGTGCCTGCTGCATGGCTTCCCATTCACGCAGCTGTTCATGTCCTGTCTTTTATGCCAGTTGCCTCTGTGCCCTGCCTTCCTGTATGACTGGTGCCTCTTTGACCAGCTGCCTTGTGCCAGATCCTGTCTTCACTGCAATCGATGAGATGTTTGTATTCCGTCGTCATGGAGTTTCCATCATCAGCTTGTCTGGCAGTGTTTACTGCACTGCCCCAATGCCACATTAATCAGGGGATGCCATTTTGTGGCATTAGGAGTGCTTCCAAAGGGATCCTGGGTTTCCAATCTCTCAGTGATCTCTATTTGGGAGTCCTCTCAGTGTCGCTCTGACTCAGGCCCAGATCAATGTGTTCACAATGCCATCTGACCAGGACAAGGGGTAAGTGGCACCTGCTACTTCACTGCATGGCACTTTGGGGGGTAGGGAGTGTGGGTGGAGAAGGTATCACTTGGTGGGATATTTGAATTGCATTTGACCTAGGTGTGTGGATCTGACTACATGGATGTGGAGACACATGGCAATGGGTGGCTGGGGAGTTCTTATTTGCATTTGCTGCATGGCACTCAGGTTACAGTGGTCAGGGACTTTGTAGCCTGTGTTGTGGACAATGTATGGTTACCTCACAACAGAAAGATATTGCAATGACAGCCCACTAGGGAAAGGGGCTTGGTGGGCCCCGTTTTTGGGAAGTACTTGTGCTTTGTTTTGTATACAAAATGTGGAAATGGCAGCAGGGTATTATTAGTCCACTGCCATAGAGATCTCTGTCTTTATTTTAGCAAGCAGCATGCTGTGACCATGTAGTTCTTCATGTGTGATGCATTTCAAGTACAGTTTTCATCACCCACCTCATTGTCTACCACCTATTTAAATGCTTATATTCACATAATGTCCAGTCTCACATTGTCCATCTCATCTTCTCCAGCTTATTCACACAAGGATGACAGCCTCTTCACCTTCTGTAACTGTGAAATG
This sequence comes from Ambystoma mexicanum, assembly GCF_040938575.1. Classification (NCBI taxonomy): domain Eukaryota; kingdom Metazoa; phylum Chordata; class Amphibia; order Caudata; family Ambystomatidae; genus Ambystoma; species Ambystoma mexicanum. Next base: position 307,440,654 of record NC_090941.1, read on the forward strand.
ATTGGTTAGGCTTTCAATTACTCCACCCTATCTTGGGTTTTAACTACGTGATGTGCACATGGCCATCAACATGAGCTCAGTAGACTACTTCGGGGTCAGCCTGGTCCTTGCAAAGTAGGAGACTGTTTTCTCATCCCAGACACACAGGCGCCCCCATGAGGCCTCCCAACCGCATTCTTATTGACGTTGGCATTGCCCTTTACTCTCGCCGGTACAAATGATGGAGCTTGTTGTTCTCTGTAGCCTACTTTGTCTGGTACTCCTCCCAAGGGGTTGGCCTAGGGCTCCTGCATGTTCCATTGATCCATCTGATTCATGATGTATTTATTATCTTTCTCCCTGGGCGCCTGGTTATTCATATGGGATAAACACTATCCTTGTGGGTGCTGGTGTCCTAAATCTCAGCTCACGTTTTGGCAGCTGAGGACCTCTGCCCTGGCTCCCATGGATATGACTTTCTCAATGTGCAACACCCCAACTCCCATTTGAGTGCTTGCATTCTTGTGTTATTGTACAAAATTGTTACTTCATATATTTATATGTGGGTGTACGTGCATGTTCCTGTCCTTGCCTGGGGGTTGTGATGTGATAGTCGAGCAAGAGAAGACAGGGCCGTAGGATACACATAAAATCTGGGGGGGACAGGGGACACCTTGGGGACTATGCTTTTTTAATTTATTTATTGTGTTTTAGTCAAAGAACTCAACTTTTCACAACATTAAAATTAAAATAGCAGTACGTATTAAATTACAAATATCATCACTGTATAAAACAAGAGAAAAGAAGAAAAGAAAACAGAATAAAATTAAAGGATGCAGCAGCAAAGAACATGTCTTTATATATGCATTTCTGGATTTGTCAACTGACTGTGAGCTCATGTAAGAGAGAGGAAATCACAATTACTTCCAGTGGGCCACAGCTAGGACGCCAGCTCGTTAAGAGGCAGATCACCTGTATGTGGATTCCTGCCAAATAAAGCAGTTGCAGCCTTTTCTACCAACTGCAAGTTGCTACTTTTTTGTGTGGGGCAAGGAGACGTGTGTGTCTCTTGCAATGGAAGGATGGGGGTTTCAAAGAAAGAGGAAATCTTGCTTGTACCTCTGAGTAAGCCCTGTTATTGGAGTAGAGGGACCAGGTGTGTGATGTTGCTGCTTTGACTGTCCTCCAGGGTGTGGGGGGTACAGCAAACAAGGAGGATGAGCGAGCGCAAGCCCACCCCCTTATAAGCACTCCCCAGGTCCGCGGCCGGATGCGTCAGACCCGGGGGATGCCTAGTAGGTGGGGTGTATGTGGACCCAAGGGGGTGGCCAGAGGGGCAGCCCGCTATGTGGGCTGCCCCTCTAGCGCTCCTGTGAGGGCCGGGCCAGCCTCTCACGATGAGTCTGGTCCCTCTTATTCCATCTCATGCTGGCTTTAGAGCCTAGCCATTCTCTGCCTTTGTTATTCTGAATGCAGAGCTGGACTCTGTTCCTTTCTCGTTTAACATTTGCTGCAAAGCCTGATCTATTTGATTCTCTCATATGTTACTAGGACGGCAGAGCATGGTTCCTCTGCCCTGTTACACTATTCAAAGAGCCCCTATAGCGTTTCTTTGCCTCTCCTTTAGCTCACTGCTTGCTTGCGTAATACATACCTCCTTGCTTGAACACTCAACATATTCTCCCTAACACAGCAATGGCAGCTGCAGTCTGTCTTAACTGCTATTTGTTCCGTGTCTTGAATTGGCCTCTTATTTCCGCTTTACTGTCTGCCTGGGAAAGGCATTTGCCAGTCTCTGCCATAATGGTTCTACCATAAGAGGGCAACAGCTAGCCAATATTGGAAGAACATGAGCATATTATGCCAGAGGCGTGCAACTGCCTACCTACTGCCTACAAAAGAGACACAAATGTTGCCTTTGTTTCTAACAGTAATTCAGTGGATGAAGAAACGCGAGAACACACATATTGCTCATAAATGAAGGGGATGATGTCACACTTGGTTAAGACATTTTGATCACTCCAGGAGCTAATTTCCAGCTGCAACGAAGCGATTACCTTTTAGACTTCTGGCTTTAAATAATGTTAGTATCACCTGGAAAGCACAGAGGTTGCTCAACAGGGTTCCTGGAGCACGAGGGGTACGCTACTCGTGGGCCTGGATGATTGGAGGGCATTCTTACCCTGGTTTGGAGCCTGGCCCTTACAGCCATGATGGGGGGGAAGGGCCTATTGCTTTTGGTCAGACGTACCCTTTGAGGGTGGGCAGACATTGCCTCCTGCTTTAGCCCACTAACAGCTCTGCTTTACAACTTTATCACACATACCTGTCAGATGGCATGTACCTCAATGCTACTAATGTTATCAGCCTCGGAAGTCTGGAATCCTTTGCCACATCAAATGGGGTACAGGCTTGCCACCTGAGACTTACCCATGTCTGAGTCAGCATCTGTCACCCTGTGGGGAAGAAACACAGAAAGAGCAGGGCACAGTGCCCTTGTGGGTTTTTCACACTTCTTCCTCAGGGTGGGCACAATTCATTCCACAGAGAAAGTGGCACATTCTGGGCAACATTCTCCCACATTGACAATGTCACACAAAGAGCTAAATTGGCCGTTTGAAATACCTCTGTCGACTTATTATTGCGCAATCCACACTGATGGGTTTAAGCACCTGTTTAACGTGAGATTGCAATTAAGGGCATTTGCCAATGCACTCAAGAAGCACAGGACACGCTCTTACCAGCGACATGCCATTCTCACTCATTCTGATCACAAATTGCCATTTATATGGGGTCATGTTACATGTATTTATTTATTTATTACATGTGTAGCATCACACAAAACCCACAAGCATTAAGGCACAAAGTAAACTGCATGGAGTGGACCACTTCCATTGGCGCAAGTTTTTACTTTTCAGCCACAAAATGGAAGATTTTAGCGTAAAAGGCAGGTGAAATCACATTGCTTTTCCACTGTGGAAGAGTGTAAATACCTCGCGCAATTAGCGATTGCTGGCGGGATTGACAATGGCTTCCGCTGGACTCCGCCCACTTTTACCAGGTTTAATTTCCAAGGAGATCCCATAGGAATCCCTTTCCTTATTTCCAGCATGAGAATCCATGCTGGCAGGAAGGCCGCATTTGTCTGTTGGAGCGGGAAATACAGGGGGTCCTGGTGTGTCCACTCGGCTCCTGAACTCCACCCAGAAAATGCACAGAAATCCAGCCAATTACAAAAAGCGACAGTAATAGTGTTTTCCACCACTTTTTCTGAACCAATTGACCTGGAAAATGCTGTGTTGCATCGAAAGCTAAATGCATTGACTCCGCATATTATCCCACCGGAAGATTAAGCCAGGTGTTGAACACAGGTGTTACATATTTCTGTGCATTTGGAGCATTAACTCACTGAGCTACCTTACAAATTATATCTCTTCTGGGGCTTTACCGTCTTAACCCCTTAACTGCCATGGGTATTTCTGCCAAGGCCTTTTTTGGTGATTTCGGTATGTTGCCATTCAATCCCTTGTAACTTTTTTGTTACATAAGATATCTCAGCCAAATTTGGCGCCTTTTTTCCCCAAATGTAGGCGGTCGTAATGTTTCAGACTTTGGCAGGGATTGTGGGTAATACATTCTGGGGCGATTCACGCAAGTCAGACCATTGTGGATTCCCACGGGTGTCCTCTTTTCGGAAATGCATGAGGTTCCCTGTTTTCCTTGGTGGCTTTGACACCATAGGCCCAAATCTGTATGTTGTCCACATGAGCAAAATCTGCTCTGCCAAAAGGCTTGGGGTTACCAGTGGGTTAGCCTTTTCCCTTTGCGCCCAGGTAGGTGCACCCACACATGTGAGGTACCGTTTTAGTTGGGACACCTGTGTGAACGCAGGATGGTAGGACATGTGTTGTTGGCGGCGTGTTTCGGTGGGTGTCCAGAGTGAAATGTCTGATTGTGTTTTTTCCACCAAATTTCAGAGACATTTCCCTCTGCCCACCCACCGAAACACGCCACCAACAACAGATGTCCTACCTTCCCACGTTCCCAGAGGTGTCCCGACGAAAACGGTACCTCATATGTGTGGGTGCACCTACCTGGGTGCAAAGGGAAAAGGCTAACCCACTGATAACCCCAATCTAGCAATCTGCCCCCAGGGAGGGCTACATGAGATGCCCCCCATGTATTTGGGGTGGAGGGGAGAGGGCCACCCCCTTTCCACTAATAACATCCATGATGGTTCAGTGTCCCCCCACACCCACCCAAAACAAGTTATAATTTGTTTTATTTTTGTTTTGCCCCTTTCCTAGGGGCAGATGTGCACATGTGTGTGGCCATCTGCCCAGGGGGGCAAAATGTACTACCCCAGGCTTGGAGGCTGGATCTACCAATATTTGTCGTGGCCTCTACCCCCACCCCAAATGGATGGTGGGCATCTCATGTATCCCTTCCTAGCAGCAGAAATCTTCCCCCAGGGAGGGCTAAATAAGGTGCCCCCATCCACTTAGGGTGGGGGGAGGGCCACCCCTCCTTTCAAACACAAACACAATCCCGGTGCTCTAGTGGGCCCCGCCGGGCCCCTCACCCCACCCAAAACAAGTTATAACAATGTTTTTTGTTTTGTTTTTCCCCTTCTCTAGGGGCAAATGGGCACATGTGTGTGGCCATCTGCCCCCAGGGGGGTCAAAACGCACTGCCCCAATCTTGGGATGGTGGTTGTGTCAATATTTACAGTGGCCTCTCCCCCCTACCCCAAATGGATGGGGGGCATCTCATGTACCCCTTCCTAGGGGCAGAAATATGCCTCCAAGGAGGGCTACGTAAGGTGCCCCCATCCACTCAGGGTGGGGGGAGAGGGCCACCCCCCCTTTCAAACACAAAAACTCCTGGTGGTGTAGTGGGTCTCCCCGGTCCTCCCACCCCCACCCAAAACAAGTTATAATATATTTTTTGTTTTGCCCCTTCCCTAGGGGCAGATGGTCACACTTAGGGTGGGGGGAGAGGGCCATCCCTTTGCAAAAATCCCTGGTAGCTAGTTGTCCCACCCACACCCACCCAAAACTACGTTAAAAAAAATATTTTTTTGTTGTTTGCCCCCTTCCCTGGGGGCAGATGATCACCCATCTGCCCCCAGGGTATTGCCCCCATGCTTTGGAGGTCGGGGGGGAGAGGGCTGCTTACACAGTCAAGTCACACCAGCAGCTACCTCGAGGAGAGGGCAGGAGCCCCTCCTCCCTCCGCACACAGCAGCTCGCATTCGGAGCGCGAGCCGACCCACGCCGATGCCCACCCACGGCATCCAGCCACACCATGACGCTCCGGAGAGCCATCCACCATGGTAAGGCTCCCATGCCCCTGAGCACCCTTGCCTACATGAAGACACCCGATTTTGCACAAGGCTCTGTGCACGGGACCATGACATCGCTTTGCCTGACCTCCTCTGCCTGACCCTATGATGCCGGGCGCAGCGCGGCGCCATATCGAGGCTGGTGCCTCGTTGCTAGGCTACTAGCTTCTAGCAGCCTTTTGAACAGGCCGCATCCGCCGGCAGGCGGAAACGCCGGCGGCCTCACCCGAAGGCCCACATTAAGGCCCCTGTTTGCCCCCTGGACCCCAGTCACACCAGCAGCTACCTCGAGGAGAGGGCAGGAGCCCCTCCTCCCTCCGCACACAGCAGCTCGCATTCGGAGCGCGAGCCGACCCACGCCGATGCCCACCCACGGCATCCAGCCACACCACGACGCTCCGGAGAGCCATCCACCATGGTAAGGCTCCCATGCCCCTGAGCACCCTTGCCTACATGAAGACACCCGATTTTGCACAAGGCTCTGTGCACGGGACCACGACATCGCTTTGCCTGACCTCCTCTGCCTGACCCTATGATGCCGGGCGCAGCGCGGCGCCATATCGAGGCTGGTGCCTCGTTGCTAGGCTACTAGCTTCTAGCAGCCTTTTGAACAGGCCGCATCCGCCGGCAGGCGGAAACGCCGGCGGCCTCACCCGAAGGCCCACATTAAGGCCCCTGTTTGCCCCCTGGACCCCAGTCACACCAGCAGCTACCTCGAGGAGAGGGCAGGAGCCCCTCCTCCCTCCGCACACAGCAGCTCGCATTCGGAGCGCGAGCCGACCCACGCCGATGCCCACCCACGGCATCCAGCCACACCACGACGCTCCGGAGAGCCATCCACCATGGTAAGGCTCCCATGCCCCTGAGCACCCTTGCCTACATGAAGACACCCGATTTTGCACAAGGCTCTGTGCACGGGACCACGACATCGCTTTGCCTGACCTCCTCTGCCTGACCCTATGATGCCGGGCGCAGCGCGGCGCCATATCGAGGCTGGTGCCTCGTTGCTAGGCTACTAGCTTCTAGCAGCCTTTTGAACAGGCCGCATCCGCCGGCAGGCGGAAACGCTGGCGGCCTCACCCGAAGGCTCACATTAAGGCCCCTGTTTGCCCCCTGTTAGCACGCTGGAGCGCGCTACCCTGCCCGTGCTCACACCTGCAGTATGATCTCTATGCCAACATCACAACTGAAGGCCGGAGGAGTAGGAGATCCCACAACCCATTGCAGGAGCAGCAGGTTTCAGGAGCGTTGGTTACGAGTCTTGCCAGACGCAAGGTAGGCCATATGCCTCCCCTAGTTGTATTCCAGATTCCAGCCACCTGCCTGTTTATTTTCTCTTTCCTAGAGAGTTTGGGCACCCATTTGGGCCCTCTCTAGCATACGGCATCCAGCCTGTTTACCATTGCCACATGTTGAAACAGTACATGTATCTCAACTTCTACATTGTGCCCCTTGGTCGCTAATAGACCACACTTGATCTGTACTGTGCCTTATGGTCACCATATTTGACTTACATTGTGCCCTACGGTCGCTAATAGACTACATTTGATCTGCATTGTGCACCTTGGTCGCTAATAGACCACACTTGATCTGTACTGTGCCTTATGATCGCCATATTTGACTTACACTGTACCCTATGGTCACTAATAGACCACTTTTAATCTGCATTGTGCACCTTGGTCGCTAATAGACCACATTTGTCTTGCATTGTGCCTTATGGTCGCCATATTTAACTTACACTGTACCCTATGGTCACTAATAGACTACATTTGATCTGCATTGTGCACATTGGTCGCTAATAGACCACATTTGTCTTGCATTGTGCCTTATGGTCGCCATATTTGACTTACACTGTACCCTATGGTCACTAATAGACCACATTTGATCTGCATTGTGCCCCATGGTCGCCATATTTGACTTACACTGCACCCTATGGTCACTAATAGACCACATTTGATCTGCATTGTGCCCCATGGTCGGTAATAGACCACACCTGCACTGCCTATGGTCGCTAATAGACCACACCTGACTTGCATTGTGCCCTTGCGCTGATAGTTGCATTTAGCCTGCCCAGTCTTAGCCACCTCAATTGCCATTTGAAACTCCACCTATCGGTCTATTATCCAGTCACTTAGCATGTACTCCCGGGGTCTTGCCTACAGGTCACCCTGGCTACTATTGCATATCGCCTTCCTTATCACATTAGAAATACATCCACCTAAAATAAGCACCAATGTTAACACTCTGAGTCTTCGCACCACGTCCTATTCCACCCATTGCACCTGCCATATCATGCTCAACGCACAACAACCCAATACTGGACTTAAAATGACCCACTATCCAGATAGCACCACCCTACAAAGGCCATGCAACACTGTAGACAGAAACCTTAGACTACGTGCTCGCCTGTCCAAACTGCATGAGCTACCAGCCAAGAAGGCTGAACTATCAAAATCCCGAAACAAAATACAGTTACCCTTGAAGGGTATTGCGGAACCTACTAGGAAACAGGCTAAGCCCAACAGACCCAAACTAAATAACTCCAAACAGATAACTAAAGGTAGTCATAACACCACCAGCCCTAACTTAGCTGACCATAAACCATATCTCAAAGGTGCACTTATAAACGCCAGGTCGCTAGTCGCACATGCCACAGAGATCTCGGACATCATTGCCACAGACAACTTAGACTTTTTGGCCATCTCAGAATCCTGGCTACATGATGCGGCTGGCCCAGCCTTATCGCTAGCAGTCCCAGACAACTATACAATCCTACGTGCGGACAGACTTACCTCCCGAGGTGGAGGTCTAGCAATCATAGCTAAAACTAGCCTGGACATGAGGATCATCACTACTACCAATATGCAATCCTGTGAATGCCTCACGGCTAAAATAGCCATCGCCAACTCCCAAACCCTAAACATTATCCTCATCTACAGACCACCAGGTCCTATCGGAACCTTCTCTGAGGACATCTCGACATCCCTGTCCAATAACCTAAAAAATACATCCCAAACAATAGTGCTAGGAGACTTTAATCTAGGCTATAATGACAATAAGGACACCCAATCTTCAGCGATTGCTCTGACCTTGAAAGAGCTGGGATTCTCCCAAAAAGTTGAACTACCCACCCACAACAAAGGTCGCATCCTTGATTGGATAGCAGAACATAATTGCGAAGTAAATATTACGGATTCTGTACCGCAGTTCTGGACTGACCACCACCTGCTATTATTCTCAGTGACAACCCACCGGGTCACTGCCCCGTCCTCACTTGCCCCACCTCTGCCAACGAGAAATAAAAAACTAATGACAGTGGAAAATCTGATGCCCATTATAATACCTAAATTAAACTCACTACCTGACTGCATGGACCCTAATCTGTTAGTCGAACATTATAATGCAGTCATGTCCTCAGCCCTGGATCACATAGCCCGGCTCAAACTAAGAAATAGCAAACCTAAAAAACACCTCAATTCTTGGTTCACGCCCCACCTAAAAAATCTTAGGCTGGCCAAAAGAAAACTTGAAACTATTTGGAGACTTTCCCCATCTGTCAAAAATAAACTCAACCTCTCCAAAGCCTCCTCCCAATACAAGAAAGAAATACTACTAGCCAAACAAGAAACCTACAATACTAGAATATCCAACTCAAAATCTAGTGTCAAAGAACTGTTCAGCATTCTGAAAGAACTGGAAACACCCGTTGTACCCCAAGAAAACTGCACCAAGGATGAAAAATGGTGCTCTAGCATACAACTTGCTTTAACAAACAAAGTAGCAAGCCTACAAACCAAAATTGCCATCAAGAAGGCATCACTTACACCACACATCCCTCAGAGCTCAGCGCCACCGCCACTGCCCAAGTTAGGAGCCCGATTCTGCTTCTCTAAGGTATCGACCATAGAGGTAGAAAAGGTCATCCTGGGACTCAAACCGTCCAACTGTAAAGGCGACCAATGCCCAGCACAACTCATCAAGGATGCTGCGAGAGAACTGTCGCCATTTATAACCAAACTAATCAACTCTTCCTTTACCTCAGGTTCAGTACCGATCAACCTAAAAGAGTCCTGGGTACTGCCACTACTAAAGAAGCAAACCCTTGACCCTGCCATCCCGACTAACTTCAGGCCCATCACGACTGTGCCCTTTCTTCTAAAAATTTTAGATAAAGTGGCTTACTTGCAAATTCAAAGCTTCCTAGAGTCTAACCACCTACTTGGAACCCGTCAATCAGGATTCCGCCCGCAACATGGGACCGAAACAGCGTTAATAGACCTTAAGGCCCAAATAGACGATTGTAGAGACAATGGCCAAGCGGCCCTACTTCTCCTCCTGGACCTATCAGCGGCATTCGACTTAGTGGACCACACAGTCCTCTGTAGTCACCTCGACTCGGCAGCCCACTTTTCAAAAGAGGCCATAATTTGGATCCAGTCATTCCTGAGTAATCGGACCATGAGAGTCTTCGCTCCATCAGCCTCAGCAGACCCAATCCCTATAACATGCGGTGTTCCACAAGGATCTTGTGTGTCACCCACCCTCTATAATGTCTTCACAAAGCCTCTCTTTGATGAAATGGATCATCTGGGCATCGCTTATACTAACTACGCAGACGATACCCAGATCCTCCTCCCGCTCTCAGGAGACTACGCCAAGGACCTGGCCCTAGTGAACAGGATCTATAGCATCGTCCAGGCATGGATGGCCACACACGGCCTATGCCTGAACGATGATAAAACTGAGCTTATCATCCTGGGCACCACTACCTATATATCCAAACTCAGCCCTGATTACGACAACTTCATTATTGATGGGAACAACATAAAAGTAGCTCATGAAGTAAAAACCTTAGGATTTTACCTAGACGCCACCATGAACTTTACTAAACAAGTTAACTCTCTAGCTTCTGCCACAGCATATACATGCAAACTTATCAGAGCGAGCAAACAATTCCTCTCCACAGATAGTTGCATCACACTAGCCAGAGCCTTGATACTATCCAAATTAGATTATTGTAATGGACTTTACATTGGAGCTAATAAACAGACCATCCACAAAATTCAAGTGCTCCAGAACAATGCCTTGAGAGCAGCACTCAAGATTAATAGAAATGAGCATATATCCTCTACAAGAAGAGAATACAAATGGCTCGCCACCGCAGACAAAATTCATCTCAAAATCGCCTCCCTCACCCACAAATGTATCAACAACAAAGCTCCACCTTACCCCATGGATAGATTACGTAAAAGGACTTCTTCTAGACCTACCAGAATAGCCAACGCAAACTGCCTCCAAGTCCCGCGTTTCAAACTTGCCACTATAGGAGGAAATAGCTTCCCGGTCAAGGCTGCGCAGTTATGGAATTCCCTCCCCCATGACGTTAGAGAACCTCAGCCTTTCGCAAAATTTAGACAAAAACTCACCAGGTGGCTGAGAGCCAACGACAGCTAACTACTCCACTTGTCACATTGTACATTACTGTATATAATTATATATTACGCAAACAGGAGCAAACTCCTTGTTCCCCTGTCCTTGATCTCTACTTGTTCATATCTGCTTGCTGTAATATTGCTGATGTCTGTCTACTCTTCCTGCCTCTTCCTGTACGTGCAATTAGCCGAGCATATCTGTAACCAAGCTCGGCGCATCTCTGTACCTTCATCTGATTTCTATGTACCTGTAACTAAGTTGAGCATATCCTTATCTGTTTGCGCCCTGATACTCCAGGGTTTGGCGCGCTATACAAATAAATAAACTAAACTAAACTAAACTAAACAGTAAGCAGCCCCCTCCCCTCACTTCAAAAACAGATCCCTGCACAACACACCAAACATATTCTGGGGGGGATAAAAGACATTACATCCCCTCCACTTACAATTGTGGGGGGGATTTGTCCCCCCTGTTCCCCCTATGTCCTACGCCCATGAGAGAAGAGGCCTCGTTGTTCTGTTTTTCATACACAGCCTGCAAGGGTTGAGGCCTACTGTTTGATACAGCGTTAGTTCGTATTCTGTATGTCATCCACATGCAATATATTGTGACACTTCTGCATAGCAAGAGGTTTGTTTCACCTAAATATGTATGCGCTTCTACAATCCAAATTTCCCATCAGTCACCTCTACCCACATGATTCCACCTCCCCCATATTGTCCATCCATGTGCATTCCAGACATGCTTGTGTTAATTCCACGATTTATTTTGGGTGGGGCTGGGATCTGAAAGTGCTTCCCGACAACAAAATGTATTCTGTTGCTTCCATTTGCTATGACTGTGTTGTTGTTTGGTGCATGTTATATTATGTCTAGTGGGCACACACAGTTTGCCTTGTGCAGACACACATTCTCAGGGTATTGTTATGAGCACAGAGGATATGCCCCAATTTATCATTGAATGGCACAAGGGCACTGCCCTCACTGTGTGTGCTCCACAGGCACAGGGTTTCACGTAAAGTATGATTGCACCAGCTGGTTGCGTGCAGACTCTCCCTGTGCTCATTGGCCCACCAAGGACCAGGGTGGTGTCTGTGGGTGAGGGCGATATCCCATCTGCATTTTGACTTGGACACCAAGCCGTGTGGCTACATTATGCAGTACACATGCTGCAACAATGATTTTACAGAATACTGGTGGGGCATATAGGAATACATATATTTTCTTCAAAGAAGAAGGTATGTTGATATGTGTCTGAAACCCGACGAATTCCTATGACAAAGGGTATATCTGTTACTCCAAAATTCTCTTATAAACCTTAAAACATCTTTTTATTAAACACGTAGATAATACTACTCATAAAATGATCACATCACATAAAAAAGCTCCATGAAAAAACACCATGAAAAACCATGTAAAACAAATTTTACACAAAACAAAGACACAAGAATATATACATGTTGTGGGTTAAATCTCTTGATCACTCGATCAACACCATGTGAAACTTCACATTGGAGTTGTATTTCCTTTTTTACACACTGATATTTTGATTGTTACCTAGACCCAACTTGCACAAGTTTCTGTCCCTAAACACACAATAGATGTAGGACATTCATCAGGGGTATTTTGTTGCTTGTGTTCTATGGTGGTGAGCTTTTTTATGTGATGTGATCATTTTATGAGTAGTATTATCTACGTGTTTAATAAAAAGATGTTTTAAGGTTTATAAGAGAATTTTGGAGTAACAGATATACCCTTTGTCATAGGAATTCGTCGGGTTTCAGACACATATCAACATACCTTCTTCTTTGAAGAAAATATAGCTTAACCGTGTGGTAAGAAGCGTATGATCCCCCATTACACGGTGTAGACCGTTTGATAATAGCATATAGGAATACCCCATGAGAGTGGTCTAGGGAGCGTAAACGTGACTTAAGCACCCCAAATGTGTGCTCCTCTATACCACTTGTGGCCAAATGTGCTGCATTGTATCTTACCTCGACTGGTTTGGCAGGTTTTGCCATATTTTCCTGATGCCAGGGCATGGTGGGGTGTTGGCTGGGAGTAAATGTAGCTGTCATGCATGCTGCCAGGTAAATTGGTATTTACTTACATGATCACTCCATTTGCATCACAGACAACCTGCATGTGCTTGTGATTGTGGTATATGTGCTCTGTCATTCAGCAGGGGGCCATAGGGCAACATGTGTACAGTCTATGGCTCCAAGTACACATGGAAAGTGTACTACCGCGTAGAAATCCTGGCCCACTCTCTGCATTTCTTCAAATATTATTGGCATACATATATGTGCCTGGGCAAACATGCATGTGATGTGATACACGCCAAGATCTGGTGGAGACAATGGGAATGTGTGGCCTGTGAGATCCCACCAACTATTGCAGTGGTACGCTGGAATGAGCAGTGGCAATGAAATGTAGTGCTGTCAGCACCTTTTCAAGGGGGCAAGGGCCTGGGAGCAGATAGTGGGTGATTTTAGGTCTTGCTCCCACTCCCTGACAAGGTCTAGGATGATATGGGGTGAGAACCATTACCTGGCATACACCTGGTCATCAGGCATACCAAACAGAGTGGTGCATGTAGCAAAAATGCAGGGCCTGGGCATCCTCCTCCTCCTTCTTTGTCCATGGACTATGGCTCCTGTGATTGCAGCATTCATCGTGGCTGTGCGATGTTCATATAGTGTGCATTGCGTGCTTTATAAGCATTGGATACCTTGCGTGTTGAACTTTACGCCTGCTATCATGTGGCTGTTGGATCACAGGGTTTGCGTGTGACTTTTCCTGACGTAAGGTTGAGCGTTGGAATACATGAATTAGTTTGGGTTTGTGGTGGATTGGGTGTGCCATTGCTTCGTGTGTCCCGTCCCCCAACACGCCTACATTATTCATCATTCGGTGAGGAAAATGGGGCATATGCATATTCTGCACCCTATTTTTATCTCTGTGAAGGCCCCACCCATGCTCTGCAAGGAGTCTCACGCAATGCGCTCGACTGTGTGCAGACACATGTCAGACCATCACGGAGCCCTGCAAGTTCCAGAAAAGTCCAGTTTAGTCGATTCCATTAATCAACGAAGCAGGATTTTGCACGTAGAATGGCCTGCAAATCCCTAATTTCCCAGCCAAGTATTCCATGAATCGGGCCCGCCTGTTTTGTGAGAAGGAAGAAACATGCCGAAAACCAGGTGCTTGCTACGAGATGTCACTAATTTATCACCAGTTATTATGGTTTTGAAATATTTGCGCTAGAGGATCTGCTCTTTCATCATCACACACTAGTCATGCTACTGTCATATCTGGCATGGCTGGAGCAGAGGTAGTTTGTCCCCTCCAGGCATCCATTAATTCCTCCTTGCAGGCATCTGTACCAACAGACCATTGGACAAATACACGCTCAAAAAGCCGCCTTTCTATTCTCAGGAGCTGCACACTCCATTTTGGAAACTAAGCAAGCTTCCAGCTCTATGGAACTACACAAAGATGCAGAAGTCTGAACTAGAAAGATTTGCATACGTGTATGTGGCTCAATGCTTCAGAGGGAATATCCCCATTTAGCAGTCACATAATGATGTCAGCACTGAAGAGGGGGGGTCAATTTACATGACTTCTTGATGAGCGTCAACAGCTGCTTCATGTAAAATATGTGAACTACAGTGTATCCTTGACACACTCCACATTGTAGAAGCTTATATGAAATTCCTTCTGATGGTTAATTGATATGGCATTCGGTTTTGGCTGGCATTACCAAACATACCCATTAGTTACTCTCCCAGGCAGTCTTCAGAAGAGCTAGGCTGCTGCAAGGGTCAGTGGGTGGCTGCTCGCTTTCCCGCCAGCAGGTGTTAACCTGTGGGGTTCGGCTGAATTAATGCTTTCTGTAAGCAGGGCAGTAAAATCATTCTGCACAAGTGGTATTTCTCAAATGCTGCTTGCAGTATTTCAGAGATATGTGCTTAATTTGGGGGGGATGTTTGCCAAGGATGAACCCCAGCACCTTTTTCTTCTGAGCACCAGCACTTATGGCCTCAGATTCAGTTTGATTACAAAGAGGTGCTTTGGCAACTCAATTATTTTCAGTCATAGCTACACAATAAGCAACAACAGTGTGCACGGGCCATGTGCCACTTTATCCTGGACCAGTTCCTTGTTATTCATGAACCTGATGAGCCACGCAGGCACTGCTGTGCTTGATATCCATTATCCATTAATAATAATAGTAATAATACTTTATAATAATAATCAGACTAAAGTGACAGCAGGGGGCACTCATGCAGGCCATTCCCTCACATCCTGCCAGTCACGCTGCATGATATTTGCACCACTCTGGCTAATTAAATAACTGGCAGCACTTCGGCAAGGTAAAAAAAAGAAACTGTGAAGATGGTTCATTAATGACTCTTCTGTGCTTTGCAAATGCTAGAGATTGGAAATCAGAATGTGCATTTTCGTGCACACATTCTCAGGTCCTTCCCTTCACCTGTGGGGACAATCATTTTTTGAGCTGCTGCCATTGTTTTACAACGAACAATATATTTATTTTCTCATTCTGGGTGAAGATAAAAATATGGGTTATTTTTTTAGAAAATATTCAGACTTACAATCGTGCACTAATTACTGTAATGTTCCAGACCGCCGCCTGCGCGCCAATGGTTTTCTGTGCTATTCCTCGCCGACTTGCACCGCTGCGAGGAGGGCTCCGGCACCGCGAGTCCTTTCACCTGACTCGTCGCCAATGTAATGTTCCAGACCACCTTCTGTCTATACGATCACCCACACATTATCCCTCAGTCACACACAGGAATGAGGAGACGGAGAAGGGAGAAGGATACAAACACTTCTTTAATCCCCTCACTCCAACATGAGACAAAACTTCCCTTATCCCGCCCCTCCCCTTCCCATAGCCCCATGTCCCTCTCCACGTGATATGGGAGCTGGCTAAATGCAACAACTTCACCCCCGCCCGTTCTAAACACAACAATGTACCTTAGTTCAATTCCTCAATGAGTCTCTGAGGCCGGTTGCGAGCCCTCTGGGGCCGAGCTGTCACTCTCGGTAATAAACCATTCTCAGTGTCCTTCTAAGGTGAGTGGTCCTGGTCTTCAAACAAGTCTTCACCATAACCCTCATAGGACAGATCCCACCCTTGAGTTGGAGATTCTGCGGTGTAAGATCCTGATGGGACAATTCCTGGCATTCTTTTGAAGTGTGAAGAATTTCGGGTGATGTTCCTCCATTCACCTTCTGTGGAGATGAGAGATCCCTTTACGTGTGTCACAGTGAAGGGTTCCTTGCTGAAAGCAGCCACGTTCTTTCTGACTTGCGGTTGAGGCGCTACTACATCACTTGGTTCCAGGTCATTCTGTCTTCCTCTCCTAATTGCATCCACTCGCTTCTTCATGCTCTCCATCTGTCTGGTGTCATGGTCCCTCATTTCAGCATCTCCTTGATATCTCTCTTCCAGGCTGGTGGCATGCGGCAGTCTCGTCCGTATGTTCCTGCCGAACATTATCTCTGATGGCTTCTTTCCAGTCGTGCTGTGTAGGGTGTTGCGATAGTCTTGCAGCAGTTGGTATAAAATCTTCTCTACAGGTTCCCCTGTCACCTGGGCGATTTGCACATTCCTTTTGACATTACTCATAAAATGTTCTACCGTGCCATTGGCTTGAGGCCATAACGGTGTGATTCTTCGGTGTCAAGTGTGGCTATGGTGTGGAATGCAGAGGTGGATGGCACTAGCTGCAGATCAGGGAAACAAGAGTACTCGTCCACAGCCACTATTATGTAGTCACCCCCTTCCAGTGGTCCGATGAAATCTATGGCCATTTTGTCCCATGCTTTTTCTGGGAGGACTGTCATTGGTAGAGGCTCTGGTCATGTATGTGGATTGATGACTGCGCATCTGGGACAGTGTTTGAGTAATTCTTCCACTTGGGAATCTAGCTGGGGAAACAACACCTTTGGTTTGAGCATTCTCTTTGTGGATACAATGCATCTATGACCTTCATGAGCCAGTTCCTGTACTTTCTTTCGTAGTGTTCGTGGAATCACTATTTTTGTTCCTTTTAATAGGAGACCTCCCTCTGTTTTGGCCAATTCCTCTTCCACAGCTACCAAGCAGCTGATGTCTTGCTTGGTTTCCTCACAGTCGCCATTTCACGCTTGTTTTGCTTACTTCCAGCGGCCTGTCTCCAGACTTCTGAGGATGACCTCTAGGCCTTGGTCATTTTCTGTCTTTTGAGCGATCTGGTGCGGGTTCAGACCTTTTGGTGTATTCATGTGTACGATATAGTGGATGTATTGATCCGCGATAGAGTGGGTGGATGGTGATTCCTTGCAAGGGTGATGTGAAAGAAAGTCTGCTGGGTTACGGTCTTTTCCTGGTCTGTGAATGATGTTAAAGCTGTAGTCTTCCAGGCTCAGTGCCCATCTGGCGATTCTTGGCGGCATCTTTGCTTGGGGATTTCCATATATATGAAGAACAGTGCCTGGTGGTCCGTCACTATTGTGAACGGTTTTCCGTATAGGAAGAGGTGGAAATGCTCACAGGCCCATACCACTGCGAGTCCTTCCTTTTTGGCCTGTAAGTATGCCTGTTTGGTCTTTGAGAGGCTCCTGCTGGCGTATGCCACAATTTGTCTCGTGGAGTTGTCTTGTGCGTCAATCTGTGCCAGGATGGCACCCAGGCCCACTGAGCTGGCATCGACAATCAGTTCTGTCGCTCTCTTGGAGTTGAAATAGGCCATGTTTTTGGCGTCCGATATCCATTGTATAATTGTCTGGAACGCTTGTTGGCATTCCTTGGTCCACATGAATTCCGTGTGCTATTGTGAGTGCTCCGAGGGGCTCATTTACTGATGCAAAGTATTTTATGTAACGGCTGCAATAGCTGGCAAACCCAAGAAACGAGAGCAGGTCCGAGAGGTTCTGAAGCGGCTCTGCATCAGTGAGCGCCGTTACCTTTACAGGATATGGGGTCATGTCTTGCGAAGAAAATAAGTGTCCAAAGAAACTTAGGGTTTGCTTCCTGAATTCACATTTCTCTTTGGTGAGGGTGAGTTGGGCTTCCTCCAGAGCCATACATACCCGAGTGAGTTTGTTGTCATGCTGTTCATGATCTTGGTCGAAAATTAAAATGTCATCGCTGTATTTCAGGCAGTCGGGTATGTGCTTTATAATGTTGTGTATTTCCGACTGAAATATTTCGGCAGCCGACGAGACGACAAAACTGAGGCGCTTATATCTATATAGCCCTAGATAGGTGACAAATGTGGTGATATATCAAGAGTCTTTATTTAATTCCAGCTGGTGGTATCCCTTGTTGAGGTCCAGCTTGGAAAACACAGTGGCTTCATTAAGCAGGTACACCATATCAGTAATGTGTGGGGCTTGGTGGCGTTCCTTCAGGATGGCCTCATTTGGCCGTCTCGTGTCCACACATATGCAGATGTCTGTGAAGTACTTTTTTGGTACGGGGACTGTGGGGGACACTCACAGTGTGGGACCTTCCGCAAGCTCTATGATGTCTGCGTCAAGGAGTTTGAGAAGTTCTTCCTCTACTTGCTTCTGAAAGTTTATTGGTATTCCTCGATATTGCTGCGCTTTGGGGGGCACTTGAGGGTCAATGTGGAGTTTGATCTGCCGGCCTTTTAGCTTTCCCAGTCCTTGGAATAATCAAGGGAATAGTTGTTCGATCTTTGCGGCTGGGTCGAGGTATTTGTGAGCCATGAGCCGATACAGTACGTGAATGAGGCCCATGTAGATGGCGGCTTTGTAACTCAGGATGCACCCACTCTTGGTGGCTGCTTTCACAACATGCATCGGAATCTTCTTTGTTTGTCCTTTGTAGCTGCAAGATGCCATGAAATGTCCTTTGCATGGTAGTGGCATTTCCGACCCGTAGGGATAAATGTGGACTTCTACAGATCAAAGTCATGGGGCATGGAGCAGTTTGTCATATACTTCTTCGCGTATGACGTTCACGGTCGCTCCTGTGTCCACTAAGAATTCGAGTAGGGTTGGGCTATGCTCCTTTGCTGTCTGGTTGCCTAGTGCATATAGACACCCCCTCTCTTTTGGTTCTTCTCGATGTCTCTCCTTTCTTCTGGTATTCTCTTCAGACGATGCACTCCATATGCTGTCAGTTTTTGAGTGTTCGATGAGGTACCGCACATATCTTCTCGGTCTTCTCCTGTTTCTAGATGACGTTGATTTGTGGTCTTGTCAGTCTCCGGACGTCCTGTCTTGCAACCTCTTGTCTGCCCTATCCTCTTGGGGTCTGCGCTGGGGTGACTTGTATGAATGACTTGATGTTCTGGGAGTTCTTTGCATCTGCCTCACCTTGCCCTGTGGTGTTCATCGCCCCAGTACCTTCCCCTCTGAGCTGACTACGGTACAGGTAGCATAACGCTTTGAAATAATTGTCTCCTCCACAGGCCGAACACTGTTGCCCGATGGCGGGGCACGGGCCTTCATGTGGGAATTCATATCCGCATCTATAGCAGAACGGTTCACCATTCCCTCTGTTTGTCATTTTCAGCTTGTTGATGCTCTCACCTCTGCCATGAGAGATTTTAGTGCCACTTAATCCCTCAATTTGGGATGCTAGGGCCACGCGTGAGATCCAGGATTTCTTCTAGGGTGCGAGGTTTTTGTAATAGCCTTTTTATGAAATCTGCGCATTCACACCCTACAATGATTTGCGAAAGCAGTGCTTCATCGTTAGAATAGTTGTTGAAGTCGCAGTGCTTCAATTTCACTCTCACGCGCATGACAATTGTGTCCATTGATTCCCTGTTTGTTTGTTTGGTTGTGTGGTATATGTGCCTTTCATAATCCACATTTGTATGTGGGGTGAAATAGTCTGATAACGCTGATTTGAGATTTGCATATGTGTCTGTTGTGTCCGTGGGCAGCTCATCCACAATGTTTCTGACATTGGGTCCTATGGACAATGTAAGGAGGCTGTGCTTTTTTTCATCATCCAAAGGTCCAATGGCCTTGATGCATACTTCAAAGTCCCTCACCCATCTTTTCCATTGAGGCCCTAGACTGCTGGATTTGGTAAAATCAAAATGTGTCGATAGTTGAGTGATAGGGCTGTCCTGGATTCTGACAGGAAGTACTGGAGCTGGGTTGAGAGGCACAGTGAGAGTGTCATCTCCTGACATCTTGCTTGATGAGTTCTTTTACTTGGTCAAAAAGCCTGGGTATGGAGAATTCAGGATATCTTTCTCTTGGAACTGTTTGGGGCCTCCCAAACAGCTTAATGGTATTCTTTGCATTAATGGTGTTGACTAATCTCTCTAGTGGACATGCGTCATTGTTTGCAGTCCTTGGAGTCATGTTGTGTGGGAGAACATGCTGCTCTGATGCCTGTGATCCTCCTGTTCGTGTGCGAAAAGCACCCTCTACTGTCCTCGTGGTGTGCCGTGTATTTGCGCAAATGTGCGCTTCCAAACAGTCTTGTTTCCAGACCAGACTGTCTCTGGTGTGTCTGTACCTGGCCTCCGTTTCTCCCTCACCACTTTCACTGTCTGTGTCTCTCCGAGCCACGTGGGGCCACGTTTGTCGGAAGCTCGCTCTGGGTAGGCGGAGGCAGCAGCGCACAGGCCTTTGTCACCCGCCGCTCCTCACGCACCTTAGCGAGCTTACGGGTAGGGGTGAGCGGGAAAATGCTTCCGCTTTGTGTTTTTATTTTCTTTTTCATTGCAGGCAGGTGGAGGTAGCAGCGCATGGGCCTTTGTCACCCAGGACTCCTCACACGCCTTGCGCTTGGGGGTGGGGCCCGATGCCTCCGCACCAATGGCATTCTGTGCTGTCCCTTGCCGACTCGCACCGCTGCGAGGAGAGCTCCGGCACCTCAGGTCCTGTCACCCGACTCATCGCCAATGTAATGTTCCAGACCGCCTTCGGTCTATACGATCACCCACACGGTCTCCCTCAGTCACACGCAGGAATGAGGAGACGTGGACGGGAGGAGGATACAAACACTTCTTTAATCCTCTCACTCCAACATGAAACTAAACTTCCCTTATCCCACCCCTCCCTTCCCATAGCCCCATGTCCCTCTCCAAGTGATGGGGGAGCTGGCTAAAAGTAAAAGGTCACAATTACCACTTCATCTAGGGAGGATAGCTCAGGGGCAACATGCTCGCCTTGGAAGCAATGCAACGTGGAGCAACACAGGTTCGATCCCCGGGTCTGTGCTTAGAAACCTCTGGGTATTAAATAACCAATTACAATTACTTCTGGCATAGCACATGCAGTGAATATTGCATGTACTACTGGTACATATTTCTGTAAAATCTGAGCATTTCTGAAGTACCAACAATACCACCTAATCAGTGGTCTTCAAACTGTGGTGCTGACCCCCCTAGCGGGGCCCGAAGGATGGCCAGGGGGGTTGCAACGCTCTTCAAAATAGGAGTACAGTGTCTGATTTCAATAGAAAATATAAACAGATATGGCATCTGCAGGGTCCCAGCAACACTATTTATGCTCGAGGAGGGAGAGGGGGCTCAACAATATTTTAACTCAAGGGGGGCTCAGCATCAAAAAGTTTGAATACCACTGTCCTAATTGCTCAAGGGAAGAACTACCTAAAAAAACCTGCATTGCAATTTGTATATGCATTTTTGTATTTATTTGTGCTTATTGGCAAAGCTGTGAACTAACAAATTAAAAACAGTACAAATTGAATGCAAAAAAAATTATATCCAGTTTTATGTAGAAGAAAGAAAATAAATTTTCAGATGTGCCAAGGGAAGAAGACTGAGGCGCTGGTTGTTGGCCATGGCAACAGTTTTGACTTTTATGTTGGCTTGTGCAATGCACAGAGAGTCTTATCTTCTTTAATGATTTAGTCAGAGATATAGGGAAATATATATATATATTCAGTGAAAAAACTTTGTTAAAGGGACGTTATGGATAAGTTGCGCTACTAAAAACCTATGAAATTCAGTGAAAAAACTTTGTTAAAGGGACGTTATGGTTCAAAGTAAAACCGGAAAACCCCTGAAATTCGGCAGTTATGGTAAGATAAGCAACCATAACTCGCGCCACCGTGCAATGCTAACACTAACACCCAGGACATCACAAATGTCATTGATGACATCACTGATGACATCACATGTCTGGCTCTCCCTTTTTTAACTTTACTGACATATCTAGGCCACATAGTTTTCTTTAGTAAAAGTCAGGAAGTAAAAATTGAAAAGGTACTATATTTGTAGACTTAGAGACAAGTCACATCATATGAAACATATACATAGCGGAAGACACAGGCTTGAAAGAGAGCAATCCTTTCTGTGCATGAAGATAATCATTAGGGTTATCAGCACTTTCTCATAGTTTTATTTTTATTACTCTACCTTCCCTGTATATGCTCATATTTGTATACATTGTACTCACACTCCTTTCCTTAGGGTGCAGTCACATCATGTGATACACATACATATGGTAAGTAGCAGCTTTCAAACAGAGCAATTATTTCTCTGCATAAAGACAATCAGTTAGGTTATGAACTCTTTCTGCTACTACTTCTGCTTTTTTGTTTACTTCACTGTCCCTGTATATACTCATATTTCTATGTGTTGTTGTCTCTTTGTGTTTTGTCTGTAATAATGCAATTATGTATTAAGTGGGTTTTATTATCTACTTATTACATGTTTCACAGTACGCAAAACTCTAATAAGAAAGCAATTATCATTTCACTATTCAACATGGCAAGATTATGAATATTGCACCTTCATCATGTATGCTGCACACACGCCTATGTTTCTGCATGAGTAGCTTAGTATACTGCATAGAACTTCATAATAGAATGCTATTTATATCAATGCATTGCTTAATGCACTAATTAGCTCATGATATTTATCCCAATGATCCTTGACAGTTTTTGGTCAGCTTTATAAGAATCCCTTGTACAGAGTTTTCATGAAAAGTAAATGCACATGTGATGTCATCAGTGATGTCATCAATGACATTTGTGATGTCATCTTTGATGTCCTGGGTGTTGGTGTTAGCATTGCACGGTGGCGCGAGTTATGGTTGCTTATTTTACCATAACTGCCGAATTTCAAGGGTTTTTCGGTTTTACTTTGAACCATAACGTCCCTTTAACAAAGTTTTTTCACTGAATTTCATAGGTTTTTAGTAGCGCAACTTATCCATAACGTCCCTTTAACAAAGTTTTTTCACTGAATATATATAGATATTTTTTCAGTAAAAAAAACGTTCTTAAAGGGACGTTATGGTTAAGTTGTGCTACTAAAAACCTATCAGATTCAGTAAAAAAACTTTGTTAAAGGGACGTTATGGTTCCAAGTAAAACCGAAAACCCCTGGAATTCGCCAGTTATGGTAAGCTAAGCAACCATAACTCGCGCCACCACTGTGCACGGCTAAGACTAACACTCAGGTCATCAAAGATGACATCACAAATGCCACAAATTTAGGAGCATCCATAAAAGCATGTGGATATGTGGTGCTCCTCTGGCTTGGCATTCTTTTCTCCAAAAGAAGTGTTGTACTTCTCCAATGGGAGGAACATTTTTATTACAAATAAAATGTAGCATAGCAATGAAGCAATGGTGAAAATATCTTGAAACATTAACTTGAAACATTAACCGGATCCTGAGAACAAAGTCCTCCAGGTGTTAGTATATCTATGTTTGTTTTGTTTTTGTTTGATATGCGTAGGAAATCATGTAAATCTTCCCATGCATATTCTGCACAACTTAATGTAACAAACCAAGTGGGTGGGCCAAGGTTTCTGATCATAAAACGTACATCTCCATGACGTCGAAACCAGTACTCTTTAGTACCACGCATATTTGCTAATAGATTTGTAATATTTGATTCTAAAACCTCATCTTTTTGTTGAACTTTATGTAATAATTGTGTAGCTGTCATATTTTGAAAGTGTGATCCTGATTTTAATATGTGTGCAACTCCGTAACATAAAGTTGCTAGTTCACTTTCATAGAGTAGGTGGAATATGTATTCCACATTTTGTCTAAATCTGGGATCTTCAGAATACATCCGTAATGACCGGTATTCTGATGCTGATATTTGAATAGGTCTATCATCGTACCTTCCTCCTTTGCCAGTAGGAAAGAGTACTGGAAAAGCACGTGCTTCTATACTTTTTTCCCATATGCTGATTGGTGATCCTTTTGTTTGACGCATTTGGTACGTTTCCAGTGCATCTTCTATGGTGTCATTAGAGTGCAATGGATGAATTGTATAATGGTCTAAAGTGTTTGATATTGTAGCATGATCTAGGAGCTCAAATTGACCAGCTTCTTGTGTCTCTTGAATTATTTCAGTTGTATCTTTCAAGTTTTCTTCAATATTAATTTCTTTGTAATATTCATTATTCTCTTTAAGATATTGCAAGGCTTCTCTAACTTTATGGAAATCTACCAGCTGTTGCCAATTTTTTTAATCTTTTGTAGGTACTCCATTTACCAAGATAATTAAAGATTGTTGCATTGGACGTTGCACTCCTAGAGTGTGCACATTTTCTTTTAGATCTAATGGTAAATACAATACTTTTCCACAAATACCTTTCACTAATTCAGAGGGCGGTAATTTTGCAGTTTTTGGTTGAAGGCGTATTATTGCTTGAAATGGGTGCACTGTTTGAATTATGATGCTCTCATATAAATTAAGTTGTTGAAGGGGTTTTGGTAGTGGATATAATTCCAAATTATTTGTGATAGCACGTGAAGGAGTTTGGTTGTTGTCAAGTTTTGTAGTGCAGTAACTGCAAAGTATTATGGGGTCAGTTATTTCGTATTTGTTTTCTGCTATAAGGTATAAAGCTAATTCAAACCATTTAGAATCTTCATTGTCTTCTATTTTGTATGATAGGTCTACAGTTTTTGTGTTACTTTTATAAAAAGTTCTGCGGCAACATACACACACATGGTTTGGTACTTCAGCTGAAGTACTTCCAAATTTTAGTATTTCTTTTTTGTATGTGTTTAGCAAAAGGTTGCCATGTGTAGAATTGTTACTAATTTGGTTTACAACTAATTCATTCTGTAACTGGGTTTCACTTCCAAAATATTTTGTCTGGATATAGTCGATTTCTTCTAGTAGGTCTTTTGCTGTACCATGTAGAAGAATGTTATTTAAATTGGCTAGTGCTAAAGCAGGACTTTTAGCATAGTACAGTTTATAAACTAGATTTCTTATAGTTGCATGATGTGTTGATATCCTTTTGATATCATTGAAGGTTGTTTTGCAAGTAGGTCCTGTAATGCAGGCCAATGAATGCCCTTGTAGTCCTGTGTACTTGCGTACTGGACAAGTATCCATATTTTGCAGTAGTTTAATTTTGATTTAGTCTTTGCTTTTCACATATTGATTGAGGAATTTCCGTAGAGACTTGAACATTTTTTTGGGAATGTTACACATTGACGTGCATGGCCATTTGTACACTAGATGTTCTGATTCAGTTGAATGGAGGGGTAATTCTAAGTTTTCAGGGCATATTTTTGTAACGAGTACTTCTTGTTCCATTATGGTATTATTAATTTTTTCATAACCTCGACCACTGCTATGTATGGCTATTGTATTTGTTTGGTTTTGTTTGTACGCTTCTTCATTAAAGTATGGTTCTGTGCTCGTAGTGTGATTCCATTGACCTCCACAGATACTTAAGAAGTTCTTTCTGTTGACATTTCGTTTATTGCAAAATCTTTTTTGTAATTTAGTTATTAGTTTTGTTAGTGGTTTCATTTTGTTTAACACTAAAATAAATAACTTTGTTTTGAGAAGAAGTGCACTGTCTATTAACACTTCTAAGATTACTTTCCTACGATAGGTTTGAAGTGTTGAACCTGGTTTCTCTCCTGTTTTTATAAGATTTTGAAGGACTTTGTGACGGAACATTTTGGCTAAAATACTTTTCTTGGTATGCTTACTTTGTACTATATCAAGATTTATAGAAGCAGTTTTATCTGTAGTGGTAGTTGATTTTTTGTTAATTGTTTTCTGGTTCGTTTTACATTTCGATAGAGGAGGCAAAGTTTTTGTACTTGAAACTTCTTGTGTTTCACTAAATGACTGTATTAGCTGTTTTGTTTGAACTTTTTTTTACAAATTCTGCTAGAGATGGATGCTTATGTTGGCCACTTCTATTTTCATTTCCTCTACTTCTACGTTGCTTTCTACGTACTTGATTTTTGGTAGGCATTCTTTAGGTTCTGTTGAAAAAATAAACAAGATATGGGTTGGGGTGTTCTGCAATGTATGTGTGCTGTGTGCATGAGTGTTTGAGTAAGATGATGTATGTAATGGTGTCTGGTTGTACATTGGGAACTACAACTAGTAGGGATGTGTATTCTTCAATTAATATGTTACTAAACCCAGGTTCAGATGACAGAAAAAAATAAGCTAGTGGTGTGGAGAAGTACAAATAGTAAATCTAATGTATACAATTAAAACAGTTGTTTGTTCTATAACATGAAAATTCTAGCGATTGAGTTGGGTAATTTGTGTGTCCAAAAGTACAAATTTTTGCATCATTCTGACTGTAAATCGCTGTTTAAGACATGGGGATTTTTGGACAGAATGGTTCACAATCTCTATTGTTAGGCACAGAAATAGCATGAATTACCTTTACATTATGTTTCAGTAATAATACAAATATTATGGTGATATTCTACTTACTTTTTTTCTAAAATGAACAGGGTAATTCTTAGTTCTTCTTTGTTCTTCAAATTCGTCTGTTTCTTTTCAGGAGAATGGTCTTCACTGCAATTGTAAAAGAAACAAATTAGTAATTTCGTTTGTATATAGCATTGTTTTTAATTTAGATATTAATTTTTTTAATTGAAATCCTCAGCGCCTTCCTCAAAACCATTAAAACTATCTTATTCACATAAAATACGTTGCACCATTTCAATACATATGATATGTTCTTAATGAACAAATTGTATTGCAATGAGTAGCTGTAACAAACAAAATATCTTTAGTATGTCTTATGAAATTCATAATGTACCACTGAATACCACTATTTCTGTAACTAAGCTGTTCTAGGTAATAGTGCCTTAATGTCATGCTTAAATTAATGTAATCAAATAAATAAACAAATAAAAATATGTAATTGTATAAGTATTATTTTTTGAGATTTGAACATAGAGTGTGCATGCATGCAATTTTGTTTGAATATATGTAGTTTATAAATCTCATTTCAAAAATGTTAGTTTACCATGATTTCATAGTGTGTATATAAAGAAAGTAAATAGTATAAAGGTTTATATGTGATAGTTGATTTTAGGAAATTGGAAAAAATACAGTACATTCATTTTACAGATTACACAAGCTAAAAGTCAGTTTAAAAATGTGTTCATGTACTGTACAGAAAATATGCATACCTGTAGTTTGGGTTCATGCATATGGATATGCATGGAGCTGCAAGTAGAAATCTTGGAGACTTGTACAGTATTTCTTGTAGATGGTGCTTTTTCAATGATATGACACTTGTACTCAGAGAGATTCACAGTACATTTGCAGTGCTCATCTATGATGATGCAGTTAGATGTAGAGGTCTTGAATGTGATTGGTGCATGGTCATGTGATTTCTTAGCTACATCCAATAAGGGAATGGCACAGAGAGTGAAGTGGAAATGGTAGAAGGGCTGTTCATGTTACGATATGTCTGCGGACATGGCGGTAGTTCGCAGACATCGGGAGTTACATCCGGGGATTTTTGGGTTCAGAAGTCATGCAAATGAGAATGAGCACTGAAAGGGATTGGTCAAGAAAGTTTAGTGGGTGTGTTGTGCCAGGAGAGAGTTTCTCAGATACTCTTTTTGCTGAGAGAACAACAGATAGCTATGGCTGTGTCTTTCAGAAAACAGATTGTTTGGATTTTGGGAGATTCGTGGATACATTGGTTGAAGGTGCATATGCACAAAGCTGTGGAGTAGCTATAGATCTTGGATTTCCACATGTGGAAGTACACTGGCATGGAATACGTGGAATGAAGTGGTTGGACTTGCTACCTCTCTATGCTACTTTGGAAACAGAGCAACATCCAGACATAATTGTAATTCATTGTGGAGGGAACAGTTTAGGACATGTGTCTGGAATTTCTTTGCAATTTGCTATGAAAGAAGTACTTGGGAAAGTCATGGACATGTTTCCTAATTCTCAAGTAATATTTTCACGGATTGCGCAGAGACAAATGTGGCTTTGTTCTTCTTCATGTGGTCCACAAATGGAAAAAGCAAGGCGCAATGTTAATAAGGCTGTTTGTGCATTTCTAAGAGATTTTGGCATGTCCTCTTTTCACAATGAAAATATTATGTTTCGTACTACATACATTTTTCGCAGAGATGTAGTCCATCCTATTTATGCTGGCAATCAGATTTTTCTGAGAAACGTACAAAATGTATTGCAACCTTTTTTAGAAATACAGCATCCATTTTGAAGTAGGTGTTAAGTATTTATAATTTTTGACATACAAACACCTCCCAAAGGCTCTTTTCGGAGCCACCACTACCTCCCAGAGAAAAATGCAATGGCTACAATAGGGCAGCACCCCAATTTTTTTTATGTTCGCGAACTGTCCGTGGACTTTCAAGAAATACGAACGATCAGCGTGGGCGCGGTCACATGACACCTTCACGAACATGTCTGCGAAGGAAGCACCTGTTCGCAGGACACCAAATGCACAGACATTGGTTTGCGCATGCCCATTGATGTTCTACGGACACTGTTCGGGTCCTGAAGTAATTAAAAGTGCGTCACACAGCGAACGAACATTTCAGAACAGCAATTGTGTTCTTAGAACAGATTCAACTTGCTAGCGAACAGTACGGACAGGTAGAGTGTTCTTTAGGACACCTGCATTTTCGTTTATTTACGAACATTTCAGGACACCAATTGTGTTCTTAGAACAGTTTTAACTTGCCATCGAACAATACGGACAGCGTCTTCAGGACACCCCGTGCGAACATTTCAGGACAACGCGAGAGTTCTTAGAACACTTTCAACTCGACAACGAACAATACGGACAGCATCCTCAGGACACCCCCTACGAACATTTCAGGACAACGCCTGTGTTCTTAGAACACACCCCCATTTTGTTTATTTGCGAACATTTCAGGACACCTCGAGTGTTCTTAGAACACATTCAACTTGCCACATACCAATACGGACAGCGTCCCCAGAACAGACATTGGGTTGCGCATGCGCGTTGATGTTCTACAGACACTGTTTGGGTCCTGAAATAATTAAATGTGCGTCACACGGCAAACGAAAATTTCAGGACACTGCTTGTGTTCTTAGAACACATTCAACTTGCTAGCGAACAGTACGGACAGGTAGAGAGTTCTTCAGGACACCTCCATTTTCGTTTATTTACGAACATTTCAGGACAGCAATTGTGTTCTTAGAACAGTTTCAGCTTGCTTGCGAACAAAATGGACACATAGTGAGTCCTCAGAACACCCCCATTCACTTTAGAACATTTCAGAACACCCGTGATGTCCGCAGACAAATCGAACACAAAAAAGCGTCTACCACATAAAAAAGCACAACATTTAACCTATCTCATACCCTCCGATCCTCCCCAAACACTTCTACACACCAACACACTCTACTAAATACACATTTTGAACAAACTTTCACCGCGCTGTCCGCGGACGTCCGTGAATCCAAGATGGCGGGTGCTACCGAAAATCTGACGCACTTCACACTTCACACCGTTCAATCAGCGAACACACCGCATATCCGCGGACATGACGTAGGCCGCTCGGTCAATCAGGACACCATCCGCGGAGCGAACAGGGAAGTCCGTCCGCGGACCGAACACAGATATCACTAATTTTTTTTAACCTACTTTTTGGTCATTTTAAAAAAAAACTACTGGACGGATTTTCACCAAATTTGCAAAAGCACGCTTTCGGGACCAAGCCGCTGCTCCTGGTCCAAATTTGGTGAAAATCCGTCCAGCGGTTTGGGCTGTAGGCGCGAGCAAAAATGTTTTCCCATTCAGTCTATGGGAAAAAACAAATGTTTTGGGACCCCCCCATAACTTTTTCCCCCCTGGACGAATCCTCACCAAACTTTGCAAAAAAATTCAGAGTGGGCCAAGCACTTTTGCAAAGTTTGATGAGGATTCGTCCAGGGGGAGCGAAGTTATAAGCCGCCCAAAAAGTGCTCTTCCTATGGAAACACCAACTTATGTAAATACATCAAGAATTCAAGAATTACGCTTTATTAACCAGAAAAATATTGTTCTACCAATCTCAACCCTGGGTGGCAAACAGGAATAAATGGGTGGGAGGTGTAGTTTGAAAGAAAGAGACAGAAGTTGAGAGGGTAGAGGAAGGAGGGCAGAAATAAGAAATTGGAGGTGACAGAGGAAGAAAAGGCAAGGGTGGAGTTGAAGCAAGAATTTGCATGCCACAGAAAAAAAGACTTTAAAAACCAGAACGAATGGAACAATCTCATGGAACACGTCAGAGTGTGGAATTTACATGAACAAAATATATCATTATGCAGTGGTTGTAAACGGCCATAGGGATTGGCATAGCAATGGGTGGGTAAAAATGTCAACAAAACCCACATCCATTTGCTCTCCTTGTGGTACCTCTGTGGCAATAATTTTGGTTTCTAGGTAGTGCTGCAGCAACATACAATAGTCAAAACTGAAAATGGAAGGCAAGCTTTGTAATCCATAGAGCAGGATATAAAATATATATATATAAATTACCTATTGGAGATAAACCAATGTTTCTGCCCTTGCTCAGCGTTTTGTATTTATTTGGATAGAGAGGCACAATGTCCAGCCCAGGTGCTCCTTTCAGGGAAAGGAGGTGCTTTTTCAAGACATTCTAGCTTGAAGTCAGATATACTGGCAACGCATTTGATGATTTGATGTCATGGTTAGGGAGTTACAGTCGTGCGTAGAATGTAGTGTGAAGAAGCAAAAGCGAGAGGTAGCACAGGGGGGAAGTGGACTGATAGGTTAATGTTACTATTAATGGGTTTTGTACTGCACAGTGTTGCCACTTGCGTGGTCACTTGGTGCTCTGGTGGATCTGCAAAGGAAGGATGGTTGCAAGGTTTGTTAGGGGGATTGAGAGGGTGAAGAGTAAGGGAGCTTTGATGTGCTGTTAGCAGCTTCAGTTCGGAGAAACCAGTTGCTGATCTTTGGAGCATTTTTTGTTGGTAGCTGTCATGTGGTGTTGAGGTGTGATTGTGTATGGTTTGCTTCCATATTCAGTGTTGTGTAGTGCATGTGGTTTGTGGTCCAGTAGAGGTATGGTTGTGTTTTAGTTTAGAATTTGAGGGTGTGTATGCAGAAAGGTGAGTTTTTAGTACGGTTAGTAAGTGGCAACACATTTCCTACACCCAACCGTTTATTCTAGTGTGATGCATTTACTACCCCAAGCAGTACATCCAGGTGAGAAACATTCCTTGTCTCCAACATTCCATCCAAGTGCTGCACGGTTTTTGCCCCAAGCCAATCCCTCTAAATGTAATGCATTTTTCACTCCTGGCAGTCCATCTGAGTGTGATACATCTCCGGCCCCTAACCGTCCATCCAAGTGAGACACTCTTCCCACCCTCAACACCCCATCCAAGTGCGATACACTTCAGGTCACCAACAGCCCATCCACGTATCATGCATCTCTCATCCCCCGCAATCCATCCCGCAACACGCCGTTAAACAATCCATCTGCGTCTCATACCTCTCCTGCCCCTAACAGTCTATCGAGGATGGTTTGAGATTTCAGAGCGCCAAGCATTAGTCAAATTAGATGACGTTAGGGCCAGCCGATGGATCGACATTGGTAAAGAATTAAAAGGAATGAATGCATGCATCCACTTCTGAGAGTGTCTATATCACGCTCATGGCACTGAGTTCTCAGGGAGAAAGTGACATGTATGTATAATAGAACATTCGTGCTTCGAATAGAGTTTGCTTTTCAGACTTTCTCTGTAGAGATGAGAAAAACAGGTTGTGCAATCTATCACTAGCCTTGTGATGCTGACTTAGAACTCTATCATCCATTCAGGAAAATGGGAATTCATTTAGCAAATGAGCCTGTGATTAAGTGCACTGGTTGTGACCCCAAACTGGGCTAATTGAAATACACTAAAGTACCGGTAGCAAGTGAATAGTTTGGATTAATGTGAATTGATCGAAAAGAATTGACGTGCTGGAGAATTTACCTAATTTTTATTAGGCTAGTGGTATAATTCTCTTTCCAGCATGATTGGTTTGTAACCTTGCGCTTTATTATTATTTTCGAGTATTTTATACTCACATTATCATATATGTGAGTGTGTGTAGTGCTACATCAAAAAAGTACAATAAAGATAGATCAATATATCTATTATTATTATGTTAGTCTTAAATGCGAATTCAAGGGTGTCCATTTATCTATCTTAACTGCACAATACTTTAGTTTTTGGTTTCATTGCATAGCTGCCATTGTGAACAAGGGACGTTGTGAGGTTCTCGGTGGATGTGTCATCAACCAAACTGCACCAGCCACTTGGTATGCCGCCGCCTCTTCTTTCGATGAAAGCAATTTCTTCAAAACTGCATCCTGAACCCCTGTGGTTTGTCCATGAGAGTATCCCCACTGTGTTGTAAGGTCGTGGCAGTTACACCCCTCTGTGCATAGTTAATGAATAATTGAGAAGAATTCTTTCAAAACTTGACATGAGAAATGAAAGTACACATTCGAAAAGTAGTGCAGGTGATGTCGGCGAAGACAGGCCTCACGCCTTTAAACTGTATGTAGTGGGCACTGAGTTGTTCATGGTGTTTCTCTTTCTTTTAAACAATTCAAAATGTAATTCTTTGCATGCCATGACCACATGTAATTCTCAAGAGCATGTAATGTGCTTTCTAGTGGGAATATCTTTTGCAAAAACTTGTACTAAAACTCTCATTCTAATGGGGTTACAAGCTTTCCACTGAAGCACGTTTCATGCAAGTGACTTATGAGTAGGCATGGATGAACTTTCCCACAATACAGTTGAATCAACCACATTTTGGGCTATTCGTCAAGAGTGAACATTGGACAAATGTTTAGAAAATGTCTCCGGAAGTTCAACCACAGGGCTTGAATAGGGGCACATGGTTCAAAGGGGCACTATTCAGTCTGAGGTAACTTTCAGAGAGGCAGTAAGTCATTGCTTGAGGGAGGATTTGGATATATAGGGAAGGCTCCATAAATTGGAGTGCATTTAGATTAGTTGTAGGAAAAGGATATAGAGAGGTGGTGTGTGACTAGGACCCAGTCGGAGAGTAATATTTGGAGGTGCTTTTGCTTATCCAGTGCTATCTGACACATTGAATTACTTAGACTGGGTGAACAATACAAGTACCATCAATAGAGATTTGGAATGGTTGGTGACACCCAAGACAGTGTCCACCTATTGTAGCCACTGGACAGGACCGTTGCGGGGCACCTGGGGGGAGGAGTGGGTGGAGCTGGTAGTCCCTGGGGGAAGTTTGAAGCAGAGACACAGTCACCTGATTTTTCTGGGAGGGAGTATCACAGAGTCAGTGTGGTGGGTGGCCAACCAATCAGTGCCCTTCTATTTAATACAGTGGATGAGAGTTGTGTCATCGGGATAACACATGGGAGGAGGAGTGGAAGGAGCCCCAGAACCGTGATGGCAGCTTGTGGTTGAGGCATGCTCGCTTGATTCTGCTGGGTGGGAGCAGCAAACATTCGGGGAGATGGTTGACACACAAGTCACTGTCCGTATCTTGCAGTGAGTGTACGAGACATTTTCCAGTGGAGTGGGAGGAGCTTTAATAAAACAATGGCAGCTAGAGGGGGAGGCATGCTCATCTTATTTTGCAGTGAGGAAGCAGCAGAGATCACGGAAGGTAGGTGACACACTAGTCAGTGTCCATCTCTTGAAGCGAGTGGACAAGAAATGCACAATTGGGTAACACCTGAGATTAGACATGTGCAGAATCAGGAAGCCTTGAGAGCATCTTGTGGTAGGAGCACAATCATCTGATGCTTCTAGAAGAGAGCAACAGAGATTTGGGGAGTCTGGTGACACACTAGTCAGTGTCCGTGTGTTGAAGGAAGTCAATGGGGCATGTTCCATTGGGGATATCTGGGATGAAGAGTCGGAGTAGCCAAGAAACCATTAGGATAGCTTCTGGGAAAGACATGCTCACCTGATTTTGCAAGGAGGGAGCAGCAGAGATTAACAGAGGTAGATGATACACAATTGGATGTAGTTGTAACAACATGTCAACACTTAAAAGAGTGAGAGGCAGGGGAGATAAGCTACTGCTGGTAATTTCTCTCCTGCAGTACCTTTTGCTGTCTGCAGTCGGGAGGCCAGAATTGCAATTTGTCAATTGAAGGCATCATCCAACTTTTTATCCACATGCCCCATCACAAGTCACTCTGGGGTACATGCATAAATACAAGAAAATGCACAGGTTTTGCATCATGACAATGAACATTCATCGAGACCAACAGAGGAGAATAAACTTTGAGTTCTGTCTAATATCTCAGGGGGCAGAACTCCGAGTTGTGCACGCCTAATCAACTGAACATATGGAAAGTACAACAGACCGTATGCTTGAGCATCTGGAGGAGTTTGAAAATCCTGGCTCCCTATCTCCACCACCACCATTCACTGGGTCAAATGGTAATGATGACAAGATGTATGATGATCAAAACAAAGATTACACTTTAGATAGAAACAATCATTGCTATTGGAAAGCAGTGAGACAGAGGAGCAAGAGGTGAAGGGCACCACAGATGCAGAGGTTGTTTGTTTGTTTATTTATTTTTTAATGCGCACCAAACCCGGAGGTATGAGGGCTCAGCAGTAAGAAGATGCAAGGTTTGCAAGTTGCAAATTTGTACACGTTACAGAATAATGCACAGCAATACAAATTAATTTACAGTCAACGTTGATATTACAATACTATTACAGGGCAGTGTAGCAGTGCTACTATGCAAATTCAAGCTATACAGGAAATATACAAACTATACAAGAAATATACAATTGAAGCTTTGACTAGTAGTCTAAAACAGCGTTGGTGCTGGGCGTGGAGGAGGTGTCTAGGGATCATTGGCATTGATATAGTTAATGTAGTTCTTTGTAAGGAGTAGGCAAGGTTGGTCTACTCTTAACTTATAAGGCAAGGCATTCCACAGTTTAGCAACCTTCACAGGAAAGTTGTTACCTCCAATCTTAGTTAGTCTGAATCTTGGTACTACAAGGCAGTTGGTGTTTGCCGTTCTTGCCGGTCTGGTGGAGGTTCTTCTAGTTAATTTATCCATGAGGTAGCTAGGGGCAGCGTTATTAAGAGCTTTGTGTGTCAAGGAGATCATTTTTTACTGTATTTTATTGTCAGTGGAGAGCCATTTATGTTGGCGTCTGATGGAAGAGATACATACTCTTATTTATGCCAAGCGCGGCTCTTAGGGCATTATTTTGTAGGATTTGTATCCTCTGGATGGTAGCTTTGCTAGCACCACTGTGAAGGGCATTACAGTAATCGAGTCTGGATAGAATTAGAGCTCTAGCCAGAATCAAGCAGCTGTCGTTAGAGAGGAAGGGCTTATCCGCTCTTATTACCCGCTGTTATTAATAGAAGCTTAACCCCACCTGTATACTGTGTGTTTAAGAAACAGCATTAGCATTGCAGATTAGAAAGCACATCACCTTTTTCCATGGCATCCAGAGCACCATCAGTACCACCATCAGTACCACCATCAGCATCACCATAACACCTACATAAACCCAGCGTATGTGCTAGCCCAACAGAAAAGTCAAAGGTGTGACAGTTCTTCGCAGATAATAAATGCAACAAAATGTGTGCACTTACTCCCTCTTGCAGAAAATGGTGCGCCAAGGGAAGGCCGTGACCAATTTTGATACCACATCTATGCGGCACCAGGAACAGTGACAACATGGACAGACAGGGAAAAAGTCTAAAGATCTAAGTTGCATCTCCCCCATACTTTCAGACATCGGACAAACAGCATACCTCCACCAGGCTCCACAACTACTCCTGCAAAGACTTTAGCTATATCGCTGCTTGGTAGTAGGACATCAAGTGCTACCCACTGTACACCAGTGGTGCATAGCAATGATATCCCACAGCATCAGAGCAGGTACATGGAAATGTTTGAGTGTGGCCAAAAATATCCCAAGTCCCATGACAGTCAGCACCTGCTCAATGCTAACATGACTTTGATGTTGGTATTAGATCTCAAGTCCTACTCATCTCTGGATAACCTTTGATTCTGGTGCTTAGTGGGAATAGTCAGTTACCAGTTGGTAGTTCCTGACTGAGGTTTCTTCCTGCAAAGTGTTACACAAATTGTACCATGAGGTTATGGATAAAGTGGGGCATATACTACAGCAGTTCATGGGGCATGAAGTCATCTTTACTGTGGACAAGTGGACCAGTGCTCGGAGCATTGACTACATGTTTGTCAGAGCACATTGGGTGGCATTTCCTTCCTACGATGGCCAAGGGAGGTCCAAGAGTATTTTGATGGGGGAGCTGATGTAGACAATTCAATGCCAGGAAAAGTTGTGCATGCAAAGGTTTTAGGGCAGAAACAACAGGATATATGGAGGAGGAAGGAGAGTGGCTAAAGCCTTGTAGTTCGCATTTGGTATTTGAAGAGCATACAATGGGTCAAATGTCCTTGTCACCTTATGAATTGGCAGACGATGAACATCCCCTGCTCAACGCATATCCATCACCTCATGGTCACATGCCTATCAGCAATTGTGAGCTTGTGAAATAAATGGTCTCAGCGACCCAAAAGATCAGCTCCTATTTCAGCCAGACTTACCATAACAAAAATCCATTCCACCAACTTTAAGTGTGCCTCAAGTTATCACTGCACAACCTGTGGACCTCAGTGGCCACCTTTTGGAACTCTACATCACATATGTTAGACAGGCTTATTCACAGTGCAATGCTATCACAGATAGTGGAACACTCACAGCAGAGCTCTCGATGTGTTATTCTGAACACTGTGTCAGTGGAGACGGCTGCCTAATGTCTGCTCTGTCCTGCAATCTTTCTATGTCTGAACTGGTTAGCCATCAACATGCATGCCTGAATGAGGTTCTCCATCTCATGCACCTGATAGAGCTAAATCTGACCATCATGGTGAGGGTCTGTGCCTTGGCAAGTATTGTGGATGTGGCACAGCTAATGAGGCACCTGCTTTCAACTTTGCATGATGATCCATGCGTAGATGGATTTAAAGGTACATTGAGAACCGTCTGAATTCTTTGTGGAGTCACGTTTCAAATTAAAAGTGTCTGCTTGTCACCTGCATGTCTCAGGTATGGGGTCTCACAGCAAACATCACAAGGAAGAGATACTATGCAAATGTGCAAGAATGCTTGGCTGCATTGCTTGTAACATCAATTGGAGAAAGAATTCAGGAGCAGGAAGAACACCAACCGCTCAAAATGTGCCAACTGCATTTGGCATGCCAAGCTCATGGATGACAGTGACATTAATTGGCATTACATCCCTTGTTTCTATTGAAAGCTTTTGAAGAAGTGCAAGCACAGCAAACAGTGGGACAATATGTGGGTTACCCTCCTTGGACATCTTGAATACGTATGGGTCATCAACACCAGACATGTAAAATCAGCCACAAAGATACTTGATACCTGTCCACTGGACTATTCACCCATCGGAAAAGGTGATAACACAATACAGTGTTGGTACAGCAAGAGATCCATCTGGGCAGCAACACCTGTACAAGTTGCTTTAGAATCATTAAGCCGCCCCCACCAGTGTGATGTCCAAGAGATTTTAAAGTACAACTGGGGCTATTGTCTCTAACTGCAGGAGGGGCCTTGCATTGCTGAATAATGAAAATGTGTATTAGAAAAAATGAGCAAGCACTTAATTGCGGTTGCACATCACCTACCCATAGCCAACACAGCAGCTCCAAAGATGATAATGATGATTTGTTACCCATTAGATGGCAGTAACTGAAAAGTGAAGCTCGGTTGTTTTGTGGTGCAAGTGTTTGGGAAACTGTTAGATGTAGTACTACTGACTGTGAGTGAGAGGCCCTGGCCCATTGTTGTTTTACACATCCGGTTGAGTTGACTATAGTAATGTTTTCGAATCCTGATCACACACTTGTTAAATGTTCGCATGTTTTCCCACAGGTATGGCCACTCATTAGGATTCTCTGCTCTTTCAAAAGGCACAGCTGGCAACTAGGTTTCTAAGGCTTTTTCACAGGGTGTAGCCACATACTAAGGTTTGCAGTCTCTTTCACATGGTGCAGCCCCCCACTTAGGTTTTCAGTCTCTTTCACATGGTGCAGGAAACCACTAAGCACTCTTTCCCAGTGCCCTCCCACCAAATAAACTCTCTCACTTTTTCACAGGGTGCAGCCACCCACTAGGGTTCTCTGGCTCTTTCAAAGGGTGCATCAAGCCACTGAGGGTTTCTGGCTCTTTCACGGGACCTAGCCACCCACTGGGGTTCTCATGCTCTTTTAGAGGGCCCAGCCACCCACTAGAGTTCTTGATTAACTTGAACTTTTGTCTCTCCGACTGATCTGGTGCCTAACCCATTGGATAAACTACCTCATTGTGCAATTCTAGTACAGCCTTGCAGGAGAGGTAATGTCAATTGGGAAATTGCCAGGGATTGTTGACTTTACCCATGAGCTACCAGAAACCAGGATTGTAGCTAAAGGTCACTAGCTAACATCATCACCATGTTAGCAGCATGGTACCTCACTCTGCCATGTGCTGTAAGGAACTCATGGTGGCAACAGTAAAGACAGACACAAGTGATCACAGTTCAAGGGTATTTAGTAGGATGGAAGAACGCCTAATCTAAACCTAAATCTAAGAAGGGATCAAGCTACGACCATGAAATAATAATAAGACAGTCCTAGTGGCGTCTTGTCAAATAAAAGGGCTTATACTAAAAAATAAATATTGCCAATCCTTATAACTAAATACAAAAAGAGTGTGGCATAAGATTCACAAGAAAGAAAGAGATGTTCACAAATGATAAGTCAGGATGTGGTAGCTGGGGGTCTACCTTCCCCGCGTTTTGAGCACAGGACAAGGCGGGGCCAACGAGCACAGCACACTCTCAAGCTTTCCCAGCACGAGACTACAGTTCTGTTCTCTGGTATCAGGACCTCCGGTGGTTAAGTCTCTTTTCTACAAAAAGTCTCTTGCCTCTGAGGACCTGATGTGTTCAAAATAACACACAAAAGGTTCCTTTCCACATGTACATTGGGTGATGATTTTTCACCCACTGGATCCTGCTATTTCAGGCTCAGATCCACAGAAATTTCTAGCAATCTCAAGACCTTCAGTGGTTACGTTTCTTGCTTCTGAGGGCCTGATTATTTTATTCAAAATAATAAACAAAAGTTCCTTTCTGATTGCACTTGGGGTAATGATTCTTCACCCCTGGGTCCCCCTCTTCCTGGTTCAGACCCCTCTCAAATATCAGCCTCCCTCCATCAAGTTCACTATGGCTTGTATTTGATGGTACCTGGGGGTGAGGATTCTTCACCCCTAGGTCACCCTCTTCCGGGCCCAGACCCCTCTCAAATATCAGCCTCCCTCTGTCGGGTTCACTATGGCTTTTATTTTCTTCACCTCTGGGTCCCACTCTTCCAGGCTCAGACCCCTCAAGAATATCAACCTCCCTCTGTCCGGTTCACAACGGCCTGTATTTAAACAATTTTATCTGTTACATTCATGTGCCGGTGGGTGATGGCTTTTCGCCCCTGGATACCCTTCTTCGGGCTTAGACCCTTCTGGGATGTTTACCTCTCTCCGTCGGGTTCACTATGGCTTTTCCCAGATCAATTTCACCTATGGCATTCATAAGCCTTAAGGTCTTTTTAAACAGTTCACTGTGAACATCCCTCTGTCGGGTTCACTTTTGTCAACACAATGTTCATTGGGGATCAGGCTTTGCCCCTTTCTATCGGCATCCCTCCGTCGGGTTCACTCTTGCCAATCACACAGTTCTTTTTCTTTCTCACTATGCAGGATTCATCTCTCCAATTGCGTGTCAGTCAAAGACATTCTACTGTAGAAGGGGTTTTGCTAGACCCTGTCTGACCACTTTGACCTTTTCCTTGTGGCTCTCCTATGGTCTTCTGGTTTCGGTAGTTTCAACAGTAGGGGAATTAACCAGAGTATCCCAAGTGAGCACCCACGTGGTGCCGGACCCCTGTGCAGCTGGTTTTCCCCTGAAGAGTTAACAGTTCTTTGATTTCCCTTTAATTTACCATTTTCATCTTTTGTTCAACACAGTTCGGTTTCTTATCAGTTCTCCCTTCGACTCACCGGCTGTGATGAACCACTTGGCTTTTCTTGTCTCTGGAGTGAAGGATGGTACCACCTGTAGCAAGCGTCTCTCCCCGTCATGATTATCAGTGTAGGTGTGATCTGTGTACCGTTGACATCTGCTGCAACACACGCTGGCTATTGTTCGCGCGCGGTCTTACAATTTCCTCCACGGAGGCTTCGCGGGTCTGGTTTGAAAAGGCCAAGGTTGCTTCCCTCCTTGTCACCCTTTCGGTTCTTGCCGCCTTTCTCCTCCACCTCTTGAACTGTTGCCCTGGGATAGATGTCTCGTTGTGCGGTTTGCCTTGCTCATAGGGTGCTTTTGTGCTCCACCTTTTATCCATGTGGGGAAAGGAAAGGGCCTTCAGGTGTGTGTGATTCTGGTCAATTGCCTGACTTTGCCTGACCCTTGTGTTGGGACATGTCAGGTAAATGGCTCTGGTATTAGTCCATTGTCTTTCGTGTGTTAATCTAGAAATAAAGCCCTATCATGGTCTTGCCCCCCCCTCGGCAACCATGCTCCGGTCTTAGACAATCTTAGACAATCTCCCTGGGGGGTGTGTGTGCGAAAGTGTTCATGTCGGAAAAGGGTGGGGGTAGAGTATCTGAGTATCCTATGTGGCAGGATGGGGAAAAGGTGTTAGAAGAAGAGGGATACCGCATCTCACCCGTTAGTGTTGTAAGAGGATTCAATTCAACACTACCGCTAAGTCAATGCCTAGTCTGGGATACTGAATGGAAACCCTTATTGATATATCTTTACGTCCAGTTCATGAGTTCTGGATGACTACCCCTATATAACACCCCTCTCTTAGAATTCCCCTGACAAGACTGAGCCAAGAAGTAGTTCTGTTTTGAAAGTTTAAAAGGTTTATTTGAGAATTTAAACAATATATGTATATCACACTTTATAATAAATTAATATCTGACAGTACACTTAGACATATGATGTTGATCAACAATGGGTACTCTGGCACTAGCACACTTCTTTACAATCAATGAGGAGTTAGTATAGGATGGATAAAGTAGCAAAAATACTTTTATGGTTTCAAGGGAAAAGCAATGAGGAATAAAATGCAGTACAGAAATACTTGATATGATTTTAGCAAAAGATAAGATAATCACTTTTTCTCTGGCAATTCACCCCCCTCCCCTATGCAATGTAATAAATGGAAGGAGATGGAAAGAGGAGCACACAGTTCTCAGGAATGCAATCAAAGACAATACGAAATTCAATACCCACCCCAGCAAGCTTAGAGAAAACAGGTATGAGTTTTAAACACAGGCCCAAGTGCCTTGAATGTGGTGGCAATGAAGTGAGAAATATGCTGAAAATGCTTTTAATTCCCTTTAGGAGGTTCAGGGTGAGTGAGAGATACTTGGGATGAGCTCAGGCTCCCTTTAGCAATGCTCTATGAGTTATTACCAAGTTGCAAACGGATTTTAACAAAAGAAAGAATGGAGCTGCTATTTTGACAAGTGGAGAAATTGAGCCAAAATCGCAAATCGCTGTAAATTTCGCTAGTGCGTGTCTCGCGATTGTGGAAAAAGTATAGGGAGTAGGAAGTCGGTTCGTTGGAAAGCCTAGATTCTAGGCTTTCAGATGAAACTTGAATTTCGTTCCTAGCCCAAACGGTTCCAGAGATACGGACGATTAAATAAAGGTAGTTTTTCGGATTTAAAGTAAACTCAAAATGACAGGTGACAGCTTGCAGCTGCAGAATTGACAGGTGACAGTTGTGCAGCTTTAAAAATGACAGATGATACGATTTCTAGGAGGCAGTTCTACTTAGGTTAAAATAGTTTGGATCAGATTATTTTAACTAAGAGATTGGTTCTGCACAGTTCTGCTAGGTACTCACAATATAAATTTGAAATAGGCCTCGCCACGGATCTGGTCAGGTTTTGGACTGGACTCCGGTTCTGGTCTCGGCACTTCACAGTGATCTGGGTCAGCTCTGCTCTGCTGGTCTAACCTCTCTGGATTCTGGATGTAACACTGCTTTCTGGGTACTGCTACAGGTTCTGGAGATTGATGGATTTGCAGTCTGGATCTCTGGATGTGAAGTCGTCGGTCAGCATGCTCCGCAGCAAATGGAATTGAATGTCCCTACCTGTCCCAGCAGTCTCTTTTTATGTGTTTTGAAAATGGGTGTGTGCCTGGGCCTAGCTAAGCCTGCCCCTCTCTACTTGTCATTGGCCCAATTCTCCCCTCTCCCATGATTGGGGGAAGGAAATGTGAGTCAGAGTGATGCTGTAGGTTTTATGGTCAGAGGAACCTCCCCTGGTCAGATTGCACACAAATCTATATTTGATTCAAATACATCCTTCCCAGATATACAATTTGTTGAAATTACATGTGCACATTATATATTCCTTATGGTCCATGCTTGTCCGCCTCTGATCTTCCTGGGGCCTTGCATTCAAAAATGACAACATTTTGCGCTTTTTAACTGGTTTTGCAATATCGGACATTTACCCAAAATTACACACATGTGCGCAAGGAGTATGGACATTAATTGATGAAGTGTCAGATTTTTAACATGCAGACATTTGGAGTGAGACCCTATTTTCCGCTAGCAACCCCCCAGAATACATCACAGGGTCCTAACGCATCTCAAAATGTTCAGAGAAAAATCACAAAAATAATGATATTACGGTGGGCAGTCATAATTTTGAAAAAAAATGTCGACAGACAAAAACGTCGACAAAAAAATGTCGAAAAAAAAATGTCGACTTTCGTTTTTTTAAATTATATATTCATTTTAGGGGTTCGGGAGTTAAAAAAAAGGGAAAAATAAAAAAAAATAAAAAAAAAAGGGGGTTGGGGGGGGAACCCCCCCATTAAAAAAAAAAAATGCATTGAAAAAAAAAGTCGACATTTTTTTTTTCGACATTTTTTTTTCGAAATTTTGACTTTCGACATTTTTGTTGTCGAAATTATCACTATAAGCCGATATTACTTATATAATTCTGACAAGTCCGCACTATGAGTTATCTATCTTTTTAAAATTATGCCCTGGTCAAAAAGGGGTGTGGCTTCCCACATCACAGGGTGGAATAACTGGTTTATCCACTTCCCCCAAGCTCAGCTGCTAGCAGAGGCACTGCCCCTCCCAGTTTCCCCTAAGAGGAAGCCACTTTATGGCCCCCCAATATAGTCCAGGACAGGCCTTTGTTCAACTCGTTGTAGTCCCCAGCTGCTCCACCCCTAATCTAATCAACAGGGCTTTGTGACCTCAGGATGCAGCCAGGCCTGGCAGCCAGGCCTGGGAACACAGCTGTTGATCCAGTATCAACTCCTGTCGGGGGTAGTTGTCAGGAAGAATTCAGTTTCATTAAGCCAGGTTTCAGCTAAATGTCACTTTTTGTTCCCAGTTTTCTACATTCAAATCAAACTGACAATTTTTACCTATACATTAAATAATTACTCCCTTCAAGTCATTTCAGAATATAGTTTTACATTGTATCCACCTCTTAGCAAGTCTTTCCTTGGTCTGGTTTTGTTTCATTTGTTCAGTTTTACACAAAAGTCTGGTGGTTTTAAAACGCCGGCTTTCTGATAGTGGTGAGTACTGGTAATGCAACCATTTTTGGGATTAAGAAAATGAATTCCCCACAAGAAGTTTGTATCTTTGGAGTGGTCTCGTGCCAACTGCGCAGTTCTCCTATTCTGGCGTGAATGTGGGCGGCGAAAGCTCATCCCCACATCCACCCAGTCTATTGATTTAGTTTGTTCTGGCATAGAATAATGGGCGGCGACAGCTCA
The DNA here is from genome assembly GCF_040938575.1 of Ambystoma mexicanum. Lineage (NCBI taxonomy): Eukaryota > Metazoa > Chordata > Amphibia > Caudata > Ambystomatidae > Ambystoma > Ambystoma mexicanum. Next base: position 307,484,544 of record NC_090941.1, read on the forward strand.
TCCCCACATCTACCCAGTCTATTGATTCAACATGGGTCAAAACCCATGACAGTGTCCCACTTCCACTCCCCAAGGACCCCCATCCAGGTAATCCTCTCTCACTGATCCACCCCCAGCAACTGGATCCAATAGTGATGGCTGTGTCCTGGCCACCTGGATGACAGATCCCCAGGAACTAGTTAGGGAGACACCTTCAGGTTTCTCACAGTGCCCTGTTATGTTTTTGTCCACAACACATTGATTTTCTTCACCACACTAAGATGGAGATTAGAGATAATGTAATAATGTCGCTGAGGGGTGCAGAGTTGCGGCGTGGTGTCAGGAACAAAGTTGGTACTTCATCTATAATTTATTTGATGACAGTAAGGGCTAGGGGTAAATTAGTGATTGGTTTGTGGGGGGCTGTTCATTGTATTTATCTACACTGTGTGATTTGTCTCCTGGATCATCAAACTCCTTTAGAGTTTCGCTTTGTTTGTACTAGCTCATTATTCTGCTCTACTCTGTCCAGAGTTTATCCTGGTTCATTGGTATCTGTACCCCCCGCCACCACCACTGCCCCAGACACAGTGCACTGAACCTCTTCCTTATCCTCTGACTGCCATACCTAAGCATCTACTACTATCTCTTGTGCAGCAGATGTGCAGCAGATGCAACATGTATGCTTTTAATTTTCCATGAGAACACTGATCACAGCAGTGGAGACTGCAGTGGTTTATGTACAATGCCATCTAGCCACGTGGCTTCCCTTTGAATATTGAGGTGTCCCACACCTGTTTGCACACATGATGGTTATAAAATGATCTACTCCTGCCACCAAAGACTTCAAAAACCTTTCTATGGAAGTGTGTGGACTAGCCACAAAACAAAAACACTCTTAGTAACATCCACGGAATGCATTTGGTTTCCTATAAACATTTCTAAGAACTTTCATTGGGAAAATGATTTCAATCATGGCAACATTTTCAATTACAGCAACTGAATGCACTCTCTTTCCTAAAAAGATTTCTAAAACTTTTCATCGGCATACACAAATTGTAAAACCTTTCTTTGGAAGATCAATTCCTACGGCTTTATGTTGACAAAAATAATGTGAAGATACTTAGATAAAGACACATGAGGGGTAATTTTGTAAGATGTGGTAAATGCATTGAGGAGACTGCCAATGTTAGTACTTATGAGCTCGTTGGCACCTCTGTGAAATTTTCCACGTTTGAAAAATTGAGGGAAAAAGCAAAAATCGCACTTAAACCTCGATTTTACACTCCGTTTTGCAAGTAAGTGTAAATGCTGCCTGTCATTAATGCATGACAGACTGAATTTACAATGGCCTCCTATCCAATACACCTGCTTTTAGCAGTTACTAACTCAAGAAGCCATTCAACAGCACAGAAATCCTATTCTGGCATAAAGTCCGGAAGCATTTGTAATGGAAGGCCCAGAGAAAATGAGACCTCCATTTTGTGCCCATACGCCATCTCCAAATACCATCAAAATCTACTAAAGTGCAATAGTGAGGCATAAACGACTGTCACCTTGCTTGTATTTTTTTAAAATTTATTTTACATTTTTAAGGCGCTGTTACAGGTATGCTTTACCTTTGCACTCAGGGATTAGAAAAGTACCCCCTAAATGTAACCTCCTGCCTATCCTCCATAGGGTTATATTGTGTGTAAAGTCCTGGCTCTAACTCACTCTTACCTGTATTTTTGTGGTGGAACCTGGTTTAAGGATCCTTCTCTAGGCCTATCCTAGGGTGTGATTGAGTTGAGTACTTACTTGAACTTTACTGGAACTTTGATCTAACGTTGAAGCTCTTTTGTTAATCATAACCACCGGCATTTATATTCTATTTATTTATTCATTTTATTTGTTTATATAAATAGGAAGGACAATGCTCTTTTGATCACAAAAGAACATACAATAGGTAAGGAATCAGATTTGACGGGAAGCACTGAGCTTCTTACAATGGGGTGATTTCAAGTGATATTCTGACCAGGTAGCGGAGGTGAGTAAATGGAAAAGTCATCGGGAACAATACATGGGTGGACTTACACAGATTAAGGACAATCAACATTAGACATGTTTAGGTGCAGGTAGGCAGTGCAGCCAGTTGTGTTAGGGATGTGACTATGATGGATGAAGTGCTCGAGTGGAGGCAGAGACAGTGAGGGACAGAGGCAGACTAGAGGCAGGGGGAAATGCTAGCTAGAAGGCAGTTGAGAGGCTGTTTAAGGGGGTAACTCAGAGGTGAGGAGGTAGAAACATACTTGAAGAAGTACATGCTTTGGAACTGGGTACTTTTGGGCACAATGCCCAAAACCATCTTAGGGTTGGACTATATCAAGAAGTGGGGAAGCTGTTTTTTGTTGATTCCAAGAGTTCTAACTCTCTTTATGCATCTGAACTACTCATGTGTTGTGGTGGTGAAATGCTAATCTATCTCTCCTAAGGGTGAATATATGTATCTGTTTTATAAGGTATTTGTGTGACATAATTGCCCTCATATTTTTATTTGGTTGGTGTGTAAACTGAAGGCCCAAAACAAATTTGTATATTCATATAATTACCTGTCTTATCGGAACTACTGGTGTTGCTTTCTGTGGACTCATGGTAGCCTTAAATCACCCCCTCTCCCTAAAACTAAGCTTTACCACTCTGCTACCGACTTTGCCTGGGTTTGGCTAACCTCTCAGTGTCTTCACTGCTCACCATATTATGGTGGATTCCCAAAATATTCCTTCAAGGGCTGACGTTGGAAATCCATCTTAACACTATGCATGGTGTATGCACTATGGACTTTATTTTTTTGTTCTGCCATTGTTTTAGAGGCGGCTCTTACAGACCGAATATGGTTCACAAAAGAGTAGAAATTATTTTGAAAAGGCCTTAACCCCTTAAGTGCTAAAAACATCTGCGCTCATCCTGATATCCCATAAGAACTCACTGTAGGCTCTACCACTCCCTCAGTTAAGACAGCTGGGAACCGATTCAGGCTTAGATCCTTATTGATGTTAAGTGTCTTCACAGCCAAAATACTGTCTTTTCTTAAAATATGGTGGCATATTTAAAGTCTGTCGCCTTCTTGTATGCACAGTAGAGAGCAATTCCTAAAAAAATGAGAGAGTTCTTGACTGTTATCTACCTTTTAGGTGTACAACAGGCCATACAAATCCCTAAACTCTAAGAGTTTGTGGCTACCTTTGTGAGCAATGGAACTGTTTTTCCTTTGGATTCATTTAATATGCTTCCTTTTAATTATCCATTCTAGCTTGTTTACTTCATTTCCACATTCATAGTACCCTTGTTTGGTTTTGATCAGGGAAAGTTCTGTTTTATTAGTAAAGATAATTTTTTTTTTTAATGAATTGAAGACTTCACAAGTCTTGCCTAGAACCTGTATGGCAATATTTCCTTTTAAGTATAGCTGGGTCATGGGTTTGCTCCACAAATACGTTTGCTCTTATCATTTGTGATCTAGACACATTTCATATTAGATGACCTTTGGTGAAGGATTTCAAGGCTTCCCATAGTGAGGCCATCTTGCCCTCCAAGCCGGCCTTCCCTTCAAAGAAGCAACTGATGTTTGCCACTATTTCTTTCCCTAGGATGGGGTTAATTGTTATTGTTTTTATTGTTATTTTGCATTTATATAGCGCCGTATATACCATTGGTATGGTCTGAAGGCACTGGTAGGTTGAACGCCCTCAGGAACCAAAGTTCAGATCAGTAGAGAGAGTAGAGAGAGTCAAAAGGTGCGTGTGAGCACTGGGTATGTGCGCAGCTTGTGCGGTATCCGTGTAATAGCTGCTTTTAGCGGTAGGTGTGATGGTTGAGAGATCAGGAGTATGTGTTCGTTCTGGCGGGATTTATCCAGACCGGATGTGGCTGCGTTAGGCCTGAGGAGAACGACTGGCTGGGGGTGTGTAACCAGCAGTGATTACTTAGAATGATGTGGAGTGAGCAGCGGATGTTGGTATGAGAACAGTTATACCGAATGGTGTCATAGTATCTCTGTGTTCTAGTTGAGTGGTGATGTAAGGACAGAGTAAGCATGCTGGTGAGCTATGATGGGCTATATGTTCTTTCCGACGTTCTCTGCATTCCAAACCTTACTATATACCTCACCAAATCTTACTATATGCGCTCCAGTCCGTTCCATGCACTCATATCCACTCCATGCATCCCAGTCTGCTCCATACACTCTGGTCCGTTCCACGCATTCATGCATTCTGGATTGCCGCGTGCGTTCGAGTCGCTCCGCGCGCTCCAGTTTGTTATGCGTACTCTAGTCAAGACGGGTTATATGCTCTTTCGAGCGTTCTCTGTATTCCAAACCATACTATATATGTCACGCAATTCTATGCACTCCAGTCCATTCCATGCCCTCCTATCCACTCTTGTCTGCCCCACGCGTGTACTCTTGTCTGCTCCAAGCATGCGTTCTTGTCTGCCCCAAGTATATACTCCTGTCTGTCCCACGCATGCACACCTGTCTTCCCCACGCATGCGCACCTGTCTGCCCCGAAGTATACCGAAACCAGGCGTAGGGGCACAGATCCCCTCACCTCCCATGCCAATAAAATATACCCAACGATTACCCTAAGTCTGTCTGCCCCATGCTCTATGCATTCGGTATCTCTACGTATTCATCCATTCTACGCACTCATCAGTATTGGATGCAATCTGTGCTTGTTCGTTCTACGTACTCGTCTGCTTTACGCAACACGTCCGTTCACTCTGGGCACTCGTTCGCTCCAGGCACTCGTTCGCTTGGCATTCATCCGCTTTATGCTCTCACATGTACTACGCACTCACCCCCTCTACGCACCCACCCCCTCTAGGCACCCACCCCTTCTACGCACCCACCCCTTCTACGCACCCACCCCCTCTACGCACTCACTCCCTCTACACATGCGCCTCCTCTACGCACGCACCTCCTCTGGGCACACACACCCTCTTCGCACACACACCCTCCGCGCACACACCCCCTCTGTGCACACACCCCCTCTGCGCACTCATCCCCTCTAGACACTCATCCCCTCTATGCACTCATCCCCTCTACACACTCATCCCCTCTACGCACTCATCTGCTCCACGCACTCATCTGCTCCACATACTCATCTGCTTTAAGCACTCGTGCTTTTCACGCAATCAACAGCAATATCCTTGCTATATATTCCTCTCTACACTCATCTGTTCTATATCTTCATCGATTCTGTACACTTATCCACTCATCCACTCATCCGTTCTATCCACTCTATCCACTCTATCCACTCATCTGCTCCATCCACTCATCCGCTCCATCCACTCTATCCACTCTATCCACTCTATCCACACATCCGGTCTATCCGCTCTATCCGCTCATCCGCTCTATACGCTCATCCGCTCTATACACTCAGTGTATATACACTCCTCCGCTCCATACACTCCTCCGCTCCATACACTCCTCCACTCCATACACACCTCTGCTCCATACACACCTCCGCTTCATACACACCTCCGCTCTATACACACCTCCGCTCTATACCCTCATACGCTCTATACATTCGGTAGGTCTGTGCATTCATCTGCTCCAGTGATCTACACACTCTCCGCGCTTCCATACTGATGTACTCTACATACTCATCTGCTCCTGCTCCATGATTCCTGCCTTAACTCTGCCAAACGCACATACTTTTCTAACCTCCTTCACTCCCAAGTCTCTTATCCTCGTTGTATCTTTCAAACCCTCTCTCCTGTCCTCTCCCCTCCTGACATCTCTTCCACTTCTCCTTCTGACTTTGCTAAATTCTTATCTGAAAAAATTATTTCTCTTCGCCAAAAAATTGTCTGTTCTCCTTATTCCTTTCCTCTCCCCTCCATACACCCCCCTTCGGCTCGCATGTCTACATTTTCTCCTATCACTCGTTCTGATGTCTCTATCCCCTTAACTAAATCTCACCCCACCGCCTCTCCTTCCGATCCTATCCTAACCCTTCTTATTCCTGAGATTTACGCCCCTCTCAAACCCTATGGAACCTCCTTCTTCAATACTTATCTCTCTACGGCCCACTTCCCATCTTCCTTCAAGCATGCCACTATCAGCCCGATATTGAAGAAGCCTTCTGCTAATCCTCTTCTCACTTCTAACTTTCGCCCAATATCACTTCTACCTTTTCTGTCTAAAATACTCGAACACTTAGCCTATTTTCAACTCTCAACTTTTGTCACTACCCACTCTCTCCTTCCCCCTTCTCAATCTGGCTTCCGCCCCAAACACTCCACTGAGTCTGCTCTTACCTATGTCCTTATCTCTCTCCTTACTGCTCGCTATTCTAAGCAATCCTCTATCCTCATCCTCCTTGACCTCTCTGGTGCATTCCACACTGTCGATCACCCCTTACTTCTCAATACTCTTTCCTCCCTAATGAGCAATCCTATGTTCTTTTTGCTGTATCTGGGTCCTTTTTCAGTGGAGGATAAATCTAATCAGCAAGAGGTAGGGCCGTGAACTGACCAGGTAATGTTTTCTATGTCGACATCATGTGTTACAATTTTTATTTGGGAGTCCAGTAAAAAATAATCAAACCTAGAATATGATCTATGCAAGTTTGAAGAGAAAGTGCATTCGTTATCTTCAGCATTGTAGTGCTTCCAGGCATCAGACATCAAATAGACTCCCATCTTGTAGCCTGCTTCAATTCATTTGAAGCCAAATTATACCCTGCATTCAGACCCACACTGAGAGAAAAAGGTATATACCATCTTTGTCTGCTCTGCTACCCATAGCCACGAAGCAAACATTGGCACTAAAAAAAATTGCCACCCTTTTCTTTTCATCTTTAGCTGAGGCAAACAACTGAACTGGAAATGTCTTAAATGACAAACGAATAGTGTCTTTTATCATTAAATGTATTATCATAAGCAAATTACATCAGCTCTTTCTCGACTTAACGATAGTAAAAGATGCACACAGTTATTTGGGGAGTTAAGTGCCCATAAAATAAAGGAATGATGTTGGAATGCAATAAGAGAAAAACAAGGGCTCCAAATTCAAGTGCCAATGAAATCTAGATATTACCTTCTAGGAGATGTCTTACAGTTGCATAGATAAACTGTGATGGGAGAGCAAAACAGATAATTATTTCCACAAAACATTTATCATGAGCAGAAAAAAAACAACAACTAGAGATACATCAAAGAAAATTGGCCCAGTCTGAGAGAATAAAGTTCCACAAGTAAGATATGAGGGTTGAGGGGATCCAGACTCAACTAGAATAGAGACGTCCCTTAGAACAGCAAACTCCCATGTGCATCCATATGTAAGATTACATTGAAACAGATGAACAGCCGCCTTACTATGCCTCATGGTAGGTTTAATACAACAATGTAAAAAGAGACAGATCAAAACACCAAATATCTATCTAAGCATCCAGAGATTCAATCACAACTGACACCTCTTTGAACATGTGTGTTCATGTCTAAAACCTAGACACAACACTAGGTACACTAGTGATTTGGTGTATTTCTCTGTCTACAGATGTTATATCTTTGCAGTCTCCAGCCAATACTTCCTCCTCTGATGGTGTCTCTCTTTCACACTGTAATCATCCCTTAACTCCAAGTCGACTTCTTCCTCCTTTCAACAGCAATACACTGTCCCTATATCTGGACTCTTCTTCACCTCCCCAAGGCAACATTTCAATTCTGCCTCCCTCTCCTCTAGTCTCTTTAAATGGCTGTCTCCCTTATTGCTCTCCTAGTTAATATCTCTCACTTCCGTGTCCAAGATGCTTTCTCAGTATTTTCCTCCTTCCTATCTAACTTAATATCTCCAACAACATTGCCACACAATCTGTATATGGGATCAATCCGCCTCCAACCTCCTCTCAATTTTCCCTCTTTTTCAGATGGTCTGTGTGAGGGATCAGAAATGAGAGGTGGACAAAAAGGTATAGTTTTCTTAGTTTCAGACATGTTTTTTAAACAGAAATGGGTTGGATGAACGCCTCTCTATCCCTATCATAAGGAGAGTTTCCCAGCCTACGAAACTAAAACTAAAGATCAGTCTGTGTCACGTCATTAAACTTCTAAAACTGTCCTTGTGTCCAAAACATTCTAATCTGACCCTCACACTAGAAATGAACAACTAAGAGTGTAAGGAAACGTCTCTGACTCAGAGTTGGCAATACACAATGTTTATAATCAAAATAAATGAGTAAATCCATCAGAAAAGTATTTTCCAAGGAGGAACCCCTGGATCCAGAGGGTGGTTCCATTCCCCTGGATTTTTAGGTGAAATGGCAAAAGTATCTCTTTCAAATAACAATTTCCTGAAGTTCAGGTAGGCTTGAAAAAGTGCCTCTTTCAAACAACAGTTTTTTGATGTTCAGGTAGGATGGTAAAATAGTCTATTTCAAACAACAATGTCTTTGCCTCTTTAAATTAGGTTCAGAAAGTTCTTGTGCAAAAAATACATGGCATAATATTCAACTCTTTCTTTATTCTTTGTACTGGATTGACAAATGCGTGTCATAACTTTCAGCTTCTCCTTGGTTTCTTTATGTAGGAGTTACAAGACTTCTTATTTTTTATTCTTATTTCAATTGAATTTTAAACAATTTTTACAAGGATTTTCACTGTGCGTCTTTCCAATAGGTTCCAAATCCATATAGATCCCAATCTTCTAATTTCAAGTACAGGTTCTTCAGGAACCTGAATCTCCATTTTATTCCACAGAGCTTAAGTTGTTATTTATCAATCTGGGCCACAGTCTTTTCGATTTTGACTCTAGTGAGCAGACCTGACTCTTGGAAGAAGCTGACTACAGCAATCACCCAGGAAGTTTTTTCCCCGCTCATCAGCCGATGCCACCATTCCTCTTCGTCATAGAACTGCAAGTGTTTGAGTAATGGGCCCAAGTGACAAGAATGAGTGGCTGTCAGCCCACGGCAGTTCATAAGGAGATGACGAGTGGTTTCTATATTTTCCTTTTGTGTACAGAAACGGCACATTGCTGAATCGGTCAATTTCCATCTTATCAATGTTTCGTTGGTATGCATGATGTTTAAGCGAATCCTCATAAAGTATTCTCGCAGTTCCCTATCCGGGCTTTCTATCAGATAACTGCTGGTTTCATTGATCTTTCTTACATCCAGGGGGAGCTCCAGTGATGATTTGAGGTGACTTGTTTCGTCCAGAGTTTGAATCCAGTCATTTTACAGAATCTTTTTCTTTACCTTTTCTGGATTCTGGATGAGTTCAGCTTCTGAGCTGTCGATCTTAGCCAGCAGGAGTTTGTTCTTACTAGTCCAGATTCCCAACCTTTTGCAATGCCCGGCTTGAATTTCCTTATTGATCGCCTTTAGGATGAGAGGCAGTGTTGGTAACAAGGTTTTTCTACATAACATCAGCTCATTCCTTGCTACAATAAAGCTTAAAGATGGAAGAATTAGCTTCCCCCTGATTAAAGAAATTGGCAGAGAAGCTGGAAGGTTCAAGACGTTCTTCCAGTATTGACCCTTTAACTTTTGCCATAGTGTTCCTGGGAGGTAGAGCATTGCCTCAATTCCATATGTGAGGCTACGGACAACTTTCGACCTGTAAAACGTTAGAAGCGGGTATATTGTGAAACAACCATGTTTTCTGTTGATGGCAACAGATTGGGTTGTTAGGAGGCGTGTCTTTGACCGTAGACAGTCCTGCATCGGAGCTTCGGTGGTGCTTTTATTCAAAGTCACTCCAAGGTATTTAAAGGTTTCCACAAGCTCCAACGGCTGGTTGGCAATTGACCACGTAAATGTCTTCTTTGTGGTTTTATGTTTATCTAGTACCATGATTTTAGTTTTTTCTCTGTTCATCTGTAAGAAGTTGTTCTTCAGGTAAACGACCAGGTTGGCAAATTGCCTCTGGAGACCTATCAGCATGTGGTCCAAGAGTATTATATTGTTGCGTAAAGTAGACGAGATATCGGGGGGAAAGACTTCACTCTATTGTCGCATCCCTCATAATCTGCGATATAAGCATTGTACAGTGCCGCGGCCAGTGGTCAGCCTTGTTTGACACCACGGCCTGTTTTAATCCATGGGGAGAGCAGACCAGTTTGATTTAGCCGCACACACATCGAAGTGCCTGTATATAACGCCTTGATGGGATTCAAGATTTGAAGCGTTCAAGACTGATGTTCAAGTTTTTCCCAAAGCACTGATCGTTCGATCTGGTCAAATGCTTGAACCAGATGGATAAAGGCGATGTAAATTTTAGGCCGACCTTCAAGGACCTTTGCTTTAAGTATAGTCAGGGCCAGGATGTTCACTGACGTGCCCAGGTTCTTTACGAAGCCAGCTTGAAGTGGGTCAGCCGTTTTCGCGGATATTGTCCAATGTAGAAACTTGTCCAGTAACAGGGAGCCGAATAATTTCCCTATGGAATTGAGAAGGGCAATGGGCCGGTAGTTGCTCGGGTTATCCCTGGGCCCTTTTTTGAAAATTTGAACCACAATTGCCTGCTTCCACGATAAGGGAATAGATCTTGTTTCCTCACATTTTTTAAATACTTCCAGAATTAAAAGACTCCAAGGAACAGTGTGTTGCTTTATTTCGTAGTTGGTTATTCCATCGGGACCGGCGGCCCGCGAGTTGTTAAGCTTTCTAATTTTCATTAGAATAGTGTCCTGGTCAGCTGAGATATCCCATCTGGTAGATGAGAGATCCACGGTCAGGCTTTCGTATCTGCTGCAAGGGCTGTACAAAGTTTCAAAGTGATTTATCCAGGCCGCATCACCCACAGTGTTTATCAAAGGTAACGTGGGGATATTGTTGTTATCCTTAATTAACTGCCAAAAATCTCTAGAATTCTTGCTGCATATAACACGTAGCATGTGTTCAGCATCATGTTGATATTGTTGATATTTGGTGTTCCGTAACCAGGCTTTGTAGTTGATCTTAGAAAGTTTTACTGCTTCCCATAAGCCGGCACTTTGTGACTTTTCTGCTATGCATCGCAGTTTCCTTAAGTCTTTTCTTTTCTACACTAGTAGTGCATTATAGACATGTACGGTGGGTTTTGTGTACTTAGAAATCCTTTTCTTTTGTGGAAACAAGAACCGTCAAGAAAGTGGAGTAATCTGCATTTGCGGGAGGCGTTGCCCTGTCAGTGCTCGCCTGGGCAGTGTAACTTTTCGTGACCTGCAGTATGGCGGTGTCTGACAACCTTATCCTATTGCCAGAAGTGTTTAGCTCTAACACTGCGTTCAGATGTCTCACCAGTGTTTTTTTCGCATGCCAGACCGCAGCCAAGATGTTGTGGTCGCTGAATTTAGGGTGAATCACTGCAAAGAGTCTAATAGTGCCAAGAGGCTTTGAGAGGTGTGGATATAGTCAACGGTTGCTTCGACACCATTTCTTTCCCAAGAAGGTATCTGGGGGGTGGTTCCCGCGACCGCTGACTGGAGATTGTGTAGGTCTCTTGTGTCCATTAGACTATTCCATGCATGTGCCCGCCCAGTGGAACAGTTTGCACGCAGAGAAAGATCCACGTTTAAGTCACCCATAATGATGATGTTCGAGGGCTTCTTACTAGCCATTGTGCTGTCAATCAGAGCGTCAATGCAGTTCAGTAGTGTTGTTGTCTTTACTCTTGCTGGGTTCCAGTACACGTTGAGTAGTAAGATCTCCTCTGGCAGAATAGATTGATCCTGGGTGGGATATCTAGTCCAATCGATGATCGTGGCCAGAATGAATTCTGACACCAGTAATACTTGCTTTAAGGACAGCCCACTGCCCATTTTTATTGCTGTTATTAGCCCAGATCTGGGTCTGCCTTTAAGGCCTTGTAGTGCAGGTGAGTGGGCTAAATCGAAGCCGTCGAGAAGTGGTTGCGTCACTAACCATGTTTCTTGAAAGCAGAGCACATCAAAGTCTGTCAGAACCACATCAGATTTTGTAGTTAAGTGCGAGAAGTGTGGAATTTTGGTATTCGGGCGAGGGTATCATATCTCTCTTCTCTGATGTTCTCATGCGCAGAGTTTGCTCTTTTGCAGGCTTGTTTGGAGGGGTTGTGATAAGAAGGACAAGTTCCTTATTCTCACTTGTCATTCCAGGAGAATTGACACTCGGCTGAGGCTTGGGTGGATGGAGGGGGGGGAGTCAGAGGAACTGGTGTTGGGCTTTTAGCATTCTTGTTCTTATGGTCATCTATGAACGGTGGTCCGGATGATTGATCTTGTATCCCCGGGGGCCTGCCAATGTGCCATTTACCCTGGCCAGAATTCGGCGTTGGTAGCAGAATGGGCAGCGCCGGGTTTATAGAAATAGAGGGCTCCCTCAAAGATGTCTGAATGTTGGTCAAGTGGATAGCTATATCTTCCATTATTGCCAAAAGTTCAGCGTCTGTAAAGTCTTTTGGCGGGGGCCATCCCACTTTTTTTTCTTATATAGTGGAGGATTGAGAGACTGAGGACACTTTAAGGTCTTAGGCCCTCTCTTGTAGGGGGCATTTTGGCGTACTTTTCTTTTAAAAGTCATTTTTTATTACTTTGAGTGCGGCAATTTGCCTGGTGGTTTTGTGCATTTGTCACTGTCTTCCTCCTGCTGGTGCGTGTTCCGGCCAGCAGGGGGAGTCCCCTCCAACGCGCCTGAGTCGGCCTGCTCACCAGAAGGAGAGCACACTTCCAGAGGGGAGGGGCCACCGCCTACGATCAGCCGCGGGGAGAGAGACGCTTCGTCTGCCGGCGCCTGGGTAAGGAAGACCCCGGCGAGGGCTGGATCTCCACCGTCGCCTCCCAGGCATTTCAAAGGTAAGCTGGTTGGTGGCTGTGGCTCTAGTATAGCAATCTCTTCCGCGGGAGGCACGGAGACGCCTGCGTCTTTGTTGAGGTGCACTTGGGCTTGAATCAAGATGGAAGGGTGGGGTACCTCGTTAGCAAACGAGAGATGAGGGTCCGCCTGATTGTGGGAATGTTCACTCATGGTTTCTATTTGGGGAGAGTCGTGCTTTGGGGGGGGCCACAGTAAAGGCGGTGCATCTGCGGCAGGCTCCTTTTCCTGCGCGGATGGCACATCCACCCCTTGTACTTGTTCCTGAGTTCCTTCTCTCTCCAACGGTAGGCCGCACTGGATACTGTGTGCGGCTGTCAGCGAGCGGCCTGTGGGGGCAGCAAGTTTGTCCATATCACTGCCCGTCTCTGTTTCCCGGCCAGTACCTGGTGCTGGTGATTTGGCTGGAAAGGGTGGTGTTACAGCACCGGGTGGTTGTTCAGTAGGAGGTGAATGAGCAGCTAGCTGGTGATTCACGGTCATTGGGGAAGTAGGGGCGGGCTTGTGAGTATTTTTGGCAACTGTTCGCCGGGTGCACAATGTGATGACTCAGGGCCAAGAGTTGCAATAGGGCACATAGATGGAGGTGGCAAAGAGAAAGGCTCATGGGGACGTACCTTTGAACTTTGCAGTAGTCTTCCGGCGCCAAAGTCTCCTGCGTCTGCAGCACTTGCCTTTCATCCTGCCGGCGCTGCCATAGACTGCAGAGACTGCTTTCACTCTGCGACGGCTCCGCGGCCGCTCCACGGCCAGGAAGGGGTTTTAAAGACCTCCCCTTGATAGAAAGCAAGAAAAGACTCTGTCACTGTAGAGTAAAGCAGGAGTAGAGCTGAAGGAGTGTTCACTGCAGAGACTGCTTTGACTCTGCGATGGCTCCGCGGCCGGTCCTTGGCTAGGAAGGGGTTTTAAAGTCCTTCCCTTGATAGAAAGCAAGAAAATACTCTGTCACTGTAGAGTAGAGCAGGAGTAGAGCTGAAGGAGTGTTCGCTGCAGAGACTGCTTTGACTCTGCAACGGCTCTTAAGATTTCCTGGGGTGCACCCCTGCCAGGAATCATTTGGTGGGCTTGTCAGATCCCCTGGTGTACTCTCCTGCCATGTATCTTCCCACAATTCTAAAGGTTGTATTCAGTTCCAAACTGCCAGTTATGTTTGATTGCCAGGACTTTCTTTATGGCTTTCTTATATCCCCTGGTATGCCCCCCTGACAGGTATGTTGCCACAATTTCTTACAACTTTGTATACTTTTGGTGGATTGCCTGCTATACTCCCCTGTCAGGAATCCTTCTGGGAGGTCCTGAAGATCCCCTGGTACACTTCTTTGCCAGGTATCCCCCCAAATGTCAACTGCCTGGTATACTTCTTTCAAAAGGACTTATTTTCAATGTCACTGTCCTTTAAGATTGCCACAGTTGTTTCACTTTGCTGTGTTTCTGTTTGTTTGCTTAAGGTAATACTTGTTCCAACTTTCCCAACATTGACATCTCATACATGGAGACTTGTCAAGTTTTGCCATTGCACTTTATCTTGTCGGTATTCAAATACTCTTAATTCATTTGCTTGTGCATATCCCTGTAGGTACGCCCCGGGTCCCCAATGCCTCTGGGCAGTCTCATCGGTACTTTGCAGCATTCCCGACCCGTGGCGTTTCTCTGTGAGGAAGCTTCCACCTGTGCATTGCGGACCTTCGCTTAGTGTTCCTTTCAGGTCTGCGCTCTCCCTCCGGCTTCTCATCATGACCTGGATTGGGGACTGCTGCTTTTCAGCATGGCCGTATCTGTGAGAGATCTTCTGCTTCTCTTGGTACTCCAACGGTCCTCCAAAGGTGCCTGCTGTGTCTCTCATTCCTTTTCACCAAGTCGGTATGTGATTCCTGCGTTTACGAGCTGGCGCATAGATGTACCTGTTCTCTCAACTTCTTTCAGCACAGTCCTCTCCCCTTCTGCTTCCTTTTGAAGTGCGGATTCCATCTTTAAATGTCCCGCACACTTGTGATTCAACCAAACAACTAGTCTGCACATTCAAATTTGGGTTTCTTTCAATCTGCATCAACTCCTTCCTCCTCTTCCTTGTTTCAGTGCTGAGGCTTAATGGGTGTTGAAGTCCCTAAACTTTAGGGGGTTTCTAAAATAATTTAGTTTAGGAGTTGTACATAGAAAAACACCAGAAACAGGAGATGTTATGCGTGTGTGGTGTATGTTGGAGGTACCAATGGAATTTCTATCTAAAGTGATTTAAAGGAAGGGGTTTCTGTGTTACATAAAAAGGAGGATTTGTCGGGTGACAACAGGCCATCAAGAACTCTGTTATTATACCATCTTCTTCAGTAGGAAGAGAAGGGAAGAATACTGCGACTCATCCAATGGATCCACCTTATCTCCCCAACTGCTGTCACCTAACATGTGATCCTCCCTCAAACTATCACCCCGAGGGGCAGTGGCTGCCTTCCCCAGACCACATGAGAGGAGACTACCTTTGGGGTATTAGTGATGACTGCATAGGATTCATCACATCTGCCTCTTCCACTGCCCAAAAAAATTTCCCCTCCTGATGACAACACTCTCTTCTTGCAACATCCTCCTAGTTTGCCTCTGTCTGTGATACCAAATGATTCCTTTGTCTGCGTCCAACAAGCCAGGACCTGCCCTCTGTTCCTTACTATTGTTACTTCCTTCTAATGACAAAATCAATATTTCCCTCCTCTGTACCCCACACTTCTCTTACCTTAACACTTACCAGTTCCTGCTCTTGCTAGGTCACCATCCTCAAGCTATTCTCCCTCAAGTTACGCAGGAACATGATCTTCCTAGGTCTGTGGCTTTTAATCTGCCAACTCTCCCATGGAATGACTTGACTGATTAAGCTGGCTTTTAAAGTCTGGTCTCTCCTTTTCTTGTGTGGTGCTTATAATTATGATCTGCCCCTGTGGACTATGGGCTGGCCTTGTTTGTGATTGAGCAATGCACATGGGGTATTGAGTGCTTGGTGTAGCGCTTTACGGCAAGCTGCTATTTTGTGTCACTTGTGAGTCTTGAAATCAGGAACACTCTCCTCCTCTCCTCCATGGCGGCCAATTTACACTGCCTTGTCCAACATCTCCCTATCTTCTCATGGTATGTCTTAGCATGCAGGGAAAACGCTGGGAAGCAAGGGGTTATTTGAAAATATTTATCATGGGTAAATTGTACCATACTCTTTCCTTGCCCCTCATACAAGCAGTAGGGCATGGCTTGCCTGTTTTTCCTTCTGCATGCATTCCGTGTGCAGGTCCCTCTGCCTTAGAGTTAATACTCGAGTCAACCATGGGAGTTCCCCAAACTGCTAGCAGCTCAAGTATGTCACTAAAAGCTCCATTTAGAATCAATCGCAGGAGAATTCGTGCCTCAGAACACTCATTCAAGGGCACCAGAGAATGAACCTTTGTTCCCTTAAAGGGAAAGTGTTGACATCGTCACCTTAAAGGCAGAGTTTTCATGTTCTACATAGTTCATTTGTGTCTCGATAGTGGGTGGAATGGATACACTGGACTGTGGTTAATAGTATTCACAAAGAAAGTCTGCTTTGTAATCTCTTTCTAGTGCTCGTTGGGGCGAAGGAGGTTGGTAGGTATACTGTGACTGTCCCCTGCCTTAATGCATGGACCCAGTGAGGAGGTTCTGTGGATACCATACCTGTCTACCTTCTTTGGGTCCTCGTTCCTTGGACAACCCAACTATCTGTTCCCAACTTAAGGCAGGGGACTTTGAAACAGAGGTATAGCCATTAACAAATATTAGCTTGCGAGCACAGATGTTTCTCCTGGAACAAAGCATCTTCATGAACTGTGAGCAGGGCGCCATAGGTTATACCTTGTAGATGTAAGACAATATTGTGAGGCACTGCATAAGGGCTATAAAAGAACATGCAGAGACCAATTCACAAGTTGCACTGGAGAAAATAAGTTGGTGCCCGAGAATCTCAAAATTGCTCATGCTACCTCATACCTGAATTGCAAAGCCTAAGAGATGCCCTCGAGCAAATCTTTGTGAACTGTATCTGCACATGCGCATCTCGAAGATGCTCCAGGCAGCTCCAGATTTGCTGCAGTTCCAGGCTTTGTGAAAAAGGTTTAATGTAGCACAAGTAAACCTCAGATGCTTAGGGCATATACTCATGTGCTCTAGCAAACATCTTTTTGATTTGAGCACAATGTGTTTCGGACAATTTTAGCCGGTCAAGGCTCTGAAACTGGGGAGGATGGCAGGATGCAAGCCAGCAAATGTATTGGTTCGGGCCATTCAATAAAGGAGCCATTTAACTAACATGGCAATTTACAAAGGCATTCCTATGAGTAAATCCAACTGACTTAAGCCTGTAGAGGATGAACTGACTCAAGCAAAAAAATAGAGTTACTATGCTTAACTGGAACTTTCTCGAAGTTACTCAAAATGCCTTCCTTTTGGATCAAATAGTCTTCTGGGTCCAATCAGCCCCTTAGTTGTTTTCAGAGGAAACAATTTCGTGAGTGGTTAAGAGACAAGAGGATGTCAGTAGACTGAACTGCAGATGTGGGTCAGCCCAGCTGTTGCTCCCAATTGCATTGATTGAGGCTCTGCAAGTTCACCGAACAAGCGCAAAGGGAAAGTGAGGAAGCCATAATGAGTTCCACTAAGCTGATGATCCCAGAAAGTTTACATTTGAAGATGTAGACGCAAAACAACTAGTAAGTAGTTGCTGTTTGCACTTGTAACATGTAGCAAGGTTTGAACAGGAATTATCTAAAGGGTTAAGAGGTCTTATGGGATTGTTTACACATTTGTTCGGAGCATGACATCCTTGATCTTCCCACATTAGAACAACAACAGTGCCACTTCATACTTCAGCAATCTCAATGCCTGGGTATCAGGTAAGTACTGATCTACTGCTAGAAGAAGTGTTCTATGGAAAAAATGTCTATAATAGTGGTTTATTGCTCAAATAAACCTGGTTGGCACAAGTAGTGCCATTGCCCTCAGTGTAAAGAGCTGCTGTTTTAGGGGCCTCTAAACAGGACGCCCCATAGATGACCCACAACTTTGTATACTTGCATCGTTTCACCCTCATGACACACAGGGCTGGATTCCCAAGGCATGAACCATAATTTTTCCGCAAGGGATAGGCTCTGCCAAGTCAAGCTTACAAATTAGATTTGGGTATTCAGCAACAGTGCATTACATTATGAGTTTGTGTCATCCTAGACAACTGTAGCCCTGATACTATTACCCTGTATTTTAGATAATTATTGGCCAATTGTTTCTGATAACAGATGCTCCACTGAACCAAAAAGTGGTTATTTTAGGACAGTTCAACATAATTATCTTTAAGATAGTAGCACATGATGATGCATCCTTTGGTAGAGTCGGAAGGGGTACTTTTACAATTCAGCATATTCTAATCTTTCTTATATCTGTGGCAAATGGGGCTCTTCGTGGTTTATTTATGTATTCATATACAGGAGGAACAATGCTCGTTTGATCATAAAAGAACGTGCAATAAATAGGAAATCAGATTTAATGGGATGCAGTGAGATTCTTAGAATTAGAGAGGGTGAGGGACATTGTGACCAGGTTGTGGAGGGGAGTAAATGGAACAGTCACCGGGGACAATACATAAGTGGACATGCATAGATTAAGGACAACCAACATTGGCCATTTTTCAGTGCAGCTAGGCAGTATGGCCACCTGTCCTGATGTGACCATGATGAGTGAAATGCTAGAATGGAGGCAGAGGAAGTGAGAGGCAGGTTAGAGGCGAGGGAAACATGTTAGCTAGCAGGCAGGCATCATCTGAGAGGAGGGTTAAGAGGGAAACTCAGAGGAGAGGAGGTAGGATTTTAGTATGGTTTGAACAAAACCATGTGGACTGTTTCTCGGAGGCCCGGGATGAGAATTCCATGCATGTGGAGCAAGAAGTGAGAAAGAGCGTAAGTGAGAGGAAGCACAGGGAGGGTGAGGAGCCACAAGGGTAGTCAAGGCGGGAGGGTGGAGATCACAAGAAGGCCTGTAGAGTTGGATAGAGGAGTATAAATACAGTGGTGCCTTACCGTGAATAGATTTGTGAACCAGGAGAAGGAATTTAAATCTGGCCCTGTTTTGCATCATCAGCCATCTAGCCTGGTGACGGTACGAGGAAGTAGGTGTGAAGTGAGGCAGTTCAAAGAGAGTCATGGTAGCAAAGTTAATGATCTTGTCAAGAGGACAGAAAGCATAGTTGGGGAGACCAAAGAGGATACTGGCACAGTAGAAACGTCATAGCTGACAGCCATAAATGTAAAGGGCAGCATTCACTTGGATATTCGCTGTGAGAGGCCTCAGTTAAAGGTGTTTGTGAAAATGAAAAGGTTATAGTCAGGTGAAGGGACCTCAAGAGATCGAGAAGATACTTCAGTGATGATGAGGGACTATCGCAGTGTGAGCCTTACAAGGTCAAAACAAGCTTGTAGAGTCTTTCCAGTGATAATAAAACACGTCTGGTGGTGCCGGTGGCTGGTATGTGTATGGATTATGTGGCTTGACGGTGTAGGCTTAATGTGAGAATGACTGGGTTTGGAACACATTGAATACTCATTGCCGTGCCAATGCATCAACTTGCTGCCTACCGCTTCCACCACAAACGGCTGCTTCCCACAGTGTCAACATATTTAGGGTTGCCGCTGCAACTCCTACTGGCTCATTGCGTGAGATGGGTTTAGTGTCTATGGAAGATGTGTGATTTACAAATAGCAATCAACATGACATAAAATAATATAAGATACAATACTACTTGTGCCTTGAAATGAGACACCAAATGTTTAACTGTTTCTTTAACCACATCATCCATGTTATCATTTTCATATGATTCTGAAAAAAGAGCGAAAGTGCTTCCTTCATACAGTAAAATGGTGACGAAATGTAAACTGAATAATCACTAAACTCATGAACACATCTCTTAAATGACAGAGTAAGATATTCTTTAATAGTCTGGCACTCAGCACAGGAACTCCTACTCAGCAATGCCTTCTAGCCTAGCCCTGTGCTGGCGCTGGCTGGTGACTTTGCTCATGTTGTCTAATCTGCCAGTGGTGACCCATTGCCATGCTTATGGCACTGGAGAATGTGCAGCACTGATCACAGTTATGCTTCTATGTGTGTTTTGGACTCAGCGGGTCCACGGCGGCCTGGTATGCACCCGTCTACCGGTGCTCCACATGCTGGCTGTGTAACAGTAGAGAAAGCAGCGGCATGCAGTTAATGCGGACCAGCATGTCCAGTAGAGACTTTGTGAATGTAAAAATATCAGCCATACCATTGACACTGGTCAATAAGCATGGGCGTGACTGCTGAACTAATTCGCTGCCCCATCACCATGGCTGCCTTTTGCTGCCAACACTCACGCTCAAGACACCCACTATGTTGCATCATTGCTGCCAGCTATTTACAGTAATAGTGCAGTGCTCATTTGATTCAGGCTGCCAGTAGCATTTTGTGGCCATGACCTATGCAAGTGCCCACCATTAACACCTTCTGGCTCAATATTATTCATGGTCATGGACAGGTAGCACAGGAAAAACAGGGAGGTGGTCAGGAAAGCAGAGGCACATGGTCATGCACACTGTTGTTGCTTGTTGCCAGAAACCACATCATAATTGAACTGAGTCGAAGACCATAAGTGCTGGTGCTCAGAAATGTGTCCCGGGGCTCAGCCCTTGCAAATAACCCCACAAACAAAGCACAGCTTGTGTTCCAAAAAATGAATTGGTGGAACGCAAGAAGCAAAAGGAGACAGCTAATGAATCAAGGCTCAAGGTTCAGAATGTGGATTTGAAGGCAATGTGAGGATGTAAAGGAACATCCGAGGGCAATGAGGCTGCCATCTTAAATTCAGACCAAGGCAACACATAAAAGGAAATGAATGTCTGCCACACATACAATATATGAACAATACACAGTGAAAACTACAAAATGATAACAAGAGGGGCTCATTTTGTACAAGTGATAATTGCAAGCAGGGGACCACCAACAATGGAACATATGTTCCTTTGTGTCCCCTACCTGCAATTTTCCACATTTACAAAACGTAGTGGAAAACAGAAGAGTAAAGACAGGCAAAATCACGTTTACTCTTCCATTTTACTATTATTTTTGTTTAAAAAAAAAAAAAAATGGCATCTCCAAATTATAGTTTGCAGACAGATTTTTAAAATGTTTTGCAGGTAGTCGTACATGGCAAGGGAAATGAGTTTCCCCTTTTACTTCACACTTCACCTTCAAAACCCCCTCTGTTTTACACCAGCATGAAGTAATGGATTCCTATGGAATCTGCCTGCTTTTAGTAGGTGCTAATTGCAAGCGGATTTTTGGGAATCAATAAAGTTCATACTCTTGTAAAAAAGAGAGGCGATAAAGATGAAGTGGGTAATAAAAGGTGGAAATGCATTTCTCATGCCGTGTCCCACTTCACCTGAAACACCTTTCTAAGACCTCCTGGAGTGGTGTAGCAAGCCGTGAATAGCTTGTCACCTTGCTTTTGTGCCCTGCTCTACAATCTCGCAAGGGGGTCATTTTAAATGTGCATTAACATTAAGCACGTTTAGCCGCCAAACTCAAAATTAAGCCAATAGATTTTCGAAGGACACTTGACGGCATAAACAACGTTCTTACTTTTGTGGTATGTGTCCAAGTGCATAGTACATCTATTTAAACCTTGAAATTACGGGCATCAGAATTTCCCCCGTTTAGGCAGCCTATTCCATATTCATAATGCTCTCACCAATTGTTGTTTCAAGTGTTTAGCTCTGTGAAAGGAAAGAGTGACTTAGTGAATTTTTGATTAGGTTGGGTTCGAGATGTGCCAGGTTTTATGTAGGCTGATACTAAATTCATTGAGGGTACTGCGCACAAAAGACCGCCTGAAGCTGTGTTTTTAGGGGAGTGTACAAAATGTCTCTCTATTATCCCATCTACTGCGTTTCCTTGGGTCACGACCAGTTTATGTTGATATACTCTTTTGGTAGCCATCCAGGCTGATAATAAACTGTGCCTGCACTCTTCAATAATCATAGTTTACCCTTTCTCTCAGAAACATGCCAAAAAGTAAGTTCTTGATGAGAGATTTTGGGTGTTGGGTATATAATTACAAGGTTGTGTTCCTTTACGTAGTTTTGCTAAAACGGGCAGTCACCAAATGATCACCATGATGTTGTATAGCTTGAACAAAGGCGGCAAATGTATCAGCATTTGATGCTACGGTCAAGGTTATTGTGGGTGCCCTTCCTCCCTCTCTGACTGCCTGCTGCATGCCTGTGTGGGAGGATGCTTTGATGGTGTGCAAGATGTGATGTCCCCATGGGGTGTTCCCTATTTTAGGGTTTCAGTACTAGTGTCAGTTGGAGTTGGCCCTCCTGGTTGGTGGGATCCAGCGGGTACCTGATGTGTTACATATAACTGGAGCTTAACCTTCAATAAAAGGATCATACGTGAAGACGTAGCTAATGATGTCAGCACGCTTCCTGTGACCAGGACCGTTCAGCTGTTAATCCATTACATTAACTTAATAAACTCAGATATGATTATATGACAGATAATTCGTATGCCATATATGTGTCAGTGCCAGGTAAAAATACATTGTAGAAAATGATTAGCAAGATAAAATTATCAGAGACTCTTCAAATTGGGCCATAAGAATGTTGACCAATATAGGCGCACATGAGTTGCAATGTTTATGATCTGAGCCTGAACATTGTCATGAAATACAAAAAGGTTTAGTAAGTGCAATCTTTACACAGTTAATAAATGTTCTAGGAACTGCATGTGACATATTTCTTATTTCAAGACTCTCCTCCTTAATGCAGGCACCATTAGAATCTGGGTCAGACGATGTGCATCGATTTGATGTTAAGAAGGGCCAATACATGCATTGGGGCATCCAGAGGGAACCATCAGCATGTATGTATGTGTCTTCAATTAATCAAACCACAGACCAAATATTATAGGCCTGCTGGGTGGATTAGTGGAACCATTAATCACTTAAGGTAGGATATAGAAAACTGGCAGTGAGTGGTTGTTACAAATGATAAAAGCATTTTCATTAGCGCTTACATGCCTGGCTTGAAAGGCATTAACAGTCATTCATGCTTTGATGTAAACCCTGGGGTTTGATGATGAAAGGACATAATGGTTAGTGTGGTTTAACAGCCACAGTGACTCAATATTCATCAGCATCCATCAAGACAGTCCCTACCCTATCATCATCACATTTTTGATAAAGTATATATAGTGGTTGTCAATATCTTTAAAACTCATCCAAAGAGAGTTTCAGTGGATTACACTTGCTGTGTATTCATAATTATTTACATACCCTATGATATCACATTTTGAAAGCTGATGCCCTCACTGGGCATTTTGTAAGTAGAGTCAAAGTAGAAATGGGCCTAAACAGTGTCACATTATTGATATCAGTATTTACAGCCCTGTTCTCAAAAAACGTTTCTGAGAAGCTGGCCTTGCACATTTAATTCTCAAGATCTAATGTGATGGTGTCTATAATCAGACAGATATTAAACCTCGATTTAAAACTTTAAGATAATTTTCAGATATAAACATTTTGCATACATTGAAAATGGGAATTCATCTGTTAGCATTCATTGGCCCTCATTACGACACTGGCATTAAGGGATTACCGGTACCGGTAAGGGTACCGGTACCGGTGATCCCTTAACAACTTATTACGAGGTCCCTTTGCGGGTCCCGACCTTAACGACTGGTCTGTACCAGCCTTTAATGTAAGGACCCGCAAAGGGACCTTGAAGGTGATTACGGTATCGCATTTTGCGGTACCGTAATTACCGCCTTCCCCATTCCCATTGAGCCCTATGGGGCAAAAATGGGAATGGGGAAGGGCCAATGGTAAATGGGGAATTACCGCCCCACCAGCCTTGGAATGGGACGGTAATTCCCCATGTCACCATGGCGGATCCGGTAAATTACCGGCGTTAACCATGGCGCTCATAGTGCCATTGGTTAACGCCAGGGTCGTAATGAGGGCCATTGTCATCTGTGGGCCCACCTCTGTGTGTGAATTAACCTCTAATGCTTTTTTCTAGTGGGAAATATTTCCCTGTTGGTCAGGAAATCTTGAACTGGTCACAAGGGCTGCTCCTCCCTAAAAAAGTCTGGTAGCCTCTTAGGTTTGCAGCAATCATGGTACTTTTATGTGGTTGCCCACAGAATTCCCCCCTCAGAATTGCTGGAAGTTGTATATGAGTATGTGAACCAATTTCGTTTGTTGCCAAATTGTCTTACACCTCTCTGCAATGTTAATTCGCACTTAGGTGTACAGACGTAATCGACTCTTAAATGCTGATACACAATCTCCTGTTTAAAAGAGGCAATGTCCTTTTTCACTGTCTCAGGTTTTGTATTGATCATATAGGTCTGATAATGATTATATTTCAATCGTACCATTAGAAGAGTTTGTTCTTCAGAATGCAGATCAGCTCAGGTCCTTTTACTTGGACATCGTGTTGTAATCATAGCTAATATTAATAAATCTACACTGCACTTTGTAACCACATTGGTAAATGCAGTTCCTAACTCTACGCGACTACACAAGGGGGTCATAGGTGGTCCATCTGTTTTGACCAAACTCACCAACTGTGGACACTTTCCTTCTTTTTCCTCCATTTTGTTTGCCACTGGTTGTGTCGGCAGACCCAATCGGGTACACTTCTGTAACTGATGAACTGACACAGAAATAAAGCATAACAGGAAGTGTACTGGTTCACGTATTAATAGCTTTTGCTGATTGTTCTCTTGTTGATGGAATTACTAATGTATCCATCTACTTGATGGCTGTTTCTGTGAAGTCACCATAAATCAGTGTGGGTTTCTTTGTTCCGCATAATATAGTAGTCATCTATTCATCATTTTTTAAATGTAGCTATAACTAAATCTCTGAATAACAGGAAGTAGGATACTACCCTTCCAAGGAGGACGACAGCGCAAATTTACAATATTCTATTGTGGAATTAAGCCTACAATCTTCAGGATTCGTTTGCTTTCGTTGTAAATAGCTTCTTTGGTCTCTTCTCCCTTTCTTTCACTCTTTATAATAATTGCCGATCAGCTTTGTATTTGTATATTTGTATTTATTGTGTTTATATAGCGCTTTACTCCAAAACGCTTTACATTTTAACAACTGGATACATATAACATTATAAAAGTAGAAGCAATTTTCAATTATGAATCAAACCAACAAAACTGTAAATAGAGCAATTAAACTGTGAGGGAAGGGTGAGGAGGGGACGGAGGAGGGAAACAGAAGGGGTATAAGGGCGAGAATGGGGGAGGGTGGAGGGAAGGAGAGGTAGAGGATCATAGGGAAGAGACAAGGGAAGGAGAGGGAGTGAGAGGCGGGGAGGGTTTCATGGCGGGGGATCACACCCTTCTAGCACTGGGTCTTTTTCAACCATCACTTTGTACTGCTACTTTTCTTTGCTCTCTTCATGATTTTAGTGTGGTCCCTCATATTACTCTATAAGGTATGCAAATTATATCGGAGTTATTATTTTCTGTGGAATGCATACAACAATGTAATGAAATGTTTTCCACTATTTGTAATAATTCATGTTTTACGAATTCACTTAAGTGGTCTGGGTCTATGTGTTTCTGGCATAAAACTACTTCGTTTTGAGTCATTCATTATTCAAACTACCGTTTGATATGGCAAGCTTTTAAATTATTATCCATTCTGGTATGAACTCGCGGCAGCAGTTCCTTCTCTTTTGGTGTAAGTTCCTAACTCTAGGTCATGGGGTTGTCCTTAATCTACAGACCCAATTGAATAATAACCAATGTTGGATATTTTTTCAAGAAATGTCCATGAAATTTTATCCGGATGTACTTTACACTAAACTGAGGCGCTCATCTCCTGAAATGGATGTTGTGTCCATGCTTCTAGACTCAGGTTTTCAAAAATAAAGGTTTGCTCGTAAGCTCTTGTTCAGGCAAAGGTACAGTATCAGATTCAGCCATCATCTGGCAATGCAAGAAGTCGACATAGGGTTATGGGCTTGAAAAAAGCAAAGTGGAAGATAATCTTCATGTTATTCCATGTCACCCCAAAAGGAAGGACGGTGTGCTCCCTCTTGCAGTAAATGGGCTGTGAACTCTTGAGTTGAAAGGAAAAGAGAGGAGCTAGGCCATCTTTGCTTCCTTAAAAGTAGAGAGGAACATCATTGCCTTGGTTATTCTAAGTGAGATTCCTCAGTCAAAGGTGTTTGTGAACACATTATAGATATCCCCAGGTTACACCACCTCCCGAGGTCAAGACTACTCTTCTTCGATGATATGGGACTCCTAGAGAGAGCTCGGAAGATTGGAAAAATCTACCCGGAATATTTGGGGTAGCATGTAGAGCCAGAGCTGGCGCTATCAATAGCTGGTATGTGTACATATTTATTCACTTGGATGGATGAGTTGCTTTGTGTCATGTTCATTCTATTGTATGCTATGTTATGTTATGTTATGAAGCTTTTACACAGTGCCAAATCACCACTATAGTAGTCACAGAACACCTATGATTCTCTAGAAAGTGCCTTATTGTGCCTTCTCCCTGGCTATTGTGATGAGATGGTGAATAGAAGGGTCTCAGACTTTGGGTCTTTTCAAAGAAAACTCTTTACTAAGCAAGTGTAAGACAAAACAGGGTTTGAGGAACAAAGTGAAGTCCATCCCTGTGCGAATACTGCAAACATAAGTTGCACTTCAACTATGGAGTCAAAAGGGTGCCCAAAGTACTAAAAACACGAAAGTAAATTCACCTGTCACAACTAATCCACAACTTAATATAAGGGTTTCCTGAATCAAATGTTCCAAAAATAGTGAGATGTCAGAATGGCTAAATCAAATGGTGAAATGAGCAAAATAACGCAAAGTCCTTCCCTTCAGTGGAAAAGTGTTGGGGTTAAAATCCCTAACTTTAATTCCTTCCCTAAATAACAGTCTGTCAATTCAGAGAGGCCTTCTTCCAGGTCTCCATGGATAGACAAGCAATAGGGGTGCTTATGCGAAAATTAAAGCTGGGACCTGTAGTTGCCTTCCAGTTGCAGGGCCTCTTAGATGAGGAATCAGCTGAGTACTGCCCTTTGGTTCTTTATCTCAATCTTATGGGTGATTTCACTCTCTCTCTTGGTTATTGTTGGGGCTTCTGAGTTTCTCTGCTTCTGCCCCCTTCTGCTTCAGGGGTCTTTTATGGCCAAACTACTCCTGAGGCTCATTCTCCTACTTGTCCGTACTCATGTCTTCCTTTCCAGGGTTGTCGTGAGTTTCTCTTGACTTCTTTCTCTTAAACCCTGTGTGGGGTATTCTCACTTCTTCTTGGTTGCCCTTTCCTTTTCTGTTTCTCATTGCTTTGCCTCTCCCCTCTTCAGGTGCCCTTGTGTGGCTCTTCTTCCCTTCAGGAGTTTATCTTCTTTCCCCTCTTTTTCCATCTTTGCCCCTCATGTCTTCTGGGTATCTGGATTGTTGCCCTTTTCCTCTCAGGGGTCCTGCTTCTGTCCTGGTCTCTCTACCCAGGGTCTTAGCGAGGTGTTGCCTTAGCCTCTTCCCAAGCTTCTCAGGTCAGCTCTTCCACCTTTTGACTTAGTTAGGCTGCAGGGGTACTCTCCTTCTTCCCATTGGTTCAATCAGTTTCCTCTGCCTCTTCTTGGGCTTCTCAGACAGGTCAGTTGTCCACCATTTTGACTTAGGTGGGCTGCAGGGGTACCCTCCTTCTTCCCCTTGGGTTAATCAGTTTCCTCAGCATTTCCTTAGGCTTCTATGGAAAGTCGTTTCGTCCACACTTTTAGCTTAGGTGGGCTACTGGTGTACTCTTTTTCTCCCCCCTAGGCCAATCAATTTCCTGTGGGCTCTTCATGCAGCTTCCAGGCAGGCAGTGTTCCAGGGTAGCCAGGGTCCTTCACTGATGCAGCATCTCCTCTTCCTTCGGGATACAGCCCCTCTTCCTTTCACCAGGGTCTGGAGAGAAATACAGGGAACCTGTCCTGACTGAGACAAGTTCAGAGTGAGCTGGCTCTGCTTTTATAGCCAGACTCCTCCTCATCCTGTTGGCAGCTGATTGGAGTAAACCCCTGCTTACAGGATTGGCTGGCAAGGTGTATCCACTCTGGTGCTGGTTAGGCTCTCTTTCCTGATTGACCAGTGGGACTTCTGTTGTTTTATCCATGATGTCACTTTCTTTATTTGCTTTTACGTATTGCTGTTTGAGCCTGGCTCCTTTTAAATATCATTTGTCCGATCCTTGGGGCTCAGGTTTTTATTTCATTTATTTAGGTGCACCCTTACATTTCTATAAGTTCCTCTATGGGGATTCAAACTTTGGTCCTCCTAAATGTGCTATGGTATTGAAAACATCCTGGACTTGTCCTACCACTGCCAAAGGAAAAGGCTAGTGTCTTTCCTCTGAGGTCCTGCAGCATCTTTCTGCTGTCATCTCTCGTCCACCTCCATCCTGCAGAGCGGAGCACAAAGTTGTCCCAGCTTCCGGTGCTCCAGCACAGGCATGCTAAGTGGTGGAGGCCCCGTTGCTCCTCCATGTGTCGTAAGCTGTGCCACTGCTGCCGCTGCCCCACTCCAGCAGACAGGGCCATTACCGCTGCAAGACAGTCCTGGGTAAATTCTCTTGTGGGAATCGCGCATTGCAATTCACAACACTATCCAGCCCTTATCCTGTAAGAGAAACAGGGGACGAGAAGAGGATGTGAAAGAGGGAGCAGTTGCCACAGACAGACGGAGAGGGAATTTTATGGGGAAACAATCGAAAGGGTATATCCTAAACAGTTTGGAATCAGACTGCATTCCTAAGACAGATTTGAAAAACACTTGAAATGAGAAATGTGAAAATGTTTAGATATATGGTGGGCTCCTGATGTGCTCAAGCAGCCTTTGAAATTTGGTGGCACGTTTTCCCGGGATTATATTTAAAATGTTCTACAAAGTAAACTCCTAAATTGTAATAGTGGGGCTGAAAAGCTAAGAGAGGCCAAGTGTGGCCCAGCATAGGATGGGCTGGGTAGACCGTTGATGTCGAT
Organism: Ambystoma mexicanum; assembly: GCF_040938575.1. Classification (NCBI taxonomy): domain Eukaryota; kingdom Metazoa; phylum Chordata; class Amphibia; order Caudata; family Ambystomatidae; genus Ambystoma; species Ambystoma mexicanum. The sequence goes on from NC_090941.1 coordinate 307,513,423, forward strand.
GGAAAACAAAAAGGTGAGGAAGGTTTGCATGGTTTGATTGACTAATTAAATATATTAACAGCCTGGCACCCTTTCAATGAAATCTTCTAGTTAAATATGTATTCATATGTATTCATTGTTCGTGTCAAGATAGAATTCCTCCGAACTCAAAGGCAAGAGGTCCAAATCCAGGATGAGCTGCTGAATTGTGCAAAATATAGTCGGATTGCAAGCTCTATTCATATAACCAGGCTGTTAGCTTTATGTTAGTGCGTCAGTCCCCAAAATCTACTGCTGAACTGCAAAGCTGTCAGAATTGCAAATGAGTACACTCAAAATAATGTAGCAGCTTATAGCAGACACCATTAAGCATCACACATAGCTGTCACCTGTCGGGGTGGGGTGGGGATGAACTCCTACCCGGGTAATGCAGATTTCCCGAACCAAACATGATATTCCTCTCTGGAAACATGTTAAATAGTGTCAGAATAGGTTAAGCAATTATGTTTCAGGGTTGCAAACCTAATTGGGATACTTTCCCAAGTTCATTATTGCAGTCTTTTGGTCAGAGCATCTATCCACTTCTTGGCTCCTGTAACACTTCGGAAGACGTTTGGATAATCACTCATAAAATCTTGGGCAATCATACTAGAAACAAATAATGGATCTCATTTTGTAAAGGTGCATGGGAATACAGATCTTTCACTAATTCCAGATTCTGGATTGCAGTCTTCGGGATATAGTTCCCAGCTCACTTCTTGACATCACAATCTCTGGATTAAGCACCCAGCTCACTTTTCGGCTTTACCTAGAAGCAAGAATTGTTCCTCCTCATTTAGGGTGTTGGTAAGGCATAAACAATTGTACCCCCCAGACATGGGTTGCTTTCTAGGTCAATTGCAATACTGATGGACAGTCCAAATAGCAAGCATTGCTCCCCCTTGCTTATTGCACATGTGTAATAGTATTACAGTTTAGCTGTGGGATACCCTCCTGAGCCAATGGTAAAACCGTTCATGTACTCTAACCAGAAAGCATTTCTTCCTCCTGGCTTAGTGTTTTTGTCACACTGTGCCAACTTTCTGCCAACTCTTCAGGTCTTTCTCTGGGTCTAGGCTTCCCCATGGTCTGGAATATGGCAAGCGCTTAGACCTCTCTTATTCTCATATTTCTCAGTGTTTGAGATAGAGGCCTGAGCAGGTTCTGGGGTTCTTCTCTTAAACTAGTTTCTCCCAGGACTAAAGATATAACCCACAACAGGCTCCTTCCATCACGCCCCTTTAATCCTCGCTCTACTCTGTGCTCAGTGGGTCATCTGTGTGCTATCCTGCAGCAAGATAAACATTTGTTCAGTTTGCTTGATTCAGGTACTTACCGAATAATGTGCTGATGGTTTAATTCCTAATCACCCTGTTTGTGATAGTTTATTCATCTTTTCAATTTTTGTTTTATCAGGTATTTTCCCTGTTTTCATTATTGTTCCTAGTTGTGCTTGATCATTTCATCTGTTAGTATGAATTCCTAATTCAGGGCTGCGCTGTACCAGCCAAGGTTTTAGAAGGCCAATCAGCCATTTTGAAGTCAATAGAAGCCGCGTTCTCGCCTTGTGGCTCCATGGGGCTGATACCTTTCTCTTTGGTCGTCCTGCACTTTTTGCTATCTTTCCCATGAGCTCAGATTAACCTTCTTTCTCGCTTTTGAACCTGGTTTGTAAGATGTATCTTCATCTCTATTAGCAATATTTGACAGAAGCAGCGTTATAGTTTCCATTACGAAGGACCTGAGCAGTATAAACAACTATTGGCGAGGGTGAGGTTGTTTGGGAACAGTGGTTCTTCCTGCACCAGTCCTTATGAGAGGCTCTTAGTTATGTTCACTCTGTGCCTAGGGAAACACAAGAGTTGATAAGAGGGGTCACACCACCTGATGATGGAATGTGTCAGGTGACCAACCAGCACATTAAGATACACATAGGGACTGTGATCGATATCAAACTCTGCTAATGCCGGAAACAAGTATAAAATGCAGCCCAAATGGGGCGCTGTCTGGAAGGGTGTTATAGGTAGGTGTATGTAGGAGCAATATTAAAGGAATGACTAGGAGAGAAAACAAGACACAGACGTATTAACTGTGTATGTGCTTTAGACTTATCTGACTGCCCTAAGTTCCCCACCATGGAACACTTGGCTAGTGACAATGGGCAGGTCTCCCTTGCCAACAAGAATGGACCTACCTTACAATGTTCCCTCTAATTATTTTTCTCTATGCGCGGAACCAGTTGGCTGTTGTGCGCACATTATTTTCCATGTGCGCAACTGACTAATGAGGTAAGCCACTTTGTGAGCTACTGTTGCAGAAGAGCGTTTGGAAAGCTGTTTCCTCTTCCCAGCCACTGCAATTCTGTAAAAACCTTACAACACTTTTTCCAAGCACATAGGCTAACTTAAATATGTCATATGTGATTATAAAGAAAACTCAACCAGTCCAAGACTTCAATATCTGCCACAGTACCTTGCAAACATACTTCTGCGCAGAGAACAATGTCAGCCTCATTACGAGTTTGGCGGTAAGTGGTAAAGTTGGTGGTCACTCCATTACTGCCAACTTTACCACTACTCCAGAATTACGATTTCGGCCTGGAGTGGAAGATTTGCCTCCAGGAGAATCTTGGAGGTAAATCCTCTAACTCAACGCAGAAATCGTCAGAATTTCTGCTGCAGTAATTCTGCCAAAAAGCCACATGGAGTCCAATGGACTCAATAGGGACTCAATATGAATGGGAAATTACACTGACACCACCAGTTGTAATCCGTCGGAAATTCCTACGGACCAAGTGGTGATAACAGTAATTAGTTTGGGCAGTTTTCTGGCAGATTTACGCCGGGATACCGCCTCAAATCTCAATGAGGCCCTGTATGTTTTATGCCACTGGAAATTCACTCATTTGTATTACAAAACACAAATAGCTCTTAGTTGTGTTCCCATATATCTTGCGCAAACAATATTCATTCTTAAAGAAATGTTTCTTTGTATTCTTATTTTTCAAAAAAAGGGAATTTTATTCTTGATGTGTTAATCTCATGGTCAGACGACAAGTGTTTCGACCCAAGGAGTCTTTATGAAGGCTGGTGCGTTATTGTTCATTGACTATTAGGTAGGTTGGCTCTTGGTGGTGTGCTGGGGTAGTTGGGTTCCACTCCTTGAATAGGCTGGCTTGTCAGCCTGTTACTGCTGTGAACGACGTCTTTGGCGTTGGTGATCTTCAAATATCTCTTATCATGACTAATGTGGCTGTCAAGAAACTCAGACAGAATACATTTGCTGATGAGTTAATGGCAATTAAAAGCAATGTTTCAACAACATGCTGGAAGGAGTTCAAGTGCCAATTTAATGAATTAATTCAAGGGCCAGGAGAACATGCTTCTAATAATTTGCGTAAGGATGATAATTGCATCAGAATAACTGCACCGTAGACTATTATGATCCAAAATTCCTGTGCCTCTGCTTACTATCCACATTATGTTCTCCTGTGGATAGTGATAACACCAGCCTTAGAGCTAAGAGACATATGCACCATGCATTTTTACTTCCTAAAAAAGGAAAATGTGCTTCAACCCACAAAGTGCCACTGATATTTCTTCGAATTAGTGTCCAGTAGAGCCGTGGCATAGGAAGGGGTGAACTCTAATAATATTAATGCCCTATCTCAAAAGGAATTTTATGAGGAAAGCACAACTTTTAATAAGCAGAAAGTATCCCTATTGGCAAAGCAAATTACTTTTTTACTCCCTGAAAAATCATTTGACCACAAGTAGGGAGCCAAATCTGATTAGAGCCCTGCTTGTACCCCTAACATAGGGAGTGAAATGACAGGGCACATAATAAAGTGTGTAGGAGAAGTAGGAGAAGCTGAACATCAACATTTGTCTCTGCAAAATCTTTAGAGGACAAATTAATATTTAAGTTTTATGATGCGTTAACTTACAAGGGAGCCGCTTCAAAGCACTTGCGTGACATTTGTTCAAAGAAGAGGAAGAATGGAATTAGGTAACACATCCAAGTAGCCTGCTTACCTACAGTCAGTATCCAATATTTGAGCTGGTAGCTCGATTATATAGTGTGGGTGACGCTTTTGGTAAGGCACAATGAGTAACAGAAATGTTGGCGTGTGAACGTTATTCATGTTACCACAAACATAAAACAAGTGGAAGTAGCTACACGTCTGCTAACCTTTCGCATAGCCAAGAGACGAAGAGTCAAGGTTGTCCGGTAGTATCTTAATGTACTCTGAGGCAGAAGTTAGAGTCATAAGGTAAAAGTCTGGTAGAGTCAGGTTTAAGAGTTATCGGTGGGGAGGGAACATATTTGGTTAATGTGTGCAGGCATATCTTGGTTAGTTTCTTCTGTTCATGGAGCCAGTTTTTCCTTTAGTTTTTAACCTCTTGTGTTGTATTTTGCTGTTAGGGATTTTAAGTGCATAGTACTGTAATGCAAATTAGCAGAATATCCAGACTATTTGTTTATTTTAGGAGAAAGAACATTTCAGGTAATTGCTGTGGCCTGTGCCTTATTAAATCTTTTTGAATAGGTGAGTATTGTCTGTGGACGCTGCTAAAAATCTTCTTAGCAGCACCCAGAAGGAAGCAGGGCAAGTGCACATGCGTACAGCTTAGAGGGAACATTGCTACCTTATGAAGATTCCAAGTGAGAACAAATAGAAGAAAGGTCTGTCGCACGTGACATTTGAAAGGGGAAGAAAAAGAAGGATAAGACAGAAAAAAGAAAACAGAGAGAGAAAAGAGAAGAGAGAACGAAATAGCCCTACCTGGGTGGCTGTGGTCTCAGTGAGAGTCTCAGCCAGGCCGAAAAGCTGAATCCCAGCCCTAGAGCCAGGCTTGGGCATAGGGAGCATATGGCCCATCTAGGGGCCAGACCGGGTGATCTGGCAGAGAGTTAAGTCCAAGGCCCTGGGAAAGGATTGGCCTGGATGAAGAAACGCCCCACCCGAGGCCGCATCAGCGGGATGACCCCAGGGCAAGTGGCGTGGCCTATGAGGGTATGGCCTGACCAGGGACCAGTCCAGACAGGCCAGGAGAATGTTAAGATCCAGACAGTTTGTCATGCATCAGCAGGAAGACGTGATGGTAGGGCCTGTGAAGCAAGTCCTCACACCCCAGAACTAGTCGGGCCGGGCATTAAAGAATCTCTTAACCTGATGGCACCAGCAGCGTGAATGTGGCCGCCAGCAACAAAGAGGGGCCTGTGGTCCTATGCAGTCCTTTTTCCTCTCCGGGCCACGCCTGAAGCTCTGTCCACTGTGGACTGTGTGGCCGAGGTACAGCGGTGGAGTGCATCGGTCGAGCGCAGGCTCTGTCGAGATGGGTGGGCCTGAGCAGGGACCAACAGAGAACTTACCCATTACTTCCCCCCAAAGGGGCTAAAATGACAAGGGAAAACCGGGGGAAATACATCAATTAACACTGCCACAGAGGAAAAATCAGGGCTTCCATAGTCCTAATAAACAAAAGAACAGCCATGGAGGAAACATTAGTTATGCTGACAGCACGGCATTGCCCCTGAAGGGCAGGTTATGTAATGGCAACCGTCTGCGGCAGAGTGGGAGTTAGCACCGTGCTGGAGTATTTGACCACAAAAAAGTTAGTGTACACTATGGTTATTAAAGTTATAACATGAATAACAAGCGGGGGACTTGGACTGGCCCATTAGGGACAGACTGAACTGAATAATATAAAAAGTGTAGTGGGAGAAAGTGGAAATATTGGATTGAGGGCCCGGGTGCCCATGGGAGAGTGAGTAGACCTTGTTCAAAGTTCTTATGGGGTGGAGTTTGTTTAGAAGGGGTTTGCTTAGTAGAGTATCTCTTACTCTTATGAATGAAATAAACAATGATTGGAGAAATTGAAAGGGGCTAAAAGAGAGGTGAGGAATTAACTTTTTATAATATAAACGCCTACACTGGTTGAAAACTACCCATAGGGGAACTGTGCCTTATTTCTTATCAAGAACTCAGGTGTGCGGGCCCATCTCCTGTCTTAACTTCTTTAACTTGCAGGTTGCTCAGCGCCTCACCTCACCGGCAGGTCTGGGATGGTGGGGTGGTTCCAGTGTGGCCCATTGCTTGCTCGGGTAAGTTTAAAGTGTGTGCACCCGTGCCAGGGCCAGAAAATCAGGGGCTGTCCAAGAGATGGCATTACATGGAAGCCATTCGGCAACTATGACACGTGTATAACGGTTGCAGAGCTAGGAATAACACAGATCATTTGAAATTGTACACATTACAAGAGTAAGCATCAACAGCAGAGGGGTCATCTCTATTCAAAAATCTGCAACACTCTTAATGAGCGCCTCTCCAGTCGCTAGTGTGATGCGGGTTTTCCTGGAAGCCCATTTCCTTCGGGTCTGGCTTTCTTAAGCCAGTCCCCAGCTGCATTATATCTGGCACTTCTCACGTTTCCGTGGAGATTTCCGTGTTTCATTTCTCAAAGTGTGTGATTGCTTAGAGCTGACCACATTTTAAATAAGGACTGCGCGAACATCTGCAATTCAACTCGGAAGGCGCGTAATTCGTCTCAGGCAGCGTAAGGAAGTCCTCACTGACAAGCTGCGCACTCACTTGTTTAGTGTGCAATGTAACACTGCATGAAGAGGTAGACATTTGGCGCCAACAACGATTGCTTTCTCTCGTCAGTCCCTGGATTCTGTGTTAGAAAGCCTGTGTGAGATCATAGCAGTTTTTTCCCTCCCAAAAATATGATACTGTTTCCTCTATACTTACGGAAATCTCTGTATTATTTGTGTGGAATATCTGAGAAGATTCGTCTTAACTGTTTAATAACGGGATTGCTCACTAGCAAAGAAGTCCAGGAGCAAGTTGACAGTCAGTAAGATAGAGCATTTAGTTGTGAAGAGGACATTTTGAAATGAATGGTTGCCAGGCATAGATTTGAAATTTTTTCCATAACATTATCTGCAGGGAAAACAAAGTGACTACTGAGCCAACACTGACTTTCCCAACCAGCAACTGGCAGCTGTGCACTCATTCAGTCTCTAGCACGCTAGCAATCACGCCATCTCCTGACTCTTCTCAGCACCCATCCACATGCATGACCGCATGTGTTGCTTTCTATCGGAGCCTGGACAGTCCTGCTAAGCCTTATTTGACCAAGTTCACCAGTGGTGTTGCTAGTGCTGGAAAAGACCTGGGGCTACGCTAATGTCGGGACTGTCGGGACTGGGGGCTAACTAGCCTTTCGGTTGTAGCTCCTGAGCATCTATCCGGGGCTACAACCAAAAGACCTGGGGCTACAGCCCCCTTAGCCCCCCCTTCTAGCAACGCCTCTGAAGTGCACACACGCTTCCTAATATTACTTCATGACCTGCAACACTCTGGACTTCTGTCCTCCTAGGGCGTTCCCACTAACAGCGCATTGAGACTATAATAATGGTAAAAAGCGCTATATAAATGACAAGTACAATACAATACAATACTATGGCCAATCTAAAATGTGGACCACAGAGAGCATGTGCTGTAAAGTGCAACCCAGATAATTGAACTTCTTTCAGATTTGTAGTTTTCTTCTGGTCATCCAATTCCATCTTGGCTCAATCATAGGTACAGTACCTGAGATCAACGTTTGTACAGGCCACGTTTTTTTATCCACCAAACTGGCCACCTCACACGCACATTTCTCAAGTTTGTTGGTTCCACTGTATCCTCAGGGAACGCTGGGCACAGCATTTGTAGTTGCTGTTCATCATTTCATACCTAGCTGGCTTCTTGCCATTCAACTGGGGCACCTTCAAGAGCTGGCTCCAGACGCATTGCGAGGGCGAGGAGAGTGTAACATGATTGCACATTTAAGCTCATAGGCATACATTCTCTGTAGCAGCAGCAGATGTGGGGTTGAATGTTTACCTGGTGCTCCCTTGATCAGTTGGCAATCGGGGTTCAAACCTTGTGTGTCTCATCAACTGGTGTAATGAATAGTGAGACCCCTAACTCGGTCCCACGTTTCGATCCACTCCACCTTGGGCACTTTTAATGAGCTCAGTATATAGTACACTTTACGCTTGTGTTATGAAATTATTATTTATTGTTTTAATTGACACCCGGCTTTTGCTCCCGCACTGTATGCATTCCGAAGCAGAGGAAGTAGGTTTTGAAGTTGGGACTGTACCCGTAGGTCATGAGATGATTCAAACTCAACCCCCCATCAGCCTGCCCCATTTAATTTCCTATGTAGATCAGATAGGTAGTCCAAAACATGTGTTGAGCAATGAGAAGAAAGTGACTTTTTAGGGCAATGCTTTGTGGGACTTGGGTTTTGTAATGTTATGATATTATGTCATTCTGCTACAGGGCTCTCATCTCTGCCGCTCTTACACATTCAGCACATTTGCATTACACTTTCATCTGCAACCCTGGCATGAACTTTAATAAGGGCTCTTTATTGGGCGCTTAGTGAACGTGTGTCGCGTGATGCATTGCAGAACTTGTTGGTCCATGCATCCAAAGTCCCATGGAAGTCTATGCAAAAAGGACGAGCATACTCGTCCTTGGCACTTAAGGGGTTAATCGTAAACTTTACACCATCCCTCTGGCACCAACTATTATGCACGTACATACATCAGACCAGCGTCTTCAATTTGGGGTCCCATGAAAGCAAATTTTACCATCGCTCCACTCTTCCCCAAAGACATTGGGCCTCATTACGACCCAGGCGGTAAGTTACCGCCTGGGCCGTGACTTTACCACCATGGCGTAAACTAAGTTTACGCCATGGTGGTTGGCGGACTTACCGCCCCATTCCGAGGTTGGCGGGGCGGTAAGTCCCCAATCCCCATTTACCCTTCCCCATTCCCATTTTAGCCCCATAGGGCATAATGGGAGTGGGGAAGGTGTTAATTACGCCACCGTAAATTACGGTGGCGTAATTAACTCCATGGTCCCTTAGCGCCATGGATTTTAACACCTGCTAAAAGCAGGTGTTAAATCCGCCATGGCGCTAAGGGACCTCGTACTCAGGCGGTAAGGGTCGGCGCTGTTTACGCCGGCGTAAACCCCTTACCGCCTGAGTCGTAATGAGGCCCATTATACTTACTAATCAACTCACTAATGACATCACTTAGCTGCTCTAAGAGGTCACGGCAGAGGAAGCAGTAAGCGCCTCCAATCAGAAAACCAACAAGCAGTCAAAGACTGCATAGATTTTATCTGAGCAGGTGCTCCGACTTTATTTCCATGTACAATGCAACATTACAAAGTGATAACAATGGAATTGGTTACTATCTCTGTCATTGTCCCCGAGCACGCTGTGCTTGTATCAAAAGACAAGAAGCACACGGTCGAGACAGCTGGCAATCTTGCTGCCGTTGCCTATTTGTATTTATTTATTTATTGGGGATTTATTATGTGCCTATACAGCAAATATTGTTTCAAGGAGCAACAAGACAAAAGACGGGGAGGGGTACAGGGACGAAATAATGAAACACTGTCCTACTAGGCCTTGTGTCATTCGGATCATGCAAGTGCAATAACAAGAAGTGCAGGGGAGTAGGGAGGAGGGGGGGGAGTGCCGGTCACAGCAGAATGTGCTAATGCTAAGGTGGGAAGGATAGTGCAGGTTGGAGTGGAGAGCGCGCAACTGCTGGATGGGAGTAGAGGGGGGGCAGGCCTCTGGGTTAGCCGCGTGTTAAGGAGAGGCCAGGTGGACAAGTGCCAGGGGAATGCAGGGAGTGCAGAGAATGAATGTCCACATGCTAAGTGCAACGACGGTTCTAGATGGGATCAAAAGGGGTGCAGGCCCTGTCAGGCTAGTACAGGGGGAGGGAGCCCGATAGGGCAGGTGAAGAATTGGATGGGTTCACGGGAGACTGAGGTGCGGGGGTAGACTGGGCGAGGAGGGCCCGGTGCCCTGACTGAATCTAGCAGACCATGTCACCCCTCAGGGTTATCAAGCCAACCCACTGATAATCTGGCGCAGTGTATGTGAAACCAAGAGAACAAAGCCTGACATTAGCAACTTTCTAGTCGTTTTTTTTAGATGCATCTTGAGGCACACATTATACCAGTAACTATTAAGGTGTGTGTTTACATCCGGGTCAGCACTTCCAATCTAGGGCTTTTATTCTGGGGCTTGTATGATAGGATTCCTTAGATGTGTGCTATATCTGCGAACTATTGAGTTCCACAGCATTTCATCATTGGTTATCGGAAAAGGGTCATAACATCACATCCTGTCTCACAACTTTCTAAAACACTACATTGAAGTTAAACAGCATTTCTGCACCAGTCATCAGAAATGGCTGTACTGCAACACCACATTTTGTGTCCAAACCAGTACATACATACGTGCTGTCCCGTGACGTACCATCCTGCGTGAAAGGCAAAGGTCTCGAAAAGACAGCTACAGGCATTCTCGTGTCTATGAGAAAGATTTGCTGAAGGTGGTAGGTCAGGTCTTCCCTGGACCATACCATCTGTGGGTCCTTTACTTTTATTATCTTCAACATGGTCAGCCCGGGCCATAACATTGTCTCGGGCACCAATGAAAAAGTGGCCCACAGGTGCAAATGGCTATTCATTCCTTTTGTGGCACTGTTTGAATAGTAACCAAGGGGAGCTTTTTGAAAACATGTGATGCAAATTGTGCATTTTAAAGCATAAGTATTCAGCAACACTGGTCAAAACTACTAGCCGCATAGTGTAGTAACTCATCAAACTGTCCAAGATTGGCCAAAAAAAGGTGGCCTACTTTGACCAAATAAACTGGCCTGCATTTTGTGTTTTTGGTTCGGCCTATTGCCCTATAGGCTAGTCTGAGCTTGGTCTTCAAAGACAGATGTAATATGTCACATGTGACCTTTCATCAGACAAAAAAGGTCAAATTACAATGCCTGCCCTTGCAAAAGACTGTTAATGTCTACACCCAGCCTGTCTGTTATTCAACAATGAGACCACCACCTGCCTTGGGAGTCATTTACCTATATTAAGAAATACAGTACATGATATCACTTTGAGAACTTTCTGAAGATAAACCACATTATTGCACATGCATTCCTCGCTTTGGTCCCATCCCTTTGCATGCCACATCTGCTCGCACCTAACGTTGGCATTGCTCACCTGAGGAATTTAAGGAGATTACCCGATGTTAAAAGACAAACATAATTAGCATACAAAGCAATGCACAGTGACCTGGTTGCACTCAAAAGACAAACCAATATTCTGCTGTGCTACGGTTGCTGGTCCATCACTATTCACTGGCAATGGAAGGAGAACCTTTCTACAAGAGCCGCATTCTGCCACAGAAACTTAGGTGGTTTGAGCACTCACAGCTTGCATGGCTACTCACGTGTTAAAGTGGAAATTGGACCTGATGAAGATGCATTCCTAGAAGTGGCCCTAAAGGTCCCAAAGTCATATCAAAGAACAGGGTGCTCGGCACCGAAGAACTGTGTTGTTGCCAACTGTGAAGCACTCCCTGGCTTTCCAGCTGGATTTGTGCTTTAGAAATCCTATACATACATCAGAAATGTACACTGAACTTGATACGTACTGTGCTGACCATTGGCTAAACTCCCTACCTTTCTTTCTTAAAGGAGAAGTTCCATAAGGAATGTTATTGTCCCAATGTCTAGGGCATGTATTTTTCCAATACATCTTACATTTTCGGACATTTAAACACGCAAAGCGCACAGGTCGGAAACCGCCATTGTGTGATAATCTTATCCGTTGATCTGATCAATCGTCCTAAGTGCAAGTGTCCTGGCAGCAGTAAATCCTAACACAAATCCCTCAAGATGAAATTGCCATATGGAACAAATATTCTATGCCTCTTGTCATGACGTTGGTGCACAGCGTAACTAAACATCCACTGTCAGAAACTACGCCATCACATTACTTAATGCAAAACATGGAAGATGCGCACACATACACACACACACACACACACACACACACACTACATTTTTACTAATGTTTCACTAAAATAAGATAACGAGTTACACTTATCAATAATTACTCATAGGCCCTCATTAAGAATTTAGCAGTAAGTGGTAAAATTGGTGCAAATCCGTTACTGCCTCTTTTACCACTCTGCTGAATTACAGTACACCAAAAATGGCCATATATTCCAATGTGGAATTAGCCCCAGCAGAATTACCACACTGATAATTTCACCAACAATTGGTGGAATGCCCCTGAAGGATTTACCCCTTGTGGAATTAGTGCTAGACACACATATTCTGATTCCATCAAATTGCAGCTGAAATTACCACTGAAATACTGCCAGAAATCAGCAGTAATTCTGCCAAAGATGCAGTGCAGTAACCTCCAACGAGAGGTGGAGGTAAAAGCACCCAGGTGAAGGGAATGAAGAACAAGTGACAATAACAGCCATTTAAAGAGTATTTAAGGACCACACCCTCCCCAAACCCACTTCCAAGCAACATGCAGACACAACCAGAAGGGCAACCACATGGAAGGATACAGGTTGCGCAAAGAGGAGGAGACGTGTGTTGCGAAGGCCACCCATACCAAGTGTCCATCCATCCCCCTGGGCTCTGACTGATGACCAATTGGTTAAGCTATATCACTTGGACAGGAACACCGTAGCAGAGCTGCCGACCGCCACAGATTGTCTGCTGTATTTTTTCATAAGACTACGTCTCCCAGCAAGCTTGTCGGCCAACGGACTACACATCCGCAAACCAGGCACGAGAGAACCGGCGCGAAGAAAGGTAAGCCGGTCTGTGACGGTCCGTGCAGGTCCTGAAGGGGAGGAAGCTCCTGTTCGTATCTGAACATCCCCTGAAGGGGATTGCTGAAGTTCTTGCCACAATTACGACAGCGATAAACATTTTTAACTCATCTGATTCCACGCCGACTGCTCAGTCTCCTGTAAGTCATGTTTCATCAGCATGCCAATCAGACGTCTTTAATCCAACTCCTCTTTCTAGCGATATCACCCCAATAACTGGACAGGCGCATTTTGCTCCAAATTTCATAATGGTTCCCACTTCTGAAGCAGATGAGGTTGAGGATTTTCTAACCGCCCCGTCTCCAAACATCTTGCTTGACCGTGGGCCTCCAGGAGGGGAACACACTAAGGTTTGTATGGAACCTATTGTTGAATCAGGATTCGCCACGCAAGTCCCAGAAGGCGGGGTTGAGAAAACGTTAGTTAATCTTAGGACTACACCAGTTCATAATCTATCTTGTATGTTACTTAATACAATATCCTTAGTTAAACACACACTTAATGTTGCCACCTATATTGAAGATAATATCATTGATGTGTGTGCATTAACTGAAACATGGGGGTGTAGGGCAGCTGGCTTGTCCCTTAACATTGCTATTCCAGAAGATTATGCCATGATATGGCAGGATAGAGAGGAAGAAAGAGGGGGCGGGTGGCACTGATATTCAAATCTGCATTAACTATTTGGGAAATAAGCAGACAAATCATGAGTGGCAATGAGTCTATGCATGTGAAAATTGGTCTCAATGCTGAATTGACCCTGAATCTTCTTCTAATGTACAGACCACCTTCCTTGATAGAGGATTTTATCCTGGCTTTGTCCAATTATTTGCTATCTAATTTAAAGCCTAATTCTAGTTTCTTGTTATTAGGTGATTTTAACTACTGGCTAGGTCATAAGGAGGACACTCTGGCTTCTGATCTGGAGCAGGCCCTTGCTGACCTTGGTTTTGAGCAAAAGATTTGCCTCCCTACTCATTGCCCCAGTCACACCTTCGACTAGGTCTCCACCGTTAATGTTATAAGTAGAGATTTCCAGGTATCATCCTGTCCATGGTCAGACCATTCTTTTGTTCATTTCAGCATCCAGGCTGACTTTCCGAAGAAATTGAAGAGCAGGAATATACAAGGCTCCTTGGCAAAAAACTTAAAGCTGCTTTAGCGGGATAGAATTGAACCCCTGTTATGCTCTACCATTATTTTTTCTCCTCTTGATTACTCAGTAGTGATGTCTCAATCACTTATATCCAACCTGGACCACATTATTAACTGCCTAGCACCTCTTAAATACAGAAAAACTAGGGAAGGAATCAAAAGTAAAACCCTCCTCTATACTTATGGAAGTTTAATTCTTTGCCAGGAGCATTGGCAGCAAATAAAGGTGCTGCCAAGTTATATAAATCGGTGATTATCGATGCCAAGAAGAATTGACTAAACTCTAGAATTCTGAACGCCCAATCTGAGGCCAAGGAACTTTTTAAGATATTAAAAGAATAAGAAACTAACAACCAGCCCAATGCCAGTCAATTAGTTTAGGATGCAGCCCGATGGAAGGAAATCCAGGATTCTATGCAAAATAAGCTGAATGGCATTAGAATGGATATAGTGCGCAAAATAGATGATCTTCTGCTAGCTTCAAGTTAGACTGTGAGGGAGCTGTTTGTAAGATGTCCAACTATCCCCCAATTTAACTTTTTCACCATTACAGTCGGTGAGTTATCGGTCATAGTGGAACAGCTGAAAGTCACCATATACAAAGGTGACCCACGCTTGACTATGATAATCAAAACCTGCCCACCGACCTTGCTGGAAGCCATCTGCACTGCAAGTTTTTGAACACCTTTCTTGCACAGGTCCATGTGGCAGCTGACCTAATAAAGGTGTGGGTCACCGCCATCCTAAAAAAACTTGGCTTATCCACCAAGGTGCCGCTCAATTATAGGCCTAACACCAATACACCATTTCTGTTGAAAATTCTAGATCGCATTGCGTATGGCCAGATATCTCAACATCTGGACAATTATCTCATTCTCAATTGTTGCCAATCAGATTCAGAAAGGGATATGGAACAGAGACTGCACTTCTTGAATTGAAATCCAGGGTTCTGGAACGTGTAGACAAGGGTCAATCCTCCATGTTGTTGTTACTTAATCTGTCGGCCGCATTCGACCTGGTCGCCATTCAATTTTGGTCACCCAGTTGGAAGAAGTCGGCAATTTCTCTCCATCAGCGGTTTGCCGGATTGCCTCCTTCCTGGACAACAGAGAAAACAGAGTCTTTTATAAGGAGGCAGCAGCCCAGTCGGTCTCGGTCAAATTCAGTGTCCCGCAGGGTGCATGTATATTGCCCTGCTTATACAATATCTTCATGGCACCCTTCTTTGCCCTATTGGAGCAGGAGGGGGTGGTGTTTACCAACTATGCGGATTACATGCAGTGTCTCATCCCCATTGTTGGTATTCACTCCCAGGAGGAGGCTGAACTGAATAGAGTTTATACTTCTGTTGAGAACTGGATGATGTGGAACAACTTGGCATTGAACAGGGAAAAGACTGAGTTGCTGATTGTCGGCACTCAGTCTATGTTGGCCAAGCTTGGCCTTGCTATAATAATTTTCAACTTAGAGATGTCAAGATAACCCCCCAAAAGAAAGTAACAACCTTGGGTTGGTGGTCTTTGACCAACAGCTGAACATGAAGTCCCATGTTGGGAGCCTATTACATTAAGTTCCTGGCACATCTTAGACCTCTTATCTCACAGGTCCACGTTGAGACAGTTGCTAGAGCAATATTGGGGTCTAAAATAGACTACTGCTGTAGCCTCCTGGCTGGGCTTAGCAAAATAGATGTTAACAGACTAGAGGTGGTGCAAAATGGTGCAGTTAGGGTGGTCATGGGACAATCTCGTCGTGACCACATATCGGCTGCTAGACGAGCACTGCATTTTCTCCCTGTGGAGGCGCATATTATTTTTTGCCTACTAGTTATTACCTTCAAATATAGATGGGGCTTAATGCCCTTGTATCTGCAAGATCTTATGTCTAAAAAAAGTGAACAGTAGATCTCTTAGATCTAGTAACCAGAAATGTTTGATGCTTCCCAGATGTAGGTCCAAGAAGTTCAAAAAGGGAGCTTTTCACATTGCAGCCTCAAAAGCCTGGAACAATCTACCTTTAGATCTTAGATGTCAGAAAACTATTGATCCCTTTAAGAAAAAACTGAAAACTTAGTTGTTTGTTTAATCTATTCTGGCAGTCCCGGTTGACTATTCACTTCTAGTTCTGGATCCTATTATAGTAAAGTAAAGATGCAGATCTCCAGAGCACCATACACATCAGAACTGCAATCCCACCACTGCATGAGCTGGTGTCTGTCCTCCACTTCTGTGCCATAGGTGTATTCCAGCAGACTGTGGGGATGCTGCATCGCATATCCCAGGCAATATTCTCAACAGTGCTTGCACCAGTATTGGATGCATTCATGAGGCATGCCCATCGACACATTCGCTGCCCACCACACAGGAACACATGCATGCAGCAAAGGCAAGATTCTATGCTATTGTCATGACCACGGGACCTTTGCCATAAAATTCCTTGAGGATGTTTTGTGTAGGCGCAACATTCTTGGGGTATGAGTAGCAAAATATATTGGGCCATAACTATTCAAATGTTCTGCATCACTCATTATGGCCGCCAGGTGGCCTAACCAGATTTCTGTAAGCGTGGTCCAGTAGCATGGGCTCTGCTAGTATTTAAGCCCCTCCCCTCTGTTGTGCGGCGCTTCGCGTCTTTGGCTTAACAGCGGACGCTTACCGCGGTTCACCTCTCACAGAAAATTTCTCCAGTCATAGTTCCCCTTTCACTACAGTGTTTTCCAGTTGTTTCCTCAGATTTTACCTCTGGTAGTTCTTCCCCCTTAATTCCTGTCATGGTTCGGTCCCTTCACTAGTTTTTGCCATTGTGTGGAAAAAACCTGTTGTTCTGTGAGGAAGCCGTTAGGAGAGGTCTTCCGTAGCTTTTCCACAAACCGCAAGTACAGCTTAGAATTGAATTCAGTTGTTTGTCTAGTTGCAACAGTGTGGCTTACATTTTAGGAACGCTAGTTATATTTTAGCCGCGCTTCGCTCTTTTAGGTTATGGGAGCACATTATAACATAAGCTAAGGTGAGCAAGAGGAATTTAGGAAGGTGATAGGTTGACTGGTGAGAACTAACACTCCATTGCATACTTGAACCATTTTGATTAGTTGTTGTTACATTCCACAGATTTATTTCTGCAATTGAAGAAGGAAAGGTTTAGTGCTAGAACCACGCACCCAGAGAAGAATAGTTAAGGCCATCAGGAGTGGTGTTCCCGCGGAGCCCAAGGTAAGCGTTACAGCTATCGCCAATTTCCCTAACATTATTGAAACACTTAACTGCACACATGTGGCATTGGTGCCCCCACAGGCAGTAGAGCCTGCATACAGGAATCATAAACAGTACCATTCCATGAGCATCCAGATGACCTGTGATGCAGATCTGTCCATCAGCCACTGCTGCGCACAATTCCCATGTTCTACATCTGATTCCATGGTCTTGAGAAACAGCACACTCCCTGCATATATGGATACACACTGAGAACAGCAAACCTGGCTCTTGGGTATATATGACATCTGATGATGATGCAGAACAGAGGCACACATGGAGACATGCCTGAGATCACATATGAGGAAACTACATGTCCCATGAACCATATCCCATTTGGCACTGAGTAGCCCATTGCCCTAAATCCAATGCTGGGGAAAGAGACACCTGAGAGCATACTGCATATTCCTGCGTGTGCCCATACACAACTAATATAACGCCTCTGCCCCCTGTTCAATACAGGGAGTCAGCCCTAGACACATTTCAGCACACAAAGGCAACCAGGACAATAGTGAATGAAATGAGTATTCAGAAGCAAAATTGCAATGCTAAACATTCTTCTCCCTACCTGCTCTAGGTGATCCAGGCTATCCGCTGCTACTGTGGTTGTTGACACTGGTGAGGAACCCTGGCATACCGCAGGGGATAGCCTACAATGAAGCACACATAAGAACCAGGACATACATAGAACACATTTTTGGACTACTCAAGGGAAGGTTCAAGTGCCTCCACCAGGCAGGTGGGGCACTTATGTACACTCCTGGAAAAGTGGGAAAGGTTGTTGTTACTTGAGTTATGATGCACAACATCTGCAAACGCTGGAATATACCCATGCCTCCAGATGAGGAGATTGTACGCCCTGGCTCATATGGTGAAGAAGGTGCAGATGATGACCGGGAACCTCTCAGTAGACATGAGGAATTGAGGAAAGGATGTATTGTTCAGCCAAACATCATTGACAACTATTTCTGAAAGCACATATAGACATCTGGCACTGTACATTAACTTCAACTGTATTCACGTGTATCACTTTAATGAAATGACCACTGGATCAAATGGCTGTAGTTCAAAATTATTTATTGTACAACTGTGCACCATCCCCCTCCCCACACCCTCAACCCCAACACCATCCCTCTCCCCACACCCTCATTCCAACACCACCCCCTCCCCAAACCTTCATCCCAGACACCATCCCCCTCCACACACCCTCATCCCCAGCCCCACCCCCTACCCACACCCTGATGCCCAACACCATCCCCCTCCCCATAGCCCTGTGGTCTCCAGCCTGTCCCATTGAAGTGTCCACCACCTCCTCCTCTTGTCCCCTTTCTGTGTAGGCATTATTGCATGAATTGTGCAGCATTAGGAGCCCCTTAATGGTGTTCTTGCCACTGATCCCTCAGTAGGGGTGGCTGACACAGAACTTGCAGGTTCACTGTCCTGGAGGTGCTCCATCATAAGGGTTATGGCCCTGGCCATTGTCTCTTGTGAGTCAGACATTTGCTCAGCCAACTCCTGTACCCTTTGACTCATTATGGTGTTGATGGCAATGGATTCTGCTGCATGCCAACACAGGCAGTCCAGAGAAGTGGCCGCCAACCTGAAGGCACCCATCACGCAATTGCTGGAAGTGTCCCAGTTGCTCCTGGGACATCTTCTGCATTGCCTCCTGGCGCTTCTTGATCTGGATGAGACTCTCCCAGATCGCATTTATGGTGTGATACTGCACTGCCTGGGAGACGGATGGGGCACCTTCTCTCAATGCCAGATGCCAGGCCTGCATGCTCCACGACATCCTGACTTTGGGAATCCATGTCCTCGGAACATTGATAGTGGCATTAATGGCGAGATGACAAGGTGGAGGGAGAGGACTGCTTGGGCTGTATGCTGGGCAGGGGGGATGAATCTAAGGGCATCTGCCTCATAGGGCAAGTTGCAGAGGTTGAGGAAGTGGTGGCAGACTCCGGTGCCAGAGAGTCAGCAGGTTGGGTGGCCTGGTCCTGTGTCTGCATGTTGTTGGCACTTGTGTGGGTTGGTTGGTCCTCAGACTCCCCAGCAGTGGTGCGAGGTGGCTCAGTGGTGAGAAGTCCTGTAGCCTCTGTCATGGCGAGAGTTGGTGGCACAATCGTGACAGGTGTCCCTGTGCCTCCAGAGGTGGCAGCAGCAGTGCCCTTGGACAGGAGTGTTTTGGGGGTCTTGTGGGCACTCCCCTTCCTGGGTGCGGCATGTCCTGTGCCCTTTTTGCCACTTACTGGGGATGGTGTGGAGAAGGTGTTGCTGCCTTAAATGGCATCCTGGGTGTCTTTTGTGCCTGTTAGGAGACAGAAATAGTTGTCAGGAGTCTAACCGGGGAGCACAGGGCAAAGGCTATATCTCACAGTATGCACTGTAGATTAGGGGATATTCTTGAGGCAATGCTAACATTTAACAGAAAGAGGGTACATACCAAGCTGATCTGAGTTGAACAGGTATTCACAGGAACTGCAGGGGCAGAATCTGGCTGTAAGTAGAGACATAGAACAGCAAAGATAAGCAAATATACCGGGCAACACGGATTGATCAGAATAGAGGGTGTACTGGAATATGATAAGGGGTCTCTAGGGATTAAGGAGGCCTTTGGGATCAGTACCAGCAGATTACTCTTAACGTACAGCACATCATGAATTAGGTGTGGCGAAGAGACTGTTGTACTTAGTGCAAGGGTAAAACTGGAGACCATGTACTGAGGCAGATAAGACTTCAACAGACTAGGCAAAGGCACCAGAAGTTTTTCCCTTATCTGATTTGAACAGAGACCAACTCAGGGGTTACACTGTAAATGGGTGCAAAGCGGAAACACAACAGTGGATCAAGATGTAATACAGGTAGAAAGCAGCTTTGAGAGAAGTAACTAGGTGCAGGACGGGATAGAGAAACAGAGTACAAAGCAGAGACTGGAATATCAGAATACACAAGGCAAAGGACTCAGGCACGATGGGCCGCTGCCAACACAACAAATACGTGGGATTCAGGAAACTCAGAGTACTTAAGAACAGGCACTAGAACTATGGACTGAAGTCGGGTAATTTTGCAGGCAAGGAACAGACAGGAAAACTTCTAAAAGCGGGTATTGCAGAGAGAAAGAGAGACACGCAAGGCAGAAATAAGACAAGTCTGTGAAGCAGATATGCTTACAGAAAACAGGGTGTTTACAGAAAGACAGAAAGGCAGAAAATATATCAGTAAAGAACTGAAAGTCTTCAACATCAAAACGGGACAAGGTTTCAGAACTCAAAAGTGGGAATTCAAGGAAGGGTTCAAAAACAGGCAGACTGCAAAAGCAGACTGGAAAGGGTGCTGCAAAGCAGCAACAGCAAACAGGATTCAAAATCCAAAATCAGGATATTCAGGAAAGGTTCACTTGTCACAGGAGCACAAGCTCAAACTCCCAGTGGAAGCAGTGACTGCCAACTACTTCAGTTGAAAGTAAGCTTATAGAGGCCCTCCCAGCCAACAGCCCAACAGGGTGGAGCTGATTGCAGTCACAGCAAGTTGTGTTCAATTAAGCCCGGACCTGGCTTCATTAGCCTGCAGCAGTGGTTTGTAATTAAGGGTTCTCCAGCACTCTGCAGCCTAGCCTGTAGTAGTTTGGAACAGGAGAATTAAATCAGGGCCTCTCCGGCTCCCAGTACCTTGCTGCAAACAAATGTACTTAGTATACCCCCTCCAGCCCTCTACCTTTTGGATAGAATGCATCTGCTGGTTCAATCCAAAAACCAGAATGGAACATGAAATTAGATTGGTCCAAAACTGCAGTGGTAAAACAAGTAAATGAATGCAGAGGCAGTTTGCAGGTTTTAACTTTGCAAGTATATCATAAACAGAGTCTCTGAATATGCGCATCTAGCGATGCTGGGTGGCAGTTTGGTAGGATTGTGATAATAGTGCATAAATACCTTGATGGACTTTAGTAGGGTGTTCTCTCATGTAGTGTCCTATATACTATGTGGTCACAGAATGCTATGGCCACATGGGGGTCTACTTCATGTGGCAGATAGCATGATGGTTTACCGTTGATGGTTGTGCGTGCATATGGACAGTTGGGAATGTGTGCCTTGCTTGAACTGTGGTGTCATATGCTTCACAGTTTTGCAAGGTCACATCTGCCCATGTAGGGCAGGCCCAATGTTGCTTGCATATCCTATTTTACTGCCATCTGGGGGGTGCCCTGCTGGCTATGGCGGTGTGATTGCGACATTGGGTGGGAAACAATCTTCATGGAGACCTTGCAGCTACTGGTCTGTTAAACTAGTTGTAAGCTTGAGCCACACGTCTAGTGATGTTGATTAATTGCCATACATTATGTGTGCCAGCATTTTGGCTGACATATCTGTGCATGGGTGCTTGGCATGCTGGCACGGAATGGTGGTGATGTTACATGTGATTGGGTGACTGTCCATGATACTTGCAGTTCCATGGTAGTTGTATGTGTCCTACATGATGGCCTCTTCATCATATGTGGTATTTCAGTGGGTTCACACCTCCCAGGCCTCCTGATGTACTGTTCTGTGATGTCACAGTGATTGCTTGTACATTGTTTGGTTCACTTTCAGCTGGATGCATGGAAGTATGTGCATGTCAACAGGCTATTGATGCTGTTGTGCTATGAGCCCATTATTAACTCATGTACTCACCAAGGTCCACAAGGCCCACCATGTGGAGGATGTTGCTCACCGTCTCCTCCCAGAGTGTCAGCTCCAGTGGGGCAACTGTTCCTCCATTAGTGGCTGCTGTTTTCATCATGTCTTCACTGTCATGTGGGACATGTTCTACAGCCACCACCATGTCCCTGATTTTAGCCCAGATTGCGTTCATCCACTGCTTGTATTTTTGCGGTTTTGTGACCTATACAGCTCCTCTGCTTGGGCAACTACCTGCTACTCAAGCACACTGAGCTCCTGCTCATTGAACTTCGGCTTGCGTTGCCGCATTTCAGGCACCTTTTCCTTGCTTTTGCCTCCTGACATTTTTTTGTATTTTCAGGGTGGATTGCACTTCCTTAATTGTGATTTAGATTGGATTGAGTTTTTAAAGAAGGGCACCGGAGTACTTCCTGTTGAAATCATGACGACTTTCCTTTCGGCAGTAATTCCACCTGGTAATTCCGTCAATGTACTATGGTAACGCTAATTCCACCAAAAATTGGCATAATTACTGTTGGTGTTTTCTGGCTATAATTCCACTCGTGGAATTACTGTTACTGCCAATGGTTGCTGTGTGCCCCCACCTACTCTTGATTCAGTGACCCTTCTGCCAGGATGCTCCGTGGTAACAGTAATTTCACCTGGCAGAATTACCAGCATTCTTACCTCCAAACTCATGATGAGGGCATAGTCAGGTATGTACTAAGTTATTTGGGGGGTTACTAGGAGTTTGTTGGTTTACTGGCTGGACACCACCAAACGGTATTACTGTTCCTGCTGCCTGGTATCCAGGAATTACTGTAATATTACAGATGGCGGGAAAGTTAGTAAATCCCCATTCCATGGAGTCCCATAGGACTCCAGGGGACTGCCAGTATTACCGGCACCGTTATTTGCTCTTGGCTGGAGGTAAATTATGTAACCCCCACTGGCAAACTTGTACTCTGCTGTTCTGGAAAAGTGCTAGTATATGAAAATACAAGCACTTTTTTTTCCATACTGGCAGAGTCCCAGTGACCCCCATAATATATATTTCTTATTGCAACGAAATCAGTTGAATACATCCAATGGAGCCATCACAACATTTGTTGCACATAATCAATGGGAGAACAGAATATTTACTCTAAGCCATAGTAATCATGTTTAGGTTGATGGTTACATTCCATGCAACCTTTTAGATTCCATTATTTGATGTTTTAATCCCAGTACTTTAATTGTTCAAGTGAAAGTTTATTGGAGTAAAATATAATTTTATGCAGTTCGAACATCCATTTTCTCTAGAAAAACATGGCATTCCATTTGTGAAAAAAAACGATTTGTTACAAATCCGTATTAAGAAGTTGCTCTCCACATGTGTTCATTGATGAAATTCGCCCATGTTTGTCCTGATTACTGGCACTGCAAATGGCAAACAGGTGCTGCACGATCGTCCCAGTATATCGAGATACCGGTTCCATTTGTGATGGTGATGCTCCAGTTTTTGTGGATGAAGCCATCCATGGACAAATGGTGACCATGGCATACACACATTCTTAGGACTTAACTGTTTAGATGTAATCAAGAAAACATATATTTTAGCACCCATTGTCAAAAGAAGTAACACTATTAGCTACATTTCACAGCTATTCAGAATACAAACGTGAATTTCATCCATTGTGTTGTTATCAAGTTCATGGTATCTATTTTTTTTGTTGCTTCGTTACTAAATGTTATGCTTGGAGTTTGTGTTCTGTCTGTTTCAGGGACATTGTACAATGAACCTCTACACCACAGAAATGAAAAACATTATGTTCGTACTTCTGTGTGGACCTCATGATAAAGTATGAGACCATTTCTTTTCCTCCTCACCATAGTTTAATATTTAGTTCAAAAGTTACTCTAATATACACATTCTTAATCAAACCATGTTAAATTATTATTAATTAAACATACAAGGCTACATGCACACGTAGTAGAGTGTTCTTGTGTTATTTCTGTTCTTCCACGTTTACATTACAAAGAGAATAGCATTGGTTTTCCCAGTCATTTCTTTTTTAGTTTTAGGTAAAATGAATACCGACTAACTTGCTTTTAACCAAGGAAAACAGTTTCCTTTACAAACAATGATAATTAAATACAATGTGTTCTGCTGTTTGAATAAAACAGTAATGTTTCACTAAATAGAGTTATCTTGTTCAACAGTTACAAAAAACATTGTGACAGAGACAATGAGGGGATGAGTTGAGCCAGATGGATGGTTGTGGGGGAGGCGGGAGAAATTTAAAGTTACTAACTTGACAAGAGGAAGCAGTTGGTGTCATAGATGTATTGAAGAAGAGGGGAGGAAAAGTCAGTCTATAGTGCTTCAATACCTTGCTAGGCTACTGAGAAAATGGAGTGATATACTCGTCTCAATTTCAGCACTGTAGCCGGTGTACCTGCTCGACCCCTAAACATCAGCATATACCTTGACTGGATAAGATGGAGAAGAGGCTATGCCACAGACGGATGTTATTGCACCCAGTGTCAACCCTTATTGGTAATATTGGCACTACTGTGTCCTATATACTATTGGTATATTTCAGTCCTCATCATCTTACAATGACTCCTACCTGCCAATGAAGTCACAGTCCATACATCATTTAGTTTGTTCTCTGTTTCATTCATTAAGATAGCTTCGCCCATGCGTTCTTTTTAGAAATGTCTTCCTCAATGGTGACTTCATTACACAAATAATCTACTATAACCTTCAACATGACCTATTCATGCTACTTCATGGTGCTTATAGAAAACAGTGTTTTAATATATTGATGTTAAGTTTCAGTAAAACAAATTCTGGCCAATTTGAATTTTATTTCACCTCTTTTTAGAAGTAGTGACAATTAAGCTGATTCCAAGCAGGTCAGCCTATAATACAGCCCCAAGTACTTCCATTTAATACTGTCAGTGTTATCTGATAAAACCCAGATTTTTTCAGACAGAAATAACTGAGGCATTTTCAAAATTCAAATCATTTCAACGTTACCACCAAAACCTCAATAACTACGCAAGTATTACATGAAATGTCTTGTCCAGAACAGACTTATGTGACCAAGAAAATAAACATATTGGAATCATTATCATATTCCAGTTTAAAAATACATAATCACATGAACAGACACTACTTTGCCCATTCACAAGTAATCTCAAACACATCACGACAGTCAGACAAAAATAAAATATGTACGCACACACTCTCAATCTTCCTTCAAAACAAATAAATATGATTTGTCGCTCTTATTCTTTCTCCATTGAACCAGCCCTTTGTGTACTCCACTCACAGTTCTGCTTCTATAAACTGCAATCTGCAGCATACTTTCCAATCAAGTGCATCTTTTTTGCACGATAAAAGACAAGTTTAAAGACTGGATGGGGGTATCTGTACTCTTGCCATCTATATGGCAGAGGAGACGCACAGAGCACCCAGCCAAGATTCTCTATATGGTAACGTTGGGCGGGCAACCAAGGCTTAAGCTCTCTGGAGGTGATGCAGGCTGGTTCTTAAGTACAGTGTAGTGCCCAAGCCCCCACAAAGGAATGTCCACACACTATGTTAGTGATAACACAGTTCTTTATATAAATAAGGTTCAAGTTATATACACACCCAATAACACACTTTCTGGGTCATCACAAGTTTGATGGTAACCCTTAAATGCAGCAGTAACGCTATTACTGAGCTGAGGGGAAATCTGCTGTGGGTTTGCCGATTTTTGGCACAATTACCATGCAGTAACAGCGCCGATGCTAGTCACGCCGAAAATTCCCCATTGGGCCCAATGGGGAATTCCTGAATGGGCCCAATGAGGAATTCCCGTTGCGGCAAACCTGTGATCTGGTGCTAATAGCGCTGGGTGGGTTGGCGATAGTGCGATTTGCGCGGGCAGTATCCCGGAGGGAATACCGCCGGGACACCGCCCAACTCCTGATGAGGCCCTTTGTGCTCAGGCAATTCTATAATGATAAATGTACAATTTCTATGTGGTACCACAATTAATGTTTGACTGCATTAAAATGCACCAACTCCTGACAGTTTCAAATGGCATATAAATCAATAGCAAAGGGTCGCACCTAGACTTTTGGAAGGAAAAAAAATGGTTGAACAATTGGCAGAATACTGGGCCCCTACACCAGGCACAGTTCTGTGTGAGGATCCCCCCACCTGGGCAACCTGTAAATAATATAATAAACAAGCTCACTCTTATATTGTTCAGCAGAGTCTTATTTCCCTCTACAAATTTACTACTACCCCAATGTACCTGGTTTAGCAGAGTTCGATGTCGGGTCGTCGACAGATCCTTCTTGAGTAAACTCCCTTTAGGGCAGGAGCCACGGATCATTGAGATCCTTCGAAGAAAAGGTTGCACAATGGCATCGAGGCAGCAGCTTCGGTCCTGGCGGTGCTCG
The DNA here is from genome assembly GCF_040938575.1 of Ambystoma mexicanum. NCBI lineage: Eukaryota > Metazoa > Chordata > Amphibia > Caudata > Ambystomatidae > Ambystoma > Ambystoma mexicanum. The sequence goes on from NC_090941.1 coordinate 307,539,688, forward strand.
TCGATGATCGGTCATAGACGTCCTGCGAAGATGAGGCGTGCAGTGCACCTCGACGATGATAGTTCATTGCCGCAGAGAGTCAATGATGAATGTAGGTCCATCAAGTGCGTTGGGTCATCTGCGTTTGGCGTCAGTGATCGGGACTCAACCACGGCTGGCTTTCGAATCTTCGTCAGTGTCTTTGAGGACTTCGGGTGGCGGGAAACCCACCAGCGGATTCTCCTCGGTTCGGCGGTGACCTTGACTTTCTCCGGCAGTACAAAGAGGTCGACCGTGATGTGCAAGGGAGTCCTTGATTCAATGTTTTAGGCAATGGAGCATACGGGCTCTGGTCGGCGATGATGGTCGTCGACGGCGATGGACTTCTATGTCCGAATGCTGCACTTCGAGATTCCTCAGCGGTCCCCATCTCTGGTCGGCAGCCTTTCGAGGACTGACTTCCAGGGAACCTTGGTGAAGGTTAACTTATGCACGATGGTATCTCGTAGCTCAGGAAGAGGTCTCCTAGCCAGGCCCTCTATTGGATCAGTCCTCAAAGGTACAACAGCTTTCAGATTGCGTTGAAGGAAAACAACAGCAATTCTTCTTCTTCCGGCTCGGCTTCGAGAGTAAGCATCAAGTTTTGACTTCAGCTTCTGAACGATTTCCATCAGTGAGAGGTCCCCAGATATACTGTTTGGTCCCTCATTCACTCTGCTGGGTCACACTCAGTCAACCAATCATTCAGAAGGGCATTCAGGCAGCCAATCAGGTTCACAGTGCTTTCAGGCCATTCTTCTCCATCCAGACACTACAACAAGGAATGTGTATTGGGAAAGGCACCCAGCCATTCAGCACTCAACACTGCATTCATACCAGTTTCGGGCAGGGCTGTCTCAGTCTTTGTGTCCCATACCAGAAACCAGACACCCATAACAGGAAATATATATTGGTCACACACTCCATTCACCCATGCCCCACCCCAAGGGTGTACCCACAACATACAGTCATTGGGAAGGCTCCAGCCAGTCTGGCCTGGACTTTCCCACAATACCATATATGGAACTTCCACCCAACAGCAAGTCAGGGGAAGGGATAGAGTAATGGCTTCCCAGGACTATGGGAAAACAAGGTAACAGGCAATAGAAAGCAAGAAGCCACAGGGGCCATCTTGTCTCCTATCAGGAAGCAACTGATTCCAATGGCAGGGCCTGGGTATCCCAAAATGGAGGGTACTCAGAGCACCTGTCAAATTCAGCACAGAGCTGCCACCAGCCCATACCCTGCTATGTGTGCCAAATATACACTAGGGGTACATGGTTGTACCCCCACCCATGGGTGCCATAAGGGTATCTCAAGGGTCTGTTCACCAAACCAAAAAGAGGAAGATCTGCACTGCCAGGAGTCCCATATGGACTCCTGTGGAGAAAATAACACAGAACACACGTGATAACAGGACTACAGGACAAGGACATTGAGACCCTGTGCCCCAAATGCATTTCCAGCATCCCAACAAGTACCCTCTGCCTCTTGGGTATGCATTGTCCAAGCGCAGACCCAGACCCACAATTACTAGCAACACCACAACTAATGCTTATTGCCCTATCTGACTGAGGCTCACTATCAAATGAAGTTGGTCTACCTTTTGAATTTTAGCCAGGGCAGTCTTTGTAATTTATAGTGTGAATGATCAAATACATATTAATGCATGCTACCGGGGAGGCAGGATGGCCAGTGAGCTTCTTATGCTGTTGGTTTGTTGCATGGACAGGTTGACAGGTATGCTGTATGGGTTGTGGTGTGTGGAGGCAGGAAAGAATAGAATTAATTTTTACGTTCCCGCACATGTTTGACTCTATCAGCGAAGTCAGACCCCATGATTATCCTCTAACAATCAATTATCTAGCTTCTCCGCTTCTTTCCACTGGTCCGTAAACAATGAAGTAATGATATGCTCGTAGACGGGATGATATTCTACCTGCTGTGAAATAGCAAAATGGGACATGAGGACACTTAATGTATCAGCTTTCAAATGTGTGACTAATCTAATGTCCCAGTGAAATATTTTTACTACTTTTGTCATGTGGGCGAGGTTCCCTGTGGCCAGTGTCTCTAAAAAATAACATCATTACTGAAATATATGGTGTTTAATAAGAAAGTAATGTCAATAATATTGACTCTATATACTTCATATTGACTCTATATACTTCATAATTTGAGCATGGTTGACTATTGAGTTTAGTCGTTATGGAGGTTGGGGAGGATGCATTGTCTGTCTTGTGTCACTGCACCATCTTCCAGAGTATTGCACTAGCCCCCGTGGCCAAACGTTTCATGTTCTCCCTTGTTTATATTGTTTAAGATTTACATATTTATGTATAGAAGTTGTGAGGTAGGAAACCCATCTTCTGGCATTGTTTATACATGCATTATGAAAAACAATGAAAAATGTGAAGTCACTTCTGTAACCTGTGTGACTCTCATGCTTCAAATTCTTCATTGCAGTCCTTGGAACCCTATGTCTGTTCTCGTTTCTGACTATTGAAATGTAACAATTAACATTTCAAATTAAATAACACACAAATGTATGTTTCATTTTAACAATCAATATACTCAATACTGATTGTAACCAAGAAGTAGAGAAACCACAATTTCCTTCACATTTATTTAAAAAAATCTAAAGGTCCACATTTAATAGAGAAGGTACAAGTCGTAAATCCAAATTACACCCAAATTGAGTTGTAACTTACGTTGAGGTAACTTACACAAATTTACTACAATGACTTATGAAAAAAACACAGAGAGGTGGAAGTCAAGAAAAAAAGTGCACGTCAAAGCAGAACTTCCTTCAAGGACGGAAATTACACAAGGCCGAAAATTGGTAAATAACCCAAAGAAGACATAAAAATCAATATCTCTGGTAAATAATTACCAAAAAATACACAATACTCACAATCACCACTAAGTCATCCGAGGGGAGAAGGGACACACAAAACCCAACACATGTCCCATAACCCACCACAGAACACATCAAACACAGATTCTGCCACATCATACGTGGAACTTATACAACCATCCCGAATAAAGGAACAACAACTCCATGCCAAACACACACACACATCAGCAAACAAGACACACCTGAACCCCACACAAACAGCTGCAGAACATCCCACACAAACAAGGACAAACCAACCCATTCAGTGACAATGCACATCATCACGTACAAGATGAGGTAAGGGAGTGGTTGCTCAGACGTTGACTCGCGTTCACGCTGTAGCACCATATTAGAGTATTGAAATTCGAAACCGTATCACTAACATCTGTGAACATTGATTTTTGATTGTGACCGCACAGTGATCATAGTTGAAACTGTGACCCAGAGCTTATATCACCGCCATTGTCCGCTCTGTATTTCCTAAGACTGAAATTAGTTTTGTTTATTCATTGCAACACTTTGCCTGTAATGTGTGTCCTTCTGTAAGCACTTGTGTTGGAGGATCTTTTAAACTCCAACACACCGTATAGCTAGCACTTTAAACTTCTACTCCGTGACTATATACTTACCTGAGAAGAACTGCTGCGCCCCTCCATGACGGCTCGCTGTGATTGTCAGTCTGCACACACGCACTGGAATCAGGCATTCTTCCTTGGGAACTACAGTTCCCAGCAGTACCGGCGTTGCATATCAAGAAACGTCAGGTGCTTCAGTGCCGGCGCTTCTGCGACTAGCCGGTCTGCACCGGTCCCTCTGGGCCACACACTTAACCCCCTTGATTCCTCAATCCATCAGGTATGGGAGTGGTTGCTCGGACGTTGACTCGCAGTCATGCTATAGCACCATATTAGAGTATTGAAATTGGAAACCATATCACTAATATCTGTGAACATTGATTTTTGATTGTGACCGCCAAGTGATCATGTTTGAAACTGTGACCCAGAGCTTATATCCCCGCCATTGTCCGCTCTGTATTTCCTAAGACTGAAATTAGTTTTGTTTATTCATTGCAACACTTTGCCTGTAATGTGTGTCCTTCTGTAAGCACTGGTGTTGGAGGATCTTTTAAACTCCAACACACCGTATAGCTAGCACTTTAAACTTCTACTCCGTGACTATATACTTACCTGAGAAGAACTGCTGCGCCCCTCCATGACGGCTCGCTGTGATTGTCAGTCTGCACACACGCACTGGAATCAGGCATTCTTCCTTGGGAACTACAGTTCCCAGCAGTACCGGCGTTGCATATCAAGAAACGTCAGGTGCTTCAGTGACTAGCCGTTCTGCACCGGTCCCTCTGGGCCACACACTTAACCCCCTTGATTCCTCAATCCATCAGGTATGGGAGTGGTTGCTCGGACGTTGACTCGCAGTCATGCTATAGCACCATATTAGAGTATTGAAATTGGAAACCATATCACTAATATCTGTGAACATTGATTTTTGATTGTGACCGCCAAGTGATCATGTTTGAAACTGTGACCCAGAGCTTATATCCCCGCAATTGCCTGCTCTGTATTTCCTAAGACTGAAATTAGTTTTGTTTATTCATTACGACACTTTTCCTGTAACATGTGTCATTCAATAAGCACGGGTGTTCGAGGATGTTTTAAACTCCAACACACTGTATAGCTAGCACTGTAAACTACTACTCTGTGACTGTATACTTAGCTGGGTACAACTGCTGCGCCCCTCCTTGCCGGCTTGCCGTGTTTGTCAGGCTGCACGCACGTGCTGGAAGCAGTTCCCAGCAGTACCGGCGCTGCATATCAAAAAATGTCAGGCGCTTCAGCGACTAGCCGGTCTGCGCTGATCCACGCTGGACAAGGCCTTCGGCATGAAACCCTGCTCCAACCAACTTTCAGTCCATTAAACCCACCAGAAGGTGGATTACCGTATGGGCTATATAAAGACCTGTCAGCTCCTGACCCAAGCAAAACAATTACATCACCTATATTTAGTAAAGACATGTATAGAAGCTAAACATGACAAACTTGACTCCACCCCAGCAGCCAATCCACTGGACATCACACCAGACCCTCGCCCCATTCTTAACATCTTAGAGGCCAACCACATTGTAAGCCCCCCTCATACCCAAAGAGACTACCCCTACTACTCCTGACACATTTGCTACCCCTCTACCTGTGCCTGCACTAACGAAACTGGGCAATGCTCAAACAGAGAATGCATTAAAGCCTCAAACTTCCAAACCACGGGACATTAAGATAGGACTCATAAACACAAGATCTATGATCAATCATGCACCAGACATCCATGATTTCATTACACAAGACAAGCTAGACATATTATGTCTCACAGAAACATGGTTACAAGAACGCAGAGGCCCCACCATCGACATTGCAGTTCCAGAGGGATACAATATTTACTTTAAAAACAGGGATGTAGGCAAGGGAGGGGGAGTGGTTATAATAGCCAAACAGGATCTGAACCTCTTTCCCTCGCCCATAAGTTGTAATGGGTGCGAAATAATCATGCTAAAAATGACACCCTCAAAAAACAGCAGTATTAACCTTATCGCCATCTACAGACCACTGTCACTGATCCCTGACTTTAACGATGAACTCGTCCTCCTCCTCAATACCCTGAAGGGACCCGATACAGGGACAATACTACTAGGAGACCTCAACAGGTGGAGAGGGAATCCCCAAAATAAGGATGCTAGTTCCCTCGAGAAAGAACTCAAATCTAAAGACTTTCATGTAATAAACTCAGAGCCCACCTCCAACAAAGGAAATCAACTTGATTGAATTATTTCCAATAATGTGACCACTACAATTCTCGGTACCTACCCCTGCATATGGTCTGATCATCATAAAATTTAGCTAAATCCTACACCAAAAGAAAATGTCAAGAAATTGAACAACACCCCAAACACAACACTAAGTAGAAACTTTAACAGGATCACACCAGCTCTTCTCACGCAAGGTTTAGCTAGCATCATGAACACCGTGAGTGAAGAGGATCCATGTGAGAAACTAATAGCCGCTTTCAATGATCAATTCACAAAAATCCTCGACAACATGCCCCGCTCAAACAGAAACTAGTTAGACCAAACAAAAACCATCAAAACTGGTATAATGCAGAAACTTGTAGACGCATTATAAATACATACATAAAATAAAATGATGCCTTACGCCCTCAAATGAAGGCCCACAGCACGACTCCACGCCTCCCATCACGGGAGATGTATCCCTGAGACGTAGCGACAGCGCTTTATGCCCAGCAATGGCCCGATGCTGCTGCTGCAGCTAATGCACATTAGCCAAGGAGGAGAGGGAGTGGATATTCCGCCCCAGTATCAGCCTCTTCAGCTTGGCAGACACAGAGGTTTACCAAAGGTATTGCATCCCTCTGCACGTCATCATGGGCATGTTGAAGGAGAGGGTGGGGGTTTTGCACCATGCCAGTGCATGTTCACATTCCATTGGGGCATATGTTAAGCTCCTCGCCGCCCTGTATTTCTTTGCCACTGGCTCTTTCCAGAGAACCACTGGCATCACTGCAGGCATCTCCTAGGTCACGAAGTCATGCACCCTGAAATGGGAATGGACAGATACATACAACTATTCCGGCACGCCAGGACTGCACATCCCAAAAACCCATAAGGTATGACCATGGATTAACTGGGATCAACAGCAACTCCATTGCACACAGCATCATCCAAACCACTATAGGGCCCTCAGCACAACTGGAGGCAGCATCAGAATCCAGAGGTACACCCACAACACCACATATGCAGCCTACGTGACGCATCACACATGACCAAACGTTTGCATGCCATACCCACAACAGTGACAAATAGCACACGAGACATAATGATACAACTACAGTCCAGTCGACCAGAGTACAAACACTAATAAGTCACACTGGAGGACCAACATAAACACAGTGGCTGACTTTACCTGCCATGCGTAAAGCAACCCCCGGCAGAACACCTGCCACCCACCTGTCGTCCGGAAGCAGGCAACGACAGGGGAGCACCTCACAACACTCAGTCACAAGGCACTAGCACAGAAGGGGCAGTGGTACACTGGGTTACATCAGAGAGTACACATGGGGTAAAATGCATTACGATATTGCATGAATGTGGTGTCACTTCGCATGGCCAGAACCTCACCCACATTGACATACCATGCATCCATGGACAACTATTGTTGGATAGGACACCATGTTCAATCTAACCAGGAGTTGCAAAGTGCCCCTATGGGGCCTCATTACGAGTTTGGCGGTAACCCTTAAATGCGGTGGTATCGCTATTATCGCTGCATTTAAGGGTCCGCCAAACCATGGCTTTGGCTGATTTCCCCCCTGCTCTTAGCTGGGGGGAAATCCGCTGAAATTTTGCACTCTTACCGCTGGCGGGAAATCCGCCGGCGGTTAGAGCACAAAATGTCCCCATTGAGCCCAATGGGGAATGGGTCATTCCCGAATGGGCTCAATGGGGATTTCCCATTCCGCCAAACCCGTGATCCGGCGCTATTAGCGCCGGGGGGTTTGGCGGTAGGGCTATTAACGCTGGCACTAGTAGCGCCGGCATTACCGCCCAACTCGCGATGAGGCCATGGAGTGAGCAAAGCAAACTTTCCACCACCCAAAAGTGCACAGTGAACAACTGGAACACTGTGAGACTTCAGCTTGGGATGCACAGATGATGGACCACGAGCTGGTGAAGTGGTAACAAGCAACCAAGGAGATGCACTGGTCCAACCAAGTACAAAATAGGAAGCAAGAAACAACATCTTCAAAGCAATGAGGGTGGGGGGGACATGGGTGAGCCCAATATGGATTCCAAAAGCGACATCAACAATGAACAGCCATGGGATGCACTGATGACATAAGGCATTGGAACTGCAGGCTGTGAGAAGCTGAATGTCAGTAAGTATTAATGTATGCAACCACAGAGAACACAGAACTCACAATGGCACAATAGCTGGCATCGAGGACACTGATAGTAAGGTGTGGTGGTGAACTGCAAATGTTAATGCACACTGCATACCTGCACCACATGGAATGAGGAATCAGGGGGAGAGGGCACTACTTGGAACAACGTTGATACACCAGAAAGATCCACCCAGGCAACTACTCCACTTCAGCCTCATAAGGATGTACAGCACCTCACCCACCCACTGCATACACCACCTCCACCCAAATGTGAGCATCCAACATCACTCCACCCAACATGACAGCCCATGACCAACATAGCACAAGTGTGAACATCAGTACACCTTGCTTACCTGACATAGGACACCGGCCCAAACCGCCTGTCGTAAAGCACAATGACACATAAGACAGTAGATTGCAACAGCTCCCCTGCATGAACCCCATGGAATGGCACATCTCCCCACAATGCTGCATGCACCCCTGCTTAACTAGCCAGCATGCATGTGAGAGAAGCTGCAGGTAGGCATGTTTGGTGCTAGAATACCAGCATGAGCAGCATGTATGAAACACAAACACGTTCATGGTGCCAGGTTTGACTGAACACTTTATTGAAAATCAGGTGGATCACATCATAGAGGCTGGGCTAGTGTGTCGGTGGGAAAATCGTCCCGTACATGTCACTGTGCATTATCAACAATTAACCACCACTGGCTGTCACTTCTCGGAACAATCATTTTTCTGGGACAAATGCAATGGCGAAACACTGCAACAATGTATCTATTGGCAAGGAGAGGGAATCCACAGTCAGAAGCCAAAATGGGGCGCGAGACACCATTCCTTCCCACAGTTTGCAGCAAGTCACATGCATTGAGCCATGCTTGTAAAGAGGTGTTCTTGCATCAGATGTAGAGGTCTCGAAGGATAGACTCATGTCAACATCCTTGCCCTGCACACACGTCCCAAATTTGCCCTGCAATACACACATGGTTATGTTCATACAAGGGCTCACAACATACACAGGCGTCGATCGTGGGACACGCAGGTACATGCATATTTGCAACATACCCACCTGAAGTCCGATTGTATCCTGAAGCAGAACTGCCTGATGTCCATGCAACACCCCTTCCAGACCCTCGCTGTATAAAATGCTAGCAGGACAGAACAGGGTGCTCATACTCATAGTCAACTGGTGAAGGATTGAAGACCCCCACACAAATTCTAACGGGCCATTGAATGCACAATTCCCTCTCCACTAATCAATTGAGGTAGGCTGCAATAAACAGTGAAGTGGGAGAATGGAAGACCAGGCTCCCGCCCTTCCCCTCTCGCGCTTGGCCTAAAGGATCACGGCCCAGGCACCCGCCACGAGAAGAGTTTGCCCATCTACCAGACGACCAAATACCCTGGTACAGGAACATACGGATGTGTCCATCTGCCTGCCCAGCAGCCCGCCCGGTCCATGCCGACACCTGCGGCACGGATCAACTAAACTAAAATCTACACGTCGTTAGAGATGTCATGACGACCTAGCCAACGGTCAGCACACCTGTGCAAATATACACACCGGACACTCCCGCACCAATCTACACGAAGAATATACTCAGTGCTATGACGTAGGCGACAGACATACTCACGGACGTGCATCTTTATTATTTTCCACATAGGCTCTCAAAATGCAGAAACGCAAGACGCATCATGAACCCATCTAAAGAGCTTGCTTACGCTTCTCCTAAAACCAGGTGCCATAATGAGAAATATAACGAAGACATGATACTGGGGATAAGACAATATGATACTATAACCTAAAGCGCCTGTGCACCAAACGGTTCCACCTATACACCAGGCCTAAGTAGGCCGCAAGCAAGAGCTTCCATGGTCGTTAAAAGAACAAGAGTCAGGTTGCTGATCCTGCAGAATGAGCCCGGCGAAAGCAGACAGCCAAGGTCGTAATGTTGCAAACCCACATTCCGAAAGCAGACAATCAAGGGCTCGATGTTGCAACCTTGCATGCCGCGCACCAACGTCAAAGTCACACCTGCAAATTAAACCAGGCACACAGTGGAAAAACAATATTAATTGTGCAGAATTCTGCCTCAAACACGGTCCCACCTGACGTGACCAAGCCGAACCTGACAGGATGCCAAGGCCAGAAAAGGCGTCTGGATCCCTCGTTACAAGACACAGGCAGATACAATTAAAAGGCTCAATGGACATCTTCGACAGTGGGAGTAGTCGGCCTTCCAGCTTATGAATAAGTCCTCACATTGTCTGCACGTACTCATAGTGAAACATTGTTGCAATACAGGTGCACCGAGAGCTGGGAACAGCGATGGTCCCAGACTGGGAGGCTCGCGAGCGCACCAATCAGAGCATGGGGCTCTTATCACTGACGCCATTAACATTAACCAATCATCAGGGGTCTTCATGTAACAATTCTCATGTATCTAATTGTAGGGACAACCCAGATATATCACCTGACTAACCCTTGACCACTAACACTGTTCTCTATACGTATGCTATACTAACCCTACCACTCGAGCAACCAATTAAGAGTGGCGATAGGTTTTTTGCTAACTTTCCAAGGTGACGCAAGTAGCGCGTCATACTAAGGTAAAAAGGGCCTGCGAGCCCCACGATTGTGTGTGTGTCAGGACGGACGCGTACGATCCTTGACCCATCCCTGCCGTTTTTGTTTAATAAACAGCAGAGTCACCTTGCTTCTTGCGTGTGTCTCATACTCTATCTCTTTTGGGATATACGGGAGGAGTTGGGGCCTCCCTGCCCGGAGGTCTGCGTACGGCCCGGCCGACCCCGTCAGAATTTCCCCCCCGACAAGTTGGAGGCACTGCTGAGATCTGTTTAAGATCCGCTTTTTTATTTTTACTTTTTCCAGGTACTCCCGTTGCGAGGAGGCCCGGCGGCGCGGCCCCCTCTGCCGTTGCCCCCTTCTGAGGACTACAGGACCATCGCGGAGCTGCGAGAAGAACGGACAGCGCAATCCGGATATTGGCCCTCGGGAGCCGGTTGAGAAGTATCCCGCCCGCGGTTGGCGAGTGTCCAGACGTGGTCCAGACGAGGGGAGGTGGCGAGCCGCTTGGAGGGGTGCACGCAGTCGAGCGGCCCTGCATCAAGAGAACTTGGTGAGCATGCCACGCACAACAAGCAATGTGAGATTGTGAGGGAGGCGGGAGGAATTAAATACGGGAGGTGGGAGGTGTTGCACAGGTGCGCGGCCAAGGTTCGGCAATTTAGTATTGGCAATGGAATGAATGGTAGCCGAACAAGTGCGAGAGCAGTCGGCTACGTTACGCGAGGGGGGGGGCGGAGCACGAAAACATCACGTGCGGCCGCTCGTAGAAACTGATTGGCCTAGGTCGCGACTACGTGTAAGGGTGGGTGTGTGTGGTTTCCTACGATTTGGCATTTATTGATCAATGAGTAGATGAGGATCCCTATTGTTCGAGCAAGAAACTCGATAGGTAGATGACGTTTCCCTGTAGACGGTAGCTAGTTAGTTGCCAAATTCGGAAGATAATTGGCTGGTTAAGCCCTCCTGTCGAGGGGCGTATCACACGCGAGGCGACGCAGTGTGCGCAGTCCGATTATATTATTGATTACCTTGTTCCAGGAGTGACAGGAAGACAGCTGTAAGGTTAACGGGGGTAAATTGCAAGTGTATTTTGAACTTAAAGAATATATGAAGAACTTACCAGTAGCTCGAAGAGATCGGTGACGTCACCAGTAGGGCTTTCATAGGATATCCCGAGCACAAGGCATCTTCGTTTTTGAGAATGGTGGGGAAGAGGACTGTGGTAAGGGAGTGGAAACGGAGATAAACGGTAAATGAGTTGATCGGGGAAAGGTGAAACGGGGGACGTGGCTGCGCACGGAGAACGCTGGCCACGGCAAGTGTAGAAGAAGGAGGAGGAGCAAGTGAAAATAGGACGACTGTATAAGAACGTCACAAGGGGTACGCAGCCGCAGGGGGCTACGTGCGCCTCGGCCACAGGGGGCCGTAAGGGTGTCGTGTAAAGGAAGAAAGACAGAAGAAAATATACAAATGTAAATACTATATTTTAATAATTTTCCTCAGCGGACTATCGCAAGTCCCCAAACTTACGGGGCCAGGTAAAGACAAAAGGCTGTATATTGTAAACTGTTAGTGAGATAACCGCTACCAAATAGGGGAAGGGTAACAAGTGGAGCGCTACTATGTCACACGGGACAGGATCGGGAGGGTGGGGGAACACCCTCACTACCCCACTACAACACATATGTACAACACTGTCACCCCATAGGGAGAAACTGATCAAGTATAGCATAGAATGGACACAGGGGACGGACAACAAAATGATAACACCATGGCCGCCTAATGGTAGCTTTGATCCATATGCCCAACATTCACTATTAAACCATCTGCATAATACATACAAAGGGAAGAAGTTGGCAAACCAAGTGGAGGTGTTTAACTTATGGAGGATGTTCCAAGGGTCCCGACCAGGACCAAATGGAATGTTCACTGTGGGGGAAATACCGGAAGAAAAAGAGATTAAGGAGGAAGGAGAGGATGGGAAAAAGGGGAGTGAAGACCCTAAGAACACGGGGAACGGACGAGAGGGAGGAGAAAAGAATAATACATCAGATGAAATAAAAAAGGAACCGAGCAACGATATACCCCTAGCAAAGGGAGTGAAAACAGAGGGAGGGGGGTTGTACCCTTTAAGAGAATTAGGAGAAATAGAAAGAGGACAGTTAAGGGCGGCTGAGGGGTACTCAAACCCGGCATACAGCCCCCCACCATATGTGGCTCATAGGAAGATGCCAGCAGGGGAGGGGAGGACTGGAGAAGAACAAACTGTGGAAATAGGAAATGATGAGTGGGTAGCTGCACAGATACTACTAAAATTACGAGGTTCATTAACAGGAGAAGAGAAGGAGGTAGTAAGGAAAACAGGCGAGGATAATACCAGGGAGAGTGAACTGAGGGGGGAAGAGCTGTTACGACAAAAGGAAGAGATTTTGGAGGAACGACTAGCAAAGTTAAGGGATGAGCAGAATGAATTGATCAAACAGCTCGAGAGGGAAGAGAGAGAGAGAGCGAGGAAAAGGAGAGAAGGTAAGGACGAATTGGAAAAAATAAGGGAACAAACTGAGGAGCAAAGGAGAGAAGCTGAAAGGGTAAAAGCAGCAGCAGAAAGGGTATCAAGAGTAGTGCTGCGAGAAAAGAAAAGGGAAGAAGAAGAAAAAGAAAGAGAAATGGCAATGTGGAAGAGGAGATTACTATCAGAAACGACTAAGAAATACGAAGAAGGGAGGGTGATAGAGAGTATAGTAGAAAGGGAAAGGGTGAAATGGGAAAGGAAGAAAGAGGATGAAAGAATATTGGAACAGATGAGTAGTGAAGTGATGGAGGAATTAAAAAGGAAAAGGGAGGAAAATAGTAGGGAGATGGAGGAGAGAAATGAAGGAGAAAGAGAAGATAGGAGAAGGGAGAGTGAAGTATGGGGGGATGTATATAGAGACACAGAAGTAGCAACAACATCAGCACAAAGGGAAGCGGTTGATAAAGGAGAAAAAGGAGAACTGGACCTAATAGACTTACAAACAGTAACAATCAAGGGGAAAAAGACCGAGTGGGGGGTGCCGTTTATGACTGACTTTTGTAGTGAGGAAGAAGAAGGAGTAGAGAAGGAAGGAAGAAAAAGTGAAAGGGAAAGCCTAGATAAACTATACATCACCCGGACCAACACAGACTCACCATGGATCCGTAGGAGAAAGGATGAGCTGGAGAGAAGTGAGGAGGGAGAGCAAGGAATAGCGGAAAGACAGACACATGAGGCCGCACCGTCCCCATCACGCCCTCCCCCATCGCACCCTACATGCTCAACCACCTCACGCTCGTTACGCACCATAAAACTCGCGCCCTTCACAGACGAACTGACACCCTATGCATGTCGGCTTAGGGACCTCCCTAGACGCAGGCAGGAAAGACGAATAGAAATGCCCACATTAAATAAAGGAAATGATGGAAGAAGGGGAAAAGATGGAGAAGAAAGGGTTACGAGCAGGGGAAATACGGACGAAATTGACGATGTAGAAGAAAGGGAAGAGGAGGAAGGGTGTGAGGACTCGATATTATGGAACACAAAGGGTAAAACGAGACATAACTTAATGCCACTTCTGGAGAGAGGAGGGGTTAGACCACAGTATGTCCCTTGGAAGCATACAGACAAAGAAAATATAAAATGCAGGCTCCCATCATTAAGTGGAGGTGCGGGTAAGTGTATATATGAAATGGAAAAACACACCGCAGGACAGAAACTGGCAGTAGGAGATGTAAAGGGCCTTCTAATATCGATATTAGGAGATACAGCGGATGACATTTGGAAGAGAGCAGGATTCCCTGGGGTAACAATAACAAACACATCGCATGATGGGGCACCATTCGCAAACTGCAGACATGCACTATGGCAGGCACTGAGGGTACAGTACCCAGACACATCAGACATAGGAGCAATTACCTCCCGCAAGATGCGTGAGAACGAAGATCCTGTTGATTATATCCAGGAAATCCAAGAGAAGTGACGCATGGAAACTAGAGAGCAATGGGATAAAACACCAGCAATATTTTATCATATACTAGTACAAGGGCTCCCAGAAGGAGTTCAGAAACAACTAAAGAAAGTAGTGGGAATGGAAGCAAAACCATGGCCAGAAATACAACTCACTATAGTGCATCATTGCAGGACATGGCAAGGAAAAATGAAACAAAAGGAAGAGGACAGAAAAACGGAAGAGGCTAAACTAGTACAAAAAAAGCTTACTAAATACACAATGGAAGGGGCACTAATAACTACGCCTACAACAATGACCCAAAGCCCCACACAAGTAGTGGCTGCACAAGATTCCTCCCAAATACCACCTTCACAGGCTATAACACAACAGGTGTCGCCACCCCAACCATACACGACCAACATGGGAGGAGGATACCGAATGCCAGGAGCTGGGTATTATAATTATAACAGGGGGAGAGGAGGAATTATGAGAGGGAGAGGATACGGATATAACACCCAACAGCAGGTGGGAGGACTTAGAGATTGCTACCCCACAGGGCAACCAGTATACCAGGACAACACAGGGAGTTTTCCATGGCAGAGTAGGGAACCACCGGTGTGTTGGAGTTGTGGATTATTAGGGCACATGTCACGCATGTGTAGAGTTAGACCAGGAACACCATCATGGAGTGAACAGGGACAACTAAGGCCCTCACAGGAACAGCAGGGCATACAGCAACAGCAGACGTTGCAACAGGGAAATGAACAACAACAACTAATAACACAACAACAGCCACAGACATATTCACTGCCACAACAACAGGTAGCGATAACACAACAACCCCAAGCACAACAAACACAACTGGGTAGGGTGACGGTCGTGGGACACAACCCTTACACAGGAAATGGCCAATCGTTGTACCCTCAATAGGACAGCCCACAGACGGCCTTGGTGTGTCCCATCCTGTCAGTAACACCTAATAGTGCGGAGGAACCACGCATAGAGGTAACAATAGGTGACAAAAAATTATCATTCCTTGTTGACACCGGGGCGACCCGGTCTTGCATAAGGGAAGGTAAATTTAAGATGTCAGGCGAAGCCATGAACACCCAAGGATTCTCTGGGGCTAGAGGGTTGGTTCCCTTTACTGATAACATTCCCTTATCTATTGGAGATTATGACCTGTCAGTTCCACTTCTATATTATAGTGCCTCACCAGTAAATATACTGGGGAGAGACATAATGAACAGGTTGAATATGACGATCTCCTTTACTGAGGACGGCATAATTTGCTCTACTCCAGGGATTACCATGCTCACAGCACGACAGATTATGCAAGCATACTGCGGACAGACAGCGATTAGGGCGGAGCCAGTAGATGGCGAACTATTCCAGTACGGAACAGATATGGCATTTGCATGGATGCCAGGGATAGAAGGGAAAATATGGAGGAGGCCAGCAGCCTATCTGTTCAGACCAGAAACACCTGTTAATGAACCAGAAGGAAAGGTGGTTCCAGTGGACATTGAGAGCATTATTGCAACAGCCGATTACATTGCTGTACATGCCCAAGACAGAGAAGGAAGAGCATGGAGGGCAGTGATAGCACTAGCAGAAGGATGTAGGCTCACCCAGGTGTCAGATGAGGAGCTGTTCTCAGAAGAAAAGGAGGAAGGTGAAATGGTGTTTATGATGAGTGTGGAAATATGGCTAAGAGTGGCTTACAAACAAGTAGCACAGAAAATTGCAATGGCACTTGAGGCACCCGCATGCACCCCAGTCCCCTTCTTTAAGGAGGATATGTCAAAGGTACCCACATCATTGTGGACTACTAGCCCCTATGACGTGGGGTGCATAAAAAGTATAGGGGGAGTGAGGATAAAATTGAAGAAAGGTGCAATACTCCCCAGAGTGAAACAGTACCCACTATCAAAAGAGGCAGATGAGGGCATATATGAAACCATAACGGCCCTTATAAATAATGGCATATTGGTCCCCTCAGAATCACCATGTAACACGGCTGTATACACAGTGCGTAAGGCTAAAGGGGGGTCTTGGCGCTTCATACAGGATCTCAGGCCCTTGAACAACATAGTAGAAGCAGAATATCCCATAGCAGCAAACCCGGCCACAATATTGTGTGGCATTCCAGCAGAAGCATCACGATTTACAGTGATCGACCTCAAAAATGCTTTTTTCTCAATACCATTGCACCCAGACTCACAAGATCTGACAAGCTTCACTTACAGAAACACAAAGTGGAAGCACACCAGATTGCCACAAGGGTATTGCGAATCACCCTCAATTTTCAACAGAGTAATACAGATGGATTTGGGTAACATTGAAGTGGGAAGCACAGTGTTGCAGTATGTGGATGACATAATAATTTGCGGTACAAACGAAAGAACATGCAGAGAGGACTCCTTAACGATGTTGACAATATTGGCTGAGAAAGGTTACAAGGTAGACATGGAAAAGCTACAGTACTGTCAAGAACAGGTACTTTACATTGGTCAGCTTATATCCCAACATGGAAGAAAGATTGCACCACAAAGAGCACAGGCCATTTCAAACACTCCAATGCCACAAACAGTGAGGGAACTGCAGCAGTTCCTGGGTCTGTGCAACTACTGTAGAGCATGGGTATTTGATTACAGTTCGTACATAGGACCCCTGCTTGAGGCGTTAAGGGAAGCTAATAAAGGGGAGAAAAAGCTGGGGTGGACGATGGAAATGAAAGAGGCTTTTGATGAATTGAAAGATGCGATATCAACTGCTCCGGTACTGGCATCCCCAGACTATGAGCGACAATTTTTTATATTTTCACATTGCGATTCAGCAGTAATGAAAGCGGTGTTGGCTCAAAAAACAAGCATGGGCTACAAACCAGTAGCATTTTACAGTGGCCACTTGGATCCTGTGATGTTAGGTCATTTCCCTTGCGAACAAGGTCTCGCCGCAGCTGCTTTTGCGGTAGAAAAAACATCAGCAATAACCATGGGGTGCCCAACTACACTGTTTGTGGAGCATGCACTATTTGCAATATTGAATAAACCTAAGTCCACCCTAACCACGCAGAGGGCATCAGGTTATGAGATCATCCTATCCAGAGCTGAACTATCAATTGTTAGATGTAGCACGGTCAACCCTGCAAGGTTCCTGGCAGAAGTACTTGAGGAAGGAGGTTATGCCCACGATTGTACGCAAATAACTGAAATGTACTCATGTACTAGAAAGGTTGAAGAAAACGCACTAGAGGGAGGTGAGCTCCTGTTTATTGATGGGTCATCAACTATCGACCAACGGGATGGTATAAGGAGGACTGGGGCAGCAGTGGTAAAAATGATGGAAGTACCGGTGTGTGTGGCTATGAAATGTGTACAATTACCACAGCATTACTCCGCTCAAGCAGCGGAATTAGTTGCACTGATCTTGGCGTTGAAGGAAAGCTTTGACAAACGAGTGACCATATACTCCGACAGCGCGTATGTTACATCCACTGTCCACTCAGGGCTGTCGAAATGGAGAAGAAGAGGGTTTAGGAGAGCTGATGGCACTCCAGTGCAACATGCCCTCTTATTGGCTGAACTAATTGAAGTAATAAATGACCCCCAAGAATTAGCTTTAGTAAAATGCACCGCACACACCAATGGTGAAGACCACATCTCAAAGGGGAATGCAGCAGCAGACGCACATGCGAAGTATGCTGCATACTTTGGTGAGATATGGAACCCCCCAGAGTCACAGAGAGGGAGAGGGAGGGGAATGGCTAAGGAGATGTTGATAAGAGAAGGGTACACCCATCTCCCAGCCACACAGATTATGGAGCTACAAGCGGCTGCACCAATGGCCGAAAAAGAAATATGGGTAAAAAGAGGATGCACAATGTCACCAACCGACGCACTATGGCGCCAGGGTGACACTGGAAAGGTTGTAATACCATTGGCACTTTTGAACACCGCCCTGAGCCAACTACATTATCCAGCCCACACAGGCAAGGAAGTAATTGCAGCACGAATTAGGGAAGACTGGTTCTGCCCCGAGTTAAATTCTCATGTGTCAAATTTTATCAGCAATTGTCTCACATGTCAACAGTTTACGGCCGGCCATACTCTAAAGGTGATAAGAGGTACTATACCCCGGCCAGAGGGACCTTTCCGGCATCTCCATATTGACTATGTTGATATGATCAACATATGTCAAGGAAATAGGTATATGATTGTAGTAGTATGCCCATTCTCAAGGTGGATTGAAGCAGGGCCCTGTTCACACCCAGATGCATTTAGAGCAGCTAAATTCCTAGTGAGGGAGGTCTTCCCAAGGTGGGGAGTGTGCGAGGTGTTAAGGTCAGACAATGGCCCACATTTCGCAAACGAAATGTTCCAGCACCTCACATCCTTGCTGAACATCAAGCATAAATTTGCATGTGCATACCACCCACAGGCCAACGGTGTATGTGAACGCCTGAATGGCCTATTAAAGGAGGCAATTGCAAAGATACAGCAAACAACAAAGAAGAGTTGGTTATATTGCCTTCCATTAGCCCTATTTGAGCTAAGGAATAGACCAGGGTCCGACCACCACCTCACCCCTCACAAGGTGGTTACCGGACGTCAAATGCGCCTTCCCCTAACGCCAACATCAAGAGCATTTACCGACCACGAGAGTACTGCGAGTGTTCTTGGTGATGAAATGTACCAATATGTGTCTTCTTTGATTACTAGTGTAGTGTTTGTGTCTCAACAGCTCGAACGCACGCGGGGCGGGTCTAACAGCAATCAACAAGAAGACGTGGATAAAGAATTGGAAAAGGAAAGACTGTGTAAAGTTGCTAAAGGTGACCACGTACTACTTCGCAATTTCAACAGGAAGTGGAACAGTCCACGATTCACTGGCCCCCATCTGGTAGAGGAGGTATCAACGAGAGCAGTAAAGCTACAGGACAAGCGTGCCTGGAACCACCTACACGATGTAAAGATCTACAAACTCCAGACCCGCCCCAGCGCCACCGACAGGTCCATTGGGAGGACAACAACAACATCACCAACGGAGGAAGAGAGTTCTACCACAGCTAACGGCCTAAGTGTTCCCATACCCTGTCACTCCCCAGATTCCCCAGAGACAATAACTGAAGAAGAAAAGGGTGATCCCCATACTGCCCACCCCATGGTCACACGCTCAAAGAGTAAAGATACTTCCGCCAGTTGAGCCCCAAACCCCTTGCCGATTGACCCCTACCCCCCCTGCAGTAATAACTGAACTGAAGGACATTGTCTTGCACACGTACACATGTAAACACGTGAATGCTCTCTTTTCTTTTCTCTCGCACATGCAGGAACTGCGTATTATTGTACTGCTAAGAAAATAGATAACTAACAAATTCACTGCCCAGGAGTAGATGGTACCCTCAGACGATAACTACCCAGAAGAATTGTCACACCAATTTGTATATGAAATAAAAAGGCCAACGTACCTGAAAAGAAGAAGGGTACGTGTCTACTACACAGCATTCCTCTTGGCCATAGAATATTCAATGCCCCACCTCCACCCATACTTGCCTGTCCTAAGAGATAGATCGCTTAGATTAGCGTGGGAACAGCTCTTCGCCTGGGCACTGAATGACTATTTGATAGGGAGAGCTTAAAAAACAACAACTAACATTTAATAACCAGCATATTGAGAATTTTCAGGCGGGCAACTTTAACGTCGCAAGAATACGCTGCCGGACTGCAGCAAGGTAAGAGCAAAATGCCGGTGAAATTAGCATTGGTAATAAAAATAATAGGGATTTTGATAATCACCGGGTTCTTAGCTGCCTCTGTATGGCAGTACAGCTATGCTATCAATCTTATTGCTGTACCCAAACCTAATACACCCCCATTCCCAGCTGCAACAGGTGTTACGTCAGGTGATACTAGTAAAATTGCACACAAGCAAAATAGAGTTCAACGCAGCACATACTCAGATAATAAAGGTATTGACAATTATATACAAGATTCAGCACACATCTCAAACAACATATGGTACCAACACATGACCCCCATCGGTAAGCAGACAACAGAAGACAGCTGCTACGTTTGCTCATTAATACCATACGCCATGAGCGCTTCTCGAACATTCGTTGCCACAGAAATAGATGAAAAGACAGCACGATGCATAATATACTTGGCACTGTTCCAAACGAAAGGAAGATTTCAAGGGACAGTGGTGCAACTGGTGTGGAAAACACGAGACTCATACCCATATGAAAACAACTTCCTCAAGACTTATTTGAGTTACCACAAGAGCAGATTACATGCTGAAGCATTCAGAGACATAACAAGTGGTCCTGAAAAAGGGGAAACAAAGAAAGTAACACTGCAGTATTTACCATGTGATTGGTACGCCACTGAAGTTCCTGGTAAACCAGGATGTTGGGAGAGGCCACTGGTGACGATAACGGGGAAGGTGTACATGGACAACAAATGGGAGATAGGAGTGATTGGCAGCAACATGGTAACAAAAGAAACTATTTCAACTATCGATGCACACAACCACAGATGTTGGACGACTTGGATCAAGTACGTACCCATGCTCACGTGGATAGAGACGGATGAAGACCCAATAACAATACTGCCGCTGACTGCGCCTAAAGTATGCTACCAACATAAAGGAGAGGTGGACATAGGATACAACACCAACTGTGCAAGCGTGATGGAGTTACCTGAGGGGGGAGCAGGAACAGCAGTGATAATGGACCATTACTGGGCCTGTGGAGAAAAGGCATACCACACACTGCCCCCTCTGTGGAATGGTGTATGCACGATGGTGCACGTCAATGTACCATCACTAGTGGTACCCCAGAAACATGTGAATGTGGCGAACTTCCCCAAAATGGATGAAGGGGACAAGAGGAAGAAGAGATCTGCACAACCTCAGAAGGGGCCAGGGAACAGGAACAACGGCAATAATACTGTCCTAAATAGAAGGAAAAGACAAGGAGAACCTCTGACAGGAAATTACCTATGGGGAAGGTCGGAAACGGCACTCACTTCAATTCCGCCAGAACACAGACTATTCAGCAGAGCAGCAATGTTCTTCTCCTCAATAATCCATCCGGGACTGCAGGCTTACGCAAACGCAAAATGGCTCCAGATAACTAGATGGGAACTAATGATGACCATCAATTCTACAGTAAATGGATTTAACGCAATAAAAGAGGAGCTGCAAGCTATAAGGATGGTAGCACTTCAGAACAGATATGTATTGGACCTCCTCACAGCCATGGAAGGAGGAGTCTGCGCAAAGATAGGACAATCATGCTGCACGTTCATTCCTGCCAACGATGCTGACAATGGTACACTGACAGAAGCAGTTTCACAATTGGCCCAGATGCACTCCAAGATGATGGATGAAAGTAAAGGTGTAAAAAAGGATGAGAGTTGGTTTTCAATATTATGGTCATGGATGCCATCTTGGCTGTCAGATGGACTGAAAATTATAGTTGGTTGTACTATTTTGGCTGGAGCTACACTGATCATAATAAGGTTTTGGAAGGCCCGGAAGGCACGCACCACAGACGAGTTGCTTGAAATGGCCGGTATGCACCCCTTGATGCCAGCAGATGACGGCCAACACACAGGCACAATCATACAAGAGAGAGAGAAGTTGCGCAACCAGATCATCACCAACCACCTGGACCCACCATCTGTGAAGATCGAGAACCCAAGAAACCCCAGGAGCTACATAGGGAAATGGGTATACTGTACTCCTGGAGGAACGTGTGAATATATGTATTGGTCATTTGAAGATCATGTTAACCACTATGGACATTTAGGAGGAATAACTAAGATATGGAGAGTAAGAGGAGATAACGAAAAGGATATGTTTGTGGTCGACAAGTCGACCAGAGGGGGGACTGAAGTGGGAGAATGGAAGACCAGGCTCCCGCCCTTCCCCTCTCGCGCTTGGCCTAAAGGATCACGGCCCAGGCACCCGCCACGAGAAGAGTTTGCCCATCTACCAGACGACCAAATACCCTGGTACAGGAACATACGGATGTGTCCATCTGCCTGCCCAGCAGCCCGCCCGGTCCATGCCGACACCTGTGGCACGGATCAACTAGACTAAAATCTACACGTCGTTAGAGATGTCATGACGACCTAGCCAACGGTCAGCACACCTGTGCAAATATACACACCGGACACTCCCGCACCAATCTACACGAAGAATATACTCAGTGCTATGACGTAGGCGACAGACATACTCACGGACGTGCATCTTTATTATTTTCCACATAGGCTCTCAAAATGCAGAAACGCAAGACGCATCATGAACCCATCTAAAGAGCTTGCTTACGCTTCTCCTAAAACCAGGTGCCATAATGAGAAATATAACGAAGACACGATACTGGGGATAAGACAATATGATACTATAACCTAAAGCGCCTGTGCACCAAACGGTTCCACCTATACACCAGGCCTAAGTAGGCCGCAAGCAAGAGCTTCCATGGACGTTAAAAGAACAAGAGTCAGGTTGCTGATCCTGCAGAATGAGCCCGGCGAAAGCAGACAGCCAAGGTCGTAATGTTGCAAACCCACATTCCGAAAGCAGACAATCAAGGGCTCGATGTTGCAACCTTGCATGCCGCGCACCAACGTCAAAGTCACACCTGCAAATTAAACCAGGCACACAGTGGAAAAACAATATTAATTGTGCAGAATTCTGCCTCAAACACGGTCCCACCTCACGTGACCAAGCCGAACCTGACAGGATGCCAAGGCCAGAAAAGGCGTCTGGATCCCTCGTTACAAGACACAGGCAGATACAATTAAAAGGCTCAATGGACATCTGCGACAGTGGGAGTAGTCGGCCTTCCAGCTTATGAATAAGTCCTCACATTGTCTGCACGTACTCATAGTGAAACATTGTTGCAATACAGGTGCACCGAGAGCTGGGAACAGCGATGGTCCCAGACTGGGAGGCTCGCGAGTGCACCAATCAGAGCATGGGGCTCTTATCACTGACGCCATTAACATTAACCAATCATCAGGGGTCTTCATGTAACAATTCTCATGTATCTAATTGTAGGGACAACCCAGATATATCACCTGACTAACCCTTGACCACTAACACTGTTCTCTATACGTATGCTATACTAACCCTACCACTCGAGCAACCAATTAAGAGTGGCGATAGGTTTTTTGCTAACTTTCCAAGGTGACGCAAATAGCGCGTCATACTAAGGTAAAAAGGGCCTGCGAGCCCCACGATTGTGTGTGTGTCAGGACGGACGCGTACGATCCTTGACCCATCCCTGCCGTTTTTGTTTAATAAACAGCAGAGTCACCTTGCTTCTTGCGTGTGTCTCATACTCTATCTCTTTTGGGATATACGGGAGGAGTTGGGGCCTCTCTGCCCGGAGGTCTGCGGACGGCCCGGCCGACCCCGGCAGAATTTCCCCCCCGACAACAGTGTGTCATTTGCTGTTGCAGAAGAGCCTTTCAACCCACAAGGTTAGAGAAAACAAGGCCCCATTCAGCTTATCGACACAGATGGAAATTTAAAGGTCAGTGTGTACAGGAATACATGGCACCTAACACAATCCTGCTCACCCACCCCATGCCCACTCCATTTAACTACCATGCACATTACCCATCCATGTGGGAACCTGCCATTGCAGCACTTACTCTCATGCTCATGCGTGGACGTGACACAAGATGATGCTGACCCAATGTATAGACCCATTAATGGACAGGACGTCTCCATGCCTACAAATCAAACTCCCAGCAGCCACATGTCCTTAGGTACACATCATCAATGGAGTGGACACACTGCCTCCATCACAGGACTACTCACCAGGCATACATGTGAATGCACATGTGCATCATGACACAATCACACAGACACTGCCATTCCAAATAAAATGCATGCATTGACCGTGTGCATGTTCAAGCTCAATATCATTCCACTTACCACAACCTACAGAGGCACACACTAAACACACATAACAAAAAGCACAAGAGCCATGGATGGCACATGAAAAAAGTATCTTGAAAAGTACAACACGGTGTGGAAAGCAATGGGAAAATTGGTGCACACAAACATGGCCAGGCAATATATGAATGAAAGGGTGAGTGCAGGCAAATAAACATACACAGGGAAGGTGCAATCCACAGAGGGAGTCAGTGGTACAAGTGGCAACAGAAATATGAAGATGAACAAACAAGATACAATGTACACTTTACAGGGAGAGTGAAATGGGATGGACACAATGGGTTTAATTATATACAATCACTGCTCTCCCTCTGACCCCTTATATTCACTATCTCCCCCGACTACCACCTCAACCTCCTCTTCCATCACCTCGCCAAACAGGGACCAAGCAATGTGTTAGGGGAGAAGGAGTTGAAGTGGAGGGAATCCAGGGGATCTGCAGAAACCACCCCAACCCTGCATGGGTCCCTGAGTAGTACTTCCACTTTGCATTACAGCTTCAAATCCCTCGTTGACTGGGCCTCTCTCAGAATAACAGGGGGCGAATGAATGTGCACTGACGTATTTTCAATTCAATTCAATGCACTTACATTTCTTTAAATTAGAGAACTTCTTATGTCTGACCGGTATTTTGACCTAATGAAGTGCTTTCTCTTTGTGTTGGCAGCCACTGTCACTTTTAAGTCCTACTTTTCTGTTGGCGACTTGTCCTTGTTTTGATTTTGCAAATCTGATCCCTTCACATATAAAGTTTACCTCTCAGTCGCTCCTTTCAAAAAGTCACAGAGGTGCATTACCTCCGACCCTACACACAAAGTACTACAACTGTGAGGATCCCCGGGATGCTACAACCTTGCTTCCCCACTCAGCCTCCCCTCCCTCACATCATAAAATGCCTTCAGGAAGGGAGGGGCTAAAGCACAGAGCAAGAAATAAGGAAACTGAATGCGACGGAAAGAGAAGCAGAGGGATGGAGTGAGAGAAATACACATTTGATCAAATTATATAAAAAGCGAAAGAAATGTATGCGCATGAAAATGCAACGGAATACTTCAGCAAAGACTAAGATTTTCCTCAGGTTGCTGCCTAATTAATATGGACAGAGTTCTGTACAATGTTTGGTCGAGGAGTGAGTGAAGGGATGGACTGATTGTGGAAGCCGCAGTGGATCCAATTGCAAATGTAAAAATGCAGCCTCTCTGGCATTCCATAAAATGTGTATTTGTAAAAAATAATATGCATGCATCAGAAGCAGCTTCGTATGGAAATATGCCCTGAAATAAATTGTCTTTCCCACAGCAATCTGCATGCAAATGTGGCTCCTTGAGGTTTTCCTCTATTCCTGTGACAATGGGCAGTAAAATAATTCTCAGACAATCATGGCGGGTGGAAGTGGCTGAAAAGTCGAGTCTTTTCTTGATAAAAGCAGAGAGCTTTCAATATTCAGTGAACGTATCTCCAGGAACTTTGTAGACAGTTGCAAACAAGAAAAAAAAGAAATCAATTTGCAGCAACTGTTAAGCTCTAGAAAGCGAAATAGTAGGATAGAGAGAGAGACAGAGAGAGAGACAGAGAGTCAGAGAGAGAGAGCGTGAGAGAGAGCGCAACAGAGAGAGAGAGAGGGAGAGAGAGAGTTGGAAATCCATGAAAGGAAGGCAAGCTGCAGAATTGACGGTTCCATTTTAAAACACCAAACTCTCCAGGACACCATGCTTGCTTTTGGCTTCACTGAGCCATGTGACCCACTGCGTCTACTGACTGTTCTGGTGCATGATACGGACAATTTTCTACACTTGAAACAAAAATAGCCCTCACACGGCTTCCTTGTCAGAATACATGCGCTAGTTTCAGATTCTAAGGGGGTAATTAATAGAATTTAGTGCAGAAGTAGCGCACGCGGCTGGCGCAGAGTGGGAGCGTGCACCAGCCTGCGCCAGCCGCGTGTGCCAAAACCCATTTTCACGAACACCGTATTCATGGATACTTACATCCATAACCAACCGTGGTGCAGAGTGGCGCAGCGCCAGTTACGCCCCCACCCCGCCCTGTGCCTCCCTTTGGAACAGCCTACCTGCCACGGTGAAACTTGAGGAGAAACATCTCTCCTTCAGGGAGCACCTCAAGACCTTCCTATTTGCTCCTGCATTAGCCCCTCTTCTCCCCAGCTGAACAGTTTCCTCTCTTGGCACTGTGCACCTGCACACCCTCTATCCTTCAGGCCCAGGTACCTGCTCACCCTGCCTCCCTGTTGCACTGCCTCCATGCCTCCCATTGCAATGAGTCCTGTACGTGTACCCATACAGTTCCCCACTCTTCTTCTGCACTCATCAAATTTGCCCTATCCAAAAGATCTTGCACTTGCCAATTGCTGGCTGAACTACCACCTTTCGAATGCCTATTCTATTATTGGACTTCATTTTAATTCTTTGGTCTCCTCTGTTTGGCACGTTCCACTTCTCCCCCTTCCAGGGTCTTCAACCCTTAATCCCTTCTCCATGCACTTACGTGTTCTCAATGTCACTGTGCCCAGTATGATCATTGTTTTCATTTCCTTTTCTCCCTTCTTCCCCTCCCTTTGCTTGGTTGCGCTCTGAGCCACTTGTGTACGAGGGCAATCTTGATGAGATGTCATATCATGTCATATACATCCTTTGTCCTTGGTGCAGTGTGTCTCACTCTGACTGTGCTGATGGCAGTGGCTCCCCATGTACATGTGTGCACATTCATGTTCCATGTGCATTCCATGTATGCCCCAAGGTGTCCTTGACCGCCTGCTCATTGTAGTATGTATCCAGGATGATCCAAGTGTCATGTTATTTGGACAGCCATTTCATGCTCACTGTGGGTCTGTGTGTCATCATGCACAACTGTAGGGTGTCCACATCTGTGTCATGCACATGGCTCACTCTGTTACAGGCCCACTGCCTCTTTTCAACTGGTGTTGTGTCTTCTGCATGCATGGGTGTACTGTTGATGGTTCCTTATCTGTCCTGCATCATGTCCACTTCTCATCAGCTGTAGTGACATTTGATTGATGACATGCAATAGACGTATGCCAACACTGTCTGCCAATGCATAGTTCTGTGGGGAACCTTTCATTGCCATGCAGTGCCTCCCTGCTATTGCCCAGAGGGTGGGTGTTTCACGGTATCCATGCTACATGGTGCATGACATTTGCGCATGATGGCTGCAATTGTGCTTACGCTGCTGTCATGTTTGGAGATTGACATCACTACATATGTGTTGATGTTGGAAGTTGAGGGGGTACACATGCACTGCACCGCACACACCCACTCCTGTGCCAAGTTCAGCCCTTCAACATGCCAACACAATGCTGCTGTGTGATAGTGACCTGCCATGTATGTACCCATGTCCCTCCTTTCACTGTATCAAAACGCGGTAGCGTAGGGGCCTCCTGTGACACATGTACTCTGCATAGTCAATGGTTGTTGAGTGATGCACCTGAACATGCATGTTACATGTGTCATGGTGTGTTTGGTGTATTTGCCAGCTGTGGCTATTTGTGTGTTCCCACATGCTTATGCTACGTGCCATCTCTTTCTTGCCATCTCTCATTTCTGCCTTGGATATGCGACTACTAGAGGTTGTGTGTGATGCAGGTGATGGGCAACATGCAAAACATGTGTTGTCTTCACTTTTTGCACACATCCTTTTCTGCTTTTCGGGAAACCCTTGCATTGCAATGCCACTGGATACACGTTGGGCTTTGAGTTACGTGTGACATGTCTGCTTCATGTGTTGGCTGTCAATGTTGTGATCTGTATGTGTGTGGTATATGCTACTGACATGCCTGTTCTTGTTTCTTTTGTATATGTTGCAGGTGATGAAGCACTGGAGGCAGAGGATGAAGATGTCATCCCAGACACGGTGGTCAGTTCATATGACCATCCAGGCACCAGTGGTGGTCTTGGGGTGGCAGCCCACGAGAACCCACTGTTTCTCCAGGCCATCGTGTCCAGAGCGGACTCTGAGTCAGGCTCTGATGTATCCTCTGACCACAATGTTGAGCCGGATCTGCATCATGACGTGTTGTCGCCGGTAAGTGATCCTATGTTGGATGATCTTCTGTCTGCGACACCTGCAGTAGGGGGCCAGGCGGGGTTGGAATGTGCACCTGTGGTGGTTCCGGGTACACAGTCACACTCAACACCAGTTGGCCATGTTCCTGGGGCATCAGGTCGACAGAGGGATGCAGTCCTGCAGCCATGCGCGGCACCAACCCAGCAAAGACCATGGCTCCTTGGGCCTGGCAGGTGTCGTGTCTGGCAACGCGGTGGCCGTGCGCTACCGGGGGTCAACTGATTGGGAGCATGCCATTATTGCCATAGCGCAGCAATAGGGGGCAGCACTTGAGATGATGGCTCAAGGTATGGAAAGTGTGGCCCATTCCATCCTCCACCCTGAAAGGCAAGTGCAGCTCCAGCAGCAGGCTACGCGGTCTACGTGCCGCTCACTCAGGCTGGGCATGGCAGCCTCTGACAGGGCACGCCGGGCTGAAATGGTGGCTCTGCATCAAGCTATTTCTGCTCAGGCAGAGGCACACTGTGAGGCCCTGAGTGTCGAACATCAAAACCTCAGATCTACTCTGGGTGCTCTCATGATGGACGACAGGAGGTAGGCAGAAGACAGGATGGTGCGGCTTGAAAGAACCATCTCAGCTGAACTCCATGCAAGCTGGGAGATACTCTGTATGTCATGTGAGGTCACACAGGCAGAACTCTGCTTACACGTCAGTCCTTACAGGAGGAAGCACGTGTGACACGAGAGGTAATGCATGCAGACCTACGTGTAATTGCCATGCAGGACCTGGTTTACCAGACTTGTATGCTTGCTGCCGTTGAGGGGAAAGCCGCGGAAAGGCATGGTGAGGCAACTGTGATGCGTCCACCTTCTGAATTCCATCCAGAAGGTGATGAGGACAAACTATCTCCCACATAGGTCGGGCCGTGCAGGCGCTGAGCCCAGTGAATTTTTATTTTTAATCTCAACATCTACACATGTGGGTGTTGAGGTGTATCCTGTACCTTCCCCCTCCTGGGTGCCCCCCCCATACCTTGGGTCATATGTGGCCATTTTTTCTTTTTTTTTCTTTTCCTGCATGTAATTTTTTTTTTTTTTGTCTATTTTGCATTCATGTGACATTTTGGTGCTTTGTGGCATTTGAAGGCATCCACTGTGTGTTCCAGCTGGGCCCATTCAGGTTTGTCTCGTGTATGTGTTTTGCTGTCATGTTTGTGGCCTGAACCTGCTCCACCCCTCCCATTGGTTGCACTTGGGCCTGTGACAATCCGGCCAACCAGTAGGTTGGAGCCTGCCACCACTACCAATGGCCCACAATAGAGGCCCTGTCTACCCCTGTCCACACCTGTCCACCACCCTTCTGGGTCCCTTGATTGTCCCCCTGTCCCACCTGCCCCCCGCCTGTCTCCACCTGCCGCCTGCCAGACTCCCCCTGTCTCCCTTGCTCCCTGCCAGTCTCCACCTGCCCCTGCCAGTCTCCCTCTGTCTCCCCCCTTCACTATCACACCCCTCCCCTTCTGCACTGTGTTCTTTCCATCTGCCCCCTGTGTGTGCTTTCTTTCCCCCGCTCTCCCTTCCTGCCTTTACACCTTGGCCCCCTCCTCCCTTCTCTCCTCCCTCCCCCTCTCCACCACCCTTTCCCCTCCTCCTTGTCCTCTGTCTTTTTCCGGCACTAACCCAATTGCCGTCAGGCATGGTGATACGTAGCTGCTTGTTCTTTGCAGACACTTCCCCCTCTGCCTCCATCCATCCGCCCCCATCTTCACCTTTTTGAGTTTTATTTTGGAACTTACTTTTATCATCGTCCCTCCACCACTGATTACAGGTTGTCTGTTGCCCCTTTCCCTTCTGTGTTTCTTCTACCCCTCCCCAGCACTATCTTGATTCTTCGTCGACCTTCCACAGTTTGTCACTTGTTTTGTTACTCTCCTCACCTCTTCCCTCCTCTTCCCTCACCCCCCTCCTTATGTGACTCCTGCACTGCAACTATTGCCGTCAGGCATAGCAATGTTGATGCTAGTTTTGTTTTCCCACGTGACCTCCCTGGACTTTCCCTTATTGTTCAGGCACTTGTACTATGTACTTTGATTTCATAGTTCATTTTCACATCCTGGACTGGTTGAAGGACTTGTAGGAATGTACTGTTATTCTCCCTTGTTCCCTCCCTCCTTGAGGCACTTTGATGCACTTTGTGTGTAGGCCCTATAAGGATTTTCAATGAATCAGTGATTGCTCACTGTCTGCCATTGTCGATGTGGGTTACTCTTTACATGATATGTTCTGCTGGTCAATGGCTGATCCTATGTTGGGTTTTATTTTGAGGTGTCAGGGGATGGGTGTGGTTTAACACACAGGGAGGTCTTTGAGTGCAATGTTCACATGTGCTGTGTACAGGACACTGAAGCTCACTTAATTTCACATGCATGTATTTGATGCATGTCCCTATGTGGAATCAGAAAAAATACAATATTACGGCTGTTACACCAAGCAAAGGAAAATACACCGACACAGGCTTGTAAAGATTCCCAGAATCTTTATTACAAAACTGAACAGTATTCAACAAAGTACACAAATAGCTATTTGGCCGTCAATACATCACAGAGACCACCAGCAGGGTTCAATGTGAGCAGTGAACAGAATTTTACAAATTGTATAAATGCATCGATGTCCAGCCCTCTTACAGGTTAATCATACACTTATCTAGGGTCGCGGAAGGTTCAATTTCCTAATTTATATATCTCATGCATGCTGTTTACTTTTAAATGCATTTACTAACACACTCCATTATTCTTTAATTTAACATTTACATTCTTTACATACTGTTTTAATACAGACCAAACAAATGTTTCACATATTATATTCGGATAGCATTACTGTTCTTGTATACTTGTAGTTTAACATTGCTAATTCAAGTAATCCCCTGCTCCCGAGGTCAACAAAGCACAAGGTCTACATGACCCTTACATGTAGCCTGAAGGCAGGTTGGACATTAACTCTCCTACAGAGGTTGGAGAGGTTAAGGCGAGAACAAGGACACACGAGGCGGCCATTTTAGATTAGAGGGTAACTTTGTACAAAAACCCCAAAATGGCGGTTCTAACCTAAAATGGAGGCTTGATTTAAGATGGCGGCTTACATCAATTTCTAAGGTCAAGACCTTGCCGTAGAGTGTTATTCGCGTACAATCTTAAGCAACTTGGCGTAGGCCAATATACATACAAATCATTATAACAGGAGGCATAATTTAATATCCAGTTCGACAAACCCTCCTTTTGGCCTATGCCAAGTGCTAATACTACTTCTGATCTGCTTACAAGTAACTCCATACGTCATCGTCCATACACCCCGAATCATTGTCGGGCATATCTATTGCCATTAGATCTGACACCAGAGTTTCTTTCAACACATACTCTTTGGAAACCTTCTTGGGGGCGTATATTTTATGTCCTAATACACTTGTTGCTTGCGCGCAACATCCCCCTAACACTGAGCATATACCAGGGAGACACTGTACACAACAACAAAGAAACAGAAAACTTCCCAAGATAATCAGCAGGGCCGAAAACAACTTCCGTCCCCATGAACGTAGGAGGTCCCAAAACCATGTGCCAAGTTCCCAGTTTCCCTCAGGAACATGTACTTCTGAACTAAGAACATGCAGATTTTGGATAGCCCTAAAGATCGTTGGAGAGGAGTCTGGTGCGGAAATGCAGCAAGCGGACCCCACTAATTTACATACTCCTCCTCACTCTGCCAGGATGACATCTAATGCCATCCGGTTCTGTAGAGCCACTAATCTTATCGCTCTCTGCTCTAACGTCATATTATAGAGTATGTCAGTGGTCCGGTTGATGGTTCTCTCCAATACTCTCGCTAGTCCCCTAATATCTTCTGAATTCGTAATTTGCCCAAAAAATGGCACAAAGGATTTCATAATATCTCTTAGAGTTTGCACTGGAGTATCCCCTTTTACACCTCGTCGTGGACGAGTCTTCGAAATTTCTATAGTACTGACAATAAATACCCCAGGTAATAGAATCCATAAATAACAGGTTCCTTGCCAATCGCTGGGCAACCATATAATGACACATTACCGCAAACAAAATAGACAGGTTCGCCTACATACAGAGGTCTGTTTTCACTAGTCAAATTCGCAACGTTGGCGCACTTTCTAAAATTACTCATTGACCGTGTTCCATTCCTCTGTATGCAGAAGGATACTGAATCGGGGCTATGATTAACAGAATAAGATGGAGGCGTGGCATCCTTATTGCCTATAGGAGCCATTTTAAAAGAGATTAAAGACTGAAAGGGATGAGACAATCTATCAGAGGGCCTAACAGAAGCAACGTTTGGCTTACTTCTATTTGCAAAAAGCGAGCATCCCAGGGGCATCAAAACATTCTTTTCAAAACTATTTAAATTTGTCCCATCAAAGTTCCCTGAGATGCTGTCATTCCATCGACCAAAGAATTGTGCTCTAAGAGAAGCGTAACAGGCAGTTGTCAAAGGTAAGGGATAAATATACCAACATAGCCCCTTATCCCCATGTTGCGGTAGATGTGTACAGATCCAGCAATTGGTCTTATTAAAAATTGCATGAGTGGCATTCATTATTAACAAAAGGGTATTATTCTGATAGTTCCGTCTATGCAAAGAATCCCTAGGTGACAAAGTATGCAATTGCACAGAAGGAGTGGGAATAACAGATACATTTTCAATAGGTAAAAAGTCCTCTAACGGATATGCTTCCTCCAGATACCATAACCCAAACCCAACAGTTACTAAAAATCCAGTAAGTATCACAAAAAGGCAACAATATACTTTGGGGGTCCCCTTACATGCTTGATCATTGTCGCTGCTAGTCAAATGTTTATCTAAAAGTTCGGTACGAGCGGTAGCGCGTGCAGGCATTGTAGTCTTCAACCAAAAAAACACCAATTGTTCGTTTGCTGGCGACTCCAGTCGCGCGTCTTCTTAATGTCTTTCCCACAACCCTTAGCCGACAGAATCTTCCCACACAGTCGGGCCAAAAAGACAAGCCCTCAAATGATTTTCTCAATCGAACAGTCAGACCATGCTGTACGTTTCCTTCCTTGGGCGCAAATTATATTTTGCAGTTTCTGGTGAGAACAAAGTGTCGTCACTTCCTCCTGGAAGTGGCGAATGGACGGAAATGGGATCAAAAAAGGATTGATCCGGAAATTCCACTGTTGGGGAGTGCGGAGACAAGATGGCCGTTTTGTCCGTCCTTAAGGATTCTGAAGCGGTCTCCGATTCTCCCTTGTTGGTTGTTGCTGTTTCAGGCATGCTAGTTATCGCCGTGGGAAGGGATTCTGTGTCTTCTGTATCGTATGGCACGGGCTGTGGGATCCGTTTGATGTGCGTCGCGTGGATCCAGTGTTTACGACCCGCTACCCGCACGGCAGTCTGGGTGACTAGTAGGACTTGGTAGGGACCCCTCCACCGAGATGCAAGGCAAGATGACCTTTCAAAAACCTTCATGAGGATCCAGTCCCCCAGTCGTAGACTGTGGCCAGGACCCTCGTAGTGCACAGGTAATGCCTCTCGCACCTGGTGATAAATTGAAAACAGATTTTTAGTCAACTGGTTACAGTAATCTGAAAGAAGCACATTTTCTATATCCC
The DNA here is from genome assembly GCF_040938575.1 of Ambystoma mexicanum. Taxonomy (NCBI): domain Eukaryota; kingdom Metazoa; phylum Chordata; class Amphibia; order Caudata; family Ambystomatidae; genus Ambystoma; species Ambystoma mexicanum. The sequence continues at coordinate 307,573,783 of NC_090941.1, forward strand.
GTAATGAGCGACTTTTTGGCATACCCCAAATATTAGCAGGTCTCCCCATTACCACCTCAAAGGGAGAGAGCCCAGTCTTAGTTTGAGGGGTTGTTCTCATCGACAGTAACACGATCGGTAAGGCGTCCGGCCATTTTAGCTTGGTGCCAGCACACGTCTTAGCAAGCTTGTTCTTTATAATGCCGTTGTGCCTTTCCACTAATCCAGCACTTTGGGCAGGTCTAGCTGAATGGAACTGCTTGTCAATCTGTAATCCTTTGCAAATTTGTAGGATTACAGTGACAATAAAGTGTGGCCCATCATCTGACCAGATGACTCTCGGCAGCCCGAACCTAGGAAAAAACTCTTTCAACAGAGTTTTTGCCGTGGTTATGGCCGTTGCATCTCTAACCGGGAAGGCCTCAACCCACTTACTAAAGGCACAATAACAACCAATACATATTTAAGATTGTTACACCGTTCCATTTCAATAAAATCGAAGTGAATAACCTGAAACGGGACAGAAGGTGGAGCGAAACTTCCTCTAGGAGTCGAGGTTCCTTCTCCTACATTGCGCTGCAAGCAAACCATGCAGTTCTGGACAAAACGCTCCGCAGTTTTGAAAATCTTATCATTGGCCCATACACTGTGTAGCATTTTTGTCAATTTTGGCGCACAAACATGTGTCGGACCATGAGCCATAATAACCATCATTGTAATGTAGGCGTCAGGGAGTAACCATTTCCCTTCAATATTGTCTACCCAACACCCATCGTCATCCAATCTCCCTGCACCCTAGATCCATCTCTTAGTTTCCTCTATGGTAGCATCTGCTTGAATATCTTTTACAGCATCAATACTTTCACCCAAAGTGCAAACATTTACAATTTCTTTTACAGCGTGCATTTCTGAACTGAAATCAGTAGCAGTCTGTTTAGCTATCTGATCGGCGAAAGCATTCCCTTTTCCTACATCATCTGTAACCTTTTGATGTGCTGAACATTTTATGATAGCTAACTGAACAGGGAGTGCAAGTGCTGAAAGTAATCGCACTATTAAAGTGCCGTGCAGGATTTTCGTTCCGTGCGAGGTCAAGAAACCTTGTTCTTTCCAAAGTCTACCGAAATTGTGGGCCACCCCAAAGGCATACTGACTATCAGTATATATATTCACTGTAAGCACTTCAGAAAGTTCACAAGCTCGAGTTAACGCTATAATTTCTGCGGCCTGCGCAGAGTTATGCATAATTCTTTTAGTTTCCACAACCGTGCTTAAAGTAGTAACAGCATAAGCAGCCGTGGATATATTGTCTGGAAGTTTAAAACAAGAGCCATCACAAAATAGCTCTCCTTGTGGGCTATTCAAAGGTGTGTCTTTCAGATCGATTCTGCCTTTAGTCTCTTGTTCTGTCATATAAAGGCAATCGTGTGACGTATCTTCACCATCAACAGTATCTTGCAAGACAGGTAAAAGTTCAGCCGGATTCAATACACAACACCTCTGAATTTGAATGTGGGGGCAAACAAGATTAGTTCATATCTTGTCAATCGTGCAGAAGTGAGGTGTTGCGTTTGAGTTCTATTCAATAGAATATTTACAGAGTCAGAGTGAGGCACCATTAGGGTTAACGCATGACCCAGGACCATTCCCTCACTCTGTTTTACAGACGGAGCAGCAGCAGCAACAGCGCGCAAACATCTTGGCAAAGTGCATGCTACAGGATCAAGGGCGGAGGAATAGTAGCCGCACGGCCTATTCTTCCCTCCATGTTCCTGCGTTAACACAGCCAAAGCACATCCATCACGTTCATGCACAAACAATACAAAGGCCTTGTCATAATTCGGAGTTCCTAAAACCGGCGCTGAACACAGCGCGGATTTGAGCAAATCAAATGCTGTCTGGTGTTCCAAAGTCCATGGCAATGGCAAAGAAATGCCCTTCTTTGTCAAAGCCAGCATTGGTTTAATCGTTAACGAAAAGTTAGGGATCCACAATCTACAATAAGAAGCTATACCTATCAAGGCTCTAACTTCCTCTTGCGTATTTGGGACAGACATGCCAGAAATGGTCTTTATTTGTTCAGGTGTCAACCGTCTTCCCTCCTTTGACAGGAGATAGCCTAAATAGGCGACCTCCTGGCAACAATATTGACATTTTTTAAGTGAAGCTTTGTGGCCATGTTTTGCTAGATGACAAAGCAACAACATGGTGCCTTCTTTACAAGCACTCTCAGAATCAGCAGCCAAGAGGAGATCATCTACATACTGTACTAACGTGCAAGTAGTAGGCAACTCGAGAGTATTGAGTTGCTCTTTCAATGCTCTACTATAAATACTTGGACTCTCAGTGTACCCTTGTGGTGCACGAGTGAATGTAAAGGAGCGTCCACCTTGGGTAAACGCAAACAAATACCTGCTATCCTTGTGTATGGGAATACTGAAAAACACATTTTTAAGATCAACAACGGTAAAATGAGTGTCAGAAGCCGGAATAATGGTTAGTATCGTTGTAACGTCAGGTACGATAGGAAATTGAGGAGCCACAATTTTGTTAATAGCGCGTAAGTCAATTATAAAACGAAAGGGAATCGTATTATCACCTTTTTTGTATACTGCCAAAATGGGGCTGTTACATATACTACCCGTAATCTCCTCAATTACTCCACGATGTACAAAATCAGAAACTATACATTTCAAAGCTTGTTCGCCTTCAACTGACATCTTGTATTGCGGGATGCGAGGCAATTTTACTCCATGTTTCAAAATAATTTTAACAGGTTCAATTTGAAGAATGCCCACATCATTATCATCAATTGCCCATAAGCATTCTGGAACATTACTAAATTCTGGCGGTAAAGGTCGAGTCAAAAACTGAGAGGCGAGTGATTGCTGAGGTGAAATTGTTAGCCGAATTCCGTACGGAGAAAAATTTATTACTGCATGCAATGCCTTCAACAAATTTAGCCCCAGCAAGTTCTCCCCACAGTTTGTGGTAAGTAGAAATGGACACTGTTCCGTGAAGGGACCCAGTGTTATCGGTACCGGCAAAGAGACCGGACAAACTACAGGTGTGCCTGAAAACCCTACGGAAATGTTGGATTGCCCTGACAGGGGAATATTTGGAACCCGTGAATAATCAATGGAACATTTCTGTGCTCCCGTATCTACTAAAAATAGATGCTGCCTATTTCCCACCGCCATCTCAACGTAGGGGCCTTTCTGATGAACGGGAATAGGCGTAGGTTCCAAATCCTGCTTCGGGCAATCCTAGCGAAACATAATATTATCAAAAGGAAGCTCTTCAGAGAGGTACGCGGCGGAAGGGTGATCAAAAATGTTTCTATTATCCACATTCGAAACTTGCTTATCTTGTGAAGGAGGTTGCTGTGATTCTGGTGTAAACTGACCACTGCCAGGGCCCCCTGCACCTGGGCGACCTCTGGATCGTCTACCCATGTTCCCAAATGACCTTTGCTGTAAGGTCGGACATTGTGCGCGCCAGTGGCCTTCCTGCCGGCAATAGGCACACTGGTTAATGGTTACCGGAGCCAAGGGCGTACTTCCCTGTGGAATGTACTGACCTCTAAATTGATTAACCCCTCTAGGGTTTCTAACAATCTGCTGTAATAAAACTTTAGTTTTCAGGCCACCTTTTTTTTTCTCAAGTTTCTCCTTTTCAGTATTTACACGATTTTCATAGTACTGAGCCATATGCAGTGCTTCTGATTGGGACTTCGCTTGCCAAGCGCTTTCAGAAGACATAATCTGTAACTGGATGTCAGGCAGCAATCCACGTACAAATTTGTCGACAAACAACCTTTTCCCTGACTCTGTGCCTAAGTCTTGTCCACTGAAATCTGAGAATACCTGCTCGAACCGATTGAAGAAATCGGTAGCACCCTCAGACTTTCCTTGGACACAGGCCGTAAGCTTGTCCCAAATGATTCTTTTTCTGGAACCATAGTTTTCAATTTTACAATAATTCTATCAGGCAAGGTTAATATCACTTGAGGTGGCCGTTCGCCAGCTGGTCTTTCTCTGTCTAGCCTAATCATGTTATCCCATGTATCTCCCAACCCAGGTATGTCATCTATAGTCCTAATCTGTTTCCACAAATCAACTGGCAGGAGTACGGGAAATAATAGGTCAATATCACTTAAAGTGAAAACCGACGACTGTAAGACCAACTCTATTTCTTTATAGAATCAGCTTGGATTCTTTCTTATATCGGGAATAGATTGCTTTATGGTGTTCACTTCCTGCCTTGAAAACGGGACGTGAACAAACTGTGAAAAGTAATGTACAGGAATTTCTCCGGCGACTATGCCTCGTGCAGCATCAGCCGCAATCTCAACTTTCGGGACAAATGTCGGAGGGACCTCTCTCATAGGCAACTGAGAAGTAGGCAGCTCCGAACGCTTACTAAGCAACAGAGCAAAATCAAGCGCTAAGGCAGTAGAAGAAGTATCAATCGGAAAAGCTCTCTTATAAACACTCAACAATTCTGCGGGACAACAAATCTTTCTTCTTACACACTCATTCTGTAGGTGCTCTACCATCACCTGTATCATTTTCTTTTCCATTTCTAACGTATACTGACTATATATGTCATATACTTCATCTGGAGTTATCGACATATCCGAAATCCATCTTATCGCGTCCTTTGTACAAATTCGCGCTTCCTCACCTTTTAATTCTCGACGAGGAGAAAACCGTTTCTGTAAGTACATAATACCTAAACTATCACCATCTGCTTCCTCATTCTGTAACTCTTCCAACTCCTTCCTATACTCAAAAATCCTTTCAACATGCTCATATACCTTCTTGGCAGTATCTCTGGACAGCGCTAAGGCGTTCAAATCCCTTAACCCTTGTGGGAAATCTACATTATTTAGTCTATTCCACATTATGCTCAAATGAGTCCCTAATCCTTCGATAAAAACATTTTTCTCAGGAATATCTTTTAAATTTTCGAGTGTGGAAAAAACATCAGCCTGTTCACCCTTCTCCATACAATGTTTAGCCCATGCAGTCAATTCACTCTTTTTATCTAGAGACACAGTATTACGAGTCACAACCCTTGGTCTTGCTCCCTGGTCTACTACAAGCGATGCAAAATCACTTGGAAGAGGAAGAGTAGGCACATTCTGAATAACAACAGGTGAAGGCAAGGGGGCAGGCAAAGGGGCGACGGCTGGAAGAACAACAGGAAGAACAGCAGGGAGGACCGGAGGAACTATAGGAGGGGGAACTACAACAGGAAGAGGCAAAGTGCCAGGAGGAGGGACGTATGGAGGTGGCGCGAAGGCATCGGGCCTTCGTTCATGCAAAAGTTTCTTAATCAATTCATCTGACGTATGAAAATCTTTTGAAGGGTAGATTTTCTGAATGCCTAATTGAAATGCCCTGTCCGTGTTCCTAACTGACTCCAATTGTTTATTTTGATCATATAACCGTGCCTTTTCGACACTTGTCATATGTCTACGCATGTGTTTCTCTCTACTCTTTTGTTGTTGCAAGGCTTCTGTTTTCCAACTGTGCAACGCGTCAAATGCTGCAGGTCTAGCCTTTCTCTTTACTAATACAGACTCTAAATATTCTATACGAGGGATTTCAAAGCTACCATTGGTTGGCCACCGAAGATTAGAGTTATGTCTGGTCTGTCTGTGCCAAATGTCATTAAATGCTATACTACCAAAGCCTTTCTTACAGTGCACAGTACATGCCGGCGACCCCTCCTGTGGTGCGGGACGGCTATCTTCCAAAGATTGTCTGTCGCTGCGGAATAATGCCCTAAAGCAGGCAGACAATTTCCCAGGCACATCAAAGTTCTGGTGTTACCTGGTTAAATAATTGTGCTCGCGAGTACAATGCTCCAAATTCAAATTGTCAGGGTTAGATTAAGAATCGGGGCACGATTCACCTGACCAAAGGACTGGGAGGCCCGATCGGGTTACTAAGGACAATGCTAAGGACCCACGTGTCTGGTGATTTTCTGCCAATTTACCCACCTCAAATATATGGACCCTCGTCAAGACGTCGTCTCGGGCTGCAGCTCACCGTCCAGGGATCGGATCATGCAGTTTCGTCGAGGAATTTGCTTCTCGTCTAGAGTGGCCGTTTCTGTTGGCACTGTCCGATCCCGGTCCGATAGCCGAGCCAACCGTCAACGAGACAAAGTCAATCTTGAGGGTCCCTATTCGGGCGCCATCTGTGGAATCTGAAAAAATACAATATTACGGCTGTTACACCAAGCAAAGGAAAATACACCGACACGGGCTTGTAAAGATTCCCAGAATCTTTATTACAAAACTGAACAGTATTCAACAAAGTAAACAAATAGCTATTTGGCCGTCAATACATCACAGAGACCACCAGCAGGGTTCAATGTGAGCAGTGAACAGAATTTCCTAGCTGGACATCGACGTATTTATACAATTTGTAAAATGATGTCCAGCCCTCTTACAGGTTAATCATACACTGGGCTAGGGTCGCGCCAGGTTCACTTTCCTAATTTACATATCTCATGCATGCGGTTTACTTTTGAATACATTTACTAACACACTCCATTATTCTTTAATTTAACATTTACATTCTTTACATACTGTTTTAATACAGACCAAACAAATGTTTCACATATTATATTCGGATAGCATTACTGTTCTTGTATACTTGTAGTTTAACATTGCTAATTCAAGTAATCCCCTGCTCCCGAGGTCAACAAAGGACAAGGTCTACATGACCCTTACATGTAGCCTGAAGGCAGGTTGGACATTAACTCTCCTACAGAGGTTGGAGAGGTTAAGGCGAGAACAAGGGCACACGAGACGGCCATTTTAGATTACAGGGTGACTTTGTACAAAAACCCCAAAATGGCGGTTCTAACCTAAAATGGAGGCTTGATTCAAGATGGCGGCTTACATCAATTTCTAAGGTCAAGACCTTGCCGTAGAGTGTTATTCGCGTACAGTGTTAAGCAACTTGGCGTAGGCCAATATACATACAAATCATTATAATAGGAGGCATAATTTAATATCCAGTTCGACACCTACTGACACAAAGGGCCTCATTACACGGTAGGCGGTAAGGGTTTACCGGTACCAGTATTTTACCGGTACCGGTAAATCCTTACCGCCTTACTATGAGGTCCCTTTGCGGGTTGGGGAATTTAACGCCTGCTTTTTGCAGGCGTTAAAAACCAACCCACAAAGGGACCCAGGGAGCTAATTACGGTACCGCAATTTGCGGTGCCGTAATTAGCGCCTTCGCCATTCCTATTATGGAATGGCGAAGGCGCTAATTGGGGAAGGGCAATGGTGGAAGGGGGAATTACCGCCCCTCCAACCTTGGAATGGGGCGGTAAATCCCCTTTCCATCAAGGCGGTGCCGGTATTTTACCGGCATGAACCATGGCGCTAATTGCGCCATGGTTCACCGCCTACCATGTCATGAGGCCCAAACACTTATGCAACACCCCCCCACGCCAACTACATCGACACCATGCACACAAATGCACCCAGATTGCCTTCTCAGGCATGCTGTGTCCCAACAATCCATGTTCACTTCCGATTCATTGATCGTGTACATGCATGACAGGGTACTATTTGGGTGATTGCACTTTTTTTCATGATGCTCAAGGGGTTTCCCTAATGCAATGCACACTCACTGTGCTGTCCGGTGAGCGGTGTGCTGCAGGGGACACACACGCAGCACTCATTGTTTGAAATGCCAATTTTCTATTGTCCAATGTACATGGCAACAGGTATTCTGACTTTTGTTCCTTGCACCAGGGGTGGCATGCATTTGTGCCACTGTTTTCAGGGTGTCAGATTTTGGTCAGTCATTTCTTCAGGTTCCATGTCTGGTGTAATTGTCTGGTGCCTATTTGCATTTCTCACGTGGCACTTCATGACTATTGTGTCATGTGTTGTGCATATGGTTTGGTGTTTTGCCGTTGCATACCATGGTATGGTGTGGCAGATCGGGGCAATGGGGGTTGGTAGGGTTTGGGTGGCATACCAGTCCTTTCATGCCCTGTTTTGCAGGGGGAAGGATATGCACTTTGCATGTGTTCCTTTTGGTCACATGGGATTAGTTGTCTTTAAGTAGCTAGGGATGCACACAATGTGGCACTTCCATGGACACATTCCCAGGGGGATAAGGTTGTGACAGTTAACTGTCCCTTTCTCATCGTCGATTGTCACCTGGTATGTGCCATGCCTGTGTGCACTCCACAGGGGTTGGAGTTTAGATGAAAAATGTGGCCACAAGCTGGGTACGGGCTGCCTCGCCACATGCCCTTTGCCCTCCCATGCGCAGCGGGCGTGCTTGTGGTTGTGGATGTGGGGCACCACCATGTCCACCGGTACGCCATGCCGTGTTGCAACGTTGTGCAGGACACATGCTGCCACAATGATCCTGCACACTACTGGGGGTGCATATAGTAGATGTCCGCCAGAGCGGTCAAGGGAACGGAAGCGTGACTTGAGCACTCCAAATGTGCGCTCCACTATGCCCCTGGTTGCAATATGGGCTGCGTTGTATCTTACCTGGGGTGGTGTGGTGGGGCTCTGTATTGTCGTCATCATGGAGGTGCTCAGAGGGTAGGCACTGTCCCCTGGTAAGGTGATAATGGTTGTCATTAGTTGGGCTTGTGTATTTGTCTGTGTGTGACATGCATGCATGTGCACAGGCATTTGAACTCACCTATGAGCCATGTGTCGCCATGCTTCCCAGCTTCCAGGGCCTGGCTTAGGGCAGACATTCTGAATATGAAACTGTCATGGGTGGACCCAGGATAATTTGCATAGACAGAGGTGATGATTCCCTTGACATCACATACAACCTGCACGCTGATGGAATGCCAGTGCTAGCAGTTGCGGTAGATCTTTTCAGTGGCCCTAGGTGGACGTAGGGCCACATGGGTGCAATCTATGGCACCGAGCACTTTGGGAAAGTGTGCCACCCTGTAGAAGTCCAGGACCACAGCCTGCCTTTTTGCGGGTGTTCTGGGCATGTATATGTGCCTGCAGACTGAGGGCCGCACAGTGGTGATTGCCAACACCTTGTGTAGGCAACGTGACTGTGTGGGCTGTGAGACACCCCCCCACTATGGCAGTTGTCTGCTGAAATGACCCAGTGGCCAAAAAATGCAGTACATTGAGCACCTTCTCCAAGGGGCTCAATGCTTGGGAGCACAGGGTTTGTGATGTGAGTTCATCCTCCCACTCCCTGACCAGCTGTAGGATGATATGAGGTGGAAACCTATACCTGCCATAGACCTGGTCATCAGGCATCCCAAAAAGGCTGGTCCTGGGCAAAAAAATGCAGGGTCTGGCTATTTTCCTCCTCCTGCTGCGTCCCACGATCACTGCTGCGAGGAATGGGACATTCATCATAGCTGGATATGCTTATTTGTTGTTTGCGTGCACTTTTATGCTGCGCAGGGGCGCTTCCACTTGCTTTTGTGCGGCGGACGTATTTGTGTGCGTGAGTGTGTTTTGACGTGCGCGGGTTTTCCCTATTCGATTCCATGAATGCGTGAATTTCACTAGCGTGTGGGCGTTGCGTGTGTTTCCCAGAGGTCCTTCCCACGTTACGCCTACATTTTCACGGGTTGTTCCCCATTCCCCGAGTTCCGCCCCCTTTTAAGGTGCGTGCGCGAGAAGTTGTGTGCTTTCCCCATTCCTGTCGCGCACGCGTTTGGAAAGTCGCAGTGATGTGTAAGGTAAGCGCGGATTTGGCGCACATCGTGGGAAAAACGCGTGCGCTAGCTTTTTCACGCTTACGCAACCTTGCGCCACAAATTTCGGCGCACATTTATTCCATGAATTACCCCCCAAATATTTGCGTTCCGTCTACAAAGAACCATTTCTTTCATTTATGACATGTAGCGGTCGTTCCAATCATAGTACTAGAATACCAAAATGGCCACAGTTTTTGTCAATACCAAAGCAGGCCAATTTGATAAGCCAGCATAAACCACACTCAGTGGTGGCTGGTGAATTTTGAAACTGGGTGGGGGCAAGCCTGGTCCAAATGAGCGCAAGAAAAAAAAAAGGGTTACAATTATGAATTTTACGGTACTGTTTTCAATCAAAAATGTACAAAATGTCAGAATGTTCACAGGCAGTTGTGAAAGGAACAATGAAAGAATCCCATACTCCTGCGACTGCCTGTTTGCCTCAGTGGTGTCTGGCTTGCACAAAGTGGATTACGTAAAACATATAAAGTTTTCACTTTTAAAACACAAGTAGTTTTGCAATTTCAAATATTACGGCTCTGTTTTGAAAGGTTGTGCACATTCACTTGGTGAAATCAGGATCTGTTCATATGCCCGTTGAATACCTGAGCATTTCACTCCCATGGTACCATAATGCTCCTAAAATATCTTGCCTTTAAAAATATCAGATCAATAGCTCTCAGCCTGTTGAGTGTCCGGGAAAGATGAAATCAGATGCTAATGTTTTTTGGTGAGAAAGGGTTCTTTGGCATTTATGGAGGGGCATACGGCACTGAATCCCTGTCAAGCGAAAATGGTAAAATGTGGGCAAGTTGAGAGGTATGCTCACACGAATAAGGCCCATTTCACGTCAATGCTTCAGGGAAACTCCAACAGGGCAGTGCACTAGATTAGAAGCATTACGCTGGAATGGGGTTGGGGAGGGAAGGGACTAAATGGATTTCAAACATTACTGCCCAGAAAACCCTCAGGCTCGAGCTTTCAATTTCTGCTTGGACCTTGAACTAAACAGAGCATGATAAGAACACACACTCACAGCCTGGGATCAGCTGGCACCAGAGTCAGTACAACCGCCCCTGATTAAGGGCCTCATTACGACCCAGGCGGTAAGTTACCGCCTGGGCCGTGACTTTACCACCATGGCGTAAACTACGTTTACGCCATGGTGGTTGGCGGACTTACCGCCCCATTCCGACCTAGGCGGGGCGGTAAGTCCCCAATCCCCATTTACCCTTCCCCATTCCCATTTTTGCCCCATAGGGCATAATGGGAGTGGGGAAGGCGTTAATTACGCCACCGTAAATTACGGTGGCGCAATTAACTCCATGGTCCCTTAGCGCCATGGATTTTAACACCTGCTAAAAGCAGGTGTTAAAAGCACCATGGCGCTAGGGGACCTCGTAATCAGGCGGTAAGGGTCGGCGCTGTTAACGCTGCCGTAAACCCCTTACCGCCTGAGTTGTAATGAGGCCCTAAGCCTTTTGTCAAGAATATAGGCTACAAGTACTCTGTCAGCAGGTTACACATTTTCTTGATTAGACTCGATTAGAGTTCTCCAGCAGAATGTATGTTATGTAATACAGCAGAGCAAAACAGAATGCTATCTGAATATTTTCCCCCAAGACGATTAGAACCATTATAACATATCGAATTCAAACGAATCCGCAATTATATACTTGCAAATGGCTAACTATGTTTACTGATGCAAAAGGTTAAATCTGCAGCTGGCAATGATTCCATAGATTTTTTTCATTTTGAGTATTGGCATTCTTGAGTATTCTGCAAGTTGCTTTTCTACAGTACGTTTGTTGTATGCCTTTCAGCATTCCAACAGGTCTGTACAAATTGCTTACCAGATTTCTGTCTGTGGAAAACTGTCAGAATCAAGCCTAGTCAAAAATATATTTGTCAGCAAATATTCTATAAATAGCATTGAAAATGAGGGAAGGCTGCAACATGTTTCTATGGACTCACATTGCCTGATGTCTGCCGGGTAGATAATGGAATTTGAGACACAGGGAAATAAACAGTAGTTCCAGATCACACATGTTGTCAAGCGGGTAAGCCAGAATTTCTGATGGAGGATAGATCTGGTACTGTGTGAAAAAAACAACCATAAACTCCTCATAATATCCATTCATTGGCTCCTGGGTTTAAATGCGCTTGTTGAAAGATTTCTGTACTTTCTGATCTCTTTTCATGGAACATGACATTCGGACCAGGATTGCATATGATTGAATACATCTGACTGTTGAGTTATTTTGTTTTTACTGGGCTATGATGCTTATATTCTTGTTATTACATGATTTGTCTTTTTACAGGGTTTTTCAATTGCCATGGTTGCCCCCCAGATACTCTTTTCTAGTTTCTTCGGTATATGTGTGTGTGTTTACAAATTGCAGATTTAAATGCATTCCGCCCTTTACATTGTTATTGATTGTGTGTCTCATCCTGTCTTATTTTATTTGTTAAAAATGTAACTTAAGAGTTCACCAGCATTCCCCATACTCCTTCATGCTAGCCTGATTTGAAATGCATAATATTCATTTATTCAGATACTTTCCCTTCACGGTCTGTTCATCTATTAGCGATGCTGATATGCCCTTTCGTATAATGTGTTTTGTTCTCTACATAACCCATGTTGTGATGTACTTTCTTCCTACCCTGTCTGCTCTCTATGGATGTGATGTAATTAGGGTTCTTAGAGTAGAATGTTGTGTGAGGACTGTCTGCTAAATGTTCCTTGGAGACAGTTGAGAGAGGCTGGATGAAAGGGTGGCCGCCTGCCGATGGATGTTCCCCTTACCTACCTGTCCCTTGTGTCTGTCCTGTGAGCTTTGGGGCTGATTTATCTTGCATCTGTAACTAATTAAGAAGTTCCCTTTTTACATGCAGCTCCTGGTCCTATGTGGGAGAGCCAACTTCATAACAACCCACTGAAGTTTGGCCATGCATCTCACGCATAAATAAGTGACAACATGTAAAGACACATGTAATTATTATACTATGAAGTAAAAAGTGAAACAAAATCCCTTTGCTCCAGTCTCCAAAATACTGTATCATAATTTGTAGCTTAGCCAATATACTGCAAGGAGACACTGGCCATCCCTTACAAAGACTGCAGCAGAAAGGGGCACCACACAATGTGCCAATACCAGTCACCAGTCAGCTACCTTGGGTTCCCATTCTCCAGGCCAGCTTTGTCATCTATATTTGTAGGCGAGCAGGTTCTTTGTGATTTCCTTGAGATTTTTTCATAGACTGAGAATTCATTGAGTTTTTATTTTGTAGGACATTTTACCACAAATATATGTGGGGGAGACCTCCTCATAAGCCCCCCACCCCTATATCTTTTTTATTACCCTAACCCCCATCATACATTTGCAGTCAAATTTGTTGAAAAGAATTTGATGATTTCTCCCTCGATGGAAAAACCTGCGATGGAATCTACCCATCCTGGCGTGCAGACAACAATTACTGTATCTTTTTGCTGTATTTTACCCTCCTCCGACATGCTTCCAGTTCCACAACTGTCTACTGCAATGGAACACAGTTTGTGAGTTTTTTCAAACTTATGGCATTTTAAATTTGTAGAGAGGCAGATGTACACATCATTTATAGAGCCCGCTCCCTCACCTCCGTCATACTGGAAGAACAATTAGAAAACACTGTGCATGACACCTGGTATCATTCCAATACCACATCGAAGGTATGAGAGACGTTATGCGCTCAGACAACCATATTTAATCTACCCTCAAACTGATGTGGTAGATAGAAGACTGTAGACACCATTGGACATAGAAGAACTATAAGTAAACTCTGACAGATGTAAAGTGACATCACTAAAGAGAGAAGATATGTAAACACACTGAACTTGATGTATGGGGATATCTAAAGAATGAAGATATGATTTAAGTGACGTACTAAACATATATGCAAATATGGAGAAAATCATATACACTAAGAAAATAAGTGGGAAGAGATGTAGTAGATGTATATACGCAGAAATGAAAGGTAGATAATACAACATAGTAACTTGCAAAAGTAGGAAATTGAAAGCGAGTAAAGCAGCCATGTTAAAATATGGATGTCTGCATTGTATACTTGTAAGCAAGAAGCCTCAAGAAGGAAAACCAAGGCTGCAGGGCTGACAGGCACTGGAATACAATTTTGTGCAAGAAGAAAGGGTATTTGCTTGGTTCAGAATCAAGGGTGCCACAGCAAGAGCAACTACATGGCTCTAAAGGAGTTGACGAGGAATAGCTATGTATGCAGGACATATTTCTCTTAGATTAAGCAAAGGTGTGAACAGTAGCGGATGGCAAGTATTGTTCAATTAAAGATGTAAAAAGCACATGCAGAATGGAGCAATCAAGTCTCCAGGGGCCGAGGAGAGTAATAGCACCCAATATTATTAAATCAAATAGCACTAAATAGAAATGTAAAAATGACAAAATCATGGTCTTCTCACATATGATTCAGGACCGGAAAACAACACCTATTCATAAAGCTCCAGACAAAGACAGTGGTGTACCTTCACCCTCTTTAAAGTTCTGAGGAGGAGAACAGTCAGCAAGGTCAGCTACAAAGAAGAAGCCTTGGCTTAGGGTCTAACTGATGAGAGATGGTAGGCTAATTAGTTAAGAAAGTCAGTTGTCTGATGTTCCCTCGCACCTGGCCAACGAGTGTCCAAGGTTGGTAAGAGAGACGGGAAGAGGTAATGGTGGACCATACATTGTTGCATGGGCCTATCTGCTACTGTTGCTATGCTATGATAGATATTTTACACAGTTGTATTGTATTGTATTGTATTTTATTTATATAGCGCGCCGAGCCCTGAGGCAACTGGGCACTTTTCTTGGGTACATATAAGGTGCATATTTACAATTACAGGCACAGTACATAACATAATGTACAAGCATAGATTAACAGGTAATACAGATAGTACACACAGTTTGCAGGCATAGATAGTACACAGCAATAAGTATATACAGTATAGCGAATTAGAAACCAGAGTATTTATAGCTACAGTGTGTTTGGAGATTGGTGATGAGGTGGGTTAGTGTTCATTCAGACAGAGTCAGGATTTGGCCTCAAAGCAGAATTTGCGGATGGAGTGTTCTAACCGGATGTTAGGAGGTAGTGCATTCCAAGTTTTGGCTGCTAGGACTGGGAAGCTTTTGCCCCCTGCCTTTTTCAGTTTGAACTTTGGTATGATGAGATAGTTGGAGTTGGAAGATCTCATTTGTTTTAAAGAAGGTTGGAGTCTGAATTTGTTGCAGAGGTACTTGGGTGCTTGATTATGTATACATTTGTGTATGAGGGAGAGAGTTTTGAATTTAATTCTTTGTTTGATTGAGAGCCATTGAACACTGCGTCTGAACTCTGAGATGTGTAGCTTTCTAGGGAAGTTGGTGGCTACTCTTAGCGCGTTGTTTTGGTAGATCTGTGATTTATTTAGATTGTGCTGATTAGTGCCTAGGTAAAGAGCATTGCATTAGTCTAGCTTGGTTAGTACGAGCACCCTGGCCAGGGTGATGCAATTTTCCATTGTCAGGAAAGGTCTGCATGCGTTGATGAGCTTACATGTGTAAGCAGTCGTAGAGGCGGTAGCGTTAATTTGCTTGCCAAGAGAGATGGAGGAGTCAATGTACATACCTAGAGTTCTGACGTCTTTGGATACTTTGATGTTATTGCCGACAATACTGAAGGTGTCAAATTTGTTGCCAAGTTTGTTAACTCTGGCTTGGGTACCCACGAGGAGAAGCTCAGTCTTGTCATCGTTGAGGCAGTGCCCGTGTTGTGCCATCCAGGCTTGGATGATAAGGTAAATGTCGTTGAGTCGTTGTGAGTCTGTGTCGTGGTTGCCTGTGATGTGTATGAGGATCTGTGTGTCGTCAGCATAATTAGTGTAAGAAATGCCCAGTTGGTCGAGTTTGTCAAAAAGAGGTTTTGTGAATATGTTGTAGAGTGTGGGGGAGACACAGGAGCCTTGTGGAACTCTGCATGTGACAGCCGAAGGGGGTGCAGAGGCAGATGGTGCGAACACTCTGGTTGTTCGGTTGTTCAGAAATGACTGTATCCAAGTGATCACTTTGTTGGAAAAGTGGACTGCTGAGGAGAGATGAGGAGAGATGATTGTAGAGGATTTTATGGTCGAACAAGTCAAACGCCACAGATAGATCTAGTAAGAGAAGGATGGCAAGATTGCCTGTGTCCTTGATGCTTTTGATTTGGGTTACTAGATCTATTAGGGCTGTTTCGGTTCCATGTCTGGGCGGAATCCGGATTGGAGTAGCCCTAGCAGATTATTACTTCCAAGGTGGTGTTGGATCTGCAATAGGCTGTCTATGATCTTCAAAAGGAAAGGTACGGTGGTGAGGGGTCTGTAGTTGGATGGATTATTGGGGTCGAAGGATGGCTTTTTGAGGAGTGGCATGACCCACGCGTCCTTGAGGTTTTGATATTGCTATTGGATTTGAAGGAGACATTGATAAGAGAGGTGATAAACGGGGTGATCTCCTTCACTGCTTCTTTTATGATAGGTGCTGGGCAAATGTCACCCATGCATCTGGATGGTTTGAGGCTTAGTATTATTTCTTCTACTTCTAAGATTCTGAGTGAGGTGAATTTGAAAGCGTTGATATGGACGGAGGGAGGTATAGTTGTAGTGGTAGCAGGCAGATTATTTGTTATATTGGCTTTTTTGTTTTCAATCTTTCTTTGTAGGAGCTCAATTTTGTCTGATAAAGCCTTTTGGATGTTCTGACACTTGGTGGCGTCCTTCAGACAAGTTGTAGGAGGAGGTGTGGGTGATTCTAATTCTTTGAGAATGTTAAACTGTTCTCTGGTATTAGATTTAGAAAATGGCAGATTTGTAGGTAGTAGAGGCTGATATGAAGTTTTCTTTATTAAGAGGTGATGGGGTATTTCCCCAGCTGGATTTGGCTGCTCTTTTGATTTTCCACAGAGTTCTCAGTGGTGGGGTGAACCAGATATTAAGGTGGGCGTGGGGTTTGGCTTTGCAAAGCTTTTTAGGTGCTATTTTATTGATGGCATTTAGCATGGTAGTGTTGTAGAGGTTTACCAGGTGTGATGGCTCTTTATTAGACCCAGAGGCTGTGTTTGCCTGTAGGAGCGGTTGTAGAAGTGGCAGTAAGTTTGAGGCTGTTATGTTTTGTGTGTTTTTTCCTAGTTTCGGGAGGGCTGTGGATTTCTCAAGATTAGGGTTATCTCTTGGAATGGAGAAGAGGATGGCATTGTAGTCTGTCCATGAAAGAGGGTGGCTAGACATGATAGAAATGTTGCAGTTGCAATCAGCGATCCAGTCTAATTGTCGCCCTTTGGAGTGTGTAGATTGTGAGAGCCTTTGAGTGAGTCCTATATCGATTATGCTGTTGCTGATCCCTGATGCATTTTTGTCGTGACTGTCATGAAGCCCTAAGTTAAAGTCTCCAAGGAGGAGGGTTTGTGAGCTTGGTTAACCTTGTTTGTTAGCAGCAGTGATAGGTCTTCCTTGAAAGTGGAGAGTGGGCCAGGGGTTCTGTAGATCAAGTGGGCTGAGATGGTCTTTGTGGGTAATAGCAGTAATTTGAAGGCTAGGTGTTCAGTCGAAGGGAGGGTTTGGCTGGGGACCTGTCTGATGCCCAGGGAGGACTTAGCAATAATAGCAATGCCACCACCCTTGGAGGATGTTCTGTCTTGCCTGATGATGATGTATTGGTCTGGAATGGCCAGAGATAGGAAGGGACCTGATGCGGAGTGGAGCCAAGTCTCTGTGATGGCCAGGAGGTCTAGGTCATTGGATGTTATGAGGTCATTGATATCCAGTGCGTGGGCTTTTTATTGACCTTGCCTTGATGAGGCCTCCTTTCAGGGTGGAAGTGTGGTTTGTCTGTGATGAGGGGGGTTGATATTATTGGCTGAGGCATTGTGGTTGTTGCGTAGGTGGCCTAGAGTGTTAGCCTTATTCAGGTCTGAGGTAGTTCGAGGCGTGCCTACCAGATAAGGGGTATCCAATGATGATACTAACACTCATACAAACTATATGTATACTTTTTTCCTAACCATTGCTTCCATCCAGTAGGTTTTTACTGTTAGCTACGTAGGATGACATCATAGCTGACATATGTAGACGTATAACATTTTGGTAACTGAAATGAATTGAGAGTATGTGTGCTGCAATCTGTTTGTTCACCAGGCTTCCCTACTTTATTGAACTGATAATAAAGTAGTATTTTGTCATATTCTTTGAGCCTGTCTGGTTATTTGGACCTGAGATAATTTATTGTGGCAGTGCGGATGATTCAGATCCAGACTCTCAGATTCTTGACGTCCTCCACCATCAGCCGGAAGACAGCAGAGTTTCCTGTGGCGAGTGGACAAATCACGCATGCAAATCGAGATGGTCGGTAGGTGCCTCTTTGAGGAAATGTCTGTCCGGTCGCCATGGGCACCACACAGACTGACAGCAAAGTGGTCGATTTGGGAAGAGTCGATAACGAAGGGCTCAAACTGAACAACGGATATAAGTAGAACATCGAAAGTGGCAAATAAAATGGGTGGGATAGTAGGATCACAACTGTAAATATATTATTGCTGCTTTTTGTTTCTTATCAGTGTTACTTTCCCCCTCTTCCATTCCCATTTAGCCTTGTGGCACTTTGAAATACAATTCTGTTGTATAAAGCGCCTTACAAATGATCAATGAAAATAAAACTAAATAAATAGTGTACGTGTAAATATATATACTGGGGAAACGTAACGTGATTTATTCAAGAAGAGATACCTCTATAGCTATACTGAAGGAAATAGAAGAAAATACATCAGCCTCTGGAACAAAGTATTAAAATTAGGGATTATTGTGGCAAGGCCAATGAAGGATGTGCTTTACACTCCAAAATGGGGTAAAATAGAAATTAGATACTTTTTACTAGGCAGGTAAAGAAAGACAATCGTAGAAATTGTTGTGCACATTTGTTTGGGGTTATGAACATGTTAGTGTAAGTAGGTGATCAGTTTTGAAAAAAGATTCATGGTTTTTATTAGTTGTCATACACTGGGTTTTGAACTGGAAATATATAACGATAGTAATAATTTGGCTATTTATCAGACCCTAAAAAGACAAGCGATTGGCCCCAATCATAGGAGGATAAATGTTGAGAAAAAAATATAGCAAGATATGATTCTTAGATTGCCAATAATAAAATAACAGGATAGTGAGAATCAATAGAACTATAACGAAGAAGCATATAGAATATTATTATGTAGGCTTGAACATTTCTTTGGAAAATATTTGTTGAGAAATGGAGGGTGATTGATGGTGTTTGCCCAAACTAATTGTTGTGATGTATGAAGTTCTGTGAAAGAAGGAAAGAGTAGCATTGAAATAATACTATTTGATTAAAGTAATAATAGAATAAAAGATCTGTTAAGCAATGACAGGTAAAAATGATTTGTCATTATGGGGGACACCCCCCTTCTACCCGTGTGCAAAACATTACTGAGGTACACACCTAAGATTAGAAAATATCATGCTGAATGGGTAAATGGCATGGCTGACAAAATATTCATGCCTTGACCTCAAGAGGGTTCCCTATCAAGAACAGTACTGCAACACATGACAACATACTTACATGCTGCGTATACATTGAAATCGTTACAAAAAAAGTTAGCTTTTTTAGAGTTATGGAAACTGAAGGTGTGCTTTTTAAATTAGAGACTCCACTGTCTTTAATTTAGGCAAAACACTTTTCTGCCCCAGAACCAAAGCCCCAGCCATTCAGTCCATTAGGTGGAACCCCTCTGCTCTGAGGCAGGTTTCAGGGGCATGGAAAGCAATAGGGCATTTTGTTTTTTAATGCATCCCTCCCTTTAGGGAATTTTGGGGTTGTCAAACATAAATAGGAGTACGCAAGTACTTTACAGACTATATTTCTAGTCAAACTGGAAGCAATGTTGATTTCAAAAATCAACAAAACCAACTTGTGTTATTTTGCTATGTGGGAATTAATACAATTATTATTTTATAAAATGCTAAGTGTCTACTTAATTTGCCTCCCGCCCACTAATCAAGGGGAAGGTATTAACTTAAACAGATCCCCAACACTTAGTTCAGTTTGACCAATTACTTACATAGAATCTCTCTAGGATTGGTGCTCAGGAAAGACATCAGCTGTTCTGGACCCTCTCTTGGGGAAAAACGGGTCTGGTCAGGTGTCCAACCTCAGCCATGGATAGCCACCAGCATCATCTCTCTAATTGGCTCCCCTTGCAAAGATCCCAACCTCTGCCCCTTTTTTCCCTGGTTTCCTCCAGCAATCTCATTAGCAGTTCCAACCCAGGTAGTTTCAAGCAGTTTCCCAGACAAGGTTACATTCTGCAACAATATTTCAGTATTTCCACCCAGATGATTTTTTAGCTGCTCTCCCCTCTGTTTCCACTGTACAACAGCTTATGAATCTTGACTCAGGAGGATGGCTCAGGGGCAACATGCTCGCCTTGAAAGCAAGACAATAGGAGGACCACAGGTTCGATCCCTGGGTCTGCGCTTAGAAACCTCTGGGCATTAAGCGCGTTATAAATAACATATCATATCATTAAACCAGACCCTCAAAAATGTCTAAATGAAGAATAGCCAGCTCATTGGTCATACATTTTGATTGGATAACTACGATCCTCTCCTCGCACCAAGGCCTAGCCCCCTCTCTGTGGATCGGCTCCTGGGGCTATGAGGTTTAGATTAGGGGAAGTATCAATCCACCCACTGGGATTTACATTTTTACACTTTTAATTTTGCTCTCAAAAAGTCCCACATGACAACTTTTATTAATTTACAAATAAACCTAACAATGTATACATATTTACATTGCTCTCATCATGCCAGACTTGATGAAACGACTCCTGTGTTTGTACAAGTTTGCAGGTTCAAGCAGTGTTTTTTTTCAAATTTACTGAAAAATGAAAACTGTTATCAACCTGAAAGTTTTTACGCAGATATCATATTGAATAAGCTATCCCCTCCCTGACTTTCTACTTCAGGACATTTTATGGTGAGATAAAAAAAAAACATTGTAGGTTGCCTCTAGCGTACAAGGTCGAAATTTCATTAGAATTAAATCAACAGATCAGCCCTGTGCTAAGATTTACAAGGACAATTTAACAATATGTGTGTGACTTATTGTTCCTGAGAAAATCTTTATATCACACATGAGGCCTTTGAATATCTCACCTCATGACATCAATGTCCCCTTCACCTTATAATATATATTTAAGTGATTCAGGCCAAGGAATTTTAATGGGAAACAATTCCTTTTATGCATGCTGCGTTTTAGCGTCAGTCACCTGTGTTGAAAAGTAGGCCCCTCATTTTGAGCTCCGACAATTGCAATCAAGGCCTAATTTAGTAAGTGTATTTTTCTTTCTTTGAAAACAGCATTTTTGATGTTGCAGTTGAAAATTAAATGCTGCCCTTTTTCAGCTTTACAGTTGTCTCTGTCGGTTTTCAATGCTGTGCATTTTAGGCTAAACGTAGCCAAATGCAGTCTCTTTTTTTTTCTTGAGCTGAAAATACCCCACAGTCTCTTGTTTCAACAAATTAGTACTTCGCCCTCTGCAAGCCGTCTTATCATCCTGACATCTATGGCAATTTAGCAGAAAAGTGCCTATGGTGCCTCGTGTCCATGCTCAGCCCACCTTTATTATCTTCAGGTTTGCATCCTCAGGAATTATGTTCCTCACTTCCTTCTTTGGTGTCTTTGGATTTGGGGTACGTAGCTGGTGCTTTTTCAAGGGAGCAGGTTTCTTGAGGGATTGAGTCAAGAGTAATTTCATAGCCATAGGTACGATGACCATCTTTTATAGAGTTTTTAGTTCAATTTGAAGATTTACACTTGGTGATTTGCTGCTTCTCTTTTTAGCATTGAATTCTCATATTGGTTATCATTGCGTTGATCAACTCTAGCAACACATGGTAATACCAGGAACATGTAGAGGGTGGATCAAATGCCATCGTTCCCGCTCAACAATCCATGGCAATAGTTTTGGCAAAGGCTGCAAACATGTGCCCCCTGTGAGCCAAACCTAAGAGGAGAGCAGTAGAGTATGACTGCATTAGCTTGGCAAACTCAAAATTGGCCATTGCCCTGTTTAATCTAACACTTTAACAGATCACCCAGTTCCCCTATCACCTCTCTTATGGTCTGTTTCCACACATCATGTTTAGGCCTTTCCAGTTTAGTCCATACCCCCAATGAAGAATAAGACATCCATCACTGATGTCATCATTTCGGAAAGTCTCAAAATTACCCCTCATTGCCACAATTTTTAATATATTAAACCACTCCCAAATTCTGCCATTTAGTGGTGTCATACCACCCAAACGGCTCGTCTTGTGGAAAGTCAAACATCTTTACTGACGCAACAATTTTGTGGGAGTTCAGTGCAAGCTACAAGGACTCAGTTTTGTGTGGGAGACCTGCCTTCATGCCCATGCCTCATGACCTCTGGCCACACTGTACCAACTGCATTTGTCTGTCCTGCCATCCCTGAACCCTCCCTTTCACTGCCACCCACAGTAAAACTGTGCATCAGCACCACCACTCCAGGTCACCATGACTCCTTTTCTATGTGCCTTGCTGCACTTCCTGTCTCACCATCCCTGCACTGCACCACCTCCCTATGTCCACTACTCAGGCCTGCCTATTCTAATATTGCATGCAACCTTTAATTGAGGCAAAGAAAGACACTGATTCAGTTGTGTTTATTTTGCAGTGAGGAATGTCGCAGTATAACATGTTCTCAGAGGTCTGTGTCAGTGAATTCAATGGGATGGACCGGGAATAAGTTACTCACAATTTGGCCAATCTGGATACAGCCCGTTTTCATGTATACCCAATACTCTTTTCCTGATGATTTTTAGTTCCTGACATAGGTTCCCATCGTTGCTCAGCCTTTTCTGACATACTTGCTTTATAGTTGAAGAACTTTGTCAGTCTTCATTCTGGCTTGCCAATATTTCAGCGTAACTACGTCTCCTAGTTCAGTGAGTAGATTTGTCACTGTTGGTACTACACACTGTTCATTGAGATATGATTGTTCTTTTAAGGGCTTCACTGGCTATGCAGACAGATGTTGTGCTTGGTGATTTTGCCGTTCTGGTTCGTGGTCTATCACATCATTCTAATATTGAGGTGAAATAACACAGGCCAGCACACCGGCCCTGGGTTGTAGCGGCCTGCCACCCATGATAAGGGCCTGAGTGAAGAAAGGGTCCTTTAAAGTGGAAGATGGTGCCATTACACTGAGGGTCAGTGCACTGGTGTGGGTCACATTGCCATTACCATCTTTGAATATCATGCATGTCTGCTAAGGGCTCTCTTTAAATTGAAAAGAATGAAAAGGAAAATGTACTTGTGGTGTCCTGGATGTTGCCGCACAGAAATGAAGTCCGGTGACATAATCAACAAAGAAAAGGGACTTCACTAGTTTGGCTCAGCAGCAGAGGTGCCTCAGGTAAGCTCAAGTTGTTTTTATTTTAAATGTATAGAGATCCCATGCAGGATTGTGTGCTGCTGATGTGGCTGCGTGAGAATGGATAGAGGGGCAGCTTTACAGGTCACGTAATCGATACCCCTTCTTACTGTTTCCATCAGCAATTAGCCACTGCTTCCATCTGACAGGGATGCATAGTTCATTCCCCAGTGTTACACTCTTCAGACATTGATTTCCATGCCCTCCTTGGTATTCTGTTTACTTTGCTAATATTTGTTTCATGGGCCCCTCTTAGCTTTGGGCCAATACTTGGTTTCTCCTTTTCATACCCTCTTTGGTATTCTCTTAACTTTGCCAATACTCATTTCGTACATTCCTTGATATTTGCCACATATCATACTTTGCTGTTGATGCATTTATTAGTATTCAACTTGCTTTTTACCTACTGTGGCATTCAAAAGGGCTTTCAATAACTTTCAGTTCACTCAGTAAAGTATTCAACTTGCTTGGACATGTAAAAGTATTTTCAATTACCTTCAGTTTGTTCTCCTTCAAAAAGGACTTTGTTATGTGTTACCAGAGTGCCCCGGTATGAGTGTGTCACTGCTTTACACTCACCGGTCTCACACGGCAGGTTCCTTCTGCTTGGCATCCTTCGCAACAGGCTTCTCAAGGCTTTTATAGCTTCCTGGCTTCGCCGGACTCCGCCTCTCCCTCGTGGCCTCCACAGCGAGCACCGCTCGTTCTCCTGGTTTCCCGCAGCGATGGCTGGGGTCAGTTCAACAGCTCCTGCTTTACGGGCCCATTCAGGAGGGTAACAGGACCTCCAGGCCCTCTCATGGCTTACCAAGGCCCCAACGTCTCTTTCTCCTGCACAACACTGGGGAAAGGGAAAGGGGTGACAATAGCCTACAAAGGCTTTAGAGATAGAGAGTTCATTGTGAAAAGGGAAAGGAGGATACCATGTTTCACCTAAGGACTTCCTCTCCCCACTCCCCAAGTTCCCTCCACCCAGGTGATCCTCCCTCGCATATCCACCCCCAAGGTCGGGATCGAAAAGCAATGGCCTTTTCCTGGCCAACTGAGAGGAGATTCCAAGGGGAAAAGAAGTGAGGATGCACTCAGGTGCCTTACACTTCTTAATGTTTCCGATTTAGAAACACCTAAAGTAATAGCAGTGACTGATTTCATTTTATAGGTTTAGCAGGTAGGATACAATTACTAGCTTAAAAAAGTCACAGTGTAACTGTAATCTGGTACTACCCAAGTGTGTAACAGCAGAGTACCTCAGCTCTTATCCCACCGCCATACACCAATTTTTATAATGGATTTTACTAAACTCTGCTCTGGTGAGCAGAAGTCTAGGAGGCCACCCTTGATAGTGAAACAGGGGACACTTCTGGGAAGATAGCCAGACCACTTCAAGGTAGCTTGGAGAGCAGTCAAGGCTAATTCTCAGGAAAAGTGGGGATGATCATAGGCCTTTGATGTACACACACAGTGAAACACCAAGAATTACCATCAGACAGAAGTATACAAAAATATATAATTTATTAGGCCCAAGGATAAACACAGATGAATAATGCAAAGCAATGAAAAAATAGCACACAAGTATCACGCTATGTAAAATATATACAGTCACTGGAGTCAATGTGATAAAATTGGAAACTCCACTAATACCTGTAAAGGAAACGGGCAGGCAATCTTTATGGCATAGACAATCTTCAGAAATGGAAAACCCTAACTTTATAAATCCAACCCTACGATGAATGGAGCCTTGTGCTCAATGTTCGATGCGCGTGTAAAAGCACCTAAGGAGCTGGCAACGTTAGGGACAGAATTCTGAAGGGTGAAAACAGGTTCAGAGTCAGGGGAAGATCTTCTGCGATGAACAAAGCTATCCCCAACTTTCAGAGGGCTTTAGGAAGCAGAGGCTACCCAAGCAAAGGAGAGCACCACAAGGGATCCTCTGTGTGTAAAATGCTATGGATGAACAAGGGGCCAATGGTAAATGGTTTCAGTATTCATCACTCTTAGCTCGGTTTTTGTCCAAACTTGTCCAAACTTGTCCAAACTTGGCAGGTCTGAAGGGGGTCATCAGAGGTTCAATTTCCCACCCTTGGTTCGGCTTCAAAGTGCACAGGCACTGCGGGTGCAGATGCAGGTCTGGTTCTCTCAATTTGGTTATAGAACAAAGAAAACACTGATGTAGCTGGTCTCAGGGCACAAGAAGGAACATAAGAAAACTGCCTTCAGTGACCGTCAACGTCACACAGTGATGCAGAGTTACCCAACTCTTGCGATATGACCCACCTTCTCTCTTGTGGCCCAAAGCAACTGGGTAAATGAAATCCAGTGAAATATTGCTTTGCAGTGCAAGTTAGGATTCTCCAAAGTTTCGAGACAAAACTAGATACAGCAACGCTCATGCAGGCGTGGCAAGATTTGAACTGAACAGTCCACTGGATGGCCCAGAGACACTTCAAAACAAGCTCTTTTGCAGGGCAACCTGGAGTCGTTGCGTGTGATTAGTCCCACCACTCCAAAGGCACCTTTGCAGGTCTTCTGAGATCGAGTGCAAAGCAGGGCTCCAATGGGACACAATCAGGCTTCAGGTGCCAACTGTTGTATGCTGGTATCAGGAATGTCCTTTGTCCTGCTTTGCACTTGTGGATACTTGGCTTTGTCTACAGGTTGATTGGGACCTGTTGCTGATCTCTGGGTCTGCATTCTGGACCCCTCATCACATCTACAAGTCTGGTGAGTGCCAATGAGGAGATCTGCCCCAATCATGCATGCCAGCAGTTGCCCAATCAGGGACCACTGTGACTCTCATGCTCTTGTGCATACCAGACATACTGGCTCCAGTAGTGTGGATTGGGAAAAGACTGTCCCAGCCCAATTCCTGGGTTCCCACACACGTGACCTGCAGTAGCCTGGGAAAGAAGCAGCTTTCGTGGGCAGCTGCCTGCCCAAATAAGGAGGTCCGGGCCATGAAGACCAAGGGTAAGGCCAACGGACAAAATGGCCAAAGGAATAGACAAAAGACCTTGAGGCATGGCCATGACGGACACTAGCCACAGTCATGAGCCAAATGTGCTATGCGCGGTAAGGGTGGGTAAAAATGTTATACAAATACAAGAAAAAGCTTCTGCTTAAGATTTAGTTTAGTTTATTTATTTGTATAGCGCACCAAGCCCTCAGGCATCTGGGTGCATTACTTCGGTTACGTAGGTGTAAAGTTACAGTGGTAAGGTACATAGGAAAGGGGCAATACAGTAGCATTATATACAGTCACTTCGGCTTTATATACAGTCATTTTGGCAAGGGCAAGTTATAACAGTAAAGTACAGTAATTACAAGCAGTGAAGCAAAGGGAAAATATACAGTTGGGAGGAAGAGTCAATGCAGGCTAGTCCATTTCCTGGGCCGCCAGTCAGATTTTGGCTTTAGTTCTGAATAGTGTGGAAGATGGTTCTGTTCTTAGGTTTGTAGGTAGGGAATTCCACAGTTTGGAAGCAAGGACAGGGAAGCTATTGCCTCCAGATTTTTGGCGGTTCCATCTTGGGATTGAGAGACAGTTCAGTTGCGCTGACCTGGTAGGTCGGTTGGATTGCCAGATGGCGAGTTTGAATACAAGATAGTTGGGTGCAGAGTTAGACAAGCACTTATGAGTGAGGGTCAGAGTTTTGCGCGAGATTCTGTTTGTGATTGACAGTCAGCAGGAGTTACGTCTCTTTTCAGAAATATGATGAGATTTCGGTATGTTGAAAGCCACTCTGAGGGCATTATTTTGAAGGACCTGAAGTTCATTCAAGTTGCGTTTGCTGGTGCCTAGGTAGAGCGTATAACAGTAATCCAGTTTGGATAATATTAGCGCTCTAGCTAGTGTAGAGTAGCTAGTTGGTGAGAGGGAATGTCTACATGAATTTATTAACTTGCAAGTGTATGCTGTGGCTGAAGCAGTGGCATTCACTTGTTTTGTTAAAGTTAGGAAGAATCAAATTTGGAGACTGGGATGTCGATGCTGTCAATGGTGAATGAGTTGAAGGTTGTATCTAGTTTGTTTAAATTGGTTTGGGAGCCGGTCAGTAGCAGCTCTGTCTTCTAACCATTGAGGCAGAGGCCATGTGTGAATGATGAAATAGATTTCCTTTACTAGTTTGGAGTCATTGTGGTGGTTGCCGGAGATAGGGATGAGGACAAGTGGCTTGGTAAATATATTATAGAGAGTTGGCAACACACAGGACCCTTGTGGTACTCCACACGTCACTGGTGCAGGGTCAGGGTCATCCGAAGCTGTAGGAGAGAAAACTCTCATTGTTCTTTTGTCTAGAAATGATTGAATCCAGGCAGTGGCTTTCTTGGAGAAGTGGGCTGTGGAGGTGAGGTGGTTACATAGGACTTTGTGGCTGACAAGGTCGAAAGCTGCTGATAAATCTAAGAGCAGGAGAAGTGGTATGTTGCCTTTGTCCTTTTGGTAATTGATCTGCGTTTTAAGGTCTATTAGTGCAGCTTCCGTCCCATGTATGGGTCTAAAGCCGGATTGTCGGAGGCCTAGGAGTTTATTTGTTTCAAGGTGGGCCTGTATTTGCAGATAGGTTGTCCTGTCCGGAATACTCCTCAGGAATGGCACTGTAGTGATGTGCCTGTTATTGGTGGGGATGTCTGGGTCTAGGTTAGGCTTTTTTAGGAGAGGGAGGACCCAGGCATCTTTTAGGTTAGTAGGGACATTGCTGGTCTCAAAGGAGGAATTTATAAAGGACGTGATTGCTGGTGCCAGCTCTTTCGCTGCCTCTTTAATGATAGTTGCAGGACATAAGTCGCTCTGACAACGCAATGGTTTTAGGCTAAGGGTTATATTCTCCACTTCTGGAATGGATAGTGGTGAGAATTTGAAAGGGCTGCAGGGTCTCCCTACTGGGTTTTTAGACTTTGTGTCAGAGCTGATTTTAAGTTTTTTCTTTTCTATTTTGGTCTGTAGAAGTGAGATTTTGTCTAGTAAGGCTGCTTGTATTTTAGAGCACCATGTTCTATCTTTGGTTCAGGTCTCAGTAGGAGGGATAGAAGATTCCAGCTCTCTAAGGATTTTGAATAATTCTTTTGCGCCAAATTTAGTGTTGGTGATTCTGTTATTGAAAGATTCATGTTTGGATTGTAGGATGGCTTGTTTGTATCCTTTTGCAGTTTTTAGGAAGGTTTCTCTTTTAGAAGTGGAGGGGTGATTTTTCCAATCGGATTCAGCCTTCCTTTTATTATCACGTAGGATTTTGAGGCTAGGGGTGAACCAGTTGTTGTTGTTGAGGTACGTTTGAGGCTTGGCTTTCTGTAATTTCAATGGAGCAATAGCATCAATAGCTCGGTGGAGGTTGTAGAGGTTCACGAAGGTGGATGGGTCTGTTGCAGTTTAGATTGATTTAGGATAGGTTGGAGGAGTGGGAGCATGTTATTTAAGGTGATGTCTTTGTTGTTTCTTGTTAGTGCTAGAGGAGCTAGCGTTTTGGCTATGTGGGGTTGTGTGCCAGATTGTATGGTGAACATTATGGAGTGGTGGTCTGTCCAAGCGCAAGGTGAATTGGAAATGAGGTTGGTTTCACAATTAAGGTCGGCAATCCAATCGAGGATTCTGCCTTTGTTAAGCGTGGGTTTGGTGACACGGTGGGGGAATCCTAGTTCTGAAATGGAATTAGCTAATCTGTTGGCAGCGGTATCATTAGGGTCTAGGAAGCCAAGGTTGAGGTTGCCTAATAACATGATTTGGGAGCTAGGTTTAGTGTCCGTTGCCAAGAGTAGTAGCATGTCATCTTCAAATGAAGATATGGGTCCAGGTGGTCTATAAATCAGATGAATTTTTAAGGTGCGTGTGGCTGAGAGTGGGAGTTTCAGAGAGAGGAGTTCAGCAGATGGGAGTGTTTGGTGGGGGAGGGCTCTCAGGCCAAGGGTGACGCTGCCACCTTTAGAGGTTTTTCTGTCAAGTCTCGTAATCGTATAGTTGTCTCGGATGGCTAAGGCGAGTGAAGGGCCTGCTGCAGCATGCAGCCAGGTCTCTGTTATGGCTAAAAAGTCTAGATGATTGGCAGTAACGAGGTCAGCCACGTCTAGTGCATGTGCTGTCAATGACCTGGCATTGATGAGTGCTCCTTTAATTGGTGTGGTTTTATTGCTAGGTATAATCAGGCTGGTTAGGGTCTTTGTAGAAGGGGATGAGCCAGAGTTCGTGGAAGTCTTATGTGGTTTCCATATTTTAGTAGTTGTAGTTTTGGTCTTAGTTGACCGTTTGGTAATAGGGGGTTGAAGGTGGTGTAGTTTAAGTTTAGATCCTGCTGCCATCAGTCCATTCCTAGGCATATTGTCAAGTCACCAAACATTCCTTGGTGGATGGCTATGGTCAGAAAATACAAGGCCCCTATTGCGAGGTACAGTAATGTACTTTGCGCAGTGACAAATTGTTACTAAAAGGGGCAACAAAGTCGAACGACTAATAAAAACAAAGTTTCTCAGGGCTGACAGCCTGAAGGACATGTCAGTTTCCCTGTAACAATGAGTGAAAGCCCAGGGGAGCGCAGTTGAAGGCGTTGCTCCAATGGCAAAAGTCAGGTCAGGATACTGTAACAAAAGCAAAATGTTTTGGGGGTCCACAAATATAGAAGGAAAATTGCCTTCAGAGAAATATTCCCTAACAGCCATGCAATGGGATTAATGTACTGTGAATGTAGTAGAAACTCTATTGTTTGATTGAACTGTCTGCAGTAAGGTTGCTTGGGAAGCCTTTTGCCTTTTCTAATAGCTTTCTTTCTTTTATATTTCTGTCTCACTCTCCAACACCATATGCTCTGATACTGTAGGATGTGTCTTACTTTGCACAAATGACCCTTACTGTGCCTAAAATAT
Source organism: Ambystoma mexicanum (assembly GCF_040938575.1). Taxonomy (NCBI): domain Eukaryota; kingdom Metazoa; phylum Chordata; class Amphibia; order Caudata; family Ambystomatidae; genus Ambystoma; species Ambystoma mexicanum. The sequence goes on from NC_090941.1 coordinate 307,603,885, forward strand.
CCTGCTCTGTTTGAAAGCAAGATGGCAAGGGATGCGATTGCATTCAGCTGCAATCTGTAGTCAAATTGCTATGCTTACCAGTACAGCCTGGGCAACCAAAGACAAGTTTGAGACAAGGCTTGTATTAGCATCCTTTGTTGTTATATAGAGGATTCAGATTCATGAATACCACAAGCAGGGGTGAGAGGGAGTGAAGCAGCTTCAGACTTCTTTCTGGTTCAGTATTTGCCAAATGTGATGCTGCACAGCAAGGTAATACTTCCAGAGACAGTGGTTTCTTCGATTGATGTGCCCCTGACAGGAATGCTTTTTCTGGTCCCCAGCTCTACTGAAACAGTTGCATCAACAATCACTATGTCCTCATTTACATGCCCCAAAATCATTCTGCCTCACTCATTATGGCAGACCACACACACACACATTGCCAATCCCCCCTATTGGTTCAAATATCTTAGATCTCTAATGCAAAGGCCTATATAGTAGTAGATTTCACAGAACACACTCTACTACCACACAGACATTGTTCCAGAAAAATCTCATTCTCCTTTAGTAGAGACACCCAAATGAGACTGAATTTTACAGAATTCACCTGGTCTCCCTCAGGAGAGAGCATGCCCATAGTAATGCACACCACAGCATAGACTCTGCCATGCTCAGAAGCAACACCTCCACAGATCAGGATTTCACATGATGCACTTTACCTCCCAGAAAACCCAACGCATTACGTGTCCCAGAATTAACTCTACCTCCCTCAGTAAATTAGGAAAGAAGTATTGCATTTTACAGAATATACTGTATCAGCCTTTTCACAGATGTCCCAAAGGTGATGCATATCCCACAACAGACACTGAAACCCTTAACAGAGATACCACCTAACCCCCTTGAGTACATGTCCTATAAAAAAACTTACTTTAGTGGGGATGACTGTGAACCACCTTCCAGAAAGCCCGTACAGACACCCTCATAGTACAGCTCCTTAACCCACCACAGCAGACTAACATGATTGCAGGCTGGGCATAGGCATAGGGCCCGGGACTGGAGAGTTGCATGGGAGATGAGTCACAAAAATGTCATGAAGCTCGAGCAAGACATACATTGAGAAGAGAAAGGTGCATCAGTGAGTATCCCCACCAGTCCCGCCCGACCCCAACACAGGTTCCTTCAATGAAAGAAAAACTCCCTCTGTGGGTTTATTTACTCTGACCAGTTATTAAATATGTGAAGGATATTAAACACCTCAGTTGAATCCCACCTCTGTCCCCCTCTATATCTTACTCCATGCTGTATATCTGTTCTGTTATACACCTCCGTAAAGCGCTCAGTTATGTATCTCTATTGGCGCACCAATTAAAAATACAACATTGTTGTATTTGTGATTGCCGTGGTTAGAAAACCAAGGCAATCACAAATACAACAACGGCAGTTTTCGTGTGGAGTCTCCTGGGCTCCTCCAACCCTGAGGGAGTCCAGGAGACTCCGAGCAAAAGCTGCCGCATTCAGAATAACAACGTTTTGGGATTTTTAAATACTGCAGCATTTACAAATCCAGAAATGTTGTACTTCTCACTGCGGCAGCTTTCGCTTGGAGTCTCCTGCACTCCCTCAGGGTTGGGGGAGTCCAGGAGACTCCACGCGAAAGCTGCCGCAGTGAGAGTCGCTGCTGCATTTCTAAACACCCATGTTGTGTTTCTGCCTACAGCAGCTTTCACTTTGGGGCTCTCGGGCTCCCGCCGGGGAGCCCGAGAGCCCCAAAGTGAAAGCTGCAGTAAGCAGAAACACCACAGCATTTCTACACACCCGCATTGTGTTTCTGCCTACAGAAAGCTGCTGTAGGCAGAAACACTGCAGCATGGAAACACAAATGCATTGTGTTTCTGCCTGCCTTGGCTATCACTTTGGGTCTCCGGTGCCGGAGACCCAAAGTGATAGCCACGGCAGGCAGAAACACAATGCAGTTGTGTTTCAAAAACGCTGCGGTTTTTCTTTCTAAGTTTCTCAGGCTCCTCCAGCTCGGAGGAGCCTGAGAAACTTAGAAAGAACAACCGCAGCGTTTTTGAAACACAACAACGTTGTATTTATGCTTGCGGTAGCTTCAGCTTGGAGCCCAGAGTGCTCCAAGCTAAAGCTACCGCAAACATAAATACAATGCTTTAAAATCTGCAGTTTTATTTCTAAGTTTTCCGGGCTCCTCCAGCCTGGAAAACTTAGAAAAAAAACTGCAGCTAGTGCTTATTTAAAAAAAAAAAAAACACTTACCGAGATGCAGCTGCAGCTTTCCTGCCTGTAGTCTCTGGTCCCTGTCCTCTGAGTCCGGCACCAACATGAAGCAAAAGCCACCCAGTGGTAGCTTTTGTTTACTACAGGTGGCTGGCTTTTGCTTCATTAGTGGCGCAAAGGCAAGCACAGGCGGCATCCATTTCACAAAATGGATGCCCCCTAGTGCTTGCAATTTAAAAGTTTGAGCTTCATTTGCTCGAAACTTTCCATAGGGACTTAAAAAATATATATATTTTAGATATTTGTTTTATTATTGCCCATCTTTTTGGCCAATAATTCTTCTGACCGAACTATTCCTTTAATTCAAAAAGAACTCACAGTTTATATCTCCATGTACCAGCAAGCCCACCCATTGTGTGACGGTCCTTCAACAGCTGAGAAGTATTTAGGATTTGCTATAAGTCTAGCCTTTGCATGTTTGCTGTCAGACTTGCTAGCAAATAGCTGTTTGGTGTTCTCACATGTCATCTTGGTTGGGAGTTTGAATGTCTGGCTAAACTGTGCTGATAAACTGGCCAGGCCCTGCTTGTGTGCACCCATCCCTGGATTTACATCTGTGCATATTCGTCCACACGCATGTCAGTGAGCATTCACTTGTCTCAATTTGCTGTTTTCTCGAGGTGTTCAGGTTACACTACATCTTCTCTCACCATTCACCTCTAGCTTTCTCCAGCTCATTACCTCGTGTGATCGAAGGACCATGATCACATCAGTACTAAAAGGGGGTAGAAAACACTTTCTCAGAATCCTTGGCAGTCACCTGGCAGAATTTGCAGAGGCCTTGGCCACAGGCTGGGCGGGAAAGGCTGCTGAAGTGCTCCTTTTTTAATAAGGTCTAGGGAGATACAGTCCTTTCCCATATTAGTACCCGGCGTGGGGTCACATGTCTTCTAAACACACATTTGATTGGCCGCAGTGCGGGCGTTACCTGACTGGGAATCCCTCACCCCACAACGTTCCTTCCCTTCTGTCCCTGGCGGGGGGTGTGTCAGCCACTCAGCCAATGAGGAGGCTCGGAGGCTCGGAACGGGGTAATCCCCCGCTCTGAGCCACCACACAGCTGGTGGCTGCTATCTTCCCCCCTCGGGGATCGAGGTAAGTGTTGTTCCACCCCCACCCCCCAAACCCTCTTACACAGAATTCCCTCCCTGCCCTCCCAACACCACTTACCTTCCACACTGTCCATTTCAGGAGCAAACATGCTGGAAACACTTCTGTCCCCAGTGCATCTGCTCCCGATCTGCGACAGGCCGTCATGGAAAGGAAGAAGGGACTATGCATAGTCCCTTCTCTCCTTTCCAAGGCAGCCATTTTTTGTTTTCATTTTTCCCGATCTTTTGAATGGCCACCAAGGAAAGGGAAAAGGGACTACTTGTAGTCCCTTCTCCCTTTACATGGTGGCCATTTTTATTTGTTTACTTTTTCACACTTATTTTCAATGGCTGCCATGCAAAGGGAAAACAGACTTCATTTTCCCTTCCCCGGCGGGCATTTTTTTGACATTTTGTTTTCTGTTCCGAAACGCTGCAGCGTTTTGGAACAGATAAAAAATGCTTTTCGTCCCCCCCAGTTTTACGGACCGGGGTACTAATAGCAATAGGCCCAGATCAAGGGTGGCATTACCACTTCAGGTAATGCCCAGGGGCCTTCGTTACTGTAACTATGGGCTGCGGGGCATTACCTGAAGTGGTAATGCCCCCCCTCCAGTTGCTCGGGGCCTATTGCTTAAATAATAACTTGCCAATTTCATAACTCCCTCTGGTTCTCACATGATCTGAGTGCCCTTAGCGGAGGTTGTTGGCATGTCAAGTTCAAATGGCGCAAGTACTATAAAACTGCTTGCCATAAAAGGTCAAGAGTGTCACTTAGGTATTTTCATAACATGATCTACAAGGTGAAAGAAGTTTCTTTCTGGGTGCCCAATGTTCGGCGATTACCATTGGAGACTTTGGGTCTCATCAGGGGTTGGGCGGAGTGATTAAAATGGCGGTACTAACGATGTAAACGTGACATTACACCTCCACCCAATCCCGAGTTTCAAGCGGCTCGGAGCATTCACCGCCAGCTTCGGAGCATTCACCTCCAACTTTTAGCTGGAGGTGAATGCGCCGACTTTCCCCAAATTTTCGGTGCAACTACTGCGGCGCAATTACTGCCCCATTGAGTCCTATGGACTTAAGTCAAATGAGAATTTACCCCGCCACCACAACCTGTGATCTGGCACTAATAGCGCCAGACCAAGTTGAGGTAACGCTAATTGCGTTAGGCGGTATTGCAGTGGATTTATCCCCGAGATACCGCCCAATTCGTGATGAGGCCCTTTGACTCCAACGGTCAGAAAAGATCTTCCTTTGTTACATATTAAAGCCAAAATAGTATTTAATACTGCCTGTCTGGTTCTAAAGGCTTTTTCTGGCAAAGCACATATTCTATCAAGCAAACCGATGTAGTCATATCACCCTGCCACACACAGTTCCTGCAATCATCTGATCAAAATATTTCTGCCTGGGTCATGCAGGGCTTTAGAGGGGCTTCAGAGTTCAGGGACCTCTCCCTGCCCCTATTTGTCTGGACACAAGTCTGGCTACTTTTAGGGGTGCGGTGCACTCAAACACAAAATAAAACAAACTCACCTTCCTTTGGCATCATTTGACTACCCTTTGGACTCCAGGGTAAGCCTGGGGTAATACATTTGGCTGGACCCCGAATTGCCCAACTTTTCACTGCAGTGGAATGAATGGGGTTCAGCGGATACTTTATTAGATTTGGGTGACTGAATTGTATTAAGCCTCTGACAAGTCATGTTGATAAAATGATGCAGAAAACATTAGGTTGAAAAAAACAGACCTTTTCCTGCCAGCACATGCTCAAAGCAAACAAAGATAATGGAATAGATCAGCTGTTCAGAACCTTTCCTAACAGGGACGCCCAAAGAAAGAAAAGTTTCTAAATGACCAACACCTTGCACGTGCCTGTTTCGTGAGCATAAAAACCACAATTAACAAATTAACTCTTTTCAACTGGCAAACCAAATGTAATCTTTTTTTAAAAACGCACAAAAAAATGTGATGCCAAATTCACAAAAGCACTACAAATAAGAAATGTTCAGAGAATGCATTTTTTTATTTGCATTGCTTTGACAAATGAGCAGGTCACCTCATTGACAAAGGTGACCTGCACATTTTCAGGGGGCTGTGCTGAAGCTCAAATGATGCACTGGCAGACCCCTTGTATAGGTTAGTACCAGAAGCATTTATGACATTTCCTTCACCCAAAGGCCTATTGCTGTTGATATATGTTATGTGTCCCCCCCCCACCCAAGTACTATGCTCACAGCTTTGTGATCCTACCTGATTAAATGGTATCACTATAAGGAATGTTAGAGGCTACATCATTAATGCTTGATTTGTAACTGACTCTTCATTAGCCCTTCTGTCCTTTCTGAGGTCTGAGGTCAATGACCTACAGCCATGGACCCTTCCTATTTTTAAAATGAATAGCCTCAGTAGTGCTCATGGAAGCAAACCCAGCAGAATGCCACTACTTACACCCCTAATGAATGGCTGATTCTGCCCCAGCCTTATAGGATTTGAAGTGGTCTATGTCTGTTATGAATCCCCTTCCTTGTAATATTACAACCCTCAATATTACACAATATGTTGATGTCTGAATGATGAAAAGCAGACCCAGAAATGTCTGACAAATTAATGCCTCAGATGTTCAGAGTTGCATGCCCCACTTCAACTGTACTAATTTCATCAACTTCAGAAGGATAAAAGGCTGAGTTATTCTTACCTAGATTCAAACCTGTGAAATGCAGGATCCACAATATACTCTGCAGTATGCGGCTTAATCTACTGAGATAGCTTACTGCAGAGTTTAAGGTGCCGTCCTAATTGGGCAACATTCACAGATGCACATGACTCCATTTCCTCTTGATAACCCCCTAACACAACCTCACAGGCCCTCCCTTTTCCCTAACCAATGTTTGTCCAACTCCAGGCTTCGAATTGTGTCAAATTCTCAAGATACCCTCATTAATATTCAAGATATATTTTCATACAATGATCCTAAATGTATGCAATTTCTTTCTCATGAATGTTAGTGAGTGATATCCTTAAAACCTGTAAGGGATCCGGCCCTCGAGGCCTGAAGTTGGACAACCATGCCCTAACATTTCTCTCCCTTCCTGAAGTGTTATCTTTTGTATATTTTTCACACAAATCAGCATGAACCAGCCCACGATTCTACCAAAGATCTTCTCTGAAGTTGTATGGCTTTTAATTCTGGCTGTTTCAGGCTGGAACAAAAATTCCATGGAAATCCGTGAACACACTCCAGTCTCACTAAGAGATTTGTGGGAGCCCTCAACTCACTTTTGAGAAAGTACAGCCAGGCTTTACTCTAGGGCCCCTGGTTGGTGTATCATGTCCTGCTGCATAAGCTCTGGCTGAGAGCTGAAGCTTCTTTAAACCAGGCCTATACATGATTGACTTAATAATACAGAGTTTACTATAGCTCTTCATGCTTCATAGTTATTCACATACAATGCAATGTCTTTCTATTTATCGATGGCCAGTACAATGGCAGGTTGAGTAGGAATGATCAGTATTTCAATCTACAATGCAAGGGCTTAATCCGCGTCAAACACATGCGCGAAACCCCTGAGTTATCTGCCTGCATAGTTACAGTTTGTATTTCCTCTCCGACTGGCTACGGTATCCATTTTGAAGATGCAGAGTATAAAAATAAAAATCATGTTTTATTTCAACAGCCAGCAAAGTTAGATTTAAAACACACAGAATCCTGTTTTTAAAAAATCTAATTTTTGAAACACATTTCAATGGTAAGAGCGTTGGATACTTATACAAACATATAGAAATTGAAATCGTAATGTTATATTTCAAATTCGTAGGCTAGTGGAAAGTATATATTAACATGTTGAGAGAACTGCAGGAAGACAAACCCAAAGCAAAACAAAAAACAACAAAAAAACAAACAGAGGATTATTTCCCCACAGACAAAAGAGCTATTTGCAGAATTACTGAGGAGTCAGAAACTCGAAACTTAAAAATCCATTTTAACAGCTCGCTTGGCAATGCTAAATTGAAATGAGTCGAGCTGGTGCAACCTTCACATCAAATGAAAACTTAAACAGCAGGCAAGGTGAAATAGGAATAATAAGCATGGCGAGCTTGAAAAGGACAATTACCTGCGCTGAAATGTCTATTCGTTAGTGTTGTAGAAAAAAGAAATGAAAACTCCCATAGTGTCAGGAAATTGTGATCAAAGATTCACATATGACAAAAAATGAAATAACCCCCTAGTAGACCAATCCAGATGAAAAACTAAGAGCTGATTTGAAAAATTAAGTGGCAAGAGTATGCATATTTGACAAATGTCAGTAAGGAAATAAAACGCTCAGGCAGACTAGGATAATAATAGCTATCTGATAGGATTAACCGTTTTCACAGAAAGCGCACACACCATTTTGTTTATGGGCTCAGTAAGCCCTGCTTGACTGAGGGAAATAGAATTTGAGGCAGTGTGTCAAAGTGTATGAAAAGAAGTAATGGAGCAATGTTCCCTGCTGGCCTTCGCTGTTCTCCACAAACCCAATCACTATGCCCACTCCCACGCACAATACAAACCCCCAAACACATGTGCCTGCTGTTTAAGGGAACGTTCAGTGCAGTGCACTGATGTGCTAGTTTCAACTTATTTCTACACGTTAAAACAAAACAATTCCGGAACCATTTCTTTTAAAAATAAAACTATAGGAACAGTAACACGTAGTTAAATAAAGTAGAGGAGCACCACTCCCAACTGTTCCCGCCCACTTCGACCACTAGTTTGAGGTACCAAATCCCAAAACGCACAGCAACGGTGCATATAAAATGTCAGGCCGATTCATGGAATCAACGTGCGCTGAAAAAACGGCGCACGCGTGCGAAAACGTGCGATTCGCAGAGAAACAGCGAAAATCGCAGTGCAAGTGCGATCATCGCACAGAAAACATCGCACATCAATTCATGGAAGTCCGTGCACGTGCGAAATGTGGGATGTGCACTGAGAAAGTGCGCGGCGCACGCTGGCGCACGCTGGCGCACAGGTCAACGAACGCCGTGCGATAAGGCCACAGTGAATTCGCACATAGCGCGGCGTACATAACAAAAGTAGGCGTAACACCGGGCGTCACACGCAGAATGGGGAACAACTCGTGAAAATGTGGGCGTCACGGGGGAAGTACAGGAGGCAAGTGCGCAGAACGCCCACACGCTCGCCTACAACACGTATTCATGGATCCGAACAGGGAAAAACAGCGCACGGCCAAAGACGCGCACAGGCCCATACATGTCCGCCACACGAAAGCAGGCGGTAGCGTCCCTGCGCAGGAAAAAAATGTGCACCAAAGTCCTACACGCGCGAGAAGGCCCACACGCGATCGGGCCTGGGGGAGCGTGTGCGTGTATTCCAGGGGTGCGCGAGAAGTTCCACATGCGATTGGCCTGGGCGCGTGTATTTCAGGGGCTTGCGGGTGGTATCACACGTGATCGGGCCTGGGGGAGCGTGTGCGTGTATTTCAGGGGCTCGCGGGTGGTTTCACATGCGATCGGGCCTGGGGGAGCGTGTGCGTGTATTCCAGGGGTGCGTGAGAAGTACCACACACGATTGGCCTGGGCACGTGTATTTCAGTGGCTCGCGGGTGGCTTCACACGCGATCGGGCCTGGGGGAGCGTGTGCGTGTATTTCAAGGGTGCGCGAGAAGTTCCACACGCGATTGGCCTGGGCGCGTGTATTACAGAGGTGCGCGAGAAGTTCCACACGCGATTGGCCTGGGCGCGTGTATTACAGAGGTGCGCGAGAAGTTCCACACTCGATTGGCCTGGGCGCGTGTATTTCAGGGGCTCGCGGGTGGTTTCACACGCGATCGGGCCTGTGGGAGCAGGGTACGTGTATTTCAGGGGTGCGTGAGAAGTACCACACGCGATTGGGCTGGGTGCGGGTATTCCAGGGCTGCGCGGGAAGTATTACACGCTCGCCTACAACACGTATTCATGGAAACGAACGTGGCCAATCCGGAAACACGTACGCCAGCAGGAAGTAGGCGTACGTCCACAAGAACAGCATAAAAGTGCACGCAAACAACAAACAAGCTCAGACGCCAGGATGAACATACCGTTCCTAGCAGCAGTGGCCGTGGGATACCGCAGGAGAAGGAGGAGGATAGTCCGGGCCAGAATTTTTACACCCAGAACCAGCCTTTTTGGGATGCCTGATGACCATGTGTATGGGAGGTACAGGTTTCCACCTCACATAATACTCGACCTGGTCAGTGAGTGGGAGGATGACCTCACATCAACCACCCTGTGCTCCCAAGCACTCAGCCCCCTGGAGAAGGTCCTCAATGTACTGCACTTCCTGGCCACTGGATCATTTCAGCGGACAAGTGCCATAGTGGGGGGGGTGTCACAGGCCACGCAGTCACGCTGCCTACACCAGGTCTTGGCCATCATCACTGCACGCCCATCAGTCCGCAGGCACATATACCTGCCCAGAACACCTGCAGAAAGGCAGGCTGTTGCCCAGGACTTCTACAGGGTGGCACAATTCCCCAAAGGGCTAGGTGCCATTGATTGCACCCATGTGGCTCTACGTCCCCCCAGGGCAACTGAGCACATCTATAGAAACCGCAAGCACTGGCATTCCATCAACGCCCAGGTAGTATGTGATGCCAAGGGAATCATAACCTCAGTATACGCCAACTATCCAGGCTCCACCCACGACAGTTTCATCTACAGAATGTCTACCCTAAACCGGGACATAGAAGCTGGGCGGCATGGCGATACATGGCTGCTCGGTGAGTATAAATGCCACTGCGCATGCATGCATGTCAGATACTGAGTAATGTCACAACCCCACTGATGATACCCATCACCACATCCCCAGGGGACAGTGCCTACCCTCTCAGCACCCACATGATGACGCCAATTCGGAACCCCACCACGCCACCCCAGGTAAGATACAACACAGCCCACATTGCAACCCGGGGCATCGTGGAGCGCACATTCGGAGTGCTCAAGTCACGCTTCCGCTCCCTTGACCGTTCTGGCGGGCAGCTGTTATACGCTCCCACAGTAGTGTGCAGGATCATAGTGGCAGCATGTGTCCTGCACAACGTTGCAACACGCCGGGGCCTGGCCGTGGACATGGTGGTGCCCCCACATCCCCAACCACATGCATGCCCACTGCGCATGGGAGGGGAAAGGGCACGGGGTGAGGCAGCCCGTACGCAGCTCTTGGCTAATTACTTCACATAAAATCACACCCCTGTGGAGTGCACACAGCCCTGGCACATACCAGCTGACAATCAATGATGATTGTTACTGACAATTATGATGTGTCAATGGACAGTCAACTGTCACAACCATACCAGCCTGAGATTGTACATCTGGAAGTGTTCCATTGTGTGCTTCCCAAACTACACAAACAGCACCAATGCTGTGTTCAAAAGACACACTTCTATGCTGCTGAAATCATTACCCCCTTGCAAGACACAACATGACAACAGTGCCATGTCACCCTACCCCTCCCCAGCACCGCCACCCAACACACCATGGCATGACATGCCATGTGAGAGCAAACAAAGTCATCCCCCAAACATGAGACGTGTCACAAAGTACAGTGTCGCTAATGGAAACTGGCCACACACAATATGCCCACATGAATGTAGAAACAACAACACACATGACCAAATACTTACCACAATACAATCGACATAGCATAAACATGACTAAACATGACAGTACTAAGGCAAAGGATACGTAGTCTTACAACATGAGAATGCCAGCACATCCACCACCTCCAACTGTACAGTGTTGTTGCCACGCACATCTGGAAGTCCACTGCTCACAACATGAGCCCCAACTCCAAACTGGACGGCCTTGTGAAGACATGAGGAATGAACCTGCAAATCAGGAGGGAGACATGGATGCACAAGCACACATCAATACACCATGCAGTGCACAATACAACAACAATATGCACTAGGAATGTATACACAGTATTGACTACAGACTGCCCACACAGCTCATGGGAGTCCAACGTCACTGTGTAATTCACTGTCACTTGGGCACACCCTTTGCAAGCCCATGGAAACGGGAAGCAGGAGGGGTGTGTGTCTCACAGACCCAAGCATCTAACCCAAACTCAGGACAAGCCTGCATGTGCCCAGCCGGAATACAGTGGATGCCCACGGGAGCCACACAAGGCAACACACTGCAACAAAAAATCAAAAATCAAAAATTGCCATGTGTGGGCCAGGGGGGGTGGGGGAGGCCACCCAGGAGGTCCGAGGACAGGGTGCCCACCAACAGTCACCTGCGTGAATGTTGCAAAAAATAAACACCTCCATGGGCTCATGGCCTGCACGGCTACTAAATAGTGGGAGATTCACTGCTGGATTCGCTCTCCTCAACCTCTGCTGCTGCTGCCACAGGAGGTGGTGGTGCCATGGGAGGCAGCCCACGCAATGCCCTAGTTTGGTCCTCCATGGCAGCAAGCATGCGGGCCTGGAAGGCCTCGTTCTGGAGGGATATGGTGTGGAGATCCCCATGCAACACCCGACGTGTTGCCCGGACCTCCGCCCGAGTTGCCTGCATCTCTGCTGAGAGCATACGGGTGACACGCTCAAGCAGCTGTTCCGTCCTGGTGACAGTGGAAGCCTCAAGGGCCACAAGAGTCTGCCTGAGGTGCCGGACCTCTCCCCTCAGGGCTTCCCTCTGTCCCTGGGCATCTATAGAAATTGATTCCCTCAGATTGTCCAGGGCCGCCTGTCTGTCCCTGTTGGACGCCAACATGTCCTCCCTGACTGATTGGCAAATGGAGTCTGTTGCCTGCTGTAGTAGCTCCATCTGCCTTTCTGGGGGGACAATGGAAGTGGCCACCCTCTCCATGGCCTGAGCAATCATTTCGGATGATGCTGCCTGTTGGTTGGCCATACCGTAAATGGATTGCTCCCATGCGGTATTGCCTGGTGGCGGACGGCCACCGCGTTGGCGGGCACCACACCTGTCTGGGGCAAGGCGAACTGTGCCTTGCTGTGTCGGCACTGCCTGAGGCTGCAGGACTGCATTTCCCCTCTGAACTGCTGGCCCAGGAACAGGATCAGATGTTGCGGTGTGTGGCCCTGCATCCGTAACCACCACAGGCGCACCTACCAACACTGACATCCCCATAGTGGGCTCTACCCCTGGTGCAGGTGGGTCGGACAGAACAGTATCCCTTCCATGAACACATACCTGCGAATCCACATAGGCCTCATCCGAATCAACACCTGAAAAGAGTTCTGGGGAGGTGCAGCCAGGGACACCCCAGGACAGTATGGCCTGCAGCAAGAGAGGGTTCTCCCCCACCACCAAACCACGTCCCCCACTGGTGCCTGGTCGTGCTTCAGATCCCTCCTGGGCCTGCACCATCTCCTCTCCCTCAACAGCATCAGGTGCGTCATCCTCTGCAAAAACAAGAAGGACAAAAAATGGAAACAGGCATTAGCACCATGGCACGCTATTAGGCCAGACAAGCTACAGTACCAGTACTTGATTTACACATGTCCCACATGACTATAACCCTCCCATGCATGCACTGTCCATGAGTTGTAAGGGGAGGAAAATGTCAGACACTGATGATACCAAGATGGGAGAGCAACACATCAGCTGCGTGCTGGCTAGCAGTGCCATCACACATTGGCCTGTGAGTGGCATGTCCAATACACATACATGACACATGCCATCATACAGATGTCATGTACCATGGGCATGACATATATGTGACAATGGGGCAGAGTGATGCGCAGTAGAACCAGGTGAATTCCTGCAATCAGCCTGAATGAACACAGCTTAATACGGAACAATGTGGTAGCAAGATGCCACTTCAAGGGCAACTGGCGTAATGTAGTGCAAAACGCCTACTGTGGCCAGAAGGGACACTGAAATACCCAAATCCCGGGGCGCAGAATGCATTGGATGATGCACATGGGTGGGACAAAACACTCAGGCACACACACCCTGACCTGGCACTCAACCGAATCCCCTCCCACAAACTACATACACATAGATCACACACACATGCATGTGCACTCACCGGACAATGCCTCGTAATCTGGCAGTTCTCCCACACCTTGGATCTGCTCCTCTATGACGTAGGTCCCATCAACATGCTCATGTAGAGTGAGTTCTATGTCCTCTTGTGGAGACCCACCTCCAGTCACCAGAGTTGCGGCATGACTTGAGGCCAGCTTTTTCTTTGCCCTACGCTTAAGGTCGTTCCAGCGCTTGTAGCACTCAACAGCTGTGCGCCTCATAAACCCAAGGGCACTTATGCTGTCTGCGATGGACTGCCAGTGTGCCTGACGTCGAGCAGGTGTAATCCTACACCCTGAAGTGACCAACATTTCGGCGTCATGTTCGGACACATACTGCACAAGTGCATCCAGTTCGGCATCATTGAAGCTAGGCTTCCTTGGCGTGCCGGACCGTGTAGCCGTGTCGGGGTCATCAGCCTGTGCTGGACGAGCACTCTTTTTGTGGGTGGTGGGGATCCGGAGTGCCCTACGCCGCTCTGGACACTAGAGGCAGGAGCACCGGTGGACTGTGTAGTAGTAGTGTGCGATGGCACACTGACCACATGACTTTCTGCAGGCATTAGCTGAAGTGTGATGATGGCAGGGGGAACCTCAGTCTGATGTACCGGGACCAACACTGTCCTTGCTGGGGGAGTCAGAGATGGGGTGGACGGAGCTGCAGCTGCCCCTGCAGCCTCCCCACCCCGCCTACTCGGGGCAGCAGATGACATGGCTGCCCCTGTACCACGTGGCCTGGTGACACTGGCTTGCGCCGCTACCCGTGGCCTAGACTTGGCGACCTGGAAGTCAGCCTGGGAGTCACCCTGTGCTAGGTCAGGTGCCACAACGGGCCGGTCCAACAAGGGCTGAGCAGGGATGGTGGGGGGGGATGTGTGTCCCTGACTGGTCATCCACACGTGGGGGGCTTGGGGGAGTCTGCAAATCCTGGCCACGTCCCCTACCGCGCCCACCACGCCCACCTCTTGAGGCTCGGCCACCTTTGCCACCCTTACCACTTGCTCGCCTCCCAGCCATGGCACTGATGGAGTTGTGCGTATGGGAGTTGCAGTGGACTATTGTCCTGGGCAATTGGGGGTCAAAGGGGTAGGGTACTAGATGGAATTCGTACCCAAGTGCTCTGGCAAGGCTGGATGTAACCCCTGGGGAAAGATGACGGGTCACGCAACGCACAGGCACCCCTAAAACAGAAAATGATGTGCACGCGACCCCTCGTAGACCACGTGCGTGGGAAAAGGAACCTGCACTACGCTGTGGCACCCAGGAACACAAAAATGAACGTATGCGTGTCACACGCAGCCTACAATGACCTCTGAAGGGGTACGCTACACACAGGGCTAGCACAGTTGGTAAATACGTGCGCGACTCACAGTCTGCCTGGGAAAAGACCGTGAATAATACGCGCGTGTGCGCGTTGTCAACACCCCCGCCAAAAGAAGATTTGTACACTGTCTGAGGATACAGGACAAAAGGAGAAGTCAACGCTGTTTGAGGAAACAGGTTGGTAAGAAAATCAGAAAAATACTGACAGAGGTAACAGGGAGTACGAACTGGAAACGCTGTGAAGTAAATCGCGTGTGAACCGACAAGAAGTACAGATTTCACCCACTCGCTCTCCACTGGAAGCACGTACAAGGAAATGACGTACTACACGCACCTTTTAAACCGCAACACACGTCCAACGTCACTTCCGCGTATACGCACTGAGGCACTATCCTCCAATCACGCAGGCTGACACTCGGACGTGGGTACAGGGACACGCCCGCGCGTGTCACGTCACAGAGGCGCCTGCGCTGTCAGGGCCTTTGGTCCCATGGAATTGTGTACACAGGCCAATCGCGTGTGGAACTTCTCGCGCACCCATGAATTACACGCACACGCTCCCCCAGGCCCGATCGCGTGTGAAACCACCCGCGAGCCCCTGAGATACACGCGCCCAGGCCAATCGTGTGTGGAACTTCTCGCGCACCCCTGGAATACACGCACACGCTCCCCCAGGCCCGATCGCGTGTGAAACCACCCGCAAGCCCCTTAAATACACGCGCCCAGGCCAATCGCGTGTGGAACTTCTCGCGCACCCCTGAATTACACGCACACGCTCCCCCAGGCCCGATCGCATGTGAAACCACCCGCGAGCCCCTGAAATACACGCGCCCAGGCCAATCGCGTGTGGAACTTCTCGCGCACCCCTGGAATACACGCACACGCTCCCCCAGGCCCGATCGCATGTGAAACCACCCGCGAGCCCCTGAAATACACGCGCCCAGGCCAATCGCGTGTGGAACTTCTCGCGCACCCCTGGAATACACGCACACGCTCCCCCAGGCCCGATCGCGTGTGAAACCACCCGCGAGCCCCTGAAATACAGGCGCCCAGGCCAATCGCGTGTGGAACTTCTCGCGCACCCCTGAATTACACGCACACGCTCCCCCAGGCCCGATCGCATCTGAAACCACCCGCGAGCCCCTGAAATACACGCGCCCAGGCCAATCGCGTGTGGTACTTCTCGCGCACCTCTGATATACACGCGCCCAGGCCAATCGCGTGTGGAACTTCTCGCGCACCCCTGAATTACACGCACACGCTCCCAGAGGCCCGATCGCGTGTGAAACCACCCGCGAGCCCCTGGAATACACGCGCACAGGCCAATCGCGTGTGGAACTTCTCGCGCACCCCTGAATTACACGCACACGCTCCCCCAGGCCCGATCGCATGTGAAACCACCCGCGAGCCCCTGAAATACACACGCCCAGGCCAATCGCGTGTGGAACTTCTCGCGCACCTCTGAAATACACGCGCCCAGGCCAATCGCGTGTGGAACTTCTCGCGCACCCCTGAAATACACGCACACGCTCCCCCAGGACAGGTCGCGTGTGTTACTTCTCGCACTGGTACAGGGTTGGCGCAGCCCTTTGCGATGGTTTTGCGATCTTGATGGCTTTTCCTTGCGCGAGGGCGTTCTTGGGGCGTAACTGGCGCTGCTGCAGGGTCGCTGCGCCACTCTGCGCCACGTCTGCTTTTGGAGGTGGGAATCCATGAATACGCTGTGCGCTGAAATTGATTTTATCGCACGCGGCTGGCGCAGACATTCGCACGGGCACGCTGTGCGCCAGCCGCGTGCGACACTTTTGGAAGGAATTACATGAATCGGCCTATAAGTGTTAATTCAGTGTGGAAATAAATCCATCACAAGCAGTAGAGTATGGTGCTGACTCTGAAAGGCACTGATTTAACAGGAGTGCAAGGAGTGAACTCCTACTAGACCAGGCACACCATTTGGGGGTCGCCAGGGTTTATTATTTATTTTTTTCAATGGAAACTGCTGGGCTGTGGCCAGCACCACGTGTCTCTTTGGTTCTAGGGGGGCGGGCTTTCTTGTTCAGGTCTCTTAAAAACAACAGGGGGCTCCACAAGTGTAACACTTTGAGCAGTGACCCTAAATAAGAAAAAATAGGAATAACAAATAATGTGTCTTTCTGGAATTCTATACAATAATTGCTACTCTTAAAGGTTTATTTCAGGCACACTTCAGGGGGTGAGTCGCTGATTTAGTCTATTCTTAAACACCTTTTTTTCTGCCGTTGTCTCTGTTACGATCATCGCAAGACATTTAATCTGGGTGTCCTCGGTCACTTGACAAAATCCTTGTGCCTAAAAGCTTGTGTACAGGATAGAAATGTTTGACCATAGCTCATAAAGTGGCCCTTGATTTCATTGTGCAACAATTAATGCTTTGTTGTAATGTGTCTATTTTTCCTATCTCCCTGGCATGCAGTTCAGGATGTTTCTTTGCATGTATGTGGTAACTAGGGCCCAAAGTACAGGATGCCGTGTGAGTGTGCTACTTTCCCTGTGCTACTCTGAATTCTTTAATACACAATCATGAACCCTCCCAATGGTATATATTTTGCCAACCTCTGAAGCTTGAAAAGTGGCTCCACGCAGGCTTGACATGTGGCCAACTTTGCACCAGACCTGCAGATGAACTGGCCTGCTGTTAAATCTCAGTTACCAGTTTAATGGTATCCACTATAGAGTGTAATTTGCTTTCTGACTTTGAGAAAATTCAGACAAGTAATTTCTAATTTTACTATAGTTGGTAAAATAGCTATAGTCAGTAAGTTAGCTTAGTGGGGAGAGTGTTCGCTGCTGCCATGTGTGTGTGAACTGCAGGTTGCAGGTTTGAATCCCAGCAAGGCCTACTCAGCCTTTCATCTTTCTGAGATTGATAAATGAGTATCAACACAGGTTGGGTGATATTCTATGTTTATTTGTTCTTTATAAAGGGCTTCAGCGTAAGTGCTATATGATAACACATCATTATCATTTGGCCTTGGACATCTGCTTGCATTCACAGTAATTTGGTAATATGGGCCTATACACACTGATATGAACGATACATATGGCGATCCATTCTTGTATGAAATGCATATCACATTACAGTGATATCGTAACCATATCTTTTCGTAGTGTACTTAGGGACAATGCTGTGTGATGCCACTTCCTGGTTTTTCAAGGGATGAAACGTCGTGTTCCATCCCTCGCTTCCCGTGATGTCACTTTGGGATGTGGCCAAATTACATCACTTCCTGTGATGTCATCAGATGTCAAGGGTTGTGCAATGTCACTTCCACTACGCCTGGCATTTTGGTGAAATTACACCCCTGTACTAGACTCCAAGGGATTAAACAGTATGGGGCTCATTTTCACATTCCATGGAGCGTAACAGAAAAAGAAATGTGTTAAAACATGGCATAAAAGGCTTACAGCAGGATTAATACCTTTGTTGTGCCCTTGTGGTTTTTAAAAAAATGTGCATGCTTGTGGGCAATGAAGGGGTTGGCCGTTTCCACCATGTATTCCTGCTCTACCTGCAAAAATCAAAGGCATTTGTGCTAGTTTGTCATTTTCTTGCTGATGTGAATGCAGTGGATTCCTATAGAATCTGCCTGTATTTAGCACCTGCTTTAAGGACCGGCTACCATAGGAAACAATTGTAAATTCAGTCTTCATGCTTTAGCGACAGGTGGCATTTAAACTTTTTGCATTGCTGTATTATTTTGAACAAAAATTCCTTAAAGAAAACAAAAATACCTCTAATGCATTACAATATACAATTTACCCAATAGCTAAAATCACAAATCATCAATCAAAGGAATCCACATCCAATTAAAAGTAACATAGGCAACAAGCCACCTTGAAGCATCTCTTGTGCTAGGTGGGATTACCAAAAAAGATCTCAGACCAAATAACCGGACAGACTCAAAGAATATGGCAAAGTACTACTTCATTCTCAATCTAATAAAGCAGGGCAAACCGGCCGACAACAGACTGATGCTTGCACACTCACACACAAAAATGATTACACAAAGTGAAAGAATGACGAGACACTTCTGCAGTGTGGATCATTTTTTATAAAATGACAATATTGTGTTCATGAATTACACTTGTAGAACTGCCAATTAAGATGTACATTGATCCAAAAAAACATAATCAAAATCAAAAACCATTAATTGGCAAAACGAGAGACACCCCCACAATTGGGAGGATACCCTCATAAATCAGGAGTACCAAGTAAACAGAATAGATTCCTCAGAGTAAAGCTAACCCAACAATAGCTCATTGGACAGCACGTGCCAATGTTTCGCCCTCCCGGGCTTTATCTAGGTTGTTAACAGAACCGTTTTCTTACTACACAGTCAAATACATATTAGCATTTAAGTACAGAATTCAGATGATTATCTAATGGTCATCATGTTAGGTCCTCACCTATGGACTTGTCACCATATACCGTTTCCGTAGCCCTCTGAACCTTTTTTGTAAGTTTGCCAACATGCGAGTACACTTTCACAATCTTGTTTTTTACCAAGATGCTCTTTAGGATTGTATTCCTTGTGAGTTTGTTTGGTATATTTCTTAATGATAGTTTCTGTAGTCAATTAAGTGTCAGCTAAAACAGTAGAGGTGCTGATATGGGGCCTCATTACGACCCAGGCGGTAAGGGATTACCGGTACCGGAAAGGGCATTGGAACAAGTAATCCCTTACCGCCCTATTGCGAGTTCCCTTTGCGGGTCCTCCCTTAACGCCTGGTTTTACCAGGAGTTAAGGACGGGACCCGCAAAGGGACTTTGGTGCTAATAACGGTACCGCAATTTGCGGTACCGTTATTAGCGCCTTCCCCATTCCCATTGAGCCCTATGTGGGCTCAATGGGAATGGGGAAGGGCCCTGGTGAATGGGGAATTACCGCCCCTGCCAACCTTGGAATGGGGCGGTAATAACTCCATTCACCAGGGCGGAGTCCGTAAGGATTTGGAGGCAGCCATGGCGCTAATAGCGCCATGGTTACCTCCAACCTTGTAATGACCCCCATTGTCGCAAAAAATCTTCCAATTGTTTCACATCCACTGGATGAATATTTCAGTTTCCTCCTAATTAGGATAGCTGTTTAGCATTGGATTGAGGCTCCTCGTGGTGATTACACAGAGGTCTTATACCCCAATATGCCTCATCTATGACATCATCCTATGTGGCAAACTGTAAAACCTACTGACAGGAGGGATTGGTTAGGGGAACATATCTACTTATAGAATACATATAGATTAGTACTTCATTGGCTGTCTCTTATCTGTAAGGCACGCCTCAGACTACCTCTAAATAGGTACAATACTGATTACAGCGGACACAATGTCAGCGGATTGGTCTATGCAACATTGCATAGCAGGTTTCCCCATAGACCCACTGATTGGTTGGCATTCCCACCCAACCTTGAACCTTCTGATCGGCTAGCAGCACATAAGGAAAACGAAAACCCAGGTGCTTGAGTCATGTCAGATTACTCCTCACTTTCCCAATTAGTCCAACATCTCTCATCAGTCTGACCATGAGCCAAAGTTTCCCGTCTGTAGTTAGCCTTGTAGCCCGTTCTCTGTTCTGGGACATTCAAGGGAGTGTAAGCACATCACTATCTTCATCCACAGCTTAATGAATATGCCTTGTTTTCGACTTCTGAATCACTTGTGAAGAGACCACTAATTTGTCCATTTCAGCCTCGTATTTACTGCTATTTGATTCAATTATGCTGGGTGTCATTGCTCCTCTTGGCCTCTAGAGACTGGCTCACTTCATCTTGTAGGAGCCTTATTCATTGTTAATTGTCCATTAGTTGGCTCTGGCAAAAGTTTTCTTCTTCTTTAATTTAAGAGAAATATGTTTCACGTCCATTACTTATCTGTCTGCCTCCCTTTGTGCTTTACAGATATTCCTCAAATAGCATCATTGATCCCAGGCTAACATAGACTCCTCTTCAATTTGCACACAAAGCTAATTCTACAACGTCTCCTGACTCTGCACCCCTAGTCTGTTTCTGAGGCAGCTGGATTAAATCTTTACACAAGCCGACGTCCATTTTCCTATCATGACCTTTCTCACTACATTATATTTTCCTCTATAGCAAGCTTCTATATGTCTCATCTACCTTGCGTTGCTGCGTATTTACATTTATTGGTCAGCAAGTTACTTTATCTTCTTTTGCATGCATGATTACTTTGTCATTTCGTACATGTTTATTTTGTCACTTCAGTTACATTGTTACACTTAAGTATTTTCAAATCATTTAATGTTGTCTTCGTACATCTTGTTCATGAGATCACTCTGCCCTCATCAGATCTCATATAGCACTACATGATGTCCAATAGTGCATGCTGACATCCTTTCACACTATATCCTTCCACTCTCACAGTGCGAGGATACATTCAATATGGTTGTCTCAGTGTATATCGCCTCTCGTACACTCAATGCGGTATAGGCATATAGGGCCCTTCTCCTACTGATCCACTATGACGGCGGTGAGGTGAGTTTGTAAATTACTAAACAAGGCAAGGAAGCTCAAATCATGCATTGCAGATTGTTGTGATACTTCCGGTAGATTCTGGTTACAATTTTTGTTTTTTGTTTTGGACAGGTTCAGTGACAATTTGAGGTTTATAAAGAACTGCTCAGCATACTGTAGACTCTACTGCAGTCCCCCTTCTGTGAGGTTTATCAGCGCTGTATCACCAAGATAGAGCAGTGCACTGTAATACACTTTGTTTAGTTTTGCAGGCATAACTTTAGCGGCAGCATCGTGGGGATTAAACCCATATAAGAAAAGGGTGAATATAAGGGGGGGGGGCAATGGATAACCATGTCGAACTCCTCTGTTTGTTATAATATCCCTTGAGTATTTGTTCCCGTCTGAACACCGGATTTCTGATGATGTATTACCATACACCATCTAATAATCTGCAGCAGGCCACCCGGGACCCCTATTTTGGCCGGTTTTTCCCATAGAATATTCCTATCAACTGAGTTGAATGCTACATATTACTTTCCCCCTCTTATCCTTATATATTTCTCGATAATGGTGTGCAGGACAAAACACTAGTACAGTGCCGAATATCCATTCCTGAATCCCGCTTGATTGTCGGGCATTTTCCCCTGCTCTACTGCCCACTCTAATAGGCGGGCCGCGAAGCATCCTATAAAGACTTTGCTTGCGATATCAAGAAGGGACATTTTCCGGTAGCAGTTGGCATCTGTTACTTTACCCTTTTTAAAAAGAGGTACCAGAAGACTGCTATTGGATGCACTTGGGCATTTCTGGGTAACCACTATTGCATAAGAAACTTTGGTCAAAACTGGCACCAACCATTCCTCTTTCCAGAGGAATACTTCTGGTCTTACCCCATGTGGGACAGCCGCTTTATCTCTTTTTAACCATTTCAACCATTTAATTTAACTGTGTACCACTGTCACAAGACTAGGATGATTACAGTGCCCTGTCCCCTCTGCTCCATGAAGAGCAAAAGTAATTGATTTTTTTTCTGTAGTGTTGTGGTCCCGTTCCACTAAAATTTCCACACATTACTTATTTCAAAATAACTTTGTTGTAGTATTGCCTAATTGCAAATTGTCTGTAGAGTGATGAGAAAAACCTAAGAAGAAGAAGAAGTAAAGCCTTACAGCACTTATGCGTGTTGCAAGCAGCTCATGTTACCTGCACAATCTTCTACGTAAACAATTAAATTTAGATTTCTGGCCAGTGATTTGTTTCTCGGATTGTTTTTCTTTTTTCACGATCTTTTTTATTTTGTTGACTCTGTATTTTTATCACAACACTGTTTCAACTTAATTAACAATGAGAGCAGTGTGTTTTCTCAATGAGGCAACTACACTGAAGGAACTGCATACAATACATCTGGCTACAAATTAGATGAATTTGAGGAACATGCCGTTTTACTTCTTGTACAAAATGTAGCAACATCTTTTAGAAATGAGTGAAAACAAGTTGGGACCAGAACATGCCCTTGCTTAACCACCTTTGATGTTAAAAACAGTTTAAGAGTATCGGTATTGACCGTTAATCTGACTGTATTTCCGTTTTGTAATAATCTAAGCAGGTAATTCAGGCTGAGGACACTGCCCTGTTGTAAGTGGGTTATCCATAGTTGTTTATTCAAATATAGCTCGTTAATCTACAAATATTGCAACAGAATATACATTTTGGTTTCCTGATCAACACATTTCGAAAACTCACTCATCCTTTATCAGAGCAAATGTGCGCTCTGCAATTGTTTGTGCAAGATCAAAATTGTGCCAGTGCAAACGAGAATTCCAATAATATATATATTTGCATAGTGTCAGCGCAATTTTCTGTAAAATAGGTTGTCTTACATTTCAATGTCTTAAACTAACTCCTCCTATGCATTATCTTATGCTGCGTTTTTCATAATAACTTTTTTTCATGTTTCTTTCAAGCTTGATCAGTAATGATTTCCTGTCAAGGCGTGGCTGAATGAAGTGGATTTTGCCCTCTTGTATCCTGTGTTCCACCAAGAGCGTTCTGGCGGAATGACTCAGGTTCTGACTCTTTTTCGCTCAATCATTGTGATGTGATTAAAGGAGGGTAATATTATTGAGACATGATTTGCTCTATAAAATGTACATCATATGAGGTCAGTGGTGCATAACATTATCATAATGTACAATGTGAAAATGTCAATATATTCTAGAGTTGGTTTTATCAATAAGGATTTGGTATTTAAGAACATTTTATTTGCTAAATATACGATTTACCGGACGTTCTATCCCACTCTAGGACAATTGTTGAATATTGTAGCATCTTCATGCGAGTTCGTCAAACTTAAAGTACTTATCAGCGACATTTGCAATGTTGGGCCGAAAGTGATGTACCTTATTTATTTATTTATTTATTCATATATAACGCATGTTGCTGAGCCAGCCCCACATGTTTATCTCTTTTTCCCCCACCAGTGATACACCTAAAAACAAAGTGGCTGGAAGCAGATGCAAATCACACTGCTCAAGCACTAGATTTTAGCCATACTCAACACGTCACATTATATACTTTTTGCTCGGTAGGCACACAATGCCATCCTCAAGGTGGCACTTGGCAAATAGTAACATTCCATGCCATTTTTAAGGATAGCTACACGTGTACTTCCTTATTTATCATGCGCAATGCTCTTTACCCCACTCGCTCAGAAAAACAAAGGAAAAAAATAAAATCCAGGATTATCTAGAGCGGCAACACTTTGACACTGTGATCCAAACAAGGGATATCTCCAGCTCTCTAGGCATCTCCTTAGCTATCGAAGCACGCTTCTAGTAAAGCCATTCCTGCACCGTTATTTTGGCGTGAGGATGTTTGGATGTGGCTGACATTGCAGCCATGTCTAAACTCCCTCATGCCAAATAAGATCACAGGACTACACTGCAACAAACCTCGCCACCTCCCAGCTGGGTTGCTTTTCTTTTAATTAAATTAAATTAGTTAAATAAAAAAATAAAACATACAGCTTTGAACCCTGGTCTGCCAGAGTTCAATACCCAGCATTAAACCACTAGGCCACAATGGCCTGGCGCTTCTCAGCACATACATTTCATACTTAGCCTATACTTTAATATGTTCAATGATAAAAGGCTAGGTAAGAAACTTGTGAGAATCCAAACAATAACATAATTGTAGCATAATGGTTAAGTGCGTCATCACAAACTCCTGCAAACTACGGTTCTCCGATGGCAGCGTTCAGCCTAAAAGTGATTTATTTTTATTTCATTTTCTCTGTTTTATAATGTTGCCAGAGACGATGTAGTCCTCTTTTTGAATATATGTGCAGTGTAAGGGGGAATATGTGGTGTGCGGATTTATCATCTGAGAAGGTGTGCATGCAATATGCATGTGTTTGATGTGAGCGTGTGTGTGTGTGTGAAGGTGTGTGTGAGGGACTATGCATGCTTTGTGCATTTGCTCCGTGAGGCAAGTGTTAGTGTGTGCGCACAAGTGTGCACCCGTGTATGTATCTGAGCATTGTGACACGTCGAGTGTGAGTTTTCAGTATCAGTGTGTGTGTGTGCTTGTGTTTGTGTGTGTGGGTTTGTGTGTGTGGGTTTGTGTGTGTGTGTGTGTGTGTGCATGCCTCCATGTAATTCGGAAGATGCCCACGCAGTTCTTGTTTTTTTCTCCATTTTGTGACTTGTAGTTTTGTTTTTTCCATCAAGTGTCCTGTACTACAGGTCCCAATATGCAAAATAAAAAGGAAATCTGAATGATCATCTTCCATACAACAAGCGATGTGTGGAATATTACAATGTATACAAGACATGTTACTTGGCTATATGCATGATTTCTCCTGCACCTCTATTTGTTTGGGTTGAACGGCAGTAGGGGATCTGTAAATTGTTGAAGGAGGAGGTACGTAGTGTAGAATTAGGGGAGGGGGGGAGTTAAATATGTTTTTTCAGCTGGGGAAAGTGAGAATAAGGGGCTGGAGAGCAGTGGTGTCTATTTGCCCCAGCCATTTTCAAAGTCTAAAAAAAGCACAATATATTAAGGGAATAATGGGACTGTGTGGCAAGCCCCCTCCCTGGAGCTGCAAAGAAAGTCTTGTTTGCGTTGGCTCACGTGCCGTGCAAGACCCGCAACTATTATTAACCCATTGGTAGTGCCGCTCAAACGCCCTTCTTAAAATCATGCAGTGATTGGGTGAACGTTTCCATGAAGGAGGCCACATTGATCATAGGCATGCATGTTAAGACTACATTGTCCAGAATACAGAGTGTTTACCAAAATGTACTCTTTTAAATAAAAATAAAAGTCTTGAACCCTGGTCTGTCAGAGTTCAAAGACCAGCATTCAAGCAGTACGTCACAATGGCTAGTGTCTCATGGTTCATACATTTCATACTTAGCCAAGAATGTGAGAATCCTAACAATAATATCATTGTAGCATAATGGTTAAGTGTCTTGAACTCCTACAGGCCAGGGTTCTTGAATGCAGTGTTCAGCACACATGTGTTTTTATTTCGTTTTTTCAAGTTTTATAATGTTGCCCAGAGACTGTGTAATGCATGTTCCATTCTGTTTTATAATGTTGCAGTAATAAATGTATTTCATGTTTAATGTGTGTTCAATTCTGCAATGACGGTATATATATGTCCCATCATGTTTTGTAATGTTGCAGTTTTTTTCACATTTAATCCATAATACAAAATGCAAATTGACTGCAGGTTCATACCAATTGCGACCTCTCGCGCCAAAACCTCCTTGCGCCGAGGGGTCCCTGCACCCAACTGGCTGTGTCTAACTAGGCGGGTCCTAACAGGACCTGCAGTGAAACGGTCGTGCCATAACAGTATGCGCCTAACTGGCCACACCGAAATGTCCTGTCCCGTGCTCTAAGCCCCTTGTTTTATGGCCGGTTTCTCAGTGACTGTTTGATACATCGCATGACTACAACCAACCACATTTAAGCAGCACAGAAACAGGAATAAAATGACCAGCTTCCAGAATAACATATGGCCAGGTACTTTCTGCACCCATAGCAAAAATCAAAAGCTGGCACCCATGAATATACGCACAGTACTGCTTGGCTTCAAAGTGACGAAGTGGCCGGTCCCCTCAGGCCATGTTGCTCTAAGTGGTCTTGTAACGTCGATTCGCTTGTTAGGCACCTTGGCCTGAGGGGGCTGACCTTTTCCTCACTTTGAAGCTAAGCAGGGTCAGTCCAGGTTACTGCATGAATGGGAGATCTGGATCACCATTGAATTTTCAGCCTGTGGCTGTATAAATATCTATTTAGGATTCTCTCTCTTTATAGATCAATAACAGAGCCCCAACGTAACACACTGTACGAGGATCTTTCTGTCCATCTCAATCTCGATCAGTCGAAGGTCCTGCGAGTTCTAAGGATGAGGGCGTTGGACATCCTCATTAAAGGGATACTCTAGTAAAAAAATTTATTTCAAAAATAGATAGGCCACATTAAAAAAAAAATACTAGCATCCTCCGTTTTAAAACTTCCTATGTAAAATTTTGAGCTATTCAAGCTCAAAATTCGAAAAAGCAAGCACAGGGGGGCCGCCATTTTGTGAAATGGAGGCCCTCCTGTGCTGGCTTTTGCTTTTGCGGCACTAATGAAGGAAAAGCCAGCCAGCTGTAGTAAACAAAGTCTACCGCTGGGTGGCTTTCCCTTCATTAGTGCCGGGACTCGGAGGATGCGGACCGGAGACCAGAGCAGGAAAGCTGCAGCTGAATCTCGGTAAGTGCTATTTATTTTTTTTACAAAAAATAAGCACTAGCTGCGTTTTTTTTCTAAGTTTTCCGGGCTGGAGGAGCCCGGAAAACTTAGAAATAAAACCGCAGCTTTAAAAACGTTGTATTTATGTTTGCGGTTGCTTTTGAAGCGACCGCAAACATAAATACAACGTTATTGTGTTGGAAAATGCTGCGGTTTTTCGTTCCAAGTTTCTCAGGCTCCTCCGGCTCGGAGGAGCCTGAGAAACTTGGAACGAAAAACCGCAGCGTTTTCCAACACAACCGCGTGTGTTTCTGCCTGCTGTGGCTATCACTTTGGGTCTCCGGTGCTCCCAGGAGCACCGGAGACCCAAAGTGAAAGCCACAGCAGGCAGAAACACACGCGGGTGTGTTTACATGCCGCGTAGTGTTTCTTCCTGCAGCTGATTTCCCATTTGGGGCTCTCGGGCTCCCCGTGGGGAGCCCGAGAGCCCCAAATGGGAAATGCTACGTTGTCTGCCTGAATCTTCTTTTCCATTTGGGGCTCTCGGGCTCGGAGCCCGAGAGCCCCAAATGGAAAAGCAGATTCAGGCAGACACAACACAGTTGTTTTCTGCAATGCCGCGTTGTGTCTGCCTGAATCTGCTTTTCCATTTGGGGCTCTCGGGCTCCACGGGAGCCCGAGAGCCCCAAATGGAAAAGCAGATTCAGGCAGACACAACACGGTTGTTTTCTGCAATGCCGCGTTGTGTCTGCCTGAATCTGCTTTTCCATTTGGGGCTCTCGGGCTCCGGGAGCCCGAGAGCCCCAAATGGAAAAGCAGATTCAGGCAGACACAACACGGTTGTGTTGGAAAACGCTGCGGTTTTAAAACCGCAGCGTTTTCCAACACAATAACGTTGTATTTATGTTTGCGGTCGCTTCAAAAGCGACCGCAAACATAAATACAACGTTTTTAAAGCTGCGGTTTTATTTCTAAGTTTTCCGGGCTCCTCCAGCCCGGAAAACTTAGAAAAAAAAACGCAGCTAGTGCTTATTTTTTGTAAAAAAAATAAATAGCACCTACCGAGATTCAGCTGCAGCTTTCCTGCTCTGGTCTCCGGTCTGCGTCCTCCGAGTCCCGGCACTAATGAAGGGAAAGCCACCCAGCGGTAGACTTTGTTTACTACAGCTGGCTGGCTTTTCCTTCATTAGTGCCGCAAAAGCCAGCACAGGAGGGCCTACATTTCACAAAATGGCGGCGCCCTTGTGCTTGCTTTTGAGCTTAAATATCTCAAAATTTTACATAGGAAGTTTTAAAACGGAGGATGCTAGTATTTTTTTTTAAATGTGGCCTATCTATTTTTGAAATAAAATTTTTTACTAGAGTATCCCTTTAATTGTGACAGCAATGTAGAGATATTAATCTCCAATCCCATGAAGACTAAGAAGGCCTTGTCAACCTCTGATTGGATCAATACTATAGATCAAATGCGTGTATCTTCTGTAGCGGCCTCTCTGTCCATGTGTGACAAGAAGCTTGGCTTTGTCCCAAAATATCTTATAAAGTGCCCAGATGCCAAGAAAAGGCAGGACTTCCTCAGAGTTCGACTTAACCTGACCCACATGGTAGAGGTTCTCAATAGATGGGGGCAAGGGGACAAAACTAAAATACTTTGCCCAGTATGTAGGGATCCAAAAAAACAGACCATCGAACATCTGTTGAGAGAATATCAGGGCACTTGGGAGGCTAGAGTGAAACATGTTGGTCATTTTACCGACTCTCCAGAACGCCTAACTTCAAAAATGTTTTGGGAAAGGATGATAGCCAGCCATGAAACATCATTGACGATAAATGTTCTCTGTGTTCTGCAGCAAGCAGTGTTCCTCTCCACTGATTTATGAAGAAATTTAATATCTGGGAGTCTGAGTAGGGGAGACCGCTCTGTAACTCCATTTTGTACTGACTCTTTTCCTTAATTTTCTTCTCATTTATTGTTTAGAGAAATTAATATGCAAATGTGTGACATTGCTTTGTAATAATTATGCTATTGAATGTAATTGTTTTATATTTTACTGTATTTGTGAAAAAACAAATC
The DNA here is from genome assembly GCF_040938575.1 of Ambystoma mexicanum. Classification (NCBI taxonomy): domain Eukaryota; kingdom Metazoa; phylum Chordata; class Amphibia; order Caudata; family Ambystomatidae; genus Ambystoma; species Ambystoma mexicanum. The sequence continues at coordinate 307,632,956 of NC_090941.1, forward strand.
TGGTTATACCACTATAAAAAAAAAATATATATATAATATATAAAAATAGGTCTGTGCGAGCTTATTGTTTACAGTTCGAAACATGCACTATGCGCTTTATTGAATGTTTACAATAGGCACATTGCACTTTAGATATTGCTCTGAATTGGAATTTCCTTGGAATTAAAACCAAATATCTTTGCACTGAGCACCTTAAAGATGTTGTATGATCTGATTGTTTACAATATAAAAGGATGCACTATGCATTTTATTAAAATATTAAAATGTTGATAAATAATACACTCTCCCTGACACAACACATGGCTTAAGATTAACGCAAAGATGTAAGCACTGTGCACTTTTGTCATGAAATATTCATTCACAATAAGCGAAAGGCGTGAGTTGTAAGATAAGCGTCACAATTGAATGCTAGTGAATATGTGTTGGCTCAACTACACTCCAAAATGGCCACAGCCTTCAAGAAGCCTTTTGAGTTGATGCACTGTGAATTCAGTGGACCAAGAGCAAAAATGCAAAAAAGGACAATATGCTGTATATATGTTTGAATTCTCTAATGCACTTTTTTGTACGTGATCAAGCAGCAAGGGTGCTATGAAACGTGTTGTACCGTGTTTTTTATTTTAATCATGCTGGAATAAACTGGACACTTTAAGCACTATACAGCCGTGTTTGGTGAATCTTTAAAAATGAGCCATCTGCCGGCGTTCGACTGGATTCTAGTGTGTGCCATCCCCCTTGGGAGAGAAAGTAATTACTTTCCCCTTCTGCCTCATGTATATATATATATTCAGTGAAAATACTTTGTTAAAGGGACGTTATGGTTAAGTTGCGCTACTAAAAACCTATGAAATTCAGTGAAAAAACTTTGTTAAAGGGACGTTATGGTTCCAAGTAAAACCGAAAAACCCTTGAAATTCACCAGTTATGGTAAGCTAACCAACCATAACTCACACCACCACCATGCACTGCTAAGCCTAACACCCAGGACATCAAAGATGACATCACAAATGTTCACTAGCAAGTTGAAACTGTTCTAAGGACAAAATTGGTGTCCTGAAATGTTCGTAATTAAACGAAAATGGAGGTGTCCTAAAGAACACTATAACTGTCCGTACTGTTCGCTAGCAAGTTGAAACTGTTTTAAGAACACACGCGGTGTCCTGAAATGTTCATAAAGAAACGAAAATTAAAGTGTCCTGAAGAACACTATACCTGTCCGTGGTGTTTGCTAGAAAGTTGAAACTGTTCTAAGAACACAATTGGTGTCCTGAAATGTTCGTAATGAAACAAAAATGGAGGTGTCCTAAAGAACACTATACCTGTCCATACTGTTCGCTAGCAAGTTGAAACTGTTCTAAGGACAAAATTGGTGTCCTGAAATGTTCGTAATTAAACGAAATGGAGGTGTCCTAAAGAACACTATACCTATCCGTACTGTTCGCTAGCATGTTGAAACTGTTCTAAGAACACAATTGGTGTCCTGAAATGTTCGTACATAAACGAAAATGGAGGTGTCCTGAAGAACACTATATCTGTCCATGCTGTTCGCTAGCAAGTTTAAACTGTTCTAGAACACACGTGTTGTCCAGAAATGTTCGTTTGACGTGTAACGCACTTTTAATTACTTCAGGACCCGAACATTGTCCATAGAACATCAACGTGCATGCGCAAACCAATGTCCGTGCATTTGGTGTCCTGCGGACAGGCGCTTCCTTCGCAGACATGTTCGCGAAGGGATCATGTGACCACGCCCACGCTAATCACGTGTTCTGAATGCGGACACTGTTCGTGTCCCCGAACAATTTAAAAGTACATTTTCGAGTAATCTACAATATTTTTCAATAAAAACTCATCATGGCACAAGTCCCACATAGTAATCCTACGTTTCTACATACCTTTTGAAACTTTTTGAACCCTTTTTTGCGTTCGATCTGTCTGCGGACAGCGCGCATGTCCACTGACCACGTACAAGCACCCCTATAAAAGACCACGCCCTAGAGCTTATTCTCATTGTGTTTCTGACTATTCTTCAGAGCACTGGGATTTTTCCTGCCATTTGCAGACATCCATCATCAACCTGATGGCAACCATGGCTCCACTGCTGCCTGCCGGTGCTGCATCTGCCTCAGCACCACCCCCTCCCCCTCCACCACCACCACCTTCCCAAGGGCCTGAAGAGGGGAACAGGAGTGAGGATGCAGAGGAGGAAGAAGAGGATGATGAGAATGAGGTAGAGGAAATCCCTACTACCCGCACTAGGCGTGAGTCTTGGGTGTGGCGGTTGTTTACCATTCATGGGAATGGTCCTAAGGCTCGTGCGAACCGTGTCACCTGCAATGAGTGCAAAATGATATTCAGTCGCGGGAGGCACGGTTCGTACAGCTTTGGGACCACGACCATGAAGCGACACCTGAGGTCATTTCACTCTGGGGCTATTCGCAAGGTTGTACCTTGCGAATAACATAGTAGGTTGATTTCCTCTACTTCATCCTCTGTTTCTGATCCTGTCACCACAAGGACCACCTCTGTGGGACAGCGTCTTCCTCAAGCTGCCTCACAGGCCATACAGAATTCTGATGACCCTTACCTTTCGAGGGTCACAGTTGTATGTATGTACTGTGACACAGTACTCTGCAGGGGGGAGCGACTTCGGAGTGCTTTTGAGACTATCGTCTCAGAGCACGAGAAGACCTGCTCACTACCCAAATAAAACCCACTCTACATCTTCCTCTCTCAGCTCGCCCTTTCTTATCCATGTGGTTGGTGTCCCCCCCTTTACCCTCCTTTCCCCTCCTCTCCTAGTGTCGTGTATAAAAAACCAAAAAAAAATACAAAATAACAAAAATAAAAAAAAATAAGGCTCTTTTCAGAGCCGCCTTTCACAGTTAAAAAATAGAAGTGAAGATAAATGTAGCAGGGCCTTTTGGATTTTTTAGAAGTCCGCGGACAGTTCGCGAACATCTAAAAAATTGGGGTGCTACCCTATTATAACCATTGCATTTTTCTCTGGGAGGAAGTGGTGGCTCTGAAAAGAGCCTTTGGGAGGTGTTTGTATATCAAAAATTATAAATACTTAACACCTACTTCAAAATGGATGCTGTAATTCTAAAAAAGGTCGCAATGCATTTTGTACATTTCTCAGAAAAATCTGATTGCCAGCATAAGTAAGATGGACTCCATCTCTGCGAAAAATGTATGTACTACGAAACATAATATTTTCATTGTGAAAAGAGGACATGCCAAAATCTCTTAGAAAGGCACAAACAGCCTTATTAACATTGTGCCTTGCTTTTTCCATTTGTGGACCAAATGAAGAAGAACGAAGCCACATTTGTCCCTGCACAATCCGTGAAAATTTCGCTTCAGAATTAGGAAACATGTCCATGACCTTCCCAAGTCCTTCTTTCATAGCAAATTGCAAAAATAAATCCAGTCACATGTCCTAAACTGTTCCCTCCACAATGAATTACAATTATGTCTGGATGTTGCTCTGTCTCCAAAGTAGCACAGAGAGGTAGCAAGTCCAACCACTTCATTCCACGTAATCCATGCCAGTGTACTTCCACATGTGCAAATCCAAGATCTACAGCTACTCCACAGCTTTCTGCATGCACCTTCAACCAATGTATCCACGAATCTCCCAAAATCCAAACAATCTGTTTTCTGAAACACACAGCCATAGCTATCTGTTGTTCTCTCAGCAAAAAGAGTATCTGAGAAACTCTCTCCTGCCACAACACACCCACTAAACTTTCATGACCAATCCCTTTCAGTGCTCATTCTCATTTGCATGACTTCTGAAACCAAAAATCCCCGGATGTAACTCCCGATGTCCGAAACTACCGCCATGTCCGTGGACATATCATAACATGAACAGCCCTTCTACCATTTCCACTTCACTCTCTGTGCCATTCCCTCATTGGATGTAGCTAAGAAATCACATGACCATGCACCAATCACATTCAAGACCTCTACATATAACTGCATCATCATGGATCAGCACTGCAAATGTACTGTGAATCTCTCTGAGTACAAGTGTCATATCATTGGCAAGCACCATCTACAAGAAATACTGTACAAGTCTCCAAGATTTCTACTTGCAGCTCCATGCATATCCATGTGCATGAACACAAACTACAGGTATGCATATTTTCTGTACAGTACATGAACACATTTTCAAACTGACCTTTAGCTTGTGTAATCTGTAAAATTAATCTACTGTCTTTTTTTCAATTTCCTAAAATCAACTGTCACTTATAAACCTTTATACTATTTACTTTCTTTATACACACACACTCAAATCATGTTAAACTAACATTTTTGAAATGAAATATATAGACTACATATATTCAAACAAAATTGCATGCATGCACACTCTATGTTCAAATCTCAAAAAATAATACTTATACAATTACATATTTATTTATTTATTTATTTATTTATTTAATTACTTTAATTTAACCATGACATTGAGGCACTATTACATAGAACAGTTTAGTTACAGAAATAGTGGTATTCAGTGGTACATTATGAATTTCACAAGACGTAGTAAAGATATTTTGTTTGCTACAGTTAGTCATTGCCATACAATTTGTTAATTTAGAACATATCATATGTATTGAACTGGTGCGACATATCTTATGTAAATAAGATAGTTTTAATGGTTTTGAGGAAAGCACTGAGATTTCAATTAAAAAAATCAATATCTAAATTGAAAACAGTGCTATATACAAAAAAAATTACTAATTTGTTTCTTTTAAAATTGCAGTGAAGACCATTCTCCTGAAAAGAAGGAGCCGAATTTGAAGAACAAAGAAGAACTAAGAAGTAGCATGTTCATTTTAGAAAAAAAGTAAGTAGAATATCGCCATAATATTTGTATTATTACTCAAACGTACTGTAAAGTTAATTCATGCTATTTTTGTGCCTAAAAATAGAGATTGTGCACCATTCTGTCCAAAAACCCCCATGTCTTAAACAGCAATTTACAGCCAGAATGGCCCACAAATTACCCAACTCAACCGCTAGAATTTTGATATTATAGAACAAACAAATGTTTTAATTGTATACTATTTGTACTTCTCCACACCACTAGCTTACTTTTTTCTGTCATCTGAACCCCAGTTTAGTAGCACATAAATTCAAGAATACCCATCCCTACTAGTTGTAGTTCCCAATGCACAATCACACACCATTACATACATCTTTATCATCTTACTCAAACACTCATGCACACAGCACACATACATTACAGAACACCCCAACCCATACCATCTTTATTTTTTTCAACAGACCCTAAAGAATGCCTACCAAAAGTCTGTAGAAAGCAACGCAGAAGTAGAGCAAATGAAAATAAAAGTGTCCAACATAAGTTCAAACAAAACAGCTAATACAGTCATTTAGTGAAACACAAGAAGTTTCAAGTACAAAAACGTTGCCTCCTCTATCAAAATGTAAAACAAACCAAAAAACAATTAACAGAAAATCAGCTATCACTACAGATAAAACTGCTTCTTTAAATTTTGATATAATGCAAAGTAAGTATACCAAGAAAAGTATTTTAGCCAAAATGTACCATCACAAAGTCCTTCAAAATCTTATAAAAACAGGAGAGAAATCAAGTTCAATGCTTAAAACCTATCGTAGGAAATTAATCTTAGAAGCATTGATAGACAGTGCAATTCTTCTCAAAAGAAAGTTATTTATTTTAGTGTTAAACAAAATGAAACCACTAACAAAACTAATAACTAAATTACAAAAAAGACTTCTCAATAAACAAAATGTCAACAGAAAGAACTTCTTAAGTATCTGCGGAGGTGAATGGAATCACACTACAAGCACAGAATCATACTTTAATGAAGAAGCGTACAAACAAAAGCAAACAAATACAATTGCCATACATAGCAGTGGTCGAGGTTATGAAAAAGTGAATAATACCATAATGGAACAAGAATTACTCCTTACAAAAATATGCCCTGAGAACTTAGAATTACCCCTCCATTCAACTAAATCAGAACGTCTAGTGTACAAATGGCCATGCACGTCAATGTGTAACATTCCCAAACAATTTTTCAAGTCTTTACGCCAATTCCTCAATCAATATGTAAAAAGCAAAGACAAAATGAAAATTAAACTACTGCAAAATATGGATACCTGTCCAGTGCGCAAATACAGAGGACTACAAGCACATTCATTGGCCTGCATTACAGGACCTACTTGTAAAACCACCTTCCATGATATGAAAAGGATATCAACACATCATTCAACTATAAGAAATCTAGTCTATAAACTGTATTATGCTAAAAGTCCTGCTTTAGCACTAGCAAATTTAAATAACATTCTTCTACATGGTACAGCAAAAGACCTACTTCAAGAAATTGACTATATCCAGAAAAAATATTTTGGAAGTGAAAGCCATTTACAGAATGAAATAGCTTTAAACCAAATTAGCAACAATTCTACACATGGCAACCTTTTGCTAAACACATACAAAAAAGAAATACTAAAATTTAAAAGTACATCAGCTGAAGTACCAAACCATGTATGTGTATGTTGCCGCAGAACTTTTTATAAAAGTAACACAAAGACTGTAGACCTATCATACAAAATAGAAGACAATGAATATTCTAAATGGTTTGAATTAGCTCTCTACCTTGTAGCAGAAAACCAATACGAAATAACTGACCCCTTAATACTTTGCAGTTACTGCACTACAAAACTTGACAACAACCAAACTCCTTCACGTGCTATCACAAATAATTTGGAATTATACCCACTACCAAAACCCCTACAACAACTTAATTTATATGAGAGCATCATAATTCAAACAGTACACCCATTTCAAGCAATAATACGCCTTCAACCAAAAACAACAAAATTACCTCCCTCTGAATTGGTAAAAGGCATTCATGGAAAAGTAGTTTATTTACCATTAGATCTAAAAGAAAATGTGCACACTCTAGGAGTGCAACGTCCAATGCAGCAATCTTTAATTATCTTAGTAAATGGAGTACCTACAAAAGACAAAAAAATATGGCAACAGCTGGTAGATTTACATAACGTTAGACAAGCCTTGCAATATCTTAAAGAGAATAATGAATATTACAAAGAAAATAATATTGAAGAAAAATTGAAAGATACAACTGAAATAATTCAAGAAACACAAGAAGCTGGTCAATTTGAGCTTCTAGATCCTGCTACAATATCAAATACTTTAGACCATTATACAATTCATCCTTTGCACTCTAATGACACCATAGAAGATGCACTGGAAACATACCAAATGCGTCAAACAAAAGGGTCACCAATAAGCATATGGGAAAAAAGTATAGAAGCACGTGCTTTTCCTCTACTCTTTCCTACTGGCAAAGGAGGAAGGTATGATGATAGACCTATTCAAATATCAGCTTCAGAATACCGCTCATTACGGATGTATTCTGAAGATCCCAGATTTAGACAAAATGTGGAATACATATTCCACCTACTCTTTGAAAGTGAACTAGCAACTTTATGTTACGGAGTTGACACATATTAAAATCAGGATCACACTTTCAAAATATGACAGCTACACAATTATTACAAAAAGTGCAACAAAAGGATGAGGTTTTACAATCAAATATTACAAATCTATTAGCGAATATGCGTGGTACTAAAGAGTACTGGTTTCGACGTCATGGAGATGTACGTTGTATGATCAGAAACCTTGGCCCACCCACTTGGTTTGTTACATTAAAGGATAGTTCCGGGACTTTTTTTTTATTGTCCCTACGGTTCGGCCATGTGTTTTTAAGCATAACTCGGTAGATCGTAGAAAACTTTCCTATGGACCTTACCCGACTTTTCGTCCATTAACGCACTCGAAATCAGCCGCCATTTTCTGATAATCCTATCACTTGCCGCATCGCCCTGGCTCACCTGCTTTTGCGGCACTAAATCAAATCCCCCGCCCCTGAAACAGACTTTATCAAAACATTCATATTCCCCGCCTCTATCCGTGACGTGACTGTGCTGCGTAGGCAAACGCGCCCAGGCGTCTTCTACGCGACTCCACACAGAACCCGGAAACCAACACAGATCAGCTCACAACACAGCGCGCCACAATTCGCAATATGAAACTGTACTTTTAAATCAAACCGCAAGATTGTAAATTTGGTAAAGTACATTTATTTGACATCAAATGTTTAGAGAATATTCAGCGATTTGCATTTTTATTTGCTCAGGTTCCAAAAAGTTCGTTTTGAGGCACGCGATGTTCCTTTGCTGTACACAGGGTCTTAGATCATCTCACAATACAGCGCCACAATTCGGAATATGAAACTGTGGTTTAAAAGCAAACTGCAAGATTGTACATTTGGCAAAGTACATTTATTGGACATCAAATGTTTAGAGAATATTCAGCGATTTTCGTTTTTCTTTGCTCTCGATCCAAAATAGTTCGTCTTGAGGCAAGCGATGTTCGTGTGCAGTACACAGGGTGTTGGTTTACGATAACATAAGCTCTTCGGTCGCACTGATAATCGCATGGCTGTTCCAACAACGAGGCACTAGGCCACCACAGCGGTCTGTATGTTGCATCTAGCCGTTAGTACCGCGTAAGGGCATACTTGTACTTGGCGATCATCCCATAAAATGGTCAGGGTGGTAACGTTGTTCACGCGGAGAAGCAACTGGCGGTTGAAAAACCCATCCGCCGGTGTCTGGTACTCGTGACACAGACAATAATGGGTGAAGTACCTGTTTGAGAAACATAAAAAATGAAATTAGTCTCACCATCAGATCTTTATTAAAATTATTCATTTTATATATTCGGTCGGTAAATTATTTCATAGCTAGGACAGTGCAACTGGGTTTTAAACGTCAAGGGGGGGCTGTAGGATACTGAGACAGTCCACCAGTGCAGGGGTTGACAGGGAGTGCAGGTGGAGAGTGGAAGGGCCCAGGACCGAGATCGCAGACAGTGGACCAGTTGTAGCAGGGGAGAGGGAGAGAGAAAGCAGAAGCAAAGAGGAAGGTTTTGAGGTGCTTCCATAAAAGGAGACGGTTCTCCCCAAGATAGTGCGCGGTACAAAACAATATGCCACATAGAACGAACAAGTCCAACTTAACCCGTCTTTAAAGCTACTGTATAGTAATTAAATTGCGGTATAAACTCATCTAAAGAGTTACTTACATTATATTTGCATTTTCCATTGTGTCTGTGCGTAGGGCAGTCCCGAAATACCACTCCTTCTATGCAGACGTTATTTCTTCTAATGAACGAACATGAAATGGCTTTCGTTTCTGAAATTATATTCATTATCGTTTCTTACGTGGTCCCGGCCTGTCAAGGTCAAATAACAATAGAACCTTATACTGAGTCGTGGGCCATTCTGGCACCCTAGAAAAAATCAAAGCAGCTGACCTTCACTTTGAACGAGCACACATTCCTAGTTAGCTACATTCGGTGTAAGGACGTCTCACAGGACTTGAAATTTACACTCCATCTTTGCATTTTGTCTGCGTGCTTTGCAGCCCCACAGAACCATAAATACGGAGACATTCTATATTTTTTGAAAAATGATTTATATTACTGTTTGGTTTAATTTAATGCGCAAATGAACAAGGGTGGAGAGACACATTGCATGTACACTGAGCAATCACTTTTATTTACACAATACATAGCTACACATATTCAATGGGCCTGCGACATGAGGAGACTCCAGAGCAAAGTCACAGGTGACACCCGGGTGGTTCGCACTACTGCACGGTGAAGGGAGGGGCAAGGGTGGAGAGACACATTGCATGTACACTGAGCAATCACTTTTATTTACACAATACATAGCTACACATATTCAATGGGCCTGCGACATGAGGATACTCGAGAGAACAGACAATCAAATTACAATCATTTAAACCGTGATGTGTATTTCTCAATGAGTTCTTCTTTAGGTGGACATGGAACAGAGGCAATGTTGGGTGGCAATGCAGTTGTCCCCTGCACAGGTTCGTTCACAACTCCATTTATGTGCCTATCTAGGACGTCAACAATAAGTTTCTCAATAAACTCATATTGCATATCCTCAAACACTGGTTTGATCACCCATTGTTTACTTCTTTTAGTGAAGGCCTTATTGTAGCGAAGCGTCCCTAAAGTTCCGGTCGTCCTACTTTGTTGACGGCCAACATTATGGTTATGTGCCAAGACCGCTAAAAGAGTCCGATTTATCATGCCCTCCATGCCAAAATGCAATCGTTTTGGCCTGTACTTTAGGCACATATTGTGGAACACCTCCAAATCTCCTGTGTGGCAGAATTCCGTGAGTCCCCTCAAAGCTTTTGTTATAGTTTTATCAAATACAATCTTTTCAATGGCTTTGTGAGTGGGTGATGAAGGAATCAACCACTTCTTCTTCCGTGCCTCCTCTGTGGACAAATGGCCATGTTCACAATTGTGGAAATGTTGGTTCGTGTTCCATCGGTGAACGTTCGTACAGTGTGGCATTACTGACCGCCATTTTTCCAGTAGAATTTCCAACGACCCTCCACATGTTTTTGAGCTCCACCAAAGATGGTTGCTGATTGACTTGGACCACTGTGAAATACCTTGCAATTCTTTTTTTTTACCTGCAGCCGACAATTTTTTATTGATTGATTTTGCAAGATGCCAAACGTCAAATTGGTGATTTATATTTTTGTACTGTTCTCTCATTGTCTTGGCAATTGAAACGTGTCTGTCCGTGGCTATCAGGTCGATCACCATTCCCCGCGATTGTAGTTCTTGCAATGATGCTACAAAGCCAACTTTCTCCATGGCCACTGAGGATGTACTTTGTGACACCTGCACGACCACCGAACTCACAATTTTCTTACTTTCCATGTCCTGAAAGTGGTAGGTGCAGTACTTGGCTGAAAATCCTGGGCTGTCGCACTGTCCATCACCGGCTAGCCTGAACCGTTTGCCCGCGAATGTACTATCAATAGACATTTTTTCCATTCTCCAAGCTTCGCTAATGGCTGGAAATAGATAATCGGTTTGGTATTTGTAGAACTGAGTTTTCGCAATGAAATGGATTCCCACAAACTGAAAGAAAGACTCTAATTTTTTAAAACTTGAACCACTAAAAAGTGCAGCCGCTGCACAAAGTAGATTGCCTGCTGGCAGTTGTCCCAGCATAGGTTGTGCAGACCATGAGAAAGGATGATATTTTGTACAGGTGGCATGTATTTTAAGGTTAGTGCCTCGAATTGCACGAGTCACATTAATGAATGGCTCCCCACATACTTCCCCACCAACCGAATGCCCACATTTCATCCGAATAATAATATCAATCAAACAACTATCGAATACAATGAATTTGGCCTCTTTCCTTATACTGTCACTCTGCATCCCAGCTGGTTCGGCCTGTAACGTTGAGGACATGTCACTCACATGAAAGGTAGAATCTCTGATATCGTCTTCCGCTATGTTCAGTGATATTGATGGTGTTTCATTGTCGTCCACTTCATTCTCTCCCATTGCAACATCTGTTCCTTCTCCGGCGATGGGTGAATAAAACAATTTCTTCAACTTTCTCGCGGTCTTAGTTTTTGCGGGTGTGGATTCTGTAAATTGATCTCCGACTGCATCCGAACTACCAGGAGGACATTCACTATCAATGGCTGGTGGTGGTATAGCTCCGTTGTCAATCACTTCATATTCTTCCCATTGGCACGATGCATCTCCAGTCTCAAGTCCCTGCCAAAAGGTTTGACAAGCAACATCTCTCGTTCGCTTCACTGTCTGTGTAGATCTAGTTCGTACACCCACTCGCAACTAGAGGACAGATTGGAAAAGGGATGTTCAGTTTAAACACAATTTACAGTATTGAACTATTAACAGTGAAAAACAACATAATATAGTGACCAGGACACTAACCTTCTTTTGCTTTCTTTTCTTTGAAACTTTCTTGCCTCGAACTTCAACATCAGGACGCTGTTGCTCCGACTCGTGTGTGCATGTCTCCACTTCCTCTTGCGCTGCAACGACTATATTTTCATGATAAGCACATCCATCACGCACTGACGCTCCATCGACTCCCTGAAACATAGAACTTTCATTAGTATGTATAATAATATCGAAAAAACAAAATGTACTTGGGGACCAATACCCACGTACATCTCAATAGCAAAACACGAATGAACGCTTTGTGTAGAACATTCAAACAACAATTATTCACGCATTGTTGATCTAGTTAGATGGAACTGTCAAGATCCATACCTCGGGCTCCTCATAGACTTCCATTGATGATATTATTGAAGATGATGCTTCAGTGACTCCCTGAAACACAGTAATTGCATTAGTATGGTTTTCTATTTTGATAAAAAGAACAGAAACTTTGTGCAGGCGTGAACGGCTCATCTAAATAGACCTGCACAAATGATCAGTTGTCTAAAATAAATAATGGATATGTAAATATGATTCGATTTGCTCGATCGTTGGAAGTGTCACCACCCAGAGATCTGCATCAACTACTAGGGGTGATGTTCTTGTAGAAGAAGCTCCGTCATCTCCCTGAAACATAGTACTTGCGTTAATAAAGAAGGAAGTATAGCGGATGTAATCACGTCATATGATTTCGCTTGATTGAACTGTCAGTATCCATACCTCGAAATGCATAAGAACATCAAGGGACGATGTAACTGCGGTGCACACTTCTGCAAGCTGTTGCGCCGACCCGTATCTGCACGCTCCCCCTTCTTCTTGGACTAATGCTCCATCGACTCCCTGAAACATAGGACTTTCATTAGTAATGAACACAATATTGAAAAAAGAAGACACATAGGAGGGCGACGACAGAAGGACATATCAATGGCTAAAAACGAAAGAAACATTGTGTGTAACAATCACGCTACAAGAATGCAAGATCTGATGATCTCCATCGATGGAACTGTCCTGAAACGTACCTCGAGCATCTGAGTGACATCAACGGTAGTCGTCAATACGTTGGACTCCTCAGCATCTCCCTGAAAGACAGTACTTGAATTATTTTGGATAACAATAATTATAACTGAAAACAAAGACTAGAGGACGAGTACAAGGGTGTACCATTAGGTAAAATAATTACACGATAAATTAAAACTATTGATTTACATGCCTAAAACAAGTCAGTGGCAGAATAGCCAAGTAAGATTACCCGATAGGCGCTTGAAGTGGCTGATGACTGCAATAACGACACGGATGGAGAATCTTCCGCCTTCATATTGAGTGGATACATAAATGGGGAAATTATTGTTAGCTAATGCTACACACTACCGCAAGGCCGAGAGATAAATACGTAAACTTGACTCACCAGTGGAGGGATGTGGACGAATAGAGTGGGAATAGCGGTTGAGAGCAATTTTCGCCTCGCTCGCGGTGTGTTCTTCTTTATTAGCAATGATGTCGAGTACATGTCAGAGGTAAAGTGCCTGCTGCAGATGCAGTATCGATCACCCCTCTTGTCCGCAAAGACTTCTAGGACTCTACTTTCAAGCTCAGAGGGTGGATATCCGCAATATCGGACCCATTCTCTTATCTGATCTATTGTCTTAGGGAAAACATGCATTATAGTACCTTCAGATTTATTATGGGTCTTCGAAGGGCAACCGCCAATGGAACAGGCAGGCATTGTGGAAAGTTCTGAAAAGTAAAGATCAACAATTCTCTATGAATACCAATGTGTTAAAAAATTAAATGACACATAAAAGGTTCAATGCAAGGTATGTTTTGGTTCTTGGAACTATACACGTTATTCACATGCGGATAAGTATTTGAATAACTTTAAAAAAATAGAAAAATAATTTGACTAAACTCAGAACATGTGACTAGTTCCTTGCATGTACTGTCTTGAACGAAAAGAAATTGGACGCAAAATGAGTATGGTACATGGCCTTACCTTGACGAGCAAACAGTTAGATGCAGGGATCAGAGTAGTTTCTTGTCGTAGAACAGGGAGCAGTTCACAGCTTGCAAACTGACGAGTTTCCTCGAAGTCACAGCTTGCAAACTGACGAGTTTCCTCGAAGTGGTCACAGAAGTTCACAGAGACGAAGAGCAGATAACCAGCACCTTCACGGGTTGACTAGCAAAGCGCAAAGAAGTTCTCATTAGAAATATGAAGTGGGTTATAAAGAATTCGAAACAGGGGTGTGTTTGTGAATGAATGACGTGTATATGCCGTGGCATTATGCGGTTTGCAGGGGGCCGTCCAGCGTGAGGGGGGATGCTTGGCAGGAGACACGGGGTCTGGCGGTAGACGTGGGAACAACAACCCATGCTCTATAGACCACTTTGAAGTGTACATGGTCTTTGGCACCTCTTGGCCTTTATCGCTCCCTGACAGCTCCACTTGGCAGCACAAGTACCCCGGTGCGAACTGCCTTTGATAGGGCGGGGGGTGGATTGGGGCGGTGGTCGTGCAGACAAGACACAGGAAGACTTGTGAATGGAGACACACTTATGTGGATTGCAGGGGGCCGTCCAGCGTGAGGGGGGATGCTTGGCAGGAGACACGGGGTCTGGCGGTAGACGTGGGAACAACAACCCATGCTCTATAGACCACTTTGAAGTGTACATGGTCTTTGGCACCTCTTGGCCTTTATCGCTCCCTGACAGCTCCACTTGGCAGCACAAGTACCCCGGTGCGAACTGCCTTTGATAGGGCGGGGGGTGGATTGGGGCGGTGGTCGTGCAGACAAGACTCGTTTGCCGCAGGGCCTCACCAAGGAGAGGCCATCTAACTGCATGTAAGAGGCAGGCTGCAGGATCTAGTACATGGAAGGCAGGGGGGTGAGTTTATAAATACCTCACCCTCCCAGGAGAATATATGGGTGCAGTTCACCCTGGAGACCCTGGATGCCTAGGCAGTTAGTCAGCAGCAGGCTGGCCTGTGGTGGCAAGGCGGCACGGGCCAGAGGGGGTCATCTCTGTACCCGGTGCCCAAAAGGATTATTTATTATGATCAACCATATTGATTATTTACCTATAACCATGTTTTGTATCAATAAAATCCAACGGCCTTCCTTTTATTGCCAACGCTTGAACAAAGTGGTGTGGTAAGTATTTTTGGGGTCGGAGGCAAGGCCGGGAGGCTTGATGCCAACCCGCAAAATAACATATGTATGTCTGCTGCATATGGGTTCAACGGTTATGTGGATTGAAGGTGGGCGGCCAGCGTGAGGGAGGATGCTGGCCGGAGACATGTGGTGTGACAAGACAAGGCACAGGAAGACTATTCAATGGAGACACACTAGATTCATTTAAAAAATCAAAACAACCATTGTTAAAATATATGTTGGGTTTTATTTTAGATCTTAATTTCAATTGAACATAAATAATAAACATTACACATTGTAAAGTTGCGGTTGCAGCACATCCAGGGAAAATCCGCGGTATTGTCCACTGTCGCTGGGGAAATGTTGTCTAATGGCAAGTACCGCACAGGCAGGTATTACTCTCCGAACGCGGTGTCCGAGCCTCCCGTGAAGCCACCAAGTGAAGCAACGATAGGCCACCAGCCTGTACCACCTGTGAAAATGAAAGATGCAAACTGTATTAAAATGACAACTTTCTTATCACTGTCGATTCAGGTAAAAAATGTCATTCTGCTTTGAAAAAAATTCTATCTAGAAAATGCACAACATGGAACCAATTTACATGCATTCGAATGATGAGACGACCATGAAATAGTAGTGGCATCACTGACATCACAACCAGAGTATACTTACTCGTTACTCGGATTACGCGGACGAACAGTGCCGCAAAGTTCGTGCATAAGCACCATCATCATCCTCAACACGGTCCGTGAGAGGCAGGCTTCCCTGAACTCTGGCAGCTCGGTGATGCATTGCGGACTTGGCTCGCCTTCCGAAATGTAGGCCAAGCACCCGGAATTTTCACGGCAGCAGCAGTTCTCCTCCTCAGTTGGCATTAGCTCGCACCGATTGCACGTGCACCAGGTGGAGACGCCGTCCATGCGACATGGTCCAGGCTCTTCATCCGTTGACTGGTCCTCCCAACTGCCGTCCGAATCCCCATCGTTTTCGCGTGCTTGCCTTTCCAGTAGTTCTTCCTCGGTGTACTCGGGCTCGTACATATACGGCATTATTGTAGCCATTGTGTGGTAAAAAAGTAAAATAATTTACAGAGATGGTACAGGTGTTCACAAGGCCTAGAAGCGGCGAAGGTAGCTGACCAGAGCACAGAAACGAGTCACAGAATACTCAAAGTAACACAGAGAGAGTAATGGAATCGAAAATCTGCTGCTGTGTGTTGTGAAACGGTGTGTTTATACTTATTGAGGAAAGAGGCGTCCTGCCATTTCCATGGCGACACGTCATTAGCTGAGGCGCAGCGATTGTTGACACGAAACGTGCTTTGGCGTTGGGAAATGGGCGGTACGCGTCTGCTGATGTCAGGCTCAGGGGCGGGGGATTTGATTTAGTGCCGCAAAAGCAGGTGAGCCAGGGCGATGGGGGGAAATGATAGGATTATCAGAAAATGGCGGCTGATTTCGAGTGCGTTAATGGACGAAAAGTCGGGTAAGGTCCATAGGAAAGTTTTCTACGATCTACCGAGTTATGCTTAAAAACACATGGCCGAACCGTAGGGACAATAAAAAAAAAGTCCCGGAACTATCCTTTAAGTTGTGCAGAATATGCATGGGAAGATTTACATGATTTCCTATGCATATCAAACAAAAACAAAACAAACATAGATATACTAACACCAGGAGAACTTTGTTCTTTGGATCCTGTTAATGTTTCAAGATATTTTCACCATCGCTTCATTGCTATGCTACATTTTATTTGTAATAAAACTGTTCCTCCCCTTGGAGAAGTGCAACACTTCTTTTGGAGAAAAGAATACCAAGCCAGAGGAGCACCACATATCCACATGCTTTTATGGATTAAAGATGCTCCTAAATTTGGTCAAGACAGTGATGCCACTGTTTTACAGTTTATTGAAAAATATGTCACTTGTGAAATTCCATCAGAAGCCACAAATAGTGATCTTCATGTACAAATTTTACAATTTCAAAGACACAAATGTGGAAAATATTGTCGTTGCAAATACAAAAACAAAGGGAAATACTACACCAAATGCCGATTTGGTTTCCCTAGACCAGTTACAAATACAGGTCAAGTGAACAACCTCATGTCTTCAGTTAGACATAGTGTTAAAGGTAAGTCACCTAAAAATAAATATTACATGAAAAGAAGAAAAATATATCAATGATTATAATGCCATCATTGCCCACTTATGGAATGCAAACATAGATGTGCAGTACATTGCAGACAATTCTACTGCAGTTGCACGATATGTCACAGCATACTTAACCAAAGCAGAAAAGACAGAGCTCCAAGAACTCTGGAATGACCTGTCATCAGATAAAACAGTGTCTCAGAAATTATACATCTTGGGCATAAAAATGCTCTCCCATAGAGAATGTGGATCATATGAAGCAGCTGATCGTTTAACTGGTACTGCATTGTATGGTAAATCTGAAAATATAGTATGGCTAAGTCTTGGTCCAGCTAAATCTAGAAAAAGAGTTCTAAAATCATACGAAGATATAGAAACAATAGCCAAACGTGATCCCAACAGCCAAGACATTTTAAAAAACAATTTATTGGACACATACTACCCAAACAGAAGTAATACTTTGGAAACCATGTGTCTATACCACATAGCCCAAAACTACACATACAAAAATAATATAAAACCTGATGAAAAAAAAAGTAAATACAGAGTGACAAACTGTGAAGGCAGCTTAGTTAAACTCACTAAACCAAATTTAATTAATCATATCAAATTGTCATTAAAGACTCCTCAACATAAAGAAGTATATTACACGTCCCTGCTACACTCTTTAAACCATGGAGAAAAGAAGAAGAAATACTAGATAACTATGACTCATATGAAGATGCTTTCAAAGCAAATGAAGGCACTATAACTGATGTAAACTTTACACAATACAAAACAATGTTGCACAATGAACAGCAACACGAAGAAGAACTACAGGCCCAAATAGATAAGGACACTCCTGACAGTAGTCAACCTTCTGTAACAGGAGGCCAAGAACCACTGGGAGAACCACCAATAATAAATGAGGCAGAATTAGCTACGATAGAAGTAGAAAACACCATGTGTCAGTATTAAGATAAAGAAGACTTAACTATATTACAATCAAAACTAAACAACGAACAACATAGCATTTTTCAAGAAGTAACAAAACAAATTGCACATGGTATACAACATGAAGATAAAGAATGTTCCTGCTATAATTATAAACCTATAGTACTATACATCAGTGGTGAAGCTGGTTCTGGCAAAACATTCCTAATCAAAATCATCAATAAGTTCCTTCAACAATTGGCAAACCACAAACTGTCAGCTGTTGTCACTGCCCCCACAGGTTTAGCTGCCTACAACATAGGTGGTGTCACTTTACACCAATTACTACTATTGCCAGTAGAACACCAGAACAAATCAGACTATTACAAACTTTTTGCAGAAGCTGCAATGGAACTACGCAGAGTATTGAAACAAATGAAAGTGCTACTAATAGATGAAGTGAGCATGGTCTCCAACCTAATGTTGGCTTTGATTCACCTCAGATTACAAGAAGTACTCAAAACAAACTATGAAGAGCTCTTTGCAGGAAAACACATTATTGTTTTCGGAGATCTTCTTCAATTGACACCAGTAAAAGGTGAGCCTATTTTTAAAACATTAGGACACAAACTCTGCCGTAAAACTGTTGGCAGCATTGGAAATGTCAACCTTTGGCAACATTTCCAATACAGAGAATTAACAGAAAACATGCGGCAATCTGCAGATCTCACTTACGCCAACATCTTAAAAAGTATCAGAGTTGGTATACTTTCTAAAGAAGCAGAAGCAATATTTAAAACCCGGCAAATAAATGCACTTTATGGCGATAATGCATGTGCTACAGATGTTATGGAACAATTAGCCCACACAAATGTCAATTGTATGGCCTTAATGCCAACTCTTGCAAGCTGTTTCAAATTCAATGAAATAATGTTAAGTAAAGAAATGCAACCAATAATGTAAATTGGCGCCACAGACAAACTAGATGTACATGGTTTGACACTACCTATGTGTGACCAAGCCACAACAAGACTAAATAGTTTAGAAAAATCAATCTCAAACGCAGCAGGCTTAAAAAAGATATTAAAATTATCCTTAAATTGCAGAGTAATGCTTAAACGTAACCTTGACTTGGAACAAGGACTACTTAATGGAGCACTGGGTTCAGTTATTGTGCTTTCAAACATACCCACGTGACAACAAAATTCAGTTTGTCAATATACTCTTTGACAAACTTTCAGAAGTAAAAAGGATAGGACGCTCAACAGCTTGATTCCTTCTCTTCAAAGACATGTATGTACGTAGAAAACAATTTTCTCTAACTCTTGCATACGCAGTCACGATTCATAAATCACAAGGTCTTACCCTAGACAAAGCAATGATAGATATTGGTAACACAGTCTTTAAAGAAGGCATGAGCTACGTAGCACTATCACGCTTACGTACACTTGACGGTCTATTTATAATCAACTTTGATCCAAGTAAAATAAACACTGATATTCCTTGCATTTTAGAATACAATAGACTTCTCTCACTATACACCCCCCATCTAAACACATATTCTGTTCCACAAAAAGTAAAACGTTATAAAAGAAAAATAAATCAAACAGAAATGCAACAGGATGTCACTGCAAATCCTCCAAAGAGAGTAAAACAAAATAATACTTCATCAAGTACCACAAGCAAAAAAGAATCAATTAGGGAAAGTAAACCAGGTACTTCTTCAAAGAAGGAAGACAAACTCCAAAAAAAGCAATCAGATACAGAACTACCTGGTCTATTTAAACTCTCAAATATAGTTGGTGTAAGTTGCTACGCAAATGTAACAATGAATATTCTATTTCAATTACCACCAATTGTTGACAACATTTACTTACACAGTACAGACCCATTGTGTATGCAAATGTTAGTACTTCACAGAAATGCAGCAAACAATCCTGATAACACATATAGGGTTTATGGAATAAGACAAAAATTGGACTACTGTGCTGGAATGGTGAAAATCACTATAAACTCGCAGGAAGATCCACAAGAATTTCTAATGTACTTACTACAAGTACTGGAAAACAAAAACACACCTATAAATGAAATCTTCCAGATTTCATACATATGGAAACATACATGCACTCTCTGCAACAATGTGACACAAGAAGAAATCCCCACTGAACGCTTCATATATATATATATATATATATCAATACCTAATTGTGAATCCAATCCATTTCAGCAACTTGTACAAAATGCAAACCCTGGTAGATTATGTTCTACCTGCAATTCAGATAATCGCTCCACGATAGTAATAGAAACATATAGGGCCTCATTACGACCCAGGCGGTAAGGGTTTTACGGCGGCGTAAACAGCGCCGACCCATACCGCCTGAGTACGAGGTCCCTTAGCGCCATGGAGGTTTTAACACCTGCTTTTAGCAGGTGTTAAAATCCATGGCACTAAGGGACCATGGAGTTAATTACGCCACCGTAATTTACGGTGGCGTAATTAACGCCTTCCCCACTCCCATTATGCCCTATGGGGCAAAAATGGGAATGGGGAAGGGTAAATGGGGATTGGGGACTTACCGCCCCGCCAAGGTCGGAATGGGGCGGTAAGTCCGCCAACCACCATGGCGTAAACGTAGTTTACGCCATGGTGGTAAAGTCACGGCCCAGGCGGTAACTTACCGCCGGGGTCGTAATGAGGCCCATAGTAAATACGTAATACTAATGCTTCTACGTTACAATGCAGATGGTACCAAAAACAACTGGAAGCTGACTGGATTCACACATGGTCAAATATCACTTGGTAAGAAAACCTTCACATCAATAGGTATAATCTACCACGCAGGAGCCACAACCAATTCAGGGCACTACACTGCATATGCAAAAAAGACAAGTGGATGGTTTGAATGTAATGATAGTACCATTACTCTAAAGCAGCGATTACCAGCAAATCTTACAAACGCTTATTTAATGTTCTTAAAACCAAAATTTGATAACTAAACTGTACTTAAACCTTAACTAAACTTGTAGTAAAAAAGTATAAACTGTTAAAATATTCCAAAAGCTATCTACCTGCCCAAAGATTCTACAACAACTAATCAGATAAATGAATACCACTAAATTACAGCAGAAAATAGACAGTTAGAATATGCCAATTGGTATCTAACTGTCCCAAAATTTAACACTATCGAAACAGATAAATCAATACCACTAAAATATATAAAAAATAGACAGTTAGAATACACCAATTGGTATCTAACTGTTCCAAAATTTAACAATATCCAAACAGATAAATCAATACCACTAAAATATATAAAAAAAATAGACAGTTAGAATACGCCTACTGGTATCTAACTGCTCCAAAATGTCATAATATCCAAACAAATAAATAATATGTTACTGTTCCAAAAAAATGCAACAACCCAATGCATAAAGCATTAGCCAGAAACAAGTGAACACTGAAAGCAAACAAACAAATAAACTGTAGCATAACAGAAAAAGGTTTTTTTTAATCCAACATGGATTTTTTTTTTCTCCCACAGACCCAATGATTTTAGCAACGAACACAGAAACTGAGCAAATTGCACTGTACTCTGGTTTGTAATTTACTAAATATGAGGGTCCAAAAAAAACAAAACAATGTTGATTATACAATGTAATAAGTCATTACAAAATACTAATACTAACATGCTATTTTCTTTTATCACAGAAATGAACAAGAAATACATGTACTCCAGTTACTAAACCAAACAGTAAGTATATTATAATAAGTACAACCATCGCAGCATATCACACCCATAGTGTCTTAACTTTGTTCCTTATAAATTTATTTTGACCCAAAGTTAAAAGCAACTATGAGTATGATATGCTGTGGTGGTTGTGGCCAGGGCATAGAGTCTTGGTTGCATGGCCAAATGGCCATGCACCCAAGGCTCTATGCCCTGGCCACAACCACCGCAGCATATCACACCCATAGAGTCAAACATTTCAACTATGGCCTATGGAAACTTTTAATGACCGGGGACATTATCAGTGTTCTTAGAACACTTTTAACTTACCAGCGAACAATACAGACAGCGTCTTCAGGACACCCCCTACGAACATTTCAGGACAACGCGAGAGTTCTTAGAACACTTTCAACTTGACAACGAACAATACGGACAGCGTCCTCAGAACACCCCCATTTTGTTTATTTGCGAACATTTCTGGACACCGCGAGTGTTCTTAGAACACATTCAACTTGCCAGAGAACAATACGGACAGCGTCCTCAGAACACCCCCATTTTGTTTATTTGTGAACATTTCAGTACACCACGAGTGTTCTTAGAACATATTCAACTTGACAAAGAACAATACGGCCAGCTTCTTCAGGACACCCCCTACGAACATTTCAGGACACCACGAGTGTTCTTAGAACACATTCAACTTACCATCGAACAATACGGACAGGGTCCTCAGAACACCCCCATTTTGTTTATTTGCGAACATTTCAGGACACCGAGAGTGTTCTTAGAACACATTCAACTTGCCAGAGAACAATACGGACAGCGTCCTCAGAACACCCCATTTTGTTTATTTGCGAACATTTCAGTACACCACGTGTGTTCTTAGAACACATTCAACTTGACAAAGAACAATACGGCCAGCGTCTTCAGGACACCCCCTACGAACATTTCAGGACACCACGAGTGTTCTTAGAACACATTCAACTTACCATCGAACAATACGGACAGCGTCCTCAGAACACCCCCATTTTGTTTATTTGCGAACATTTCAGGACACCGAGAGTGTTCTTAGAACACATTCAACTTGCCATCGAACAATACGGACAGTGTCTTCAGGACACCCCCTATGAACATTTCAGAACACCACGAGTGTTCTTAGAACACAATCAACTTGACAAATAACAATACGGACAGCGTCCTGAGAATACCCCCATTTTGTTTATTTGCGAACATTTCAGGACACCGCGAGTGTTCTTAGAACACATTCAGCTTGCCAGAGAACAATATGGACAGCAACCGACAGCGTCCTCAGAACACCCCCATTTTGTTTATTTGTGAACATTTCAGGACACCGTGAGTGTTCTTAGAACACATTCAACTTGCCAGAGAACAATACGGACAGCGTCCTCAGAACACCCCAATTTTGTTTATTTGCGAACATTTCAGGACACCGAGAGTGTTCTTAGAACACATTCAACTTGCCATCGAACAATACAGACAGCGTCTTCAGGACACCCCCTATGAACATTTCAGAACACCACGAGTGTTCTTAGAACACATTCAACTTGCCAGAGAACAATACGGAGAGCGTCCTCAGAACACCCCCATTTTGTTTATTTGCGACCATTTCAGGACACAGAGAGTGTTCTTAGAACACATTCAACTTGCCATCGAACAATACAGACAGCGTCTTCAGGACACCCCCTACAAACATTTCAGAACACCACGAGTGTTCTTAGAACACAATCAACTTGACAAAGAACAATACGGACAGTGTCCTCAGAACACCCCTATTTTGTTTATTTGCGAACATTTCCGGACACCGCGAGTGTTCTTAGAACAGTTTCAGCTTGCTTCTGAACAAAACGGACACATATTGAGTCCTCAGAACACCCCCCATTCAGTTTATTTAGAACATTTCAGAACACCCGTGATGTCCGCAGACAAATCGAACACAACAAGAACGTCTACCACATAAAAAACACAATTTTCAACCTATCTCATACTCTCCCACCCTCCCCAAACACTCCTACACACCAACACACTCTACTAAATACAAATTTTGAACCAAGTTTCACCGCGCTGTCCGCAGACGTCCGCGAATCCAATATGGCGGGTGCCACCGAAAATTTGACGCGCTTCACGCTCCACACCGACCAATCAGCGAACACGCTGCATGTCCGCGGACATGACGTAAGCCGCTCGGCCAATCAGGACACTGTTCGCGGACCGAACACAGATATCACTAATTTTTTATGACCTACTTTTTGGTCATTTAAAAAAAAACTACTGGACGGATTTTCACCAAATCTGCAAAAGCACAATTTGGTGAAAATCCGTCCAGCGGTTTGGGCTGTAGGCACGAGCAAAGTTTTTTTCCCATTCAGTCTATGGGAAAAAAAGAAATTCTGGGACCCCCCCTATAACTTTTTCCCCCCTGGACGAATCCTCACCAAACTTTGCAGAAATATTCTGAGCGGGCCATATACTTTTTTTGCAAAGTTTGGTGAGGATTCGTCTAGGGGGGAGCGAAGTTATAAGCCGCCCAAAAAGTGCACTTCCTATGGAAACACCAACTTAACCATAACTACATGGCCACTACTGTGGCCATGTAATATATATATATATATATATATATATATATATATATATATATATATATATATATATATATATATATATATATATATATATATATATATTATTATATTTAAAAGATTGCAGGTTTTGAGAACTCCCAATATTTTTAGTTAATGCCGTGTGCAATTAAATTATTTGCTGAGGATCACACTCTTTGATTAAGCAGCGTGCTACAACCACCTTGTTTTAGTTTTATGGCTGGTCTCTTGGTGACTGTTGTCATACATTGCACAGCCCCAACTAACTGCATTTAAGCAGCACGTGAAAGGGAAAGAAATGAGCAGCTTCAAAAATAACATATGCCCAGGTACTTTTGTCCGCATAGCGAAAATCAAAAGCTAGCACCCATGAATATATGCACAGTAAGTGAACATTTATCTTAAAGTGAAATGTATGTGTAGTGCAATAGACTTACTCCTTAGATGAAAGAGCGCAAGACAAAATAGCATTGGAAAAAAGTAACAAACACCAGAAAATAACCAGAGAGAGGAAATGTTCCAAAAAATATGCTGGCAAAGTATAAATGGTGCTCACCTTTTAAATCCAGAAAACTGTCCTGAAATATTCCCTTGAAAAGTAAATCCCTACACTAAACATGTGCTTGTGGTCTTGTGAGTAAGCGTCTGCACTGGGAACATGACAACCTGAGTAATATCTGTGTAGCCAAATCCTTGAGCAAGCATGCCAACCTCAAAAACAAAAAAAAATGGGTTGCGTCCACCCTCTGAAGAAAAGTTACGTGGTCCATTCACTTGTGTCCTTTACTGGTGCCCTGAAAAGCAGCCACAATCAGAGAGAAATAACTGCACCAGTGTCCAGGATTGCAAACTCTCTTGCTACATCATGGGCAAATACTCATGACTTACTTGCCCTATAATCATTTCCCCTCCTCACCCCCATGTCTGACTTTCAACAATACTCTGCTTTATAAAGCTAATTCAGAAAGTAAACGTACCATAGTTTCACTCAGATATACAAAACCTTTTTCGAACTAACTTAGGCAAAAAGTGTACAATTGTGGTATTATTCCCCCCAACCTGACTGTGAGACTACAACCACCAGAATGCAATTCAGCAAAAGGCAAAAAATTCTCTTTGAGTGCAAAGCTTTCAGGGTATGATATTGCTACCTCAAGTCCCAGCCACACTAGAAATAATGTGTGTACTATGCTCAAAGTACGCCTGCCTATAATAACAAGTTTGCAAATATCATTTCTAGGAAGTGGGAACAATTAGGCGACCCACTTATCTGTAAGTGTAAAGCCAGCTTTTTTTCATTTTGTGAAGGCATGGAATAGGCATTTACTTGGCATTGCCTAGATAGTACTATATGCCATAAGATGGCGATGTCTGGAAAATTGTGTATACCTGGGACTATGATGGCAGTGCCAGGCAAATGCATATCTAATACCTGTATACAAGCCAAAGCATTGCCAATGCTTGATTTGTGCAGGATTTCAATACAATGAAGTAATGGAGGACACACATCCTGCTTATAAATCAGATGGGTGAAGGCTCATTGGGTTAAGACAGTTGTATTACACCAGTAGGACCTTTATGCTACCATTAAGCCATTAACACTCAGAAGACAGTTTAGAAATAATGCTGCCATCATATAGAGAACACGGTTAGATGGCACTGATTGACAGAGCTAGCTCAAAGAGATCCCATGAAGATCTATTATGTACAACACTTTGGTGAACACACTATATAAATAACATAATTATCGTGTGTTTTGGGTAGGGAGGGGCAGGTAGTGCATACAAATGGCCATAGGGATAAGCATGCCCATGGGCACTCAATGGGAGGGTAAATAACCAAGCAATAAACAAATGCTGTGTGTCCCTCCTCACTTTCCATCTCACTCGAATAAGTACTCAAATGCAATAGTTTCAGCCTATAGGTGGTTCTTTGGTGCCACTTAATAGACGAAGCTAAACATGGCAAAGCAAGTACATTTGTAAAGGTCACAAGGGGAGTGCTTTATCTCACGGATATTGGTAGTGGTACATAGATTTATCCAAATATCTGTTTTGTTCTTTGTCAGTAGTATTGTCATGAGAGTGCCCTGATGATGTTGAGTGCAAAGCTAACTTCAATGCATGCGAAGGTAAGCCATATTCCAAGGTATGTATGCTATCAGAAGAACCACATGCGATTTCCCAGTTTCTCGAGCGCTTTGTGTTCACAAACCCCTTTCAGTAAAATGACGATGATGGTCATGTTCTCCGTTTCTGTCCATCCCATGTCAAGTTATGACTCACTGGTGTTGCTGTTTACCACTTATCGGTTATCTGTGCCGGTTCCTTCTTTTAGACATTTCTGGCAAGTGTCATCGTTTTTTACATTGTTTGACCTGCAGCTGTGTGTCCCCAGTAACCCTAATGTTTGGTGCAGTGGAGTGGTTGTGGACGTGTCTTTGCATTTGACCTTCCAGGGTCTTCACCTGTAGACATTGTAGGAATGTGCTCCTTGTCTAATCCATTATGACTGTACTTGTAGTTTACTCCTACTCAGGGTGTCTGTCCCGGATTTTCAATTAAGCAATTGACAGGGGTGGTAATGCCTTTAAACAGCTCATCCAGGCTGAATATCAGAAGGACGGCATACACGATGCCAAAGCGCTGTACATGGAACATATGTACATACAACGTATAACACTTCTGTTCAGTTGTAATAGTGATATGTGATGCCCAGAGTATGCATTTGGCTGAATAACTATCACACATTCTAAACCAGAATTTCAATGGGGGGGCCTATTGCAGCACACATCTTTGAGATCCTCCCATCCATGCTCTATACTATGTTACCTTAACTTGCTCTGAGTTAAGTCAACCCTCCACTTAAAATGATAGATGAATAGAAAAAGTTAGGATACAAATGTCATTGGCGTGTGTCTTGTTACATATGGTTAGATGGAAACTATGCAACATGTGGGTTTGATCACACAGTGAATGTGTTCCCTGTTTTGTTTTATATTCACATTTTGCACTAATCCAGTTCGCCATGTCCCTCAGGGCTGTTGTTACGCTCAAAGAGTGACTTTATCAGCTGTTAAGTGCATGCTGTAAATCGAATAAAAAATGTTGAACTTAAAAGGAACAGCGTGTTAAAGTATGTTTTATTGAGCATTTTTACATAACCTACAAAAGCAGACATGAAGTCTCAGTATTAAACTAGGAAATATTAGACACAGTGACAATAGTTTGAAAACTCTTAACAATTTAGCATTTGAGTACGTTGTATTGCTTTGATAGTTTTTTTTTCAAATGATGTGTTTTTGTTTCTTATTTCCAACAATACCCCTTTATCATCATCATCAAATTGATGATTGCAATTTACAAAGGTACATAATATATCTTAACAACTGGGTAAAAAGAAACATAAAAAGAGAATCAGGTAAAAAAGGGTTACACGTACAAACGAGAGACTAAATCAGGGCATATATTGACATTTGCCAAAGTCTGACAGCTTTTCTGAAAGAGTTATTCGACAATGTAGAGACTCATAATTCTTTGCATATAATCAGATAGTTAAAAATCTCAAAGTATTGTGCACGCAGAATGGCATATTTCAGCAGTACAAAGTGAAGACTTGTCCCTAGTTTATTACAGCAAAAGGGACAACAGGCATAAGAGCGTTTTTTTCCAAGAGACAAACCAAGTATTTAAAGGCAATAATTTAAAACATATTTTTATCATATTGCTTTACCACACTCTGTAATGTGCACATCTTGAAAGAATGACACACCTAACAACTATCAGCCAAAATCAAAAACAACCTTTTGTGAATGTGGGGGGTGGGTGAAACAAATGCCAGATGGCAGTACAGGAAAGTGGAATGCTAAATCACCCAAGGGGTAGAAGACTAAAAATGAGAAAACACTGACAATTCAAAGCCCACATTGGCACAAGGTAAAACAGTTCACATAAGTTATCAAACACATGCAACCCAAACTTTAAGGCTCATATGAATAGAAGTGGGTACATTCAATTTGCACCAAAGGGGAATTGGCATTTTTTCATTTGTAGTTCACTTTGCTGCCATAGTAAAATGAATTCGCATGACTTAAACTTGTGCCCTGTCAAGGAAGAACTTTTCACAAAACAAACCTATTTGTTAAAAAAGTTTATTTTTCAAGAAAATTAAACAAGCAGAGCTTCAGTTCACAAGAGTGGATGACTTCTCTGACACACATATTGAAGTTGATAGTTTGACAAGAAGACAGTTAGAATTCTCCTGCCTTTTGTTTTTCAAGTAAGAGTACAAAATGGAAATCAAAGTGTCAAATGTATTTGTAAAAATTGAAGATTTGTCCACAGAGGTGCATGAAGGTTATGTAGGAGATGCTCATGGAAAATAAAAACTCAGTGTCCTTTCTTAAGAATATTTCAGAGCATCTGAAATGGTATGCCATGTTTTAAATATAGTGTATGATAGTCTTCGAACTAGAGGCTCCTAATGGTTCTAAAATTTGTTTTATTTTAATGGAATAAGACATGTCAAAAAATGCTTAACGGAAGCATAAATATACAAAAAGGGACTTTTGCATAGGAGACTGACACCATTATGGTGGGAAAGATTAAGAAATCTATAGAATCATAACATTCTTCAGAGAGGCAGAGCCAATGCGGCTTGAAACTGTAGCTCTCAGAGCTAATACTGCAGTGTAGTTGGTGGCTTTCTGTCTATTTTTCCAAGTAGCTCTGTTTACTTGAAAAGTGTCCTCATTGTGAAAGGTTAATATATTCGTCCCCATTCATGAGAAGGCTGAGAGGCGGAATCCCCATTATTAATGACAGTTAGCCCACCGTAAAGTCAGCCCCTATGGATATAAATGGTAATACATTCATTAAGATAGAGCTGGCGGAATTGCGGTACATGATTGGGTTTGCAAACCATCAAATTAATATCCGATTCTCAAATTGAGTTTTGGAAATGGTTATCCATGTTTTTTAGGCCGAGGGCTGTGTAATTATTTAACCTAATGGTGGAACAATGTGTCACCCAAATGGAAAGAATACACCACACTGGTATAATGAAAATGTAAACACTTTATTATAAGGTTGTTGTGTGTCAGATGTATACGTCATCCATAGCTTCTGAACCACCCCCGTTCTGTTACCGCATGGGTGAGAAACGTTACTCACTAAGACAACTGAACCCTCCTTATCCTAGGCAGGTACAAACATACACAGAGCCAATCAAAGCTGAAGGTAGCAAATGGCAGTCAAATGCAAAGGCGGAGTGACAGAGAGTGACAGTCCTCCCCTGCCTGAGAGGACTTCACTCCGTTCCACCTTGCTTTCTGAGTCTTTCTACTACTGCAGTACTGGTGGGTGGACCCATAGTACTTAAACTGCTTTGAGCCACGGAGCGGCCGCAGAGTGATGGAGAGTGACAGTCCTGCAGTCCTGACCTGAAGGCTCCGGGCCTCATGACGGGGTGTTCCAGCACCGAGGCCCCGGCTGCCGTGGAGGCGGAGGAGGCGTCCGGAGATTGCGGGGACACTGGATGTGTGGGCGCACCCGCCCCTGGCTTGCCACTCTCCCGTCTTCCCTCATCGGCCCCCGGAGGGGCGATGCCGCGGGCCATGGTGGGAGGGGCCACGCCGGGTCGGGTGCAGCCCGTGAATGAGGATTGGGACCTTGAGCTTCCGGGGTGTGATGCTGGAGTTGGACGGAGCCGCGGGGGCAGGGGGGCGGAGGGGCCTCTCCACCGCCAGGTTCGTCGCTGGAGAGAGCCCGTTCCCCGCGAGCGAGCCCAGAGAAGGGTTTGGCTCCTCCCCCGGGAAGTACAGTAAGCCTTCAGGCTCTGGTGCACACGGATCCCAGTTTCATAGTTCTGCTGCCCCCTGTGGCGGTTAGTTGCGAAGACAACAGGGATCTACCTGCAAACAGCAGAAAACGTTTAAGATCCATTCCCCCCCAAAGAGTTGGGGGAATTCTCAACAAAAAAAAAAATATTAAAAATTCCATCAAAGGGCCCCTGCAAAAATAAAAATGCCTAACGCAGAAAACAAGTAAAAACACTTGTGGCAGCTCCACAAACTTGAGAGACTTCTTCAACCTCGAATCATTCAGCAACAATGCTAGAAGGGGAGATCTTACTGACTTGGAAATTCTTGAGGCTCTCAACGAATGCATTCCAGTCTCAAAGCAGAGACGGATAGACCACCTCGTGGCACAGGACTTGAAACACCTAACGACAGTGCTGAATTAGCCGAGTCTGGCGACACATGGCTACCTCCTAATGCAAGTGACTTCAGCGCCCCCAAACGGGCAGCAAATCCAACAGCGCCCAATACCACTTCATCTCTGGAACACAAGTCTGCCTTGTTGGCAGTGAGTCCTAACTCAGCCCCAAAGGCCTCAACTCTAAGTATAGCTGCAGAGGACAACATTCTGCCAACGCTCTCACCACCTAAGATTAGGAAAAATCTGTCTCTGGTACAAGAGAAGTTGCCTGCATTAGCAGTCTTGACTGAGCCGGAGACAGCTCGAAGAGATCAAAACGAAAATCCAGCCCCAAATGAACACAGAGGGTCCTCTGGAGCTGGCTCAAGTGAACTGGCTCAAAAAACCAGGCCACAGAGAAGCTTGACTCTACCGTGCGTAAAAAATAACTTGCAGAAATTTAACATCGATCAAGAACCCTGGGACGGACTAAACGTGGCCAATAGACGCAGAAACTCACTGGACCTTCAAAGACCACATACCTCGCCTCGAACAACTTCTGGGCCCCTCTAGCTTGACTCACCTGGGAAAGGGAGAACCTCGTCCAGCACAGAGCCCAACATGGGAGCCCCCACGCCAATAAAAACGGACATGCTAACAATTATGTCTACAGTGACGATAGCTCTCGCCCCTTTTATGAAGTTGTATGAAGGGGTTAGTGACATGCTGAAAGACCATACATCAATACAAGCTACGTTACTGGCTAAACTGACTTTCCTAGAAGCTTACATTATGTCACAGGAGAGTAAGGAAGCCAGGCGGGCTCAAGAGGGGAAACCTGGCCCCTCGGGGGCCTCTCAAGACCAGCACCCTAAACTAGGGCTTAACAAAGAATCAGGAACTTAAACAGCTCCCATCGTTGATTTAACTAGGAGCCCGAGACGGAACCTCACAACAGTAAACGACAAAGAAAACGAAGCAGAAAAGCCTGAGATGAGGAAAACCTCACAACCATTAGAAGCTGTGTTTATCTTAAATAAGTCCAGTAAAGTGTTGCCTAAAGAAAGAGTCAAAATTGCAAAGAAGACCGGTAAAAGTGTTTCTTTAGAGGCATTGAAAAAATCGCCAAAAACAGATGAATTCGTGGAGCGCGATGCCTTGATGAATATGAGTACATACTCTAACGAGGACGTTTCCTTAGAAGTAAGGACCAACAAGTCAAGGAAAGAGTCGCAGACTGTCCAACGTAGATTGACCTCTACAACTGAGAATTTGAAACGATCAGACAAATCAGACAACGTTGGCAAAGAAGTAAGAAAACGACACAGAGTAGAGAGTGGGAACACAAATAGCAGGCATGAAAAACGTGAACACCTCGCCGACACAGTAAAACCTGCAAAAAACTGCAAAAAAGACAAGGGTTCCCTATTGCAATACCACAAGAGGCATGTGAAATCTCCCTCCCCACACAGAGTAAACAGAAGAAGTAGTAACTCCTATAGATCAACACCTGAGCTCCGCAAAAAACCCTTTTGGGCCATCGAAGCTTCATTACATCTCAAATACTGAAAAGTACAATAAAGTGCTTAAGAAAAAAGACGCTGCTAGATGGATAATGAAATTAGAACAGGTCAAGAGAAACGAAGATGAGGTTACGTTAAATCGTAGCTCAGTACTTGCTCTGTTCAGCTACATTCCATCACTACAATGTATAAGATCTGAGGACCTACTAATCGTTGACCTGAGCCATAAACAGGGGCAAGCTTTGGCCCACTTGTACATCGAATCCTCGTCATAAAATGCCAATTAAAAGAAGACTCTAATAAACTGTTAAGAATGGGATACGATCTAACAGAGTCATCTAGAAAGCTCACCTCAAGGCCAGGTACATCCTCATTTCCATGCGAGCCTGGCCCACGACAAACGCGAAACACAGAAGACAAAAAGCACCTTCATGAAAGAAAGTGGAAACACAAAGAAAACCCCAGGGGCACAAACGACGACAAAAGACCACAAAACCGTTGCAAGGAAAAGTCCTAACAAGATGGACCAGGAGGGCAAAACATCAAGTGCCCACTGGGGACTACGGAAACAGGGGCAATGTGGCTACGACCTCAAAAAGAATTCCATCTTTGACCCAGCACGAAACTTCAAGGACAAATCCTCATAGAAGAACTGAGAAATTACCCAAGAGTGTATCTCCTACCAAAAAAACTCTGTTGTAGAGCCTGTGGGCCTGGCTACCAAAGGCCTTACTAAAGCAGCAAAAAAGATAGCAACCCTTGACTCCGGAGCATGGAAACCGTCCTCAACCAAACTTAAAGATACATACAAAAGAAATAAAGCTATGCCCTTGGAACACAAGGGGTCACGGCCACCTCACAGCGCCTAGCGACGTAAAACTGGCAGAATTTGACATCCTCTGTCTACAAGAGACTTGGCTGATCGAACTTCCTTCACTCGATGGCTATGAAGTTTTTCTAGCCCCTGTAAAAAAGGGCCACTTGGGGCGACCGCCGGCGGGAATTCTGACAGCCATACGCTATGATTGCGGTATGTCGCATGCAAAAGTACTGATAAGAAACCAATCTTTGTTAATAATTAGAGCAGAGCTGACAAAGGCAAAATCGACAATAGTAATCATGAACATTTACTGGAATCCATCTTCATCTGACTCCAATAACTTCCTTGGGATGATCGAACAAGCCATCGACGAGATGACAGCAGTACACCAGGCCTCTCGTCTACTGCTTTGTGGAGACATCAATGCCTCTTGCCGCCAGGAAAAACACAAAGAACAATCAAGCCACAACACCTCCGCATTAGTCTCAAGAGGAAAAGCTTGGGTAAACTTGATTAGGCGAGTTGCCTAACATGAGAGAGGTGTTACCTAATGAAAACATCTTGCCAACATGTGAAAGAGGTTTATCTAACGCAACGATTGACTAGATATTCGCTTCTGACCACTTAGCAAAATCAATTACGGCATTTGAGGTGATACGAACCACCATGAGCGACCACAATTTGCTGTACGTCACCTGGCCAAAACACAACCCGAGTACAAAGTCAATCGTTCACTTGGAGACACATTCCCAAGGCTCTAAGCTAAAAATGTCAGTAAAAGCAATTAAAGATCTAAAGCTCAAATACCTCGCTCAAGAACCTTGCTCAGCCGTAAACCAGATTGATTATCTACCATTGCTTGAGATTTACAAAAAGAAGAGGGGTCCAAAAAAAATCGCTGGGCCCAGAAAACATGTGTTTGACAAAATTCTGATGGAAAAAAGAAAAGAGATAAGAAAAGTGAAGAGGGCAGCTCTATTTTTGGGCCCCATAAAGACAAATCAGTCGGTGATTGAAGCTACCAGGTTATACAAATCATGGCTTAAACATCATCGGATGACGTTATACCAGCAAGATGCAGAGGCAATCCAAATCGCCATACGGGGAAACAAAAGCCGTGAATTCTGGTCACTTTTAAATTCAACTGCATCAAAAGACGAAGTATCCATATTAAACAACATAGGAGAATCTGTATGGGTAAACTTTTTCAAAACTCTGTTTGCACTGCCAGAGACATCCGGGAAAGTGAATAATAATCTAGAACTAGCTGGATCACCCTGGACGACTGTGACGACATAATTCGTCACATCAAGTCTCTTAAGAACTCTAGAGCTACCGGACCAGACAGGATCACAAACCTCAAGGCACACCTAGAGGAGTGGGCAGCACTCTTGAGTGAAATTTACCAAAGATGTGCAAAATTGAAATCAGTCCTGCCATCATGGAAGTCTGCAACAGTAGTGCCAATTTACAAAAAAGGAAACAAGAGCGATCTGGAAAAATACCACCCGATCGCCCTGTTAGACTATATTGGCAAAGTGTTCGGGTCCCTTCTCTTAAACGAATTCAAAGCGTGGGCGAAGTCGGCGTCATGTGAGGATTGCCTGCAAACGGGGTTTAAGAAATTCCGACGCAAAGGGGCGTCAAACAGGGATGTCCTCTGGCCCTGGCTTTGTTCCTAGCATTCCTTGGCGACATTAAAAACTCAGATGCGACCGTTCGAAGTTTCCCCACCTAAAATAGGTAAAACCCAAGTAGGTAGACTCTTGTACGCAGACGATGTGATACTCCTCGACTACATGCCAATAGGGCTGCAACGTCAACTCAGCAACCTCCAGGCATACATGGAAAGAAACAACTTGGAGATCAATGAAAACAAAACAAACTCATGTCTGTGTCCATAAATTCAAGAAACACCATAAAAACAAAACTAGTTCTGAACGAAAGTCGGATAGACAATGTGGTGGAGTTCAGATACTTGGGAGTTATCCTGGATAACTCTAAAAACGAGATAGGTATGCAAACCTTTCTGAAAGAAAAAAACAGAAAACTAACGGCACAAGGCAGAGCTATCGACAGGAAATTTGGACGATTTTCCCTGATTCCTATGATAAACTTTTACAAAATGAAGGTAGTGCCAACACTAGCATACGGCGCAGACACAATGCCAAACATCCAACATCTTTATGGCCAACTTTGGAGGCAAACGTTTGGTGAAAAATCTTGGGTCTTCCAAACTGTGTCTCAATAGCCTGCATTAGCACATAACTTGGTCTACTCTCCCTTGAAGCCTCGGTCAGATGCAACTCCTTGATGCTTTACCGCAAATGCCAGCTTGCGGACAAACCTTCAGTTTATACCTTGATTTTACAAGAAATTAATGATTCAAGTTGTAAGATGTTAAACAGATGGTCAAAATGGAACCTAGAAATCTTAAAGGAGGTTGCAGCCGGCGTACAGACTCTTAACACCAACCCAGTGAAGGTCTTGAATAAAGTGAAAGAGCTCGACTGGATTAAGACTGGAGTGAAAGCTGCATCTAACAAATTGACGAGCCACCTGCCTTTGAATCCTCAAAAACTGAATGAGCTGCAACCATTCATAAAACAGTTACCATGTAAGCAAGTGAGGACCCTGTTATTGAGAGCAAGACTGAATTTGTTACACACTAATGAAATTCTCTCTATTCGGACACTCGCCATAACCAATGGCTGCAGATTCTGTGGCCTACCTGATGTAGTGGAATCCATCCGTCACTTGCTTCTTTCCTATCCAGGTTCCTTGAGGATAAGATCACTCTACTTGAGGCACGTATTTTTGGACTTTGTGCTACGGGACGAAGACCTCTGCTGGGCAAGGATGATGGCAGGGGAAAAGACTTTGTGGTTGCTGGCAACACACAACATCCTATACCACATCCAAAAAGCCTTTCCGGCGCTAACAGAACTGATGACAAAGTGTAATTTATCAACGACTGCCATAAAATAGAGCGCCGGGTGTTGCTAGCTCCTCGCCTTAGTTAGTCCCCTTAAATTTCTCTTCAATAGACCTGTGAATTTGAGCATACTTTTACAATTCTTCGTTTTCACTTTCTACTGTTACTTTCTTTTGTAAAAATCTTAAGGATTAAAATACAAATAAAAATTAAAATTAAAAAAAATGCAGTCTAGCCAACGTTTTACCAGCAGCAAGTGCATGCATTAGACACAAAGCAAATATGCATTCCACATGAAGAACACATACACTAGGTCAAATATGCATTTATACAAGAACAATATTAACATAGCAACCACAAAACATGAAGAACACTAACAGAACCAATGTATAAGCTGAATGTAACATGAACTTTTATAACTGAAGGGTAAGCTCATGTATAGGTGGAAGGACTAAAGAGCTAATAATACTTGGAACAAGTGGGAAGGCGTCCTGCCACTTCCTTTTGGGCCGTTTACCTACGTGTTTTGGTAAAGGCTAAATTCTTTCACATGTTAAATATGTCAGTGGCTTTTTTATTTGGCTGACTGTCATAGGTATTCTAAAAAGACGAGCAAGAAAAGCCCTTCAAGAGTGCATCATAGCATGCTTTTATTATTTTGCTAATGCTAATAGGTGTACAAACATATTTTACACATTTAGAATTTTTCAAGAAATACTGCTATTTCATAGTATACATTTTAGATCAAAATACATTCATTTTGTTTTAGAAATGTATTAAAAAAGAAAGAGTGATTGTTAAACATTATTGTGGCAGACATTCAGCAAATACAACATATCTAACACATTACACATATAAGAGTCACCATCAATCATGTTTTTTTGTGTCTTGGGTGTCTTGGGTGGATCATATATGCAAGACAGCATGGAGTCTGTGAGCTCTAAAAGAGACAGGGACCTAGTCGTTGGTCATGAACGGCACGCAAATATAGCTCACTAACAGAGAAACCAAAGTGTAAT
Source organism: Ambystoma mexicanum (assembly GCF_040938575.1). Taxonomy (NCBI): domain Eukaryota; kingdom Metazoa; phylum Chordata; class Amphibia; order Caudata; family Ambystomatidae; genus Ambystoma; species Ambystoma mexicanum. The sequence continues at coordinate 307,669,902 of NC_090941.1, forward strand.
AGGAAAGCCATCTTCTTAAAAATGGAAGTCAGAGCATGCTTTAAATAGACCAAAGCCTCAAGGCTTCGCGAGAACTCACAAAGCTGAATCCACAGAAATACAGAGCTGTGCGGAGGGAGGGAGATAGGGAGGATGGGAATGGCAGAATGAAGGCAGGAGATAGCAGTTCACAAGACGCAAGCATGATACTCCTAAATTCATTAAAGGTTTATTTTAATACAACCAGTCTTTGTTTACCAGGTGCAATAAAATAGTAAACCAACAAACTGCATGAAGAATAACTCAAGAGTCTCTGGTGGAAACAGAAAACATTAGCTGAAATCCCAATAAATAGGATCTAATTGCATTTCATTCACAGTCCTCTAACATGTGAATTATAACTGGAGAATACTGGATATTCATTAAAAGCCAGCATAAGTTAGGACACCTGCAAGTAAAAGTAAATGCAGATATAAGCTGCCTTGCAAGGTGAAGTACAAAGTAATTGCCCTGTCTAATGTTCTGAGGATGCGGGATGGTATCTTCTTCAAATGAGCAGAGGACCATCCATGGGCCTCTCTCTCCCTACACCACATCTGGCACATATCGTGACAACCTGTCAAGTGTCCAAAGTTGGTTAGTACAATGCCAACTTATGAACATCCTTTATGTCCTGCCGCCCTTCGATTCATATGCCAACCAATCCCCCAACGAAGAGATGATGTAGTTTTACTTTTATCACAATACAGGTGGTCTTGGTGGGGTTGTCAGATAGGACTGGCCCAATTAAATGCTTAACACATATGTGATTATAATTTTATAACACGCTTACTAGGGGACACGTTTCTAAGCGCGAGACCGGTATTCAAACCTGTGTTGCTATGCGTTGTCTTGCTTCCAAGAAAAACGTTTTGCCCTTGAGCTATCCTCCATACCTATTAACCAATCCCCGATCCCAGTAGTTTTTTAACTATGATTATGTTATGATGTCGGTGATGAAGCAGTCTTACAGCCTCATCACGAGTTTGCTGGTAACTCTTAAATGCCTCGGTAATGCTATTACTGCTGCATTTAAGGGTCTGCCAAATCACAGGTTTGGCAGCATTTACCCCCAGCTCTTAGCTGGGGGTAAATGCTGGCCCACCCACAGGCACTGCCAGCAAGATAAAGCACAGTGAAAAGAATAAATACACAGGTGCAGCCTGCAAGAACCAGTGTCCGGATTGCAAAGAGACACACAGTAGAGGAGAATGTCGGAGGAAAACATCACCAGCACAGTGCCTGCAAGACGTTTGGAGGCATATTCACAGGGTCAAGGGTGAGACTACCCCATGGTACCTACCCCATGGGATCGACCTCAGAGACACAGGTAACCTGCAGCCCTGGTGGGTCCGATGGATGAAGGACTTCAAGGTGTATGTGGGGGCAATGGGCCCTATGGATGAGGAAAGAAAAAAGAACATCCTTACCTCGGCAGTAGGAGCTGCTGTCAGAGACATCGTCTATGAACTGTTTGACGAGGAAAAGGCAACGTACCAGGACATTTAAGAGGCTCTTGACACTTATTTCGCCCCACACACCAACGTGGACTACGTGAGATACATCTTCCACACAACCATGCAAGAGAAAGGGGAAACCATGGACAACTATGTTATGAGACTGCGTGTCTGCATGAAATACTGTGCTTTCCACTGATATTCAAATGACGAAGCTTTACGCTCCCAGCTCATCGTAGGGTGTGGATCTGTTGAATTCAAATGGGAATTGCTCCAGAAACAGAGGACCCTCGACGAAATATTAGCAATGGCTCACACTGGCTCAGCAGTCACACAACAGGTGGTCGGCTTAGGATGGGTGAAGATATCATCGGACACCAAAGATCAGGAGAATATTAGAAAATGTGCACCAGCTCAGCATGACAATATTGCACAGAGTAAAGGTTATCATGTTCAGGATCCCAAACAGAGCTTAGCACAGGATCCCTATTACGTTCTACATGAAGTGTTATATTTAACACATGTGCATATAAAACAGTATAGAAATTAGATGTACAGAACTGGGGTACACAATGTTCAGCTCAGCTAGGACTGCTAACAAAGTCCAGAATATTGTTAAGGAAGATGTCCCTAGGCTCAGAAGGGCTTATTACACACCAAAGAAGGACACAGTAGCAACAAATAGTGATACAATGTATAGCCTATGCATGAGTGCAAAGTTCACATTTAAAAGTCCCTTATAAATCGGTGAAGGTCTCTAAAGTTCCAGGGCTTGGTGATGTACACCTGGGACTCTAGGAGGACTTAGAATAATGCCATAGTCCAGGTAGGTACCTTGCAGTCTCACGAAGGCGTTCCAGTGTTGAGCACAGTGCCCATAGGAAACCGGAAAAGCCAGGTAAATTTCAATTTCTGTTCACTGGTACCGAGAATAATGACATCGGCCCCAGGAAACACTAGTGGAGGCTCTGAAGATAGATTCAGTGGGGTGTTAGAGCCCCCAGCACCCCCAGGATTAGAAAAGCAAAGCAGGATTACACTCCCAATGTTATCCAATGGGACAATGCAATAGAAAGGGATCTGCAGAAACCAACAACCATAGACCACAGAGACCTTTGCGATGGAGTGTATTGAATTTTCCTCCAATCCAGGACCCAGAGGTAAGTACATACATCGTTTTCTTCCAAAAAGTCAGTTCTCAGCATGAGAAACAACCTGGTAAGTAACAACTTATTTTAAAAGGTTGAAATTAAGGCTCCAGTCACCTAGGGATTGGCACCCTAAGCTAATGACGACCCTAATTACCAAAAAGAAGAACAATCGTCCTTTACAGGAGTAAGCATCACCACCCAGAAGTGGAATTCACAACAGAGATTGCTCCAGAAGAACAGAGGAACCTGCACATAGCATATCTCAGAGGGTCAGCATAGAAATATGGTCGGAACAACAGCAAAAACAACACCTCTAGCGGGGCCATGGTGGTGGCAATGGGAGATGGGCCAGGCAAGCAGATCTGGCACCTTTCCAGGTGGTGACATCTTCCAAAATCAAGATGGAATGCTGTGGCGGGAAACAGTGCTAAGATATGGCAAAAGGCCCAGAAAAGGGCCCCAGTATGGAATGCTTGGCAAAACCATATGAGCAAGACCAAAAGCAGGATGAAGAAACTTGGGAAGATACGCCCAGGACACTGCATCCAGAGAGTATGGCCAGAAGAGGGGCTAAAATGCAGCAAGTTCATGAAACAGCTGAAAATCATTGAGTATGTGAGCAGGCTTGCTTGCCTTCCAAAAATCCAGCCGTAGTGAGCTTAGGAACAGGGTTTCCTATACAGAGGCTGGCATCTGTCAGGCCACCAATCCCATTGAAGCATTTAAAACAAAGGTTTTGGTAGCCTGCCAATCATATTGGTCTCAGAAACCGCTGCAGGTAGTTTAGTGGCCTGCCGAGGGCAATGAACTGGTCTATACTAGTCCAAACCTCCATGAAGGCTGCCATCTTGGACTCACAAAGAGCCCACATGGGCATAACAGCCATTGTACGGCCTGCCACAAGGTGTCTTTGAATAAAGGATGCCCCTAAAACAAAATGCTACCATAAAGGTACATTGGGCTACTAATGAAACAATTCGGCGTACACCCCTGGTGAAGCCAAAACTAAATATTAGCTGCCACCATCCTACCCTGTAAAATGAATATAGAGTGATAAAATCACCCTAGGGCAAAAATGGGACCTGAGAGACGCCCGTAGGACAGGACAACCTATGGGTGACCGAATACCATACACTTTAAGCATGGATAAAGAGATTTATTGGCACATGCACTTCAGCTGAAGTCTCGCTGACTGCCAAATACATTTCTTTTAAACAAAATAAAGAGGGGAAAACAAAAAGAGTAGGGTCCCATAAAATGACACTGCAGAGCACCAATAATGGAATTCTTCCCTAACAATGGTGTAATGATATATTATCAGCAGACTTTAATGGTGAAATGTTCTAAAATTCAAATGTTAAATGTATGTTGCTACTTTATAACCTTTACTAAAGCATTTAGCAGACTAAATGTCAATCTGCTTGGAGCACACTAAAAGGACAGGGGATCTTGGTGCTTCTTGGAGCGTACAATAGGAGGGACAGCATGATTCGATGTCACAAACTAAGAGAGATCTTCCGTTATCATAAAGCCCCTCCGAATCCAGTCCGATTTGGCCCCTAATATGGAGTCAAACCCCAGTCTGGATCTTAGCGCAAGTTCCGCAGTCACAGTATTAGGCAACTGCAGATAGCCCGCACTTTCAATGTCTGCAGTAGTAATATATTTTAAGCTAGGAATACCCTTCATCTCGGAAAGAATTCCAGATCGATTCAGGGGAGGTTTATCTCCATTGTTAGGGGTAGCATGTGATAGGAAATCGTCAAATCTTGTAATGTCTCCTTCAGTTTGTCAGTTTTTTGGGACATAATTCGGTTCGTGCCTGAGGAGCTGGTGACAGAAACTTCCATCTTTGTTTCTCTGCTTTGGTTGCCTGGACAAGAATTGACTTTTCGACTGCTGGAAAGCACTGCCTAGGCTAATCAGGTACCTCACTTTTAGGTTGTTGGCCAAGGTCAGTACAGGCAACGCTTTGCCCCCCTGGTGCACTAGAACCATTTGTATTGTTGCGCACCTCTTTATGAGTCAATTTAAGAACAATAGGTGAAATCTTTAGGGGCAATTTATTAGGCATTATTTTATTCCCTTTTAGGCAAATAGGGGCTATCTTCAGTGGCGGTTTAGGTGGTTCGGTTTGACTCGCCACTGTGATTTTGCCAATTTCCGGCTCTTTTTCCTGAGAGTCAGAGGAGCTCGAGGTTGCACGGGGCTAACCCCCCGTGCAGCCGTGGGCCCGAGGCCGGCCGCCCACAGAGCTTTTCTGCTCCCTATCAGAGCTAGCATTCCATCTGCACACATAAACATTCCATCTTACATTCACAGTGACCAGCAGGTCAGGAACCAAATCCCAGCATATTTCATTGGTTGGAACTGAAGTGGGAGAATGGGACAAAAGACTCCCACCAATCCCCTCACACCCCTGGCCTAGAGGATCGCAGCCCAGACACTCGCCACGAGAGGAAGATGCCTATCTACCAGACAACCAAATACCCTACGGATGTGCCCACCAGCCTGCCCACCAGCCTGCCCTGCCCAAGCCGACACCTGCGGCATGGATGAACTCGACTGAACCATTCAACAGTAAATAAACACATCGTTAGAGATGCCATGACGACCTAGCCAACGGTCAGAGCACCCGTGCAACCATGCACACTGGACACTCCCACACCAATCCACACGAAGAACATATTCAGTGCTATGACGTAGGTGACGGACACACCCACTGACGCGCATCTTTATTATTTTTCACATAGGTTTTTCAAAATGCAGAAACGCAAGACGCACAAAGAACTCATCTAAAATGCTTGCTGACGCTTCTCCTAACCCATGCATTGCGATGAGAAATGCAACGAAGACATGATACTGGAGATGAAGCAATATGATACCGTAACTTAAAGTGCCGTGCATCAAACATCCCCACCTATGCACCAGGCCCAAGTAGGCCGCAAGCAAGAGCCTCCACGAACATTGAACGAGCAAGAGTACAATTGCTGACCCTGCAGAACGAGCCCAGCGAGAACTGACAGCCAAGGGGGCAATGTTGCAACTCGCATGCCACAAGCCGAAGCCAAGGTCACACCTGCAAACTAAGCCAGACACGCAGAGGCAAATACAATTTTAAATGTGCAGAATTCTGCCTCAACCACGGTCTCTCCTCACGTGACCAAGCCGAACCTGACAGGGTGCCAGACCCAGGAGGGAGAAGTCGCCTGGGTCCCACGTTTTGAGACACAGGCTGCAACAATGAAATGACCCAATGGACACCTACGGCGGTGGGAATAGTCTGCTCTCAAGCATATGAGCAAATCCACGTATTGTCTGCACAAACACATAGTTACATATTGTTGCAAATGACAGGTACACCGCGAGCTGGGAACAACGATGGTCCCAGGCTGGGGGGCTCGCGAGTGGACCAATCAGAACATGGGGCACTCATCACTGACGCCATTAACATTAGCCAATCATCAGGGGTCTTCGTGTAACAATTTTCATGTATCTAATAGAAGGGACAACCCAAGTATACCACCTGACTGACCCTTAACCACTAACAATCTCCTCTATACATGTGCTATACTAACTCTACCACTCGAGGAACCAATCCAGAGTGGCGATAGGTTTTTTGCTAACTTTCCCAGGTGATGCAAGTAGCACGTCATACTGAGGCAAAAAGGGCCTGCGAGCCCCACGAATTTCAAGAGTCAGGACGGACGCGTACGATCCTAGACCCATCCCTGCCGTTGTTTAATAAACAGCAGAACCACCTTGCTTCTTGTGTGTATCTCATACTCATTTTTGGGATACGCGGGAGGAGTTGGGCCTCCCTGCCCGGAGGTCCGCGGACGGCCCAGCTGACCCCGGGAGAATTCCCCCCCGACAAGTTGGAGCACTGCTGAGATATGTTTAAGATCTGCTTTTATTTTATTTTTCCAAGTGCTCTCGTTGCGAGGAGGCCCGGCGGTGCGGCCCCCTCTGCCGCTGCCCCCTTTTGAGGACTACAGGACCATCGCGGAACTGCGAGAAGACCGGACAGCGCAATCCGGATATTGGCCTTCGGGAGCCGGTTGAGAAGTATCCCGCCCGCGGTTGGCGGGTGTCCAGACGTGGTCCAGACGAGGGGAGGTGGCGAGCCGCTTGGAGGGGTGCACACAGTCGAGCGGCCCCGCATCAAGAGAACTTGGTGAGTATGCCACGCCCAACAAGCAATGTGAAATTGTGAGGGAGGGGGGAGGAATAGAATACGGGAGGTGGGAGGTGTCACACAGGTGCGCGGCGAAGGTTTGATAAATTAGTGTTGACGGTGAAGTGAATGGTAGCTGGACAAGTGCGAGAGCAGTCCGCTACATTACGAAAGAGGAGGGGGCGGAGCACGAAACATCACGTGCGTCCGCTCGTAGACACTGATTGGCGTAGGTCGTGACCACCTGTAAGGGCATGTGTGTGTGCGGTTTCCTACGATTTGGTGATTATTGATAAATGAGTAGATGAGGATCCCTATTGATCGAGCAGAAAACTCGATAGATAGATGATGTTTCCCTGTAGGCGGTAGCTAGCTGGTTGCCTAATACGGAAGATAATTGGCTGGTTAAGCCCTCCTGTCGAGGGGCGTATCACACGCGAGGCGACGCAGCGTGCGCAGTCTGATTATATTGTTGATTACCTTGTTCCAGGCGTGACAAGAGGACAGCTGTGGGGTTAACGGGGGTAGATTGCAAACTTATTTAAACTTTTAAAAACATGTAAAGAATTTACTAGTAGTTTTGGAAGAGGTCGGTGACGTCACCAGTAGGGCTTTCATAGGATATCTCGAACACAAGGCATTTTTTGGAGAGTGGTGGGGAAGAGAATAATGGTAAGGGAGTGGAGACGAAGATAAACGGTAACAAGTAGATCGGGGCAAGGTGAAGAGGGGACGTGGCAGCGCACGGAGAACGCCAGCCACGACAAGTGAAGAAAGAGGAGGAGGGGTAAAATAAAGTGGGACGGCTGTATAAGAACGTCACACAGGGCACGCAGCCGCAGGGGGCTACGTGCGCCTCGGCCGTAGGGGGCCGTAACGGTGTTCGGTAAAGGAAGAAAAGAGAGAAAAGAATATACAAATGCAAATGCTATATTTTACTATTTTGTTTTAGCGGACAATCGCAAGTCCCCAAAATTACGGGGCCAGGTAAAGATCTGAAATTGTATAGCGTACACTATTAGCAAGATAACCGCTACCATATAGAGGGAGGATAACAATTGAAGTGCTACTATGTCATACGGGACAGGATCGGGAGGGTGGGGGAACACCCTCACTACTCCGCTACGGCATATATGTAAAACACTGTCACCCCATAGGGAGAAACTGATCAAATACAGCATAGAATGGACACAGGGGACGGACAACAAAATGACAACACCATGGCCGCCTAATGGCAGTTTCGATCCATATACCCAACACTCACTATTAACCCATCTGCATAACACATACAAGGGGAAGAAGTTGACACACCACGTGGAGGTGTTTAACTTATGGAGGATGTTCCCGGGGTCCCGACCAGGACCAAACGGAATGTTCACTGTGGGGGAAACCAAGGAAGAGAAGAAGATTAAGGAGGAAGAAGAGAATGGGGAAAAAGAGAGTGAAGACACACAGAACACGGGGAACGGACAAGAGGGAGGAGAAAAGAGTCACAACATAAACGAAAAGGAAATAAAAAAGGAACCGAGCGACGACATGCCCCTCGCGAAGGTAGTGAAAAAAGAGGAAGGGGGGTTATATCCTTTAACGGAACTACGAGAAATAGTGAGAACAATTAAGGGCAGCTGAGGGGTACTCGAACCCGGCATACAGCCCGCCACCATATACAGTTATAGACCGACTTATACGAAGATGCCCACAGGGGAGGGGAGGACTAGCGAAGAACAAATCGCAGCAATAGGACATGATGAGTGGGTAGCTGCGCAGGTATTATTAAAATTACGAGGTTCATTAACAGGAGAAGAGAAGGAGGTAGTAAGGAAAATGGACGAGGATAATGACAGAAAGAGCGAAATGAAAGGGGAGGGGGGAAAAAGAAAGGAGGGAGAGCTGTCACGACAAAAGGAAGAGATTTTGGAGGAACGATTAGCAGAATTAAGGGATGAGCAAAATGCACTGATCAAGCAACTCGAGAGAGAGGAAAGAGAGAGAGCATGGGAAAGGAAAGAAAGTAAGAATGAGTTGGGAAAAATGAGGGAACGAACTGAGGAGCGAAAGAGAGAAGCTGAAAGGGTAAAGGCAGTAGCAGAAAGGGTATCCAGAGCAGCACTGCGTGACAAGAAAAGAGAGGAAGAAGAGAAAGAAAAAGAAATAGAAATATTGAAGAGGAGAATACTATCAGAAACGACAAAGAAATACGAAGGAGGGAGGATGATAGAGAGCATATTAGAGCGGGAAAGAGAGAGATGGGAAAGGAAGAGAGAAGAGGAAAGGATATTGGAAAAGATGAGTAGTGAAGAAATGGAGGAATTAATAAAGAAAAGAGAGGAAATTGGTAGAGAAATAGCAGAGAAAAGAGAAGGGGAAAGAGAAGATAGGAGAGGGGAGAGTGAAGTAAGGAGATATGTACGCAGAGACACAGAAGTAGCAACAACATCAGCACAAAGGGGAGCAATTGGTAAAGAAGAAACGGGAGGAACGGATCTAATAGACTTAAAAACAGTAACGATTAGGGGGAAAAAGACAGATTGGGGGTTGTCGCTCCTGGATGACTTTTGTAGTGAGGAAGAAGAAGGAATGGAGAAGGAAGGAAGAAATAGGGAAAGGGAAAGCCTAGATAAATTGTACATCACCCGGACAAACAGGGAATCACCATGGGCCTGCAGGAGAAAGGAAGAACTGGGGGGAAGTGACGGGGAAGAGCAAGGAATGGCGGGAAGGCAAACACGGGCAGCTACACCCTCATCATCCCGTCCAACATGCTCCACCACCCCACACTCATCCCGTGCAACATGCCCACCTACACCCGCACCCGCCCCTCATGAACACACACCCTATGCAGGTAGGCTTAGAGACCTCCCTGGACGCAGGCAGGAAGAACAAATACACACGCCCACATTAAATAAAGGAAATGATAAAAGAAGGGGTAGAGATGGAGGAGAAACAGTTACGAGCAAGGGAAATATGGACACAACAGACGATGTAGACGATACGGAAGAAGAGGAGGGGTACACGGACTCGACTTTGGGGAACCCAGGGGGTCAAACAGGACACAACCTAATGCCACTTCTGGAGAGGGGAGGGGTTAGACCACAATACGTCCCTTGGAAGCATGCAGACAAGGAAAATATAAAGTGCAGGCTCCCATCATTAAGTGGAGGTGCGGGAAAATGGATATATGAAATGGAAAAACACACCGCAGGACAGAAGCTGGCAGTAGGAGATGTAAAGGGCCTCCTAATATCAATATTGGGGGATGCAGCAGATGACATCTGGAAGAGAGCAGGCCTCCCCGGAGTCACAATAACAAACACATCACACGATGGGCACCATTCGCAAACTGCAGAATGTATTATGGCAAGCGCTGAGGGTACAGTACCCAGACACATCAGACATAGGAGCAATTACATCACGCAAGATGCGTGAGAACGAAGATCCTGTTGATTATATCCAGGAAATTCAAGAGAAGTGGCGTATGGAAACTAGAGAACAATGGGACAAAACACCAGCAATATTCTATCATATACTAATACAAAGGCTCCCAGAAGCAGTGCAGAAACAACTGAAGAAAGTAGTGGGGATGGAAGCAAAAGCATGGCCAGAAATACAACTGACGATAGTACATCATTGTAGGACATGGCAAGAAAAGATGAAACAAAAGGAAGAGGATAGAAAAGCGGAAGAGGCTAAATTGGTGCAGAAAAAACTTACTAAATACACGATGGAAGGTTCACTAATAACTACACCTACAACAATGACCCAAAACCCCACACAAGTAGTGGCTGCACAAGATCCCTCCCAAATACAATCACCACAGATTGTAGCACAACAGCCGCCCCCCCCCCATATACGACTAACATGGGAGGAGGATACTCAACACCAGGAGCTGGATATTATAATTATAACAGGGGAAGGGGAGGAATGATGAGGGGGAGGGGATACGGCTAAAACACACAGCAGCAAGGGGGAGGATTCAGAAATTTCTACCCCTCCGGGCAACCAGTATACCAGGACAATTCAGGGAGTTTTCCATGGCAGACCAGGGAACCACCGGTATGTTGGATTTGTGGATTACTAGGGCACATGTCACGCACATGTAGAATGCGACCCGGCACACCAGCATGGGGAGAACAGGGACAACAAGGGCCTACAAGGGAACAGCAGGGCCACCAACAACAGCAGGCACTGCTGCCGGGAAATGTGCAGCAACAACTAGCAACACAACAACAGCCACAGACATATTCACCACCACAACAACAGGTAGCAATAACACAACAACATCAAGTGCAGCAAGTACAGCAACCCGCTCAAATTCAAGACCATAAAATAACCTCTACCAATACACAGCTACAGCAAACACAACTGGGAAGGGTGACGGTCCTGGGACACAACCCTTATACCGGAAGTGGTCAATCATTATACCCATAATAGGACAGCCTACAGACGGCCTTGGTGTGTCCCATCCTGTCGGTAACACCTAATAGTGCGGAGGAACCACGCATAGAGGTAACGATAGGTGACAAAAAATTATCATTCCTTGTTGACACCGGGGCGACCCGGTCTTGCATAAGAGAAGGTAAATTTAAGATGTCAGGTGAGGCCATGAACACCCAAGGATTCTCTGGGGCTAGGGGGTTGGTTCCCTTTACTGATAACATTCCCTTATCGATAGGGGATTATGACATGTCCGTCCCGCTTTTATATTCAAGGGACTCACCAGTAAACATACTTGGGAGAGACATAATGAGCAGGTTGAATATGACAATCTCCTTTACGGAGGACGGTATAATTTGTTCCACTCCTGGAATAAACATGCTCACTGCACGGCAAATTATGCAAGCATACTGTGGACAGACAGTGATTAGGGCTGAGCCAGTAGATGGCGAACTGTTTCAGTACGGAACAGACATGGCATTCGCATGGATGCCAGGAATAGAAGGAAAGATCTGGAGGAGGCCAACAGCCTATTTGTTTAGACCAGAAACACCAGCCAATGAACCAGAAGGAAAGGTGATTTCAGTGAGCATGGAGAGCATTATAGCAACTGCTGATTATATCGCAGTACATGCCCAAGACAGGGAAGGAAGAGCATGGAGGGCAGTGATAGCCCTAGCTGAGGGATGCAGGCTCAACCAGGTGTCAGACGAGGAGCTCTTTTCAGAAGAAAAGGAAGAGGGTGAAATGGTATTTATGATGAGTGTAGATATATGGCTAAGAGTGACATACAAACAAGTGGCACAGAAAATTGCAATGGCACTTGAGGCACCCACATCCACCCCAGTTCCTTTTTTTGAGGAGGATATGGCAAAAGTCCCAACATCATTATGGACTACTAGTCCCTATGACGTGGGCTGCATAAAAAGTATAGGGGGAGTAAGAATAAAATTGAAAAAAGGTGCAATACTCCCTAGAGTGAAGCAATACCCACTATCAAAAGAGGCAGATGAGGGCATATATGAAACAATAACAGCCCTTATAAATAATGGCATATTGGTACCATCAGAATCACCATGTAACACAGCCTTATATCCAGTGCGCAAAGCTAAAGGAGGGTCTTGGCATTTCATCCAGGACCTCAGGCCCTTGAACAACATAGTGGAAGCAGAATACCCCATAGCAGCAAACCCAGCCACAATATTGTGTGGCATTCCAGCAGAGGCATCACGATTTACAGTAATTGACCTCAAAAATGCCTTTTTCTCAATACCCCTGCATCCAGATTCACAAGATCTAACAAGCTTCACGTACAGAAACACAAAATGGAAACACACCAGATTGCCACAAGGGTACTGCGAGTCACCCTCAATTTTCAACAGAGTAATACAGATGGACTTGGGAAACATTGAATTGGAAAGCACAGTGTTGCAGTATGTTGACGATATAATAATTTGCAGCACAAGCGAAAAAAAATGCAGGGAGGATTCATTGAAGATGCTGACAATATTGGCTGAAAAGGGTTACAAGGTAGACAAAGAAAAGTTACAGTACTGTCAGGAACAGGTACTATACATTGGTCAGCTGATATCCCAATACGGAAGAAAGATTGCACCACAAAGAGCACAGGCTATATCAAAAACGCCATTGCCACAAACAGTGAGAGAACTACAGCAGTTTCTGGGCTTGTGCAACTACTGTAGAGCATGGGTATTTCATTACAGCTCATACATAGGACCCCTACTTGAAGCATTAAGAGAAGCTAACAAAGGGGAGAAAAAATTGGGGTGGACAATGGAAATGAAAGAGGCCTTTGCTGAACTGAAAGACGCAATATCAACTGCTCCGGTACTGGCCACCCCAGATTATGAACGACAATTCTTTATATTTTCACATTGCGACTCAGCAGTAATGAAAGCAGTGTTGGCTCAAAAAACAAGCATGGGATACAAACCAGCAGCATTTTACAGCGGTCACTTGGATCCTGTTATGTTAGGTAATTTCCCTTGCGAACAAGGTCTCGCCGCAGCTGCCTTTGCGGTAGAGAAATCATCATCTATTACAATGGGGTGCCCAACCACACTATTTGTGGAACATGCACTATTTGCAATATTGAACAAGCCTAAATCCACACTAACCACGCAGAGGGCGTCAGGTTATGAGATCATCTTATCTAGACCAGAACAGATACAGAACCAAGTGCAAGGGTTGCTGGGAGGCAGTGCAGGTGTGCAACTGGGCGGGCGCAGACCTGGGCGTGAAATCAGAGGGTAGCCAGGTGACCAGTGCAATATCAGACAGATAAGGAGTCTTGCAAGGAGTAGCATGAATGGTGTAATAGGAGAATGTTGAGAGAGCCATCAGGTTAATACACATTCTACACACAAAGTATTGTGCCAATCTATTGATTTATGAATCAAATGTCTTCCCATGTGTGAAATTGGCACTGCCATTCATTCTACAGCCATTGTATCTCAGAGGTACATCCTTTTCTGCAGGATAATGGCAAAATGGTGGTGTTTTAAAACTATTACACAAAGTTATTTCACTGGTTAGTATGGGCCTCTGTGTATGTCAGTTTTGAAAATTCTTTGGGTACCTTATCAATCGTGTTTTGCAAGGCCATGCATTTGCTTTTTCCTAGTTCCTGGAGTCCTATTTCTTCTCTCTGTCACTTTTATATCTTTATGAAACCATTCAGAGTCTGATGTGATCATCTCTATGCTTAAGAACTGAGAATATGCCTGCTCCTTTTTGTGGGTACGGGTTGATGATCCAGTACATTGGGGGAGTAGTTATTCACATAAGCCTTTCAGATACTCAGATAATCAGTCTACAATTCATATTCTGAACTGTCACATCAAACGTAGAGATTGGTCAAACTCATACCTTGATGTGACAGTTCAGAATACAGAGAGTACACAAATATAGTGAAAGTACATGGATACAAACAAGCTTGTCTAATTCTCCATCTGTAACCCCTCTGACTTTGAGGCTTCAAGGATCATATTAGATCCTAGAACATCTCATACTATCTGATATCTTCTGCAGGTTCCCCTCCCTGATTGTGCAACCTAATGTGCCAAAGATGTACAGAGAGTCAAATTGTGCATGCTATGAAAATACCTCCTATGGTCGATGGTGCATTAAAATTGTTGCGCTTTTATCATAGTTCCATTTGGGTGGTAACAAAGCAGCAAAACCTGCCGTGCCTACTTCCCTTCTAGTTCTTTGCTATATATTCTTTAGCTCCATTATTTACATAATCTTGTATTCTCCTTCTTTCCGTGAGTCAAACCCATAATTCTCAGAGATCATTTCAAATCATGTTCATGTTAAAAAAATTGTTTGCAATTTGAGTTTTAGTCCTACTACCAAGAATGAAGTTTAAAGATTTTTTAGGACATCTATCTAAGGAGAAACCTCAAAACACATCTGCTCCACCACTCCATCTGATCCCTTTTCCACCATTTCAGTATTATGATCCCTTAACCCCTCCGCTTTTCCCTACTCTTCCCTCCTCTGGCATTCAAATCAATATTTCCTCTCCTCTTGCACTTTCAGAAGCAACTTTTATCTTGCATCAGCATCTAATAATTTGACATTAAATACATAATGGTTGCTTCTTCAAATACTTTATTACAATATATTGAGATGGAATGGTAATATTGGTGTTGAATGTCCACTTGGATTTGGTGTTGTGTTAAGATATCTTGTTCTTTGTTAGTGACTCATAAAAAACATATAGGGTGGATGGTCAGGATTTTACAGCATTTCCCTGTTAATTTTAGTGGAGGAAAAAATCTTTTAGAGAAAAGTTATGTTTACTATCTAAAAAATGTAATGTTTATAAATATTGCAAATCCCAACGTTAAAGTTTAAATGTAGAAGAGTAGAAGAATTGGAGCATGAAGGCAATTTGGTCATGAGGAGCTAGAATATTATCCTTATTTTGCTACTGCTGGCCCGTGTGCAACCATCAGGTATCAACAAGACAAAAGTAATTCTTCTGAATGAAAATTGTTAGCCAGGCATGTGGAGCAATTGAGGACACGATGTTAACATTCTAGGAGGGGTGATGGAGTTCTCCAGGTGCAGAAAAAGCCACAAACAATGTTGACATATTAACTTGTACCAAGATAACAATTTTGTACATATCACTTTCCTCACTTTTTTGCATTTTGTTTTCTTAATATGTGTGAAATATTTTAAGAATGTTCTGAGTGTGGACTTTCTGCCTATTTTTTATTTTTGTATGTGTGCTTAATATTTTGAGAACAAACCAAGTTAATGTGATTCATTTAACATACTGTGTAAGAGCTTTAATTTGAGGTTATGTGAAGACATTGACAAACAGATCATTGGTGTGTATGAAGCTTTCTTGGGGAGAACTCCCAGGAATGCCAGAGAGATACTGGAAGTTTGCGGACTTGGAGGGCCCAACACACTCCCCCAGGATACACAGAGGACTCAGTCAGGTGGCTGGCCTGTTCCATCCCCAAAGTCTAACTTACTACACTGTTGCAGAGTGTTAGGCCTACCATTGGTTATTGTCCGTTGCTAACCACCCCTAAGGTACTAGACTGTGATTAGTTAGAGCTGACATCCCCAGGCCGGGACCCAAAATGGTTCTCAGCTCTCTGTGTACATTTACAAGGTGATGAGAACGATTATGTGTCTGTATTGTTATTTGTGTGCACCACCTTTGCCTTACAAAAATATTCTCCTGTCTGGTGCAACACTTGTTTCATACTTGTTGTAGTTCGTGTCTGTACACCTGAGACCGGTGCTCCTTTCCCACTGCCTATCACTGTCCATTGTCTGCTTCGGCTGCCTCACATGTTTAGACACCACAAATTTGGACTCTGCAGGTCTGAATTATGAGTATTTATTCATATTTGTCTGCAGCTGGTCCCTTTGTTGTCTAGAGATTGGAATGTCATCTATATCTCTTGACCTTGCCTGCCGGACCTGTCTCACACATCTTGCTCTCTGTCCGGCCTGAATCAGCTCAGCTCGTCTCTTGCTCAGAGGCCTGAGGTCTGCTGAAATGTTCTTAAACCTTACAATGTGATTTCTACATTGTCCACACTATACTACATTTTCCATAGGTTAGTCACACTTGGCTATGTCTGGCCCCATAGCTGCTCCTGCAGTTCCATAGGGTTATTCATGTTTAAGCATCTGCAAGCTTTGCTCAGGATCTCTTGTGCCTTGCGGTTTCTGCGTTGCTACACTTGGCTAAGGTCAAAAATAATAAAAGCAATGACAGTATGTATATGTGTCTGTCCTCTATAGAACTGTACGCTCATGTTCTCCATGTATTCGAGTTTGTGTTTGTGTCCCGAAGTGAGGATGGCATGTGTGCTTCATGTCTAACGCTGCTATGTCGTGGTGTCTCTATCAACATCAGCAACATGGCTTCTTGGTGCTCTAATGCAGGCTGTCCATATAGCTGTCTCTGACCATGGCCTGCAGCACTTCAGCCACACATGGATAGATCTGTACCATACCAGGTCTGTATGACTGGCTGAAGGGATACCTCTAAACGTATTTATCAATCATTGGTCCGTTAGGAATTAATCCAAAATAGAATGGATGATTGCAGTGTTTCCTGGTATTTCGTCTTGTCATTAATTTAGTGGAAGGGGGGTGGGAGTGGCAGGATCCCGACTCCCTCTTCAGCTTGATGATTTGTTTAGTGTAATTTAAAAATGGCTTTTTTGATTAGTCAAATTCATGTATGAAGATTAGGGTGGAGTTGGAGAAATCCCTTTAATGTATGATGCCTTTCATATATTTAGGAGATTTGTTGTTTTTAGATCAGAAATAAGAAGTGTGGCTTGATTTTAAGAACAGTATAGAGAAAAGTGAACTAAACATTGTGTTACTGTTCAGTGCTTTGTTTACAATAGCAATGTGTTAACACACAATCTATCAGAAGCATTTGTTTGTGTGCCTGTTTGAATGTGTGCATGGACGGTTTGTTTGTACTGTGGATGTCTGAGTTGTGAGACTGTATTTTATGCTACCTTTAGTGGGTTCAGTATTTTTTAGTTGTGCAAGTATGTTGGGGGAGTTGTTAAAATGTTGTTGTTGGTAGAATTGTAAGTGTGTTCACAATTTGCCTAATGGAGTGTGAGGTAATTGTAGATGTAGATGAGTAAGAGGTGTTCCTTGGGCCTGTCCTTTCCCACACATTGGGAACTTTTAATCATTTTTTTGCAGGCACTTTGAGGTGTATATGAAGGTGGACCTCGAAACATATAACATATATATGAAGTTAGTACATTTTTGACACAGTAGTACATTTTATTTGGTGAGTGAAAGGGAGAGAAATGGAGGGTGTATTTTGTATTGCCCACGTTTGGTTTGTGCAACAGAATTTTCCTTGTTTTCTTTTTTTATACTGCTGGAATGTGTGGCAATTATACATAAAGTAATTTGCATATAGTGCTGTGTTATGTAGTAGGATAAGCTGTGCAACACTGACATATGCCTTTTAAAGTTGCACATTAGCCACTGTAATGCGATTTGTTGTTGGGAGGGCTGACTTTGAGGATTCACAGTTTTTGGGTTATATGTGTTTTGGTGTGTTATCAATTACCAGATTGCGTGGGGCCTGGAGTGAAGGAGTGATGGCAATGAGGATCCCTGCTCACTGAGTCGTCACTGATAGGATGTTTTGGTGTATGTTTGTATGTGCTATTAAATAACACAAAATATTTTATTATAACACCATATGATGCTGATGTACGCCTTTTGCACTTGTACGTTAGATGAAGTACGTGAGATGTTTCAGTATTTTGTTTGATATGCTTTACTTCAAAGATCTGTATGAACATATGCTTCAGTATATTGTTCAATAAGATAAACAACTGTGACTTATGACTTATCAAATATGCTAGCAAATTCTAATGTGTTTTGCAATTTACTTCTGGGATAGATTTGGAAGCAGTGTAATAGAGGACTGGATGGTGGCTATGAGGACTTATTTATGTATGTATTTATTTATTTGTGCATGTGTTGCAGCACACTGAACCCTTAGGTATCTAGGTGCTACTTACATTAGGTGAAAGAATACATATGAAAAGTACAGTCGAGGAGGGAAAGGAGGAGACGCATATCGAAGTCTCTTAGGGCCTAATTCACTGAGTGTTTTCCAGTGGTGTTTTCCCATTAGAAAACACTTCTGTGATTGAGGCCTTTAGTGTCTTAGCCCAGAGAGCTTTACATTCGAAGGTACAATAGGGGGAGGGACAGAATACAGTGTTGGGCTGTTTTGGGTCGTGTCTGGCGAGATTATTGGCCTTTTATAGTCATGACAGTGTGAAGACTAGAGTACGAGCAGGGTGGGTTTTAGTACATAGGATTCTTAAAGTAACAATCTATACAGCATGTCGTGTGTGCATCATATTTTGCCAATGCACTTGTAGGCCTGGCTAAGCACGTTCATTTCCCCTCCCTGCATCAA
The DNA here is from genome assembly GCF_040938575.1 of Ambystoma mexicanum. Lineage (NCBI taxonomy): Eukaryota > Metazoa > Chordata > Amphibia > Caudata > Ambystomatidae > Ambystoma > Ambystoma mexicanum. Next base: position 307,688,613 of record NC_090941.1, read on the forward strand.
TGTTGCTGCCTTCATCCATGCAATTTAAAATTAATGTTAAGATGAGTATGTTTTGTATTTTGATTCATGCATGTTGCAAGTGAGGGGTTGTGTGTTTGCATCTGTGTATCTATGTATGTGTGGCATTTGTAAGTACAGCAACTTACAGTTTGTTTCCCCCACTATCGGTCTAGGTTTGGGGAAATGTCTATGGCGTTGTGCCTGTGGGTGTCGCTGTTCCTCATCTGATCAACGTGCAGTGGCACAGGCTTCAGTTCGGATGTGGTTATTTAAGTAATGTGATTATGCTGGGCAGGTTTACATCACAGCACAGATGCGTGGGTGGCCACTGGGTTTCTAACATGAAAGCTGGTAAGCCTAATGTACTTTATTCCAAAAAGTATTGTTGTACTGGTGCACACAGAATGGTTGTGTGTGTGGAGTTATATTGTTGTGGAGGGGTTAGTTTCTAGTGTGTGTGTGTGTGTTGTATGTCATTGTTTATTGTATTCGTTGTGCAATTGAATTGCTTTCCCCTCACACTTAATATGTTGCTTTTTTGTTTCTTTGTGCTTATCAGTTATGGTCGTTAGCATATTGTTGCTTTGGTGAGTAATATTTTTCAAATGACCTGTGTGCATACAGTTCCTAAAGCATACTGTGGAAAGAGTTTGACTTGTGGTAATATGTTTTATTTGCTTGAATGTGTGGATTATTCGGATAGCAGTGCGATGTAACCTACCAAAATGTTTGGTACTCATGCACCGTAGCAAGTGTGCATTTCATTGCTTATTTCTTTAAATACATTTAAATGTGTTTATGTGTGTGTGAATGTGACACTAGCTCGCTCCTCTGCTGCAACGACTGACTTTAAAGTAAAGTGCGTACCTATTGTGATTTCTTTGTAACTTGTGTTTTGGAAAGTAGTATTTTTTATTCCTATTGTGTGACATTTCATTTTTCAGTTCCTGATGATGTTTGTAAGTGTGCCTTTCAAATGATGTGTAAATGTTGTGCAAAATGTGCCTTTTGACAAGGTGAGGATTGTTGTAAGGATACCCTTTTTTGAAAAAATGTTTACATTTCTATCACTCTAGGTGTTTTGATTCCATGAAGAATATTTAGATACATATCTTTGTGGTTGTAAATGTTCATATTTAATATGTGACTTAGTTACGCTGTAGCCATCGTGGGTTAGTCCATACTTTCAGTGTAGCTTTTTGTTTATGGATGTATCTTGCGTACCTGCCATCATTTTGGGGTTTTATGAGTAGGGAATAGTGCAATGCTTGTTAGTGTTTGATGATTTATTACACAATGGGCCTGATTTACAAAGCGTTTTTTAACTAGTATGTACTCATTGATAAACACTTTTGTAAATCAGGCCCACTGTATTTTGTTCCGCGTCACTTGTTGTAGATTTCTTTGTAGATCTTTTTTAATTCCACTTTTTTCGACAGGCACTACATAAACATTTCAATGATGTTTTACTTTTTTACAGCAATGTTTTGTAATTTGATTTTTACTATATTTTAAATATTATTTTGTGTTTTTTTGTGCTCTAGGGTTGTGACGTCTGACTTGATGCCAGCTTTGGAGGTGGTTGGCTTCTTTTTGACAAGTGGAACATGATCTGGTAGTGTTTTTTTTTTTAAAAAAGATATGTTTATTGATTTTCAAAACATAGAACAAGAGCAACAACAAAACAGCCCCCTTCCCTGTTCAAGCCCCATCCCTACATGCTTATTCCTATAGTTCTGCTCCCCGCAAGTTATGCCACGTCGGGAGTAACGGTCATTTTTAAGTGACAGTCCGTCCCTCAGAGAGTCCTTGGACCCATCCAGGTCTGGGCGCTGCCCTATCTCATGGAGGAAGGTCATCTGGGGATGTTTGTAGATTGTGCAATAGGATGTTCCATACAGGCCCCGTGTCCTCATAACCCTCCTTCCTCACCCAACTCTTGTACAATCCGCTGTTCTGCTGCCACCCATCTTAATGCATCAGCAATCCATTGCTCTATCACTGGACCTTTGGGACATTTCCACAAAACTGCCAATTTACGCTTGGCTAGTAGCAATAAAAACATTGTCATTCTTTTTTTGTGGTTTCTCCAGAGCCCCCCAGGTACAACCCCCAGTAAACAAACTTTGGGGGAGTAATCTAGCTGGCTCCCCAAAAGTGCATTTATCTTTAACATTACCCTTTGCCAAAACTCTCTGCTTACCGGGTACTCCCACACCATGTGCCAGAAGTCTGCCAAACTGTGCCTACACCTAGGACACTGATCCGAGTGATAAGGGTGTATCATAGGCAGTTTTTGGGGGGTTAAGATATACCTGATACCTGATGTAATATGTTGAATTGAACCTACTTGAATCAGGTATGTCCCATTTCCCGTTCCCACTTGTCCTTCACCTAAAGCTGGGGCGTAGTTCTGCTGCTTTGCAGCGCAGAGTATAACCGGGATACAGCATGCCTCTCACTTCCTGTGTCAAGGATAACGTGTAGGATGGGGGTGGTTGGGGGCTGCTCTGGTATCATGTCCCATTTAGCCACCAGGGTGCCGGTTAGCCTTGCATAGTTTAGGAACTGTCCCTGGGGCACCCGGTATCATTCCGCCCAAGTGTTGAATGACAGTATGGTCCCCCTTCAAAAAGATCTCCCATTTTATGGCACCCCTCTTCTGCCCATTTAGATTCACCCATGTCCCTAATGATTCCGGCTACCTTGGCATCCGCCTGCAGCCGTATTTCAGCACTATATCCCTCCCCTAGCTGTAGTTCGGTGCAGGCCATCTTCCATGCCTGTCTGACCACCCTGCTCAAACATGATGCCTCAAATTCACCTGTTTCCTTCCAAAATACCACCAGTCTAGTGTGATGCTTCTAGGGCGGACCCATCAGCTACTTGTCCCTGCCCCCACTCCCCCTCTCCCATCTGGGGGCATGCTGCAGTTGTGATGCCAGGAAGTATCATTCAAAGTCGGGAAGAGCCAGTCCCCCCTCTTGATGGCTCCTACACAATGTGTCCCCTGATACCCTGTGCCGCTTCCGTCCCCACAGCAGATCTGCTATTTTACTGTCTAGCACTTTGAAGAAAGGTGCCCCAGCCATATGCAGGATGTTTGTAAAAGAAATAAAGCAGCCTGGGGAGGATCAACATTTTGCAGATCGTGATCTTGCCCATCAAAGAGAGAGGCAGCCGATTCTAGAATCCGATCCCATTGTCAACACTTGTTAACGCCATCCCCACATTATATTGGAACGTGTCTGCTATCGAGTGGTGAATTTGGGTGTCCAAATAGCGAAAGGAGTCCACCTCCGTGTAAGTCCCAAAATTAGTTACTGCAAATAAATGAAGAACACCAGTCACGAAACAAATATATAACAAGAGTTTATTTTGCTACAAGCGGTCTCAGGTTCAGCTATGTCTGCACACAGTCATAGAGAAACTGGCAATTTACATGGCGCCCAGTTAGCCTCTTTATACAGTTCAGATCTGCAATTACAGATAGTTTATAACGTGCATAACGTGGGCATTATCCAAGGGAACACATGGATCCTCCCTCTATGTCACGTCTGTACAATTTACTGGGCCTCATTAGGACCCTGGCGGAGTGGGTTTCCGCCAGCGCTAATCGCGGCGGACCCGTCCGCCGTACTACGAGTTCCCTTAGTGCCATGGCGCCGTTCTCCGCCTGGTTTTACCAGGCGGAGAAAACCATGGCGCTACGGGACCTCGTTGTTAATTACGCCACCGTATTTTACGGTGGCGTAATTAACTCCTTCCCCACTCCCATTATACCCTATGGGGCAAGAATGGGAATGGGGAAGGGCAGAATGGGGATTGGGGATTTACCGCTCCGCCAAGGTCGGAATGGGGCGGTAAATCCGCCAACCCCCATGGCGCTATCGACGGCTTTCCGCCGTGCTTCGCGGTGCATTTAGCACCGCGAAATCCGCCAGGGTCCTAATGAGGCCCACTGTCTTAGAGCACTGAGGTTCACCCTGTTCCCAACACAAGCAGACATTCCTGGCCTATCTTTATCTATTGTTGTCTTTGACCAAAAGGTCATTTTGCATTTCAGTTTGGTAGTTCAATTATCTTTCCCTTCTAGAATGTGCATGGTACATCATGTTTTCTAAACATTGGTCGCGCAATTAGCTTCGGAAAGCAAGAGACAGGAAGACTCATAAACTACCCTTTATCTCTGTCCGTGCATGTATGTTCAAGGTTGTAATTTCCACTAGCTAAGCATTCCTCGCAGAAACGTGTTCACCAGCCTTTTAGGCTGCGATAATTTTCTTCATGCGACATGGAAACCCAGCAAGTGAGCAAAGAAATAAAAATGGAGTCTGAAAGCCTGACGTCAATGGGTGTGCTTAGGCTAACACAGAATAACACAGAATGGATTCATTTTCACATCTCAGCGCATCCCAACCTCCGGCAGGTCCTGAAGCGACCTGCCCTGCAGCGCACCCAGTGGGAACACCAGCTATTTGTCCTTGTTCTCCTGGAAGCCGGTAAGTGCCTCCAAACTGTGTATCACCTCCAGCATGTATGAGCCATGTACTCCGGGGTTGTGCATGAAAAGTAGGACATCATCTGTTTATAGGGAGATGACATGATGCTGGCCCCCTACCACTATTCTTGCTAAATGGAATTCTGTTCTAAAATTTCTCGTCACAGGCTCCAGCGACAGAGCAAAGAGAACTGGTGACAGCGGGCAGCCCTGACACGTACCCCTGCTTATTTGCCAGCTATGTGAGACCACTTTGCCCATTTTTACCCTTGCCAGGGGCTCCCGATACAGTAGGTGGATCCACCGCATCATATTTGGGCCCCGACCATTCCTCTCAAGCACATGGAAAAGCCAATCCCAGTGGACTGAGTCGAAGGCCTTTACTGCCTCCAGAGAGAGCACTGCCAATTCCTCCTCTGCCCCACTACCTGTTCTATTATATATTGGAGCCTTCAAAGGTATTTCTGCCCCATACAAAGCCACACTCTTTCCTGTGGATTAGGTGGGTAGTTTCCCTTAGAAGCCATGCTGATAGCACTCTTCACAGAATGTTGGTGTCTATCTTCAGTAGTGAGATGGGGTGGTACGATCTACTGCACCGCGGTTCCCTCCCCGGTTTCAGAAAGACTACGATAATCATCTCCCTCATCAAGGCTGGGAGGCAGCCTCTCTGAAAGGCCACCTCATAAATCTGTCGGGTCGGGGGACCAGCATATCTGAGTACATTTTATAAAATGTGTCCTCGAGGCCATCGCCTCCTGGTGTTTTCCAATTCCTCAAAGACTCTATTGCTATTTTGATTTTGTCCTCTGACAAATACTCCTCTATATTTGACACCACCTCCGTACTCAGACACGGAAGAGAGGCTTGGTTCAACACGGCCTGCATGTCCTCGGCATTCCCAGGCCCATTGCAATCGTATAGCCTACTATAATATTTCTGAAAAGCCGCATTTATGCCCACCTGCGTGATTATCAAATTCCCCTCCTCATCCTCAATTTGAGTGATCAGGCACTGTGGTTGCTCCCATAGTAGAAGCCAGGCCAGGAGTTGTCCTGCCTTGTCCCCCTACCCATGGATTCTGGTTGTGCAGTATGCATAATCATGCTTCCTCAGTTGCTCCTGCGCTTGTTGTCGATGCACCCTAACCCAAATGAGTTAGGCCCTACTCAGTGATTCTGTCACTATCTCCCCATCCAGTTTCCTGATCCACTCCTCTGCGTACATTAAGGTGGAGAGCAATGCGGAGTGAGTACCATGAGAGTTGGCTCTGCACTTACCCCTAATCGTCACATTGAACGCATCCCACACTACTCTTTAACCCTCCACAGACCCTTAATTATGTTTGAAATATTCTACTATGGCTCGTCTGATCTCTTCTGCATATGCCCCATTCGCCAGTGCCTCGGCACGCAATCGTCATGTGGGGGATACGCATGCCCTCCTCCCCTAGAACAGTGTTGCTTTTAAGGGGCATGGTCTGATATCACTCAGCCCATGTATTTCATGTCCTGAAACAGGGGATACAGCTCCCTCACTACAAAGAGGTGGTCCAAACGAGAATAAGTGCTATGTGGGTGACAATAAAAGGAGTAGCCCCTCTCATCACCCTTGCTCTCCCGTGATAGGTCTATTAGGTCCAGGTCCAACAGTGTGCGGCTCAGGGATTTAGAGGCCAGTGGCTTACTCTGCTCCTTGGGGTCCGATCTATCCAACTAAGGCTGGAGTACACAGTTGAAGTGCCCCACCATATCTGTTCTCTGTGCCTATGCCCTCGAATCATGCTTACCACCCTCAAGAAATACGTGTCATTATCAATGTTGGGGCGTACAAATTTGTGAGGCAGATATCTCATCCCTCCAGAGTCCTTAGGAGGGTGAGAGTCCTCCCATCTTCGTCATGTATGACCTTAGTTGTTTGGAAGAAAAGGCCCCCACTATCCAGATCAGAACTCCTCTGGAATAGGAAGAGGAAGAGAAGCTTGTGCTGGGCACCTCCGCACCCCAGCTAGATTTGACCCTCCCAAGTTCTGTCTTATTAAGGTGTGTTTCTTGGAGGAATGCAACGTGTACACCCCACCTTTTGAGGAACCTCACAGCATTTGGCCTAGCACACCAGTCCTCTTACACTCCAAGTAAGAATCGTCATTTTCGGATTATGAATCTCACACCCTCCTCCGGACAGCGCCCCTCATGTGTCAGTCTCAACCATAGCATACATTCCTGGGCTGCTGTCCCCGCCCCTCCCCCTTTACCCCTGAAACTCCCCAACCCCCCCACTTTCATCCATATAACACCAACAAGTAACTTCAATCACTTCCAAATTATTATGAAAATACCTGCAGCGTGTGCACTCCACAACAGTCGGCTTCTTTGGTCAAAGAGTTTGACACAGTGCTTGTGCCATGGTTGGATGTCTAGGCACCAACCCATAGGGGGTGCAGGACTGCCTTGTGTTGCCAAGGGTCTTAACTATAAAGGTGATTAACGACTCCCCCTTTGCTTCCCCCCACCCGTGTCCACTCTTTGGTGACACCACCCCGCCTTCATCAGTGCAGTTTATAATCGTGCATCTTTGTGTGCAGGGTGGGCCTCCCTGCTCATGGGGTAGTATCCCCAGAAGTCTCAGTCAGCGTCTTTGCTGGTGGCTCACTCTCCCGGTTTATCTGGAGGGTCCTGTCCACTGCTACTGTGACCCTGTTTGGCCCCGCCTGGTCGTCGGGTGTCCACTTCTCTCCTGCCTCTGGGGTGTGGTTGCGAACTCGTCTGTTGGAGGGCCGGCCCGTTGTCTCTCCAACGAACTTGGTGTCCAGCTTCCCTCTATATCCTACCACTCCCAGGCCTCCTCCAGGGTGTTACAGAACGAGTGGCAGTAGCCGCTGATGATTTTGAGCCTCACTGGGTATAGGAGAATGTAAAAGACATCATTGTCTCTCAAGACCTGCTTTATCTCCTTGAAGCTCTGTCTCTGCTGCTGCACACGCTTTGTGACATCAGGGAACACCATGACTGTGGAGTTGGAGAAACCTATCCGCCCTTTTCTTCTGGCTGCTTGCAAGAGAGCATCGCAATCGTGGTAGTTGAATATTCTGGCCACATTTGGTCTGGGCCGGGCTCCTGGCACTGGTCTCTGTGCTGGCACCCTGTGGGGGTGTTCCACGATGAACCATTGTGACAGGCCCTTACTTCCCAAGTGTTCTGGTAAACACGTCCCTAAGAACAATTCCATTGAATCACCCTCTGTGTTCCCAACTATTCTTACATTGTTCCTCATTGAGCGGCCCTCTGTGTCCTCTGCTCAGGCCTCCAGGGCCTTGGTGGTCTGACTCAGCATGGCTACCTGTTTCTTGAGGGTCTGCAGTTCCTCCTCCAGTACTGTGACCCGTACATCCATTGCCTTTTTCCTCTCCGCCGGCTTCTGCATGTCCGCCCTAATGAGGGTCAGCTCTTCCCTTATGGTGCCGATTTTATATTCCTGTGCTGTCCTGGAGCTTTGCACAGCCTGCAAGATTTTCATAATCCTGTCCTCCAGGTTTTGTGCTTGATTCTCTTGTGGAAGGGGAGAGGCGATGGCCTAGGAGGTGGCGGCTGGGAAATTCGGCTGTGAACTTATTAATTTTGGACTGCCAGCCTTTACCCCCCATCATGCCCGCCTGATGGTCTTCTGTGTGCCCCTCCCAGAGAGAGTCAGACCGAGGGTCGAGCTGTTGCTGTCTGTTTTTGGTGCCACCCAGCAGCAACTGGTGGTGGTCTCTAATTGGTGCCCTGTCAGCTGATGCCTACACCACAACTGGGGTTATGTGAGGGATTGGGACCCAGACCCCATTGTGGCCCACACTTGATGGGCCGCACTTCTGGTGCTCCAATGCTCCCTCCGATTCCCCTGCTTCATCTGGGCCAGTCACCTCAAATGGTCCAATGTCACAACGGGGGGTACTTATCCATTCCCCTTCCCTCACTGCTCTGTGACAATGTCAGGGTTTCCTGTACACTGTGTGCCTCCTCTGCAAGTCCTTTTCTCTTGCTGCCCTGGTCTATATCAGTGCAACTGCTTACTCTTGGATGTGTGGTATGACAGCTCTTGGCTAGGAATTTGTTGAGCTGCTATGTGCCATCGGGGCACCAACAACATCTCTGTCCTCTTTTTCTCTTCCCACCAGCTATCCCACCACCAGTGGGACTCCTCAGGCTACTTCTGGGCACTGAGGTAAATTCCTTCTACTGCTCATGCAGCCTGTTACAGTAAATGTGCGTGGTGGCTTCTACCCAGAAGATCAGCAGGGCTTCTCCCCTCCTGTGCAATCCTGCAGCTCTTCCCACTGGTCCTCACTCCCCAGCTGCCCCAGGGCGTTATCAGCCAAAGACGAGGCTCATGTGGGGACTGTTGCTGTCATTCGGTACCTGGTGGGGCTACACACTGCTCTCCTTCCCCGCTGCTGATCTAGCCATGTTATTCACCTTTGCACCACAGCTCAGGCTTCCAACCGCCTCACTCACGCGGACCGGTGTCAATGTCATTTTCTTCAAGCCGGCACTTGGGGCGGGCTCCCGGCTGCTTGTTATACATGGAAGTGCGCAGGAGCCGCGCTGTTCAAGTTCTTTCCTCTTTGAAAGCCACAGGCAGGGTTTGTGGGGATTAGCTTCTCCTCTGTGCGGGGGACACCCTACAGCTTCTCTCGCTACGGATCACAGAGGCTTCAGTGACATGCTATCTTAGGTCTCGATCTTCGTCGGGGAGTTCACCACTTAGTGTCAGCTTCAGCCTCACTAACAAGGCAGACCAGAATGCTCCGCACCTTCACCGCAAGGATCTCGGCACCGATCTGGTTGTTGTCGACAATAAGCCAGATATTTAACAGGATTTCTGTGGGTAGCGACAGGGACTCTGATGATCAAGCTCTACATTGGCCACACCCCATGTTCTGGTACTGTTAACGACAATAGGGTGAGTGAGTGTTTCACATCGTTTTCCACATGTGTTATGTGCCATGTAGTTGTACTTTTCCTGTTGTACAGGAACGATTTTATCTTGTTAAGTTGTAGTGTTTTAGGTTAATTCAGACTTCTTTCCTCATGATGCACTGTTTTTCATTCAGAGAATGTTTTCACAGTTTTTACATGTATGATATGATGATCAATCATTGCTGCGTTTGTAGCGAAACCATTTTTTTGATAGATGTAGTCTTTATTTGATACACGGATGAAATGATGTTCTGTGTGTTTCAAGATGAGTGTATTAATTAATTTTATTTTCATCAACACATGTATACATGTCAATGTTTTTTCGTTTATGTTTTAGATGCAATACATCACTCATATTTTACAATTGGTGCATATAATTTAAATGTGTTCAACGAAGATTACAGTGGACTGGTAGAAGCACTATTTATGACTCGAGGGTGTTGGGCATTTGAGAGATGTTGCTAGTTCATGTTGCCATGGGTCATTGTGGCCTCATTGCAAGAACTGGAAAAGTAGTGCACATTGGTTTCATTCTTAAAGTAAATGTGTTGAATAATGTCACAGGAAGTGTATTTCTTACTTTTATTTTTATTGTATACTGTTCATTTTTGTCGGCCTGTTTCTTGTGTCCAAACAGAACATCTACAACCTTTCTTGCATGTGAATGATTGCTAATTGTGCTTATCTCAGATTCAGGTAATTGGTCATCTTTCTTTGGAACAGGATAACTACATAGGGCCTTGGGTGTCTAGTAGTTGCCACAATTGCTACTTCATTTTGCTCAGGAAGATTCACTGGAGTCTTAGCTCCATGTATATCAAGGTAGTAGGATGTGCGGACTGTGAGTGAGAGCAGTATGATTATAAACAAAATGAAACCATAAATAAGGCAAAGGTATGTTGATATACAACACCTATTCCGTGGACAACATGAATGTCTTTAAACATCCGGGAACACAAAGTTTCTACTAGTACTACCCATTTTCTTATTGCCTAAGGAAGGAAAAAGTAATGTTTAATACATCAGCATTACACACTCCTCCTGGAAGTTGCTGTCTTGACTCGAGACTTTTGTCCTCGATCCACTGTCTGCTTGCTGAATGATATGAAGAACTCTCAATCTCTGTTTCTCAGGAACCAGTTTTTAACCATGTGAAATATAAATGTCTCCAGCAAGAAGAAAGCTGCTCTCAATATGTCTAGATCAATTCTACAATATATACCAACACCCAGTCCACTCCTCGAATCTGCTTCAATCCAGACGACATGATGAACTTCTTTCAGCATAAAACAAATGTCTGTCTTTGCCAGCAACCTTCTCAATCCGTCTCTCAGAGGACAATTTCACACCGCCGTCCTGTGGGTTCTCTCAGAATATAGGCTTACTTGAATAATGATTCCCTCCAAAATCACAGTCAGAGTTTCAGTGTTACTGGGATCCCTTAGGAAAGTGAGCATATCTGTGCGTCTGCCAACAAGATGTGGGTATTTTTCAATCAAACGAAAAAACACCACATTGAAAAGTCTGTGTGCAGCATCAGGTGACAGGGGCATTTGTGCTATCCCCACTATACTCAGGGAGCTGCAACACTTGCTCCATGATCGCTGCAAGTAGTCTCCTCACAAACGGGCCATTTTTAGGATATTGCAAAAACGTTTGTATGTTAGAAGTTCTCCCCACAATTGCTGGATATGAGCGCAGCACATAGAGAATAACTTCAAATGTAATCCTGGAAAATGTGTCATTGGATATCACCATGGGCAAATCCGAACAAAAACAGCATGGAACGAATCAGGATACTGCACTCTCTTCCAGTTATCAAAGCTATGATCAGAGTCTGGCATATTCCTCTTCTTATCAAGGCTTAAACATGCCTCAGTCCAAAGTCAATAAGCTACTGTGGCTTTAAGAATACAGATCTTCCCTTAACCGTGCAACAGATTTGCACAGAGTGTTTTGATTTGCTTTCCTTAACTCTTTCAGAGATGTTTAAAAGGAGTGTCCCGGACCAAGCCACAGTCCAACAATTCTTTATCTTTCTTATTTGTCAGCTTCTGCGTCCTTCTTCCTTGTCAAAGATCTCATCTGCACATGCTGTGGTTCTTCCATGATGCTTGTACTTGTTTCTCGGTGGGGTGCAGAGGGCAGAGAGGTTTCTCCAGCAAAAATGTTAACATCACCAATAAATATCCAAGCACAACTGCCCTGCACTTTGACAGCAGATGGCGTGACTTCTTCCACAATGAACAGGCCGTTGAAACGGGGTTCATCCCACCTTTTTCTCGTGTGGTTCCAAATTAAGACCTCATCTCCGGTGTATTGGGGATGATGAAATTCTTGAAGTTTATTTGTTGAAGCATCTCCTTCTGTGTTCTGTACTTCCCTGCACCCTTGTCGCTGCAGCTGTCCTGAAATGACAGAAATACTGGCAGTCATACAGTTCAAATAATCATGCATTTCCATTCCAAACAATTCTGCAGTTGACTGAGCATCACTTCTAACTCTGGATGGAGGCATTAGGGGTGTTCTCATTCGCCTCCCAATCACAATTTCGTGAGGCATGAGATGGTGGTCAGAACCCGGTTGGTTCCTCAAAGCATATAATGCCAGTGGTAGGCAATGCAACCACCCTTTCGTCAGAGTAAGCTTCAACTTGGCTATCCTTTCCTTAGGCAAGACATTGAGCCTCTCACAGATCCCATTTCCTTGTGGATGATAAGCCGAGGAAAACTTGCGCTTTATACCAAGTAACAAGCTGATCTGCTAAAATGTCTGGTTCACAAAATGAGGGCCATTGTCTGACCTTATTACCTCACATACTCCCCATCTGGGAAATACTTCCCGCTCCAAAAATGTAGCTGCACAGGTGGAATCTGGATATGTACAGGGAGCTGCCTCAATCCACCTTGAGAAGGGACATACCACAACAATCATATATCTATATCCATTACATACTTGAATCATGTCGACGTAGTCGAAATGCGAATGCTGAAAGGGGCCAATGGGTCTCGGAATAAGCCCTCTAACTGTGCGCAGTATATGCCCAGCCGTACATTTTTGACAAACTATCCAATTTGTCATAAAAAATGCAACATGCTCTAACAAATTTGGCACAAACCAATCTTCAGCAATCGTTGCAGCAAGGTTCTCCCTAGTTGTGTGCGCAGGGTAGTGTAGCTGTTCCAGCACCACCCTCAGTAAGGCTACAGGCATCACCGGTTTACCAGTGCTGTCCTGTCACCACAATGCTTCAGAGGGGTTTAAAGAACAATCTCTTCGTGTCCACAAATCTTTTTCATCTTGAGGTGCTTCCCTTGAACCTCCATGAACTGCGTTTTTGACAAATCACTATATTTTTCAACCACATTCATCAACACAACCATTTTCTCTTTCACATCAAGTGTTTCAAAGGACATATTCTCTGAACATGCAGCAATGTTTGCTTCATCGTCTGCTGCTTCGTTTCCACGTGAGATAAAGTCTGCCCTTTTAGTGTGAGCTGCGCATTAAACAACTGTGATGGCCACTGGGAGTTGTAGTGCCTTAATAAGCCTGTCCAATAAGCCGGAGTGCTGCACTGGTGTGCCATCTGCTAGCAGGTAGCCCCTCCTTTTCCAAAATGCTAACCCTGCATGCACTGTTGATGTCACATAGGCGAAGTCGCTGTAGACTGTTACTTCCTGGTCTTCATGATTCCCGAGCGTGACAATCAGCACCACTAATTCTGCATCTTATGCTGAATAGTGAGACGGGAGTCATGCACTTACCAATGTCTGAAACTCCCCATTGGCTGCGTATTTTACCACAGCGGCACCCGTATATCTAAGTCCATCATTTTGATTGATTCTTGAAGAACCGTCAATAAAAACAATTTCTCCACCTGGCAAGGCATTTTCTTTTACTCTTGGGATTTCGTCACAGAACTCTTCATAATTCGAACAATCATGTGAATGCTCATCCTCTGCCAGTGTTTCGGCTACAAACATGGAAGGATTCACTACTCTGCATCAAACTATTTTGATCGCTGGATTTAATATAACTACCTCGTAGGCAGAAGCCCTCTGAGAAGTCAATGTGCCCTTAGGTTTCTCTAGAATAGCAAATAGTGCATGCTCTACAAATAACGTCATGGAGCATCCCATCACTATGCTTGCAAATTTCTCTATGGCAAACGCAGCGTCAGCCAGAGACTGTTCGCACGGAAAGTGTCCTCTCATCACTCGATCTAAAATCCCACTGTAATATGGAAGGGGCTTTTACCCCAATGTGGTTCTCTCTGTGAGGACTGCTGTCCTAACAGTGCCACCTGTGTGTGAAAATAAAAAGAATTACTCAGCATATTAAGGAATCCCTAAAACTGGAGATGTGCAAATTGCTATTTTCAGCTCTTCAAATGCTTCCTCCATTTTCGCAGTCCACACGCTTTTTTCCTGTATTACCTGTGCTTTCTTTAAAGCCTGCAGTAAAGGCCTTATATATGAACTGTAATCAAAGACCCATGCTTTGACGTAATTACATAATCCCAAAAACCTCTGCATATGTTTTATTGTGTGTGTGATTTTGCAGTTTTCAAAATGGCCTCAGCTCTCTCAGGAGTAACCTTCTTTCCCTCATGTGAAATCAATTGGCCAATATACAACACTTCTTGTTGACAATACTGTAACTTCTCTTTGTAAACCTTATATCCTTTGTCAGCAAGTATTATCAGCTGGACAGAATTGCGTCTGCACTCTTCCTCTGTAGTCTGCAAACTAGAATGTCACCCACGTATTTCCAAATCCAAATCCACAGCAGAATGCAAGTATGCCACAGGTGAATAACCAAAGGCAGTTTGACCAAAGTAATAATGGGTTTACTTCGCGTGGAAGGGGTAGTTTCAAGGAAGAGGTTTTCAGAATAATCAGGGAAATTGGCAGAATAATCAGGGTGGTTTTCAGAACAACCAATGTGGGTTTCAAAATATGCAGAATGACTGTCAGAACATACATGATGGGCAGATTAGGAGGCCACCTATATGTTGGACATGCGGGATGACAGGGCATTTTGCTTGCATGTTTAGAAGTCAAGGGTTCATGCAAAACGACCAGTTTTCAAGAGGGGGATTCCAAACCCGCCTGCATATTCACATCAGTACAATGATGGGTTTGCTCAGAATCAAACGAGGGCAGCAAGGCTTGCAGACACAGCAGGTAGCAGTGGATCCACCACAAGGGCAGTTGCAGCATGCGTCCATGCAGATTCAGCAGAGTACAAATACAGGGCAATTAACGACACCTAGGATAGGGAGTGTCACAGTTAGTGGAGGGAATACGTTTTCAGGTAACAGAATGAGCCTGTACCCGTGTGGGATGTTCTGACCCACTAGGCTCTGCCCTGCAACATCACTTTGTGCTGCTTTAATCAGAAACAACAGAATGGCCGCCAAAAAGCCCTAGGCTTGCTAAAAATCCCTGAGAAATGCGCAGGGAAACCAGAAAAATAGGCTGCCAAATCTATTTTGCCTTTGTCAGTGGTAGAACAGGAGACCACACTGCCAAAACCTGTCATTGGGCTGTTCACAGAGTGAAATGGAACTACCTGAAAAGGCAGTGCTTCATTGCCAGGAAAACACAGAAGTGCTTTAAAATCCGTTTTTCCTTGGCTGTTGAAATTGCAAATAATGTTTCCCCAAACATCAGGAAAGATCCAACATCCTTGTTGGGTGTTCACTATCACCTTATTTAAGGAATTACCATAAGCACAATGTCAGGAGAAGCACAATTCATCACAAAAAAATCCACATTCAAAAAGGTGCTTGCCTGGGAAAATATGTCAGAATATTGGTGCAGTACCGCCGCCTGCCTGTGTCAAAGCTGTCATTTACTTATACTGGCAGTTTAAAACTTGTGTCTTAAAATCAAAGTGTGGAAAAGAAGAGACTTGCCATCAAAAGCAATATAGGTTGTTACTATTCAATCTCTAGGTGTTAAAAATACTGGAATTTAGAGATCTGTGTGTATATTTGTTGAAAATGTAAAGTATATTTAGAAAAGACAATTTTAAACAAAGTGTTTCAAAGTGAACTTATGCCAGTCACACAGAACTTCAAAAGCACATTCCACAGTTTGCTCCAACAAAGGGTGCCTTCCTTTTGCTCTCTGCCCAGGAACTATCATTTAGATGCTAATGAAAGAAGGAGGGGATTTTGCTCTGCTTCTCTGGGAGAGAGACAATAGGCTTCCTGGACTGAAAGGAAATGCAAATTCAGGTGTCAACAGAAACTAACTGCCAGCAGGAAGAGGCCAGGAGTGCTCTGGACCCAGCCAAACCTTGGGGGCGGGACCAGACAGATATGTGTATCGCAAACCACAAGGAAATATCTTTTTGAAAAAGACTCACAGAGAACTGTGCAACAATTGTAAAAATCTGTTAAATATAGGTTGTTAACCTGAAAATTCTGCTCACAGTTTGAAACTACTCTGAACTCTGTGCGATGTTCATAGACAGGACTACCAAAATTTTGATGTTGTAGCGATTGTGATAATGCTAGAAATATGAAACTTCACAGGATTATGCCCAGACGTCATGTGCATATATGTAGAATAATGTGTACAGATCTGACACTGGGTACCCAACTAAAAGCGCAAAAAACTGTCAAATTTGAACTGAAGCTCTCACTGAGATGGAACTCGGACGGATACTTGCTCTTTTAAATCTGTGATGGAAAAATGTATTGTTAGCAAGTTGGTTATATTGTAAATATGAGTTATGTGAAAAATCGATTTACTGTACAGAAACAAAGGGGAGGTACTCCCTGGGTTGTAAAATACTGCATCATCATGAAACCATGTGTTCCTTCTCAAATCAGCAGAGGACAGACCTTAACCAATAGGTTTCCTAGAGGGTGTGCTTAGTATAATTCAGCCTACCCACCCCTTTGGGAAATACATAAATAGGGACAGTTTAGGACCTACACACACACAGATTCATCCATCAACTGATGTACTGGCGAAGCACTCTGCAGCAGAAACCCAGATCCAAGACTCTAGAACCCTGAAAGCAGAAGACCCAATTCCAAAGCTGAACCCTTCTCAGCTGGCCTTTAAAATCTTGAAACCTGATTTACCCCAGACTTCCAAGGTGCACACAAAAAATTGAACAGCCTGGCTGTGGTGTTTCTGCTTCTTGCCAAGAACTCTTGCTAGAACCCAGAGATCCAAACCTGTAGAGCAGAGCGGTAACCAGATAGCTGCAACCCATAACCAACCCGTCAGATCCAGTCCAGAGGCTGTGCAGTGTCCAGAGTGTCATGCTGACTCCTTATAGTTTTCCCGCAATCGCCTTTCTCGCGCGGAGAAATGTTTGCCGCAAATCATTCTTTTGGCTCAATTTCATCACGTGTAAAACAGCTATTTCTTGCATCCGACCTCAGAATTCAGTTTTCAATCTGCTAGTTATTCAATAATCATTGCTAGTGTTTACCTGAAACTGTACAAAGCGGCTCCCACTAGTTTTGACTACAATTAAGTGAATTAAATCCATTTTTCAGTGTTTTTCCCATTGATTCCAAAATACATTCAAAATCATTTGACCTGTTTTGAAATCATTCCTGTTTCTCTCTATGCTTGCTGGGGGGAATTGGGATTGAAACTGTATTTGTTCAGTGTTTATTCCTGAAACCTGTGTTCTCTCCTTCTCCATCTTTTATCTTGCATATTGGGGGAATTGAGTAGTGTGCAGGGGGAAAAAGTGACATTGCATTTGATTGAACCCATATCAAGTATTATTCGGTGCTGCATTAGTTTTCTTATCCATACTCCTTCTGATTAAAGAGATTGTTGATTGTTGTGGCATCACCCCAATGGTGATCAGTGTATAAATATTAATAGTGTGATATATATATAAATATATTGTTCAAATTCGTAAAATAAATATTTTAACTTTGCAAAATAGCCTGCTTCCTGGTTCAGTGAGACCGGGGGGATTCAAAGAGAGGGGCGTGATATAAGGGTACATCATTCAGAAATAAAAGAACTTATAGAGAAAAATATATAATTAAGGGTTCCAACTGTGCATCACATGCTAGGCATTGACTTAGGTGGAGTGCCGGGTTGAAATAACTTACACCCGCAATAGGACCGCTCACTGGGAGACTTGATGTGTTCAGTCCTATGCGTGACACCAAATCCTCATGAGGTACCAAGCGTAGACGTCACTTTAGGGGGCAAGAATTTTTTGTTATTAGTAGACACAGGTGCAACACGCTCATTTACACTTGGGAGAAAGTTTTTAATGTCTGGCACCGCCATGAATACTCAAGGCTTTTCAGGAGCTACAAGTCGAGTTCCTTTCACTGAAGAGTTATCAGTCTCTATAGGAGAATGCAACATGAAGGTGCCCTTGCTATACTCGAGGCAGGCACCTATCAATATATTGGGTCGAGATTTGATGACGAAGCTCAATATGACAATCTTGTTTACAGAAGAAGGCATAGTGTGCTCAACTCCAGGAATGCATTACTTAAACGTGTGTGAGATCATTAGCACATTTGCAGGACAAGTAGCCATGAGAGCAATACATTTAGAGCCAGAAGTTTTTTATTATGCAGTACGTGTTCTATTGACGTATCTGCCAGGCCTAGCAGGCAAAGCAATGAGAATACCTGATGAATTTCTGTTTAGACCAAAGATACGTATGCGCGAAGAAGAAGGGCAAGTGTTTCCCTTAGAATTGCGAGCAGCCATAGTGCGAGGTGAAATGGCTTTGCTTGATGGCATTTCATCAACATCGCCCTTTCAATGGCATATTTAGACAGTTTTTTCTGTACCCTTCCTGGCATCATCTTTTTTGCGATTCTTTTCCTGCAAGAGCCTGCAATAGTGTGCAATGGTCATCTGAATCTCCGCTCCTGGTTTGGCTTCAATACCCACTAAATTCTTGAGCTGTTTCTGTACAAGTTCTGTTAGCCCCAGGCATAATATATAATAAAATACTGGTATAGTTTTTGGCCAAGACTCGCATGTTTCCAAAGCCCAGGATTCCTGAAAATTTTGAAAATAAATCAACGGATCATCTCTGTCCTTCATCTTTTTTGTCATTATAGCTCACATATCGGACATGTCTGGATACAGTACTCTTAGTGGCTTCCTGACGGCAGCCCTATAGTTATTGAATGGTGCTCCATCCTGAGCAGTGTTAACTATAGTCACACCAAGGTACCCTGCCCTTGTCCACATGTTATTAGCTCTCTCCCCAAGTATGGGAATAAGGAGACCGTTAATGTCCCCTATGGCCGACGTGTTTCCTCCCGTCATTTTTTCTAATTCATGTATCCATTTCCCAGTGACCCGAAGTTAAACTCAGGAGTTTACATCTTAAGTTATCCTTGTCCATTTGGGGCCACGGTATATACTGCGGTCTAACCCCTCCTTTCTCTAACAAGGGGAACTGTGATGCCCCAAACTCATTCTCATCTCTCATCATTTGTCTGTCCACCGCAGGGACAATATTACCACATCCACCAGGTAGCGATCTTAATCTGCTCACATAAGGTGGCGATTCACCCCTTTCCCTGTGTAATTGCCCCTTGGTTTGATCTAACTGTGTCAGTGGCTCTGGCGTCCTGGTTACAGGTACGTTTAAATCTGACCATCTGACTTCTTTCTCCATTGAAAAACATCCCTCAAGGCCACATATGTCCCTTCTTCCTTCCCCATGGAAGGTGCTCTGTCTTCGTCTGACATTTCCTGTGCCCAACTTGTGCAACTTCTATCATCATCATCTCTGCAAAGAGTCAGTCTATCTAGAGACAGCTCCTTTGGCCTTGTACTACATGAGGCTCCCTCTGTGTCATACAACTGAGTACTCTTGAGTCGATAATTTTTTCCCTTCCCCTTTAACTCTTTCTGGGCTTTCATTTCATGATATACCTTATCAATCGCTACCCAATACTCCTAGAGTCAAACTCGTCTTCTAGATTTCCTCTAGAAGGGCCTGGTAGTGACTCGTACTCCAGAAGAAATTCCTCTGTCATCCAATGCTACTTCTGGCTCAGGATCTCTTATCTCCTTCTCTAGGAGATCAAGATCGCATGCGCTCTGCCTTCTTTTACGTTCCATATCATCATCAAATTCTCTTTGTTTCCTTGCTTCCTCTCTTACTCTGTCTTCTTCTTCTTTTTTCTTCATTTCCCTTCTCTCATTTGATCTGCGTATCTCCTCATCCTTGCGTCTTTGTATTATTTCATCCCTTATTTTTTGTTCCTCTACTTCTATTCTTTTTTGTTCTAACCTTTCCTGATCATCGGTCTCTCTTTGTCTATTATCGCGTTTTCTTTGCTCTTCTGCTCTCTCTTGTTTTCTCGATTGCTCTTCTTGGTACAACTGCTCTCATCTCTGCCTATCCTTCTTTTCGCTCCTTCATCTTTCAATCGTTCCTCTCTTTCCTTATCTTTTTTGTGTTGTTTGTCTTGATCTTCCCGTTGTCTTACATCCTCAATGCTCTTACTATCGAGTTTTAATAAAATCTGACCACCCATCGATTCGTTCTGTAAAAGCACTGTCTCATCAACCTTGTCTCTTTCTCCTTTCCATGGTTTTATCTCTCTTCCTATATCTAGAGATGTACTTGCTCAATCACTTCTTTCTTTATTGTGTCTCTCCTTGTGCCATGGGACCTTAGAGATTATATCTTTCTCAGTTTTTTTCTCTGTGCTTTCGTCACTGCTTTGCACAGGTGACTCATATGCTGGGATACTATATCCTGTTGCTGCTTTAAGCTCCCTAAATGGGTACAACCCATTGGGGGTCATTATGAGTTGGGCGGCAAGGGATACCGGGCACGAATCCCTTACCGCCCAATTCCGAGGTCCCTTAGCGGGAACTGTAAAGGACGTGTGGTCTGACCACACGTCCTTTACAGGTCCTGCTAAGGGACCAGGGTGCTAATAACGGCCCTGCTATTCGTGGGCCCGTTATTAGAGCCTTCCCCATTCCCATTGAGCCCTATGGGGGCTGAAATGGGAATGGGGAATGGTTGGTTGAATGGGGATTTACCGGATCCTCCAGGGTCGGAATAACCCGGTAAGTTCCCATTTAACCAGACCGGTGCCGGACCCCGTATTGGAGGCAGCCATGGCGCAAATTGCGCCATGGCTACCTCCAATGTCGGAATGAGGGCCATTGTCTTTTTTGCTCTCGTCTCCTATTTCAGCTGGGGCAGGAGGCGCAGAAGGCTCCTCGCATCCCTCTCTGCATATATTAAGCATCCAATCTATAGGAGGCTCTTCATCCTTCTCTTGTTGATACATCTTCCAAAGCTCTAAACTAGGTAATCACTTCTCTAGCTTCTTTCCTGTGTATGCTGCATGCAGTTATGTCCTCATATGCTGCAGGACTGCCTTCGATAGTGAACCTCCTTGGGGCCACGGCATAAAAATGTTATCTGCGGTTCCTTTAACCCATTCCGCACTGTACTGTTTAAGCTTAGGTGCATGCTTCAGTAACTGCTTACAGAGATGCACAAGTGGAGGGATATCCTCCATTCTTGACTCGTCTATTCTTAACTTAGTATAACACTCGTTTACTTTCAATCACAGAATTAAAAGGTACATTTCATAAAAATAATATAATATGAGCGAGCACCAATCGTCGCAAGCTCCAATCCGGCTAACCACCATTTTTTACTTTAATATTACTAAAAATAACCATCAGGTTCAGTTCTAATCAATCAAATAATATTTTCCACTTATGATGTCATCATACACAAAATCCGCATAAAACAAACAGACAAACTCAACCGGTTACATAAATCTCATGTAATCTTCTTCTTAATACTCGTTTTGCCCTCTAAAAATACTCTGACTGGAGTGTAAGTTACCCCTTACCCCTTTAGAACTACCTTTAATAAGCACCGTCTCCTAGTATTCCGCTATAGGACTATGGGTTCAAACTTCTTCTGTTACGTCATATAAAACGCAGGCCAGGGCATAGTCACTTATCGTGGCCTCTCTCACAATTTATATTACTGCTCGGCCACACTCGAGTCAATATCTCATTCCCCACATATATTGTACACTTACTCTCATGTGATATTTTACCCCTCCTCCCTCCGTTACTGTCTTTTGTCTTCACTCATCACCCATGCTTTTGTCAACTCACTCAATTTTTTACTCACCAATATCATCTTTTCCTCTTCTGACTCTCAGGATCGTCTGCCTTTTTTATCGCCTCTTCAACTTTCTGATCAATCTGCTTCGTCTAGACGTGGGAGGGGATTCTGTGAAAACTAGAGGACCCATCACACCCGGTCTTGAAAGACACTTTTTACGTTTACACTAACCACTATCTACGGGGAGCTTCACGTCTTTTCAGTGGAATGGCAAAGGTTTTTCGATATTACCGAAATTCTAAAGTTTACTCAGATCAATGGCTTTTAAACCATCCTATGCTACCGAGTGAACTGGATAGTCCAGCCCCTTTGATTAGCAGCAATTACCCTTGAGATGGATGGGGATGCAGACCTTACTCATACATCACATCAAATAATAGAGCCGCCTTAAGAAGTTGACAAAAGGAAGACTGTTTTAATATCAATTATCTAAAACAGGGAGCATAACGAGCAGCAACGCAACCGCTCGATCTTCAAACTCAAAGTACTTTAAGAAAAAACTTCATTTTGATAAGCAAAATGTGTCATCAATGACGTCTACATCACATGTGTACTAACGCCATCCCACGTGGCAAACTACAAAAACGTATGTGCATGGGCTATTGGTTCTGAGTGAACATCTAAGTATACAATCCATACTAGTTTAATAAGGCTAACTATGTAATAGGTTACTTAACATCAGGTGGGGCAACTAAGCCCTCCCCTGAAAATGATCTCTATGAACGTCACTAAATACACAATGTCCCATTGGTTTACACACTATAGGACCCCTGAATACGCAGGTCCTCTACAATTGGTTGGCACTCGATCCATCTTCAGTACTTTTCCACCTACGTTAGCAGCCTGCAGGTGGGCCATCCAGATGCTGGTGAGGTTGCCTTAACTTTGACTTCCCACCAATAAGCACATCCATCCATCATCACCTCAGTGGTCTACTGTCAATTAGGCCTTTGATCTTCGTCCTTGAGAGTGTTCTTAGCTCTGAGAAAATTAGGGAGTGAGAAGCACATTCTGCCTTCATGCGATGGTTTGACCATCTCGTTCATCCAACTTCATGCTTCCATGTGAATAGAGACCATAAAATCAAGCCTTTTCGTGTATTTAATATTCTGTTCTAATAGACATCTGACATCTTCCTTGTTATGTTTATTCCTTTTGAACAGGAGGTTTGTTCTTTCACACGATTTTGTATCCAAAGTCAGTTTATTCCAGTTTGATAAGACCTTGGCTTTTTGGGGCTCATCCAACCTCGCCTTTCTGAGCTCCGCTTCTGTAATTCAATGTCTGCTTTTTAACTGTGAAATACTGAACTGAGGCCTTTTTGCTAATGTGCAACCTGCTATAATACGTTTAGTGGAAACATCCATAATTCTCTCATTCCTATATATGTATACGTTTGCGCTTGCCGCAATCTATTTACTATAAGCGTAGACCCAGCTTCACGATTACTTTGCTGCTTGCATTTCTTCTGAATCTGTACACATGTAAAAGGACTTGATATCTTCATCTGTTTCTGTGGCATAAGTTTCTTCACCTTGAGCCCAAGATGTCACTTATCCTTATTGCTTTCTTGATGCCTTATAGAATATCTGCATTCTCTGGTCACTGCATCTTTTTATATACTTCATCTTCAGCTCCATGTAATATATACTTGGCAATGGCTAGTGATATTACCATTCATCCATGCCGTTTATTGGTTCTGCTTCTTCAGGGATTTCATTCAGATGGCCATCATATTTCTTTGTATGCAGATAAGGTTTTCTCGATGGGTACCTGGGCTCCCAGATTCTCTTAGGTACTGGCCCTTTCACTGGTACTGGACTAAGTCCATATTCTGCTCTTTGTCGATTCAGCTGTTCTGTATACGTCACCTACTCTGGTTTCCAACATACAGGTAAAAGGGACGGGTCGATTGAGGTGGGGGTACTTGGCTCCTTCTCTACACTGGCATAACACCCCTTGCATGCCTGAAGAGCTTCAATGAGTGCTATAAGATCTTCTGCCGGGGCTGAGCAGTGCAAGGGCAGTCTTTTCATCACCAGTGTTTTGTAGTAATCATCCTCCAATCGCACCACTGCTGCCTCGACATGTCTTTGCCCTGTGCTCTGGTCAATCGTTGCTGACCCATCAACAAAAAGCACTTCCCCTTCTTCCAGAGGGCTGTCTTTGGCTTTAGGTATGTCATCTTTGTCGCCTTCATAAATTGCACAGTTATGCTGTTGCAAATCTTCATCGGTGCATGGTTGTGTGAGGAACATGGCTGGGTTCACCGTTTTACACCTTACCATGTGGATATGTTGGCTTGATAGTATAATTTTAGTAGGCGTATGCCCGCTGCATGGTGAGGGTGAACTTTGATCAGTACAAGATTGCAAATAATGAATGCTCCACATACAGTGTTACTGAGCACCGCATGACAATTGTGGAACTTTTTTCAATCGCAAAGGCCGCTGCAGCAAGAGCCTGTTCGCATACAAACTGCCGCTGCATCACAGAATCAAGCGTGCTGCTGTAATAGGCCAAAGGCTTGTGGCCTATATTTCTTTTTTGTGTAAGAACCGCTGTCATGAGAGTGCCATTTGAGTGTGAGAAGATATAAAACTCCTGCGTGTAATCTGGGGTTGCAAGGATGGGGGCCATTGAGATCACTTCCTTTGTCATTGAAACTTCTGATCATATTTGCAGTCCAGTCTATCTTGTGTTTTCTTTTTGCTCTTCCTTGAGACCATGTAAGAGTGGCCTTGTGCATTTGGCATAGTCAAGAATCCATGCCCTGCAATAATTGCACAATCCTAAGAATTTCTGCATGTCTTTCATTGTGAGTGGTTCAGGAGTGGCATGCACTGTTGCTGCTCTGTCAGGGATGATTCTCTTTCCATCATTCAGAGATAAGCTGCCCTAGGTAGAGTACTTCCAGTTGGCAGTACTGAAGCATTGTCTTGTCTACCTTGTACCCCTTATGTGCTAGCAGTTGCAATAGTGCAATGAAGTCTCTTAAGCAGCTATGCTCACTATCACTGCACACCAGTAAGTCATCTACATATTGAATTATAGTGCTGGATGTTACCTAGGTCATCGTGCAGTATCCTATTGAAGATGCTGGGGCTCTCGCAGTACCCCTGAGGCAGACGAGTGTGCTCGTAGTGCTTTCTGCCCATACTAAAGGCAGTGAGGTACTGTGAGTCTGGGTGCAGGGGTACTGAGAAAATGCATTTTTTTAAGTCTGCAACAGTGAAATTAGTTGCTTCTTTGGGGATGCTGCACCAAATGGACGGAAGGTTGGGGAAAAGTGGAAAATCCTTCTGCACTACATCATTAAGGGGGCGAAGATCCTGGATCATCCTGCAACTGCCCCCTGTTGCCTTTTTGATAGGGTGTATTGATGTGTTACATGGTGAGGTGGAAGATACTGTGATCCCTTGGTGCAGCAATGCATGTATTGTCTCCCTGATCCCTTCCTCTGCTTCCCTGGACAATGGGTACTACTTCACCTGGGGAGTACTGCTCCTGCCTTAAGTGTGATTCTCACAGGGGTTACTTCATGTGGGTTAGTTTTCCATAGATGTGTGGGAATGTTCTGCAAGTCTGCCTGGCTGAATGGGGGTGGTACGACCACAGCCATAAAGGGACTCTGAACTCTTCGGTATTGTACCATTATCTCATAGGGTATGCAAATTTAGAGGATGATCTCCCCGTCATTGTTGTCATCCTCAAACAGCTCTACATCGGTCAGTTCTTTAAGGGGTACAGTAGGATCTATACATAAAACAGTGCACCACTAGCACCTGTGGGGATCAGTACCTAGTACTACAATTCTCTTTGCAGACACTAGTAAGCCCTCTAGGTCCAGGGAGAGTATTGTGCCAGCAACTAACTCAGGGGCACCACGGATCGAAAGATAAAATCAGTGGGTACTCTGCAGCAAGTTCTGGTAATCTGGGGGATGGCTCGTGCAAGCACTTTGATGCCGTAAATTAACATATCGGGGTTGACAGGGATGCCTTGTACTACTACATCACGTGCCATGGCATGCATCACAAGCCTTGCTCTTAGTGAACACTTGCATGGAGTGGCACAGACGATATCGCTGTCCGTGAATGAGATCGTCATGTTCAACTTGCTAAGCAGATCCATACCGAGCAAGTTGACAGGAGAGCTCTCAGAGTATAAGAGGGGTGCCCTTTCGAACTTCCCTCCCAACTTTACGTCTAAATCGTTTGTGCAAGGAACCGTTAAAACAACACCAGAGAACCCCTGCATATCGAGAGTTTTTCCTGATATCAGGAAGTTACCTTCGCTGATGCACGACTTCTCTGCTCCTGAGTCCACCATAAAGATTAATTGTTTGTTCCCTGTCTCTGCCTCCAACAACGGTTCCTCTTCTGGATTTAGGGTCAATGACAGGACTGGACACACAAGTGCTCTCTGTGGGCTGTCTTAGTCAGGGTATGTGTGTCCATGGGAACGAAAAAGGGTTTCCCCCTACAACTGAAGCACCTTGGAATGGGGCCACTGTGCCATTGCGTTCCTGTTTTCTGCTGACTGTGGGCTGGTGTGGGGTTGGTAATGCTGTACTGCCTGCTGCTGGTGTTGTGGTTGGCAGGGGCTGGGCATCGTTACTCAATGTTACTCCTGGGTACGCTGCTTTGATCCACACAGTTTCTGCTTGGTCACCAACTGCGGCTACCAACAGGCTTTTAATATCCCCTATTGCTAAGGGCAACCCCTCTGTGTTCTCTTCAAATGTGTGATTCCACTTCCAACCCGCGAGCACCTTAAAGAGGTTATTCTTGTCCATTTTCACCCAGTGTACATAGTGAGGCCTTCCTGCACCCCTGTGCATTAGTGGCATTTCCATTTTCATCCTTCCTTTTCCATTCTTATTTGCACTTCCCTTTTTCCATGCTAAAGCTATCCTACCAAATCTCTCCCTTATTCTTCCGTCCCACATACTTTCTAATCTTGGGGTGGGCTGGGGTGCTTGCTCTGCACCCCTTCCCCATCGTCTTCAGTTTTATCAAAATCACTCCAATATTCCTTGTCTCCCCTTCGGGACCCCACATTCTCAAAGCCCAAGCTGTCTGTCTCTCTGTCATGTTCTACGTAAACAGTGCTTAAGGGGGTACTGTCAATTCTGAATAAGAAATTGCCTGATTTACACTCGTCTAATGCTGGTTGTGCCGGTGTCTCTATAGGCGGCACAGGTGTGTCTACTTTGGTCGCATTGCATGCAGCCCTCAGCCTGGCTAACTCAGTCTGTGATGATGCCAGCACTACTTCTAGGTCTCTCGCTCTCACCCCGGTGTGGGCAAAAACCTCCAGAGGGGAGACATAAGGGGGAGGTGGGGCTATTGCTGGTGCTGCCACCATTGTGCCTCCTGAAACATACATTGGATTTGTGTACCCTTCCGTTGGGCGAGTTGCTAGCGGATATATTCCTTTTCTCATCTCCATATTCTTCCCATTTTCTCCTGAGCCTGTCTCTTTGCTACTGTCATGTGTCACGCCTTCCCCCTTCAGATCATCTGTGTTCTCAAACATTTTCCAGAGGTTCAATACTTCCCTTATATTTTGCAACGGTCTCCCCTTATATTTTACTGTATGGAAAGCCCTTGCTCTGGCCAGGAGTGGGGCATCCCTCCCCCTTTAGTCTCAGTGACCCATTGAGCATGATATTGCTTATTCTTCTCACAGTATAAAGGCAAGGCCTTGTATATGTGTTCTAGGGGTGTTTCTCCCCCCATAGTCATGTCTCTTGTGTGACTTGTAGTGGGGCTACGCCTATGCTACTGCACCACAGTTAAACAGTAATTCATTCAGTTCAGTAGATATACAGTTCAGTCTTGTTTCTAATATATCTTAATGACGTCAACAAATATCACAGAGCAAAAATCATCACCTCACTGTCCCCAGCCCACTATTCCCCAACAGAGCTTTTTACACATGCACCTTATGCCCTCCTGATAGGCCCGCACACACACACCTCACATACCCCCCCTGGGCCTCCTCCTTACACTTTTAAAATACAGCAACAAAATGAACTAAAATAACAAGCTATAATGTATCCCTCCCTGTACCTGGTGTTACAAAGGATGTATTTATGCAGATACGTGAAACAGTCGCACATGCTTAGATCTTTTATAGCCATTTGGTTTTTGCTTGGGGCTGGGGTCACTCACTATCATAGAATCCAGAGGTGTGGGGGTCGGGTCAGTGGTGTGGTCTCTGGCTCGGGGTAGGCTGGGTGGGGTTTAGAGGCCTACTGGCAGCTTGGCTGTGATGAATGGTCACTGCGAGGAGCCTGGTGTTGTCTCACGGCCTTGCAGGGCACATTCCTCCCAATGATACTAAGTAATTGCAACAGTGAAGCGACAAGGGGGAAGTAAGCTTCTGTGAGTACTGGTGGTGTGCACTCATTCAGCCATAATGATCTGGGCCTAGTGGAATCCTTCCATGGAGCTGAAGATGGGCTGGGTGGCCCATTCAGACTATGCCTCCTGCCATAAGTACAAAATGACATTGCTTTCTATGTGCACACTACATCTATGCATCAGCTGTGCTATATTATGCCTGTGCCAAGTTCCATAGCACTGTGCTCTACCCCCTTTTATACTACACAACTTCATTCAGGGGTTCACCTCACTTTAAAGCTCTTAGGGGGAGGGATAGACTCATTTTCATCCCAACAGTGTTTAGCAGGCAGTCTGGCAGTGTGTGCATTCATTTTTGTTTAACTTGTTTTGTGGGACACAGGTCCAAATTCATGGTTTCATGTGTCACATAGTGTTCTTATGGTCATGTGTCTGTGCATGCTGTTTTCGCATTCATATCATGGAGCCACAGGTTGCGGGATCGTAGTTGTGGGTGGGCGTTCTTTGTAGGGCATTTCTTGCTGAGTTGTTGGAGGGTGGCAGGGTCAGCTGTGACACGTGTTGATGGTGGTGTGTGTTTCCTTGTATTTTTCACTTGAGTATTGCCTGACACACGGCATCCCATACAATGATTCACGAATATTGATTCATGTACACGGAAGACACTATGGGAACACCATTCTTGTTGTGCGGTCCTAAGAATAATCCACACACATGACACCATTGATGCACATGTTTGGGATGCTATGTTGTCAACACACACTACATTGAGAAGGACTTATTGTTTGCCATGCATAGCACACCATTGGAATAACAGCGGCATGTTGACAGCTGCTGGGTGCTTATCAATGCTATAATAATAATAATTTAGCATTTATATAGCGCTACAAAGCCTAAGGTATCTGAGTTCTGCCTGTTATTACCGACAGTGTGAGGTGCTCATTTATCAACCTCGGAAGAAGGAAATGCTGAGTTTGGCATTGCTAGGATTCGAACCTGCGTGAGCAGCCTCTGCACAGATGTCAAAGGGAGTGCTCTACTCTCTGTGCTATTGGACCGGCTATCTTTGATTCAATGCAATTGAGTAGCAGTGATGTCTGCATTACCTTGCACTTTCCAGTTGCATGCTCCCTTGTGTGTGCTTCTGTCTTTTGTCTCTGCTTCTCATTGCTTTGTCATGTCTGCTTGTGTGTTTCATCCCAGTTACCATGGTGCCCAGCCTTGCCATTGTCAGTGCAATTGGTGAGTATTTGGGTTCAGACATTCTTGGGCTTCGTATCATCGGCTCCCCTGCTAGTGTTCCCATTTTATTTGTCTCAGTGATGTAATTTGTGTGGGCTTGATCATTGTCATTGTGACTGTTGCCAGATGCATGTGTTCAGCATGTGCCTCCAGCTTGTTAATGGGGTAGGTGTGACATGGCCATTCACTGCATGGCACTCAGGGGTTCGGGCAGTGTGTGGGTTCTGGTTGGGTGTTTGTCAGTGTGTGTGATTTGTGCGTTGAATTTTCATGCAGTGTGCAGACCTGACTGCATGTGTGCCAGGACACATGTTGATGGTCGGCATGTGAGTTGTTTGCATTTTTTACATGTCACTCAGGAGGACAGACATTGCTGTGTGTTTGGGTGCATGGATGTGTGTGCTGCTCTAACATTGATTTGTCTATGCAGATCCATTTGTCATGATGTGATGGGTGATGGGATTGAGGGGATACTTGCAGTTGTATGCATGCACAGGAAACATGTAAGATGTGCATGTCTCTTGCTGTGCACTTTCGTTGCTCTTGTTTTTTTTCATATTCAAAATGACTACTTTAATGTCACTGAGTATTGTGTGTATGCATTGTTGAGGTCAGGGAATGGGTTGGCTACTGTTCATGGTTTTTGTTGTGTAACATGCTTTGTGGGTCCAGGTCTTTCCTTGCATGTGTTAAATGGTTCAAGATATTACTCTGCCTTACTACTTGGGGTCTCATGCGTGTGGTTTGGTGTCTACATGCAGTACAGTTGTTGACCACGTGACAGTCATCCATTACTTCGTCTATTGTGATGTGTTGTCTTTGGTGTACTACATCTGCACGTTATTTGCAGTTGCTGTGACTGTGTTGGTGAATGGTGAGGTGCCATGCTGCTTATGGTCATAACTCACTGTTGATTTTGATTAATTTTGATTGATTTTGATTTGATTTTGATTTTGGTAGGAAGGCCCAAATGGTGCCTTCCTGCCTGCCGCTCTTTTTCACCACTTAGCAAGCCCCGCCCACCTGGTGCCTTCCTGCCTGCCGCTCTTTTTCACCACTTAGCAAGCCCCGCCCACCTGGTGCATTGCTGCTTGCCGCTCTTTTTCCCTACTTAAGAAGCCCTCCAGCCTCTTTTCCTTTGCAGATGGTTGCAAGTGCAAGTGGATCTAGGTCACCTGGCCTAAGCCCCGCCCACCTGGTGCCTTCCTGCCGGCTGCTCTTTTTCACCATGTGCTGCTCCCTCTGTCCCCACAGGCCATCCCCACCCCCTCTGGTCCCCCCGTGATGTTCCCTTGTGCCCCC
The DNA here is from genome assembly GCF_040938575.1 of Ambystoma mexicanum. NCBI lineage: Eukaryota > Metazoa > Chordata > Amphibia > Caudata > Ambystomatidae > Ambystoma > Ambystoma mexicanum. Next base: position 307,719,137 of record NC_090941.1, read on the forward strand.
ACCATTCTCGCACACAGGTGTTTCCTGTTTTGCTTGATTCTTCTACTCTGCCCCCCCCTCACCTCCTCAAGCCTACTTCTGCATGAGTCTGTCCTGATAAATTCTGGTTTCACCATCACTGTCTTGAACCAATGCTGGATTTGACTTTTATGGACTTCATTTATTCACAGTGCATCACCCTTTCTCAGCTCTCATGCTGGACTTCCTTTGCATCTTGTACTCATGGTGGCCCTGAATCATGCTGTTCCCATCTTCATCTTGCATCCTGGCTTGCAACATTATGTGTTACTACTGACTTCTGCAATTGTATTCACTCTCCCCTCTTGCTTCTCCACTCTTTTGACTTCTAACTCTCTGTTCTCTCCTCCGTTCCCTTCTCCCTTTTCCTACCTCCTCCCCTTACTTTCTTCTATGCACTTACTCTATCAGATTTGTCCCTGGACCTAGTATGATAGCAACCTCGTCTGTCTCCTCCCCCCTCCCCTTACTGGTTTTTTCCTCCCCACAACCCCTCCAGCACTATCTGAAATGTCGTCAAGCCTAGTATGATAGTCGTTTGTTTTGTTCCTCCCCAACCTTTTTGCACCCCTTTCCCTCACCTCTTGTTTTTCTCTGGCTCTACCAGAAATGTCATCAGGCCTAGTACGGTAGTCGCCTGTCTGTTTCCATTTCCTTCCCACTCTCCCCCACCCTTTCTTATCTATGTCTTAGTTCTTGCACTATCTGAAATGTCGTGAGGCTGAGTACGATAGTTAATTTCACATCCTTACTGTTCATGGCCTGTAATAATGTCATTGTATTTTCCCTTGTTTCCTCCGTTGTCTTGAAGCGCTTTGAAACACATTGTGCGCTATATAAATAAACATATCATATCATACCATATCATATCATATCATATGGAATGTCTACGTTACTTGCTGCATCTGTGACTGTGGCCATTTGGGTTCGTCAATCATTTTGTCTCACTTGTCAACTGTGTCCTGTTCAGTACGTTTTTTGATATGGGCTGCTTTGTCTCCATATTGGCTGTATGTATGTCACATGTGGCTCCTGACACCACTGCTGTTGTGCTCACAGCAACAAGAATATGTGTGTGCCTGGCATGCACATTCTCACACAGGTGTGTAACCCTATTTCATTGGGTTTATGGGGATTTGTTGAAATTATACTTTTGGAGTCCATGAATGCCTAGCTGCTCATAATTGATAGTTGGCAATTTGCTGAATTTATCTGTGACAACACATATTTTGGGTGATATTTTCTTGGACATTAGGGAAGTTTTTTGCCTTGGGAGTGGTTTCACTCCATGCTTACTGTGGTGGTGGTATACTCCCACTTACGTGTCTTTCATTGGCCACACTTTGTGCATGTTGTTTTATGTCTAATGGATGCACATAATTTTACCCTCCCAGGGGGAACATTCTCAGGGTGTTTTTGTGGGCATGGAGGATTGGCCCATGGTCATCATTGAATGGCACCTGAGATGTGGCTTGATCGTGTGCACTCCACAGGAGCTGGATTTTATGTAAAGTAGGATTGCTCAGCCAGGTATGTGCAGCCACTCCACGTGCTCTTTGGCCAGCCATGTGCAAGGGTCATGCCTGTGGGTGTGGACGGTGGCCCATCAACGTGTCCACTGGGACGCCACGCTGTGCGGCGACATTGTGCAGAATACATGCTGCCACAATGATCCTGCACACAATTGTTGGTGGATAGAGCACCACACCACCAGCGTGGTCAATGGAGAAGAAACGTGACTTATGCACTCTGAATGTGCGCTCCACTATGCCCCTAGTCACTACATGGCCAGTATTGTACCTTACCTAAGCTGGTGTGGTGGGATTCCGTATGGGTGTCATCATGAATGTCTCAGAGGGTAGGCGCTGTCCCCTGTAAATGGGGACATGGTTGTCATTATCATTTGTTGCGAGTGTCTATTGGTAAGTGCGCAATGTGCATGCATGTGCATGTCCGTTCATACTCAACAATGAGCCATGCATTCCCTTGCTTGCAAGCTACCAGGTTCTGGTGTAGTGGCGACATCCAGAATATATAAATGTCATGTGTGCTTCCTGGATAGTTTGCATACACTTCAGTTATGATGCCCTTGGCATCGCACACAACCTGAACATTGATTGAGTGCCAATGTATGCAGTTGCAGTATATGTGCTAAGTCAATCTGGGGCGGGGTGTGTAGCGCAACATGGGTGGAATCTATTGCACCAAGCACTCGTGGGAAGCGTGCCACAGTATAGAAGTCCTGCATTACTATTTGCTTTTCAACCTGTGTTCTTGGCATATTGATGTGGCGGCCCACATAAGGTTGTGCAGTTATGCAAACCAGCACCTGGTGTGGGCAGCATGACTTTGTGGCCTGGGAGATGGCGCCTACTATGACAGTGGTCCGCTGGAAGGTTCCATTTGCCATGAAATGTAAGGCAGTGAAAACTTTCTGTAGGGGCCTAAGGGCCTAGGAGCACACAGTGTGTGATGTTAGCCCATTTTCCCATCCCTAACCAGGTCTAGGATGATATGGGGGGGGGGCTGTATCTGCCATAGACCTGGTCATCCGGTATCCTCAAGAGGGTGGTATGTTGGTTGAAGATCCTGGCTCTGGCCATCCTCCTCCTCCTGCGGTATCCGTGCACGATTGCTCTGTCAAATGCTGGATTCCTCGTGGCTGGATACCTTTCGTTTGGTGTGTATTGCGTGGTTTATAGATGCGCATTGACGTTTACACCTGCTATCTGGTGGAGGGAGTGTACCAGGATTTGCATGAACTTTTCCATGACACGACGGTCAGAGTTCAAATCCAAGAATACGTGTTCATTTGCGCTGGTATGGGCATGCGATTGCTTAACCGTGGACCGTCCCTCAACACACCCACAGGTTTACGTGTTATTCCTCATCCCACCCCCTATTTTGTTTGTTGCATAGGCCCGGCCGACACTCTGCTTTGACTCTCGTGCAAGGCTTTCCTCCACTGGCAGTGACATGCTGGGCCAGCGTGCAATCCATGCAAGTCCAGGAAAAGTACTGCACATTCGATTCCATGAATCGACCAAGGCGGATTTGCGTGCAGTTGCGCACACAAGTGCCCTATTTTCTGTGCAGATAATTCCATGAATCAGGCCCCTTATGCGTAGAACAATTTCTTTCGGCAAATATGTTTGTGCTAATCACTATGTTGCAGCTCATCATTTGTACATTTTTTCTTTTCTTAGCTGGTGAATAGTTATGAGACTCGGCAGTGCTGTCTTGTCTATGTCCAATTTGAATTTGTAATGTCACTGATTTTAACAGAAGTTCTTATACTTGCAATCCTTTTCCCGGGAACTTAAATGTTGATATGTGTGCTCCTTTTTGTTAGGCCTTGCACATTCTTCTGTATGACTCTGCAGTGTAAATGTATTCCATCTGCGGTTTTAGAGGGGACAATGATAGCTATTATGAGAATTCCCTGTTCTTAGGTTACATGCGGGGCTTGTTAGGATTTTATCTTGCATTACTTAGCAGAGGAAAGTTTCTGCGACGTTCAGTATTTGAGGGGTCAAGGCAAACTGTTATGGGAATTCCTTGCATGGACACGGATGTGTATCTTGTCTCACAGAGTGGGTGTAGGTTTGCTCCGTTTACAGTGTTTGGGGGCCTACGTGAGCTGCTAAGCACTATTGATGAAAGTACCATGTATAAAGGAATAACCTAATATGTGATATTGTTTTTGGTTGTGATGGAGTGCTTGGGGATGGTTATGAGAATCCCAAGTTGTTATGTAACATGTGGGTTGCTCTGGCGTGTTTTGTGAAGTGCTTTGAATGTGACATATTTGTAATAATATCACACACTTATGAATGCGATTCGGTCATACAATGTGTTTGCATGTGTAAACGGTCATATCATTTGACTGGTTATGTGCAATTTGTTTGTATCACTTGTGCTTTGTGTGTGATGAGTAGTGGGAGGTATTTTGTGGAAGTGCTTATTTGTTTGGTGCTACGTATATGTTTGTTGAGTGGTGTTTTACGAATGCATTGAACAGTCTGATTGATATTTTTCGAATATTGGAGCCGGCTCAGTGTGGTAGACATCATGTGACCGAAAAGTTGGAAAAAGGAATATGGAAACAGTAACTTGTTAGTGAGTTGCATGTAAAGAGCGTGTACATATATGCATAACTGTTTAGTTTGTGTAAAGTGAAAAGTTCCGTTAAGGAGTTGTGGCAGGAGCTGTAAAGATGTGATGAGCCGTTAGGCAGATTAGGCTTGAGGCCCAATAATTTTTATAGCGCAAAGGCATGCCCAAGGAATGTGCCCTTGAAAATGGCATGAGTTTGGCACTCATGTGTGCCTGATTATGGCGGGACATCCCAATGAATAGGTGATCAGTTGCTGAAGTGCAGGTGTCTGTGCGCGCGATGAGCTGCACATCATGTTTTAATGAGCGTGCGTGTTGGTGTACATAATACATTACATTCTGCTAAGGGGTGCATTCAATGTGAATTGACTACGTGTGTGTCTGAGTGACTGTGCTGGTGGATACCATGTAGTTACTGTCTCTTTGAGATGTCGGTCTCCTTTTCATATTTTAAAGGCAATTTACGTGTAGGATGCTAAATTTGGTGAGCTCTCATGGTCGCGAACAAAAGGGACAGAGGAAGGCATGTTTGCATGTTCATATGCACAGTTCAATGTAACCTTAATCTGGTCCTCACATAGAAGTCTCACTTTGCGTGGCTGACTGTTTTGACCCTGACTTGATTTGTATTTTCATACCTTTTAGCCGAATTCTTCAAGACCGTGCCTCTACTTTCTGCTGTAAAGAAACACACTATAGATATGTTTCAAAACATGCTCTGTCCATCTTTCTGTAACTGGTGTCCCTGTAATGGAAAGGTGCTTTGAATCAGATAATCAAAACATGAAGCTGCCCTGTGTTCTGTTACCTGCTGAGTGTGGAGCACAGCAAAGATGAGGAAGAGACTGTCTTGTGACTATTTTTATGTATAATGGTACTGTATGTCACTCGGTTAAGTTATAAAGGTCAGGTATGTATAGCAAATGAATAACACGCATTATTACAAAGACAGTAGGCCTGGCTTTATCTAATGCTACTTGGAGTCTCACTTGCTGAGTCCATGTTACAATCTGACTGTTGAAGGCCAATAATGAAAGGCTGCTTTCATTATACCGATTTTATTAGGCCTCCTATGGGCCGGATTAGGACAATTTCGAAGGTTTTTGACCCAAAACCCCTCCTGGTTTCCACTTCTTCACCTGCCACCCACCCCCACCTTTTTCAATTGGGGGGGTTTTATCCCCTTAAACCACCTTTCACACTCTGCCCCCTCCCGTCCCCACCACAAATATTGTACTCCACCTGCCCCTGTGCCGGCGTCTTCATTCCGGGCTCAGACTAGCCTATAGGGCAATAGGGAAATGCCCGAAACACAAATGCTGGTTTGGGCAAGTTGTTTGGCCAACTTGGGCTAGTTTGATGAGTTACTTCACTATGCGGCTAGTAGTTTTGAACAGTGTTTGCTTGGGACTGCCCCATTTAATCCCTGTGACAGAGTTATGTCACTCTGTCGCGGGCATAGCGGGACCATGTCACCACATTCCTCCTTTTTCATAACAATCAATATTACAGGCACACCAAACTTGTTAACACTGTAGATATCTAACAACAAATTGTTAAACTTCAAAACACAACACACTCTGCCAATCTCTGACTTATTTCGGTGCAATCTTGACAACATGTTAATCGTCCACCACATAGTCATTCAGACGTGATGGACAGCACTGGGACTCCCGTTGTGGATATCTCCTACCTGTGCGCCCTTGGGCTTCTGCCTGTGCCCCAAGGCCCGGATCTGTCAGTTCTGATGGGCTCCAAGTCTTGATCATGGTATTGGTCATTCAAACTCCACTCTGGGCTTAGATCGCCGGGATTGCTGCCCCTAAGACTCTTAAAAAAGCTGGAGTTCCAGATGACAGTCTTCCTCCTATCGGATGCAATCACCATGGACCCTTTTGATCCTACAACATCCAGTGGCTGCGAGTCATAGGGCAGCAAGATCTTTCCTTCCGAGTGCCGTTTCCTGACCAGCACCTCGTTGCCCAATGATATGTCTGGTGGTCGCAGTTTACTCCTGATGTTTTCCCTCTCGTTTCGCCTCCTTCGATCTTTGGCCACCTGCTCATCATCAATCACCCCTGGCTCTTTGTCCTCACTTCCTGGCAAGAAACCACGCAGGCACCTTCAAAACATAACGTCTGCAGAGACAACAGATGTGGAGCAGTGTGGGGTGGCTCTGTACTCCCTCAGGAATTGATATAGGGCTCGACAAAAGATTGTTCCTGCCCATTGGCAATCCGAAACACTTTGTTCAGCGTCCACATGAAGCGTTCAGCCTCCCCATTCGCTCTGGGCCACAACAGAGATATCTTCCTGTCTTGGGGCGTGGCTACATGGCCACGTAGGAGGCAGCGTTTCCCGTGGGCGCCTGCAGATCCGACTAGAATCCTGGCAATGCACGGTACATGCGGCAAGCAAGATAGTCTCAAAATATAGCCCCAAAAGCATGAACATACTAGGTATGCAGCGGTGGCAAGCCCGTAAAACTTGGATGCACAGAGAGCGAATCGTGAAGACCCGAGGTCCGGAGACCGTAGGCTGCCGAGAAACAAAGATGGCGGCCTGAGAACAAAGGACCGACGGAGCCACGATCTGTGCCTGCGAGCTCCGACCTCATATGGTTGCGGATGGAGCTGAGGCACATCAAAAGCCCCTGGGCACCAGATGCGGGACGCGCTGCAGCTGAACACAAACTGCGTGCGTTCCAATTGTGACTCTGTAGGGACAGCACATAACATCAGTGCCGGACAGTCGGATGTGCCAAGGATATGGCACCAACGCAACACGGGCGCACACACGGGGGCCCTTATAGAACACGCAGAGAGGCAGCCAGAGCCCCCAGAGAGAGTGACACATAAGGCACCGGAGACCACATCCCTGAGAGGGGACCGAGGCTGCTGGGGTACCGTTCACACAAACCGAACATGCCTTGTGGAGAAGCCCATGAGAGCTGCAGTCAATGAGCAATGCAGGCAGCGCACCCGACCCCCGAGCCCTATTACATATAACGAGAGTATAGTTTGGAACGGAGCCAGAAGCCGCCGAGCCCCAGCGTGTGGGGCCATCAGGCCAGCTAATGGGACAAGCGGTGTGCAAAGTGACCTGATAGGAGGCATGAGCAGGCTGGGATAGTGAGGGGCCAGACCGGATGATTACACACAAGAGCTGATGCAAACAAATACTGAAACCATCTGTAAACAACGCTACAAGGCGCAGCCTGCAGCCCGAACATTCCTGGAGCGGTAATTGATGAGGCACAGCGATGTGGGATTCCGAAGCACTGGGCAGACACAAGACTTCTGAACAAAGCCTGGGGAGGAGGCGCTCCCACCCTGGAGCACCACCTGGGCACTGCCTTGGCGCGCTGCAGCTGCATTCAGAGGGAGAAGAGCCAGGACAGTTAAAGTGAACCCAACCACAGGAAGCAACACTGGTCCTAGTGGGGGCCCAGAGCAAGCACCTGCACTAGGGGGCTGGACGCGATACCAGACCCACGAGCAGCAGGTGGCACATGTACTGATACAATAGGGACTGAGGCTGGTGCAAGTCCGGACTAAAAAGGAGTAAGAGGGAGAGACTGTCCTCCACCACAGAACACCATGGGGCGCGATGTAGCGCCATGCTGTGGCAGAGCTCCAGGTGAGACTGATGCGTGACTAAGCTGGTGTGAGGCCCCAACTACACACATAGGGGTAGATGGCAAAAGGAGACCAAAAAAGCAGGCAGACAGTACCCGGTAGGAGGCAGTAACAGAACCGTGGATGCGGGAAAGGGACACTGACGCAGAAGGACCCTCATCACGCCCACAGCGGATCAGCTGCCTGTGCCGATACGCAACTGTGAGTTGATACTGAAGCCACTAGGTACCATAGCAAGTGGCAAGGTATACCGCCGCCCATGCTCCGAGTCAGGAAAGGAAGTAATGATTGTGACACGTTCCGATGCAGCAATACCAGACCAAGCCAACAACTGAGGAGAGATCCCAGGACGGGATGAACAGACCAAGCCACTAACGGAGGGCGAGAGACTGATACAGGGAGCACGCCCAAGCACCACATAACTGGAGGACAGCTGGGGGACACCAAGTAGGGAACAAACAAGCCATAGCCTACGGAACCTACAAGGAGTACCCTGGCTCGAGGTGGGGTGGCCAAGTGACAGTGTTGCCAGAGCACGCAGCCAGCAACCGATGAGCCACGGAAACGGTCCCCAACAAGACTTGAACAATGCAAGGGCTGAGATAGGAAGAGAGGCTGCAGAGCTAAGGTCAAAGTGGAAACTATCAACCAACTTGAACATCTGCCCCGACAACGGGGAACAGACACGCAAAGGCATCAGGATGGCATCCAAGGCACCAAAACAAAAGGGAAACAACCTACCATGGATGAATTCACCAAAACACCCCAATAACCTGATGGAGCCAGGAACAGAGAAAGGAACCCACAAACAGACCCGGCACCAAGGCGAAATGATCAATAAATCCTCGCCGCAATAGCTGACCTGAAAATGCATGGGAAACCAAACTGGAGGCAGCTATGAGCGAAATAAAGCAGCATTGGACCTAAAAATAGGTGCTGTACAAGAGGACATCAACCTATTAAGACAAGATGTAAAGAAAATAGCTGAACACACAGGCGAACTTGAGAAGGGAGCAAACGCAAACACAGCTACTTGCGCGACTCGCACCTCGGGGATCCATATACTGCGGCAACAAGTGCACAACTTGGAAAGCAGAGCAGAGGAGGCGGAAGGGCGGGCCCGAAGAAATAACATACGCATAATAGGGCCCCCCGATGGAGAGGAAGGATCCAACCCCACGGACTACATTGAGTCCATGCTACTGCAGGAAATAGAGGGTGGGGCACTTACCCATGGATTCGCGGTGGAGAGAGCACACAGGGCTCTGATGAGGAAGCCTCCGCCCGGAGCACCCCCGAGGCCGATAATTGCCAAAATCCTGAATTATCGAGACAGGGAGAAGATTCTGGAGTTTTTCCGAAAAGGAGGCACGATACATAGGGTGGCTGCTCCCATTACAGCGTACCAAGATTATACGTTAATGGTGAAGAGGAGTAGGCGGAACGATGGAACAGTGAAGAGGAGGTTGCGGGCGGCGGGCTTCAAGTACATGCTGATGTACCCGGCGAAGCTAAAAGTTTTCCACAGCAACAGGGCTTTGTTTTTTGACACTCCGGAGGATGCGACGGAGTGGCTGGACGCACAGAACTGCCCCGCTGGGACAGACACACACAAGGGGGACGGCACAGAGAAGTGATGTGGAGGCTCCAAAGGCTGAGTTGCTGTATGATTAAGACAGAGGGACTAGAATATAGTATAATACACACATACTGGAAATAGCTAGGCTTTAGATGGAAGTAATAGAATGCATGCAGTAAGCTGAGACCAACATGCAGGAGCAACAGGGGCCCTGCGGCCGTACCCCAGAAGTTATATTAGAAAGGTCATTGTTAGTGCGGTAACCACTTGCTGAGTTCCTAAGGTCGGTAACCCGGGCTAGGACTAAATGCGGGATCGCCTGAGATCCAGGTATGGAGCTGGGCAAAAGTTGGGAAGGGGCAGGGCGGGGGGTTGGTGGGGAGTTAAGGGAGTGGCAGTGTTGTTGATAAAAGGTAGCTTAGTTGGGGAGAAGAGGGATGGGGGCTAGTTGGGGGGGGGGTTATATTAATGTTGGACAGGGAACGAGCTCACATCAAGACATGAATGACAATGGGGGATCTTAAAATAGTAACCTGGAATGTCAGAGGCCTCAACAGTTACCTGAAGAGGAAAAAGGTAATGATGTATCTGAGAAGGCAAAAAGTGGATATAGCCTTCTCATAAGAAACCCACCTAACCCAAGAGAAACAAGAGGTGGTAAACAAAAAATGGAGAGAGGTCACCATAGGAGCAACATACTCGGCATATGCCAGAGGGGTAATCATTGGGGTGGTGCCACACGTGCCATTCCAGATGTTGCAGGCTACGGTGGAGCCGGATGGGAGGATGGCAGTGATTCGAGGGATGCTAGAGAACAGAGAACTGACCATTATAAACACATATGCCCCTAACCAGGACACAGTGGCCTATTTTAAGACACTATACAGTAAAGTCAGCCCCCACATAGGAGGCGCGGTTATATGGGGGGGGGGACTTCAATTGCATGCTGAACTCCAAAATGGAAAGATCAGATACCAAATTAGACAAGCCTACCCCCGCAGCGAAAGTGCTACAAGCCTTGCTGAGGGACTTTGGGGTGGAGGACATATGGAGGCAACAACACCCCAGTGACAGGCACTACTCACATTATGCTGCCCCACATAGCCTGTACACGAGATTGGATTACTTGTTCGCCACCCCAGAACTTGTTGGGGAAATGACGGGCTCAGAATTCAAGGCGAGAATACTATCGGACCATTCCCCTCTGGTCCTGACTTGGCGACATCAGCCCCCTAGAGCCAGGATCCCAACATGGAGGCTTAGAGCAAAGGCATTGAAGGATATTGCATTCCACAAGGAACTAAGGGAGGAGATAATTGGGTACTTTGAAAATAATACGGGAAGCGTGCAGTCAGAGTGAACCCCATGGGAGGCCTTTGAGGTGGTAGTGAGGGGAGTGGCCATATCAAAATCTAGAGGGCTCCAGGGGGCATAGCGCGGGAGCTACAGGAGACAGAAAAGAAACTAGAAGTAACTATGAAAAGAGGGAGCACTTCACAGGAAGACGCCGAACAGGTGAGCCAACTACAACAGTCTTGTGGCGGGCTATGAGAGAGGCTATGCAACCTTAATTACAAAAAGTATATTGAAAGACAACACACTGGGGGAGATAAACCAGGGAGGCTGCTTGCATGGTTAAACAAGAACGAGACGCCAAGATCAGCAATTAGGGAGATAACGGGAGATGAGGGCCAAGTCTGGAACACCGAGGAGAGTGTGAATGACGGATTCCTTAGATTCTATAAATGCCTCTATGAAGATGCCGGGGAAATGGCAGAGCAAGAGATTCAAGAAATGCTGGAAGACATAGAACTACCTAAATTGAATGAGGAAGACAGAGAACACCTGGCTGCCCCAATCACAATATAAGAATTAGAAACAGTGGTAATACATCTGCCCACGAGCAAAGCCCCTGGGACAGACGGGCTCCCTAGTGAATTCTATAAAACATTTAGACAAGAAGTGCTCCCCCCGCTACTGGCAATGCTAAATGATGACTTCGAGAAAGGGAGACTGCCGGAATCCCTGAGGGAGGCGATGATCATTCCACTTCTCAGACCTGACAAGCCAAGTACAGAATGTGGGTCATATATACCCCTATCCACGCTAAACCAGGATAGCAAAATCCTTTCGGCCGTATTGGCGAATAGATTGAAGAGGGTAATAAATAAACTCATACATCCTGACCAAACTGGATAGGTCCCAGGCAGAAGCATCTCCGATAACCACAGGAGACTCCACCATATTATAGAACAGGCGGAGGGAGACCCAGGTGAACTGGCAATAGTCTCGCTAGATGCAGTGAAGGCTTTTGACTCTGTGAGGTGGCCCTGGTTGATGGCGGCGATGAAAGAATACAGGATGGGACATGGGTACCTCGGGTGGGTAAAAATGGTGTACAGCTCCCCTACTGCCAGGGTTAAAACAGAAGCAATCGTTTCAGATAAGTGGCAACTTAGCAGAGGCACGAGACAGGGCTGTCCATGGGCCCCGATGCTGTACATCCTTGCGTTAGAACCATTAGCGATCTACTTGAGACAGCAATATGAAGAAATAGGGGTTTACACTAAGGGGAGGCCAGACTTGATATCATTGTATGCGGATGATATGCTACGTACCTGCGGTACCCAGAAGAGAACCTGCAATACATCCTGGAGGTGATGGAGCATTATGCAACTCTGTCGGGCATAGCAGTGAACCCCAGAAAATCGTGCATGTTCCCCATGCAGAGTTACAGGGGAGTCCCATGGGAGAACTTACCTATTCTGCAGATAGCTTGGGAAACTAAGACATTTAGGTACCTGGGGATTAACATATATCACAAGATTGAAGACAAGCATAAATATAACACAGATAGAGCAGTGGAGGGAATCAAGAATAGCATGGGGTTCTGGGCAAAGCTCCCCCTGGCCATGGTGGGAAGGGCAGCCCTGCTCAAGATGGTGGTCCTACCTAGGCTATTACACTTTTTCGTAAACATTCCACACATGGTGCCCAAATGGTTTTTCACTAAACCTGAGAGCATATGTAGAGGCTTTTTATGACAGAACTCCAGAAATAGAGTGGCCCTATAGAAACTACAGAACACACATGACAAAGGGGGCATGAACCTGCTGAATTTTGAGATGTACCATCTGGCAGGGCAGCTACAATATGTCGCAAGGTGGCTGTCGGATGATGAGACAGCAGAATCTAGGTTACTGCAGGGTGACCCGTATTTTCTAAAAGAAGTGATATGGCTACCCAAATTAGAGCTGCGGGGGAGACCAAGACTGCTAGAACTGGGCTGGAAGACATGGCACAAAGCGTGTCGAGCTATGAGAAACTCGACTCCATGCTCCTTGCAGGCGCCGCTTGTGGCGCTATGCGGGGGGAGATGAGCAATTGCGGAAAGGGATCCGCAGACGCTGGGAGATGGTGGGCCTGGCGACCCTGGGAGACGTATGGCGAGAAGGGGAAGCATTAGACTTCCAAACATTAGTGGATGAGACTGGGGTACACATGGGGCAACACATCACATATACTAGAATAATTAAACGGGTGAAAGAAAAGTGGTCTGAAATAGTACTAGCAGAACAACCTGATACTGCTATAGAAACCATGTATGATGTCTCGGAGGGTGGGCACGAAACATCCCGGATCTACGAACTGGTGATGTCCAGGGTGGGAAAGGAGCCGCTCCAATTGAGACGTGATTGGGAAGAGGAAGCGGGAGAACCAATGCAAGACGGTCAGTGGGAAAGAGCTCAGAGATATCACAAAAAGGTGTCCAGAAACACAAGGCTGCAGGAGATACAGTTACACGTCACCCATAGGGCATACATGACCCCCATAAAGGTCGCTAGTTTTGGTGACAAAGGAGAACAAAAATGCCCCAAGTGCGGGGAGGGGGATGCCGGGATGATCCATATGTTCTGGGCATGCCCAGAGGTGGGAAAATTCTAGGGGGAAGTCAAGCTACGACTATCTAAAAAGGGAATCAAGCTAGATGTGGAATCCATATGGGCATGTATGCTGGGGGGATTCACCAGACCACGAAACCTAAAACACGTATGTAAACTCAAAGACCTGGCTTACATCCTGGTCAAGAGGAGAATAGCCATGAGCTTGAAAGCAGCCCACCGACCCAGGCTAGAGGTATGGTGGCACGACCTCCTGAATTGGGTGGAAGCAGAGACAGTAGCATGGTATGAGGCAGCTGATAGAGGGGAGGACGGCGAAGTGGGGCCCCTGATAGCATTGAGACAAATAGTAGCCTCATTGTCGGGACCATCCCATGCCAATTCTAGCGAACAGGACAAGTTCCGAGAATGAAGATGGGGACGAACCCCAGAAGAATGGTAACCCGTTGAACGGGAGCAGAAGCTCGAGTTAAAATGGGGGTGGGGGGTTGACAGTAATAAAATAAATATGGAAATGAATGCTTGAGGAACTTGTAACTGAAAATGTTGGGTGTGATGGTTATGTTTTGTGTGGTTGAAAACTAATAAAAATGATAAAAAAATAAAAAAAGAGATATCTTCCTGTGCTTGACTCTGCACTCCTGCAGGAAACTTGCAAAACTCTCTCCTTGTAAAGTCAGACCATTGTCGGTGCACACCTCCTCCGGGAACCCATGCGACGCAAACATCTTCTTCACCACCAGTATGACATTTTCAAATGATGTTGACTCAATGAACTCCACCTCCTGGTATCTGCTCCATTCGTCAATGGCCCCTAGGAAAAGCACATCCCTTCCTATCAAGCCAAAGTCCATGTGCACCACTTCCCACGGCTCTACCTTGGCATCGACACAATTTGGGGTTCTCTCCGCACAGCGGCTGCAGCTTGACACCACACACAATTCCTCACAAACTCATCCACCAGCAGTTCCAGATTGGAGAACCACACCTTTATCCTCAATCGGGACTTGGTTTTGGCTGACCCCTAATGCCCTTGATGTGCCAGTGATATGACCGTGGCAATCAGCGCCGATGGCACACCATCTTCTGGCCTCTCAACAGCAGCCCTGATTCCGTGAAGGATAGCTTGTTCCTCACTTTCCACAGCTGCTCCAGTGAGGTCTTTGCTTTTTGTGTGCACTTGTCCAACCCCATCAGTGCCCACTTCCAGTCTCCCTTGTTGAGGGCTTCCCGGAGTCAGCAGAAACACTTGTCTCCGGCAGAGCTATTTGCCAGCTCCTGCACAGACATGGAATTCAAAACATTGGCCTCCACCACCAGCCTAACAAATTCCTCGACTTCCATCTCTCCATTCCCAGACTCTGCTTCAGACTTTCCAGGATGTCTGGATAGATAATCAGCAGCGTTGTTCGCCCCGGGCTGGGACACCAGACAGACATTTTATTCCAGCAAATCTAGCATCCACCGCTCGATGTGAGCGGGGAGATTCGATGATGACCCCGCCATGATTGGTAACAATGGCTTATGGTTGGTCGCCACCGTCACCAGTCTCCCCAATACATAGAGCCTGAAGTGCATGAACCCCCCAGAGCACCGCCAGTGCTTCCTGCTCAATCTGGGAATACAACTGTTTTGTGTCTGTCAAGGCTCTGCTTACGAATGCCACTGGCTGGACATCACCCTATGAGTTCTGCTGGGTCAGCGCCACTCCAAGTCCAAATGGGCTTGCATCTAGCACAATCTCCGATGCCATGGCAGGTTTGAAAAATGCCATCATGCTCTCAGCTGTCAGGGGCGACTTAATCTCCTCAGATGCATTCTGTTACAGTGGGTCCCACTGCCATGCACACTCTTTCTTTGTCAGATTTCGCATGTGGCTCCAACAGCGTTGCTAGATTCCAGATAAATCACCTGCAGTATGTCACCATACCTAGGAAACCTCTCACCTCTGTGACCGACTCTGGTGGTATTGCCTCCTTGATGTCTTTTAATTTCCTGGCATTTGGCGATACACCTCCTTGCTGAAATACAAAGCTGAAGAAGTCAATCTTCTCCTTGAAAAAGTCACATTTCACCTTGGGAAGAGTTAGCCCCAGCGACCGGATTCTCTCCAGTGTCTTCTCTAGCCTCTCCATGTGCTCAGTCTCGGACCCAGCGAACACCAAAATGTCATCACTGATGTTGATTACTATGGCCAGGTCGGCCAGCACCCCACATATGATAATTTTAAGACCTGCGTGGCCGATAATACACCAAATCTGAGTCGCTTGTATCTATACAAGCCCTTATGAGTTGTAAGGGTTGAGATGTATCGCGATTCAGGGTGCACCTAATGATAGCCCGTCCTCAGGTCCAGTTTGGAGAAAAACCTTGCCCCTTGTAATTCTGCAATTCTGTCATCCAGGGTGGGTGTGAGGTGCCTTTCCCGCTTGATGGCCTTGTTGGGTAGATGCATGTCTACAAAATATCTGAACTGACTCCGGCTGTTTTGGCTTCCTTGCCACTACTATTGGTGACACCCACAGGGTTGGCCCCTCTACTTTCTCAATAATGTCCATCTCCACTAGGCGGTCTATCTCCTTGTCCACCTCGTCCTTAAGATGAAACGGGACCCTCCTGTGCTTAAGGGTGTAACGCTCACCTGATTCCCGCAGAGGCGCCGGTCTTGACTGGGTGAATGCCGTATCTTCAAAGGTGATGTGTAACACACGGTTGGCTCTTTGGGCTGGACCTCTGTGCACTGTATGTCTGACTCGAAGAGTAAGATGTCTGCAGATAGAAAATATGGGATTAATGAACTGGGGTTATTGGGTGCCTCTCTCCTCTTCCCTTTCTCTTCTCCTGTAGAACCCCAAAGGTTAACGCCCTCACCTTAGGTAAGTGAACGCCGAGCTCTCCATCTGCCTCGGGGCAGGGTGCCGTAACCAGTTTCTTCACTGGATAAGGGTGCAGGCCTCTTGACCTCAGAGGACTGCTGTCCGTCGTTAACTGCACGAACGGTAAGTTCTGGGCACTTCAAATGTCTTAAAAGTCTTTTGTAATGATATCTCTTGTTTTGCAGGGTTCCGGCGATGGCGGATGGCGGGCTGATGAGAGTTGAGGATCGAACCCGCGTGAGGAATAGAAGCGCCTGGAAGCACATAAGCGCTTGTAGCCTGCTTCACGATGCGCACTAACTGTCCCTTTTATCTTGCAGGTACAAGTTCGGAGCTTTAGAGAAGCTGAAGGGTGCTGGAATACCCACTGGATTCGGCGTGGGAAGGAGTAATGGCACGTTAGTAATAAAGTTGCCCAATGTCTTTAAAGGCACCTTCTTTTGTCTTTCAGATGCGGGATGCAGCGCCGAAGGCCTCCGGAGCGTGCGAAGAGCTGGTAAGCTTTTGTCTTTCAGATGCCGGAATGCAGCGCGAGGCGTTGGTGACAGCCGATAGACCAGGTAAGAGATGCGCTGCCACTGAAGACCGTAGTGCTAACCTGTTCTTTCTTTGTCTTTACAGGTGCTGCTGAAGACTGGATTCCAGGATGGTAAGCCTTTGTTCCCTTAGGCCCAGGATCAGAAGCAGAAGACACGATGAGCGTTCTGCTGCAGAGAATGCAGAATAATGCAAAGCAAGATTCATCCATCGGGTGTGGTTTAAATAGCCTCCTGTAGTGCTGAGGTGTCTCCTTCCACAGCCTCGCCTAGGTAAGAAAAGAGTTCCTGCTTTCCAGAAGAGTTCCAGTGTTCTGAACCTAGGGAGTGGCTCCTGCCCCACCCAACAGGAAAAGTAGTCCCAAACAGAAGAGGATCAGGGGCTCAACTGGCAGGTAAGTAAGCAGCATGGTCTGCTGCAGGTAAGTCCACCCAAGCATTATGAGCCCGGCGCTTCCAGCGCTGGGACTGGGCATCTTTATGAGCCTGGTGCCACTGGCGCCAGGACAGGGTCCAAAAGGTCCCAATTGGGACTGGCTGGCACTCGGAACCGGGGTTATGGGTCTGCTTCCAAGGGAGTCGGGCAAGTCCTGATCTTTTGGAAGCAGAGATCATGACAAAGGGCCACTGGGAGGATGGACTCATGAATATGCAGTTTTACTGATTGCCTATCAGTTTACTCACGCCCACCAACACCTCTTCAAACTCCTGCAATAGCTCGTGAATGTCCTCCACGTAGACTCCATATGTGAAACTAACAATCTTCAGGGCCTCGGTCGTGGCACAACTTAATAGATTGTTGTTGCTGACATCGGTGATGAAAGATCTCACCTTGATGGTGTTCGACACATGGCCCACTCTCAAGACAAAAGCCCCTTTCAGCAGCAGCGGCTGTTTGCCACCAAAGGTGAAGATTCTTACATTCGCCAGTGCGAGGGGCGGCGGGCCTGTCAGCCCCTCATAATGTTCCACAGCCATTACACTCACATACGCGTCTGTGTCTATCAACACTGGGATTTTACATCCATTCACCGACACTGCACATCACGGCTGCCTCTTCCTCTTGCCTTTCGTGTCACTGAGGCTGGAGATAAAGAACACATCTTCGTCTTCATCCTTCGGGTCCGGATCATGAGTCGGCTGATCCTCATCCTGATCCACCTGGGCAAGCCTCAAGAATCATCTTGAGCAAACGTGCCCATCTTGGTGTGATGACTGACCCCGGGCTTTACAAATTGTGCACAAAGTGATCAACTGCCCCACATCTCCCGCACACAAGCCCTTGCACACTCGCAGGGCAATCAGCCACATGCGGGAGGGCCATAAGTGGAAGGTCGTAACTGCACAGCGTCTATTGAGTCAGTGTTTCTGGCCCCCTATCTCTTTTGGGGGCCATTCTTGGCCAACCCCCCTGGGCGCCTTGCTGGTGCCCTATCGCACAGACACCATCCAGCTTCACCATCTTCATAGCCTCATCCATTCTAGAAGCCCTTGTGTCTACCAGCTCATAGGATCGCCCCATTTTAAGGATACGCACCAAGGTGATGCCCGGGTCCCTCAGAATCTGTTGCCTCGGCTTCCCTTAGGCACACCCCTAAATCAGCTGGTTGTGCACCATTTCGTCTGCACTGACCCACACGCACGTGGCCACTAGTTGCCTCAGCCTGCCGTGGAATGTGTCCAGCCACTTGTCATCTTTCTACTTGACCGCACACATCACAAACCTCTTGTAATCCAAGTTCACCAACGGGATGAAATGGTCTCTCAGAGAATCCTTAGCTGCTCCATAGGAGTCATCCACCAGCCTCAAAGTCTCAACAGCTACAACACAGTCGGTCCTTCAGCATACAGAAGTGTTGACTTCTTTGCCTGGTCATCCACCTTCCCATCCACACAGAAGTAGATCTCCAGGCGCTTCAGCGTCAGGTTCAATCTGGGGCACAGGGCCGCTGGTGCTCTAGAGATGTCAAATTCTGGCATGGGAGTTCCCCATCCTGCCGATGCACAGGCACGCCCTAGTACAAGAGGCCGCAACTCAGTGTGACTGCTTATGGGACCTGCACAGGAGCAGTTCCAAGGAAAAATATCAGGGACGAAGAAAACATTCTCAAAACTCCTCTTGCAGACCAGGAGAATGCACACACTCAGGTGCTCCACAAATGGTCCTGGAGGCACATGTGCACTTACCTGCCTGGAAAGCTGCAACCTCCTTCTTGCTGGCATTACAGGGCCTGTCTCACCATCCCCTTGTGTGCCGGCACAGCTGTCAAGCAAAAAAACGTTTCCGGACACCTCCGTCAGCTCAGCTGATGCAGCACGTGGATTCTGGAAAGTGACCTCCTCGTTGCCATGGTTATATGGCCGCCCAGCCTCGCATTACGGTAGCCCCCGGGAACCCTACAGATGGACACACACACACAGGTATTTCATCCGGCCCCGTCTGCACACTACTGAGCATGCGCAGGTCTGCCCCATTTATTCCCCGCAACAGAGTTATGTCACTTTGTTGCGGACATAGCGTAACCGGGTCACCACAGGTACTATTCAAATCGTCTGTCACAAAAGGAATGAATTGGCATTTGCAACTGCGCTGCACTTTTACATTGGTGCCCAAGACAATGGGCCTCATTACACGGTAGGCGCTAAAAAATGTGATTTACCGTCATGGCGCCATTAGCGTGTCCGCCATCGTAGGAGACCGCTAATAGCGTTACATTACGAGTTAGCGGACACGCGCATAGGGCCATGACGGTAAATGACCCCACCGCCATGGCGGAAAAGCACCTTACCGGCTCCGACCAAAGTGCTGATAGCACCTCCGCCCTCATGCTGCACGCTATTAGCGGCCACCGCTGTTAGCGGTCACTGCTATTAGCGGTCACTGCTATTAGCGGTCACCGTAAAACACCGGAACCGGAAATAGCGTCATCGCACCGGAACGGGAAAGAGCCCGGCGGCCATCTTTAAAAACACAATCCATTGCCATCCCCTGCACTCAGGACCTGCAGCAACACCACGACTGGCAAAACCACATCCCAGAAGAACAAACAATGCCCAAGGCCCTAAAGAAAGCCGATGCGCGCCAGCGCAAAGAACGCTTCTCAAACGAGGAATTGAAAATGCTGGCAGACACCCTGGCTGCAAATGCAGACGTAGTGTTCGCTAGCGACATGCGGCGCCCGGCACTCCTGAGAAAAAAGGAAATCTGGGCTGAGGTGGCGCAGAAAGTCAGTGCGGTGGGCTCCACCCCCCGCACCGTAAAGGACGTGCGCAAGCGGTGGGATGATCTGCGCCTCCGTGTACGCAGCATTTTATCGGCCAACAGGAATCTGGCCATGGGCACAGGAGGCGGAGGTGGATCCCCGATGAAGATGCAGGAGTGGGAGGAGACATGTGCCAGCACCATTGGCATAGAATCCATCGAGGGAGTGGGCCGAATGGAGTGTGGTGTGGCAACAACGTCAGACGGAGGTGAGTGACCACGCAAGACACAGCAATGCCAAGCATGAGTCCCTCCCCTAAATGTGAATTGGGAATCAGCTAATGGATGGGGTCATCACACACACATGTACACAACCCTGCATATATGCCCTGCACATCCCCACACAACCACATGCATGCAGCACCTCACACACGTGTCACCCTGACACATGTCCGGATGACCCACCCATCTGGCCAACAACCTGCAGGCCCAAAGTAGATGTCCAAATCCAAAGAACGGCAGCAACAACAACATATGCATGATGCACGTTGACCCATCACTGATGTTATCCCTGTCTTGCTCCCCCACAGGGTCACAATCTGACAGTGAGGAGCTGGACGCTGCAACGCAGGCCCCACCACCCAAAAAGCAGGCCAAGGGAAAGGATGCAGGCACCAGGCCCAGTACATCGAGGGGCACTGGGATATCTGGAGTGGCCCAGCGTACAAAAGCCACCCACGCAACGACCACACCAAGGGTCGAAATGCCATCCGACACTGTGGCAGCACCCCCACCACCCACCCCCACCACTCAGGAGCCAGTGCCAGAAGGCACGCCGTCCGCAGCCAATAGCTCCGTTGGGGAAGCAGCAGCCACAGCACCTATGAGTGATGTGGACGACCCATGTCCGACACCGGAAGGGCAGCGTACACCCAGCCCCCAGCTGTCCCCACTCCACAGCCCATGCAACACATCCAATGGCAACATCCATGAGGTGCATGCCGGAGATGCAATGGATGGGTCATTCAGTCCCGTGGCGAGCTCACCTGATGTCGGCCACATGCAGCAAGCTGCGCCGAGGAGTAACAGGGGCAGGGCCGCAGACGACACCATGAGCCTGATACGCCAGCGCCAGGAGGAGCTCAATGCCCTGGTTGCCCGGCAAGTGAGCGAGGCTGCCTCGACCAGGGAGGAGATCCGGGTGTTGTCAAGGGACATGAAAGCTGCCATGGACAGCAACACGACGCGCCTATGTGACGAGATGGCCGCTGTGAGGCAGGTCCTAACGCGCATTGCTGAGGCGATGGAGAGCATGCGTCACTCACAGGGAGCAGATCAACCAGCCACGCCCTCGTCTACTAGCTCCGACCAGACAACCATCCTGCGCAGGTCCAGCCGGTCCTTGCGGCGGTCAGACTCACAACCCCCCAATGGTGGTAGTGGAGGAGGGAAGTAGGGCCAGCCTGTCCCTGTTGACACTTTGGAACTAATGCAGCACTGATGTGCACACCATGTTCGGTGGAGTTGTGGGGGGAGGGGGGTGAGGGTGTTTGGGGGAGTTGTGGGGGGAGGGGGGTGAGGGTTGTTGGGGTGGAGGGTACATGCACGTTTGAATGTCATAATGCTCAATACAGACGTAATGGCATGGATAATCACATGACTGGACATTGATAATTGTGTATGTGTGTTTTATTGTTGAAGGGTGCACTGTGATTATGTCCTCCATACACCCCGTGCCCTGAGCTGAACACCAATTGCACCCTCCTAATCCATGTGCATCAGAAACAATGGTCTATCAGGTGCTGCCGCACAGCACGTCCCTCATGGGCATCGCCACCTGCATGACCTGCAGCCCCCTCTCCTCCATCCTCATCCCCGTCATCATCCTCAGACGGTGGTCGCAGTTCTATGTCAGGGGGCATTGGCACATTCCGTCTGATACACATATTGTGAAGCATGACACATGCCATGGTGATCTTGGCCACCTTCTCATGCCCGTACAGGAGTGCCCCGCCCGACCTGCTGAGGCACCGGAAGCGTTCCTTCAATAGGCCGAATGTCTGCTCGATCACCACGCGGGTACGGGTGTGTGCATGATTGTAGTCCTCTTCGTGCCTGTTCTGTGGGTTCCGCACAGGGGTAAGGAGCCACCTCTTCAGGGGATAACCTGCATCACCTGCATGGGTGCAACAATGGGTATGTGTAAGTGTCTACATAATGTGGAGCGTGCACATATCACACAAACAAACATTGCATATTCAACGACATCCACTGATCCAAGCACGCATGGCAATCAGGGTAACTGCAATGTAGGAAGGTGAGGTGGTCCTTGCAAGTGGACATGCACCATGCATGCATACAGCAGGGATTGCCATGTCCCGCCAGAGTTTAAGTGATTTGTGTTTCCTGGCCCTGGCAACGTTAGTGCCACACTGCTAGTACACTGCCATTCCTTAGTTGATGTCCCCATGCTGTTTGATGGCAATTCTGTGGTGGGGTACGGGTGTGCCTCACCACAATGGCTACAGGGGATCCATTTGTATGCACTCATGTGCGCGGACCATTTCTGATGTTGTTCAGCGTACATTTCAGTTGTGATTTTGATATGCATGTTGCTGATTTGTGTAATGGGGGAATGGTGTGTTGTGCGGTGTGCATGTTGTTTGGAATGGCCTGTTTGGCGTAATGGATTGATATGTTTGCCGTGGCACTCACTTCCGGCATGTGGTTTTGTCT
Organism: Ambystoma mexicanum; assembly: GCF_040938575.1. NCBI lineage: Eukaryota > Metazoa > Chordata > Amphibia > Caudata > Ambystomatidae > Ambystoma > Ambystoma mexicanum. Next base: position 307,741,740 of record NC_090941.1, read on the forward strand.
CTGGTCCATTGTGGGCTGCCTCACTGTACAGTGATGCAAATATGTATGTCCATTCTTCTCATGACACAAGTTCACGCCCAGTTGGAGTATGCATCTCCCCCCCCCCCATTCACGGCCAGTTGGAGTATGCATCTCCCCCCCCCCATTCACGGCCAGTTGGAGTATGCATCTCCCCCCCCCCATTCACGGCCAGTTGGAGTATGCATCTCCCCCCCCATTCACGCCCAGTTGGAGTATGCATCTCCCCCCCCACTCACAATCCACATCACACTGACATGTGGTCGGCCTGCTACTCACCAAGTAGCCACGAACGTTGTCCAGCATGTCGCTCCATGTATCGTGGTATTGTCGAGTTCCGCAGGACCATTGCATCATGGGTTGAACCGGGATATCGGGCACAGCAATGTGTGATGATCTTATTGGAGTCACATACCATTTGGACGTTGATGGAGTGGTATTGCTTTCTGTTACGGTACACTACCTCATTGGCATGTGGGACCACCAGTTCTACATGGGTACAGTCGATGGCCCCGATGCAACTTGGGATGCCTGCCAGTGAATGGAAGCCAACTTTGGTGTTGGAGATCTCCTGGGCAGTCCGTGGCATGTATATGTGTTGACTTGTGTGCTGCAGGAGGGCATCGAGCACCTGGTTCAGTGTGCGTGAGAATACTGGTTGTGATATGCCATGCATCTGACCTACCGTATGCTGGTAGGTGCCTGTGGCCAAGAAGTGGAGCACTGTTACTACCTTCAGTAGAGGGGGGATGGCAGTACGGATGTCAATGAGACTCACAATGTCGTTGTATATCATGTCTACTATGGTGGTGATGGTATCCCAGTCCAGACGGTACAGGGTGTGTATCTGCTCAGGGGTTAGGTTGACTGGACTGGCTCTGATCCTGGGAATTGGTGGCTGCCTCTGTGGTATCACTAGGTGCACTGGTGGTGCTTGCTCCGCCTGTCTTGCCCTCCTCCTCCTCCTCCTGCGTCTCCTCTGTGCTGCCTGTTGTTGTAGCTGCTGCACAGCAATCATGTCCTCTAGCCCATGTAATGCTGCTAGTATTGCATCCATCTTGGTGTGGGAATGGGTGTGGGGAGGGGTGTGGTGTGCTCTTTTGTGCTGCCAGTCTCCATTGCCTCCACCTGTGCTGATTTTGTCCACCTGTGGCAGGTGGGAACTCTGCTGTGCTCTTTTAACGTGTGGTTCGCGATGCCGGTATTAGCGCCTTGCCGGTAAGGGTTCTTTGGGTCTACTACATGCCGGTATTGCCATGTACGCATGGCTCGTGATGCCGTGATATTAGCACTATGCCGCTATTTCCGGTCTGAGGGGCCGCGCGCTCACGGACTTGCCGCTAATAGTGCCACCGTACTTTGCGGTGCCGCTAATAGCGGTATGTCCGGGTCGTGATTGGGGAGGGGATTTACCGATACCGGTAATCCCTTACCGGTAACGGTATGTCCCTACCGCCTACCGTGTAATGAGGCCCAATGTTATGCCCCAGTCCAACCCTGCTTTCCTCTTCTAGGCTGCTCTGATAGTGGGTCTGTCAGCCACTGCGTTCACTCGCATGGGATGTGGGGTGAGGCTCTTCCACGGCTGCGGTCTAACTTGGCCTTTGGCATGCAGCACTTTTTGTCCTTCCGATCAATACATTGCGGGCAAGCGACTCCATTCCCATTTGCTTAGCTACAGCCATCACATGTCCAGTTACAGCCTCACATGCACAAGTGCTGACATTATATGTCCTCATATGGTCAAGTGCTGTCATTGTATAACAGCTGTAACCTCAGATACCCAAGCTGTGTGCCAAGCATAGCTATTGTAATCACAGATGCAGTTAGTAAGCCAAATACAACTTTGTGTGTTAGATGCAGCTTCACATACTGAGTTACTGCCATAGCATTGTTTATTTTGTTTTAATGAATTACTATATTGTATTTTTGTATACAAAATACAGCGACAATACAAGAGTAATGTCCTCTAAGTTGGAAGTGACAACCTACTGTGCAGTGAAAACCTTTTGTATGGCTTCTGAAAATGGTGGTGTACCCTGCTGGAGGACCTCTCTAATGTAACAGGATGAACACTTGAGCCTAACAAAAGATGACGCTTGTCTTCTCAAATGAACGTCATAGTCAGCCAAGTGCAAAGCCTACTTGATTTCCCACACAAGAAATTTCCCCTCCCAAACCAACCAGCAACCTCTCTCCACCTTGTAAGCCAATTAAACTATTTTGACCTACATAATACCCCTCTCTACTTGAGTGCCTGTAGCATACTGTGGGAAACGTACATATACACCTGTTAATTGTAGCCCCTTGTTTTAATACTCTAGTCAGGTATCTTGCAGATAGAGGCTCTCATTAATATTGACACCCCTATATAACAGGAATGTCCCCTATGACTGTATGCAAGGAGAGAAGACATTGTCAAAGTAAAGCTATAGTACTGAATTGAAACAAATCGCAGAAACAGAAAACGTGTATGAAATTAAAACTCTCGGACAACCAGAATGCCTGCTCTCAGCCGTTACCCTCTTCTGGCGTAGTTTCCTCTGGGAGAGTTGTTAGCAGTTTGTTAGCCTCATCAGCACCCCAGGGTATCTACTTTCCTTCTCTGGTCGAGGAATCCCTTTTTCAGGAGTTTCAGGCATTTTCTTCTCTTCTTAGTTGCTAGTGGAACGCCCGGGAAAGATATGAATGTGGTGTTTCCAGATTCATTTAATCTAGTCTGCTATTATGAGCCCTTCTCTGTCCCAGGCCTCAGACACCAGTGTAAGAAGCATAGGCCCCACCCCATAGTCCCAAGCTTTGCTATTTCCACATGGCTTATTACAATGTAATTTATCCACATATATCAGGTCTTCATCCACTTCAAAACCTAGCAATTCAGGAAGCAGGTTGGTGTGTACTACTTTTTTTAGCTACACAATCCTATTCTTTATGACCCTGTTTCCCCGGAGTACTGTATCCAACTCGTGTCTGCTCTGTTTCACTGCTGGGATAGCTTGGAAGTCTTCTTTGTCAACCTCAGCATCTCTTTTCTGCAGCGTGGCCTCTTTGGTGCTAGGCAGGTTTTTCATTTATTCTGACAAATGTACCCTCCAGATGTGAAACTGACCCCCTCAATGTGCTCCAACATGGATAGTGCAGCATTCCAAGATGGTGCGGTGGGTCTGCCAGAAAGATGTTGTTTATTTCATGAACCAAGTTGTGCAAAAAAGTCTTGTTCAACAGATTCGTCCCTGAATTCTGCTCTTGCCATTAGCCAAGCTACAAAATATATAGTGATGCCATGTTGTTGTGTGTTTTCTGTAGTTTATGGCTATATTTCGGTTTGGTACTGTCAAGCACGTGATTGAAGGTGTTGGCCACACTGTAGAAGCTGTTACTTTTGTGGAGTTACTTGATAAAATGAATCTGCTACAATCAGTCATCTGTAATGAATTGACTACCACCCAAAGTAGAGGTTCCATAATACATGCATCAATCTAGCAGCAGATCATGGATTTCAGGGCAAAGTCTATTGCTGTGTATTGTACCGGACATCATCCAACACAGTCGCTCTGGTTTCCCCGAGCTAAACATGACACTCTAGTGTAATGATATAGGCACAAGTGAAAAACATTCAGAGACAATGGAGACCCGCTAGCTGCACCCTGTTGATGCTAAAATGACTATTGCCTTCTGTTTTTGAACATGTAAATGCACGGAGCATCTACTTTACTACCACCCATAACCAGCCAGTTGCTCTGTAATTCGATGCAGTGCTCCAGTGTTCACTTAGCCTGCCTCATCTCGCCCTGGATGCATGGTTCCATGCCACTGCTTCACACCACGCATTTGCTGATGATCTGAGGGAGCAGCAGTTAACAGCTCTGCCTGGGAAACCACCCATTGATATTTTCCAAAGAGTCCAAATTTGCTGAAACCCCGCTGGCAACAGCACATCTCCACTTCTGCTTCACTCGCACCACAAATCCACCAAGCACCTGCCTAGGAATCTTCCACCATATTAAGGTAACTATAATCCCTTTGGTCATGTAGGTCTATAGCTTGTAAGTTCTTCCCTGAAGCAGAATATTGCAATCAAAATTGCTTGTCGACCATTTCCCTGCTGCACGAGTGGGCCCGTCACTCACTGAGTTCTGTAAAGTGTCCCATGAGTGACACTAACAATTGCTGGCGTCACCCTCTTTTTGAAGGAGATATAGTTCTTTGCTGCCTGGTATCCATTAGCACTGGCTAAGGAAGGTTCAGAAACGAAGATCCGTCCCAAGATTGAAAGCAGAGCATCTATGCGTATTGTGGCGAATGAATTCCTGAAAACGGAATATTCATTGCCCGCATCTTCCAGTAGGTGAGTACAGTGAATCAGGTGCTACAAAAGTACATATTCGGTCCAGGCCCTCCATTAGACCAGCAGAGTGTATCATAGGGACAGGGGTGGACTGGGAACCAAAAGAGGCACTGGAAATATTTTTCAAAGTGGCCCCAAATTACATATTTTCAGCAAGCCAACCCTTTTGCTATGAGAGACGCAGGGTGCAGAGGCCTACTAGGAAATCTCTAGAGTTCTCTTATAGGCCAGTGCACCCCTGTGTGGGGATCGTAATGATGAAAGGTACATATGTTTGCTAAAGGTCTTGCAGTGGACCAGTGCATTTATTTTTGAAGATCAAGTTTTCTTTATGATAATGCCCCATGACCCAGATTTTTCATGAAGACTTCTTGGCAGAAATTACTTTTTATTTTCAGTTCTGAACTACCACTATACTGGGTTAGGGAGTCTTTTTTTGCCACAGTAGAATTAGTCGAAGTAGATTTCGTCTAATTTTTTTATTGGATTTTGCTGCAAATATATGTGGGGGTGGGTTTAGGACAATCATTAATGTAGGGCAGTTAAGGGGGTACAGTGTGGGGTATATCCCACATATAGCTGTGGCAAAATCATGCTGCAAAAAAATACAATTGACGAAATCGACCAGATCAATTATTTTATTTGTATTTAATTGTTTTTTTCATAACACGCTTACTACCTGAGTTTGGTTTCTAAGCACGGATCAAGGATTCAACCCTCTGTTGCTCTGTGTGGTCTTGCTTCCAAGACCAGCACATTGACCGTGTGATATCCTCAGTTCACTCAGAACCACTTAGAAGCACTATTCCTACACCCTTTACTGGCCACAGAGATACCTCTTAAGACAATAGGCTACTTATCACAGAAATCAACGTGCCCCGTTGAGTGGGCCTATATTTTAGCACTGCACAGTGCACTGCAGGCGACAATGTGTATTTTGTAACCTCCCAGTTCTACCCAAAAGACCACCCCTGCAAACTCTCATTTGTTGATGTCTCTGAGGAGGGCTTGGTGGCAGGGATGGTATGGTTTTGGGCTAGGTGACACATCCAGAATAGGCAGGAGGAGGTGGCCTTCCATTGGAAGGATGAAGTTTGGCTTCTGCCTTCTACCTCCCTTCTTTGTGATACTGACAGCTGACTTGCATCTTTTTTATTTTTTCTGATGCAGCCCCTTGACGAGAAATGGTGCCCATTCATCTGACATTGCTTCAGGGTCCTAGTTACACGCACAGCATGACAATTTACCTGAAGTTGCATTTATAAAAGTGTATAATAAAAAATATTGCAGCATAATTAACATTGACATTGTTTTTTTAAAATTCTTATTTCAGCCTGGTTTCATAGCTGACATTTAAATATAATGGAGAACAGCATGGTTTAAGGGCATGTGGAAAATCGTATGACGCCATTCCTTTCCATGTGCCAAAGATGTCCTCCCATGGAACCACACTTTCCCTTTAAGCATATACATACAAAGGTGTCGCAGCTACCTCATAAGATATATGTGACATTTAGTAACAACATTGTCAACATTAGGAAAGAATGGTTGTCATGCCTGGGTGGAGTAGGGTGGACTGCAGGCAAGTCTGTATTTGGAGGGGAGGACCTGCATTTCTTTTTGAGTATGCTACCTGGAGATGTAAAAAAAATAATAATAACATTGCGAAGTCAGCATGGAAAACAACAATCAAATAGGAAGTTCTAACCAGCAACACAAATAAAGTCAGAAGGTCACTGCTGAGTTTGAGTTTAATTGGCCACCAGGGTACAAACATATTTGACATAATAAGGTCGGGTCATTTCATCTGCTGCCTTCCTCGGCTACGTCTCTCTCAGGAAAACTCAATTTCTAGCACATCTGGAAGGCGATCCTGGCCACCTTTTTCCAATTGCGTGTAATTATTATGCTACCAACCGCAATTACCATAGACTTTCTAAGACGCAGAAGCAAATGAAAGCAGACAAGGTTAGTCACTCCAACTTCTGATCAAGTAATTACAGTCGTCATAGGGGTGAAGGTCAACTGTTCAGAGGATGTGTTGCCCAATGATGTGGTGTCATGGTTTAATGATTGTTTTTTGCTGCTAATGTATTGCATATACCGCTACGAGAACAGTTGAGCAGAGAGCTTCGGAAATTAACTGAGATTTAAAAAATCTATATACAATGTACAGGAGATAAAAACAATAATGTAAAGGCTTTACAATAGTACAATTAGTCGCAGAAAAAAGTGTTAGGAAAAGAGAGAGCACAGCATGCACTAAAACGCCGTGCAGCCTGAAATAACCTTTAGGCAGCCCACACACAGTGTTTAATTAGTGTTTAATTACTTAGCTTATAATCTTCATTAGACCTACCCCACTGCATCCCCGTCACAGTCCTTGCTTAATAAGGGGCGCCACTCACATTACAGCAACCTTTACGAAATAAATGTCACTTTTTGACTCTCCCATTCCTCATTAAGAGGCCCACACTCTGACTATCTTTCCTGTAGATAGACACACAGACTGGTGGATGTCTAGCATACACTCGAGCACTGTGACTAGGAAGGAATAATCAAAATGTAGTAAGTGTAACCTCTATCACAGCCCTACTCAGTGTTGGGGGTTTGTCCAGACCCCCCATGCGATGCCCGTAAGCCCCCAACCTCGCAAGGACAACACACACACGTCCTTGCTGTTCGGGCTTCCCGGTCGCTCCCCTCTCGTCTGGGAATGCCCCCTTTATTTATGCTGCACGTGGTAAAAGGGGCAGCGCCACACTCCTCCTTTTTCGGGAGGACACACAAAATACTAGAATAATACACACTGCAAACCACACAAAATTATTAACGCAACCGATCAATACAGTTTCCCCACTGGCCCCTTTATTATCAACCACCCGGGTCCCCTTGCTCAACACTCCCCGGACACCGGTTGATCCGACAATTGTCCCAGCACGTAATCGCTGAGGTAAGCGGGTTTCCCTCGCCCAGCCCTCTGGGGGTACCTCCTGCTTACCTCCGGCACGGTAGTCTTTCCGACGACGCCCCCCGGACAGGGGATTCTGGAGTGCTGGGAGGGCCTCCTCCATCGTCCGGTATCTCCACCAAGTCAGGTTCCAGAGGTGGTTCAGTTCTGGGATCCCCCAGCTTCTTAAAGAAACTGACATTCCTGGTGATGGCAGACCTTCCGTCAGAGGCAGTTACCATAGACACCTTGACGGCCACAACGTCCAACGGCTCCGGCTCATAGGGGAGGGAGAGTTTCCCGTGGGGGTGACGATTGTGGATGAGCACTTCGTCCCCGGGCTCCAGCTGCTGCGGGCGAAGCCCCCTACGCAAGTTCTCTTGCTCGATCCTCACCCGCCGGTCCGCCTCGACCTGTCGGTTGTCAATCACCCCCGGCTCCTATTCCCCAACCTCAGGAAGCAGACCCCGTGGGCAGCGCCTGAACAACGCCTCCGCCGGAGCCACGGCTGTGGAAGCATGCGGGGTGGTGCGGTACACCCGCAGAAACTGATAACGAGCTCTCTGGAGGGACTGTCCCTGTCCTTGGGCGATCCTGAAGGTCTTGTTGAGTGTCCGCATTAGCCTTTCCGCCTCTCCATTCACCCTGGGCCACAACGGGGTTATCTTGTGGTGTCGCACTCCGCAGCTCTCCATCAGCTCCGAGAACCTTTCACTCTGTTAGGGCGCCCCGTTATCGGAGCACAGAGTGTGGGGGAGCCCGTGGGCCGCAAACATTTTCTCCATGCCGACCACCACATGTTCGAACGCCACAAACTCCACAAACTCCACTTCCGGATATCTCGAGTACTCGTCGACCATTACCAGGAAGTGGGTGCCCATGGTCGTCTATCCAAAGTCCGCATGGACCACTTCCCAAGGTCGCGTGCCCCGGGGCATCGCCTCAATGGCAGGTTCTCTCTGTAATGTGGATGCCGCTTGACACCACACACAGACCGCTATGAAGTCGTCGACCTTCCACTCGAGTTCCGGGAACCAAACCTTCAGCCGCAGCCTGGCCTTGGTCTTCACAGCACCCTGGTGTCCATGGTGAGCTAGACTGATCACATCCTTCACCTTCGACTGGGGGAATACTATCCGGTCACCTCGGAGCAGCAGGCCCAACGCCGAGAATGACAGTTCCTCCCTGACCTTCCACAGCTGCTCCAGTCCGGTCTTGGCTTCCTGGGTCCGCCCTGCCAAAGATTCTGGCACTGACTTCCATGACCCTTGTTGCATGGACTGCTTTAGGATTCGAAAGCATTCATCTTCGGCCGCTTCTAGCTCTGCCAGGGGCATGGCGTTGGGAGTGGCCGCCTCCACCACCAATCAGATATGATCGTCAGCCTCCTCCGAACAGGTGTCATATTCCACTCCCCCACGCACTGCCGGGTGCCGGGAGAGATAGTCTGCTGCGTTGTTGGCCCCAGGTCTGTACACCAAGGTGACTCCATACTCCAGCAGGGCGAGCATCCACCTCTCGATCCTCGCCGGTGGCTTCAATGATGACCCTGCCAAAATAGGAAGCAGGGGCTTATGGTCAGTCACGACCGTCCCTGGCCGCCCCAGGACATAGAGCCGGAAGTGCCTGCAGCCTCAGAGAACCGCCAGTGCCTCGCGCTCAATCTGGGAATACCTTTGCTCAGTGTCAGACAGCGCCTTGCTGGCGTATGCCACTGGCCGGACACCCCCGTCACTATCTATCTGAGTCAGCACATCGCCCAGGTCAAACGGACTGGCATCCACGATGATCTCTGATGGCAATGCAGGATCGAAAAATGCCATTGTGTCCTCAGCTGCCAGCACACCCTTGATGTCCTCAAACGCCACCTGTTCAAGTTGGCCCCAGTGCCAGGTGGATTCCTTCTTTGTTAGTGCCCTGAGAGGCTCAGATCTGGAGGCAAGGTTTTGAATGAACCGCCCACATGAAGAGACCATACCAAGGAAGCTCCCGACATCGGAGACTGACTCGTGCGGCTGCGCCTTCTTAATGTCCTGAACCTTCTTGGGGTCCGGCGATACCCCTCCCTCTTTGAATACAATTCCAAAGAACTCAATGGAGGGGTGCAGGGATTCGCACTTATCCCTGTGAAGGGTGAGTCCCAGTGACTGCAGTCTCTCGAACGTCCTCGCCAGCTTCCTCAGATGATCCACCTCTGTCCTTGCAAACACCAAGATATCATCACTGATGTTTAGTACGCCCTCCAGATCTGCGAGGGTGCCTCTGATTATATTCTGAGAGACTTACGCTGCCGAGGACACTCCAAAGCTCAGTCTTTTGTAGCGGTATAGTCCCCAGTGGGTGGTGAATGTGGTGATTTACCTTGATTCAGGATGGAGGACCACCTGATGGTAGCCCGCCCGGAGGTCCATGCTTGGAAAAGAAGCGAGCCCCCTGCACTTCCGCAATAATGTCATCGATAGTAGGGGTAAGATGCCTCTCCCTCTTGATGGCCTTGTTCAGCAACCTCATATCTACGCAGATGTGGACAGAGTCAGGTTGCTTGGGCTTCCTCGCCACGACAATCGGGGACACCCAGGGGGTCAGGCCCTCTACTTTCTCAATGATGTCGAGGTCCACCAGGTTGTACAGTTCCTTGTCCACCTGTTCACAGAGATGGAACGGCACCCTGCGGTGTTTCAGGGCGATGGGCTGCACAGAGTCATCAATATGCAACATCACGGGGTCGCCAGTCATCCGCCCAATCCTGTTGAAGAGAGCGGCATACTTCTCGAGCAGGTCGTTGATGTCCTCGAGGTATACCGAGTACGCAAAGCTAACAATTCCAAGAGCCTCAGTGGCGGCACAGCTCAGCATAGTGTTGTTGCTTACTGGCGTCACGTAGAATCGGGCTTTGATCTGCGAGCCCTCGTGCTCCGCTTTCGCCACAAAGGCCCCATCCAGTGGGATCAGCTCTAGTCCCCCAAACTCAAATATGCGAGCCTTCGGTGTTAGTAGCTTGGGGGGGCGAGTCCATGGCATCATAATGTCCCCGGGCCATCACATTGACCGATGCCCCCGTATCTACCAGAACCAGGACTGGCGAGTTGTTGACCTCCACCACACACCTCAGTTGTCTCCGGTTCTTTCCTCTCAGGATTCCCACGCTAGAGACAAAGAAAACGTTCTCTTCCTCTTCCTCCTCTGCCTCCTCCACCTGGGCATCCTCCTCACCCTGGTCCACCTGAGCTACATTTGGCGGGCGGCTCAGGCGCTGGAACCCGGACCGGGCCGGGCCTCTCGGCACCATTACAGGCAGGGCTGCCTGGCACACTCTCAAGAAATGGTCAGGCAGTCCGCACCTACCACATGTCCTCCCCGCCGCCGGACACTCAGTTGGGTGAGGAAGATCATACCCACACTTCTGGAACGATTCACCCGCTCTTCCTGCTCTGTCACGGGGGCCTGACCCCGGTCTTCTGACTCCTCTGCCACCTCGCCACATGGCACACACCTCCTCAGACTTGACTGAGCGGGACCCCGCCTCCATCCTGGCTGCCCGAGCCTCCGCCACCTCATGGCACCGGCCCAGCTCAAGGATGCGGGGGAGAGTGAGTCCTGGTATCCAGCGTCTCATCTTCCTTTTGTTTCGCCAACGGCATCACAAACCTTTCATAGTCCGAGTTGGCGAGAGGCAGAAAATGAGCCTGGAGGGCAGTCTTAGCTGCGTCATAGGAGCCATCTCCCGGTGGAAGCACCTCAAAAATCTCTTGGACCGAAGGCCCGCCGAATACAGCATAGTTGCTAGCCTGCTGTCATCATCTGTCACTTGTGCAGCTCTAAAATACATGTTGAGGTGGTCGACCCACCTCTTCCATCTGGGCCCAATGCTGGATGGCGGACCCGATACGTCGAACTCAGGGATGGGCTGTAGGGCCGCCTGGGCACGTGCCTGGGCCATGATGGGAGGCCCTTGCTGAGCAATCTGCTGCACCGCCGGCGGCGCCTGAGGCAAAGGAGCTTGCCCACCTGCTTGAACTTGAGGGAGTTGCTGTGGAGCTGCTATCTGTGGCTGCACCGGAGGCACAGGGACCTGACCCCTTGCTGGAGCTAGGGGGACTTGTTGTTGAGCCGATGCTTGTCCACCATCTTGGGGGAGCTGTTGGGCTGCTGGGAGCCCACCGTCTTGATCTTCAGAGTCACTCATGGGCCTGAGCGCACAGGCACCCCCACCCTGGACTTTGGGGGCCGCAACTCAATCGCCCACCACCACAGCACAGTTCTGATGCCCCACCCAAGAAAATGAAAAGTCCAACCTGGGGGAGTATGATGATGGTGCAATGCCTCTGGCTCCAGGCCGCCTCATGCGCCCACACAGCAACTGGACCTGACGAAGAACCAGAAGAAGAAACCAAAATGGAGGGTCCACCACTGCAGCAATCCTCACTGATGATGAAGAGGATGAAGAAAGAAGCCTCAGCAGCCTGATGATGAAGGGGATGAAGAAGGACCTTGACCCAGCTGCAGTAGCACCCAGTGGGTGTAGGAGTCCCAAAAATTAAGCCAAAGAAAGAGAGCTAGGCTATGCAGGCCCAGCCATTATAGCCCCACTCCTTGCTTACACTCGACGTAGGAGACCCAAATCTTGAAGAAAAATCAAAAATCGGGCATGGGCATGCAGGTATAACTGCCTGCTAGCAGTGTGTCCAAAAATTAGGCCTGGATGCCACTCACCGCCCAAACCGGAGCTCAGTGACGTTCCACGGCCTCATTGACAAAATGGCTGCCAGCGCCGTGTGCGATGCACGGCCACGGCACGAAACGAAATGTCCGTTGATTCCGTTTCAGGGAAAAAATGATTCAACTTCGTCACCGCCTGGGCGAGGCATCATCATCCACCCGTCGCCACTGTTGGGGGTTTGCCCCATGCGATGCCCATAAACCGCCAACCTTGCAAGGACAACACACACACACGTCCTTGCTGTTCGGGCTTCCCGGTCACTCTCCTCTCGTCCGGGAACGCCCCCTTTATTTATGCTGCACGCGGCGGCGTGCAACATCACGTCGCCGCGTGCACGTCCCTGTAAAAGGGGCAGCGCCACACTCAGTGGTCTAGACTGACTTGACATAGGAATGCATTCGAGGTCCAAATATAAGATATTGTTCCTTATTTAAAATTAGCTTTTTCTTGACCTGCAAATCTCATATTATGGCAATATGCTCTAATGTAACTTTTTTGTTGCCCCTTTAAAACGGCCTAAATCCATATGCTCTCTTTGGTTCACTCCAGAACTGCCTACAGTCAAACATAATAGGAGACCTTTGGGAATCCAATGGAGGAATTTGTCGAAACAGTGCTTCTCTGTTGCCAACAAATGTTTTCTCCACACTAAAGAAGGAATGTGAAGCAGGGATGATGAAGCAGTTAAGTGGCAAACTGCAGGTTTACTGCTTGGAAACCGACCCCATGGCCACCTAGCCACCAAGCCCCTTCAACAGTTAACGTGGAGCAGTGGCCAAGCATAAACACACCAGGGTTCCATTACAACACTTCCCCCCTGCCTCCCTTAATGACGCCAACCAAAGGAAAAAGGGAAAGAAAACAATGAGGGAAGTACAATCCTTCTCAAGAAAGAAGACGGAGAAGAACAGTCAGGAAATAGAAACAAAATCAAGGGAAACACGAAACACACATATGGCATCCTCTGCGCACAAAAGGACTGCCACAGTGCCCTGATCACTTTCTTACGACCCACCGGACGTAGTCTCTCAATTTGACCGGAGGCAACCTGATCCTTGGAATTTTATTTATTTATTTATTTATTTAAATTTGTATAGCGCGCAAGCAGCCCAGGGGCATTGAGCTTAGTTACAGGCATGGTATAAGTAAGAGGCATAATACAGATAGGAACAAGCAAGGTTATCATTACAGCTTATGCGGTTGGTCAATACAACTTAGGCAGTGGGTCATATGGTTGGTATTATGCAGCTGCGAGGGACCTTATGAGAAGAGGGTGGTTTTCAGTGCTTTGCGGAAGGCTAGGAGGGAGGGCTCACCACGGATGGTGCGAGGTAGGGCATTCCAGTGAGTGGGTGCGAGATAGGGGAAGCTGGATCCACCTACTCTGGATCTTTTTACTAATGGCACAGAGAGCATGTTGGTGTAGGGTGATCTTGTTGGTCTTGTAGAGGCGACGGAGTGGATTCTTTGTGAGAGGTAATCGGGGGCAGTGAGATGGATGCATTTGTGTGTCAATGTGAGCGCTTTGAAAATTATTCTTTCCTTTATTGGGAGCCAGTGGGCTAGTTTTCTGGCTTCCGAGATGTGGTCCCTTTTGGCAATACCTTGGGCTGCTCGGAGAGCACTATTCTGGATGACTTGTAGCCTCTCCAAGTTTTTTTTTGAGGTTCCTAGGAAGAGTATGTTGCAGTAGTCTAGCCTGGAGCCGGTGATGGCTCTGGCTATGTTTGTGCAGTTCTCTTTGGAGAGGAAAGGCCTGACTGCGTTGATCAGTTTAGCATGATATGCGGCTGAGGAGGCAATGGCGTTGACTTGTCTGTCCATGGAGAGGTTAGAGTCTAGATAGACTCCAAGAGTTTTGACTGAGTCTGAAACAGGTATTTTGATGGTGTCGATGGTGAAGTGACTGAATTGGGAGTCAAGTTTTTTTAGCGTTTCGGGGGAACCTACCAGTAGGAGTTCTGTCTTGTCAGAGTTGAGGCATAGTCCATTGTCTGCCATCCAGGCTTGGATGGTGTTGTAGAGGTTGTTAAGGGTCATGGAGTCGGTGTCGTAGTTGCCTGTGAGGGTAAGGAGGATCTGGGTATCGTCCGCGTAGTTAGTGTAGGATATACCCATAGCGTCGAGGATGAGGAAGAGGGGTCGTGTGAAGATGTTGTAGAGTGTGGGGGAGAGGCATGAGCCTTGGGGCACGCCAAAGAGTATGGTAGTGGGTGAGGCAGAGGCTAGGTCGGAGAATACTTGCATGGTTCTGTCTTGTAGGAAGGATTTGATCCATGCTGTGGCGTCAGGGGAGAACTTGGCAGTGAAGGAGAGATGATGGCAAAGGACGTCATGATCTACGAGATCGAACGCTGCAGATAAGTCAAGGAGTAGGAGAAGAGCTGATTTGCCCATGTCTCTGGCATCGTCCATTTGGTTTTTCAGGTCAAGTAGGGCGGTTTCAGTCCCATGTCTAGGGCGGAAGCCAGATTGGCGGAGTCCCAGGAGTTTGTTTTCTTCGATGTAGTGCTGAACCTGCAGATAGGCTGCTTTGTCGAGTATTTTGAGGAGGAAAGGGACAGTGGTGATGGGTCTATAATTGTTGGGGGAGGTGGGATCGAGAGTAGGTTTTTTTAGGAGGGGGCGGACCCATGCTTCCTTGAGGGAGGTGGGGACTTTCCCTGTTGCGAAGGAGGCATTAACAAATGCTGTCAGGAAGGGAGCAAGTGCTTCAGTGCAGTCCTTGATGAGAGTGGCTGGGCAGGCATCACCTTTACAGTTGGATGCTTTGATGTTCTTCATTATGTTAATGGTATCCTTTTCCTGTATGGATTTGAAGGAGAACGGTTGGGGAGGGTCTTGGGCTGGTGGTGGGACAGGGATATGAGTATTGGGCAGGGCTTGTTTGGTAGCTAGTATTTTGCTTTGGAGGCGGCTCAGTTTTGTTAGCATTGCCGTTTGAATTTCGTCGCACCAGGCTTTGTCTTTGGTGAAGTTCTGGGGGGTGGGAGTAGGAGTCTCTAGCTCCCTAAAAATTGCAAAGATTTCTTTTGTGCTGGATTGGGCTTCCGAAATTCTGGATTCAAAGGATTTGGATTTTGCCCGGGTGATAGCTTTTTTGTACTCCGTGGAGCAGGCTTTAAATATCAGCTTGTCTTTGTCAGTGTGGGATGTTTGCCACTGAGTAAGTGCTGCCTTTTTCTCGTTTCGGAGTGCGAGCAGGTCTGGGGTGAACCAGGAGTTAGAGTGGGTGGTGGGTTTGTATTTACGGGGTTTTAGTGGGGCAATGGAGTTGATAGCTGCTTTAATGGCAGCATCGTAGGTTGATGCAAGAGTTTCTGGGTCTGCGGAGAAAGGTGGTCTGAAAGCTGGGCCTTGTAGGAAGGGCAGTAGTCTTTCCTTAGTGAGCTGGCGGGAGCTTCTTGTGAGGCAAGGTGGTAGGGGTTGGGGTGGCGGGGTAGAGGAGCTGGTGGTGAGGATGCTAAATGTGATGATATGGTGGTCAGACCATGGGGTGGGAGTGTTTCCAGTGATGATGAGTGGGCAGTTGTGCTGAGCAATCCAGTCGAGTGTTCTGCCCTGAGTGTGCGTTGGGCTAAAGATGGTGTTCTTATAGCCTAGTGTTGTTAGGGCTAAGTCAAAGGATTTGGCTGCTGGGTCCTTTTTATCCTGGAGGCCTAAGTTGAGGTCACCAAGGAGAATGGCTTTCGAATGTTTTTTGAGGTTGTCAGATAGGAGATGGATGAGGGCGGCTTGGAAGTCTTCTAATGGGCCAGGAGGGCGATAGACAATATGAGCGGTAATGGTACAGTTGGGGGAGAGGATAATTTTGACTTGGAGGTAGTCATAGTTGCTGTGTAGGGGTTTTTCTACCTTTCTAATACTATAGCAGTCCTTAGCGATGATTGCGACCCCTCCACCTTTAGAGGGGCGATCTTGTCTGGTGATGGAGTAGCCAGAAGGGAGTGCCAGGGAGAGCGCAGGGCCAGAGGCATCGTGCAGCCATGTTTCTGATATCATGAGCAGGTCAAGGTCATGGGTGGTTATGAGGTCGTGAATGTCAAGAGCGTGGGCGCTGATGGATCTAGCATTGATCATGGCGCATTTGAGGTGGGGTTCTGTGACGACTAGGGAGGGGTATGTGGGAGGAGAGGGTGAGGTGATGGGCATGGTCGGTGTGGAGCTGGGGGCTCCAGTGGTGTTGTGGTGGACGGCAGTAGAGGAATTGGATATGATATATTTAGCACTGGGGGGCGCAGTTTTAGAAGTGGTGGGCACAGGTGAGAACACATTTGGCACAAAAGCATTCACAATGGGGGTAGAAGAATTGCATATCACACATTTTGCATTGTGGGGCGCAGTTTCAGTGGTGGTGGGCAGAGGTGAGATCATATTTGGCACAATAGCATTCACAATGGGGGTAGAAGAATTGCATATCACACATTTTGCACTGGGGGGCGCAGTTTTGGGAGTGGTGGGCACAGGTGAGATCACATTTGGCACAATAGCATTCACAATGGGGGTAGAAGAATTGCATATCACACATTTTGCATTGTGGGGCGCAGTTTCAGTGGTGGTGGGCAGAGGTGAGATCACATTTGGCACAATAGCATTCACAATGGGGGTAGAAGAATTGCATATCACACATTTTGCACTGGGGGCGCAGTTTTGGGAGTGGTGGGCACAGGTGAGATCACATTTGGCACAATAGCATTCACAATGGGGGTAGAAGAATTGCATATCACACATTTTGCACTGGGGGCGCAGTTTTGGGAGTGGTGGGCACAGGTGAGATCACATTTGGCACAATAGCATTCACAATGGGGGTAGAAGAATTGCATATCACACATTTTGCACTGGGGGGCGCAGTTTTGGGAGTGGTGGGCACAGGTGAGATCACATTTGGCACAATAGCATTCACAATGGGGGTAGAAGAATTGCATATCACACATTTTGCACTGGGGGGCGCAGTTTTGGGAGTGGTGGGCACAGGTGAGATCACATTTGGCACAATAGCATTCACAATGGGGGTAGAAGAATTGCATATCACACATTTTGTACTGGGGGGCGCAGTTTCAGTGGTGGTGGGCACGGATGGGGAGAAATTGCGGGTAGAGGTGGAACAATTAGGGGTGGGGTGGAGTATATCATTTGCTACTGTATAGGGGGTAATTGAGAAGGCTTTAGGCTTTGTGGTTAACCGCCTGGGTATGGCCATGTAAGTGGGTGGGTTGGGTTGCGAGATACGGGAGCATAGCCGCGCATTGCGGATGTTAGTGGGAAGGGGATTGGAGCTGATGGTGGGCTCTATAGTGCGTGCACGTAGTCTGGAGCTCCTGGTGGCCAAGTCTTGGTGTAGGAGGCAGTGGGCAAGCTCCTTACCTCTGTGATGTTGCATAGTATCGTGGCAAATGGCAGCCGAGCAGCGAAAAGCTGCAAAGAGGAATGCGGCCACCACTGACAGGTTCTTCGCCTGCCCTGGCCATAGACTTCACCGCATTGCCCCTTTGGTCCACACCCTCTGCCACAGTCACTGCAGCTTCCTCCCAATTCACAACTGGCTCCTCATATGCACCCTCATGCACCTATTCACCGCAGAACTATTCGAACTGGAACCCAAACTAGGCCCCAAGGTGATACCAGATGGGTCGCGTGGCACCAATACCACAGGTGCTCCTCTTTCCACCACAATTCTCCTCTAGTTCCATTGTTACCCATCATCCAGAACCACACATCCTACACCCACCTTCACCACCGTCTACAAGGATATATATACACTTCCACCTTTGGGTACAAATCTTGGGTTCTTCACGTGCACACAATCACCCACCTTCATTCCAATAGATTTTGTTTTTTTCTATACCTGTTGCAACCTTACTTTCTCCTGTCTGGCATGTACCCTCTCCAG
This sequence comes from Ambystoma mexicanum, assembly GCF_040938575.1. Taxonomy (NCBI): domain Eukaryota; kingdom Metazoa; phylum Chordata; class Amphibia; order Caudata; family Ambystomatidae; genus Ambystoma; species Ambystoma mexicanum. The sequence continues at coordinate 307,759,666 of NC_090941.1, forward strand.
CACTTCGGACATATTCACTTTGGTGATCACACCTCCCCTAAGGGCAACCGTTCTCAATTTTGAACCTGCATTTTTATCCCTCATGAGTTCAAATTGTGAGTGATCTGTAAAAGATGACGGCGTATGTCCATAGGCCGCCAACGATTTTACCTCACACCAAACCAATCCATTGGCAATGGCCAGTTGAATAGCCCCTTTCACAAATCTGTTCATCCTCTCAAGTAATCTGTTTGCAGAAGGATTATACAAAGCAGTCCTGTGATGCCTGATACCCAGATTCCTCAAGAACTCCTGCAAACGGAGCAACACAAACTGAACTCCATTGTCCATGACAATGCTAGCTGGAACACCTTCCCTGTCAAACACCCTGCTCAGAAACTCTATAATGCTCTCAGTTGTCACTGTTTCCAACGGAGCAGCCTTCACCCGCCGCAATTTGTAATCCAATCTCAGTTCCCAACCAAGACCATCCATAGAAGCCATGATGTCCAACGCCAGTTTTGACCATACTTCATCTGGAACGTCTACAGGATAAATCGGCTGCAGATGCAATGCCCTACTTTTAGCACTTACGGAACAAGTCACACACTCCTTTACAGCCACTGCCACCTCTTTATCCGTTCCCTGCCACCAGTATGACTCTTGAAATCTCCTTTTAGTCAAAGACCTACCCAAATGGCCTTTGTGCGCCAACTCAAAAAAGCTTGGGCCTCAAACTGAGAGGTGGAATTAATCTATCCCCTCTTGTGATGCCCCACGGACCGTCTGCAAACTCACTCAAAATATGCATACAGGCCTTTTCACTTCTTCTTTGACATTTAAGATCTCCTAGTCGACCCATAAACCATCCTTAATCCATGCCAACCCCACATCTTCCACACACTCCCTAACCCACTCACTTTTGTCAACAGCGGGAAGTATGCATGCAACTTGGGTACCTGTCTCACTCGCCGCATCCTCACCCAAACCAACCCCTGGCAACCGGGACAAACAGTATGCAACCACATTCCTCGAACCGGCAATGTATTCTGCTCTAATTTTATTTTAAACTCTTGTAAATCTACCATCCACTTTGCTGTCCTCTGAGACTACCTTTAGTAGTCAACACATACCTGAGGGGTTTGTGATCCGTTCAAATTATGTACGGAATACCCCACAAAAACATCCTGAAATGTCTAGATGCGCATGAGCCCCTAAAGCCTCCCTCTCAATCACTTAATCTCTTAGAAGAATTCTAGACACAAACGCAATGGGTCTAAACGTCCGGCCTTGCCACTGTTACAACACTGTACCTAGGCCAACATCACTCCCGTCCACAGTAAGTAAAGTCTTACTTTTCGGATTAAACAAACTCAATGATGGAGCCTTATCCACATCCTCCTTCAATTGGATAAATTCCTCCTAGTTGTGCTCTGACCATTCAAACTTGATATGTGTCTTCAATAACGCATGCATGCACACAGTCTTTTCTGTATAGGACAGGATACATTTTAAATAGTACCCGGCCATCCCCAGGAACGACCTGAGCTGCTCTTTATTCACAGGAGAAAGTGCCCCCCTTCTCACCTTAACCAAACCTTCCCTAGGTTTTATGCCATTCACATCCAATGTGTCTCCTAGATAAGTAACACTGGAAACACCCACTTGACATTTTGCCAATTTCATGATCAAACCACTTTTCTGCAAAATCTTCATTATACAAAGCACCCTCTCATCGTGCTTACTCTGATCCTTACCCCAGACCAAAAGATCGTCTTGGAAGTAGCTCACACCACACACTTCCCTGAACAGTGCCGCTAGAAAACGGATGATGCAGACGTCAAACCAAATAGCATACAGCAAAATCTGTATGCCCCAAATGGCATGACAAATGATGTACAAGGTTGAGATTCTTCACGCATGTTTATCTTATGATACGCCGAAGAGAGGTTGAATGTGGAAAACTACACTACTTGTCGTATGATCACCAAAAGTTCATTTATATTAGGCAAAGTATGCTGATCCACCCAGATGCTCGCGTTGAGTTCCCTGAGGCCAACACACATCCTGAGGCCACTATCCTGTTTGCGTGCTAAAACCAAAGGCAACACCCACTCCAAGGACTCAATCTCCTCTATTATCCCTACCTCCTTAAGTTTGGTAAATTCACATTTTAGCCCTTCTCTGGCCAACAGTGGTACCTTTCTGACCTTTTCGGCCTTAGGCACTGCCCCTCTCTTCAGTACAATCTTATGGTAAAAGCCCTGAAACATACCCACCTTGTCTGAAAAAGCGGTAGGATATTTGTTTCTCAAATAATCCACCAATACCCTGCCCTCCGGCTGCACTCGCTGCCCATCCTCCACACACAGCACAGGAACAGTATTACCGGAGTGGATTTCTATTTTCAAGGCAGCTTGCTCATCCCATTCAAGAATGCTCTCAACTTTAAGCACCACATACAACTTCCCTTCAGTTCTCTGCCCTTTGAATTCTATTCAAGCCCACTCATATTCCAGAACCTTTATAGGTACCTGCCCATACACACTGTGGTTGATATCTGGTGCTTTGAGGGTTGATACTTCCTTTCCATAACTTTTCTTGTACAGTTCTGGTGAGATCATAGTGCATGGTGATACAGAATCTACCAGCATTTCAATTTGCACTCCATTTACAGTTAACATGTCCCACAGACCTTTCTTGGCCACCCTTTCAACATGTAATAGAACCCTTCATGCGTCACACTGCTCACTTGTCCCACCACACTGTCAGCGCCTCCTACAGCCTCTACTATCCTGAAAGCTTGTCTTCCTTGCATACCGCTACCCTCACCATTCAACCTGCACATTTTGGCATAATGTCAGTTGGTATTGCATCTTCTGCATTCCGCACCCCAAGCTAGACACTGCTTGGCCCCAGTGGATTGACCCATCTATCCACATTTTCTACACCCTTGTCTACCTCTGGCCCCAAACTGTCCTTTACTGTTTTTGTTTGTGTAGTAGTCCACCCCTTTACCCTAGTTTTTGTGTCTCCACCACTTTTCTTGGGTACTAACACCGCCTGCACAGACTCCCCTTGAGACATCCTATCGGCTTTCCCCATGACCACTTGTACACTGGCACGGGACTCGTCAATAGCCCTTGCAATCTCAATCACTTTGACCAGAGGAGGATCACTGTCAATCCATAACATCTCCCTCACTTTAGCATTGCTCGTTTTCATCAGCACCTGGTCTCTTACATATTCATCCAGTACACCTGTAAATTTGCAAGTGAATATGAGTGTGCACAAAGCGGTAACATAAGAATCAATCGACTCAGCAGCACCCTGTGCCCTGCAAAAGAAGTGATATCACTCCAATACCACATTGGGCCTTTTCCCAAAATGCCCTTCCAATTTCTTCAAGACAGTTTAGTATAAGCTCACCACTGTTTCTCCTTCCCCACCACTGGGGATTCATACCTTTTCAATAGGCAAATGTCTGAACACTTTCAACCCTTCAGTGCCTAAACAATTCAAAAGGACTGCCTCCCTTTCATCATCAGTGCACTTGGCACCACCAGCTGCCCTGAAGAAGACCTTGAAAGCGTCTACCCAGAGGTCCCACAGCACTGGAAGCTCATCAGGCGCTGTTAATAATGCGGGCAGAGTCCTAACATTGCTCTGCTGCATGGTCCCAGGAATATCTTGCACTTATTGGGTAACTTTCACTCTAATGATGCTTGCGCTCTCCAGCCCCAGTCAGCACACCTTGCATTAAGCAAGCAAACTGTTTACAGTACCTGGATGCGGCTGGTGCTGCTTGATGTGCACTCCTATATGCAGCCAGCACACTCTGCATTCAGGAAGGCAAAACTCCTTACAGTACCTGTATACAGCTGGTGCTGCATGCTGTGCACTCATTGTGTGGATTGACCAGTTTTGATTGAACAAGAAATAAGGGCTGCAGCAGCTGCCACTGATGCGAGGAAAACGTTCTCTGTTGCATCGTTCACAAAATAAACACGGTGGTTGCTAGGCAACCCAAGATGGCCGCTACGTACCATTACATCATTAGGTCCTTTCCTCTGACCATCTCACTTTCTAATTGCGCATCGCTGCATGCACGAGCTCCTGTGTTGGCAACTACTTCCTGTACGCGTGCCATGGCACCCCAGCCAAAATCTGCACAGTGGGGGGAGGCACGGATGCCGAGACTGCCCAGCAGGGCTTGCGATGAAAGTTGCAGGCAGAAGGCAACCCTCTCGCCAGGGCGGGAGTGGTGCTCCAGTCACTGCAAGAGGCTGGGTGAGCACAAACAGTGGCCGGCCAAAAACAGCTGCGTGGGTCTGGTCTGCAAGGTGCGCTTTCGCTTATCCTCGTCGCCAGTGAAGCAGGGTCGGGCAAAAGCAGGTAAGTCACGTACTGCACATTTGTTGCTTAGAAACGGACCCCATTGCCACCCACCCACCAAGCCCCTCCAACAGTTAAGAACGTGGAACCCTGGCCAAGCATAAACATGCCCGGGTAGGAATTTAGGAACTTTAAAATAATGAGTTAAAATGTTGCATTTTAGAGCATACTTTTTAAAAATATTGGTAAAAAGCCAAACAGTTTGCAATTGGCGCCGGGGGGGGAAAACATCATATTTTTGACTGGACATCTATGATAGATATCCAGTAAAACAAAAACAAAAATCCTACAGTGCCTCAGAAGGACAGCTGATTTTGGCAGGTGGGTAGGGGGATTGTGCAACAAGGCATTTTTAAAATGTCTTTGTTGTACAACCCTCCTTCCCCCTCTACCCCCACTCGCCAAAATCAGCTCAACATACCAAAACAAACACAGACACACACACACACATTCACACAGCAATCACTATATCATTCATACGAGCACCCATCACCATACACTCACTCATAACACAAACATACGTGCATCCATACACATATTTATACACATATTTAAATAAAATATAAATGAACATAAACGTACCATCTGCAGGGACCAGTGTGTTGGTGCTGAAATTCCCCGCTCCAGGTTGCTCTGTCCGTATGTGCGAGGAGGCGCAGGAGCTCCCCCTCGCACATGCACTTCCCCAGCCAGCATTTCCAATGAACTATGCAAGGCTGGCGAAGCAAAATGGCCCCAGCCTTGCATGGCTCAGTGAACATGTGCGGCTGGAGAACTGAACATTTTGACAGTTCAGTCAGCCCAGGAGCACTCCCTCAGCTGGAAAAATCAGCTGAGGGAGTACTCAGTGTTTCACAGGGCTGGCTCCTCAGCTCCTCCATAATGGGTGAGGGGGCCAGTGGGTGGACGCCCCCTCGCCCATTATGGATGACCTGCTATGCTCAGACTGGCCTATAGGCCAGTCTGAGCATAGCAATGCCCATATCAGAAATGCAAAATGCTTATGTAGGCCAGTCAAAATGGGCCACTTCTTTGACCAATGTAGGCCAGTTTGAGGAGTTACTTCACTATGCAGCTAGTCATTTTGACCATTGTTGCTGAATAAATATTCTTTAAATATCACAATTTACTTACATTTTAACAAAAAACATCCACTTGGGTACTATTATTATTATTATTATTCGAAAAATGTATAAAGCGCGGACTCAGGCCCGACGGCATCTAGGTGCTATTCAAACAGTCTGTGACTCAAGGAATTAATATCAATTTGCAACTGCTGGCCACTTTTTCATTGGTGCCTAAAACAGTTTTATGGCCCAGTCCGACCATGTGAACCGCCCCTGCCCATTTCCTCCAATCTAAAAAATAAAAACATATATATTTTTTTTTACATTTCATGCTCGGCTCTCGCTCCCCCCACCTCCACAACAGGGATACGCCGCGCCCCCCAGGGTGGACAGACCCCACAGTTTGAAGACTGACCTCTGGATTAGAGTAAGAACTCCTCATGAGTTGAACAAAAAAGAGTTGTAAAATCCAGAGGAGCCCCAGGGACTAGCAAAGATGTCACAAAGGTTCTCCCGCAACGAGATGCAGAGGCAGCAAGTCAGCTAGAAGCCCCATAACTAATGAAGAACTAGTATCTACTATGAGAAGGCTGCCGACGGGTAAGGCACCAGGGACGGATGGAGTACACAGTGAATTTTACAAGGAATTTGAAGCAGAGGTTATTGCCCCACTGCTAGCAATACTGACTGAAGCTCTAGAAAGAGGGAAATTGCTGAGGTCATTGCGGGAGTCAGTAATTGTTCCATTACTGAAACCCAAATGTCTCTCAGGGTTTGAGTTTCATAAAGACCCCTGTCGTTGCTTAATCAGGATGGTTAAGCAACGAAAGCTAATGGGCTTAAGCCAGTAATAGGCAAGCTAATACATACAGACCAGTCGGGATATGTCCCAGATAGGAATATCAAATGTAACCTGAGAAGGTTGCATCACATTATAGATTACTCCCAACACAGTTCCGAGCCATATGCGGTGGCCTCGTTGGATGCAGTTAAGGCATTTGACACGGTCAGGTGGCCATGGCTGCTAGCGGTCCTGTGTAGGTTTGGCATGGGACCTACTTACATAAGATTGGTGCAGCTGCTATACAGCATCCCAATAGCAAGAGTTAAAATGGCACCCACATCTCGGACCAATGGCAGCTGGAGAAAGGTACAAGGCAGGGTTGCCCGTGGTCACCCATGTTGTTTATATTGGCCTTGGGACCGTTGGTGGCGTACCTAAGGATAGAATACTGGGAGGCAAGCATAGAAGTGAGAGGCAGGGGTAACCTGGTTTTGTTATATGCAGACGATATCTTGCTATATTTACAACATCCTGAAATTAATTTGCAGTATATTTTGGATGTGCTGCAGTGATGTGCAGAGTTATCGGGCCTCACGATTAATGCATAAAAGTCGTGCCTGTTCCCCTTGACTCGGTATAAAGGGAAAAATGTGGGGCAATTACCAGTATTACTGATTGCATGGGAAGTGGACTCTTTCAGATACCTGGGAGTGGATATTTGGCACGACCCTAAGGCAGAATATTCGCAGAACCCGGTGAGAGCGGTGGACAAAATTGAGAATCTATGATATTCTGGCCCAGGTTACCACTCTCGGTGATGGGTAGGGCAGCATTGTTGTAGATGGTAGTACTCACATCGCTCTTACACTTTTTTACTAATATTCCGTACAGTATACCCAAAGGCTTCTTTTGGGAAACTCGATACAATATGCCGTAGGTTTCTATGGCATAATACAAGATGCAGGGTAGCGCTGACGAAATTGCAGAGGCCATATGAACAAGGAGGTATCAAGGTACCCAATTTTGAGGCATACTTCTTGCCGTTTCAACTGCAGTTTGTCACAAGTTGGCTGTTGGATGTGCAGACCCCGGAAAAGCAAATGCTGCAGTCTGCATGAACTCCATTGTTCTTAAAGGAAGTAATATGGACAGCGGTGCAGCGGGCACCGGAAGCCCCACTGTTGTTGACACTGTGGAAGTCGATATGGCGGAGGGGATTAATTTTGTACGGTATGCCACAACCTACTCACCACAGATCCCACTAGTGACATTGAAAGAGGAGGACTCGTAGGTTAGACTAAATGTGAGGAAATATTGGGAACCAATGGGGATTGTAACAGTGGGGTATGTGTAACAGGAGGGTAAACTGAAGGACTTCGAAACATTGCCATCATAGACAGGCATACATGGAGAACAACATATAATATATGCCTCGCTTACCTCCATATTGAAGCGGAAATGGCCGGGAATGGAAGGGGATTACAGGAGGATGACAAGTTGGAAACTTTATATGATATTTCAGAGGGGGGACATGCTGTGTCAAGGATATATGAGCTGCTAATGTCTCGGGACGGAGACACGCAGGAACAGACTAGGCTCAGTTGGGACGCAGACTGTCAGGAGAAATTCCCTGATGCGGCTTGGGGCAAGGCATTAACTTACCATAAGAAAGTGTCTAGGAACACGAAGCTCCGGCTAATCCAATTGTATATAACACACAGAGTCTACTGAACCCCGGGGAAGATAGATACATTTGACAAAGCCACCGAACAGAAGTGGCCAAAATGTGGCTCGATCAACGCCGACCTGGTACATATGTTCTGAGCCTGTAGTACGATACAGCAGTACTGGGATGACATAGCCAAGGTCCTGGCCAAGGCGGGGATTGGGTTGGACATAGGATCTCCTAAAGCCGGCCTGTTTGCGCACCCCAATCGGGCGAGACAAGTGTCTAAACTGAAGGACTTGGTGTACATCCTAGCAAAGTGCAGAATAGCGATGTGGTGGAAAAGGCATAATGGCCCGGATGTAAACCAGTGGTGGGGGGACCTTCAAAAATGGACTCTGGTGGAGACCGCAGTGTGGCAGCAGGCGGGCCGTAGAGGCCAGGGGGCACAAAACACAGATTTAAACTCATGGAAGTACATGGTACTTCCATGATGGCCTCGAGACATACTGAGATAGGACAGGTGGTGTTAGCCCCGCCATGAAGGCGGATTACAGGAATATGTAAAATGGTCAAAGTAACATGTAAGTGTAAGCAGAAGATAGGCTGGGGGGTGGAGGGGTGAGGGGAGGGAGAGAGGTACACAGACAGGATCCGGACTCATATGGTTATGTAAATGCTTTATAAAAGTCTGTAAGTTATGTTGCGTTTAATTAAAAAATCAATTAGAATAAAAACCTGTACATTGTTTATTCTGGATTTCGCTTCCAAGTCTTAATTTCTAGTTGGGATCCCCTTTACTTCCTGCTGCAATGCATGTAAAGCCTGATTCACTTCAGAGCAGGTATCCTTTAGGACCCCCACCCTATGTTCCATCTATGATATGTGGCCGCTCTCCTTCTCAATCCGCTGTTCCATTCTTTTGAACTTGAACACCAAATTGTCTAATTTACAATTAACGCACTCAAGTCCTGTCTTCATTTGTGCCAGGATGATAGGCCCAGGAACAATGACATGTCATTGCTTGCAGTGCAGTGTAACTAGAAATCTGAGTTTTTGCAACCAGAACCCACGTTGCTGGTGAATCCCCACCCCGCCATTACCTACAACGAGGTCAATGGCCGCCGCATTTTTCGTCAGCCTCAGATACACACAGTAGGCTGGGCCAGCCTCCAGACTTTGGATTGGCTGCCGACCCGCACTTCTGCACCTGCCCCCACCGACAGGCGGAAGCCGGAGGGCGGAAGAAGTGCTTGACGCAGAAGGGCCCAGCAAAAGGGCCTGTCTGCGCATATCCGCGACGGTCCGTCGCCTGTCATCCTGTCCGGCTGCTTCCCCCATCCTGTACTACAACCCCCTTCAGCTGCAGGCCAAGAACCTGGATACAAACTATCCGCAATTACCAGACTATACAAGTCTGTGTTTGATACAGGTACGTTCATGCTCCTTATCCACACCTTGTACGTTTCATACTCATCGCTGAACGTAGCGCACCGGCCTTCCTCTAACACTACCGCACCGGGCCACGCATGGCTCACGTGAGAACTCAGGCCTTGCACTTCGTATTGATCCAGGCATTACCTATGTCCACGCCAGCAGTATCATCCTTAACACCTGCATTGTTGATAGCCCATCTTGTTTGAAGCTTCTGCATGCCTTGCATTCCTCAGCATGTTTAGCCCAGTCATCCCCATTTAAGCTATGTAGCAACCAAGCACTATACTCCTGTTTTAGCCATAGCACGTATCGAGCATCTGCAATTGGTACTTCTCCAATTACATACCCCAAACCATTATTGAGCTTGTGTATCTTGCACAACCCTAATTGAACCTGCCTACGTTTGCACAATCCCAACCAAATCGAATTTGCCTACTGTTATGCACATCCTGTATACTTGAACCTGCCTATTTTGCACAATCGTAGCCACATCGAATTTGCCTACTGTTATGCACATCCTGTATACTTGAACCTGCCTATTTTGCACAACCCTACCCAAATCGAATTTGCCTACTGTTATGCACATCCTGTATACTTGAACCTGCCTATTTTGCACAATCCTAGCCAAATCGATTTTGCCTACTGTTATGCACATCCTATATACTTGAACCTGCCTATTTTGCACAATCCTAGCCAAATCGAATCTACCTACTGTTACTGAGCAATTGGTTATCTCTGCATATGTACCTACCTGCCAGTCGTACTTAACCTAGTACCTCTTGACTGTAAACCTGTACACAATTTACACCGCTTACCTCTCAGTACAGATACACCACACCCCTCAGACAGTTAGGACAACTAGATTACGTCATGTGGCTGCTGCCACTTGCCTGTCCTCACATCACTTACTCGGCCACCCTAGTGTACCTAACTGTCACTCATTGGATCCTCTCTACTAGCACTGCCAGGACCAACCATTACTACCCCTCCACACACCCCTGCACCATGACGCACAGCACTAACATCTCAGTCAACCCATACCTCAATGACCCTGCCTTGTGGCTTCAACATTTTGCTACTAAACCTACACCCAATCAACCATGCTCTATCCAGTCTAGGAATCTCAGACTCATATCCAGACTGCCCCGTGCCCCATGTACCCAGCGCAGCTGCACCGACACCACACAGCCCACCACACAGAAGACACCCGACCTCCCCACTCCTATTAAAGAACTTAAGGGTGCCCTCATCAACGCCAGATCCATCACAGCCCATGCTCTGGATATTACTGACTTAATTACCGTCCATAACCTCGACTTCATTGCTATTACCGAAACCTGGCTTCATGCAGCTTCCGGCCCACTCCTCGCCCTCGCCATCCCGAACGGTTACTCCATCAACACAATTGACCGACAGTCCACCTCATCCAAAGGTGGTGGAGTCACATTTATACACAGAGACAACATCACTATGAGAACCATCCCTGACACCCAATTTAGCTCTGCCGAATCGTTATCGGTGAAACATACCCTCTCCCCAACTAACACTGCAACTATACACCTCATTTACAGACCTCCAGGACCACTTGGCTCCTTCACAGACGACATCACCTCTATCCTGACTGACAACACCAAGCCTAACTCTCAAGGGATGCTACTAGGTGACTTTAACCTTGGCCTATCTGACATTAAGGACCACATGGCCACCAAGGTTGCTACTACCCTTGCCAACTTAGGCTTCCAGCAGCGCATTCTTGAACCTACCCACAACAAGGGCAGAACGTTTGACTGGATCACTGATCTCAATTGCAGCATCTCGATAAGTTCTAACCACGCCTGTGCTTGGTCAGACCATCACATCATTATCTTCCACTTACCAGCCACTAACCCCCACACCAAACCCACCATAGACCCTGCTATTCCTACTAGGAACAAAAAAGACATCACCAGGGACAAACTATTCCCTTTCATCCTCCCCATCCTCAACAACTGTGCATCTCGGCACAAAGACCCCACTGTCTTAGTAGACACCTTCAACCAAACACTGCTCAGAGCTATCGACACTATAGCTCCGCTTAAACTTCGGAAAGCCAAACAACGAGCCCATCTGAACTCATGGTTCACCCCATAACTTAAAGCCCTGCGTAAAGAAAAGCGCAAGGCTGAAGCTCTTTGGAAAAGCTGCGCTTGCGAATCCAACAAAGATCGCCTTTTTATCACCTCCCTTAATTATAAGGAAGCGATCTTGATAACCAAAAAAGAGACCTACAATCAGCGGATATCCCAAGCTAAATCCAACACGAAGGAGTTATTCACAATTCTCAAAGAATTAGAATCCCCTTCCCCTGCACCTGACACTTGCAGTAAGGACAGCACGTGGTGCAACAACATCCAAAGCTTTCTCCTCAACAAAATAACCACCTTACAATCCAAAATCATTGCCAAACAAATCACCCTCTCTACCTCCCCATTATCCAAACCAGTGACGCCCCCTACGGCCTCCTTTTCCCACACCCCTTTCAGCTTCACCCCACTCACCATCTCTGAGGTGGAACATATTATATGTAACCTAAAACCATCCAACTGCCAAGGCGACTCTTGTCCGGCACCTATCATCAAGGAATCGGCACACGACCTGGCACCCTTTATAACAACCTTTATCAACTCATCGTTCCAATCTGGAATGGTACCTAACAACCTGAAGGATGCCTGGGTTATCCCTCTTTTTTGGACCCGGAGATACCTACAAACTACAGACCCATCACTACCGTCCCTTTCCTTCTAAAAATATTAGACAGAGCAGCTTACTTACAGATACAGAACTATTTGGAAACCAAGACAATCTGGTTTTAGACCAAAGCACGGGACAGAAACAGCTCTCTTAGACCTTAAAACTCAAATTGAGTACCTAAAAGACAACGGCAAATTAGCCCTCCTACTCCTCCTACTCTTATTGGACTTATCCGCAGCCTTCAATCTGGTCAATCACCAAATTCTCTGTCAGCATCTGAAATCTGCTGCCTACTTTTCTGACAATGCCACAAACTGGATTAGGTCATTCTTGGACAATAGGTATATGAGAGTATTTTAACCTACCTCCTCTGCAGATCCTGCCTCTGTCCACTGCGGAGTCCCTCAGGGATCCTGTGTCTCCCCCACACTTTACAATGTATTCACCAAACCCCTGTTAGATGTGCTTGACTATCTTGGCGTCACCTACACTAATTATGCGGATGACACCCAGATACTCATCCCCATTACTGGTGACTACATTGTTGATTCCAAAGCTCTGAATGACATTTACCAAGTCATCCAAGCTTGGATGGCCCAACACGAGTTGTGCCTTAATGATGATAAGACAGAGCATCTCATCTTGGGTACACAACAGAGACTCAACAAACTGAACCGTTTGTTCAGCTTTTTCAATATTGACGGCAACTCCATCAAAGTATCTAAAGATACCAAAACTTTAGGAATCTACCTCGATTCCACACTCTCCCTTGCCCGACAAACCAATGCTGTCGTAGCCACCTCAGCCTACACCTGCAAGCTGATCACAGCCTGCCCACCATTCCTCACCACACAGAATTGCATTACCTATGTCCAAACTGGACTATTGTAATGCTATATACCAGGGCACCAATCAACGCAACCTCAATAAACTCCAGATCACCCAAAACAGTGCCATTAGAGCGGCCCTTAACATCCCCAGATCAGCCCACATTTCAGAAACTAGGAAGAACCTTCAGTGGCTCTCAGTCTCCCAAAGGATTTCCCTGAAAGCTTTGGCCGTCACTTACAAATGCATAAACAACCAGGCCCCTATTTATCTAGCTTCCCACTTCACCCAGTACATTCCAAGCGGTCTCTAAGGTCTGCCCAAACTCAAGGTCTCACGATTCTCAGATTTAAGCTGCAAACAGCCGGTGGTGTCAGCTTCCCAATCCAAGCGGCTAAACTCTGGAACACATTGCCACTCACCATCAGAAATATACCATCATTTAACTTATTCAAACACAAAGCCAAGCTCTGGTTAGCTACCTCACATGAATAAATGTGCATAACTCGACCCTAAGTATGACCGCTGGGCCTATCTATTGCCGTGCACGATACTGCTCCATCGCACTTGATGTTTTGTAATGTTAACGGTAAATCCGCCATGATTGTAACCACCGAGCTGATTGATTATGTGTCATTTTTGTAATTCTTGTAATTAATTTTGAAGACATGCGCCCGGTTGCCCTCGGGCCTGGCTGCGCTATACAATAAAACAAATACAAATACAAATACAAATGTCCAGGGCCTATTCCAGTTGAAATGTATCACTTCCCACACTATGAAGGCACCCAGCACAGGGTTAAATGCAGACGTCAGGCAGGCAACATTTAGTCTAGGGGAGCAGCTAAGAGCAATGCTCCATGCGGCCACAGACAAAACAAAGAGAGAGGCAACTGCCAAGGCCCTCCACACATGATGTTCACAACACGTAGCTCACCTGAACAACAAGGAGCACAACTGGGTCTCACACCAAGGGTTGCTGGCCTCGGTCCCCAGAGACTCCCCACTGGTAAGCACACTCAGATCAGAGGGGAATTAGGACTCCCGGGGGACACCGCAACTTTGCCTGCACCAATGGTGGCCGCACCAAACTCCCACAAACCTGCAGGGTCTACCGGTGCATGCAGCCCCACCCACGGTCACTGGCCGGATGGTAACAGCAATCCGGGCTGGCAGCAGAGGAATTGGCCACAGAGCGACATCAACCAGACTCATCAGTTGCTGCAGCCAATGTCCAGGCCTCCGTTGGGTCCTCACCGGTTCGTGTCCCAGTGACCTCATGCGAGGTTAAAAGAGGGGCAGAATATGCCTGGCAATCTCCCGCAGCCATGCCCTGAAAACAGGAGTGACAGGGGGGCTAAATCACACCACATAGCCATGCTCTTCCTCCCTCTCGCTTAGAGATGAAACTCAGAAGGCCATTGTGGGTGCAAGCTCGCTAGCGCCTCACATCATTGCAGCATTCCAAACAAGTAAGAGACCTTGCCATGTTCGACAAGAGCATGGGGTGCCTCAATGGCATCACCCACCAAGTTATACTACACAGAAATGACAGGCCTAATGGACAAAAAGTATGACCACACCTGTGCCCATTCTTGAAGAAAGGTCAGAAGAATTAGCAGGCAGTTGAAGGGAACAATTTAAAGGACTGAGGCTTCAGAATGGTTGTCCCCCCTGGTCATTGTTAGGAAACCCATGGTAAAGTTACACCTGGGTGTGGATTTGAAAGCTTTAAACCAAGGTATTAAATCAGACCACCACCTCTACTCAAAGGAAGTTCTAGCCATGGTGGGTGAAACAAAAGTATTCTCAATGCTGGAAGTAGCAACAGCGTATGATCAATTCATACTACACCTAGAGTCCATATCTTTAATGGTGCCTGTAACACTGGAAGGGTTACACCAGTTCATCTACATGCCATTAGGTTGGTATGAGCATTAGCAGTTGTCCAGCATGTGATGTATCACTTTTTCAATGTAGAATTGGGAGTATTATTGGTGCTTGGCATCAGCATGCACAAACACGATGAAAGATTGGGGAAAGCACTAGCAACATTGAAAGAGTGTGGCAAACCCTGAACAAAGCGAAGTTCAGAAGAGATAGGATTGAGTATCTTGACCATTTGATTTTGGCAAAAGGGGTGAAATCCAAAAAGGACCTAGTGAATACTATCTGAAGCACACCAGGGCCCAGAAACACTGAGCACTTAGGAGCATTCCTAGGCATGGCTGAGTAGTATTGCAGGTTCATCCAAGACTTTTCATGCAATATGGTTATTATGAGGACTCTTCTGCAATAAAAAGTGAAAAGAAGAGTTTGAGAAGGTGAAATGAGGCTTGAAGAATACACCAATTTAGGAAGACTATGCTTGCTCCTGACACCAGTGGAATGGGCCTGTTGTTGTTCGACTTTAGAGGGAAAAGAAGAAAGGATGATATCCTTTGTGCCCAGATGGCTTAAGGGCACTGAGGTGAACTATTCTACAATAGCGAGAGATCTCCTTTGCATGAAATATGCCATTGATAAATGTTGGTCCGTCTTATGAGGAGTCAAGTTTGAGATACAAACCAACCACCAGACTTTTAAGTAAATCCTAACTAACAGGGATGGAATAGAATATCAGCACAGATCATGGGTGGTGTTACTCTAAGAGCAGATCTAGTCTATGTACCAGGTGTGAAGACCAACACAGTGGATTGTTAATCACGACTAACAAACAAAGAGGAGGATCAGGAGGAAAGTGAGCAGTAGATTCTGATTTTGAATTGAAAGGCATTATAGCACACAAATAGACTATTGTGATGGAAGAAGACAAGGAACTGCCAAGAGTGAGAGTGCTGTGGTAGGTCAGAAGAAAGACACAGACTCTGATTAGAGATTATACAAATGTGTTTATTAAAGAACAGGAATACAGCCAATCTTTCCCTATTCTACAAGGCGTCTCTACCTAACAAAACTAGCTAGGTTGCTCGTCACTCATTAGTGAATGTCTACAAAATGAAACCATCCACCACCCAACACTATCTTATCTGACCCTACCACTACTCTTAACATCTCAAAGCCAGGAGAATGGCTTCCTTCTTCTGAGTTTCGTTGACTTGTCTCTCAGACACTTTTCAAAAGAGGATCACATTCATCAGTTCACACAGTTCATTTATTATGGTTTTGTACTTGTGTTTCTTCTCTTGTCTCTTACTATAAGGAGTGATCCTTCTCCCCTTCCCTAGTAGGTTTCTCCCAAAATCTTCTGGGCTATTGAACAGTTCATAGTCTTTGATTCTCCTTTTCTCCTTCTCCTGGTCTATTTCTACCAAGTCCAGCCTATTCTCAGGTTTCTCTTTTCTAACCTGTTGTTTTATTTCTATTAGGCCTTCATGGTATAGATTATCATCAGTTAGGTGATTCCCAAAATATCTTTCCTTCTCTTCTCTTTGTATTGGCGTTATAACACTCCTCTTTTGATTAAGACGAGTGTGAGGGTTCCAATAATGATTCTCATTTACTTTGGGTATATTTCAATCTCTTGACTGTGATGAGCATAAGCATCCCAATAATGATTTTCATTCACTCTTGGGATGTGTTCTTTCTCTTGACTGTGACGAGTATGAGCATTCCAATAATGATTCTTATTCACTCTTGGTATGTTGTCTCTCTCTTGAATGCGGCAAGTATGAGCTTTCCAATATTCATTCTCCGCCACTCTTGTAAGGTTTTCTCTCTCTTGATTGTAACAAGTATGAGCATTCCTATACTCATTAGCACTCACTCCCCCTGGGTCTCCCGTTATGCCTATTACCTTCAGTTCTGAGGGTTAATGTCACTGGTTTTTTCATTTGGTGAGGATTGGTTTCCTTTCTTCTTAATCTGGCACCTTGTGTTCTGTCATCTGTTTCTTCTTCCTTTGTTCGTCTTGGATGGCTCTCCGGTATGTTGAGTCCTGGCCTGTCTCAAATGGGCTTGGCATTGTTATCTGAACCTCTGGTCCACCATGAACCTCCAATGGTCAATCCACCAGTCTCTGCGTCTTTCTCCTCCTTGTCTTTGGGACGATGTGCATCCCTCTTCAATTCATCCGTCATCCTTGCTACTGGTGGAAGCACACCTTGTATGCCTCAGTTCCTCACTACTGCAGAACACTGCACGTCTTGCCTCTGCTGCTCTCTGCAGTCAGTGGGTATGTCTGAAGTTTGTGGGCTGTGTTTTCATTTCCCCAGGCTCCTCCCCATTTTGGATTGACATAGCCATGTGGCTTCCCCTGCACAAGAATCAGTTTCCTTTTCCCTTTCTCTGATGTATTCTCTTCTCCTTCATACATCCTCTTCTTCGTCCCAGTGTAATGGGAGTTGTAAAGGAGGTCTTCCAGTTCAACTTGGCAATAACACATATTGACCATTTCTTCACAGATATTGTTAAGAGGAAGTCTTAAAGATGTTACTTTGGCAGGTCCTCTAGGGAGTTCCTCCTGGGAATGGGAGTCCATTTCCCAAAGTGGGAGTCTCTCTCTGTGAGGTCCCACTTGCCTCTCCCCTAGGGAGGGTAATGTGGAGCAGGCTCACCTCCGTAGCCTCATGGGTGTGGGCTCCCGCTTAGGGAGAAGGGATGAATTCCTGCAATTTGGCACAGTGGCTACGCAGTCAGTCTCAAGAAGTAGGCGATGAGAAGAATAGGCTGTGAGACGTGGTGGAACATCAAAGGCAAGCGGAATGTGTTTAGAGAGGAGACAAAGTGGTGCCATTTGGAAGTACATCATAGGGCACAACTGAATATAAAAATGCAAACAGTGGATACGAGGGGATTACTGGTGGCCTCGTTGGAAAAAGGAAATTGAGAGATGTTTCTGAGAATGTGCAGTATGCGAAAAAGGAGATGAGGTATGCACGTCTCACACCCAAGTCATGGCAGTCACCCCTATTCCAACTGTACAGTGGGAAAATATTGGCTTGTCTGATAAGGGGGGAATAGTGCCAGGGTACTGTTGTCTTCTCATTAGCCACCCTAAAAATGACTATAGGTCAAGGATATTTCAACCACGGTCTGGTGACATTGTTGGAAGAGATCTTCCGTAGAGAAGAGTAACACAGCTGCATCCTTGTTTTCGAAGGGGATGAGATGAAGCAGAGAATAAGAGGCTACCAAGTGATTAATAAATACATCTTTGGGAAAATCTGAATTCATTTTTATCTTTGTATGAAAAACCTAAACGTGATTGAAAATCTGACTAGCTTTATCTTCAAGATTCACCATGCCTGGGGTCAACATAGGGTGGTCAGAATCCTAATACATATTAATTGATGCAATGACCATCTCAACAGATCTGGTCTTGCTGCAAGACCACCTGAACATATCTTCAAATAATGAGACCGTTAAGTGTGAGAGTGCCAGTTCTCCAATATGTTTCACAGATACAATGGCTGCATGTGTGCATCACGTTGGCTGAAAACCATTAAAATTGAAAAGTTTATTGGGGCACAAAAGGATGTACATTCGGAACCACCAGCACTAAAGAACTTGCTCTTTTTCTTTAGGTGTGGCATCTTCAATAATAAAGATACTGGGCCTCGTTACGAGGCTAGCGGTAGCCGTGCCTGTAGTACAGGCATGGCTGCCGCCGGTATTCATTATTTTTCCGGCGCCCATAAAAGGGCAATTAGCGGGTCATTACGACCTTGCCAGACCCGTTAATTGCCATTTTCTGGGCACTGGGAACAAATCTTCCCCATTCCCATTTGAGCCTCACAGGGCGCAATGGGATTGGGGAAGGTGGTAGCACTGGTATCGTTAATAACGGTACCAGTGCTACAGTCCTGTTCTGCTCGCGAGTGCTGGTACGGCCACCAGGTCAGATCTGGTGGCTGCAAAGGCACCCGCGTGCAGAACTCGTAGCATGGTGGTACGGTAGCAACGGCGCCTTATCACCAAACTTGTAATGAGGCCCAGTCTGGCATATTCTTCTGTGAATGTGATACTCATTCAGGGTACTGAGAATACCATGCTCTCAGCCAGATGAGTTCATGAAGTAATTAAACGACAATCTCCAGGAGGTCTGACCCTTTGGAACTCAATCATTTAAAGCAACATGGAAGTCATGGATTGCTGCTACTTGTATTCGTATTATAAAGGGATTCATTCTGTGTTTACAGTAAGTAACTATTTAAGACATCTTGTTTGCAGGATGTAAGGTTTGTAGGGTCTGTTTTGTCATTGTGCAGATCTGCTAGGTTTCGCATTGTGTTCCTGACTTCATCATGTTCCTCTTCTGTATCTTGTTGCAGTTGTTGTAGGTGCCCTAGAGTTTGGGTGGTTCCTTCTGGATGTTTCTGGTCTTTTCCTGTGTGGTCCTGCTATCTTGCTGGAGTGTCTAGCATCGTTGGTGGTTGTGAATTGTTCTGGTTGGTGGTCCGTTGCGAGGTATGGTGTATAAAGATTTTTTACTTCTCTTGGAGTTTGTTAAATTTTCTGTCATGCTTATGTGTGTGTGTTCTATTGTCGTGTCTATGCTTACTGGTGGGGTGCAATGGAGTAGTTCCATTTGATTTATTCTTTCTCCTAGTTTTCTCTTGCATCGTCCTGTTCAGTGTCTGGAATGTTGCAGACCTATGGAATCTACTAATTAGTTTGCGTTATTGTGTTTTGGTCGCAGGAGCCCTTGCCCACCGACAACACTTTCCTGTGTTTTGTTTGGGTTGTAGTGTTCCTTCAGCTTCTTTGTGGCCTGTGGTTATGGACGAGAGGGTGTAATTGAGGGGAGAGGGGTGGTACAGTCTTATAGCTAGTAGATTTAGTTAGGGAGGAGCTTTTAGAGGCAGAGGGGATGGTGCTCCCTCGGTACACACCTTCGGTGTCATTATCCTTTGGTTAAACTATCCCTTGATTCTGTGTATTGTGGGGTTAAGGTTGTGATTGTTGAACCATGGGTTGTAGATCCTCACAATTCGGTTGTTTACTGCTATTTTTTTTGTGTTTCCGGTTTGGTTTTTGGTTTTTATATTGGGGTTCTTTTGGTTGTAGTTGTTGAACCAGGGGTATTAAACCCTCGCAGTTTGGTTGTTTGCAGGTATTTCCTTTCTGTCTCTGTTGTGTTTTTTTGTTGTTGGTGTTTTTCTTCTGGGTCCTTTGATTGATGTTGTAGAAAGAGGGTGGGTTGTGTGGCTAGCTAGCCGTTGAGTTGGTAAAGACCTGGTGATTCAGGTACTGCGGGGGAGGTCGTTTGGATGAGGGCACTGCCGACGGTGCAGTGAACAACCTAGATTTGGGGTGTTGTGCTAGGTGGAAGAGCTGGGCTGTGCGAAACCGAAGGTTGGTGCAGGTGTCTGTGTTGGAGATATGGAGAGTACTCAAAAGGCACCTGTGCCTGTACCTACCAGAGGTTGTGGGGTGCCCAAGCTGGGGCATAGCAGCAGTACTTAGCTTGGGGATGCCTGGTAAGTGGGTGGGGACCAAGGATGTCTGTCAAAAAAACATAAAAGCGTTGATACCTAACAGGTGGGAGAGAGTGCCAGACTGAGGATGCAGCAGAGAACATGGTATCACCCAGACATGGGACGCCTGGCAAAGGAGAGAGAAGCACAGATTGAGGACACAGCATCAGTGGCAGGTATCGTTAACAAACACAGTTGGCCTAGATGCCAGATATAGCTGGCTGTAGTGTGGCTATCTTCAATCTAGTAACACCTAGATTTGGGGCAACTGGATAGAGGGAGAATGGTCTAGAATGGGGGAACTACAGTAAATTCAGTAACACCTAGATTTGGGATGCCTGGATAGAGGAAGAGGGTGCCTAAAAAGGGGGCACAACAGTAAATGCACAGCAGTAAATGTAGTAACAACTAGATTTGAGACACCTAGAAGAGGGAGAATGGCCTAAAATGGGGAACAACAGTAAATTCACAACAGTAGAAGTAGTAACACGCTGATTTGGGACCCCTGGATAGAGGGAGAATGGTCTAGAATTGGGGCATGACAGTAAATGCACAACAGTAAATGTAGTAACACCTAGATTTGAGACACATGGATAGAGGGCGAATTACCTAAAAAGGGGGCACAACAGTAAATGCAGTAACACTTAGATTTGGAACACCTGGATAGAAGGAGAATGGCCTAAAATGGGGTACAACAGTAAAAGCTGTTACACTTAAAACGTATGGTTTTCCAAAGCAATCAGGTTAAATGCGAGATATGGCTTACTAACTCAGTCAGGCTAAATGTGAGATATGGCTAACTAACCCAGTCAGGCTAAATGCGAGATATGGCTAACACACACAATCAGGCTAAATGTGAGATATGGCTAACTAACACAATCAGGCTAAATGCGAGATATGGCTAACTAATTCAGTGAGGCTAAGTGCGTGATATGGCTAACTAACACAATCTGGCTAAATACGAGATATGGATAACTCAGTCAGGCTAAATGTGAGATAAGACCACTATACAAACTGTGGGCTTTGGCCTTAATGACAATAAAAAAAAAGCCATGCCACAGTAAGAAAACATGTCATTGTTCACTACAAAAATAACTCCTATATAAAAACAATCATCCTATAGACCTTGCCCTTAACACCATTAAGAAAACAGTTCCAGGACGTCACACATGCCTTCCCCTCACCAGTAAGAACACACTTCATGTTGGCTTTGCTCTTAATGGCAGTAAATACATGTATGCCATGCATGAAAACATATCCTGACTGGCTGCACAAATGCCCCCTCCCATATAACAACTCCCATCATGTTGTATTTGCCTTTAACACCAATACAAATGCCACACCACAATAAGAAAACATTTTCTTTCTGGCTGCACAATTGCTCCACCAGCCCCATGCAAGACCACTCATCATGTTGGCCTGCCCTTAATGAGAGTAAACATTCCATGCAACAGTATGAAAATATCCAGGCTGCCAGGCACATTGTGTTAACGCCCGCCCCCAGACTCCAAACCCTCTTCCACGCGATAACACTCATCAAGTGGGGTTTATTTGCTGAAAATGCCAGTAAAACCTGTCATGACCCTGCAAGAAAACATGCAGCCTACACTGCACCCTGGGCCCCAGCCTTGCATACACACACACACACATATACACACACATACAAATATTTAGACACACAAACTCATACAAATTCACCCACCAGTTATGTGAGGTCCTGACCTCTAGAAACCGTGTGCAGCGCGGAATGCAAGACAATAAATAGGACACGTCTACTCCCGGCTGATGTCACAGAGTAACTACTTTATTGGCGTGCTGAGTGCGCTTACCTCAACGTGGGTCAGCTGGCCTTTCTGTGCACCACCGCGGCCACCATGTGACTGCCAACAATGTTACTTCTCCCCCCAAAATAACATCATCCTACCCCATTTCCTTGATCCATCTCCTTGGCTTTTGAATGATGCGATAGGGCCTGTCGTTGTCATGAAGCACTGCAGTCTCTTGCTCTGGTGCTTCTTCTGTTGTGCTCTGTTCCTCCCTTTCTGATTCATCCTTGTCTCCTGAATATCCAGACATCCCTCTTGCGAAAACTTCTTCCTCACTCCAGATTTGTAATCTTCGTGGTCCATCCTCTCTTGTTTTCCTGAACAGTGAACTGTTCCTTGTTACAGTCCAGCCATCTCTCTAAGCCGTCACCATTGATCCTGTCATGGCTGTGACGGTCAATGGCCTGGGGTCGAAAGGGGTGTCCATCCTTGTGGGATTGTGCTTGCTGCACCAACACTTGATCTCCTATTTCCAGTTCTGCCTTGTGTGCTTTCTCTCATCTGTCTGCATTTTCCTTTTCGCATGGTCATCCCTCTTTTTTTACTTGGCTCACCTCCCCTTCTCTTTCCGCCCTCCAATCTTCTTGGGGCAGTCTTGAGAGCACTGTGCAACCAAACATTAGCTCTGCCGGGCATGTTCCAGTGTAGTCATTTTCGGTATTGTGGTAGTCCCTCCGCAATTGATAGATCAACTGCTCGATGGGCATGTGGGTAATGTTGGAGATACGACAATGTTTGACATTTGCCATGAAACGCTCCATGGTCCTGTTCGCTTGGGGCCATAATGGAATAATCTTGCGTTGTTTGAAACCCATGTATGCCGCCGAAATCCCAAAGTCTTTACTGGTGAATGGAGGGCCATTGTTTGACTTCACTACTTTGAGCACTCCAAACGCTGAAAAGATCATGTCCAGGACCGGTATGGTTGCTGTAGCAGCTGTGGATGATAAACTTTCTGCTTCCGGATACCCCGAGTACTCACCCAGCACTACCAACACGTATTCCCCTGATCTGAGGGGGCCAAAAAATCTATGGCAACTTCCTCCCATACCCCTTCTGGGGGTAGGGTCATGTTCAGTGGTTCGGGGAATGTGTCGGGTTGAAGAATGAGATAGATGTGACATGCTTTCCAGGTTGTCTCAATAATTTTGTCAATTTCTGGGAACTATATTTTTCTTCGAAGCATTCTTTTTGTCGATACTATCCCTCCTTGTCTCTCGTGTGCAATGTCAATAGTGCGCTGCTGGAGCACTACTCGTATCATGATGCAGTCTCCATTCAGTATCAGGGACATAGTGGACATGGGCTTCTCTTCTTTGGATTTAGCAAGCATCCTGAGGAGGTTTCCATCAAGGGCCTGGTGTGCCGCGACAGAGGCGACTGTGGAGTTCCATCATCCATTTTCTATGGAGGACATGGCCAGGGAGAGAGTGGTGTCTTAAGCCATGCATTTTGATAATTCTGTCATGGTTATGGTTGTAGGCTTCAATATATAGGGAGACAAAGTTAGAGAACAGGTACTAGGGGTGCCAAGCATATACACTCTTAGTAATACAATAGGAGGGACCAGACGTAGTTAAAAAATAGTATCAAATTTTAATAACGAAGACATCGTAAAGTTTAAAACGTCCAATTAAATAGATTGGTCCATAATACAAAATGTGTTAATATCACTTCCAATGTGCAAAACAACAATAGGAAATACGTAACAGGCTTATATGGCCAGTGTGCAAAGATGTTACCAGAAAAATACGACCACTGAGGGTACTTGTCAATCAAATGGTGTGGTACCCATCCAAACATGGATCAATGTGTCATGAATTAGAATCCCTGTTTAGAGTCCAGAGATGTGTCTCGACATGTTTCTGTTCCATAGGACAAAGTGTGGAACATTCATCAGGAGGTAAATATTATACAGTATAGCCTATTTTACAATTGGTGTAGTACACAGTACAGTTATAGTATCAAAGCACCTGTAAAAGATAAAAACAGACATCAAAGGATTAGCTACTAGATAACTAGGTACTTTGGTAAGCTCTGAAAATGAGCTAGGCAGCGTTCAAGGAGTATAGTTACCTATCAGGGTGCCGGTGTGGGCTCTCTACTTAGATTAGTAGGTATGGGGAGGCGAACATCGCGACCCTACGAGAGATGTAAAAAGCACAATACAGCTGAAGAATGAGCTGCAATATGAAAAGCTAACTAGTATTAACAGCGCAACAGCAAAAAGCGGGAAAGAGACACCCATGAGTATCAGAAGGTGGGAGCAACTAGTAGTAGTGGGGGATCCGGAGGCAGTTTGTTACGCCAGGAAAATCGAGAGAGAAGGACAGTGCAACTGTGGACCGTGTGGTCGCGGGGCATGTGATAAAGGCTGACCGTACAAACAAGTGGCCCTGCTCGTAGGGTCTGGGGACTATAGGCTAAACAGAGGTGTGACTCTAAAGATATGTGAGTCGTAAGGAGTTGGTAGGGTAAATGCAAAGTGGCCCGCTCTGTGTAAGGCACAAAAGAAAGAGGCACTGCGGTGACTTAAGTGCAAGTACAGACAAGTACAGGAAAAATCATTAGACTTTACCTCCATGCGTCAGCCGGTGAGAATACGGGGCGTAACTCCGCGGTCCGCACTAAAAGAAGGGGACAGAAACGGTACGCACTATGTTAGAAAGTGCGCGATCCCTCGAAGAAGGATCCGGTATTGTGGAGGGAGGCGTGAAGCTAGGCGCCTGCCGAATAAACCCCGGATCACTTACCCGTTGCGGAGGTGCAAAGTATCACAGTCTACCGCGCGCGGAGGAGCATACAGACAATGATCAGTGGTAACACTGAGCCGCCGATGCTGACTGGTAGTCAAGGAGACCCCGAGTAGTCCTTCTACTATGTTGGTGCTGCCCTTGGGAAAGTTCTGTGGCTCTAAATGTGAAGGCGGCTCTTACAATATACTGGGAAAGGGTTAAACCTCAAAAGGACCAGTGGAGGACACATAAGGGGATCACAATGTCTCACCCGAAAAACTCAAAATGGATGCAGCCAAAGTCAGAAAAAATGACATGTAACCAAAGTCAGAATAAATGACGGGGAAAAACAATAAATAAAACAATGACAGTCAGTAATCCATACATCAGAACAAACCAGTGAAGAATAACAAAAGGCATCTAGATGTTATGCCAATCAATCGACTCGTTGAGCCCCGTAACATCACTGTGAAGGGTGAACATCATCTTTTGTTCCATTTTCAAAAGTTTATTTTCCCGTATTGTGTTATTCGTTCCTTTCAAGGCCAGGAGGACCGTCCATGTGAAGTCCTCGTGTTTGTGTTTCAGAAGGTTGAAGTGTTTCACCAGGGCAGCATTCTCAGTTCTGTTCTTCAAACAGCTTCGATGTTAAATTATGCATGTTTTTACTTTTCTGACAGTTTTACCAACATAATGCAATCCACATATACATGTAATCATATATACCATGTAATCGGTATTACAATTGGTGAGGTTCTTTTGCGTCCAGAGCTTTGATAGACCAACATCAACTTCTTTGGTTCTAGTTGTTAATTTGCAGACGCCACACATTCCGCAGGGATAATGCCCGGTGACTTCAGGGAGACCCCACAGGGTGGTAAGTTTGGGTTCCATAGTGCTAACCGATTTCAGTTTGCTGTTACTAACTATATTGCCAATGGTGGTGCTCCTTTTGTAAGCATAAATAGGTATAGAGAGAGGTTGTGTCGTGGTTCTGAAAATTTTCCAGTTTTTCTTTATGATGTTGGTGATTTCAAAACTCTGGTCCGTAAAGGTAGTCACACAGACAATACGATCATCTTTAGATTTAGTTGGTTTGGGTTCAAGTAGAGCTTCTCGATTGTTATTGAATGCCCTTTTGGCCGATTTTTTAATTAACTTTTTAGGGTAACCTCTTTGTCTGAGTTTTTTACTAAGTGTGGAAGCTTCAACTTCATAGGTTTCTTTATCTGAACTATTCCTTTTGAGGCGTAGGAATTGGCCAAAAGGGAGGTTGTCACGTAGATGTTTAATGTGATGGCTAGAATAATCCAAAAGGGAATTTCTGTCTGTGGGTTTGTGGTATGGTTTTATTTTCAGTACACCATTTTGGTAGAAGGTAGTAAGGTCCAGAAAATTAGTAAACTCATTACTGGAAGTCATTGTACATTTCAGATGGGGATTAAGACCATTAACCCAAGTAAAAAAGTTGTTGGCATCATCCTGTGTACCCTTCCACAGTACTAAAATGTCATCAATATAACAACTCCATTTCGTCATGTTACTACTGAAAGGGTTGCCGTCATTCTAAATATGTCTTTTCTCGAAAGTTTCGACATAGAGATTAGCCACACTGGGAGCCATGGTGGCACCCATAGCTGTGCCCTCGGTTTGTTGGTAAAATTTCATGTTGAACTCAAAATAGTTCCGTTTCAATGCGAGTTCCACGCACCAGAGGATGAATGAGGTAGGAACCAGATCATTATCTGTACGAGTAAGAAGTATTTCTTCTATAGTGTCGACTGAGGCTTGTTGGGGGATGTTAGTATATAAGGAAACAACATCCAGGCCTTTGAGCAGATCGGTAGTGGGGTCAAAGTCCAGATTCTCATAGCTGTTTATGACGTCTCTGGAGTCTTTGAGATAAGATTGCATTTTTTAACTTTACGATGTCTTTGTTATTAAAATTTGATACTATTTTTTAACTACGTCTGGTCCCTCCTATTGTATTACTAAGAGTGTATATGCTTGGCACCCCTAGTACCTGTTCTCCAACTTTGTCTCCCTATATATTGACCACTATCCTCCTGGATATAGACAAAGTATACACTGCTAATTTTGATTAGACAGTAGTATACCGGGCTTCCTCCCCTTGTATATGGTTGTAGGCATGGCATGGTGGATGATGTAGTTCATGTATCCATCTGCTCCAGGAGTGGGGGTCTTCCAGTGGGTGACGCGAGAAAAAATCTGCCAGGTTTTCATCCTTCCCTGGCTTGTGTCTGATGACATATATATATTCTTGTAGCCACAATCCCCATCTCGCTATGAGGCAGGGCCTCTGTGCAGTTGGCTTCCCTTAAATTGTGACAAGGGCCTGGTGGTCGGTGATTATTATGAATGACTTTATGTAGATGGACAGGTGGAAGTGCTTGCATGCCCATACGACAGCTAGGGCTTCCTTCTCCGCCTGCGGGTACTTTTGTTCCGCTTCCGTGAGGCTCTTGCTGGCATATGAAACAATTGTCCTCTCCCCGAATGTTCAGCCAGGATGGCTCCAAGGCCCACCGGGCTTGCATCTACATTCACCTCGGTTTGCAGATTGTGATCAAAGTATGACATGCATACGGCCGTGGCAATGTCCTTTGGATTTTGTCAAACGCCCTTTGCTGAGCTGGACCCCATTCGAAAGATCTGTCCTGCTTTGTGAGCAAGCAAAGTGGTGCACTTGAGGTGACAAAGTCTGGTAGGTATTGAGTGCAATAGCTTTCCAGCCTCAGGAACGATCTTACATGAGCTACACTCATTGGGCGGGGTGCCTCTATTAGCACTCGGATTTTGTCCGGCTCCGGCCGAATCCCTTTCTCAGAGATTATGTGCCCAAAGAATTTTAGAGAGCTCTTATTGAAGTCGCATTTGTTTATGTTGAGGACCAAGTTTGCATTGTCGAGTGCCACGCAGACCTTCATTAGGGTGGCGTCATGGGCTTCCTAGGAGAGGCCAAAGATCAAGATATCATCACTATAATTTATGTAGTGAGCAATGTGGAAAATGATCCTGTGAATTTCCTCGTGAAAAATGCCTGCCACTGATGAAATGCCAAAAATCAGACGCATGTAGCGGAATAACCCCAAATGTGTGGTGAAGGTCATGATGTATCGAGACTCTTTACTGAGTTCAATCTGATGGTATCATTTGTTGAGGTCTTGGAGGGAAAATACTGTTGCCCTGTTGAGTATATTCATCATATCTGTGATGCACAGTGACTAATGGTGTTCCCTGAGGATGGCTTGATTTGGCGCTCTGATGTCCACGTACAGCCTTATTTGTCCTTCCGGACCTCTCTTTGGCACTGGGACCACGAGGGAAACCCATGGTGTGGGTCCTGACTCTGGTACGATTATATCCGCCTCCACAAGTGCGATCAGTTATTTTTCGACCTGGTGTTGTATATTGAAGGGGATGTCTCTGAAATGCTGTGCAATGGGCTTCACTGTTGGATCAATGTGCAAATGTATTCGCCGTCCCTTGAGCTTCCTGATTCCTTTGAAGAGTCTAGGGAAGCTTGATGCTACCCTGGCCGCTGGCGAGATGTATTTGCTGACCATGATCTGATAGAGTATGTGGATTAGGCCCATTTGAACCGCTGATTTGAAATTTAACTCACATCCACTTGCGACTTCTGTTGCCAACATGTGTATCAGTATGTGGCTTTGTTTGTCCTTGTGTCGGCAGATGGTGTTGAAGGCTCCCAAGCATAGGAGTGGTCTTTTGTCCCATAGGCATAGATAGCCACTCGTGCCGCCATAAACCTGGGCTTGCTCTTGAGATTCATGTATTTTGCTTCTGGCATGGCATTTATGGTGGCACCAGAGTCAACCAGGAACTCAAATTCGTGGCTCTTAATGATAAGTGGCAATGCTGTGCGGTTCCCTAATGCCTATAGGTATCCTCTTCTCCTCCTGTCTGTGCTGGAGTGAGACTCAGACTCGCTTGTGCAAGGAGTGGTAGTGTGCAGTCAGTGAATTCTTCTCCTGCTTTTCTGACATTTTTCTGGGGATGGTGAAGGTTTTTCTCTTGTGTGTCGTTTTTCTTTGTGGTGTCATCTTTCAGGGGCTCTTGTCCGATCATTCCGTTGGTGCCGGGGTGGTGATTTATCACAGCGCCACCCTTGTTCCGATGAGCTGGTTCTCGCTGCTTTTGGGTTTCAACACATGGCTCGATAATGGTCCTCGCCCCCACAGGCAGAGCATATTTGCTGATGGCCGGCATGTTCCATCATGGGGCAAATCATACCTGCATTGGGATTGGTTCATGGAGGTCCAACGCTGATGATGTTCGTGCCAAAACGAGGATCTCAGCCAGTGTGTGCAGCACTTGTAACAACTTTTTTTTCAGTATGATGGACGCCCATCCTGCAATCACCTGAGATTTGATGGCCTCCTCATTGTTGTACAGGTTGAATTCTCAATATTTGACCCTGGACTTGAGGCGCGTTACAAATTTGTGCATACTTTCTCCTGATAATTGTGTCATCGTGTGAAATACATGTCGTTCATAATCAACGTTCCTTTGTGTTGCAAAATGTTCCCTGTGTATCTTTCTGAGATTAGCGTATTTGTACTCCGCCTCCTCGGATAGCTCGAAGATAGTCTCTTACCTCAGGAGTTGCTAAGGCTGGTGGTGTCCATGGTGTCAAACGGCATGATGGAGGGCACCACAGAATGACTCTCTCCCATGCTGGGTGGTCCCGGGAGCCCCTGCTGCCTGGTCTTGGCCCTGTGCTGGGTCTGACATGTTGCTGTGTGCGATGGGGCACCAGCTGTTGGGGTGCTTCCCACTGCGTGCTCTGCAGGTTGCACTGGTGTGGTAGCCCTTGCTGGTGTTTGCACTTTCCTTGTGCCTCTGAGATTCATGCGCCTTGCATGCCCCTCTTTGTTGTATGTCATGTGTCGTGGTGCGCTGGTGGACGTGGTGCCTTGTGCGTACCTTTCGGGGCCCTCTCTCACCTCGTGCTGTGGTGTGCTGGGTGGGTCATATGGCCAGGGCATCCTCTTTTCCTTTCCCGCTCACTGCAAGGTGTTGCTGGGCCTGCTGGGACAAGCAGCAGCCTTTCTTCAGCTACCTGTGCGTGGGAGGAGTAAGGCTGGTTTCAACCGGGAACCTGCACATGTTGTACAGGCATCCTGGGTTCACTCCCTCATCGCCATTGTGAGGTCCCGACCTTGGGAAAACGGCGAGCAGCACGGAATGCAAGACAAGAAATAAGACATGTCTACTCCAGGCTGATGTCTCAAGGTAACTACTTAATTGGCGCGCAGAGCGCGCTCACCTCAACATGGGTCAGCTGATCTTTCTGCGCACCGCCGTGGCCCCCACGTGACTGCCAGCGATGCTACAAGTCACACCACCATGCACACCATTTACACTGTATTCATTCAATATATGCACTTAGGCAGGCACCCCCTCACATGCATGCATACATACATACATGCACACACATACACAGACGCTCCCTCACATGCACGCATAGATTCATACATACAATTCTCGCATGCATACACAAGAACAAAATGCTTTTTTCCCTTGCCTGTTATTCTACAGATTTAATACAATTCTGCCTCTTCAGCTGCTCTCCAGCCCTCAGGCTCTCACAAGCTGTGCAGATGGGAACCAGGAAGCAGAGAGAGCTTAAGTGTTCCTGACATGCACGGTAGAGTCCACTCAGCACTGTATTTACAGATTTCGGAGAGCCTTGTCTGCTCAAGCCCTACCCTATTTACACCCCTGCATATCAGCAGCACATCTGCTGGGAACACGTCAGGTGCTCGTAAGCAAGAGAATTCAAGTGAAACGAGACTTGGCCATCGACGGCCCTGACTGCTGAAAGCTCCCATTAGATTAGAACTGTCATCTCATGCTGAAGAAGCCAGAGACTGTACTGTATTCAAAGCTCCCATCTTATCCCATGTCCAAAACGTGAGGAAGGGAGACCCATGCTACCATTTAGCTCCCTGAGAGTCGCATATTCCACAGAAATCTCTATGAGGTTTTAGAGCTGCCTATGGGAAGGAATATTTTTTAGAAGAAGTTTATTTTGGAATCATAGCACTTAAAAGAGACAAATAATACGCACAAACAGAAGTACATTGCCTGGGCACTCAGTGACATAAAATATAACCATGATCAAGGCGTAGCGTAAGCCCTGCATAACATTTTCAAGACAAGCTGCAGTCTTCAGTGGGAAGTGCCAGGTCCCTAGGATTCCCATCATTTGGGGCACACCCCAGCAGAGTCCTGAGACATTCCTTACATTTAGATCATATGCCCTGCGGCCGTGACCTTGGGGGCGTCTGATTCCAATAATTAATTTCCATATCAGTTGACCAAACTACATCTTTCAACCACTCATGCACCGATGGAGGTGTATGTCGTGACCACAATAGAAGAATGTGCTTCTTGAGCATAATAAGGCACATCGGCAAGAAGTTTACTCAATGCTTTAGACAGGTCACAGCTAACCCTCAGAAGGCATACCAGAGGGTGAGGAGGGATGGCTTTCACCACCAACCTACTCACCATTTCTAGAGCACCCTACAAAACTGCTGTATCAATGGACAAGCCCATATCAAATGGTAAAACCCTGCACCGTCCACACCACATTTCTTGCAGACATACACATGCTTCAGGCAAATTTGGCTTGCTTCCCCAGGGTCATGTAGGCTCGGTGTAATATCTTATAATGTATACACTTATTTCTAGCATTAGTAGCTACTTTCCAGGTGTAGGCGCACATTCTCCCCCCACACTTTGTCATCTAACGGAACGTGCAAGTCGCACTCCCATTTAGATTTTGCACTAATTCGGCATTGTGGCAGCTGACCTACAGCCAATTTGTACAATGTAGAGGCCCACACCGAGTCGACAACACCACATACTTCAGAAGGGGGGATGACATAGGTTCAGCAGGAAAACCGGGATCCCATTTTCGAAAAGCCTCCCTCATTCGGCAGTATTGAAATACAGAGCCAAGTCCACCACCCACTTTATCAATAAACTATTGCTGCGTAAGAAACAACCCATTGGCATACCTGTCACCCAGTCCCCCAATGCCCAGTTTGGTCCAGGAGCCAGCTATCCATTTGTCACAAGTGGGCTCTATAGCCAAGAACTTCCAGAGCCCAAACTCCGGCACATACGGAGTCATGACATTTGCACGTCTCAGGAGCCTTATCAAGGCTTCCAACGTACAACTCACAGGATCATATTTACACCTATGTTGCCATTTACGATAGATCAATAGCTAATGTAGTGGGTAAGGGTGCGCTGAAGTTCGTTCTGCCCAAAGATGTGGATGCAGAGGACTTCCCGGGAACAAATATGTCGCAAAGTGAGCCCGGGCAGCCAAATAGTATAGTTAGTGCTTCCCATTGGATTCGAGAATTTTTGGGATACCAAACTAGTTGGATCAAAATAGATCACAGTTGATGGAAAAAGTGTTTATCCGCATATACTGGAATATTTTTAAGTAAATAAATTATCTTAGGGAGGTTGAGCATTTTAGTCAGGGAAGCCCTAACCCAGACTGAAAGTGGCAGCCATTTTCACCTCTCCACATTATATCTCAGTGTTTCTAAGACAGTCCAATTATTTTCTGCCAGAAGTCTCTTATGGTCACAGCTGACCTTGACTTCCAAGTACCGCACAAAGGCATCTTCCCACCTATAGTCTCCTATAACTTGTGGACAAACATTGCCTTCATTCAGGGGAAACAGTATCAACTTGGATCAGTTTATCTTTAGTCCCGAGTAAATCCCAAAACGATACACCTCCCGAGTCCATGGCTCTAAGTTAATGCTAGGGTTCTTAATGTATAACAGAACGTTGTCAGCATATAAGGAGACAACTTCCCTCCTGCCACTGACCGTCAATCCCATCCCCACACGGAGCTGCCTATGTCTGATCTCCAGAGGTTCCATCACAATGGCAAAGAGGAGTGATAATAGCGGACAGCCCTGCCTAGTCCCCCTCGCCTACTTGAAGGATTTACTGGTGGTACCCATCACCAGAATGTTTGCTGTTGGTCCAGAATACAGCAAGCAGATGCTGTTCAGGAAGGAGTATGACAGAGCCATTGTGCCCAGAACTAAAAATAAGTACTGCCATGAAGGTGAGTCAACAGCTTTTTTGGGATCAAGAAGCGCAGCTACTGCTTGGACCTTGGGGTCGATATGGACCATTATAGCAAACAGTCTGTGCAGGTTTAAGCCTTTCGAGCTGCCTGAGAGAAACTCTGGATGATCGAGATGGATATAGGACGTGACATGCAGGATATGGCACGTTGTTAGAACTTTTTCGAACATTTTTGAGTCTAAATTGAGTAACAGACTGGCCTTTATGATGTGAAGCTGGTGGGATCTTTATTGGGTTTTAGGATTAAAGTAATTAGGGCCTTGTTTAGAGACAGAGGCAGTGCACCCTTTGTGTGGGTTGCCTCCCAGACCTTCACTAAATAAGGAGCAAGCCTAGGTGCCAACTCCATGTAAAAATCAGTGCTTAAACCATCCAAACCCATAAACTTCACAGTAGGGAGATCCGTAATAGCAGTAAGTATTTCCTCTGTTGTGATTGGGTACTGCAAAGCCTACAGGGCTTCACTGGACAACCTACCTAGACAGAACTCCTGTACATGAGCCCTCCATTCCAGCATCACATCAGTATCTGTCTCTTTAAATAATCTGAGCATAATACTCACACATTGCTATCAGAATCTTTACAGGAGCAGTATGCAGTGCCCCACTGTCAGTCCAGAAAAACCAAACAGCCCTTGAGGGTCCGGAAATGAATGATATTTGGTTGGCCAAAGACCAACCGCCTCATTTACAGTGTTAAGAATATATATTCATTAGTTATTACGTAGCTATTAGTTTGACTAGAGTGAGGCCATTTTAAGATGACCAGAATCGCTATTTTGTTTTCTCTCTCTGCTCTCTCTAACGTTGGCACTTTGCCTCATGTAAAACTGCTTTGCTGTAGATATTATTTCACTTCAATGGTCCAAGGCTAAGAAACATGTTGACTGGAGAGCCAGACAGAAATACCCGATTCAGTCCCTCACATATCCTTGAAGACAGGGAGCAAAGCATTTAATCAGTACATGCCAGCGAGTCTCCTGAAAGAATAGCAATGTACGAAACTAGCATTTAAAGAGTTGAATTATGCTCTTCTTTACGGCCCCCCTTTCTGAGCCCAGTGAGGCCCCCGGAGAGGGGGCTGACCTCTAGAGTGAGAATCGAAACTAAGAGATAGTGAGGTCTGGTATGTGCCAGTCTCCTACGCGCAGCTTGCCCATGAAAAACAGAAACGCTGTGTTCTCGCAAATAAAGAATGTTGTCTGTAAAATTGAAGATTGGAAACTGTTACTAAATATGGTGGTCTAAGGTGTCATATTTATCACAGTGGTCAATCATCGCCTCTAATTCAAAGGGAAATGAATTGGGGGTGGCATCAAATGTGTCATACTGTGTCATTGCTGATTGTAAGGTGTTCGGTTTGTATATATGTAACTGATGTACGTTTCATTCTCTCTTGCGTCCCCCGAGGTCTGTTAGACACACGTCGCGGGGCGTGGGACCATTTGGCCAACTGGGACTTCTTTGTATTGCAATAAACCGTAGATTTTGGGAACGGAACCTCGTGTCTGGCATATCTATTCGAGTGTGGTGACTGTGCCTTGTTTCCACATCTGTGGGTCCCTCAGGGGCCCCTTCAAATGGCACCCGAATAGGGACCCTCCCCCACTTGTTCCATCGTGTACGTTGCAAAACAAGGAAGGCAGTAAGAATGGCGAGGACGGGAGCGATCGAGCTGGGATCAAGAGGTGTACGGGGCGCCCCTGCGAAAAGCGATGAGAAACTCATTTGCAGATCTGCACACCGCTGATCCCTCATCGACGTCCCTGGCCAGCGAACAAGGAGGCGAGGGTCCAGAAACTAGGCAGAGCTGAGATACGCAGACACGACGTCATTGGTTGCGTCAGTATACAGACGAATTGTGTCTTGAAAAGACAAATTGACTAATCAGGTGAGTCGTGCCCCGATTCGTAAGTGATCCTGATATTGGTTGAGAGTTGATTTTGCAAAATCAAACACCCAGAATAAGTTTGATTAGCCAAGGGAAAGGTTAAAACCTGCCATGGGGTATTTATTGTCCACCTTAGCAGGATTTTTCCGCTGCGGCAAACAATCTTTGGAAACTGGCCAGGAAGCACCACCGGGAGGAACGCCGGCTTATGATATGTACATAAAGTATGGTATGGGAGCAATAATGTTTTGTGAAACTTGGCATAAGCAAACCAGAAAACAGGAAAATCTTCAGTGGCCGAGAAATGGGAGTTTTGAGATGGAACGTATAGATAACCTGGAAAAGGTGTTGATGAGTAAGAGAGCACGCCCTGGGGCACTTGAGATCCTTAGGGACTGGAGGAGGGAAGCAATGCTTCGATTTAGAAGTAGAGAGAAACATGCACACAGGCATAAATCAAAGGCGGAGAAAGCTGAGGAGAAGGAGGAGGAGGAGTGGAGTAATAGCTTGAGAAAGACAAGACGGCGCGATGAATTAAACATAGAAAAAATATATCCACAAAGAGAGCTACACTCATCGGACGAATTAATAAACAAAATTTTAACTGAAACAAAACAGGGCCCGAGGAGTGAAAATAAACAGACTACGTCGGTAGCTGTCGCTCAACCCCCTCCCGTTGCTCACACCCTCCCAACGCCAGCACAGCCACAGGTTGCATCAGACACTGCACTGCCCACTAGCCAGCCAGCCCCGAATGTTTCACAATTACCACAGCCCCAGTAGACGTATCCCACTCTCACTGCCCCCTCCGCGCCTCCCGATCAAGAGGGTGCCACTGTTCCGACCGCCCCTCCCATGAGTGGAATTGAGCAGAATGAATGTACGAGAGTAACTCGCAGCGTGATCAGTAAGGAGAGAAAGCGTGAGCTGCAAGAACAGGCGGAAATGTACATAGATGAGAATGTTGAGGCATCCACACTAGCGTCCTTATATGACTTCAGAAGGAACAACGAAAGACAGATATTGTTGGAATGCCTGGGGGAATATTTGTCGGGACAATGGAAAAAGTTAATTGGGAAGTTACCACAGCAACGATTGTTGGATTTGAATGCATTAGCCCGTTGTAGAGGGAGAGATGAAGAAAGGGAAGAGCATGTGCAGCGATTGTTTGAAATAAACAATGAATTGGATGAAGAGTATTCTGAAATACTCGCTACACCGGGGGATAGGAGAAAGAATATTGGGAGGGGTAGACAGCAGCGATTTTCGTCACCAGCAGCGCAAATTAGTGCGGAGATAAAAGTATGTATGCAGGAGGCACAAAAATGGATTTCAGATCCAAGTATTCCCACAATGGAAATACATGGAATATTTGATGAATACACGTTAGCAATGAAAAGGAGAGCGTTACAAACGATGGTTGAATATTTGATAAACAAAGATATACGCGAGGAAAAGATGAGCCCTCCTGAATTGTTGGCAGTATATAAGAGAGCGATGGAACGAGGAACAGGAGAGGCAGCCTTATCCCTCGACTTGGGAATATTGTTGCATATGAGGGAGGGGGGAGGAATAGTGAGTGTGTCTTTCCCCATGAGAGAAGTGCCTCCTACTTTTGTACCGAAGGTAGAGAATCCCGCAGTAGGCAGTGCACCACCTGTGGTAATCTCAGCACATTATACAGCCCAATACGTGCATGTTCCCTTCTCTAGACAGGAAGTGAATAATATAAAACAGACAATCCCTGACATACGAAAAAATCCATCTGGTTTTTATAAAGAAGTAGAGTCTTTATTGCAATCCTCAGTGTTCACTATAGGTGATATAGACTTAATATTCCCCGTAATTTTGCCAGCGGACATATGGAAACGAATAAGAAAGGTAGATGATGAGACGGCCTATGGTGCCACGTGGGCAAATTTAATACTGGAAGATAAGAATAAAGCAGTGGGTGCACAGCCAGGGGCGAATATGTCAGCATTACCGGAACGAATAGTACAGAAGTTAAAATAATTGGTCCCAGAGAAAAGAATTCAATGGGACAAGATGGCAGCGTGTGTTCAAGGTAAAGATGAGTTGTCCACAGATTATTTCAACAGATTCGAAGAAGTATTTACAGATTTCAGTGGACAGGATGTGAGTACGGAAGCAGGGAAAAGGTTATTTGTGGATAAATATGTGAGGGGATTAATACTTCCGATTCAAAATTTGATAATGACTTAACGAAAGTGCATGGCAAGCAAAAACGCTAGGAGAAGTATTACACATGGCCCAATATTATGAGAACCGGGTAAATACCGAGAAGGAAAGAGAAGCAAAGGATAGAACAAACTTGAAAACACAAGTATTACTCTAGCAGGTAGCAGAACACAACAGGGGAAGGGGAAATCCAGAGTGTAGGGGAAATTCGAATATGCATGGAGGGCCTTTGGGATTAAATCAATGTGCATACTGCAGAGAGGAAGAAGACTGGCGGGCACAATGTCCGCATTTACAAAATAGAGGTGGATATAACCAGAGAAGGCCTCACAAAGGGCACATGGGAACAAATGGTCACAATAGAAATCATATGCAGCAGCACCAAAATAATTATGGGAATGGTGCACAGAATCAAGGCCAGGCTCCGAATCAAACTACTCAAAGTCAAAATCAGCAGGGTGTACAAACGGGAAGTAGAGGGAGACGGGGGACCATTTTTGATGATCAGTCAGGTGCATACTATAATAACACTGGAGACTACATATCGGATGATGTGTTGTTACCCCAATAGGACAGCCCAGGACAGGGGTCGGAACCAGTGTCAATTCCTGTGAATCAGAAAGGACCCTACGTAGAGATGAAAATCGGGAATGAAGAGCATAGATTCCTCGTAGACACTGGGGCAGAAAAAAGTGCTTGATAGATCATCACTTGGTTCCAGACATACCTCTGTCAGGGCGACAGAATATTTCAGTAGGGTTCGCAGGTACCCCAGTAATAAATCCCAAGTCCAAATGAGTAGCAATGACAATAGGGCCTTTTACTGAACATTGTCCATTTCTTTTAACAGAGCATTGTGGGGAAAATCTTTTAGGATTAAATCTATTGAAAAAACTAAGCGCAGTTATTCATTGTACACGAGATGGTGATACATGCTCTAGCCAAGTTCTAATATATTACAACAAGCACACACTGTGCTGTCAATTCCGGTAGGCCGCTGCACCTCTCCATCTTCAGCCGGCTCCCCCATGACGCACGGCCGCCCCTGAGCAGCTCGTCCTGCTCACTCAGGTGAAAGCAGACCAGCCCCTGAAAGCATTGTGTCACCACTGTGGCACCCGGCCTGCAGATGAATTTACCCACACCACACAACAGCTCTTGAGCACAAGAGTGGGCGCAGGGCCCTCCTGCCGGTCTCATCATGTTCCAGCTCTGTCGCGATTGTGCTCTGCATACCTCTATCATCCCCCAGCTCAGTGCAAGTCAGAGCATAGGTTTGGCCACCTCCGGTAGTGTAGTAGACACACAGGGGTCCATCAGTGCCTGTCAGTCAGAGCTCCACACTGTTCTGCCATATTTGCCAGCGGCTCTCTAGTGCCCCCTGAAGTGTATCATATTTTAAGTGACCAACAAGTTATGTAAGTCCTTGGTATGACTGACCCACATTCTCATTATAATTCAGCAACCAGTCAGGAGAGCTGGAATTATTGTAATGGAATAGTAAGTTACATTTTACACTCTGGTATCAGTTGGTCAGGGACAGTTAGTGATAGGAAGAACATGGTTTAGGCAGAAACATTTAGTCAATTAGTGGGAATAGTCTAGACTATAGTTGTGAGGTTTTTACAATAAATATCTCAGAGATTACTTTCTTTGAGTACTAGCTACTTTTCTTTTGAAAGTCTTCTTCAGTGGGGAACTTGAAAACTTTAAGTGTAGGCCCACCTGCAGCTGAGACTTCACCACAGATCGCAAGGGAAATGTTAATCGTTTAGGAAGACAGCACCTATACGTTATCAGGATTAGGTGATCAGGTTTATATGCCTAAGGGAGTTCCATTGAAGGAACATTTTGTGAAGAGGGGAGGAGATAGACACGAGCCTGGAGACTAAGTGACCTTTCACCTTGTGTATCGTAATGTCTTACATAGTGATAAGAGGCAGGTGAATGTTGTTAATGTATCCCATTCCCTTTTTCCCTGGATGCCCAATGAATAGAGCATGGAAGGAGTGCTGGAAGAGGCATTGAGTCTTTGGGGAGCGGTTAGGATGAGCAGCTTCAGTGGACCCTTGAAATAATAGTTAATATACCTACAACCCCAGAGTTCCAAAGGAATCTACTTAATTTGTTTGTGTCATGGCATTCCAAGATGGCATGCTCAAATCTGGAGCCTCTATGTTGGAACACAACATGGTACAGGATATTTTGTTCACTGTATTGAAGGATTATTGAAGGACAGTGAAGCAAGGCAAATATGCATTTAATTGCACAGAGGTTGAATACAGTGGTGACATGTAATATCTGTAGGTGCCTGAATCCAAGGGAAGGGCTTCTCAGGGTGTTACACTAGGCTGGATAAAGAGCAGGCTGCACACTTTCCCGGACTGTCCATTTTATAAACCACTCACCACGAACTTTATAATGGTCACAGGACCAATAATATCTGTTCTTAAGATGGATCAACCTTTCCATACGAAAAGGATTAAAAAAAAAACTTTGCAGAAGTTAGGAGACATTTTATGGTGGCTCACCCACTGAAATCTTGTGATGCTATTACGAACTGCAAAATAACAGTGGATGCCAGTGCAAATGGATTGGCAGCAGTGTCAACAAAATCTGATGGGCCAAGAGAAAATGCCATAGCCTTTGTCTCTAGAGCATTGTGACCACCTGAGGCAAATTCTTCTGAAATTGAAGTGCAGATTGACAAGCATTGCATCCTTTAGCTTTTCATGCCAAACTGTGAGTAGCACCGGCTCCTCCTGCTTTTCCTGCCAAATGGTCACTACTTCACGGCTTGTTTTTCCCCTTGCAGTGCTGTTTCAACAGGGTCAGATGAGTGTCCATGGTCCAGTTCCTACACCTTTCAAGCCAAGCAATGACTAGTTTCACCTCCTCTGGTGTTTGTGCAAAGAGCCACTATCTTGCAGGGCTATTGCACCAGGCTCAAAAGAATGCACCTAGCCATGTCACAAAGGCAATGCCATTGCCTGTTTCTCCCTGTTAGGGTCTGGACAAGAATCCATGCGTATCCAACATCAAGCAGACATAACATGTGCCTCCTACAGTTACAGTCCATTCCCACCCCCATGGAGACATCAGCTCAAAAATACTCACTACACTATAGAGTATGCAAATCTCCCCCTCTCCCCCCTCGCTACACACCATCTCTAATAACCCACCTCTCTCGCAACCTGATGCTCTTTAAACGGCATTTGAAAATTTGGCATGCTATCAATATTGCCGACCTCATCACCACACGTGAACCCAATGGCAATTTTATTATGGAAACTTTTCTCTCCCCTACCTCTGCCCAGGTGTTTGAGGTCCTAATACCACTTAGGCATAGTATCCAACGTGTTGACCGCACAGGGAAGTTAGGGTGAGATATGGCAGTTATCCAAATATTAGATTGGACCTGTACAATGCTCAGTCATCCATGAGCTCCTATAAACTCTCTCATGCCACCTACTTCT
Source organism: Ambystoma mexicanum (assembly GCF_040938575.1). Taxonomy (NCBI): domain Eukaryota; kingdom Metazoa; phylum Chordata; class Amphibia; order Caudata; family Ambystomatidae; genus Ambystoma; species Ambystoma mexicanum. The sequence continues at coordinate 307,800,267 of NC_090941.1, forward strand.
ATCACATAAACATACCTCCAAATTCCATTTGAGCTGCCCTCCACTTCACATGTATGGGTCATTCCGCTATGACATGTTTGATCTCATCTCCTCCATATCAATCGCACATTCAAGAAAAATATTCCCTGAAGGCTCATATCTACCAGGACCTAAGCCACTAAAAGCACCAGGGATGCCATCCTCCACCTCATGAATTCACTGGACATAGAAAAGCATACTAAACCCCAACCACATCAGAGGAAATGTACTCAATCTTGTCTTCTTGGCATCCCCCTGACACAATGTTTTAACCCTACCACACATGAATGAACAGACAATGCTGCCACCCCCATCCTCCTTCCACATGCCCACCTGTCCAGCAGGGAAATGAGCAAGCCCCCCATGTCCTTGTGTTACTCCTTTCAGGAATTCCCATCGGAAGTACTAGAATACAAATTAGAAATTCTAAACCCGCCCTCCCAACTTTGACAGTCTCTTAACAGTTCTCAGAAAAACCATAATGGAAATGGTTGACATACATGCTCCCTTGAAACTCTGTCATATCAAGTTTAAACTCTCTGCGCTCTGACACAAGGAACGACTAACCAACAGGAGGTGCACTATCAGGTCACTTAAAAATGCTTGTGTAAAACTCAGAGGAACAAAGACGTCCTCCACCTTAAAGCTTCACACAGGATGTGCGAGCCTCTCATTATTGAAGCCAAAACCTCATATTAGTCATCAACTACCTTGGTGGCCACCATCAGGAGTGGAGCTCTCTATCTTTAGGGTTTCGGGGATTACCTTCTTAGAACTTGGCAAGTCAAACATTGCTCAAACCTGGCAGTCAAACACTGGAAAATCGAGCTCTACTCAAACCCACTGCCCGACCTGGAAACACCTGAGTCTACATAAAACGGCAACATTATTCACAAATGTTTTATCAACAAGACAGAAAACATACAAAAACTGTGAAATCCTTTGCACCCTTGCTAAATTCCCCTCAATTCCAAGGATCTTGCTGACACCCTCATGTCACTTAATACAGCCATATAGAAAGATGATGCCTACATGCCTCCAACATTAGGCAGACCAAGGGAGCTGCCCTTACACCTGTCCACAAAATAATAAATGCCTCACTCAGGCATCTTTGCAAGCCCCACATCAGGAATAATCTGTGCTCTACTCAAAAAAGGCACATTGGACCCAAAAGATATTGCAAACTACCAACAGATCTTACCTTCAAATTGATTGGAAAAATCCTTGAGAAGGCAGTTTCCAACCAACTCCATGATTTCATTAAGCAACACACCCTGCTCAGTGGTAAAAATTGGTTCAGACCAAAATGTAGCACTGCAACAGCCACCATCTAGGCCATAGATGATGATCTTCAAATAATGGACTAAGGCAACTCATGCCTACTTGTCATCCTTGGTCTTTCTGCCATTCTCAACATGGTTGACCGCCTTACTGACCAGTCTACTGGGGAACAGAATATGGTTCTCAGGCAGAGTGCTCAATGGGTTTGCATCTTACCTCTTGGTCATGCACCAAGACATCCAGAGCACTTCAGGTCAGACTGCCACCCGGTCACCAGTGGAGTCCTGCAAGATTCACTATTTTCCCTGATGATCTTTAATTGATACATGGAGTCATTGGGTTCACTTCTCAACAACCCTGACATCTCACTCCTCCAATATGCGAATGACAACCTATTATATCTATACTTCAGTGATACCAGTGACATCTCATGTCTCTGGAATTGCCTCACCTCCGATGAAGCCTGGGTGACATCGACCTACCTGAGAATCAATCCAACATAAACAAAATTTGTCCTAAGGGGTCACCCATCTAAGCAAGATACCATTCACGTGTAAACAATGTGAAACTTCAAAATTTCACAACTCTCATTGACTTGACTGACAAATTACTGGATTCACTATAGACAGCTCACCCGCCTTCCAACAACAAATCATCAAAAAAGCACCAAACCCCCTTGTGCCAGTTACATCTTCTCAGCAAGATAATGCCCTTCCTCTCACATGAGGACTTCAGAACCACAGTTCAGGCCCTGGTAATCTCCCGCATTAATGGGGAAATGCCCCCTCTTCGATGTTCTGGCAATGCACCTGGCCTCACTTAGGGCTGCTAAACTTCATGGGACAAGATTCATAATGGTAAATATTAAATACGACAACATTTCTCCCATACTAAGGTAGCTGCTCTGTCTTTCCATCCCAGCCAGAATACTCTTTAAGACTGCATTATATATAATGCAACTACTGCGTGCATACCTGTCTAGCTAAAAACTCTCTAGCTCACGTGCGTCACACTTCTTTAGGATACAGGTCATCACTAGGCTCATGATGAAACTCATATGCAAGGAAAAAACAGGACGCAGACCTTCTCGAGATACGGCAATACATGATGGAGCACCATTACAATTAATTCCATCATCAACGCTTTTGCATTTCAAGAAGGAACTGAAGACCTTACTCTTCATTCAATATATAGTTGCCACCTAGGCTCTTTGTGTTCCTGAACCACATCCCACACTCATTGGCAGAACATCCCAGGACCTATATTTTATGCTCCAGCTTATTCATACATCACTCTCAACCACATGTACAGTGCTCTGTTGCTTCCCAGCTAGATTCATAATTTGTAAAACCCAAATGTAAATACAAATACAAATACAGGTTCATGCCTGTTTATGAGTGATAAATCAATGCAGATCATAATTGTGGCCCTGCCATTTGCAACTAGATACAGACCACAAGCCTTTAGTTAACATTTTGTTAGAAGGAGGTATAATGGAGTTATCTTTATGACTAGAACTGATTGTATCCAGGATGGATTAGTTCAACTTTATCAACAAACACATTCTGGGAAGAAAGGCTGTTTATTATGACCTCTTCTGCTGGTGAGTGAGACTCAGAAGAAGACATATGCGTATTCAATGGTCAGAGAGTTTTAGAGGGCGTGACAATGGATAAACACAACTTGGATGGATGAGAGTATTGGAGATAGTTAAAAATCTTGAGTGTGTATTGCATTATGTGGAAAATGGGTGATCCGTGAACAAGCTTTAGCCCATTGAAAACCATTCATGAAGATAGCGACAGAACTGTCCTTGGATCACTCAGTGTCAGGGGTGAGTTTGTTTGCCTCACTCAGAACATCTGGATTGCACCTTGTCTAAACGCAAAACAAAGGGAACAATATTTGCAGTGCATTGGTATGCTTGTCAACGGATAAACTACTGTAAACCCATACAGTTTTATTAATAAACATTGAGATCCGAGGGTAACACTAGATTTCATTGGGCCATTTAGAATTTTAGAAGCTAAATTTGCAGTGTGTGTATGTACGGACAGATTATCTGTACAAATTAATCATAGTGGGTTTCATGGTTTTTTCAACCGGAAGTACAGTACGCCAGTTTTAAAGCTGTTTGTGAGAGATGGGTTTCCAAGAATTCTAATGAGTGTTAATGGTGTCAAGTTGGTGTCCGATGACCTGCAAGAATTCTTAAAGGAATGCTGAATGGAAACCATATGATTGGCTTTTATGCATACCTTTCATCACCCATAATCAAATGGCCAAGTGGAGAGATGCAACATGGTACTCAAGCACAGCATTCAGTGGTTAGTACCTGGGAATGTGAGCGTGTTAGAAGCAGTGCAAGAGAAAATATCAACACATTCCCTTACCTAACATATAAACAGTGGCGTTACAACTTGCAATATAATGAGAGGAAGGAAGGTAAACATAAAGATGAACCTAGATTACTTGGCGAATATACACTGTGCTAAAGAAGAACGGACATCACAACACAGCTCACAATAGTTAAAGGGGTCTAGAGAGTGGTGAAATAGGCTGAAGCCAAAGATAAGGCTGAGTATAACAAGAGAAAGTGTATGCACAACTCACACTTTATGATTGGAGATACTGTTAGAAATACAAAACAGCCATGCGTTGAAAGGCAGGCCAAATTGTAGTCGACCAGATGTAATGTCCTACCTGGTATCCTGGCTTCCAGGGATGTTATGGACCATATCGGGACTATCTGGAGGTTTTCTGCACCCTTCCTCCCTGACTGGTTCCTCCTCAGGTAAATAGAATTACAGCTTCAGGAGTACCCAATGGTGGTTGAGGTTTTTTTTCTCGTCTTTTGGGTATGGTGTCGGTGTCTCTCGTCTTGGGAAAGGTATTTTCTCTGTGTCTCTCCCTGCAAGCAAGGAACACCTTAGCATGATGTGTTCCTCCCCGAACTGCCTTTCTCAATCCACATCCAACCTCACTTCCCCTATCCCCAAGTGCACCTGTAGTAGAGCTAGAGAGGATCAGACAAGCAACACCCTACACCACAAGTCTTGGCCAACAATGACATGTGATTCCCCTCAATGTCTGCAAGTTAACTTCACTCCACAGAATGTACATGATGGTGGTTGAGAGTGACCCCAATTTGCCTCTTTTCAGAATCATGTACCTTTGAAAAATGTCTTTTGCCTTGTATTAGCCTTCACAATAGTAAATGCTTTTATCTCTTCTCAACACGTCCCTATGGCGTGTCTACGAAGCCTAGATGCGACGCATGATTCCTCAATTCCGGTGGTGGTCAGGTAAGTATGTAAAAAGTGTAGTGTAATGCCAGGCCGCAATTGTGCACTATAACTAAACTTTCTCCTCTCTTGTGTTTCCTTCTGTTAATATCTGGCAGTTTGTGATGGGCCGAGAACCCCGTCCGGAAACAACCAAGGACGTGACAGGGACTACACCTGTGAAGACAAATTGATAAGTAGCTCTATCATCCAAAGCATATCAACTGAATACAGGAGTCTGTTGACTCTGATCAAGTATGTCTTCTCTTTGTGCCAGGAACAGAGAACTTGGGTGTGTCCAGGAAGAAATCCTGGAACGACTGGCACTGCGTGCTAATGGGCATGGCCCATGGGCTTCCATAGCTTTCTCTCTGAGGTTTTGTGGGAGTGCTGGATTTTACAAGATTTGTTCAGGATCTCTTGGTGTCCTGTGGTATGGCTCACTCTGGTCTTCCCCAATTCCGGACCTACCTGACCCTGTATAGGGAAGATCTGGTGTTGGCATCTAAGCCATGCACCCCTTCTTTCTGCCCATGTATGTGGTTTTTCCTGTGGGCCTTATCGCAGTGAGGGAAATGGCTTGAGCCTTGCAGACACTCATAACAAAGAAAGGATTGTAGACAATGATGCACTTTATTTGATACAGCGTTTTGGTTGGGGGATATGGAGTGCATATGAAGGTAAAGGATTATGTCCCTGAGTATGAAAAAGAAGCCAATGGGGATTATGATCTGAGATGTAATTGTAGTGTGATTGATAGCTAAGGAAGGCTCCAGGTGTTCATGGAAATTTCAGGGAAACCTTCAGAGATTGGGTCAAAAAACCTTGCACATTCCTTCATGGAGGGATTGTTGCAGAACCATTCATGTTTTCCAGAATCCAGGCAAAATCATCCTCCCTTGAAACACATTCTTTACTGAGTTGAACAACTTGAGTCCAGGTTGCCGAGGGAAAGGGCAGAACTTACAAAGTGTTGCAGGGTGAAAGTGAGCATGCCACCTTAAAGTGAGGGGCCACCTTAAGACGAGGAAGAAGGACTTGGCACGAGGGACAGGGGAGAAAGAGGAGGGGCTACTAGAGCCCGGGACAGAAGCTTGTAGAGGGCAACAAAGGAGGTTGTTCCACAAGCTGGCTCCCGCATGTATTTGTATGCTATGGCCCCCTCGGGGCCCGCAGGTGCAGGGGTGCATGCTGACACCCTCCCATGGTCCAGTTGAGGACTAAAACAACTGGCTACGAAGTCATTCAAAACCTACGTTGTGTGGCTGATGGAACTACATCGATGGTACGGGGTACAGTCGATGACAGAGGGGGCACAGTGAGCCCAACAATACGGGTGCACAGAGCCCAGCAGTGTGACAGGCGAGGAGCGTCCAGCAGAGCGGAGCAGATAGAAGAGCAACACAGTAGACCAGGACTACCCTCCAGCGTGATGGGTGAGAGGCGCCCCGCAGGAGGAGAGGTGGATGTGAGGAGCCCAGAAGCCCGTACCGCAACCCAGGAGCGGCCCACGAAGAGTGCCCAGCTGTGCAGGCCACAAAGAACGTAAGGTTCAGGTGATGTCCCAGCGAAGAGTCGATTGCAAGAGGAGCCCAGGGGACAGGAGAAAGTAGTGAGCCCAACTTCGCAAGCTGTAGAGGAGGTGAGGAGCGCTTCCCGCAGCAGCAGGCCACAGCGCAGAAGCGGCACAGAGAAAGTGGTGCCGACAGGGACAAGAGCCCAGCAGCACGGCACCGGACGGTATAACCGACGTGGTGAGCCCACACTGAAGACCTGATGCGCAACGCGTGAAGACCCCTCAGACGATGTGAGGATAGTAGCAGAGGGAAGGACACACAGTGCCATCTGAGGCGGAACACACGACGCACTGGCCAGTGTGCCCGCCATGAAGAGAACGGGCCCCGTGGGCGAATAGATACACGTGCCTATAGGGGACCCAGCACCGCATGTGTGACATCACTGGCACTTGCATGAGAACCGGAACTGCATGAGATGCAGCGCTGATTCATGGAGATGCCAGCATTCCAGGGTGAGACAGCCAAGCTTGGCAGAGCGCAGCGCGAGACCCAACACCGTGGGCGAGATCGACCCACAGGAGAGAGGCCACGGTATTGTAGGGAGGAAGGAGAGGGATTGCAGGAGAGTCCACTGCACACATGTGACCCAGCGACCAGCGTTACGAGGGAGAGACAACACTGCACGCGAACGACTGCACTTCACGATGCCCAGTACCAAAGACAGCACATTCTGTTTGAGATAGTTCATGTATCTGCACGAAAGAAAGGACTTGATTGCATCCCGGGAGAAACCTTACAAGAGAGAGTACACGCTGGAGGAGACAGATCCCAGAACTGCACTATAGTCTTACACCACAGGAATGTGAAAGCACAGCTTGGCGGCGGCGATGCATGAAGAAGCAGCACTGTATTGAGGAGGGACGCACTGCATTAACCCAATCACTGCATGAGACAAACACTACTGCCTCCGAGAGAAACAGCACTGCACGAGAGACGCCCAAACGTCATGAGGATTAACACTATATGACTGAGACACATCACGGAAGAAGAGAAGCCCACACTGCGAGTGAGGCAGCACCATCTGAGGGAGGCAGCGCATCAGTGGACACCATTCTTTTAGGTGACGGCACTGAAGGAGGCACCCAAACAGGAGAGAGGAGGCACTGCACCGTGCAAGCTAAGACAGTGCGAGAGGCAGAGGAGCCCGGAGGAAAACAGGTGCAGAAAGAGAAGCACCACAGACAACAAAATCACGTGGTGCCGGCACGTGCCACAGCCCAGAACCAAGGGGCTCCAAAGGAGAGAACACACAGTCAAAACTGGCAGCCTGAAAGCGTGGCGCTGACACAGGCCACAGACCAGCGGACTACGGATACACATGGCAGCCCATGCAAACCAACAGCAACAGTGACAAGAACAGGCTCGCAACAGAGACTACTAGAGACTGCTCATCTGAGTGCCACCAGTAACGCGGGAACGACTGAGGAGCTGGCAATGGGAAAAGGTGGTCTGGTGACGCCACGCACTGAGCACCCAAGGATCATCAAGAGATCTTATGAAGAACTAAGAACCCCTTGGATGGATACTGCTTAGGAGCTAATCCTCTCAGCAGTCTAGCAGCTAGCCCAGTGAAACACAGCATAGTGGGTCAAGCATGAACGCTTTACAACAGTGTTGTTGCAGAGGAGCCAACACAGGAACGACACAAGGACGATTGCCACGTAAAACTCATGGTGCACCCAGCATGTAGAAGACCACCGATGGCATAAGGAGCAGGACATAAAATTGCCTGCTGCAAACAAGGAGTATGGCGCCAGAGGGCCACTAAGGGAGATAAGAAGCAAGGAGGAGACCGGATTGACAGCGGGACCGGAGAACGACAGGATAGCAGTACCGCGAAGAGCAGGTGATGGGGGAAGTTCTTGATGACCCAGAGGCAATGGCAAATGAGATGACCCCAAGAGAAGATTGCCCAAGAGGGGGGGGCAAGGAAAGGTGGGAGGAAGAGGAGGCACTCCACCCACAGCGAAAAGGGGGCACTCCGCCCAACAGCAAGAAATGAGAGGAAGGCAATCCGCCCACACAGGCGGCAGCCCGCCGCACGAGTAGCAGGAAGGCTCAAGAGGCCCAGAGTAGATGGGAGCCCAGAAAGGAGGGCAGTAGGAATAGGAGCCCAGAAAGGATGGCAGCAGAAAAAGGAGCCCAGAAAAGAGGGCAGCAGAAAATGGAGCCCAGAAAGGAGGGCAGCAGAAAATGGAGCTCAGAAAAGAGGAGAGCAGAAAATGGAGCCCAGAAAAGCAGGCAGCAGAACTAGATGCCCAGAAAGAAGGACAGCAGAAAAAGAGGCCCAGAAAGGAGGGCAGCAAGAAAAGGAGGACCACAGGAAAGGAAGCCCAGATAGAAGGACCACAGGACAGAACAGTAAGGAGAAGGACACCCACAACAAAAGGAAGCCCAAAGGGGAGCCACCGGAAAGAACAAGACTGCACGCTGAATGTCACGAAGGGTCACTCAAACATGTGACTACTGCACAGTAATCACATCAGCAGTAGACAAAGGAGTATCCTGCAAGGAGAGAATGGCATTAGCAATGAACACTGCAGGACAACGATGGAAACGGAGCGATCTGAAAGAATGGAGAGACTGAAGGAGGAGGACACAGGAGCAACGGCTAACAAGAGCAAGGCCCACGCAGCAGCGACCGTCAAGATCGCAACACAAGCCACCGACCCCACAAAGATGTTAAGCAGGGGGGAGGTGTTGCAGGGTGAAAGTGAGCATGCCACCTTAAAGTGAGGGGCCACCTTAAGGCGAGGAGGAAGGACTTGGCATGAGGGACAGGGGAGGAAGAGGAGGGGCTACTAGAGCCTGGGACAGAAGCATGTAGAGGGCAATAAAGGAAGGTTGTTCCACAAGCTTGCTCCTGCATGTATTTGTATGCTATGGCACCCTCGGACCCGCAGGTGCAGGGGTGCATGCTGACACCCTCCCATGGTCCAGTTGAGGACTACAACACAAAGGGCACATTTTATAGACCAGGCGTTTGTCCCCCTGCTGCCTTCCTGGTATTTGACCGGAGGTAATGATGCTCATCAATTACATTCTCTATTGATGTGATGATAACTGAAGCAGGTTGTTTGAGACATCGGAAAGTAACAAAGGTCATCTCTCTATCATGGCTAGAAAGGAAACACAATCCACTCACTTTCAGCCAACAAGAGCCACAAATCTCACAATCGGGTGGGTGCTGTGTACGCTAAGAAGGCACCAGCTTTGATATTAGAATTTGATACTTCATTCAAACAAATGAGTAATTAACATTTGTGGTAGACCAGCTGAATACATGACACTTGATATGATTCAATAGACTATATTCTTTACAGAATTGGTCCTGAGATAAACACCTGTTGGCTGTATAGCTTTCTCTACAATGAAAAAGAGTGGTCTAGTCTCTGAAAAAACGGAGCTCGATGTGCAAGAGATAACCATCATTCATTAGTTTATTCCAGCTGGTAGGGTTATTAGTCTCCATCCGGTTCTCTGTCTTATCTAACAGTCTTGTTTGACACTTTAAATACAGTCTTGGGGATACAAAGGCAATTGCACACTTCTTAACACTCTAAACGTAGTGTCAGGAATATAGTGCCTAGTTCACTTCTTGCTACTCGTAATACGCTCTCATTGCACAATTTTCCAGCTCACAATGTATAATACCTAGCAATGTAGTGCTCTGCTCATATGCTTACATAAGGTTCCACGGATATAGTGCCAAGCTCAATTTATTGTCACCTTAAGCACAATACAGATACAATACTAGACCAACTCTCCTATCAACATATAGTGCCCAGCTCACTCTTCCAGCTAATGTCAGATACTATCATCATCTGGTTGGATGCTCTCATGCCAACATTTTGGTTTTCAAGACCTCTGGCTCTTTTCAGGTGTTTTAGGCCTCTTGTTCTCTCAAAGTACATTTGCAAAGTACTCCTGTTCAGGGTTTTAAATTGTTGGGAGCTGTTTAGCTCCTGCTTCAACCCTAGGAGAGCCTGGTTAGCTTCAATCAAACAGTTCCCACAAGCTACCTTTGACTCCATTCCATTGGGCAACTGTTGAGTTACAAACATAGGTATGTTACATTATTAGTAACTTTGAATGCTTGGAAATGTTGGAAATGTAAATAAAGAAGAATTAGGACACATCTAGGAAACATTTAATGTTAAAGTGGGCATCTCACGTGGACGTTAGATTTGCAGTGTGCAGTGTACTCGCTCCTGCCTACAGGGTGATGCCCGGCACCCAGGAGCTGGTTTTATCTCCTGCTCATCGAATCTTAGTTTCTGACTCCGCTGTTTACAGGGAAGCACGCTGCCATGCAATGCCTTCTGCTACGCAATTCAGGAAACTGTTTTGGTGATTCATCACAGCAAAGCCCACTGGAAAATGTTAATTTAAGATGGCAGCCCCCAGCGAAGAGTGTATCCCATGTTTAACACCAACTCTGCATATTCTCAGGACTGCACTGATGCAATGTTTTACAAAGTAGAAATACGCGAATACAGCCCTAGATATGCTTCCTTTTCAAAATGTTGTCAGAGATTAAACAAACTTTAGAACAAATAGATAACATCAACCGAAATCAATATCAATTCTATCCTAACCGTCAATAGCAAAATAGCAGTTCCTGCTAATATGGTACCCCAAAAAGACCTTGCTCTGCCTTGCAAGCCCGTGGCATACTTTGTGGATCTCTCTTCACTCTATGTGCGGTCAATAGGCAAGTACAATACAAGTTGTTGATGTGCTGCTTCTGAACTCCAGAGGCAAGGAGTAGGTGGTTCTCCCAAATCTTTTCGTGGACAAGAGATCAAAGTTGTGAAGTGAAGCTGGAATAGAAATCCTCCACTAAGACCATATCTACTGCTTAAAGATACCTTCCTGCTATATACCGATGACTAGCCTTCTTCTCATATGGCTCCACTACATTCCTTGGGGGCACTTTCCTGCTCACAGATCTCATCACTTATAAGCAGATCACAGTGCAGATATTATGTTTATAATTAAAGGTTAAGGTAGTTACTGACAATCTCATCATGCCAACACCATACTTGGGACCACAACACAACAAGCTACGTCTTAGATCTTCGACCTCTATCCTTCTGCCATCACGTATTTGTTGACCATCATGTGACTTTGAAAAGGGACATTTTGAAATTGATTATTGTAAGCATTACAATGTTGAAGCTGGGTACCCACAAGGCAGGGCAAAGGGGGCAGCTGAAAACTGGCAGCAGAGGAACACACAAGCCAAAGGAAGGAAATGGGGGACTGAATGCTGTGGGAAAAGGCCGGAAATGGGCAGAAAGAGCTGAATCAGCGAACAGAGTGGAAGACCCCAGGAACTCTGAGAAGGGAAAGAGAGCTGAATGGCCACAGGATATATGTCCAGGCCAGGAGATCCCTAAAGTTGGAGAAGACCCAGAGAGCTGAGTGACCACAAAACTCTAAGGCAGCCAAAGGAGCTGGGTGGCCCAACAGAAACGAATGACCGAAGACCATGAGAGTTGAGCTGCTCAAGACCCCTGCGAGCATAACGAGAGCTGAGCAGGCCAAGAGAGCTGAGCAGCCGTAAACCTCTATGACTGCCCAGAGAGCTAAGAAGTTCAAAATAGCTGAGAGACCCAACAGAAAGATGGGCCCAAGAAAGCTGAAAGACCAGGAGAGCAACTAGTGACCAATGTGAAAGAATAGTCCAAAGGCTGAGCGAGCTGAGAGACTTAATAAGCTGAGATGGGATGAAGAGAAATTGAGGTACGCTGAGACCCCCTGCCATGTTCAAGGTTGTGACTCAAGCAGAGGGTGAACATATCTGTCCTTGGCCTGCAGATTAAGCAGTGTGCCATATCTGTAATTGCATATTGGGCAAACCAGTATTACACTTTTGCACAGTTTAGCAACTATCAATGCTTCAAACATACACCTGGGAAGAAGAGATATTATGAGATAAGTCAATGGCATATGCTGGTAAATAGTAGCAAGGGTGCCAACCCATTTAACATAGAGAGATTATTTAGGGAAAGATACGCTACATTGTGGGTAACAGAAGTACCAACGCATGTCATAGAAATTATGCAAGATAGGAATGGATGCTGAGATGCTGGATGCTGAGGTCTGCATTATGGTAAACAGAGAAGCACCAAACTGTCTAATAGATCTTGGTTGAAAGACAGGCATCATGTTAAAACCTGGTGAACTGACTACAAGTACCAATACATCCAAAAGACAGCAGAATACCCAACATACCCTTGGTGTTAGCCCCTTAAGTGCTAGGCTGTTAAGCACGTCTATGCACTTAGGAACTATTGCCGCCAGCGCTGCATTCTAGAAAATGGACGAGTATAAGGCATTCAACGGATGCCTCTTTATTCTGGGAATGCAAGTGTACGAAAAGGAACCAGTGAAATTAAGAGAAGGTGTAAAGGCAGACACTGCCGTGTATGTTGGGTGTGAAAGGAAATATCAGAGCACATTACAGAGTGAGCTATAAATCTTCTTCCTAACACTTGTTTAGTAATTAATAACATGTTTGAGTTTTCTGGCAAGTTCTTTAGGGCACTTCATCTCACAAGGGACCTGCAGATGCTGAAGACACCTTTTACCTCAGCATATGCAAGAAGCTTAATACTAATGAGTTGAATGCTTGAATGACCTCATATATATCCGAGTTATCCAAAAATGGGCAACACAATGAATGTGAATAGTTGGAAATATTTTTTAACTTTCGAGTGCTGCAGTTTGCTTTTGCAGAATAGTGGTAAAGACGAAAGATTGTCTACTCTATTTACTCTACTATGAACACCTACGTTTAGTAGACACATTTTCACGGAAAGAGGGGGCGGGGGAGGGGAGAAAGGGCTGCCTTCCTGATCATTAGTTTCCTAATATACCTGAGGATCTGTGACTGGGTGACAGGGTCGAAATGGGCCATCAAATTGTCTCCGGCATCAATAAAAGGTGTCCTACAGATGCAAATGGCTATTCATGTTAAAGAATATTTATTCAGCAACACTTGTCAAAACTATTAGCCTCATAATGAAGAAACTCATCAAACTGTCCCACATTGGACAAAAAAGTGGCCTACTTTGATCAAAAAGACTGGCCCACCCCAGCATTTTGCATTTTTGGTTCGGCCATAGGCCTATTGCCCTATAGGCCAGTCCGAGCCTGCTGGGTGACCATACAGTAACTGCTGTCACGGACCTTTCAAATCTCGGAGACACACAAGGTTTCCTTTGCCCCACTATGATACCATTTCCCCACTCTTTCTTTCTCCTATTTTAAATGAACGCAACAGTAATTTAACAGCTTGAGTCTCCTCACCTCATGGTCTGGCGCTGGAGGCAAATCGCAGGGCCAATGAGGGAATGTTTAAACATTTCTCAACATGTCGATGTATCTACCGTCCTGCAGTCTTGCCATTGAAAACAATTCCCAAAGGGTTGCCAAGCACAACTAGGCACAATACTGGAGGAAAGGCAGTAGCTACAGTGGTGTAGAATTCTAAAAACAATCCCTCTGTGGGTGTGTTTTTTCATTCTACTGGTAGATGCATAGTTCACAACATCTTGGTAGGTATTAACTAATAAACCATGCATGATAAAGGCAGTACACGGAAAAGAGGCACAGTGTATACATGGAAAGACAAACATCAAGAGCACCTAGATATCAGTCATAGACTAATCCACAGTTGAACCCATTCCGGGGCCTTCTTGTACAGCCTCGAACACCACGTTAAGAAAACATATTTGGCATATTGTCTACATATGGCACGGAGCCAGAGGGCAAAGCCAGACCAGAGCACCGGCAGTGGAAGTCAGATGATCAATATGAACATGAGCATGGGTAGCTAGGAAGCCAGGACTAAGAGATGTAAGGTAGTCCCGGGAGGATAGCTCAGCTGCAATGTGCTTGCCTTGGAAGCAAGATGACACGGAGTAACACAAGTTCGATCCCCAGGTCCGCGCTTAGAAACCTCTGGGTATTAAGCGCGTTATAAATAACCTATCATATCATATCATAAAGCTCAGCAAAAAGGAGGAGGCCAAGCAAAAGATCCAGCTGGTACGAGAGGGGAATCTGAAAGATGGGAAAAACCACAATGCAAAGGGAAGATACTACTTTCAAAATTATAGGCTGAGAGCAAAAGAGGCATGTAAGATTATGTCATGCCACAGGGGGCCTAAATTCCTACAATCAATCCTTTGAAGTATGCATGTCACAGTAGCCCATGTTCTTTGCGGACCTGTATGTATATGTGTATGTCCAGGCCACAAAGGTTGAACTCACCACTAGCGAGTGACAAATGGTGCACTACGTGAGTGCATGTAGTTGTTTTCAGCAGTGACCGAAAGAAAACAGGTTAAGCACATGCCTTTTGAGGAAGGATGCCACATCTCGCCATGTCACTGAGGACACCACTGGGCACCCCATATTCGAGTGCTGGGCTTTTCTTTTACTTTAATCCATTTTATTTAATTGAAGCACTGCAAGACTGCACCTCCCAGAATGAAATGGATAGAGCAACGAAAACCTAGGACTGGGGCATTGCATCCCCGATGCCCTGGAGTAATACATAGGAGACCCGAACAAAAGGTTACTGGTTTGCATTTTTATTCCCTCAAAAAAAGTGGCCACACTGAGGAAAGTAAAAATATATCCTAATAACACGTCTCAGGTAATTTGGAGATGCACTTCCAGTTCTACCTTTGATGTATACTCTGGGATTTACTGTCGCGGAATTAAAATATGTATAACAGAAATACAAATCCCAGAATGCAACAAAAAACATCACTGGATGAGCAACTTCAGAGAAGCATAGGGCATGGGATCTAACCTCAGGTGCCAGGTTAGGCCATGGTGATTCAGTCTGATGAGGCAAGGAGTGGTAACTACTAGCCTAACACACATACACAATATTGTGCCTTCGCCTCGTGTCGCACAGCAATATTTAGGCTGCTCCCCAGCCCTGGGTCACACTGGGCTATAGGGCAATAGAGCAATGCCTGAAATGAAAGCCCATGATTCTAGGGAGGGCCATGTATCTTTTGAAGGGTGAGCCAGTAGCACAGAGTTTAGAGCATGTGCTTACCACTGGGAAGGTTGAAGGTACACATTCCCTTCTTGGCATGATAATACTCAAAGTGATAGGTTAACCTGTGCTTGGAGATAGTAATTTAAAATCTTTTTTCACTTTATTAAAATATTGCTTTATCTTTATTTCCATTGCAAATGGCTCACAGAGACAGAACAGCAAATGTGTTTATCCCAACCCACATTGCAGGTTCCCAGATGCATCTTCATCCATGACACCTTTGATCCCAATATCATAATGCAAAATGTTATGTTTTCTAAAAATGAGATACTGTGGCTAAAATATTAGAACATGGGCTTTTAAATAACCACCGTTGCCATTCAGTGCCCTTGTTGGCATGAAAATCCTCAAACTGGTAGGTTAAGCTGTTCATTGGGAGTAGAAGGGTGTAACCTTTACTCTTATGAACATATACTTTTATCTTTATCTCAATTCCAAATAGCTCATTGAGAGAGAGACCATCACATTTTCTAATCCCAACCAACCTTGCAGGTTCCCAGATGCATCTCCATCCATCAAACATTTGACGCCCATGTCATCATGTAAAACGCTATGTTCCTTGAATAAAACCCCTGTGGTGCAGAGAGTAGGGTCTGGGATTTCAAATCTCAATATTGCAGGTTCAAGTCCACTTGTTGACATACAAGTAGTCAAAGTCGACCCTTTGTGCTTTGGATGGAAATTGGTGCAATTTTTAATGTTGTATTACTGTTATCAACAATATTGCTTTAGCCTTATTTCTATTACAAATGGCTTACACAACCGGCACTGCTATATCCACGTTTCTTCTTTATCCATTTGACCCCAATGTCATAATGGAAAAAAGCTACGCTTTCCCAATGGAGACCAAGTGGCTCAAAGGTTAGAGCAAGGATCTTGGTTTAGGTTCTCTCACTGGTAAAACATTTTCAAAATGGTAAATTGAATTGTGCAATGAGAGGACATATGTAACCCTTTGAATGTTTAACATTTTTTTCTCTTATTAAAATATTGTTTTGTCCTTATTTCCATTGCATATGGCTCAGAGAGAGACACCAATACATGTGATTCTTCCAACCAAACGTGCTGGATTCAAGGTGCATTTTCACCCATTACACCATTGATCCCAATATCATAATGCAAAACGTTATCGCAGTTACAATAAGACAAAGTGGTTCAGAGGTTACAGCATGGGATCAACAATGGCATGGTTGCAGGTTCATGTTCTCTTAGCATGAAAATGCTCAAATCAGTAGCTTAAACTTTGTGTTGGGAGGAAATAGCTAAGATGTTTCATTTTTAACATGTTTTACTGTTATACAAATATTGGCGTATCTCTGTTTGCATTGTGAAATCCTCAGAGAAAGAGACAAACACATGTGTTTATCCCAACCAACCTTGCAAGTTCCTACATACTTTATCCATTACACCTTTGACCCCCATATCATAATGCAAAAAGATATACAACGTAAAAAGAAATACAGTGGCTCAGAGGTTAGCACATGGGTTAACCATTGGCAAGGTTGGTTCAAGTCCACTTGTGTTTTTCAACCACCTGAAAGACAGAGACAACATCATTGATCTTTTCTTGTAACAGCCCCATTACCTTAATGCAATTCAGATTACCTGCCCATGTATCCTTTGATATTTGACGACTGCAGTAATTACAAACAAAGATGGCAGAAAACATAGGCAAGTCCTTAAATATTTGGTCAAAGTTATTCAGCAGGAGTCTTATAATTACAAATACCCTATTACAGAGTTTGTGGAATTATTGTATGTTCATTTTGACTTTGATGGTGCAGAGAAAAAGCTACGTGAATGTGAATCGGTGTTGGTGAATGACATTTTCTTGGTGTCCTGCCTTGAAGACTTCATTGAAAATGCTCGTCTTTTTATTTTTTAAACATTTTGTCGCATTCATCAGTGCATTAGCCTCAGTATGCTGGCTGATAAATTGCTCATGACACCAGACGATGCTGCGAAGATGGATTTGTCAATTTCATCCGAAATGTAAGGCTGGATGCAAAAATTGATTCAAAACTGGGCCACCTAGTGATGGGTAATAATGCAATCTCTCTGTACCAGCAAGTAATTGAGAAGACCAAAAACCAGTCTTTCCGCAGTCAGATGTTGGCTATGAATATCGAGAAGAAGGCAAGCCAAAACATTAAAGCTGAGGCACCACACTGGGCTGCTAAGTCATCAGGATTTTACAAAGACGTGGAAGAGACTTAAAAATTCACATAATTAACCATCTTGTGCTGTTTTATGAGCAGACACAAATGCAAATCATTGGGCCTCATTACACGGTAGGCGGTCAGGGTTTACCGGTACCGGTATTTTACCGGTACCGGTAAATACTTACCGCCTTACTACGAGGTCCCTTTGTGGGTTGGGGAATTTAACGCCTGCTTTTTGCAGGCGTTAAAAACCAACCCGCAAAGGGACCCAGGTAGCTAATTACGGTACCGCAATTTGCGGTACCGTAATTAGCGCCTTCCCCATTCCCATTATGCCCTATGGGGCAAAAATGGGAATGGGGAAGGGCAATGGTGGAAGGGGGAATTACCGCACCGCCAACCTTGGAATGGGGCGGTAATTCCCCTTTCCCCCAAGGCAGTACCGGTAAATTACCGGCATGAACCATGGCGCTAATAGCGCCATGGTTTACCGCCTACCCTGTAATGAGGCCCATTGTGTTTAAAAGAGCATATTTGAATACATTTGACTGTTTCCTTTAAAAAAATGTTAACAAAAAAAGTCCACTTGTTGGCCTGATATTACTCAAACTGTAAGGTCTTCCCATATGCTGGGAGGAAATTGGTGCAATTTACATTTTTTATTTTTTGTACTGTTATCAAGAATATTGTTTTATGGTTATTTCCATTACAAATGTTTTAGAGAGAGATCAGCACCTATGTTTATCCCAACCAGCATTGCTAGCTCCCAGATGCATTTTCATCCGTTACACCTTTGGCCCATGCCATAATGCAAAAAGCTGTTTTCCCTTACAGGACATTTAGTGGCTCAGAGGTTAGAGCATGAGTTCACCAAAGGTAAGATTGCAGGTTTACACTGTGTCATTGGGATAAACGTGCTCGCAATTGAGTTTTGAGCTGTGCATTGAGAGGTACTACGTAACATTTCTTTACTGTTATAAAAAGATTGTTTTGTGTGTATTTCCATTACAAAACGCTCAGAGGGAGAGACCAGGAAATATGTGTATCCCAACCAACCGTTCTGGTTCCCAGATGCATCTTCATCCATTACACATTTGAACTCCACGTCATAACGCAGAAAGCCGGTCAAGTGGCACAGCGAGTAGCTCGCTTTGACATCGTGCAGAGCCTGTTAACGCAGGTTCGAATCCCGGCGGTCCGAGGTCAATAAATGAACACCACACACTGTAGGTAATAATAAGCTGCGCATTATTATTATTTATTGTCAAGAAATATCATGTGGCTCTGAGGTTAGAGCATGTGTTCACAAGTGGCAGTCTTTTTAATGATTTTTACCGTTAAAAAAATATTGCCTTTTCTTTATTGCCATTACAAATGGCAAAGAGAGAGAGACCATCAATATTAAACCAGTAAATAGGTACATGAAGGGGGACAGTATAACTGATTATGAATACATTTGTTTAATTGTAATTATAAAAAAATGGGATGCCTTCATAGCTATCCTAACAAAGGTAAATCACATGATCCATACATAATCACAAATACATATATTTACAAAAAATGACTATATATTTTATAAACATGTGTAAAATAGAGTAAAAATGTTGCCGCTTAAAGTGCAAGGTACATATATATGTACCGACAAAGTGAACAAGGTGTGCAAATAGTGCATAACAACTTTAGCAGCTCTAGCCCAACATTGGAGATTTGTTATTGGTACCTATTGTGGCCCATGCAATAGAAACGTGTGCTGCAACCACAATCTACAAACTCGTTGCCAACTCTTATCAAACGAAGTTTGCAAATTCTACTAATAGAGACACATTTTTTTGTTTTCATATCTCAGCTCAATGAGTTATATGAAACGTATAAATCCAACACTAGTTTCAACATATGTGTACCCCAACCAACCTTTCTGGCCCCCAGATGCATCTTCATCCAGTACACATTTGATCTCCACGTCATAATGCACAACGCTATGTTTTGTGCAGAAAGGTGCTGTGGCTTTCAAGTTAGAGCATGTGTTCAATAGTGGAAGGGTTGCAGGTTAAAATTTCTCATGTTTGCATTAAATTACACAAAATGGTAAATTGAATTTGTAGTTGGCAGCAAACAGATTAAATGTTTAAGGTTTGTTAACTGTTATAAAAATATTGCTTTTTATTTATTTCCATTACACATGGCTTAGCACATTCCTATGGCTTAGAGAGAGCACCACATTTGTTTACCCCAAACAGCATTTCTAGCTCCCAGATTTATCTTTGTTGATAACATATTTGACCACCATATTATAATGCAAAATGCGTTGCATTGTGCATTTAGATACAGTGGCTAAGAATGAGAGTACAGGTTTACCAATAGCAAGGGTGCAGGTTCATGTCCTCTAATTGGCATAACATTATGCAATCTGGTAGGTTGGGCTGTACACTGAGAGGTAATAGTTAACATTTTAAGTGTTAAAGTTTGTTTACTGTCATACAAATATTCTATATGTATGTCTGTTACAAATGGGAAAGAGAGGGAGGGACCAGAAAATGTGTTTATCCCAACTATCCTTGGTGTTTCCCAGATGCATCTTCACCCATTACACTTTTGATCACTGTGTCATAATGCAAAAAAGCTGTCTGTTTGACAGAGGGACCCTGTGGCTCTGAGCTTGGAGCATGGGTTCACCACCTGAATGGTTGCAGGTTTAAGTTGACTTGTTGGCATGAAATTACACAAACTGGTACATTGAATGTTGTGTTGAGAGGATAATAGGTAAAATGTTTAATTTTTTATGTTTTTTACTGTAATAAAAATATTGCTTTTTCTTTATTTCCATTACAAAAAGTTTAGAGAGCGAGCGACCAGTATCTTTGTTTATCCCAAATGGCATTGCTAGTTCCCAGATTTATCGTTGTCCATTACACATTTGACCACCATGTCATAATGCAAAAAGCTTTGCCTTCTGTAGTGATATCCACTGGTTTAGATATTAGAGCATGAGTTTACCAATAGCAAAGGTGCAGGGTTATGCTCCCTTTTTGGTATAAAAATACTCAAACTGGTAGGTTGAGTTGTATATTGATAGGTGATGTTTTAACTGTTTAATGTTATAAATATGTTCCTTTATTGTTATTTCTGAGAGAAATGGCTGAGAGAAAGACCAACACATTTGTTTATCCCAACCAACGTCACGAGTTCCCACATACATCTTCATCCATCACACCTTTGATCCCCATTTCATAATATAAAAAGCTATAACTGTTTCAGACAGACCCACAGGCCTAAATGTTAGAGCATGGGTTCATCATTCTCAAAATAGTAGGTTCAAGTCCTCTTGTCGACATGAAAATACTCAGGGGTCGATTCATGGAATTAATGTGCACCAAAAATTCCCGGGCAGACGTGCCAAAACGTGCGAATCGCAGTAAAAGTGCGAAAATCGCAGTGCAAGTGCGAAAATCGCAGGGAAACCAGCGCACATCGATTCATGGAATTCCGTGCGCGAGAAAAACATTGGATGTGCGCAGAAAAAGTGCGCCGCGCACTCCGGCGCACAGGCCATCCAACAGCGTGCGCCACGGCCACTGCGAAATCGCACATAGCGCGGCGCACATCACAAAAGTAGGGGGAACACGGGGCGTAACACTCGGAATGGGGACCAACGCGTGAAAATATGGGCGTCACGGGGGAAGTACAGGAGGCAAGTGGGCGGAACGCCCACACGCTCGCCTACAACCCGTATTCATGGAATCGCATAGGGCAAACCAGCGCACAGTGAAAGACGCGCACAGGGCCAAACAAGTACGCCACAAGAAAGCAAGCGGTAGCGTCCCTGCGCCTGAAATAAATGTGCGCCAAAATGTGCGCTAACAAAAAGCACCCATATACAGCCATGATGAATGGTCCATACAGTGGCCCTCTAAGACAAATGAGGTGCAAAGGGGTACCGACAAACACGGACACTAGCTGTGTGAAAAATAGCGTGTGCATGTGTTTCTGGGTGCGCTGGAAGTTCCACACGCGATTAGCCTGGGTACGTGTATTTCGGGGTGCGCGGGAAGTTCCACACGCGATTAGCCTGGGTACGTGTGTTTCGGGGTGCGCGGGAAGTTCCACACGCGATTGGCCTGGGTACGTGTACTTCGGGGTGCGCGGGAAGTTCCACACGCGATTAGCCTGGGTACGTGTACTTTGGGGTGCACGGGAAGTTCCACACGCGATTAGCCTGGGTACGTGTGTTTCGGGGTGCGCGGGAAGTTCCACACGCGATTAGCCTGGGTACGTGTACTTCGGGGTGCGCGGGAAGTTCCACACGCGATTAGCCTGGGTACGTGTGTTTCGGGGTGCACGGGAAGTTCCACACGCGATTGGCCTGGTTACGTGTACTTCGGGATGCGCGGGAAGTTCCACACGCAATTGGCCTGGGTACGTGTAATTCGGGTGCGCGGGAAGTTCCACACGCGATTGGCCTGGGTAAGTGTATTCCGAGGTGCGCGGGAAGATTCACACGTGATTTCAGCACGGTACGTGTATTTCGGTGGTGCCGGGGAATGCTTCACGTGATTTGGCCGTGTGGGTCCTCCCAGGTGTTCCCTCTACACCCTCCACGGCCCCTGCAGGCAGCCCACACCACAGGGGACTACCCTGCACCCCTGCTCATGTCCCACAAGCAACCCATCCACCATGGCCATGCCCCCCAGCCAACCCACATGTCACCTTGCACTACTGATCACCAACACATGTCTCCCATCACCCCCACCCCCCAGCATCCAGGGGCACCCTCCACCAGGCCCCCACTCATGTCCCCCTGCACCCCCACCCCCCAGCAGTGCAGGGCACCCTCCACCAGCCCCCCACTCATGTCTCCCACCACCCCCACCCCCCAGCATCCAGGGGCACCCTCCACCAGGCCCCCACTCATGTCTCCCACCACCCCCACCCCCCAGCAGTGCAGGGCACCCTCCACCAGGCCCCCTCTCATGTCCCCCTGCACCACCACCCACAAGCATACAGGGGCACCCTCCACCAGGCCCCCACTCATGTCCCCCTGCACCCCCACCCCCCAGCAGTGCAGGGCACCCTCCACCAGGCCCCACACATGTCTCCCAGCACCCCCACCCCCAGCAGTGCAGGGCACCCTCCACCAGCCCCCCACTCATGTCTCCCACCAACCCCACCCCCCAGCAGTGCAGGGGCAGCCTCCACCAGGCCCCCACTCATGTCCCCCTGCAACCCCACCCCCCAGCAGTGCAGGGCACCCTCCACCAGCTACCCACTCATGTCTCCCATCACCCCCACCCCCCAGCATCCAGGGGCACCCTCCACCAGGCCCCCACTCATGTCTCCCATCACCCCACCGCCCAGCAGTGCAGGGGCAGCCTCCACCAGGCCCCCACTCATGTTCCCCTGCACCCCCACCCCCTAGCAGTGCAGGGCACCCTCCACCAGCCCCCACACATGTCTCCCAGCACCCCCATCCCCCAGCCGTGCAATTTGCCTGGGTACGTGTATTCCTGGGGTGCGCGGGTAGTCTCCCATGCGATACCATCAGGGTACGTGTATTATGGGTCTGCGTGAACTTCCACATGCGATACCAGCAGGCTACGTGTATTACGGGGTTCGCGGGAAGTTCCACACGCGATTGCCCTGGGTGCGTGTATTTCGGGGTGCGTGTGAAGTTTCACACGCGATTTTGCAGAGTACGTGTATTTCGGGGTGCGCGTGAACTTCCACACGCGTCTGGCCCTGTGAGAGTGGGGTACGTGTATTCCTGGGGTGGGCGGGAAAATTCACACGGTCGCCTACAACGCGCCGAAAAATAAATGGTCCAATCCTGAAACAAGTATGACAGCATGAAGCAGGCGTATGTCGACCCACGCAGCATAAAAGTGCACGCAAGCAACAAACAAGCTCAGACGCCAGGATGAATATACCGTTCCTAGCAGCAGTGGCCGTGGGTTACCAAAGGAGGAGGAGGAGGATAGTGAGGGCCCAAATTTTCACTCCCAGAACCAGCATTTTTGGGATGCCTGATGACCAGGTGTATGGGAGGTACAGGTTTCCACCACACATAATACTGGACCTGGTCAGTGAGTGGGAGGATGACCTCACATCACCCACCCTGTGCTCCCAATCACTCAGCCCCCTGGAGAAGGTCTTTAATGTACTGCACTTCTTGGCCACAGGATCATTTCAGCGGACAAGTGCCATAGTGGGTGGGTGTCACAGGCCACGCAGTCACGCTGCCCACACCAGGTCTTTACCATCATCACTGCACGCCCATCAGTCCGCAGGCACATATACCTGCCCAGGACACCTGCAGAAAGGCAGGCTGCCGCCATGGATTTCTACGGTGTGGCACGATTCCCCAAAGTGCTAGGTGCCATTGACTGCACCCATGTGGCACTAAGTCCCCCCAGGGCATCTGAGCACATCTATAGGAACCGCAAGCACTGGCATTCCATCAACGTGCAGGTAGTATGTAATGCCAAGGGAATCATCACCTCAGTATATGCCAACTATCCAGGGTCCACCCACGACAGCTTCATTTACCGAATGTCTACCCTAAACCGGGACCTAGAAGCAGGGCGGCATGGCGATACATGGCTGCTTGGTGAGTATGAATGCCACTGCACATGCATGCATGTCAGATGAAGAGTTATGTCACTACCCCACTAATGATACCCATCACCTCCTCACCAGGGGACAGTGCCTACCCTCTGAGCACCCACATGATGATGCCAATTCGGAACCCCATCACGTCTCCCGAGGTAAGATACAACACAGCCCATATTGCAACCCGGGGTATAGTGGAGCGTACATTTGGAGTGCTCAAGTCACGCTTTCGCTCCCTTGACCGTTCTGGCGGGCAGCTGTTATATGCGCCCCCAGTAGTGTGCAGGATCATAGTGGCAGCATGTGTCCTGCACAATGTTGCAACACGCCGGGGCCTGGCTGTGGATATGGTGGTGCCCCCACATCCCCAACCACATGCACGCCCGCTGCGCATGGGAGGGGAAAGGGCACGGGGTGAGGCAGCCCGTACGCAGCTTGTGGCTAATTACTTCACATAGAAATCACACCCCTGTGGAGTGCACACAGCCCTGGCACATACCATCTGATAAGCAATGATGACTCGACCTGACAATAATGACAAACAAAGGAACAGTCAACTGTCAGAACCATAGCAGCCTGAGATTGTTCATGTGGAAGTGTCACAATGTGTGCATCCCTACCTACACAAACACCACCAATGCAGTGTCATCAAAAGACACACTTCCATGCTGCAGAAATGAATACCCACTTGCAAAATACTAAATGAGAACAGTGCCATGTCACCCAACCCCTCCCCGGCACGGCCACACAACACACTGTGGCATGTCATGCAATGTGAGAGCAAACAAATTAATCCCCACAACATGCCCCAAGTGTCACCAACTACAGTGTCCCTAATGGAAACATGGCCACACATGAAATGTTCACAGTAATGCAGGACCTACAACACACATTACCAAATACTTACCAAGAATACCAATCACCTACACAACCTCCAACCTACCTTAAACATGACATTACAGTCTTAAAAAATTGGTAGCCTCACTACCTGATAATGCCAGCACTTCGAACACTTCCAAGTATACAGTGTTAGCGCCACGCAAGAGTGTAGGTGCACTGCTTACAACATGGACTCCAGTTCCAAGGTGGACCGCCTTGTGAAGACATGAGAAATGGACCTGCAAATTAGGAGGATGAGATGGATGCAGAGGCACATATCAATACACCATGCAATGTACAATACAACAACAATATGCACTATGAATGTATACACAGTATTGACTACAGACTGCCCACACATCAAATGGGAGTCCAACGTCACCATGTACGTCAATGTCACTTGGGCACACCCTTTGCAAGCCCATGGAAACGGGAAGCAGGAGGGGTGTGTGTCACACAAACCCAAGCATCTGAACCAAATTCATGACAAGCCTGCATGTGCCCAGCCACAATACAGTGTATGCCCACGGGAGCCACACAAGGCAACACACTGTCCAAATAATAAAAAAACAAAACAAAAAAAAAATAATAAAAATCAAAAATGGCCATTAATGGTCCCGGGGGGTGGGGGAGGCCACCCAGGAGGTCCGAGGACAGGGTGCACACCAAAACCCACCTGTGTGGATCTTGGGAAAAAAAAACACCTCCATGGGCTCATGGCCTGCACGGCTACCCTATTGTGAGAGAATCACTGCTGTCGCTCTCCTCACCCTCTGCAGCTGCATCAGGAGGTGGTGGCACTATGGGAGGCAGCCCACGCAAAGCCCTGGTCTGTTCCTCCATAGCAGCAAGCATGCGGGTGTGGAAGGTCTCGTTCTGGAGGATAATTGTGCGTAGGTCCCCATGCAACAACTCACGGGATGCCCGGACCTCCGCCCTAGTTGCCTGCATCTCAGCTGAGAGCGTACGAGTGAGATGCTCCAGCTGCTGTTCTGTCCTTCTGTTTGTTGAAGCCTCAAGCTCAACAAGAGTCGTCCTGAGGTGAAGGAGTTCCACCCTCAGGGCTTCCCTGTGGCCCTGGGACTCTATGGAAATGGCTTCCTGCAGAGTCGCCAGTGCCGCCCGCCTGTCCCTGTCGGACGCCAACATGTCCTCCTTGTGTGACTGGCAGATGGAGTCTGTTGCCTGCTGTAGTCGCTCCATCAGCCTTTCGGGGGGGACAATGGAAGTGGCCACCCTATCCATGGCCTGAGCCATCATCTCTGATGATGCTGCCTGTTGGGTTGCCATACCGTATATGGATTGCTCCCATGCGGTATTGCCAGGTGGCGGACGGCCACCACGTTGGCGGGCACCACACCTGTCTGGGGCAAGGCGAACTGCGCCTTGCTGTGCCGGCACTGCCTGAGGCGGCAGGACTGCATTCCCACTCTGATCTGCTGCCCCAGGAACAGGATCAGATGTTGAGGAGTGTGACCCTGCATCCGTAACCACCAAAGGCATACCTGCCAACACTGACATCCCCATTGAGGGTTCTAACCCTGGTGCAGGTGGGTTGGACAGAACAGAATCCCTCCCAGGAACACTCACCTGCGACGGCACATAGGTCTCATCATCCGAATCGACACCTGAATACAGCTCGGGGGAGGTGCAGCCAGAGACACCCCTTGAGAGCACGACCTGCAGCAGCTGTGGGTTCTCACCCACCACCACACCACGTCCCTCACTGGTGGTCGGTCGGGCCTGAGACCCCTCCTGGGTCTGCACCATCTCCACAACCCCAGCAGTATCAAGTGCGTCATCCCCTGCAAAGACATAAAAGAAAACAAATGGAAACAGGCATTAGCACTATGGCACACAATTAGGGCTGAGAAGCTACAGAAACAGTACTTGATTGACACATGTCCCACATGACTAAAACCCTCCCATGCATGCACCGTCACTGCGTGTGAAGGGGAGGCAGATGGCGCACATTGATGACACCAAAATGGAAGATGAACACATTTGCTGCATGCTGCCTAGCAGTGGCATCACACATTGGCCTGTGATTGGCAGGTCAAATACACATGCCATCAAACAGATGGCATGTACCCTAGCCATAAAGTGAAGAGGGAGAGGAGGGCACCAATTGTTCATTCAGTCTAGTTTGGTCATGAAATTGATTTTTTCATTGAAATGGTTCAAATGTTTAACCTGGAGCTGCCAGTCCAAAATGGTCCTATAGCACAGGGACATGTCTAAACAAATCAGGTCCAGGGAACAAAGCCAGTCCACTGTACCATAGCCATGTCAGACATGTGACAATAGGACTGAGAAATGCCTAGTAAAAGTGGTGGTATGCAAACAATCTGCCTGAACGAACAGAGGAAAATAAGCAACAATGTTGTGGCAAGATGACACTTCAAGGCCAACTGGCGTGGTGTTGGGCTGGATGTCTAATGTTGGCAGAAGGGATACTGCTATACCCAAATGCTGGT
Source organism: Ambystoma mexicanum (assembly GCF_040938575.1). Lineage (NCBI taxonomy): Eukaryota > Metazoa > Chordata > Amphibia > Caudata > Ambystomatidae > Ambystoma > Ambystoma mexicanum. Next base: position 307,827,636 of record NC_090941.1, read on the forward strand.
GCGCAGAATGTATTGGATGAGGCACATGGGTGACCCAAACCACTCAGGCACACACACCCTCACCTGGCACCCAAACAGAAGCCCTCACACACACACCATACACATGGATGACACACACATGCATGTGCACTCACCGGACAATGCCTCGTAATCTGCCAGTTCTCCCACGCCTTGGATCTGTTCCTCCGTGACGTATGTCCCAGCAACCTGCTCATGTGGAGTGAGTTCTATGTCCTCTGCTGGAGACCCACCTCCAGTCACTAGAGTAGCAGCATGACTTGAGGCCAGCTTATTCTTTGCCCTGCACTTCAGGTCATTCCAGCGCTTGTAGCATTCAGTAGCTGTGCGCCTCACGATTCCAAGGGCACTTATAATGTCCGCGATGGTCTGCCAGTGTGCCTGACGTTGTGCAGGTGTGGTCTTGGATCCTGCAACAATCACCATTTCGCGGTCATGTGCGGACACATACTCTACAAGTGCATTCAGTTCGGCCTCATTGAAGCTGGGCTTCCTTGATGGGCCGGACTGTGTAGCCGTGTCTGGGGCATCAGCCTGTACTGGACGAGCACTCTTCCTCTTCGCTTGGAAGGTGGTGGGGATCCTGAGTGTCCTACGCCGCTCTGGACACTAGGGGCAGGAGCCCCGGTGGACTCTGTACTAGGAGTGTGGGATTGCACACTCAGCATGGGAGTTGGTGCAGGCATTTGCTCAAGTGTGATGGTGTCAGGGGGAATGTCACCATGATGGACTTGGACCGACACTGTCCTGGCTTGGTGTGTGAGAGGTGGGGTGGATGGAGCCGCAGCTGCCCCTGCAGCCTCCCCAGCCTGCCTACGTGGGGCAGAGGATGACCTAGCTGCCCCTGATCCACGTAGCCTGATGACACCAACGTGCACCGGCGCACGTGGCCTAGACCTGCTGACCTGGAAGTCAGCCATGGAGTCACCCTGTGCCAGGTCTGGTTCCACAGTGGGCTGTACCAACAAGGGCTGAGCATCAATGGTGTCAGCCACGTTACCCTGAACCGGGGGGGGGGGGCATGGATGTCCCTGACTGCTCCTCCACACATGGGGGGCTAGGGGCACCCTGCAAGTCACGGCCACGTCCCCTACCGGATCCACCACGGCCACCACTTGGGGCTCGGCCACGTTTGCCACCCTTACGGCTTGTTCGCCTCCCAGCCATGGCACTGATGTTATTGTGCGTATGGGAGTCGATGTGAACTATTGTCCTGGGCAATTGGGGGTCAAAGGGGTTGGGTACCAGATGGTAATCGTACCCTAGTGCTCTAGCAAGGCTGTATGTCACCCCTGGGGAAAGATGACGGGTCACGCAATGCACAGGCACCCCAAAAAAGGGAAGTAAGGTGCACGCAACCCCTCCTAGACCACGTGTGTGGAAAAATAAACCTGCACTACGCTGTGGCACCCAGAAACACAAGAATGAACCTATGCGTGTCACACGCAGCCTAGAATGACCTCTGAAGGGGTATGCGACACACGGGGCAAGCACAGATGTTAAATAGGTGCGCAACTCACCGTCTGCCAGGAACAAAAGCGTGAAAAATATGCGCGTGTGCGCTTTGGCAACACCCCCGCCAAAAGAAGAATGCCATTTCCACCAATTACACGCTTTGACACTCGGACGTGTATCTTTTTTTTACACGTGCCTTTCTCTACGGCCATGCGCGTGACGTCATAGCTGCGCATGGGGGCCTTTGGGCCAATGAAATTGCGTATGCGTGCAGACGCGCTTAAGCACTAAGGGCCTTTCCTCGAATTACACGCAGACGTGCCGGATTTTCACGTGCCAAATCACTCCGTATCAAGCTGGCCACGCGTAAGCACACGGAAGACCATGCTCCTGTCCAGAAAGCCGATTTACTGCCCCCCAGAGCCCCGAGCACGCTCCCACCTGCCATCTGCTGCTGCCTGACTGCCTGCTGCCCACGTGCCCTGCCATTTGCTGCCTGCACATCAGCCAGGGGTGCTGTTGCTGTGACCACCCCTGCTGGAACCGAAGACTCCCGACTGGGATTCCATCGCTCCACAGCCCAGCCCCAGGACCCAGTTGCCCACCCACTCCTGCCTCTGGGGTTGTCATGTCGGGTACTCCAACATCTGGCACCACTGACAACCCCCGGCCAAAGAGGCAGAGGGGCACCAGCTTCAGTGCCAGGGAAGTTGGTGTCCTGCTGGAGCAAGTCCTGGGGCAGTATGATGCCCTCTTCGGAAGTGTGCGCGCCGACAAGGAAGGACGGACTCGGATCTGGACGGACATTGTGACTGCCATCAACGCGGAGGGGGTGGCAGTCCGACTATTCCATCATGTCAAGAAGCGCTGGGAGGACTTCAGGTCCAGGACCCTCAACAAGGCCCGGCGCCTCTTGAAGGCAGCGGATGCTAAGGGGCGCCGGGGCCACTTGTCGGAAGATCAGATGAGGGTCCTGGAACGCATATCCCCAGCGCTCCACGTCCAGGTCCTTGAGAGGCAGACCCGTCTAGAGTCGAGCGGTAAGTGTACATGCATCATGATTGTAAGCTGTGCGTGTGGTGATGTGCCAGTAGTGTGCCGGTTGCACTTCTGTTTGTATGGGGCCGAGTATGGGTGGGGGTGTACAGGGCTGTGAGGCTAACACATGCGAGGGCTGTCATGTGTGAGACATGGATGGTGCTTGTGTGTGTAGGCTTGCATGCCAAATAAAGTTGTGTGGGCACACATGTTTGGATGAATGTGTATGTAAGTAGGCATGTTCGTGATGTCACGCATGTATGTTGTTTTCTGCTGCATGTATCAGCACTGTGTACATGTGCATGTGTGTGTATTTGACAAGGGTGCAACAGTGATGCAACATGGATGCATGTGACAGCGGGATGTGGAAGCCTGATTGGCAGATGTGACATGGATGCCCATCTGAACACTGCGACAGTTGGCTGAGGTGTAGACATGCATGCAAGTGTGGTGGTGTGCGTGCATGTGTAGTGCACTCCCTGTGTTGCATGTGATGTCTGGCTCACCTTTGCCTGCTCATGCTGTTGTATGTGTATGGATGGTGCTGGCAGTTGCGATGTGGCTGTGGTATGGCTCATGTGTGCAAGTTGAAATGACACGTGTGTTGCCAATTGTGATGCCATGTCTGAGGTTTGCCAATGCCACTCATGGGCAACTGTCATGTGTGTATGTGTCCATTGTACAGTGCCCTGATGCCTGTGTTTTATTTCTCCCTGTCTGCAGCGTCAACTGATGAAGAGGGCGGAGAAGGTGCTGTGGAGCACAGCGGCTGGGATCGCACCGCCAGCCGGAGACGCAAGGCCCGGCTCCCCTCCCAGGTTGTGATCTCGTCGGGGAGTGAGGAGTCCGGGGCCGCGTCCCAGGCCGCAGCTGCCGGGGGGAGGTCCAAGAGGCGGAGGTCGGAGTTGGACTCCTCGGCAGCAGAAGGGGCAGCTGGGGCCCCCACAGGCCCCAACGGGGGAAGATGGCACGGAGTCATCCAGGTTGGTGGGGGGTTTGGTGGAGGAGGAGGCCGTGCAAGCAACAGAGACGGGGTCTGGAGGTGGGGATTCCACTGGTGCTAGTGGTGCAGTGCAGGACCAGGGACAGGAAGCAGCACAGGTCGCGCAGAGGTGCTTGTGTGCAATCCTGTCCCTGATCCTGTAACTGCATCATCTTGCACCAGCAGGGATGCCTACGACCAGACCCGTTTTCAGGCAGGGGATGCGCTCACGACAACTGGCCTTCCTCTGCCTGCGGACGTGGCTATCCGTGTCCGGATTGAGCCTGTCCTGACTGGTGTGGCGTTGCGTCAACGGGCCATGCGAGGTGACCTGCAGTCTTTTCATGAGGAGACTGCACGTCATCTTGAATGGCTCGTTGACCGCGTCGGCCTACTGGGACAGGTCACCCAGGCCGGATTCCTCCGTTTGATGGGGCTTGCTCAGACCCCCTCCTCAACTGAACCCCCTATGCGCCAGTCGTCCTCCGTGCCATCTTCCCACCCATTAGTCACCTGGGTGCCCTGTGGAGCTGCCTCTGACGGTGTGGCCAGGCTGGTGGAGGAGGCATCCCTGCCACAGTCGGGAGTCGGACGTCTAGCAGGGGTGGCCACATCAACGACTGCATCCCAGCCAGTGGAGGATGTGCAGGCAGCAGGAGGCAGTGCACGGGCAGAGGCACAGCAGCAGCAGCAACGTGGTGCGAGCCATGATGGCTCGGGGCCTTCGACATCGGAGGGGCAGGCATCGGCCGGAGGGCAGGAGGACCAAGGACGGGTAGTGTCCTGGGTCACGATGGTCAGGGCGGAGAACTCCATGCAGAGGGCCCTGAGGCGGGCCGAGTGCCTCGAGGCAATCCGCAGGGAGTTTGGGGTGAACATGTGGACGGCCCTGCGGACCCTCGGGGCCATGGAGGAGGACCGCCTCCGGGACATTGAGCAGGAGTTCGATGATGCCCTGTCCCGGAACATCCCGAAGTGAGCCGTCGGACTAGCCCGCTGCCCTTGTAAATAGTTCTGTAGTTAGTGTTAGGTTTCCTTTGGTTTTGCATTTTTTTGGACCTTTGGGACAATGGGCCACATTTTTGTATATATTTTTTGTTTTTAGGTAGTGTTATTAGATAGGTTTCATATCTTCTGTTGGGATCATGGACCCTGGATTGTTTATCTGTATATAGTTGACTTTTGGATTTTAATTTTTTTTTATGATTTACCCATGGAGCAATGGCTTTCGATTTTAATTATCCATTGGATTTATTTTTGTGGACTGTGACTTTGGACACCTTTCCTTTGGATTATGATTTGTGGTTTTGCATTATTTCACGGACCTGCTGTTTTTTTTTTTTTAAAGTTCCATTATTGTTTGTTTATTTTTTATTCGATTTATGTTGCTTTTAATACATGTTTTTTCTTTGTGTACTATCATCTCATTGGTTTCATGCATATCATGATATGGGTTTTGACATTCACTGACACCCACCGTGTGAAACTTCCCGCGAACCACTGAAATACACGTTCCCCGCTTGGCATTTGCTGTTTGGCAGCCCTGTGAACTGGTCCAGGGTTAGCTCAGCCCTTTGCGATGATTTGGAAATTTTGAAGGCTTTTCCTTGCGCGAGGGCGTTCTTGGGGGCGTAACTGGCGCTGCTGCAGGGTCGCTGCGCCACTCTGCGCCACGGCTGGTTTTCGGAGGCTAAAATCCATGAAAACGCTGTGCGATGAAAAGGATTTTTTCGCACGCGGCTGGCGCTGTGTATCGCACGGAGACACTGTGCGCCAGCCGCGTGCGCCACTATTGTGCGAATTTCTATGAATTACCCTGTCAATGTATTACGCTAAGCAGCGTGTTTGGAGAAAAAATGTGTAATTGTACACATATTTTACTGTTATAATCATTTTATTTTCTCTTTTTTTTTTTTTACAAATGGCTAAGAGAGAGAGACCAGTACCTTTGTTTATCCCAACCGGCATTGCTAGTTCCCAGATGTATCTTCATCCATTGCACTTTGACAGCCATCTCATAATGCAAAAAGCTATGCTTTCTGATGATAGACCTTGAGACTCAGAGGTTAGGGTATGCTTTCACCAATGGCACGGTTGCCGTTTCAAGTACAATCACTACCATGAAAATACTGAAACTGGGAGTTTGTCCTGTAATTTCTAAGGCATTAGACAATAGTTTTAATGCAAGAACGTATTTACTGTTATGAAAATATGTCTTTATCTTTATTTTCATTGCACATGGATCAGAGAGAGAGAGAGAGAGAGAGAAGCAAATGTGTTTATCCCAACCAATATTGCTAGTTCCCAGATGTATCTTCAATCATTACACCTTTGATCCCCATGTCATAAAGCAAAACGCTATTCCTTATGTCGATAAACCTAGAGGCTCAGAGGATAGAGCATTGGTTCACCAATTGCAATGTTGCAGGATCAAGTTCTCTCAGTTTGAAAATACTCAAACCGATCGGTTGACATATGTTTCGGGAGGAAAAGTGTAATGTTTAAACATTTTTGACTGTTATAAAACTATGGTTTTATCTTTATTTCCATTGCAAACGGCTCTGAGAGACCCCAGCAAGTTTGTTTATGTTAACCCACATTGCAAGTTCCAAAATGCATTTTCATCCATTACATCTTTGCCCCCTATGTCACAAGGCAAAAAGCTATGCTTTTTTTTCAAAAGAAACCCATTGGCAAAAAGAGATAGGCTTTCTGAAGGGGGACCAAGTGGCTCAGAGGTTAGAACATACAAACTCAGACTGGCCTATTGGCCAATAGAGTCATTCCCAAAGTGCCAGCCCATGATTCTAGGATGGGCCAGTTAGTGTTGACAGAATGAACCGCCTCTATGGCAAGAGTGGGCCAGTTTCATAAGCTAGTTACTACACTAGTTTTAACCAATGTTTTGAAGCAAATATGTTTAACTTTTTCAAATGCATTTTTGCAACATATTTTACCCAAAACAACCCCTTTTATAGTAATGAATTGTAATGTGTGATTGCGGAAACCTTTTTATTGGTACCTGGATAGATTTTATGCACCAGTCCGACTCTGGCTAGTTGCCAGATGCACCCTCATTGATTACACCTTTTATAGCTATGTCATGATTTTAAAAGCCTTGCTTTCACAAGACAGGCTGTAGCACAGAGTTTATAGCATGAGGTTACCCATGGCAAGGTTACAGGTTCCAGTTCCCTCATTTGCATGAAAATGCTCAAACTCATAGTTTGACCTGTCTAATGAGGAAGGTAACATTTTGAATGTTACTTTTGTTATAAAAATGTTGTTTTGTCTTTATATCAATTCCAAGTGGCTTAGAGTACTTTTCTTTATACCAACCGGCATTGCTAGTTTCCAGATGCATCATCATATGTTATACCTTTGACCACCATGTCGTAAAGCAAAAAGCTATACTTTCTGAAGGGTAACCCAGTGGTTCAGAGTTTAGGGAATTAATTTACCAATAGTAAAGGGGCAGATTTCAAGTATCTCATTGGCATGAAAATACCCAAACCTGTATGTTGACAAGCAATTAGTAAAATGTACATTTTGTAACATTTGTTTACCATAATAAATATTGTTTTATATTTATTTGCATTGGAAATGGCTTAGTGAGCGAGACTAGCAAATGTGGTTCTCCCTAACGCATTGCTATTTCCCAAATGCATCTTCATCAATTACACCTTTGAACCATAGTCATAATGCAAAAAGCTATCATTTTTGAAGATTGGCCAAGTGGCTCAGAGGTTAGAGCATGGGTTCACCCACAACAGCATTTCAGATTCAAGTTCTATTGTTGGCATAAAAATACTCAAAATGGTTGATTGAGCTGTGTATTAAAAAGAAAGAAGTAAAATGTTTCATTTTATTACTGTTATAAAAATATTGTTTTGCATTTTTTCTTTACAAATAACTTAGAGAGAGAGAGACCAGCACATTTGTTTACCGCTACCAAGCTTGCCGATACCGATGTGCATCTTCATCCATTACACCTTTGCCTTGTGTTAAAATGCGAAATTCTGTTTTTCTGAAGTGAGGCCCAGTGACTCAGAGGTTAGCGCATGGGTCCACCAATGGCTTGATTGCAGGTACAAGTTCCCCTGTCACCTGAAAATGTTGCAACTGATTTTTTCACCTGTGTGAAGAGGAAGTAGGTAACATTATTAATTTGTAATGTGTTTTTCTGTTATACGAATATTGTTTTATCTTTGTTTCCATTGCAAATGGCTCAGAGGGAGAGAACAGCAACTTTATTTGCACCAACCAACAGTGCAAGTTCCTAGATGCATCTTCATCCATTACCCTGTCGTCCCTGTGCTACAATGCAATAAGCGACTCTGACCGAATAGATGCCCTTTGACTCAGAGGCTATAATGTGGGTTTATCAATGGTAAATTGGCAGTGTCAAGCCCCGTTGTTGGTCTGAATGGTGTAAGTTGACCTGTGTGTTGTGAGCAAATATATAACATGTTTGTGCTGTTTTTATTTAAAAAAAATATATTTTGTTCCATTACAAATGGCTTAGAGATAGAGACCAGCACCTTTGTTTATCCCACCCGACATTACCAGTTCCCTTTTTCATCTTCATCCATCGCACCTTTGAACGCTGTATCATAATTCAAAAAGATATTTTTGAAGGGAGACCTTGTGGCTCAAAGGTTAGAGCATAGTGATTCTAATGGCATAGTTGCAGCCTCAAGGCATGCCATTCAAATAAAAATGTTTAAACTGGTAGGTTGACCTGTGTATTGTAATGTAATACTGTCATTAAATATTGTTTTATCTTTGTTTCCATAACAAATGGTTTAGAAAGAGACCAGCAAATGTATTTATCCCAATTGCTTTGCTGATTCCAAGATGCATGTTCATGGCTGAGGGTTCACCAATGGCAGCTTGCAGGTTCAAGTTCTCTCATTGGCTTGAAACTATTGAAACTAGTAGTTTGAACATTTTGTTGGGAGGACATAGGTAAAATGTGTAATTTGTAAAAGAAATACTGTATTAAAAATCTTGTTTAAATATAGGCTAATGTTGGCTAAAAGGTTAGAGATAGAGCTACAATGCTAGAATAAACAAGGCATAATCCAACACCTGCAAACTCTTCAAGATCTTATGTGAACTTGGGTCGCCAGTCTCCCCTCCCACAGACCTCATCATAGATGGCACCTGGTGTACCAAGGTACAAGAAGCCCTCATTGGGAAAATCGCCTCCCTCCAGATGAAAATCTGCGCCAAGCATCTGGCCATCTTTGGAAAACCACCACCAGCCTCCTCCACACGCCTCACTTCTCCATCCAGCTGACCCATCTCCCAATTTGACTTCCGCCCGGTATCGGAACCCGTAGTGACAAATATCATCAAAGACCTGAAGCCCTTCCTGTGCAAAGGAGATGCCTGTCCAGCCTCTATCATCAAAGACTGCACAGAGACGTTCACACCCATCATCACATCTATCATCAACTCCTCCTTCGCAACAAAAACTGTGCTAACAGCACTGAAAAAAGCCTGGAGCCTCGGGATACTTAAGAAATCCTCCCTTGACCCTCCCATCCCCACTATCTACCCTCCCATCACCACTGTACCCTGCATCCTTAAAATCCTTGACCACGCAGAATATATCCAGGTCCAACAATACGTTGAGGTCAACCAAATCCTGGGCATCTGACTATCAGGCTTCCGACCAAGGCACAGAACTGAAACCGCCTTACAGGACAAAAATAACCGGTTAGATGACATCAAAGACTCAGGCAAACCCACCCAATCCTCATGCTTGGGAGGATAGTTCAGGGGCAGCACACTCACCTTGTAAGGAAGATGGCGCAAAGCAACACAGGTTCGATCCCTAGGTCTGTGCTTAGAAACATCTGGGTATTAAGCCTGTTATAAATAACCAATCACAATGCTGGACCTATCAGCAGCATTCCACCATGTCGACCACCCGACACTCTGCAGCAACAACAACAAACTTCTCCCCCAGCAACAGACTGGATCAGATCCTTCATAGCAGACAGATTGTCCGATGTCTTCATGCACACTCATGCTGCCCCACCTACACCCGTAACCTGTGGAGTCCCACAAGGTTCCTGCATCTCCCCAACACTGTATAACGTTTATACCCAACCCCTGTTTGATCATCTGGATACCCTTGGCATATCCTACAAAAAGTATGCCAACAACACCTAAATCCTCCTCCCTCTTTTGGGCACCTACCACCTACATACTGCAACCATCAATCAGTTTATGACATTGACCAAAACTGGGTGGCAACCCACCAGCTATGCCTCAATGATGACACAACTGAGATCCTCATTGTAGGCTCTCACACCACCCTCCGCAGCATGGACCCAGCCTACATAGCATTTGACATTGACAGCAACCAAATACAAACATCTTCTGCAGCCAAAACCCTGGGAATCTACCTAGATGCCACCCTCACCAGGTCAACGGCATTGCCTCCTCCGTTTCCTACATCGCAAAGCTACTGAATTCCAGCAAGCCATTCCTTACTACAACCAACGCCTCACCTTAGCTAGTGCCATCACCGGAGCCAAATTGGATTACTGTAACCCTCTCTTTGCAGGAACGTGAATGTAACTTGTGCAAGCTGCAGTCTATCTGAAACAATGCACTGTGAGCACTCCTAGGTCTGTCCAAGCACGACCATGTCAAAAAGGCCAAGAATGATGCGCACTGGCTCTCGATCCATGAATGGATTATATTCAAGATCCTCTCCATCTCACACAGGTGCAGCACGAACACTGCCCCGGCCTACCAATCACACCAGGTGGAGAAATACACCTCCTCCTCGTATTTCAAGATCCACAAACAGCCATCTCCTCAGAGTACCCACCTTCACCAGAAAGGCTGCAGGAGGACTGAGTTGTCCCGTCATGGTCACCAAGCTCTGGAGCAATCTCCCCATCACCCTGAAAAAGGAACCCTCCTACTGGACCTTCAGAAAAACACGAAAAACATGGCTTTTTGCCTTAAAGCTACCAGAGCTAAGAGAGTAAGAAAATTGGATACATGTCTCCTCCTTCCCATACCGCTGTTTGAACCAAGACTTTAAGACACCATAACACCCCTCCCTCGCCAGTGTGTTTCGCCTTTGTTGCTTGTATGCTATGTATTCTGTTTTTTTTTTCTTTGTCTCTCAATGCAAATAGCACCTAGATACCCAAGGGTGCAATGCGCTGCAAGAAATGAAAATATAAATAAATAAATACATTGGTTTACCATTGACATGGATGCTGGTGCAACTTTCCTTATTGACGTGAACATTCTGAAACTGGTAGGTTTCACTGTGCATTGGGAGAAAGGAAGAACAATTTAAATTTGCAATTATTTTGTAATGTTATAAAACAATATTGTTTTCTCTTAATTTCCATTGCAAATGGCTCCGAGAGTTCAGCACCAACCAACATTGCAAGTTCCTAAATGCATCTTCATCTCCATTAAAGCTTGACTACTATTCCATAACATTTGAAATCTTTTTTTACTGTTATACAAATATGTGTCATATTTATTTCCATTGCAAATAGCTCAGAGAGAGAGAGTGAGGGAGAGAGAGAGAGAGAGAGCAGCAAATGTGTTTATCCCAACCGACATTCCAAATTCCTAGATCCATCTTCATTGATTACACCTTTGACTCCCATATCATAATGCAAAATGATAAACTTTTTCATCGGACAGTCAGTAGCTCTGGGGTTAGAGCACGTCTTTACTAATGGCAATGTTGCAGGTTTAAATCTCTGTATTTGCTTAAAAATACTCCAACTGATATGTTACCCAGTGCAAGGGGAAAGTAAGTAACCTTATTCATTTTGATATGGTTAATGTTATATGCATATTGATTTATGCTTATTTCCATTACAAATGGCTCAGAGGAAAGACGAGCAAATGTGTTTATCCCAAACAACATTGATATTTCTGATGATTTATCTTCATCCATGACACCTTTGATCCCCATGCTATAATGGAAAAATCAACCCTTTTCACAGAAAGGCCCAGTGACTCAGAGATTAGAGCACGTGTTCTCCAATGACAAGGCTGTAGGTTCAAGTCTCTTGGGTGCATGACAATGTTTAACCTAATGGGTTGAGTTGTATAGTGAAAGAAAGAGGGAAAAATCGTTAATGTTTTTTACTGTTATAAAAATATATTGGGGGTCATTACGAGGTTGGAGGTAAGGGATTACCGGCACCGGTAAGGGTGCCGATGCCGCTAATCCCTTACCTCCGTATTCCGAGTTCCCTTTGCGGGTCCTTCCTTACCTCCTGCTTTAAGCAGGAGTTAAGTACGGGACCCGCAAAGGTACCTCGGAGGTAATTACGGTGTTGTAATTTACAGTGCCATAATTACCTCCTTCCCCATTGCCATTGAGCCCTACGGGGCAGAAATGGGAATGGGGAAGGGCAAAAGGTGAATGGGGAATTACTGGTCCCTCCAACCCTGGAATGGACCAGTAATTACTCCATTCACCATGCCGGATTTGGGACGGTTTCGGAGGCAACCATGGAGCTAATTACTCCATGGTTAGCTCCAAACCCGGAATGAGGCCCACTGTCTTTATTTCAATGTCAAATGGCTTAGAGAGAGAGAGAGAGAGACCAGCACCTTGCTTTATCCCAAATGGCATTGGTAGTTTCCAGATGCATTTTCATCCATTACCTCTTTGATCCCCTTATCATAATCCAAAAAGCTATGTTTTTGGGAAATAAACCCAGTGGCTCAGAGGTCAGAACATGTGTTCATCAAGATTGAAGGGTCAAATCCTCTTGTTGGCATAAAAGTACTAGCACCAGTTTAGGTGTTGGAGGAAAATAGGTGACATTTTTAATATGTTTCACTGTAATCAAAAATATAGTTTTATCTGTACTTCCACTAAAAAGAGCTGAGCGTAAGAGTGAGAGAGAGACCGAGAGAGAGAGAGAGAGAGAGAGAGAGAGAGAGAGAGGTCATCACCAGAGTCTCATTGGCTATGAGGGTAGAGCATGGGTTTTCAAATCGCAGAACTGTGGATACATTTTTCTCATTGGCATGAAAATACTCAAACTAGAAGGTTGATATTTGTGTTTGGCGAGATAGCTAAAATGTTTAATTGTTAACATATTATTTACTGTTATCAAAATATTGTTTTATTGTTATTTCTATTAAACATATCTTAGGTAGAGAGACCAGCACCCATGTTTATCAAAACGAGAATTGCTAGTTCCCAGCTGCATCTTCCGCCATTACACCTCTGACCTCCATGTGATAAATCAAACAGTTATGCCTTTTGATGTGAGACCCAGTGGCTCAAAGGTTAGAGCATTTGCTCACACGTAGCAAGGTAGTAAGTAGTTCTATGTCTTCTCAATGGCTTGAAAATACTCAAGATAATCTGTTGCAAAGATACAAGTGAATTTTTAAGGATTGTTTACTGTCATAAAATAATGCTTTATGTTTATTTCCATTACAAAAGGCTTAGAGCAAGGTTATCCAACTCCAGGCATCAAAGTGAATTATTCTAAATGTATGCAAATTCTTCTCATGAATATTAATGTGGGATATTGTGAAAACCTGTAAGGATTCCGGCCCTCAAGGTCTGGAGTTGGACAAACCTGGCTTAAAGAGACACCAGCAAATGTGTTTAACTCAATGGCATTGCTAGTTCTGACATCGATAGTCACGCATTACACCTTCATTCCCTGTGTCCTAATGAAAAAAGCTATTTTCTGTCCAGCTAGACCAAATGGCTCAGAGGTTAGAGCACAGGTTTACCAACAGTAAGGTTGTGGCTTCACGATTCCTCACATAAGCATGCATAAACTGGTAAGTTTTGTGTGGGGACGAAAGAGGCATAATTTTGTACTTTTATACAAATATTGCTTTATGTGTTTTTACATTAAAAACAGCTTAGGGAGGCAGAGAGAGAGACCAGCACCTTAGTTTGTCCTAAACGGCATTGGTAGATTTCAGATGCATCTTTCTCCATTACACCTTTGACCGCAATGCCATATTGTAAACAACTATGGTCTTTAAAGTGTCACCCTGTGTCTCAGAAGTTAGAACATGGATATATCAATGGCAAGGTTTTAGGTTCAAGTCACTTCTTTGGCATGAAAGTACTCAAAGTTGTAGGTTGACATGTGTTTTGGGAGGAAATAGGTATGTTTAATATTGTGTTACTGTTATAAAACATTGTTTTATCCTCTTTTCCATTACAAACGGCAAGGTAGCAGGTTTGTGTTTTTTCATCACCATTTGTTGATTAGGTCCACACTTATTGATGAAGTGATAACTTCAAACCTACAATCAACAAGCTAATTACACACACATTTCTCAAGAGGATTGAGATGAGTGGGGTACATGTTACTCAGATTAAGTATAAAATATTCAATCTGTTTAGTGTGTGATCTAAACATTGTTAGTTTATTCACTTGATTTTTAATCTCTTCCTTACTTCAGAACCATTTAAGGTTGTAAACCTGTGCTCCAGTTCAACCAAACATTATTCATAATTAAGAAATAACAATTGACATCACTAATTTGGACTGCCTGTGATGAAAAACCTGCGTTTAGATAGGGGATTCAAACATGTCGGGTCATCTATCTTCTGTACAACTTTGTAAACGGTAGATGTCAGATACTGACTCGAGATGCAGTTACTTTTCCACCACTTTTTTTACATATGTATAAGTTGGAGAGTGATGTGACCGCTTTCTGTTTTTTTGTTATGTCTGATTACATAATCAAATATTCATTTGCACGGTCGTAGGACGGCTTAACCGCCATCTGTATATGTGTATATGTTTATATTTATGTTCTAATGCAATTGTAATAATAACACCATTCATCTATTCAGGACTGCGATTGCTAATTTCTGCCCAATATATGGCACGCCCTTCCTCTGGAGCCATGATCCAACCAAAGGGTGTAGTGAAGTGGGCTACTAGTCAATGTAGATGCTAATGACCAAACTCTCCAAGTGATCCTACCCAACGGACACAACCCACCCAAAGGACACAACCTACCCAAAGGTTCTGTGCAGCTACTAAAATAGGTGGAGCCTACACAATTCCCCAAGTGTGGAGTTTCGCCCCCTGCCCAGAGTCGCCTCACTTGTTTCCACTGTTTATCTGCAACATACAAGAAACATAATACATTTTTGTCCCCTGTGCTGTGCTCTCTGCCTTGTGCATTCCCAGCTTCCCCCACCACGCACCTTTGTACCTCAACCTACACATGGAGGAGAGTTCCAAGCCACTGGAAAGAGTTAACTGAACTCCTTCCAGGATCCCTCAAAATTTCTCCAATCCGGGTTCTGTTAAGTTACATTATGGTGGGAAAGGCTATAGGCAGCCAACCACCAGGTTTCAGAGGTATAGCAATTGTACCGAGTTTCCTCAATTTTACTTTGCATGTGTTGCTTTAATGTATAGATTATACATGTGCTTGGCTGTACACGCACATGTGCAGTCACTAACTTGTTTGTCTTTTCTTTCAGGTACCATATCGGGGCTGTGACGGAAGCCTACCCAAGCAAGTAAGCGTTGGAATCTAGACATGTGCTTCAGGCACAAACGTTGTTTTTCTGGTAAGCCAATGATCTTTTCTTTTCCCCTTGCAGGCTAATGATGCGCAGCTGGGGGGGCAGGCTGTGAAAGCTGTAGTTAAGGATGAAAGATCAAAGCCCAGTGGGGTCAAAGGTGAGTATGAAGTCCCTTGCATCTGGTCCAAATGACAAAAGGTAGGCGTTCCTTCCAAATAATAACCTTGAGCACAAGCTCATATGGGACGTGGCTATATATAGCCTAATCCCTTAAAATGGCCCCTGGAATTTGGCTGGTCTTGCAGGTTTTGACTTAAAGCTACAAGGGTGTTGGAAAATGTAGTCCCCATTCCTCTTTGGTTTGTTTTGTTCTTTGGTTACCTCTTTTGGGGGCTTTCTTGACTTGAAAATCCATATAGCATGTTTTGAGCCCTGAGTGTACTGACATGTGCCCTTGGTTAGTTGTCTTGCCTATTTCAGTAACCAGTCCTTTCTTGTCTGGGCCCTGTGTAAACACCATGTGTGTGTTGTGCTCCTGCCAATCCTGACAATATATTGTGGACAGGTAGAAAAGATACTTGCATATAGTGCTAGGGTAGGGTACAACTATTACCATCCTCATGTGTTGAATAATTCACACATTAATGAATAGTGGTCTTTTGTGTTTATGACTTTAATGGTTTCCTGACCTCTATCATACTCTTTGGCTCCCCTCCTTTAGTTGTAGGCCAAGTTCATAATGGCTGCTGGGTTGTGAATGCTTACTTAGGCAGTTTATGATGTGAAGATACACTAACATTGCATTGTCAAGATGAGTGATGATGGATGTTTATAATTTTCTGCTGAATATGTAGTACATTTACTTTCTATGGTATCAATCCTACCAACAGATGACGGAGGAGATTTAACAACCACCAGTTCTGACTGGGACGAAATATTACAATTACAGAAAGGTTTAAATAGAACTGAGCTTCAATGCTCTATCATGTCAGAATAATTGCTAAACAATGCCCTACCAAATAGGCTCATTTGCAGAAACAAATCCAACAGTTACTTGAGAATATAAAGTTTATGGAGTCAGATTACCTACACGTGCCTCAGAGATTGGATTATTTGAATCGTAGACCCTGCAACTAAGGCCACAAAAGAAGCACTTGATAAATTGAAATAATGTGAGGAGGACATCAGAAAATGAATGTCTCTAGAGCAATTCTCTAAACATCTTGAAGAAATTGAGATAGATATCAAAGAATTTCAAACTGTCATGACAACTGACAGAATTAGAAGGCTCAAGAAGGATCTAATCAATTTAAATTCAAAGGAGTGTTCCCATAGTTGGATATAGATTCCAAATTATAACCTCAACAGTTTTGACAATTGAACCGTAAAGTTTGCTTCAGAGGCATATCTTACAGCTCCAATAGTGATTCAACCAATGAGGATACAGACCAGACAGCGGACCCATCAACAGCTGCAGAAACTCAGGACCATTGGCAAATACATAAAAGAGGAGGTAAGAGAGGCAGGGGCCAACATACCAAATCCACTGGTAAACCACAAGTATTTGGTTTAGACCGAGACATGGGACAAAAAACAGATCAGAGAGGCACCACATCCACTTTAAGAAGTCATCACTGGTTGTCAATCTCTGTACTCATATATTATCTTCCAATGAGAAAAACATTTCAGAACCGTTTTCAGTATTGTTACTACGAATTTACATGACCCTTGTACATTCAGACAGGTATTTCATGCAGACACCACCGACCCCTGTGACAACATTACTGGCTTACGGACTCCCTCTACTTTTGAAGTACCATGCTCTAGTATTATCACAGAACGACAAGTCTTCAAAAGGAGAAACTTAAAAGAATGTAGACTCATTAGAGTTGTTTTTCATATGTTGAGCTGCTTAGAATGACAAACAATAAGATCACTAGGAAACAACACACAATTAAATATCAAGTCAGCAGACAAAGGTAGCAATAGTTCTACTGAATAAAGTGCACTATGTGAAACAATGCAGACAACAACTAGATGACACCACAAGTTGCACTTCTCTAGAGAAAGATCCTTCTAATGACCTCAAATTATTGCTTGAATCTCGTATCCACCAAGAACTGGAGCATGAACAATTGTCAAGACGAGAAGCTGACTTCTTAACTCAACCTCCTTCTAGGATTGCGATATTCTATAATTTACTCACAAATCCTCTAGGCAGACCGATTGTTTCAGGGAGTATCGCAATATTCAGATTGCTTTTTGAAACAACATATCCCCATTATGTGGTTGTATATAAAATACATAAAACACATAATTAACATAGTTGAAGGCATTCCCTTTGATGAATCTAGTAATATCTTGGTCAAATGTGACATTGAGCCACTATATACCAGCATTCCGCAGGAGTGAGCAACATTAACACCTATTTAATGGAGGCTTGAGCAGCCAAAAAGACAAGATTTTATTATTTGGTGCATAAATATCACCCTTACAAAAACGTCTTTAGATTTGATAACAAGATTTATGTCCAAACAAAAGGAACCGCTATGGGATCCACAATGGAAAAAAGTTTGCCCAATGTATATCTTTGAAGGGGTCGAAAATACCCACCATTAGAGTGTAGGGAATCCCCACTTTCAGAAAAGACTTCTGTGGAAACGTTACATCAATGACATTGTAATAATTAGGCATGGCGCTCTACCTAGTGCAGAAGAATTCATGAGTTGGTTGAACATTGAAATCAAGCTCTCAAGTTCACCAGCCACATAAATGCACACTCAGTGGTATTTCTTGATATAGTGATCTCAGTGAAAATTATAAATATAATTGTTGAGTAAAAATAAAGGGATCATTTTGCAAAATTTGAGAATTTTAGAGGAACGGCCTTCTAAACTAAGGAATTATTGTTCACTTTCAAACACAGTATACATTTGCGAGATTATCTGGTATACATGGATATTGTAAAATAAAAAAACATTCGAAACCACCGACAATAACTGAAATGTGGGGAATGACCCCCCCTACTGGACACTATCCACGTGGCCAATATGTGTATTGTGTATTGTAAACTAAGTAGACATAGTAGAGCAGAAGATGTTGTCTTGAAATCACTGTGGAAGCAGGTTAATTTACCCAACTACAACACCAAACAGGTTATCTACATGATCGCATGTGTGTGTAGGTTAAAGTACATAGGCATGCCCATGAGAAAAATCAAAACACGCATTGGTAACCACAGGAGCTGTACTGTTCTTACTGCTCCCCCCGCCCCACCCTCACTGGTAGAACATTTCAAGAACAATGGGCATGATGATGCCAGTTTTACCTGGACAATTGTAACCCCGATAACAGGAGATAGAAAAGCTGAACAAAGACTATTTCAGTGGGAAAAACATTTGATTTTTAAAATTCAATTGCACGCCATTGGATTTAACAAGAATATCCATTTTCTACAATAGACCATGCAACTGAATTTTATTTTTAACATTGACTTGGTTTAATATGAAATAGTCCCCTACTAAGTTCAGCATACACATGAGTGATACATTTGAAGTGCAATATGTTTAAGGATTTTTATTAAAACAGATTTTCTCTGTATTACCATCCAATTTATTAAGCTTTTATTTCTCTGATGATATCTGTCATTTGTGATAACTTAGTAGACACACACGCTACTCTCTTATGTCACTTTTGTATTTGTTAATTTTTGTTTGTTTGTTTAATTATTTTTCCTCTGTTTGATGGCATTGCTTACGTGTGGTAACTTGTTAGACGCAGACGTTACTCCCCTTACTCTTTCATTTCTAAAGTAGCGGTCTAGTGGTTGGCCTAAAGAATGGATGCAAAATGGTGTTGCAATCGCATGCTGGTTTCGCCCTTCCCAGTAACACTTCGGCTTTACTGCACATGATTTGGCATGCATTTAATGATTGACCTTATCCCCCTTTAATGTCGAGGAAGCCATCTCAACCCACACGAACAGAATTAGTAAATACACATTTGCATTGATTTAGATTTGTTAAGGCATGAAACTTATGATTGAAAATTATAATTATTTATCAATTGATAGGTAAGAATGAACGTTTTTCTCTGCCATTAATATTAACATAGCAATTCTGCGCCTATACTTAATTTATATTTAACATACACTGAGTAAGCCGAACAGCCACTTGTGTTTTCATCATCATTTGTTGATCAGGTTCTCACTTATAATCAACAAGCTAATCGCACACAAATTCCACAAAAGGATTTAGGTGAGTGGGATACATTTTTATGTCCTACTCGTACTAAATAATACAATTAGATTTCGTTTAGTGTGTAATCTAATCATTGTTACTTTATTCACTTATTATCTCTTACATCATTCAGAACCGTATCAAATTTTCAACCTGTGCCACAGGTCAACCAACCATTGTTCATAATTAAGACATAATAATAGAAATCACTAATTTGCACTGCCCCTGATGAAAACCCCACATGTTTTAAACATTAGCTATCAGAAACACAACTGACTTGAGATGCTGCCACTTTTCCACAACTTTCTGCATCTGTATATTTTAGAGAGTGATGTGACCACTTTGAGCTTTTTATTCTATTTTTATTTTATTTTTTACATTTATAAAGCGCTCACACAGCCCGCAGGCATCGAGGCGCTGTTACAGGAATAGTTTGTTTTTCTTATTTGCTTAATTGTGTTTTTTTTTTTTGTCTTAGTTACGTATTTATAACGCGCTTAAACACCAAGAGGTTTAAGCGCGGACCTGGGGATCGAACCTGTTGTTGCTTCGTGTCGTCTTGCTTCCAAGACGCGCACGCTGCCGCTGAGCTATCCTCTATCCGGATACATGATCACATGTTAAGTTGCACCATGGTAGGAAGATAATAGAGTGCTTAACAGCAATTTGTATTTGTTTATATTTATATTGTAATACAATTGTAATAATAACAGCATTTATCTTTTCAGGACTGTGATTGCTCATTTTCTCCGAATATATTTTCGACTGGCAGAAGAGATACTTCCATATATTGCTTGGGTAGAACTCTGAAGGCTAGCACATGTATTGCTCTTAGAAGAATGTATGTAGGTTAGCACAAGTGTTGTTCTTAGAAGAAATTGTGTCGGTTAGCAGATGTAATGATTGTGAAGATCTGTAAAGGCTAGCAAGTGTATTGCTCGTAGAAGAAATTGTGTAGGTTAGCACATGTATTGCACTTAGAAGATCTGTGAATGTTAGATGGATCTGAGGGTGGGACATGTGCTGCACTTAGACGGATCTGGAAGTGGGCACTTTGTGTTGCACCTTATAATGTTAGCCTGTCCATTGAGCTGAAAGATGTGATGGTAACCTATCCATTGCACTTAGAAGATGTAACACATAAATGATATATGCAGGTATCCTCGATATTGCACTCAGAAGATGCCTGATGGTATCCGATTATAGAACTTAGAAGATGTCTAGTAAGATTATAAGGACAGCCTGTCTATTACATTTAGAGAATCCTATGATCCCAAGATCTTATGGGAGCCTGTCTGTCACACCTAGAAGATGTACTAAGATAGCTGGTCTATTGCGCTTAGAAGACTTTGAGGGTAGCCTGTCTGCAGGGCCTAGAAGAGTCTATGAGGGTAGCTTGTCTTTTCTCACAGACTCTCTGATTACACAACAAGATCAAAGACAAGCTCCATCTGAGCTTAAGGTACAAATAAATGCACCACTTCAGTGGACATCTGCCACAGGCACGGCTATCCATCCACACAAATTAGAATGCAACAACGACTACGACACATTCAGTCTGGTTCCTAGTGATTGCATCGACAGCCAACCCATCGACAACCATACCATTGACAAAAAAGCATCTAAAAAAACATTGAAAGCATTTCTTTTTAAATGTATGAGGGTGTTCCCCCCACCCCCATTTTTAAACCATTAAAACACATTTTTACTAAACTAAACCCTTTACCATTGAAAAAAATGCATTGAATGTTTTTTTTGTTCAATGAATTTTTTCAATGGTATGGTCTGTCAATGCTATGTATTCGATGCAATGGCCAGATACCATTCGGTCTAGCTGGACACTTAATGTCTTTGCCTCCTTACACCAGACTTGCTTCAATGCCTGTGCCGTTAGAATACAGTGACAACCTATGACGGAATTTGGTCTAGCCTGACACATAATGAGTCTCTTGCACTAGTGCACCCTCATGACCTCCCTCCACACACATCCACATGCCTGACCTCTTCAGTTGCTTACTGGAGCCTAGCCAGCCCACCTAATTTGTAATCTTGGCCAAATGCACACAAGCATTCTAAGCCTTTCCTGAGAATGTTCCCATATCTGGACTTCGGTCCCTGAGGGTGTTCGCACCACAAGCGTGTTGAGAGCATATGAATGGGAAAAGGTGCTATATAAATAACTACTACTACTGCGGTACAACTATTACCACCCTCATTATTTGAATAATGAAATGGAGAAACCTAGTGGCAAAATTGTGAATAGCATCTTTTATGTCTGTATCAGTCATGAATCAGAGATACATTGGGGCCACAATAGTGGTGACATTACTGTCTTACAAAAAAGCAATAGGTTTAAATGTTGTTGAAAAGTGCATTAGGCATAACAAGCAGTGAAATGGGGGACTTGCCCTCAAAAAGGTAAGAATTACTTAACACGATTTTAATCACACCATCATCTCAATGCAGCTTATCCCCTTGGTGATATAGGAACATGTATGCAGGACAATGGTTCTCCCAGATCTTGGTTGTGCATGTGCTAAGAGATTAAAGAGATTACTGATGAAGAAGGCAAAACCTGTTATCCTCAGTCTCTGACAAGATAATTGGGAAAACAGAGCAAGGAATAGCCTCATCATGGCATGCCAGCTTTAACAGACGAGAGACGTGAATACTGTGTGCAGTATGAGAGACTTTGAAGAAGCATGTCAAAAAACAAACAACACACTCTGACCAATTCCTTACATTCTGGAAATCACTGTACAGTGACACTGTCATTGGCAAAGAAAGAGCTACAAGATTCTTTAGCAACCTGACTCTCTACTTCATCAAGAAAAAGAGGAGCGCTGTAGAATCAAACAAACAATAGACCTCATAGAAATGAGATCCCAGCAACAAAACAATATTTCAAGATCAGCTGGAGACAATCTTGGTAACATTTCAATGACAATGTTGAAGCAGGACATTTTGGTGCCCGGTTCAAAATGTCTAAGATCACTGTCACCCCATGCTTCTAAGCGACCGCAGGCACTGAAAGAAGTATCAGCCTGTCTTGCTTATAAATGTGTTCATTAAGAATCTGATGAAAATCTGGCCATTCCACCTAAAAGAAGTCTTTAGTAACATGGTAAGCAGATAAGAATCAGCTTTCACTAAAGGGATATGTTGCAATGTGCTTTCTTCCTGCATTGTCTGCTTTGCATGCATGTGATGTCATGAGAGTTCTGAGAGTGGAATATGTTGTGAGTGCTGCCTGCCGAACGTTCCTTGGATGACAGTTGGAGAGATGCTGGCTTTGAGAGGGTGTGAGCCGGTGGATGTTCCCCAATGTACCCGAGTCCTGTGAACACTGTGGGGCTTGCCTAACCTGTACTGCAATAATAACAACGTTTTCCTATTTTACCTTTGACCTCTGGTCATCTGTAGGAAAGGCCACCATGCATCATTGGCAACGAGTTGAACCCTGTTTTACCTGCTATTTGTGCTATTTGGAGTACCTACCTGAGGACATCAGCCATCCCCCAACCAAAACATAACTGAGACGAAGATGAGTAGATAAGTACCCTCTCTGGGTGAAAGTTGTGTTTGCCAGACTCCCTAGATTCTACCAGATTATTGCCAGAATTGCTCATTTGTGACTGTGGACAGCTTCCATGAAATGTTCTGCTACCAAGAAGTAAGGTCCACAATGGGGAATAACTCTGCCAGCCTGTCTTGTGCTGTTTTAATTTAATTTTAATTTACCTGCCAGCACTTTTTGGCAGGAGTCCTGCCACGGTGCCCAGCTGGAGTACTGTTGTTTGTCCTTTAGTGGGTGCTGTAACGTGCTGTGCTTCTTTTGAGATAAGGGTCTTTGTGCTGTAAACACCACACATTTCAACTTGCCATTACTGCTATTGTGGATAAAATAGACGTCTCTGAGGACTTTGGCATGGCCCGATCCATGCCATGAGCGCAAAGGCACAGCTATGGGCAGTAGCGCTCCATTCCCTTCTGCTTCTACAGCCCAAATGATGACATCAGAAGGGGCGGAGCCTGTGTGACACCTTCCAAGCCCATCCGCAGTGGAAGTAGTATGTCAATTGTTCGTCACTGGAGTGGAGCAGAGCGTGTCTCTGAAGGAGTTGTCGAAGGGAGTGATCACTATGGCATTACGGGCACAAAAAAAGGGAGTCAATGACAATGGAATTGGCTGCCACCTTGGGGGTGGAATGCAGCAGCATATTCCCATAATTACAACAGAGCAATGGACCCGCATGAGTAGGAGGCCTACGAGTTCTAGAGTTCATTTGGGGTTATCAATGTGCACATACACATGAGATCCATGGCAAGAGAAGATTTATGATTTTAGGGAACTGCAGGCAATTTTCAATGCGGGCAAGAGATAATGCCGTCATATGGTCAGTGAAGGAAATGTGAATGGCTTGTAGAGCTAGGGCGGTGCCAGTCTGGAGAGTAATGAAGTTTCATTCTGTAATGCTGCCTTCAGTGCTGAGAAAACTATGCATTGGATCTACGTTCTAATGATTGTTTGACACATGGCAAAAGTTGTAATCGTTAAGGCTAATGCTGTGAAGTGAGCCCTGTTGTATTAAGTACTAAATGTGGTGCGTTATTCCAGTGCAGTTATTTATTTGCCTGTCATGGCCTCTGTTTAAGGTTCATCATTGAATGATGGTATTTAGAGCATTGGTGATAAAGCAACACAAGTTGTTTTTTATATATGCTCAGGTGTGTAACACGTTTCTCCCACAGTAGCAACCATGCTTGCAAATGTAAGGTTTGGACTATGGACTTGAGTGCTAATTTGAAATGCCTACATTTACCTATGTCTTTTAATGCCTATTTTCTGCTTATTGAGTTGGTGGATGGGCAAGTTATGTGTGCGTTGAACGGGCCATTCATGTACGGAATGAAGAATTGACCACTGCAACTGAGGCTGGGGTCCAGCAACTTACAGATTCAGGAGGAGGCAGTAGTGTTATGGGGTAATGTAAGTGAGTGCCTGCCGGAGTTGAGTGTGGCTTTTGAAATGGAGCTAAGCACTGTTTACGTATGCTCTGGGGGTGTTGGACACCTGTGTTTTGTTAATGCGTTTTTGGACACAACTTGGTGGTTAGGAGAGGTTTTGGACATCAGTGTGTGTTAATGTGGTGTTGGAAACCATTGGGTAATCAGGCGAGGTGGGGCACACCTGCATTTTGTTATTGTGGTGTTGGACATCATTGGATAGTTAGGGGAGGTATTGGACAGCTGGGTGTTGTGGTGTTGGACACCATTTGTCAGGATTCCGCAGTCGAGGGAGTGTGCCCGATTAATGGGTTTAGCGTTCCCACAGTGGATGTGTGAGTCTGTATAATGCCTTGGAGGTGTGTGCTTGGCATCCCCACTGTTGGTGTATATATTCAGGTGCAGGGTCAGGAGAGAGCAGGGTTTCCGTTCAATGTGAGGTGCTTGCTGTCTTAGTGGTGGCGACAGGACAGTTAGTAAGTGTGTTTTGAAAGATTTGTGATGGTATCATTTTTCTCAAGTGGAGTGTTGTCACCTCTCATCTTATCATGCGTAATTTGAGGGGTGTCAGTGTTTGTCATTGATTTGTCCTGCTGTCATGTGGGTGTGTGGTTGTATGGCATGCGAGGAAGGCCTGGGGGTGTGATCTCTCGGAGGTGTGATGTTCAGGGTCTGAAGTGCGTCTCCCAGCTGTGGAGTGGCTTGGGAATACCTTGGTGTGAGTGTTGGCAATCATCAGGCACTGTGGCATTAAGATCGGGACCTGGGGTCCATGCAGAGGTGGTGGATTTGGATTTGTCAAGTTGCTGAAATATGTGTATGTTTCCGGTGCTACCTCTTTATGTGTAAGTTTCTTGGATAGTGTTCAGATTCTGATATCTTATAAGGAGGGCGAGATGTGTTATAAAGTACTTTCTTCCTGCCTTGTCTGCTTAGTTTAGATGTGATGTCATGAGAGTTCTGAGAGTGGAATATGGTGTGAGTGCTGAATGTTCCTTGGATGACAGTTGGAGAGAGGCTGTCTGTGACAGAGGGTGTGTCGGTGGATGTTCACGAATGTACCTGAGGCTTGTGTCTTGTGTAACCTGTGAGGCTTGTCTATCCTGTACTGCAACACTAAATAAGCTGTCCCCTTTTACCTGTGACTGCTGGGCATCTTTGGGAAAGGCCACAATGCAACAGAAGGCATGACAAAAATAACATTCAGCTCCTGCTTTACAAGATCCAGAAAGACGAAAGAGACCAAAGGCCAAGGCTGTGGTCACGGTTGGCAGAGAGAAGGCATTCAACAACTGATGCTGAGACCTTTTGTTCTTGACCATTGAGAAGAAGGGCAATGGGTGGGCTTTTTGGAGAGGATTCAGTTGCAAAACACAGAATACAAAGAATGTGTAGCAGTCAGTGGCTTTCTGTCAAATGTGGTCCTCTTCGAGAAGGGAAAAAAGCAGGGTGGTCCATTCTCACCCTTGCTCTTCAGCATCGTGATTGAACACCTTAGAGTTTCTCAAAGAGGAGTAAAAGACTATAAGGGTCTGGCATTCAGTGATATAGGTCCAAACACTCACGTTTGCAAAATATTTGTTACAAGTGGTATGCCATCCAAACTCAACAATCTTTGAGATATTATAAGAATATGCTGTAGCCTAAGGACACAAGGCAAACTAGGATATAACCAGAGAAGATTCCTATCTGAGAGGGGGCAAAGAAGGTAGATGTTGTGAGGTTGCCACTATAATAGTTGGATACAGAAATATAGTCCTGGGGATCAAATTAACCAGGCATGCTCTAGGAAAATGTTATGGTAAATCTTGCCCCGATCCCTGACAATGTCATAGTGCACTATGCTATATAGTGTACGCTACAACTGGGAATCTGGGAGAGAATTAACACCATGAACACGATTGTTTTTGTGAGGCTGCTCTAACATATCTCTAACAAGACTTTGCAGATAAAGCAGGAATGATTTATCAAAATAGGCTTCACTGATTTCCTGTGGGGAAAGAAACAAAAATGTCAGAATCAAAGGCTTCCAGCTAACAAAGGGGGCGGGGGAATCATGGGCTGCCAAAGCTCTGATGTTACCAGAGACGCCTCATGGTGCAGCAGGGATCAAAGGTGGGGACAAAAAATAAAGACAAAGCACAGGGACATCATGTGGGGTCACCAGGGGTCGCAACTGCGACTCCTGAGGTTTCTCTTGCTACCCTGTAGTCTCTCTTGCTACCCCTAAAAGAAAATTAAATGTATTATTATTTTTTTTAAATGGAAGCTCCTGGGCTGTGGCCAGCGCCATGTTGTTTCTGGAGCAGCTGGCTTTCTTATTTAGGCCTCTTAAAAAAACAGGAGGTTCCACAAGTGTAACACTTTGAGCAGTGACCCTTAATAAGAAAAAATATGAATAACAAATAGCCTTTGTAAAATTCTATCCAACAATTGCTAGACTCATTAAAGGTTTATTTTAGGCACACTTCAGGGGGTGAGTCACTGATTTACATAAGTAAATGCTACCCCTGGCATTTTGGTGAAATGACGTCCCTGGCAAAGCACTGCTATGGGACTCTGTGAAAGGAGAGGAAGAGAGGTTTGCAGGGGGCTCCCAAATTAATTAATAATCAAGACATACAGAGCTCCTCCACAAAAGCAGGACTACTCAGTTTGGCAGTAATGAAGCAAATGATAAAGTCCTCATTCCAAAACACATTTTACAAACTAATCAAAGCACTGATATGCTGGAATACCCACATAACAAAGAATGAAAACATACTGCAGTGGCCGAAATTAACTTTGAGGAATATTATAAGATCAATGACTTGGCCCGTTGTCATGTTCAAAGGAAAATTCAAGTTGGAAATTAGCAATATCTAGAACTAGTTATGGCTGAAAGGCCTACTGATGCAATTCCTAGATGTTCAACAGACACACGAATGTGGCAAAAGACCAGAATAATTACTCTTCACAGGTACCACAGGTAGTGCCTAAATTTAGAAAATACGAAAGATGATACAGGCAGTAGATTAAAACCGCTTTGAAAATAATAGAAACAATTGGGACCTAGATCTTTGGAGCCCCCTCAGTGAAATGCAGTGGAAGAAATCCCTTGCAGACATAACCAATGCTAACGTAAATCTGCTAAACAGGTTGCAGCAATAGAAACGATGGGCCTCATTACAAGTCCAGCGGTAAACATGCTGGGTGCCGCCGAAATTGCAATATTTTCCAGAGCCTGGGTTGCCAGAAAAACTGGGGGATTACAACCCTGACATTCCGGAAAAGTCAGCAGCCAGTAAATGTTAATCCCCATTCCCATCTGAGTCCCAAAGGACTCAATGGGAATGGGGACAACAGAAGCACCTGCACTGTTAATAACGGTACCAGTGCTTCTGTGAAACTCTGCCAGCTCTGACCCTGGAACGACACCCGCCCGCAGACTCGTAGTTTGCCGGTCTGGAAACAACAGCATATAAATAGGGACATTGCCAACATTGAGTCATGACATTGGGTACATGGCAATAAGGGTGCCATGTTACCCATCACTACCCGTGGTCCAATCCTGCCTGCAGACATGTCTTTCATGGACCAGCTGCAAGAGCTAACGCTGCAGCAAAGCACTGTTTAGGGTGCATTAGTAGTGACACAAGACACCTTCACTAACTACGATACCCTGTAACATGAGTGTAGCGAGTTACAACAGATAGAGGTATCATTTTATACCTCAAGTATAAGAAATTTAGACAAACATTTATGTAAAAAGAATAAAGAGGAAAGACATCGGTTTTGATTGGTATAAACAGCTGTGATTCTGACAACTCGCTGCTGCAGATCGTAGCATTACAGTCCTCTTTCTATGGCCAGCACTGACTGTCAGCGGACAGTTTTCTGCAGTTTAAATTCATCCTTGAAGTAGGGGCGTGAGGGACTAGAAATCGGCATCCATGGTTTAAAATAGAGAGACAGCAATTTCTTTGTGCATTAAGGTAAGTGCATCCCCCAGCACCTTTAAGAATGTGTGCAGTAGCAGTCGTGAGGGAACGGAAAGAACGATCCGCAGTACCGGCAAAAGTCACACCGAGCTGTAGTCTCAGCGTGTTTGGAGGAACGCATAAACTTTAACATAAAATGTTATTCTACCGGCTTGGCCAGAGCAAGATATAAAAGATGTGCGCAATGGCATACAAAGTATACTGATTGAAACCGCCCTAATCATTGGGACATTAGACAACTATGGGAAAAGGAGCCATGTTTTACAGTATGGATACCTGAACTGCCAATAACACACACTTTCATGTGTATATTGTGACACTGCGCTGACAGCAAAATGTCAATTTATAGGGCGTATTAGTTTTAAATATAAAACGGATACCTAATTTGACTCTTGAACGTATCGGGAGACTAAGAAACTCTTTCCCCCCCACAGGACTGCACTGTGAAGGAGGAGCCTAGTCACCTTTCTCCCTCCAGGGTTACCGGCCCCCCCGATAACCAAGATTGCGGCATAATTAAATTATGGCCCACAGAGATTGAGAGGTATTGGGCCAAACTTATGTGCTACCATGACAATGGTAGACATTATTAGACAAATGATTCAATATTGGAGGCATCCACTATGCCTTTACATACATCTAAATGTATCACTGCTATGTGATTTATTCCACAGTAAGAAATATCGGCCTGACTGAGCAGCTTCCCAATAAGAAATCTATCCCTGGTTTTGTCTACTGAACAAGGTTAGTGGAATAGGCCAATCAGCTAATAGTGGCTAAATAAATTAGAAAAAGAACTACCAACTCTAAAATCGGTTTTGTTTTAATGTTCCTTTTTAGATTGTCTTAATAATGAGGGGTTAGAAGATTAAGGATCAGTTTAAGAAGCAATCACTCTTTGTCCTGACAAAGGCCTTTTGTAATCATCAGGGAAACTCGCCAGGGATGGGGTTTAGCTTGGAATAATAGGCTGAAACGCTGTGTGTTGACACAACACTTTCAAACATCTAGTTAAAATCAAAGTCTTGGGGGTAACGGACACTCAGTACCCCTCAGAGACAAGGAAAATCAGGGAAGAGATAGGGTCACAGGATAGAACAGGGCCAGGTCCCTTAACATTTGCAGGAATACAAAGAAATGTGATGTACACTATCCATGAGAAAAAAGATGTTGGCAGAAATAATACTGTGAATGTGCCCTGCTCTCCAAGCATTTTGTTTGCTCTGTTGAAAGACGTTCAGAAATTAAGTGAACTCCTAGAATATTTGTCCTTGGAAGAATCAATGATTCTATGGCATAAGAAAGATGCCTCTGTTTGTATACCAACCCGTGTAGAATGAGAGCAATTGTTGTATGTGATTATGAAAATCATGATGTGTTATATGTTTTTTTTTAAACGATACGCTCTGAACAAAGGAAACATTTTGTGTAATGAAAAGAATGATGGTTTCCTTGAGAAAACATGAATGTTTGAGTCTGGTCTATGCCCGTTGATAAGTGTGTCAACAGTTTGTAGCTGAATTGTGTCTAAAAAACTGGTAAAATACAGGAGACAGAGGTAGTCTGTGATTCATATGTATAACGGTGTTACTTGTCCAGTCCACCTCCCAAACTTTAGTATTGGTTTTATCTGGGAGAAAAAAATAATTCCTCTCCCGTAGAATTAATACCTACCAAAAAGGAATCACATTTAGCTTTCCATTGTTGCAGTACCTTACAAGAGGCAGAGGGCAACTGCTCCCAAACACTGTCAAATAAACTACTGGGAGGGGAAGAAATAAGTTTTCCATATAAATGCAAAAACCTCCTGCTTACCAGCGCCTGGAGAGAAACAAGATTCAACTTGTGACGAATAGCTGCTACTGGAACACATGTGGTAAAACAAGAGTTGTCCTCCATAAAATGGTCTCCAAGTCAGACCAGTTCAATCTTTCTTCCATTGTCTCTGTAACATGCAATAATTCTGGGACAATTTTTGATTATAGAAATGTAGCACCAGGATCAATGAGAATCAACCAAACTTTTTATCGAACTGACGTAATTGTACAGCAGTATTATAAGCATCTTGTTTCATATTGTTGGAGTAAACCGTAGTCCCCAAGTATCTAAAATTCTATACAACCTCCAATTTGTTATTATTTATAAACCACTTGCTGCTATTTCTATTTAAGCTTTTCCTTGATGAGTTATGAATCAGAACTTTAGATTAAGAGGCATTCGACCTCAAATCCAATCAGTCAACTATACATTTAAAGCAGACAGCGATCTCTGCAAACCTATAGGGGTAAGGCCACATAGAACAATATTGCCAGCATACACCAAATGCTGCAGGCGTAATGTCCCTAATTTTGATGGATTCGCCAAAATGTTCTGAAAAGCCCTATCCAAATCTCTGATATAAATATCAGAAAGAAAAGGGGTTAGAACGCATCCGTTGAGCAAACCACATATAATTCTGTCCTTCTCTCTGGTATCAGTATGGAGAGCTTCTAAAATAGAGCAGGAGCACATCCCGAAACATGCATTTTTCCCCATAATCTAGATCAAATAACGCAGTCACATGCCTGCAAAATATCAAGGAATGCCAATTATATAGATTTTGTATTCCACTTGGCTTGATTGGCCAATAATTGTAGGGATGCCGCTACTCCTTTCTTGAAGCCTGATTGATAGATATCTAAACAGCCCGCCATAGTGGCCCAGCTCTGAATTTTTTTTTAAAGTAAGCTTGCAAAAATCTTGTTGGACGAGTCAAACAGTGATATTGGTTGATAGTTGGTGGGTTGAAACCTATCCCCATGCTTGTAGATTAATATGATCACTGCACCTTTCCAAGAAAACAGAAGAATCAGTGTAACTAAAATATTTCTGATTAAAGCCAGTAACACTTTAGCTCACAGAGATGGGTTAGATTTCAGTGTGTCGTTAGATACACCCTCAGGTCCAGATGCGTGAGATGCCTTACTTTTCAATATCAGACTACAAATAAATTCTTCATCCAGGACTATACATTCAGACCAAGATGCATTTTGGCTAGAAATTGTATTCTCAGCTATACCACATGAGTACATGCTAGCAAAATGTTCTTCCCATGAATTAGCTGGGATCGGTTGTGCCCGGAGCGAATATTGAGATGCTGGGTATTTTATAAGCTCCCAGAAGGAACTGGCATCTTCACGTTCCAGGCATTGTAACATCTTCTGAGCATCTCTAAACGCTATCATAGACCTGTGGGTTCTCTGCCAATTTGCATACACTTGTTTCAATTTAGTAATCGCAGCATACGAAGATAAGCCTAACTTTCATGACTTCTTGATATTACTTCTGAGTTCAGTTTTTTTTCGATGTACTACAGCGTCGATAACAAGGGTATGAGTGCTGATACTAGATTTTAAAAGTTTTGCTCCAGTTGTTAGACCTCTCAAAATCGACTGTAACGTAGCAAAATATTATTGTGGGTTAATGAAGTCAGAATTTCCCATATCATAACACGTCTGTACTGTTGAATGAAACTATTTTGCAGCTGAGGGCTGCCAAATTACAGCACGATATCTAAGTCTAACCTCAACCTTCAGCAATACCATCTCACAATGGACCGAATTGTTAAACAGAGCTATGGCCAGGGCTTGCAGTTTATGATTGCCCTCCAAATATTCAAGCATTTCTAACCTGGTAATCAAATAGCGTAATCAAATCTCTTGAGATGAAAATATAACCCAAGGTAGATGTGGATGTTGAACTGTGCCAGGTATAATATGGAGAGAGATCACCAAATGTGTTACAGTTCAATAGCACCAGATCCCATGACTCCAGTTCACTTTATTTGATAGCCCCACTCTCTGGCAATATCTGAGGCTTGACGACCGTCCCTCGAACTGTAGTGCAATGGGTGCAAACATTTGCTGCTAAAAATGCCTAGGATAACAATCGTTGCATCATCGTCAGGAATTTGATACATTACAAGTTCAGAAATGATGTGTAAAAAAGAGTCTAAATCAGCAGCATTAGGATTATAATACACATTAAACAATAAGCAAATTTGAAAGTTATTAAACATCTCATCCCACTGTTGTAGCTTTACTGTTAGTACATCCTTTCTGTTAATGTTTAGTTTTTCCGTTATAATACCCATGTCCGATTTAATCGCATATAGAAGACCAAGGTCTGCCCCTTTCACCACGACAAGCTGCTTCATTACAAATAATGAAACCATCAATTATAGGGCGATCCAATATCCAGAGGTCATTAAAACATATAAAATAATAATTTGCAAACAATTCATATTGATGCAATAGGTGAGAATACCCACTTGTATTCTATGAGGCTATCGGTAACAAATGGCCTTATTTGGTCTTTTGGACTAGGGATGCGCCACCATGTAGAGCATTAAAAATAGGTGCCCAGTCATAAACCTCCCTTCTGCTGTTACCCTTAACCAGAGGGTTTGCCACGGTCTGATCACAATCGCCCCTGATTATATATTTATTAATAGATGGTCATGTGGATTGAAGTCCTTCCCACCCCCCAACCACGTCCTGGGGTATTTAGTTTGCACTGGTTTCTCCTGAAAGACCAGGGATTCAAAAATGTTACAGCCCAAAGACAAGTCAGGGGTTTCAGACAGAATTGCATTCCTGAGGATCCTTGATTGGAAGCATAATTTCACAACATCCACACAATTCCATATAACAAATTCCACTTGGGCAATGTCCTTCAATGTTATAAGTCTAAGAGTTGGAATTTCAAATAGAAGTGACATAACATGCTACCTATTAAATGCACCAACTTCATTATCTTCAAAAAGCCACTGTAAGTATAAAACATTTGTATTTGTAATTGCAGACAGAATCAAGCCAGAGTCCATAGACTTGATATATTGGGGTGAAATGTGCTGCGCTAAAGGAAAGAGGACCCTGTGCACTACATCTACCTTTAGTTTGTCCTTGATTGGACACGTTCTGAACACATATATAGATGATTTATTAACCAACATTTTCCTCCTTTCTTCTAGCTCAAAAACATAGGAAATAATTGTGGTGAATCTTTGGGCATTTCCAAACAGCCAGAATAAATATTGGGGCTGTGGGAACTAAAACAGTCTTCCTCTTTAATTCCGGAATCAATTGAAAGGACCTTATTATCAATTCATGCTGTGGTTTCTGTTATGCCTCTAGACGCCTCGTCTCGCTGCACATTCTCGTCTACTTGAGGAGTCTCCATAATAGAAGGAGTCGTCATTATGCTCACATTTAACAGAGCCTCGTCTACTTGAGTTGGTATTAACAAATGCGTAATAGCACTCTAACCTCGTGCTGGGGGAACATGTTTCTTTTTGCATTTGGTTTTCGACGGCTTTGAGGATGACACTTCAAGGCTGTCAGAAGTACAAGGTTGTGAGATTATATCAGGTGATGAAAGAGGGCTATGACCCATGTCACACTGACTTAATCGCTTTTTCAGTTTGCATAAAATCTTACAGCTGCTTTTGATCCTTAACCACACCTGATGTTTGCAGAATACCAGCTCTACTACACCTAACACTTGTACATCATTCATTGAAACAATTGGAGGACGTGCTGCTTGTTGCATGGAACGTTTTACCAGAGCCTCCTCCATATACGGCTCTGAAGAACTAGGACCATGCACCAACCTGGATTAATCCATTTCGCCAACTGGCACAATTGAAGTGGTATACAAGGCAGTGGGATGAATTATCAAAGCAGATCTAAGACCTTCATCAAATACACTGAAACTCTGACCACAATGAGTACTCCCCAGCTTGCCGGAAACTGCATTAAAACCCTCTAAATAGGACATTTTGGCACATAGAGCTTTGAAAGTAGATCGAACATCCCGGATCGGAAAATGTAGGGAATCGTATCCTCTATCCATTGTACTTAGGATATGTGAGAGAACTGGAAAGGAAAAAGAATCCATCACCCGTACTGTTGTATTCATATTGGAAAAACTATTTTGATGGTTCCCCACACCATCTTCAGGGTGGGCAGAGTAGGCTGCAGAAATACAATAGGTGAGCATGCCAGATCCACTGTCTTGCACTGTGGAAGACTACACATCGCGCCTTGGCTAGAAACACTTCATCCAATGATAACAGGGGAGGATTCTCTTTAATGTGAAACCATAACTCTGTGAAGTATCACTTCCACTCTTTCGTCTAGCATAGGTGACATAACCAGTCTCAAGTTCAAAGAAAGTCTCAACCTTTTTGCTAATTCATGCGAAATCACCAGGGCCATTATGGAGACATCCGATATTAGATCTACATTGGGACAGTCGTCAAAATCGTCCAGATCAATGTGCTCCAATGGGCACAAGTCCAAGTTCATATGGCCCCTTTGCGCTCTGCCATTGAGCTGGCCCAGCATACCCTGCTGCTCATCCTTGTTACCGGTAGAGACTGTAGAAGTTCTAGGTTTCTCATCCCTCAAACTGCCCAAAAAGTCCTCAGACCCATGAGCAAAATTTGTTTTGTCAAAACCAGCCTCATCCAAACTAGGTAACACTTCAATTACATGGGAGTTTGGGGTGACCAATGCAAATACACTTCCTGTAGATACTGGGTGACTTGTAGACATGGTAATACCCTCTTCCCTGTCGGATTTGCTTCTCAAAGCATAGACCATGACATTAATAGTAATCAATATTCAAACTAAGTTTTATTTGGGGCGCCGACCGCTCGTGGGCAACACACTCTCTCAGTCAATCAGTAACCAGCAGTGGTAGAATCTTCAAACTTGCTGACCGCTAGGACGAATAACCAAGTAGAAAATACAAAATCCACTTAACTACTTGGCTGCTAGACTGGTATTGCCTCACTTAGCTCATGCTTGCCAAAACCGGCCAACTGTAATCTTGTGCAATCACACAGTTACATGCTAAGATTTATATAATCGGAGAAGTGAGCAGAAAGCCCACATTTTCAGTTTTCTGAAGCAGATCTAAACACTGCCCCCCTGACCGAAAGTATCTCCCATGAGGTGGGGCAACTGCCTTGGCAGCAGCCGCTGCTGATCAACCTAGGCTCTTCAAATGGGCAAGAAATCTGTAATCTTATTACCCAATGCTCTGGGCAGTCTCGCTTTAAGCAGGAACATTCTTGCTGGCTCACCAACTTCCCTACGACCACAAACTCGATCTTGCCAGTCTGCAACAGGGACTGCAGGTCTGTAGAACCACAATCAAACATTCGGGGGTCTTGCGGGGTCTGCAAGCTCCACTCTGATACTCCGGCAATCCACTCTCCCCTCTGTACTCGGAGCATGCCACACCACTTCCGTGCTAGAGGAAAGCATCTCAATATGCAGCTAGCGTGTCAAACCGGACCTCCAACTCCACCAGCAGAGAACCAAAACGGAGGCCACTTCCTACATTAGCACAAAATGCCAATGGTAAATTGGGGTAAGTTACATATGGGGGTATGGGTATAAAGGGTAGGTGGCAGGGGTCTCCCCCACATTTTGCAGGAAGAAATGTGGACAAATCTGCAAAAACATATTCTGCGAAAGTGTAGGTCGGCAACAAACATTTTGCAATCATTCATAGTGCCATGGGCAGTCAATGGGTGGGTAAATAAACAACACCTACAAACGTTGTGCCCCTCCTCAGATGCCATGCCCCCCTAGCCGTACTCTAATTAAATAGTTTCAGTTTATAGGTGGCGCTTTAATTTCACGTAATAGACCAAACTAAAAAAGGAACTCTGCAGGGGTAATCGCTACTTTAATCAGACGAGTCAGCTTCTGGATTTCTCCTCAAGGAAAACAAAAAACAAACTCTATCGAAGTACATAAAAAATCAACGCTTTCACTAAATCGTAGAAAGTGTCACCAGTCCCCTGTTGGTCTTTACGAATTCCAATTGCACGGGCCATCGTTTTGGGAGCGTAAATGGGTGTACTTTTCAGCATCCCATCAACATGTAACTCCCAATCATGCATTTTTTCGCACAATGCTATTCAACCCATGCTTGCCTCTTCCTTTTCAACCTTAGGGCTAGATGTTTTTGGCGTGTCTGTTGTGTTCCTTGGATAAGAGTTGGGAGTACAGCAGCATCTCTCTATGATCTGTGCTGACCTGCCGATAAGACCGACTCTCATCTGCAGTTTTGACATTTCAACATGCGAAAATGTGTTTCACTATATTTCTGGCACAACAGGTTTTAAATCTAATGGCCCTGGGTCTAGCATGTAGAGGGCGAGATGTACCAGCGCTTTGGGGCACCCCAATGTGTGCTTCCACAGAGAGACTCGTTAGATTCCGTCAATTAATTGGCACGGTTAACCTGCTTTGGTTGGCCGTCTAGTACATTGGAATATGCACAGCTTGTGGCTTGCTCGAGTACATTGTCAGCTGCTGCTACTTTCTCTCGGCCTATAATTTGCAGTACACTCTGTACGGCTTCAAGGATGGAGGCCAGCACTTGCCAGAAATTAATCTTTATTTTTTCCTCCGCTCTCATCTTCAGAGAACTGCTCACGTCCAGGAACATCGCTTAAATTACTCTTGACTGCCGAACATTTGCTCTGCGGATTGATTAGCATTGCTCAATTTGCGGGAGAGAAACAGGGTGCGCGCATTGTGCAAAACTGCAATCTCAGTAATGCTTCAATTCCACGCAATGTCTGAACTCATTACCAGGCGCTGCTCAGATGGGGGCGCATAGCCTGTGATTATTTCCGCCGCCTGCATATAGCAGAGTAAACAGCAACTGCATTTCAATTTAATGACCGGTGTGAGGGCTATGTTTTTCGAATTCAAAACAACTCGCCTGCTGAAAGCTCGTTCCTTTCTTCCACCATTTGTAGAAAAATGCAAGCGCAGGGGTTGATGGGAAAATACAGCCTGCGCTGCACATATGGCGTCCTGTGTGTTGAGTTTTGAGCAGTGACTTCCGCCAGTGGGTCATGCTTCATTGCGATGCCATGCAAGTTCTGTTGATTTATGAAAAGGGGGGATTTGGGCAACAAGATTCAAAGCGGTGTTAAAACAAATGTGCAACCTCCTCATACTCCCCGCTTTTACACTTTGTAATGCATTGAAGATGCAATGGGCATGAGCTGGGCTGTAATGTTCTGTAGCCCCACCCAGGGCTCGTGCAGTATCACGTGTTTGGTGACACATGGTGCTCCATGTCATTACTGAGGAGCATGGCTTCCTGTGCGCTATTTACCAACTGAACTGCCAGGCTCCTGTGTCTCTGTCATGTAAACATTCAGTCAGGGTCAGGCCTTATCTGGTGCCCCAAAATGATCCCCCGACATGGGGTGAGTGGAGCAGCTTTTTTCCGCTGCCACCTCTGTTGTTGGGGCAGAAGACGCGGCATGGACGTCACTGCGGTGAGGCAGCCGAACATCCTGCCTTGGAGAAGCTCTGGCATCTGCCGACGCCACACTTGTGAAAGCGGCGCAATGCCGCACTGACATGTGCAGCACCCGGCCCACCACCACAGAGATAGAACAAAGGAGAGGCGCACCCTCTGCCATCGTCGTGCAGATGAAGCAGCAAATACCCTAATTAAATAAGCTGCCACACCAAGGGAACCTCCAGCCTGGGGCGAGCACAAGCGAGCACAAGGCGGCACGACCACCACATCCCTAAAGCATAGCCCTCAACCATTTGTACTGCAAAGGCGGGTGAAATCACCCGATTTTGTTTTTGGCGGGTGAGACGCCCATTGGAGTGAATGGGCGTGCAGGAGGCTTGGCGGGTGAGTCAGCCCTTTACAAGGCGGGTGACACCCGCCAAAAGCGTGCGAGTTGAGAGCTATGCCTAAAGAAAGAGCTTGCGGCATGGCCCCCGGGGAATTGGAAGTGGCGCATTAGCCACATTGCTTGGGAGAGAACAGAAACGGCCCAAACTCCCGCTGGGCAGAGAAGAGTGGTTTACATCACCGCAGACAGGCAACCTTGCCCTGGCTGCGGCCCTCCTTCCAGAGGGTGCCTGTGTGGCCGGCCAGATGGAGTACTGCTGTGCAGTTAATGTGGCATGTGGCCAAATTAAAAAAGCTCCTTCCCCAGGAGAGAGGTCTTTCATCATCTGCGTAGGATACCGCAGGGTTTGGCCTCACTGAACTGCAGCCGATATGGCACCCGGTGTCCCCGGCAGCAGCTTTCCCGGTTTGCCACCAGTCCATAAAACCTCAACAGCATTAAAATAGAAAAGAACAGTTACCAACGTGGGCAGCGCATGTGCCTAATGAATAAAATGGGTCCAGTAATAAGTTGGGGTACTGCATGTTCAGCATGCTTAAAGAGGGCCCAGAAAAATCCGTGTTTCCGTCTATTCCACGTATATAGCACGCCAGGTGAGCTCCAGGTGAGCTCCACCTCTGTTGGACTAATAAAGTGCTTGTGTGCGTGTAATGCCCAGTGCCCCACTGAGTATTAAATGTATGTGACTGTTTTAATGCCCAGAGGCCACCGTCTGATCCAGATGAGTTTATAAATATATGTGATCAAAGAAACAAAATGTAATGTAAGTATTTGGTGCTCTGTTTAATGTTGCATCATGTCATTTGTTTTCATTTAGACTCTTGGAATAGGATGCAATGTTATGTGGCTCCACCCAGGGCTCGTGCAGTATCACGTGTTTGGTGACATGTGATGCACCATGTTATTTCTGGAATAAAAGGGTGCACGTACGGCTCCCCGTGCGCTAGTTACCAAATGAACTCCTAGGCTCCTCATGCAGGGGGGAGGGGGGGTCCCGCCTTATCTGATGCCCCACAGCAATGGCCCAATGTTAGACAATGCTGATTCGCAAAGGGAAGCGTTGGCATTGTACTTCCCCACACTCTCCCCACACACAAAGCTTTTTCTTGAATGCCACGTGACTGGCACACTTGTAAGTGAACAGCCCACACAGGCTAATTATGACCCCCCATGTGGCATGCGACCTCATCGTGCAGTGGCACTCATGCATTTAATGAACCTTCCTGCAATACATTGTTGTGACTCCTTTCTTAAAGACCCCAGCCAGCATGGCAATCCAAAGGGCATGCTCTATAAATCCTATCCTCAGTATTTTCAATAGGAACAGGAGTCTGCTGTCCTAAGCACGCTGCAACCCTCGTACTACCTGGGCGTGGTCGCACCCAAAATTTAAAAGGCCTGAGAGAAATGCCCGACTGTGCGTCATGGGGCGAGCTTCACAATGATGCCTTTCCACAGCCCACACTTGATTTTTGCGACTAAAGGACTCTCACTTTTGAACTGTGCCCATATCTATTGCAGTGATGTATCCTGCTATGCCTAGGTTTGCTAGACATCCTTATTTTGCCGGGTCTGTTTCGGGAATTTGGCCCCCTGTGCCCCTGTCTCAAGAGTCGTTTTTATTGGAAAGCCTGAACCGGTTTTGGGGAGAAGGTAGGGTGACCTTGCAGAATCCCACCTGTGAATTGAGTGAGAGTATGAATCTGTGCTCTGATTCTGAGGTCGAGCACAATGCTTGTTACCAGCAACCAGGGCCGGCCCAGGGCCTAGGCAGTCTGTCCTGTTGCCCAGGATCCCGCTCTCATGGGGAGCCTCCAGCGGTCATTACTATAGAGTGTATTGTGGAGGCTCTTTTCTGACCGTCCGGTAGCCGTGCGGTAGCCATGCTGGCACCTTCCAATTCCTGTGAGGCTTTGGAGACACATTCCCAACCCCACCTCAACATCAGCTCAGCCAAGTAGGTCTGACTGCAGCATGCAAATAGTTTGGTATTTAACACGTTCTTTGCTGTGAGAGAGTATATAAATAAGAAGCTATATGAAAGTGATGCAATATTTGATTAACCATTGTTTTCGGTTTGGGTCTATTTAACCTAAAACATTGGACCGAATCACAGTTGTTTATTTGACCTTGTTTTTGGTCTAGAATGCGGGTGGAAGAGCCCCAGCAACCCCCCCCCCCAATACTTCCCATCAACCTAATCTAAACCCTTACCCACCCCATATATATATTTAATTAAATGTGACTGAAAAATGGTCAAAATAATTATATCAAATGTTTTAGGTCAAATGTTTATATCAATTATGCTAATACCTTTTTTCAACAGGTTTTACCGTTCGGATGATGAGAACTGCAATAGGAGCATTTTTATTCTGTACGGTGTTTTTTAATTGATTTAAAGAACATATCTTAACCTTACAGTTGCTTTCACAGAGCCAGCATCACTCATCTAATACCTCCTATTACACAACTGCAACCCCAAAATTCTGGGATAAGAAACATTGGGCCTCATTACGAGGTTGGAGGTAGCCATGCCGTTTTTAGCGGCATGGCTACCCACAAACTCGGGTCCCGCAAAAGGGGACTTACCGGGCCATTCCGACCTTGGAGGGCCCGGTAATTCCCTTTCGCAGGACCCGGACCCGGTACGTCCCCATTCCCATTTGAGCCCCCGTAGGGCTCAATGGGAATCGGGAGGATGCTAACAATGGACCTGTTAATGACAGGCCTGTTGTTAGCATCTGCACTGCTAGCAGGTCCCGCTCTGCACGTCTGGTCTGGCCAGGCCTCCAGAGCAGGACCCGCTGCAGAACCCATAATGCAGTGGCCCAGAATGAACAGTGCCGGTCCCTTACCGGCACCGTTCATTCCGCGGCCGCCAGCCTCGTAATGAGGCTGATCACATATAAATTAGAACATGAAAACCAAAGGTGGTCCCCTACTGTTGTGATGGAGAAGTCACCAACAATATCATACAATTATAGGTAGCTTGTCTACAGAAGAAAAATAAACTGCTTGCTATGATCTTGCTAGTTTGCAATGCACACACACATCCATTCACACAAATCAC
The DNA here is from genome assembly GCF_040938575.1 of Ambystoma mexicanum. Lineage (NCBI taxonomy): Eukaryota > Metazoa > Chordata > Amphibia > Caudata > Ambystomatidae > Ambystoma > Ambystoma mexicanum. The sequence continues at coordinate 307,868,687 of NC_090941.1, forward strand.
ATTGATACACCTATATATAGACAGCAATAAAAAATACACTTTTTTGTTGATACGTATAGGCTGCCATGTCTTTTAAGTCCTCTTTTTTTTAGCAATTGACAATGCATTTTACTTCATTGCCTCCAACATCCATGACAGGTGTTGGAATAATAGAGAAATTGCAAAATATGCAACTGAGTTTCTCTAACTGAATTGACAAGTATTGGTATTAGCTCATCATTTACAGGATTATCAAATACAGGTACATGTTTATGTTGGTACATGATGCACCTGTAATCTTTAGGCTTGGGTTGGATAACACAAGATATCTGTTCAATTAGGAGGAATATAAACATGAAAATGCAATTTTCTGAAGGGATATGAACTGACCACCCAATCCCACCTGGCATTTCTAGTCCACTTAGATATTCTTTTTCTGCATTAAGCTACCATATACAGCAGTGGTTATTTCCATTGCATCATTCTCTAGGGAATGGAAGTGGACAAGCTAATCGATCTCCCACTCCACTAGAATGGTGGGCCTCTGAGTTTCTCTTTTTAAATAATTATGGCTTCCACAGGTCAAAACGTTGAGAAACACACTGCAGAATTGTGGATGTGTTCTATACAAACTCACAGATTCGGTCTGAAATACAACTGTTAACAGATAGGTTATGGTTTACTTGGCTACTGTCAGAAGACAAGGACATTCTGCACTGAAAATGCTAAAGCATTCTGTTTTAAATCAGTTTCCCAGTGGCTTCCCTTTTGTCCCCATCCCATTTAGTGACCTAACGCTAAACAGATTCCTACGGGCATATATCAAATTGTGCTGAGGTTTTTATATTCAGTACTCACTTCTGGGTTTGACTTTTAAGGTACAGAACCAGCATGTCATCTCCCATCTCCAGGCAGCTCACCCAATGAACAATGCATATTGGCCTCTGTTTACAAATTCTTCTCGGCACTGCTGATCTTTTTTGGGGAGTGTTCTGCTTGGGGAATCCTTTGGACAAAGGGCATCATAGGAAGTCCTTCCATCATCTCAAGGTATTATCCCACGTCAGCACGTATTCTCTTGGGAAAGGGTTTCAGAATCCCAGAGTGCTCCCTAATGTATGTGCATTTGGGCTTACACAGTGGCAACATCTTCCCATGCAGTGTAATTTGATGAAGCAGTTTTTCATTGGTTACATTTTTGCATTGGTACCCTTCAGATGTACACACGTCCACTGGTACACCCCCTTATTGGGATAGGTCTAAAGTATTTAGCCATATCACAATGGGAGGTTCTGTCCAGATTTAGACCCAAATTCATTTTCTCCCGTAAGTTTGGTTGCAGACCTATCCGACTATTGAAGCACACATTGTAGGAATCACACAAAAAGTGCACATCTGTAGACAAATAACATGCCTCCTTAGTATAAAAGTTATTATATTAAGTATTGCAATATATATTGCTATTGTTTTACCTCCTACTGTGGGGCATACTCCACTGAATCCAGAACGTTCTTTGCTTTCTGAAATGACCTAAGTGTTACAAAGTTATAAGTGAAAATATGATTTACATTATGTGCAATTTAAACAATTTCAACTGCTCGTTTTAAACAGACCTTTCTGTACCTGGAGGTCCCATTTCATCTAATTAGCAACTCGAACACGGCCAGCATATGGCTCTTGGGATGTAAGTCATCAATTAGACATTGACAGATGGTACTGCATTGCTGAGCTAAAAAAGGGCAAAATCTGTCCAGAGTCAAGTTATTTGAGGCATCGTCCTGTGGAAAGCAGACCTCAGTCATAAAGTTGGGGAGAGAACATATAGTCATCAACGTTTCATGACCGTCGGGCTGAGCTTTTTGGGATGTATTAAATGCATTTAACTATATTTTTTGAGTTCATTAGTATTCAGAAGATTCCATGTGTTGGTTCTGCTTTATTTAATAGATCATTCCTGATTTCTAACAAGCCCTACTAGGTCAGATTGCTAACATCTGTTCATGTGAACTATTATCAAAGACATGGGGCCTCATTATGAGTATGCCGGTCCGGTAACAAGGGTGCCAGTAAGCTACCGGCACCGTTGTTACTTGACCGGCATACTCCAGGTTTTGCGTGCGGGTGCCTTTCTGCCCACCATGTCTTACCAGCTCGCAGACTTTGACGGATGCACTGGCACTGTTGCACACAGTGCCGGCGCATCCATCCTGCCCATTCCCATTGAGTCCGATGGGACTCGAATGGGAATGATGAGTTACATTTTCCGGCGCCTGGCTACAGGGACCGCCGGGGCTGTAATGCCATTGCCAGGTGCCGGAAAAAAGCATAACTCCGGCTGCAGCCTGCTGTTTTTACCAGCACGGCTACCGCCGGAGTTATAATGCCCATGGTTACTCAAGGCTACATCTTAATAATGTGTATACACAAACAATAGAGCACAGGAGGATTGTAAAGCCATTTCCCTCTTGAAGCAATCTGTTATGTAATTTGCTTAACATGTACATTGCCATATCAGTTTTACTGAATTTACGATAGAATTCTACTTTCTTTGTGCATTTAATGTGCACAACTTGAATTCTAACATTTCCCATTAAAACACTTTCTATGAGATTAGACATTATGACATGACACAGAGGGCCTCATTACACAGATGGCAGTGAACCATGGCGCTATTAGCGCCATGGTTCATGCCGGTAAAATACCGGCACCGCCTTGGTGGAAAGGGGAATTACCGCCCTATTCCAAGGTTGGTGGGGCGGTAATTCCCCCTTCCACCATTGCCCTTCCCCATTCCCATTTTTGCCCCATAGGGCTCTATGGGAATGGCGAAGGCGCTAATTACGGTACCGCAAATTGCGGTACCGTAATTAGCTCCCTGGTCCCTTTGAGGGTTGGTTTTTAACACCTGCAAAAAGCAGGTGTTAAATTCCCCAACCCGCAAAGGGACCTCGTAGTAAGGCGGTAAGGATTTACCGGTACCGGTAAAATACCGGTAAACCCTTACCGCCATCCGTGTAATGAGGCCCAGAGTATTTAACAACAAAGGTTCTGAGACATAAGCAACATGGCTGTGCAAGTTAAATGTCCCTTGGTCTAACATCTGCCTCCTTGTAGCTTTGGGGAGGCTTTTACATGATAGCAATTGGTTTGGTGACAATTTAATATTAGAAGTTTGGCAATTCATACACCACACACGTTGCTTAATAAAATGGGCTTCATTTACATTAAATATGTTTGACAATTCTAAAAACCCACACAAAGTAACTGTTAGCTACTCCCATCTATGCTTTCTCTTTCAAGGCAATTGAAATATGCGACACAAAAAAAACGTTTTGAACTCCCTTAATTTCAACTATCCTTATTTGGCACAAAAAGTGCTTATTTTTGTTGAAAGTGACATGTTCCACCAACACATAAGAAGCATTCCTTTGTCAACTCGTGAAAAACAGCCAGTACCATTTTACTGTACATTTTCAAAACCCCCAGGATATATGTTTAGCCCGGCACTGGATTTGTAGATGTTCATTCAAGAAGGATGAAAATAATAATACACTCATACTCTTTTTTGCCTGTCATATTTCTATAAGGATTTATATATTTATCAGAGTGGTTTATTATGAGTTGTGTACTTTTGAAGTCATTTCTATAAAATAGAGTGCTGTTGACAGCTGCACATGGGGGTGAGGACGGCAAAGAAGGAGAGGGCAGGTGAGTCATGATGATTTGCCAGGGCTGTAGGAAGAGTGCTTGCTGGCCTGGAGACTGGAGAGGCTGTTTTCCATGGTTCCAGCCCTATTCTGATTTTATTAACATTTGAAGACCTGTGAAATTGCTTACTCTGACTACCTCAAAATCTCCTTGGAAAATAGGCTCTTTTTTATCATACAATGAGGCAGTCCTGCTGTAGCGGCACTTTACTCTGTCTACCCTATCCCTGCCCTGAGGACCTTGAAACCTGTGGTGACAGCAGGAAAGATAGATTAGACATGTAGTTTTTGTTTTAAGAATAATAGAAGCATTTGAGATTCAAAATATTCCTCATTTGTAACTTCTGAATTAAAAGCATATTGATAGTGGATAATACGGCCAAATACATACACCATCAAAAACAGAAAACCACTGTAAAAATATCAGGGCAAAACACAATCACATGTATCCACTGCTTTCCAAAGTCACATTGTTTGTCAAACCAAAGTTGTGAAAGATTCTGCGGAAAGCAATATTTCTACCTACTTCAGATGAGACGGTGTGTCCAAGTGCATGAGTTTGCATACTGGTCTCATTTAACAGTTTTGCCAGTTAACCAAGGAGTGTGCTCCTGAGCAAATCAATTTACCTCACTATGCCTCATCTGCCAAAATTAGAAGTCCCTAGAAGTGATTGAACTCATGCTGGCTGCTACTCCAAAAAAGCCTCACTTGTGATATTGACCCAGATACAACAAGAGTGAGCAATCAGGTATGGTATGCTACAGAGCTTGTTGCTTGGCTTACTCCTGGCAGCGTCTTTTAATGTAATATCCAACAATCCCCTAGAGTACCCAAGACTCATTCTGTGACTTCTTTTTCTGTGATGTCGCTACATGTGCAAATTAGGAGAGCTGGTAAATCTTTTGCCGTCCAGCACCCCGAATATCCTAGGGCAGAGTCCTGCCACCAACCTTTCGGTTAGCAGCCATTTGTATTAACTGATTGTGTATGTGTTTACATGCTTTACAGAAAGAGCCAAATGCTCTTGACTCATATCAGGGGAGTGAATGGAATCTCCCAGCACGTTACCCGCTACTGAAGTGTAATTCTGGTAGTCCTACATTTATGTTGGTGCCCTGTCCTGTTTTTTTATTTTGGAAATCTGGTCACCCTAGTTATACACCACTGCATGTTTCTATGAACCTGGGACTATGCTAGTCTGTTCTTACATTTCTGTGAAAGTATAGACATTAAGTCAAAAGCGAGAGCTAGCAATGTTTGTGTATTTAAAAAATACTGTAAATGTGTTACATTTCGCGCTCTTGCCTATGAAGGTAGTAGAACACCTAAATTAGCGGTGCACACTTTTGCTAACCATCATGAATGAATAATGATATTGTCCAATCAATGCCTAAAGAGACTGCATCATTAAGGCTATTTGGTGAAATCATGTACACAGAAATTGTTTCAAAAGGTGCCCAATTAACCAGAGAAATAACTGAGAAGCTACTATAAAATAGCTGTGAAAAACATATGTTGCTGATTCATGAGTCAGACTTTGCACTGGTGTTTACCTACTTTGCACAGGTCTTTACTTATTTGTGCGACACACAGCTCAAAGTGTGCAAATGGCCAGCGAAAAAAATAAATAGAGGCTGGAACATGCATATTTCCCATTCTTTGCACAAAATGAGGAATAACATGGGCGTGTTGAGGGACACGCTACGCAAGCACCGAACATGCCTTATCAAGCGCAAAGAAAACCCTATTCAAGGATTTTTGTGTGCAATTGCTTAGAGTCTAAAGGAGAATGCATGTCTCATGATCTTACTGCCACTTCATTCGTGTTGGAAAGTACAAAGTGCAAAGATAAAAGCATTCAATGCAACCCCATTTAAAATAGGACACCACTCATGTTGGACCCAGCTTTAGTGGCACTGATCATACATCATGGAATAAGGAGGAGGAGTATGATGAGGAGGGCCTGAATCTTTCACCCTCGAACATCATTATTTGTAATGCCAGATGAGGAGGTGTGTGCAAGATACAGATTTCCTCCCCATATCATTCTTGACCTGGTCAGGGAGTGGGAAAAATACCTTGCATCACCCACCATCTGCTCTCATGCACTGACACCCCTGGAGAAGTTGCTAAAAACCCTACATTTCCTGACAACAGGAGCATTCCAGCCTACCTCACCCATTGTGGGTGGCATATCGCAACCTGTGCAATCCCAGTGCCTACACCAGGTATTGCGTTGCATAATATCACATATGCGTAGGCACATATACATACACACAAACTGCAGGCAAGACAGAGTGTGTGCAAGGAGTTATATGTCATTACACATTTTCCACTGGTCCTGGGAGCCATCACTGCACCCATGTAGCACTCCAGCCCCCTGAAAGATTGAGCGCATCTTCTGCAACAGGAAAAATTGGCACTCCATTAATGCGCAGGTCATCTGTGATGCCAAGGGCCACATTATGCATGTGAATGCCAATTACTTCGGAAAGCACATCATAGCTACATTTACAACCATTCTCCCCTATACCAGGTCCTCGCATCGGGAACCTCTGGGAACACCTGGAGAGTACCAACTATCACGCAAATGCAAACAGTCACATGACACACAGAAAAACAAGGCATGACAATGTTAACAGCAATCATTTCCACCTTTGCAGGGGGCAGCGCCTACACACTCTCACCATTCCAGCTCACACTCTTCAGGAATCCTGCCAACACATAGCCACTAGGGGCTGTTGTCTGTCAAATGTCGTCAGCTTAGGGAGAGGGACCACACGTTTGAGTTTTAATTCGGCTAATTTCCAAAGTTCAACCCATTAAGGACTGCTTCTCTGTTTACGCAGTTGTTAGCCCTCAGCCCCATGAATTCCTTTCCATCCAGGCTGCAGATTCCAAGACATTACCAGAGTCTAATAAGGTTAGGGGGGGGATAACAGTTCTTAGCTTAGAATCTCATGAGAAAATGTATTTTGTGCTGACCTTTCTCTACCGGTCCACAGGGTTCTTTCTAAATACAGGAAAGTATTTCTGCTCTTTTAGGTAAAACATGGACAGGGCAGTTCATCGGTCTTCAGGCTATATTTAACCACACAGCTGGCACTTTTGCTGGGGTGTTTCTCTGAGTTAGGGGGTATAGGCCTCAGTTTTGCCGGGGTGCTGGATTGTGATGTAATGGTGTATTGTTCATAACTTGTTGGCATTCCTTGTTTACTTTTTGACATTTGCCCGGCACAAAGTTTGTTTTCTAACACTAGGTTTTTCATGCGTGGAGGCACATCTGTAAGTGATTTTAATCCGCCACTTCACCTAAGTCAACGCCTAGTGTGTAATGTACAACTGAAATCCTTATTTATTTTGTGTCTAAAAGTTCTTTGATTCTGAACGATGCACCACTCATATCACGCCCCTCTCCTGGAACCCCCCCACCCCCCGGTCACACTGAACAAGGAATCAGGCTGGTTTGCAAAGTTAAAATATTTATTTATGTAGTTCACAATGTAATCACACTATGTTTAATGGGTATACAATGATCACCAATGGGCTGATGTAACACTAAGCAATCTCTTTAATCACAAGGAGCAATAGTGAGCAAAACAATTCAGAACAGAAATAATACTTTTGCGTGTGTTCAGATCAAATAGCAGTATGGTCCCCCCAACAGGCAATGTAAAGAGATAGGAAGAGAGAACAGGTTTTCAGGAATGCAGAATTCAAACAAAATGTCAATCCCAATTTCCCCCCCAGCAGACACACGAGAGAAACAGAACTGATTGGCAAACTGTCAAATGGTTTTTAAAGTTATCTGAGAATGGATTGGGTAAAACACTAAGGGGGTAATTCATAGAATTTAGCGCACAAGTGGTGCACGCGGCTGGCACACTAGGGTCCATAGGTTCAAATTTAGATATTTTGGAATGGGGTAATAGTAACTCTCTTGATTTCAGTGGGAACATGGCTGTCTCGAAATGAGGCATTTACAAAATGTGTGAGAAAAGGGGCAAATAGGTCCTAGTGCTCCTGTATAAGTTTAGGGGGGAGTAAGTTAAGGCAACAGGATGTAGTATGCATAGATGAAAGCATTGCGGTCATGTCCAAAAGCGAAATCCGTGAAAAAGAGAAACTAAGTTGTATGATGCCCTCATTTATTGTGTAGTCTGAATCTCCCGGGAGAGAGGAGTGGCCCTGGGCTAACTCAATCCTGTTCCTTGCACAGGTGATTTTCTCATTGAAGGTAGCAGACGTCTGTATACAGTCTAGGTTAGTGGGTAGAAAAAGGGGCTCGGAGGCCTTGGATTTTTCCAGAAGCTTCAGTATTTCGAAGACCTTTGCAGTGGACTTGGATGACTGCTGGATTTTGCTATTGAAAAAGAAATTCTTTGTATCCAAGATTAGAGAGTTTTGTAGGATTTATGCAATTGCTTCCACCCTGACTTGGTGGCCACTGAGGGATGTGGCATCAATTGGAGTTGCAACACTCGTTTTTTTCTTTTCATCTCCTTTAACTCGGGAGAGAACCAGTTTTGGTGTCTTGGATTGTTTCGGACTAGTTTCGTTTTAATGGGAGCCTTACGATCTAGCATTTCAGTAAAAGAGTCAGTAAAGGAGGTCAATATATTGTTCACTTGATCTAGAGGGAGTGGAGAGGACATAATCAACTCTAAGCAGAGCTAGAGGTCAGGAGGAAGCACCTTTTTTTAAATGCCAGCCTTTAACCGATTTTGAGGTGTTTTTTGGCTTAGGCAATGGATCCAAAAGTTGTACAGTGAAATGAATAGAGTAATGATGGGACCAGATGCAAGGAGTGGTGCAGACATTGTTGGACTTTAGCTTCCTGGTCAGGACCCAATCAAGAGTGTGTTTGTTGGCCATAATATGTTCTTAATTGATGATTTCGTGTTCGCAGGTTAAGAGAGCAGATTATAGATCTAGGGCCTCCGTGTTGGTGTTGTCTCCTACAGGTGACGCAGAAAGAGTGTGGCAGAATTTGGACTAATGAGGCTATTCAGGAGCATGGGGACTTCTTCATTAAAGTCTGGCACAGCGAGGGGGGGGTCGAAAGATTAGTATTTCATTAATACTGTTATGAGGTGAAGGAGTCATTTTAAGGTGTAAGATTTCACATCCTGTGCAAGTAATGGTGGCTGGGAACAAGCCTAGAACGGATTTGGCAATTATAGTAACACCGCCCAGACGGCCTTCGAATGCGATTGGCATTAAAGAAAGAGTAGCCTGAGGGGGAGGCCATGGAGATAGATGGATCACTTGTATCACAGGTTTCATGTTGTTTAAAATTAATATAAACAACTTTCTTTTTAGCAGAAATGCACTGTCAATTAGATCTTCGAAGATTAGACTTCTGCAGTAATTTTTAAGGGTAGAGCGTGACTGTTCACCTGTTTTCATAAGATTGTGAAATACTGTACGGTGGAAAATTGTTTGTAAAATAATGTTTTGGGAATGCTTTACTGGGACTACGTTACCAGATATATGGTTAAGTTTATTCCTAGGTGTTCTTTTGTGTATACATTTTATTTTAGTTTAAGTTTTTTGAAGAGGGGCTTTACTTTTTTTAGTGGTTGCTGGATTAGTTTTGTTGAGTGGTGTTATTAGCGGTTTTGTTTGAATATTTTCTATACATCGTTTTATAAATGGATGACTATATTGCTTGCTTTTATTCTTACCGCCTCTATTTTTCTCTATTTTCCATGGAGTTGCTTTTTAGTAGGCATTCTGTTCTGTCTGCTGGAAAAAAAGAAAGTGTGGGTTTGAAAGTTGTGGAATATATATGTATGTATTGTGAATGGGTAGAGATGAATACAGGGCTGTGTGATTGTGTAATGGGATGTTATAATGATGTTGTTTAGATGAGAATGGAAAGAGTGTGCATACTGAAATGTAAGAGTTTCTGTAAGAGTGAAATAAATGTTGATGAGTTTTAAGGAATACTGTAGGCTAATACATAGCAAATGTACATTGGTACCATAATAAAGAGATTGATAGTATAGTAATGCATTTACTTTGTAGTATGTGAAGAGTAATTGTGATCTGATTGATGTGTTCGGTAATTTTCATTTTTACTGTAATTATAAAAGAATGTTAGTGGATATATGGTAATGGTGAAGTACTTTTAGTAAGAGAGAGGTTGTTATTTATGAATGTAGGACGAGTTGTTGGGAAATAGAGTTCATACAATTGTGTTTTGGATAGTCTAGTGAAGAATGTTAACTATGTTGTTAGAACAATTGAAGTATGAGTAGTGCTGTTTGGGAGATTAGAAGGAAAGGGAAACAATGGGTGTAAGGAAAAGGTGTATGTGTAGGTTACTATAATGCTGCTGAGTTTAATGAAAGAAGTGCTGTGTTTGTGGTGCAATGTGTTTGTAATGTGTTGCAGTATAATTAACGAATAGGGAAACTGTGGCCTAGTGGTAATGTAATGGTGGATTGTTGTTGCAGCAGTGTTTGGTGGATTATAGTAGAGGCTGGAAAAGAAGAGCACTTTATATGTAAGGTGAAGTGTCGTATCTAGATACTTTGGCAGTATATACATATGTGTAAGCAGCTTGAGAATGGTGGCAGTGTAAGGGTTGTAATGAGCGAGTTTGGAAAGTGTGACATTAATATGGAATGAAAAATGGAAAATTATGGCTGCGTAAAAAGGTTTGTTTTTAGCAGCATTTTTATTAAAGATAAAAAATGCATATGAGCATTTAAAGCAGCACTGTGTGTAACTGTTTTGTAAAATAAAATAAAAGTGGAGGTTAAAGATGTGTAGAACATATTAAATGGGTACTTGGTGTGTGGAGGTTTAATATGTTGGCAGTGAATGCATACTTGCAAACATGATCTGTTTCAATATGTAGGTGCTTAGCAAGTCTTGTTTTTTTGCTTTGCATTCTGGAAGTTGTAGTTGCATTTTTTTCATTAGAAAGGTTAGACTACAAGTTCCAGAATGTAGAGAAGAAATAAGACTGGGTAAGCGCCTGTAGATTGGAACAGGTCATGTTAGCAAGTATGCATGTACTGTTAAGATATTAAACATGCACAAACTAAGCAGCACTTCAAAATGTTATGGAAATATTTTTCATCTGCTGTTTGTTTCTTTTTTAGAGAAGTTATACACAGTCCTGTTTGAAATGCATATATATGCATTTTTCTATTTTAATTGAAATGGTGCTAAAAATAACTGTTTTTAAATGCACAGCATTTTCCATTCCATATAAAGCTTACACTTTTGAATCGTCTAGTCTAGTCCTGTGTTTTCTTTGTTTCTTTACGTTATGGAAGTTGTAGTCCAAGATGTGTAATGGCAGAAGTGGTATTGCAAGTCACTGAATGCAGAGAAAAAAATACATGATTTCATAACCACCTATAGATTGGAATGGGTTATGATGGTTGGTATGAATGTAGTTCCAGCATATTAAACTTCCACTTAGCAAGTGCCATTTTAAAATGTGGTAGAAATCTTTTCAAGCTGCTTTTCCCTTTTTTCTTTCAGAAAAATGTAGGACACAGTGCTGCTATAAATGCACATATGCATTTTGCACATTTCATGGAAATGCTTTAAAAAGATTTTTAAATGTACAGCATTGTAAGTCACTGTACTGAATGATGCAATACATGGCATTTGGTAGAGTGGTTGCAAAAGACAATGGGTCTCATTATGACCGTGCGAGTCCGGGAACAACCGTGGCGGTAAATCCGCCGCCAACTTTGTTTCCAGACTGGCTGATATCGAGTTCTGCAGCGGGAGGTGTCACTCCCGCCAGGTCTGACCTGACGGGAGTTACGCCACCCGCCTGCAGGCGGTAATGGAAACACTGGCTCAGTCATACACGGAACCAGTGTTTCCATTGTCCCCATCCCCATGGAGTCCCCAGTCCATTGTGGGACTCCATGGGGATGGGGATTTATGGAATTCTGCCTCCGGAATTACTGGGTCACTGGGGTTGTAATGCCCCAGTGATTCCGGCAATCATGGAGGCGGAATGGTATTTCGAATCCAGGCGGCAGCCTGCCAGTTTTTCCATCACTGCTACCGCCGGACTCATAATGAGGCCCAATATGTTGATTGAGAAGCTTATTGCAGGGTAAATAGCAGGGACCCTTTATATATATAGATTTGTGAAAGAGTTGAAGACATTTTTTAAAAATATAAGCATACCTGTACTATGTTTTTTTAGATGCAGATCGTGTTGAATCTGGAAATAGAAATCTTGGACAGTTGCACAGTAATTTGTGATGCAGATATCTTTCATTATCAGGAGATATGTGAGAGTTCAAGTGTATATCTGAAGTGTTGACGTGAGATGACAGGGTTAGGTGTACAGGTTTTGGATGTGATTGGTGGATGGATGTGTGACTCTTTGAAAGCAGCCAATGAGGGAGGGTTGAGAACATGAACTTGGAAAGGGTAGAAGGGCTGCCCCTGTGTTACCGGGTCCGTGGTCACCGCGTTAGTCCATGAAGGACACTTGCCACATCTGTGTCTTTTGTGGATCTCTGGCATGTAAAGGGGACTGTGGGGAGTAGCCAATCAGGTTTGCTGGGTGTGGTGTACAGGAAGAGAGGGTAGTAGGAGTTTTATTTGTAGGAGTTGTGAGAGCAGTGATAATGGCTATGGCTATGTGTTTGAGAAGTCAGTATGTGTGAATTCTGGGGGCTCTTCAATTTAGTCATCAAAGTATATGCTGAGAATCATGCCATTCTTGGAAATATTGGATCCGGAGAAGTGGAAGTTTCCTGGCATGCAGTTTGTTGCTCAAGGGAAGCTTGCTTTCATTCTGTGAGAGCATGGCTCATTTTAAGTCAAGATATTGTGATTGTCCATTGTGAATGGGACAGTTTGGGGTTTGTGACTCCAGTGTCTTTGCAAGTTGCGCTGAAGGATTTTTTTTAAAGCCTAATGCAACTGTTTCCTGCTGCTCAGATTATTTTTTCGGAAATAAATCAGAGACACACATGGAGATGTCCAACAAACTCTTTCAGTCCTCAAATTGAGCAATGAAGACAGATTGTCAATAAAGGTCTATCTGCCTTTTTGTATGGTTCTGGAATGTCATCTTTTGAGAATGATAATATAAATTCTCAGGGTGTGAAGTTTTTTTGTCCGGATGGAATTTACTTCACAAATATTGGAAATGCAATTTTCCTTCATATTGTAAAGAATGCATTGAAGAGGTTCCTGTAAGGAAAAAAATACAACATAAAAGCAAAAAAGGTTTTTGTTTACAAACCCCAAAAAACTAAAAAAAGGTTTATTTCAGAGCCACCACTATAGATGAAATAACTTACATTGTGTTTAATTTCCTCCTCCAACCCTTTGACTGGCCGTGATGTCTGCAGACAGCGCAATAGTCCACGGATAGCATGTGCCACATCTGGGTCTTCTGAGTTTGCCTGGCATGGAAATGGGACTGCAGAGGAGTTTTTGTAGTAGGAGTTGTCAGAGGACTGAAAATGGCCATAGCAATGGGCCTCATTATAAGGGTGGCGGCCACTGTATGAACATTGCCGGTAAGGCACCGGCACTGTTCATACCGTGCCGCCGCATTACGAGTTCTGCTTGCGGGTTCCTGACAGCCCGCCAGGTTTTACCTGGCGGGTTGTGCAGCACCCACGAGCATAACTCGTAATGCTGCCGGCACCGTTATTAATGGTGCCGGCGCATCCATGCTCCCCACCCCCATTCTGCCCTATGGGGCAGAATGGGGATCGGGAGCCCGGCAATACCGCCACCCACGAATGGCCAATTACCGGCCCATTCATCTCGTAATGGGCCGGTTATTGCCCAATTGCGGGAGGCAGTGCCACTAGTGAACATGGCGGTAGCCGTGCCTGCCATATAGGCACGGCTACCGCCATGCTCGTAATGAGGCCCAATGTCTTTTAGAAGGCAGAGTGTGTGACTTTTGGGGGACTTGTGGGTCTATTGGTTGAAGGTGTATGCTGAGCACTGTTGAATATCTCAGAATCTTGCATTCTCTGAATTGGAACTGTTCTGGTATGGATTGTGAGCCATGAAGTGGGTGGACTCTCTCCCATTTTGTGCAATATGGTAGTATTGAAACATCCAAACATCATCATTGTTCATTGTGGAGGGAACAGTTTATGGTATGTGACTGGGATTTCATTGCAGTTTGCAATGAAGGAGACATTAGAAAAGTTGAAGGAAATGTTCCCCAATTCAAGAATGATTTTTTCTCGAATTGCCCAGAGACAGACGAGTTCATTTGGTCGGCAAATGGAGAAAGTGAGGCACAAATTAATAAGGATGTGTGTGTATTTCTGGGAATTGTTTTCATAATGAGAATATAAAATTTGACAGTGGCAACATTTTCCAGAGAGATGGAGTACATATTACTGATGTGGGTAATGAGATTTTTCGGCAAAACATTCTGAATGCTTTGGAGCAGTTTTTGTAAATATACAAAGCTTTCTTTGGTAAGAAATGGAAACACTAGGAAAAAAATGCCTACTTGTGAAAGTTCAAAGAAATAGTTAAGTTAGTAAAATGTTTTTTTAGTTTACTTCAAAAATAAAAAAATATATAAAAACTACAAATAGAGCCACCATTTTCCCATGCAAATAAAATTACAATAGTTTTGATGCCACCACCCTCCACCTGGAATTTCTCTGATGTCCAGGATCTCCCGCGCTGTCCGTGGACTCTACGTGCTGTGTAGGGGGCCTGTAACATTTTTGTTAGTTCTTGTTTTCAACTGTGAAATGTGGCTCCTAAAGGAGTGTTTTTTTGTGTTTTTGTGATTTTGTATTTTTGTTTTTTTCCAGGTTTTCAACAGAGGCAACCACAGGGACCGAGGGAAAGGTGGAGAGAGGAAGATGTTGGATGGGCCTTAGTCAGGTGGCAGGCAGTGTTTCTTTTGCTCCTTGACCACGGCATCGAAAGCACTCCAAAACTGCTCTCCCCTACAGAGCAGTGTGTTTCAGTACATACATAGCACTGTGACCCTTGAAAGGTAAGGGTCTACAGTGTTTTATATGGCCTGCGTGGCAGCCACGGGGATCCTCTGCCCCACAGGAGTACTTCTTGTGGTGACAGGAGCAGACGATGAAGATGACGTAGAGGGCGTCAGCCTACTCCTCCCTTTGAAAGGTACCACCTTTCTCACTGCCCCCTTGTGGTTCAACTTGGCATTGCGCTGCATGGAGGGGGTCCCGTAGCAGTACAAATAATGTTTTCTGTGACTGAGTACAAGGGTGCACTCACTGCATAGAACCTTGTGTGCCTGAGCCTTTGCTACACCTCCTTCGGTGGTGAAAAGTTGCCACACCCAGGACTCATGTCGGGAACTGGAGAGAGGGACTTCCTGTACCTCATATTCATTACCCTGTTGTTCCTCTTCTGTAACTCTGCGCTGTTCTCCTCTCCAGGACTTCCAGATGGTGGTGGTGGTGATGGTGGTGGGGAGGTTGGGGAGCAGAGATGGACAGAGTGGATGCCATAGATTAAGTTTTTACAGTTGTGCAGAGCATACGCTTCAGAAATGCTATCTCCTGGACAGCCAGATTGAGAATGAAGAAAAGTAATCGGTGTGTCCTTTCTGAGGGGCTGTCTGGGGACCATGTGACTCTCCGTGGACTATCGAGCCACAAATAGGTCTTAAAAAAGTATAAAAAGTTGCCAGATCTACTAAGACATGGTCTAGAAGCTCTGAAAGGGTAGGGTTTTCATCTTGAAACACCCTAGATTGGCCATAAATCCAGTTTTAAACTGTCCGGGGGTACATACACGGTCCATGAACACTTCCGTCATGCCGCACAGGTGCAGTCACATGATGACATCCCTGAATATCTGGGGGCACGACCGCTGTCCCCAGACACTGATAGGGCATGCGACAATGGGCACATGCGTGCCAGTGTTTGCAGGACATGTGTGGTGTACCGGAGTAGTTAAATGTGTGCCACACGAGAGCATGTCCGGACAGGCAGGATGTCCAGGAGCACAGGGAGACAGGGTGCACATGCTTGCCAGTGTTCGCAGGATAGGGGGGGCCCGGACCAATTGAAAGTGCAATACACGAGAGCGGACATGTCTGGACAGGTGCGGTGTCTGGGGCCAGATACATTTTGAGTGCGGACATGTGCTATGTCTGGGGACTAATTAAAGGTGTGTCAAGAAAAACAGACATGTGTGGACATCACTTGTATCCGGTGGCACCTCCATTTCAAGTGCGGACACCCCGGACAGTCGCGCTGTCCGCAGACCCATAATTGGGCTTTTAAAAAAAACAGTGACTGGACTACACCCACATTTATTTACAGTAAAACACATACATTCATTTAACAAAGAGATGGGCAATCGGAATGGGAAACATATATGGGAGAATTGGGAATTTCTGTACAATGTTCATGAGGGGAGGAAGGGAGTGAAGTTTCATCATATCGTCTTTTATTTAAAATGAGGGAATTTCATGGGAATGATTGGTTGGGAGAAGGTGAACGGCTATAGGTACAAGTAGAGCAGTGATAGAAAACATTTTCCTTGACATGATTTTTAATAAAGGTTAGGAGCTGAATACAATTATTATTCAGTTTGTCAATTTTTGCTGATAATTTCATTAGTTCATTATGTACATTTGAGGTTAGGTGCTCTCTGTTCAATTCTTCAGATAGACTCAAATGGAATTGGGCCGTGGTTTCTTCATTGCAAGTATGTACTGTTAAAAAGAAAATAATGTTATAGTGAGATTTCAACAAATGACATTAGTTATTTATTTTAAAAAATGTACAGCATACCATTAGAGAGGTTTTTATTAGTAATTTTTTCTTTAGGGAAAGGTTCCTCTAACCATTCCAGTGTACTTGCCATTTCTGTTAAAATAAAAAAATAGAGTTTTCCTTATAAGATATGTATATATAACAAATGGTAGTAATAGAGAAATGTATACAGTGTACTTACTATTTTGTAAGAGGTTCTTTAAGAGGTTCTTTTGAAATAAGCGCCAGGTGTCACTCAGTCTGTAAGCAGAGTTGTACTGAGATGATACTGTGAGGTGTACAGTTATGCCTTTTTGGTGCTTTCTATTATAGTGTGTGCTAAATGAAAACATAGTTATACATTTTTAAGTGAAGATTTTCTATGCATACTTATTCTTGGGTGTAGAACATATACCTATTTCTGTTTTATGTATATGTGTTTGTCCGTTGAAGGATATAACAGTGTAAGATGACCCCTGTTCTTTTGGGCAGTGTGAATGCTGTCTGCTGTCCGCGGACATTCACACAGTCTGCAGACTTTGTGACTGTAACGTGAGGGGGGGGTCAGTATGATGGAAGGGATATGCACTAATAAAAATCTATGAAATTCACAGAAAAAACTTTGTTAAAGCGACGTTATGGTTACAAGTAAAACCAATAAACCTCAGAAATTTACCAGTTATGGTAAGCTAAGCAACCATATCTCATGACACCACTGTGCACTGCTAAGACTAGCACCCATGACATCAAAGATGACATCACAAATGTCATTGATGACATCACTGATGACATTACATATGCAATTAATTTTGATGAAAAGTCCTTAAAAGGGGTTGTGTTCATAATGTTGGCAATAACATGTCAGGGGTGATGAGGATATCAGTAATAAACTACTTAATGTATTAAAACATGTACTTATCTGAACAAAACAATATATTGGAATTTTGTTGTTTATACAGGAACACATTCATACATGCACACAGGCAATGCCTCCACCATACACCATAGAAGTACAGCATTTTTAATCTGGTAATATTGGCCAGTAAAATAATAACTTTAATCCTATTAGAATTTTAACTAATCTTAATTATTGAATAAAGAACTAACAATTGAATACTTGCTACACACCTCCGTTAGTACAAGCAATGTATATGAATAGCCACAGTGAATTGTATGTTTGAGGTCTGTTCCTTGCCCCATGTATGTGAAGCATGAGGTAAAGCCAAACACTAAGACAATGGGCCTCATTACAAGGTAGGAGGTAGCCATGGTGCTATCAGCACCATGGCTACCCCCTTACTGCATTCCGGTTCCGGGTTCTCGAAATAGGGACTTACCGGGTCATTCCAACCTTGGAGGACCCGCTAAGTCCCCATTCCGAGAACCATTCCCCATTCCCATTCGAGCCCCCATAGGGCTCAATGGGAATGGGGATAGAGATAATAACGGGCCCGCTAACAGCGGGCCCGTTATGAGCTTCCTGGTCCCTCAGCGGCTCCTGCTAAGGGACCTGGGAATACAGCGGTAAGGGCTTACCGGCACCGGTCTCCTTACCGGTGCCCATTAACCCATACTGCCTACCTTGTGATGAGGCCCAATTACTTTGTAATGTGATTTTGAGTTGGTGTGGAGGAAGGAATGGACTGTGGTGATAGACATACCTCTACGTGGTGCCACTGAGATCAACATATTAATATGCTGTACATAGTTGCCTAATTTGTTTGAATTTTTAAAGTTTGGCATCGCACGTGTTTTATATGTAAATTGTGATGATCATGTTTTGTGCAACTTATTACCTAATAAGCCAGCATGTCTGGGTTCAGAGCACTGTACATTATGCAATCTCTCTTTGCATTGCCGTTCCCTAATTCACCAAACTGAAAAAGCTTGTGGGACATTGTTGCTAATCTGTGACACCATCCCACAGTAGTGACAATATAGTGAATGACATATGTATGTATCTGTTATGGCAAATAGAACAGCCCTTTGCAGACACAGTCTCAAAGCTAGTGCTTAAGAACGGAACCTTGCGCGACCATCTCTCTTTCAAATTGCTTGAATCCTTTCCCTGCCCCAGCATCTTCCCCCACTCCCTTTATTCCTCGACACTGAGCCCCTCAACCCCTTCTAAAACCAAACCACAGACACTCTTTGCTATCCCTTGGCTTCATTTTTTTCTGGTCCTGTTTGTGAGGTGGTGAGATTTTGCATGCTTTTCTCTGCACTTTGTAATGTGATTTTGAGTTGGTGTTGAGGAATAAATGTACTGTGGTGATAGGCATACCTCTACGTGGTGCCACAGAAATCAACATATTAATATGCTGTACAAAGTTGCCTAATTTATTTGAATGTTTAAAGTTTGGTATTGCATGTTTATTGTATATATACATACATATATATATATCAGTGAAACAACTTTGTTAAAGGGACATTCTGGTTAAGTTGTGCTAATAAAAACCTATCAAATTCAGTGAAAAGACTTTGTTAAAGCAACATTATGGTTACACTAATAAAAACCTATGAAAACCAGTGGGAAAAGTGTGTTAAAATGATATTATGGTTACAAGTAAAATGGAAAAACCGCAGATATTCGCCAGTTATGTTAAGCTAAGCAACCATAACTCACGCCACCACCGTGCACTGCTCAGACTAACACCCATGACATCAAAGATGACCTCACAAAACTACTCATTTCAGCACCTTTCAAGGAAAGCAAAGAAATGCATCTGTACTTCGGCAACAGTGCTATCTGTACATTTTGATAAATAAATGAGAGCAACAGGAAAGGATTTCTGCAACATACTGCAATGGCACTCATCTAGCAAGCATCTGTGTGTAGGAAAGTTAATACAATTCCACACAATAACATTCTTCTTTCTAATCTGTATATTTGTCTGGGCTTCTACCTTTTTCTCACCCTAGTAGAACTTTCACTACTCCATTTCCAATGCAAATACTGCAACAACAACTCACCCACTTGACAAAGTACAGCCTAGTAGGGTATACTTATCACTGCACCACTGGTCCCCCTACCAACAAAGCTGATGCTCACAAAGCCCCATTCCTATGCAGTGCTGTACAATTGCACACACATACTGAGTAACGTTTTCCAACACCTGACTTTCCAGGACGACATGTCCTGTAATATCCTAGTGACACAGGGAAGCTTGCCACCAAGCAAGTGTTAGGAATGTAGTAGCAACCTGTCCGACTAACAGAAGTGTTACAAGCATATTCGTAATCACATGGAATGTTACCAACTCTTCCTCCCAACAAATCCTCCTACAATGTAAAATAATGTGTTCTCCCAGTGCAATTATTGTGCCATTAACACACATACCCACTAACTTCCTTCTTTCGCAATTGCAGTGAAGAACAGCCTCCTGAAAGACGGAAACGTCTGTACTGGAAGATAAAACCCAGAAGAAACCTACTCTTCACATCGAACAAAGTAAGTGCAGTACTGTAGTAGTATTCTTCCTGTTATTCAGACAGTGTAGCATTGTTGTATAGTACCCTACAAAATTCTATCCAAGCCAACAGCAAATTGCTTTACTCTTACTCATTGCACCTCAGCAGGTCCACTAGTTTTGTGAAAACATTGTAATGTCCTTACTTATTCATGCACAGTACATTGTCATACACACTGAAGCAAACCTTTCACACATCACCACACATATACCATTAGAACCTTCCCAGCCAGAAGCATCAGCCTATTGCACAATCATACATCCCTCTATTTATGCCTACCCTGATATTCAGACACTCATGTACAGTGCCCGCAAATACATTGCACAACTTTGAAAGCCACACTTTCCTTTCTTCTCCAACAGACAAAAGTGAATGCCTACCAAAAGCAACTCAGTAGAAAACAACGAAAAAACAGTGCAGATAAAACTGAAAGCATGCAAAATAGTCATCCGCCTCTAGCAGAGTCTGTACGAAATATTCAAACACAACAGCTTATACAGTCACTGAGCAAAACTGAATCAGCTAGCAGGGAAAAAAGTCGGGCCCTTCTCCTAAAATGTAAAAAATAAAAATAAATGCATTAAGAAGGATACAACTGCCAGTAGCACTAGCACTGCATCTACCAATGTTTATGAAGCCACAGGTAAGCATTCAAAAAAATGCATTTCACAAAAAATGTTCCACCATAGAGTCCTTCAGAACCTTATAAAAATAGGAATTAAGTCATGCTCAACCCTTAAAACTTACCGCAGAAAACTGATGCTGGAAGCTCTCATTGACAGTGCAATGCTCCTCAAAACAAAATTGTTCATATTAATTTTAAACAGGATGAAACCACTAACAACATTAATTACTAAACTACAGAAAGTACTTTGCAACATGCACAATATCAACATAGATACCTTTTCAAACTTCTGTGCACTTGATTGGTTTCTCACAACCAGCACAAAACCATATTTCAATGAAGAGGCATACGAACAAGAACAGACAAACCCAATTGTAATACATAGCAGTGGTTGAGTGTATGAAATGGTAGACAACACCATTATGGGAGAAGAAACGCTCATTGAACGAATGTCCGCCACAAACTTACAATCAACTCTCAATTCCACTGAACCAATCTGTCGCGTGTAGAAATGGCCCTGCACCTCTATGTGCAACGTACAAAAACAATCCATCAAATCTTTACCGCAATTCCTCAATCAGTATGTGAAAAGCAAAAGAGAAAATGAGAGTGAAAATGTTGCAAACCATGGACTCCTGTCCAGTGCGCAAATACACAGGACTGCAGGGACATTCATTAGCATGCATTTCTGTGACTACTTGCAGAAGCACCTTCCACCACATCAAAATGTTAGCGACACACCATTCCACTATATGGAATCTTCTCCAGAGACTGTACTATGGGAAAAGTCCTGCTTTAGACCTAGAGCATTTAAATCACATTCTCCTACAATGCACAGCCAAAGAACTCCTGCAAGAAATAGACCACATCCAAAGCAACAGCCTCACAGATGCCAACCTTCTAATACACACATACAAATAAGAAATAGAACATTTTAAAAGTACATCTGCTGAAGTATCAAACCAAATATGTGTGTGTTGTCGCAAAACTTTTTATACAAAGAGCACCAAAACTGTAGATATACCGTACAAAATGGAAGACAGTGTGGAATCCCAATAGTTCCAATAGCTCCCTACCTTATAGCAGAAAACAAATATGAAATTACTAACCCCTCAATACTTTGCACATACCACACTACAAAGCTTGATAATTACAAAATTCCATCACAGGCAATCCCTAATAACTTGGAAATACTGCCACTTCCAAAACCACTGAAACAGCTTAATTTGTATGAGAGCTATAATACGCCTTCAGCCTAAAACAGCCAAGTTGCCTCCTTCTGAATTACTAAAAGGCATTTGTGGCAAAGTAGTTTATTTGCCATTAGATATTGAAGAAAATGTAGACACTCTGGGAGTGTCAATAGATCAGTCTTTGATTATCCTAGTAAATGGTGTACCTACAAAAGAGACAAAAATGTGGCAATAACTAGTATACTTAAACAAAGTTAGAGAAACCCTACAATATCTTAAAGAGAACAATGTGTACTACAAAGAAATAAACGTTGAAGGGAAACCACCAAAATAATTCAGGATTCCTCATCAACTGACCAAATTTAAACGTGTAAATCCTATGATAGCATCCAATATTTTAGACCAGTACACAATTCACCCACTGCAATCCAAAGTCAGCATAGACGATGCACTAGAAACATATCAAATGTGGCAAGCCAAAGGATCTCCAATCAGCATATGGGAAAAAAGTGTAGAAGCACAAGCCTTTCCTCCGCTCTTTCCTACTGGGAAAACATGTTAGAATACCTCTCTTTACGAATGCATTCTGAAGACCCCAGTTGCAGACAAAATTCTGAATAAATATTCCACCTCCTGATTGAAAGTGAACTAGCCACTCTATGTTATGGAGTTTCACACACATTGAAAGCAGGTTCCAATTTTTTAAACATGTCTGCTATGTAACTACTTCAAAAGGTACAAGACAGAGATGAAGTTCTGCAGTCAAGTATCACAAATCGCTTGGTAAACATGCGTGGCACAAAAGAATACTGGTTCCGATGTCACGCAGATGTACGGTGTATGCTACGGAACCTTGGCCCACCCACATGGTTTGTCACTTTGAGTTGTGTAGAGTATGCTTTGGAAGACTTGTACGGCTTCCTATGCATAGCAAACCAAACAAAGAAGGGATAGACATAAAAATACCAGGAGAACTCTGTTCTCTTGACCCTGTAAATGTATCAACGTACTTTCACCACGGCTTCATTGCCATGCTGCACTTCACCTGTAATAAAACAATTCACCCCCCCAGAGAAGTGCAACACTTCTTTTGGAAAAATGAATATCACTACAGAGGAGCACCACACATCCACATGCTTTTGTGGAAAAAAGATGCTCCTAAATTTCATCAGCACTGTGATGCCACTGTTTTGTAGTTCATTCACAAATATGTAACTTGCAAAATCCCTTCAGAAAGCACACATAGTGAGCTCCATACACACATTTGACAGTTCAAAAGACAAACATGTGGCAAATATTGTCATGCCGCTTTGGTTTTCCTAGACCAGTTTCAGCAAAAGGACAAATAAACAGCTTCATGTCTTCTGTTAGACACAGTGTGAAAGGCAAATCGCCTAAAAACACATATTGCATTAAAAGAAGTGAAGCTTCAAAGTAATGATTACAATCGAATCATTGCCCTCTTGTGCAATGCAAACATACATATACAGTAAATTGCAGACAATTCCACTGCTATTGCACGATATGTCACAGCATACCTAACCAAAGTTGAGAAAACAGAGCTCAAAGACCTCTGGGATGAAATATCATCTGACAAAACACTGTCACAAAAATTATACAGCTTTGCTAAAAAATGTTTCTCATAGAAATGTGGTTGCTACAAAGCGGCAGACCATTTAACATGTACAGCCTTACATGGGAAATCTGAAAACATAGTCTGGCTAAGCATTGGCCCTGCTGCATCCAGAAAAAGAGTTGTTTAAATCATACCAAGACATGAAACAATAGCCAAAACGATCCCAACAGCCAGAACATTTTGAAAAACAATTTATTGGACACATATTACCCAAACAGGAGTACTGCTTTGGAAATCATGTGTCTATACCCCATAGCTCAAAATGTTTCATACAAGAATAATATTCAAACAGCTGAAAAAAAGGTAAATAGGTAGTTAAAAGTTGTGAAGGCAGCCTGGTTAAACTTACCAAACCCAGCCTGATTAATCATATGAAGCTATGCTTTAAAACTCCTCAACATAGATAACTTTACTTTATGTCCCTACTCCAACTTTTTAAACCATGGAGAAAATAAGAACATTTATTGGACACCCATGACTCCTATGAAGATGCTTTTGATGTGCAAATGAAAGCAGTATAACAGATATCAATTTCAAGCAGTACAAAAACATGTTGGACATAAATGCCAACAAGAGGAAGAAGTGCAGAACTAAATGAAGACACCTGTGAGGGCAGTCAACATTCTGTTACAGGAAGCCAAGAACTTGGAGAGCCACTCATAGTAAATGAAGCAGAATTAGCCATGACTGAAGCAGAAAACACCATGGGCCTCATTACGACCCTGGAGGTAACTATGCCGCTTTTCTACCCCCATTCCGGGTACCGGGTTCCGTGAATGGGGAAATACCGGGCCATTCCGACATTGCAGGGCCCAGTATTTCACCATTCAGGGAACCTGGACCCAGTACATCCCCATTCCCATTTCAGCCCCCATAGGGCTCAATGGGAATGGGGATGATGCTAACAACGGGCCCGTTAATGATGGGCCCGTTGTTAGCATAATGGTCTGCTTGTGGGACCTGCTTAGGATGCCTGATTTCACCTGATTCTAAAGACTGATTCTGTCCGTGGAGCGGACGCGGAGTGGCATCAAGTGGCAGTCCTGCAGTCATGGCTGTCAAGGCTGAAAGGGTCGGGAGGGCCTTGCTGCCTCTAACCCCGGGCCCCCGAGGAAGATAGGTGTTGGCTGCAAAGCACGTGCCTGCATCCAGACCTCGGGAGGGCCCTGACAGCTGAGCAGTGGCTACCAGGCTAAGCTGCTCTCTCTATTCCCCTAACCCGGCAGTGTGAAAAGTTGAAGCCCAAGAAAGGAGTCTTGGTTTCTGTGAGTACGACGGAAACCTCAGACCGTTTCCCGGACCAGAGTGGTGAAGCTGACGACATGAGGGAGGCTACATGGGCTGATACTCAGGCAACCTTCCTAACCAGCAACTTGTGGGATCCCCTTACTTGGCCCGCTTACCTGTTATGCCCGGAGGGGGGATGGAGTTGGCGGCACCTGAGAGGAGTAGCCCCATGGAACAACCTGCCCAGGCTGATCGGACGGGTGTGGAGGCTGACTATGATGAAGTGGGCGGCCGCGTCCAAAACACCACAGTGCTGCCCAATCATGGAGAAAGTGCGACCGGCACCCAAGGGTCAGATGACTCGACTGTCATGCATGAAGGACCCTCAATTTGCCAAACAGTCATGGCGCTGGTCATGTCGTCCCAACGGAGGAGACGTCTATCGTGAAACTGAAATAAGCACAGGTGACGCTTCCACCTGCTGCCCTGTCGTGGAGCCTGAATGAAGATCCTCATGGCGTAAGCTCCAGTGGGGAAGCTATTGTCTGTAGCACATCATCCATCTCGCCAAGAGCAAACAAAACAACTGTAATAGTAAACCCAAAAAAGCGCCAAAGACCTACGCTGATGTCTTGTCACTGAAGTCTAAAAGAAAAGCGGAAAGCAACAAAGAATTCACAAGTCCAAAATAACAGGCTGCTACAGCATGTTTCATCCAACAAAAGAAGTTGGAGTGGAGAAAGACCGGCACCTACTGTCAAAAATAACGACATGGGCAAAAGTGGCACGTTGAACCTCCTCACAAACTTTTTCACCAGACATTCCAAGCACCGTTCAGACAACAAATTGGAACTGTTGTACGCTGAGATTTTGGAAGCGATCCTAGACTGCCAACCATTTTCCAAATCAAGAAGGCTAAATGATATATGGCTGAAGTTAAAGACAAACCTAGCAAATCAGCGCCGGCTGAGGCGCCCCCAATTTGTCAAACAGCCTTGCCCGTGAAGTCACTGGGGGCTTTGAAGCATGCCCCAATAAGGAGCCAGCCTCAATGGAGCCTCCTGCGTTGTCCTCTTCCCCCATGACCAAACTCTAGCAAGTGAATACTGAAACAGCGTGGAACACTCCTGAAGACCCGTAGCTAAAAAGGATTCAAAACGACATAAGTCCACTGAAACTTCAAATAATTCCGGAGTGTGCACCATCATGTGACTGAGGTACCACCTTAACCCCAACGGCTAACTCAACAACGACTTCAGCCTCCTTATTGGATTTGAATAAGCCTGAGATATTGTCCTACTGACATCCCCTCTAGGTGTCAGTTATCAGACCATAACTGACGACATGGCTTTGCCAACCAAAAAGACTCAGTTGGAAAGAAGCAGCAGTCAGGAAACCAGTGAATTTAATAGCCTATTGTCACGCCCAGGCTGCCAACAAAGTTTCTCCTTGGATCTACCTCCAACCAGGAATCAATGGAAATCATCCTTTGTGTCCCTGTCTCCTTCCCCGTCTCCAAGTAAACCTCAGACACAGGCCTTACCATCAAATAAAGAAACGCTGTCTAAAAAGCCAGAAATGTTTTCGATCATGTCGGCCATCACTATAGCGCTGCCACAATTTACAAAACTGTATGAATCCCTAAACGATATGTTAAAGGACCACACAACAATCAAGGCCATGATTCATACAAAACTAATTTACTTGGAAGGCTACGTTACTGCACTTGAGGAGAGATCTAAGCAGTAAACTTTAGACTTAATCCTGTCTACATTAAACTCACAGAAGCCTGATAAGGTTCATGAGCACCCAGAAGCCGGTCAAAACTCCTCCAAACTTAATCCGGAAGGCGCAGCAGCAACTCTCACAACCATCGACCTGGCAACAACTGAACAGCATTCGCCAGCCAGAAGGCAAGCTGTTGCAAACCCACCAAAACAACCGGCTCTTGTTGCTGGAGTGATCAAGCAGGCAAAGGAAGTGCTGCTGATCATTGATGAACGGCCCCAAGATCAACCTGGAAACTCCAGTAACTCACGGTGCCCCAATCAAGCGTATTCGTTTTTCGGAAATAGTGGATACATCAGAGATAAAACAGTGCCATGACACAAATGACAGAACCAGCAACTACCACCCGGCCTGCCCCCTTGAAGGACACGACCAAAGGTGTAGGTGCAACAAGAGAGTACGATAGTGGGTCTCACAACAACGATCTTTTGAAACTTCGACAATCATCATCACCAAAAACTGCAGATGACTTTTTGGCAAACGAAAGTTTAATGACCTCAGCCAACAGCTTCATGACGAGCCTCTTGTGACGGTCCCTAGCGGTCCTAAGCCACCATCCCAGAGGAAAGCGAACTTCTCCACATTTCCATCAGTCCCTCACCCTAGAACAAATGAGGACAATGATGAGCAACTCACACCCTTCCTCACTCTAGAGGAATGCCGGAAAAAAATATTTCAGGCGGGAAACATGAGGCCGACGGACCCAGTGCAACTCTCTAAAGAAATCATAACACAGAGGCCTTCTGATGTTACGTGCAAACTATCCTCTTCAGACCGGACCTCACGGTCCACACATGAAAATAGACGAAAGCAAAGTACTGAGCACACAAGCCTTCGGAAAACCCCATCTTGTAAGACAGAATCCACTCAATTGAGTTCTTATGATCAGTGAAGGCCAAAGTGGACTCAAGAGATCCGTTTTCAATCCAAAACTGAAAGGTATCAGAGGCCGGCGGCAGTCAAATCTAAGTCTAAGTGGCTTTTCAAATGACAGCAAATAGAGCAAATAAAGGGAAATAATGATGAAGTCACTCTTAACAGAAGATCGGTCCTGACCTTGTTCCACTACATCCCGAAACTATGGTAGATAAAAACAGATGACTTAAAAATAGTGGATCCAAGCCACAGACACGGGAAAGCAATAAGCTTTTTACATATAACATCATGGACAGTCAAAGACCTTCTGAGACAAGAAGCAAACAATCTGTTTAGGTTAGGATACGACCTCAGTGAACCCAGGGAGAAGGGCTCGGATTCTCAGACCATTGTTCAAAGTACCAGAGATCACAGAGTGAGGTGAGTCACACAAACGACAACGCTTCTGAATACCATGGCAAGAAGCGTCTTGTCAAAGGTCCTACGAACCTGTACGAAGATGACACTGCAGCGAACACGGCTGTGCCAAAAGTGTCTAAACCATCAGCTGAAAGGTCGGATTTACATCAGTCTGATCCGCGACAGACAGCTTCAACATCAAGCATAAGCAAACCTCACATTGCAACATCAAATAAAAATTACTTGCACCAGCAACACCGCGTGGCAAAAACCCACGCTGAAATGAAAAAAACCATCACGCAAGAAGTCCAAGCCCCTAGGGTTATGGCGACAGCAGAAACCAGAAAATCAGCTATATCGGATTTATGATCATGGCTACCCAAAGCCTTAATAACAAAGCGTAACCAATAGCAATTTAAGTTCGCTAGCCTACCCTACAGGAGCATAATGGAAAAGACATTGGTGATTTGAACTTGACCCTATGTTCATGGAACACTACTGGATTTCTCCACTTGACATCACCAGGAGAAGTCAATTTAGGATTCTACGACATCTTATGTCTCCAAGAAACATGGCTCACAACAACACATAATCTAGATGGATACGAAATCATTTTAGCACCCGCAAAAAAGGGTACCATGGGTCGCCCATCATCAGGACCCCTGAAGGCCTGTCGTAGTGGCCTAGGCCTCACTGTGAGCAAAGTTTTGGTGGCAAATCAATCGCTATTGGCAGTGATAATATCATGGAACCCGACAATGTCCAGACAGCATCTCAGATCGCCATCTTGAACACCTATTGGAATCTGGCAAAAATCGATCCTGTACAGTTCTTGAAACTAGTAGAGAGCATGATCGATGAGATCCTGGTGACCCATCAGGTCTTTTACATTGTTGTGTGTGGCGACCTGAATGCTGTATGTAAACAACACAAAGACAAAAAAAAGGTGTCTCCAGCGGACCATAGAGGATCACTCTGGCTCAACCTGATGACGTCACGAGATCTGCAAAGCTTGGACACAATTTTTGAGAAACAAGGCCGTCTTCCAACTTGGTTGAATGATGAATCTCGAACAACAATTGACTACATATTCGTTTCTAGACCACTGCTAGAATTGATCACATCTTTTGATGTTATGGAAACCAAGGCAAGCAACCATAACATTCTATTTTCTAGCTGGAAGAGGCCCAGACAAATGGTGGAAAGACTAAATTGCCAGTTAGAAGCCAATACTCAAGGCAACAGACTGAGACTTACGGCGAACTGCACAAGAGATCTGACCAGTAAGTACAACAGGAAATCAGACATCAGCCAAGACAAACTTGTTGATTACGGCCCGTTGCTAACTGCCTACAAGAAACAAGGCAGCAAGAAATCGTCAGTTACCATTCAGAAGAAACATAGCTACGACAGAGTCCTTGTACTCAAGCGACGAGAGTACCGTAAAACAAAAAGGAAAGCAGCAGACCTTGAACCTGAGCAAGCAGAATTGAAATCCATGCAGTTGCTAGAATTTAGAAAGCATGGGTCAGACAGCATAGATGGTAGCTTTACCAACAAGACTCGGAAGCCATGCTAAAAGCCATATGCGCAAACAATGCGAGTGAATTCTGGTGAATTCTGGTCACTTTTGAATGCATCTTTTGAATGCATCAACATCTCAGCCCGGAGACGGGATCCTCAATGGCGTTGGTGAAGCAGCCTGGGTAAACTATTTTAAGACTCTCTTCTGGCTGCCATCTGGCCCGAGTAAAGCCTGTTCCGACAAGCCCAGCTCAAACTGGGCCAAATTTGACGACTGCAAGGAAATCTCCGAATTAATAAGAAAACTGAAAAACTTGCGGGCCCTGGGACATGATGGCATCACAAATGTGGACTTAAAGTCGCACCCCGAAGAATGGGCCAAATTTATAAGTAACATCTTCTCCAGATGTGCCGATACCAAAACCGTCCCGACTTCTTGGACATCAGCCATCGTTGTCCCTATTTTTAAGAAAGGGAAAAGTCGCGACCCATCTAATCATCGTCCGATTGTGCTGTTGGACCCAATCGGGAAAGTCTTTGGCGCGCTCCTCTTGAAGAAATTCCAAACATGCGCAAGAGAGGCCCCATGTAATGACCACTTCCATTCTGGCTGGCTTTAAAAAAAATACAGGCACATCAGCCAACATACTGCTACTAAGCACCTTAAAAAGTAAAGTGATGGAAGGTGCTCCTAGACAATTCATGGCATTCATTGACCTCACCCAGGCATTCGACCGGGTAGATAGAGCTCCACTCTGGGATACTCTCCATGGTTGGGAATGCCCAAGTGAAATTCTGGAGCCTATAAAAGCCCTCTACACGAACACCAATATGAGAGTGCAGCGAAATCAACAAGGACTTCTGTCAGCAAGCATCCCAATGCTTAGAGGAGTCAAGCAAGGCTGCCCGTTGGCCCCAGCTCTTTTTTTGGCATATACAGGTGACTACCAATACACTGAAGATGCGAGCCGATCTTTTCCGCCAAACGTAGCTCCGTTGAAAATCAGTAGACTCTTATATGCCGATGATTTAATTCTATTTGATCAGACGCCGATTGGGCTGTAGCGCCAATTGGACAACTTAATGCACTACATAACAACAAACAACTTAGAAATCAACAAAGAAAAAACTAAAATAATGGTTCTAGAGAAAACAACCAAGAAGCAAGAAACATTGAAATGGCGCCTTCAAACTTCTGAAATTGATAAAGTTAAAAACTTCAAATATCTTGGTGTAACTCTGGACAGCTCGAAGCTAGAATCCGAAATGCGAGACTCCCTCAAAGTGCAGATCAGGAAACTGGCAACACAAGTCAAGGCTATTGACCAGAAATACAGACGTTTTTCAACCATACCCGCCATAAACTTTTACAAAATGAAAGTCGTGCCTGCCATCACATATGGAGCTGAGGCAATGCCTCTAATACCTACAGACCTATGGCCGAAACTGAAGGCATATTACTGGAGGACAGTGCTAGGCCTGCCTAAATCGACAACGGGGGCATCTATTCGGCGTGAACTGAGCATCCTATCCCTACAAGGGTCCCTAAACTGCAGCTCACGCATGCTCTTCAGGAAATGTCTGAAGACTAACAGTGCTTTATTATATCAACTGATTAACACTGAGATGGAGTGACCAAATTGTAAAATGTTACAAACTTGGAGAAGATACAACATAACCCTCCTTAAAGCCATTGCTTGTAGAGAAGAAGAGTTGGTTAAAAATCCAGTAAGGGTACTAAAAAATCTCAAAGAGCTCGACTGGATGGAGACCCTTACCAAAGCTGCAGACAACAAGCTGACAACCCATTTGCCTCAAAACATCAGAAAATTGAATGAACTACAGGATTTCATCAAAACATTCTCCAGTAGACCAGCTCGAAACTTTCTACTAAGAGCCAGGCTTAACCTCTTAGCTTCCAATGAAATTAAGGCAATTAGAGGCCTTTCTAAAACACACAACAGTAGACTCTGCCAGACAGGTAACGAAAAAGAGACTATCCGGCACCTTGTTTTGTCATGTCCGGGAACGTTGAAAGTCAGGTCCAGATATATGAAATACTTTTCATCAAACCTTGCTAGAATGAACAAAGAAAGCTGGTGGTCCAGGATGATGAATGGTGACAGGCCCACTTGGCTAATGGCAACATTTAGAATTCT
This sequence comes from Ambystoma mexicanum, assembly GCF_040938575.1. Lineage (NCBI taxonomy): Eukaryota > Metazoa > Chordata > Amphibia > Caudata > Ambystomatidae > Ambystoma > Ambystoma mexicanum. Next base: position 307,899,999 of record NC_090941.1, read on the forward strand.
ACAACATACCATGGATGCCCTGTCAAACAGTTAGGAATCGACAAACCTAGAATCTAGAAGTTAGTCTTTGAACGAGCCTATGCTCACCTTCTCTCTCCTAGTGGCAAGCTGCTCTAAATAAGCGACAATAATGAGAATTGAACAACTGTTGATCGATTGTAAAAATAATGTTCCTTTTTGATTAATACAAACAATTTAAAAAAAAATGTTTTTTAAATACTAACATGCCATAACCGATGGACTTCTGACATCCCCTAGTATAATATATACACTAACCAGCCATTAGCCATGGTCTTCAACGCAATACTGGCCAGTGGCCACAGCCGTTGGCTGTGCCGACTTCATATTCTAACATATTAATGGGCATTAGCTGTGGCTTTTAGCCATGGTCACTGACTACAGCTTTCAATGTTGCCCACTGTATATTTTAAAACTGTGATGGGCTACTAGGCATGGCTTTTAACCATGTAAATTGGTATTTTTGAACACCAACTGACCACTAGCTATGGGCTATCGTGCTGGCCAGTGACCCCAGTCTTTGTCATGGCCAAATCCACTGCCTAAATTGTTATTAAGGTAGTCAGTTTTCAATAGCTATCTTATAAATGATGTTATGCATAATTCCATCATTGATTTAATCAGTTATATACAATGGCCCTCATTACGACCCTGGCGGAGTGGGTTTACGCCAGCAGTATTCGTGGCGGACCAGTCCGCCCTACTACGAGTTCCCGCAGCGCCATGGAGCCTTTTTCCGCCTGGTTTTTCCGGGCGGAGAAATCCATGGCGCTACGGGACCTTGTTGTTAATTACGCCACCGTACTTTACGGTGGCGTAATTAACGCCTTCCCCACTCCCATTATACCCTATGGGGCAAAAATGGGAATGGGGAAGGGTAAAATGGGGATTGGGGATTTACCGCCCCGCCAAGGTCGGAATGGGGCGGAAAATCCGCCAACCCCCATGGCGGTATCGGCAGCTTTCCGCCGTGCTCCATGGTGCATATTGCACCACGATCTCCGCCAGGGTCGTAATGAGGGTCAATGTAATTAGTGTTGACACCAGTGATGGCATCAGTGATGTGATTTGTAATGTCATCAATGTTCTTTTACAGCATGTAATTAGTGATGTGATCTGTGATGTCATCATTGTGGTTATAGGCTGTGCAATAGGGGGTGCAAAGTCTAAGTGGCTTTAGCTGAATTTCAGGGGTTTTGTTGTGTTAAGTTCTAACCTTAAAGTTCCTGCGACTAAAGTTTTTCCTTGAATTTCAAAGGTGTTGTTACAATGTATTGCTCACCTTAACATCACTGCAACTAAAGATTTTCCTTGAATTTCAAGAGTTTGGTTATTCCATACATAACTGATATTAATAATACAGACAATTGGGCTAATGAAAATTATGTATCATGTGTAGAAAGTTAAATAACAACAAATTGTGCAACCACATTCCCTCAAATAAACCTGTTCTTTAAAAACGTTGCATATTTACTTAACTTTTAAAAGTGTTTGCATATATATGTACTTGTGATTAATAGAAAGTTATTAAAGTATAACAGTAACTGTGCACTAAGACTACAGTCAATGTATCCTAAAACAAATCTTTACAAGACTACTGCCCACATATATATGTACATATATTTTTTTCTAATGTTTTTATAGCCGTGGCTACCAAAGATGCATGTGCGGCTAAATGCAGTAATAACTTGGGAGTTTTACCCACAGCTTCCACAGGGGATGACAGGGGCTATAATTAAATACATAAGGATATTTAGTTTGTTTAACACACTCTATTGAAAGGATCAATTAAGGGTCTATGATCCATATATTCATTATTTGTTTTTAATGTCTATTTTTATAACTGAAATGTTTTGGGGGGTATGGAAAAAAGAGTTAGAAAATGGATAAGGGAAAAACACTAGGATTGATAAATTAAACAAAAGTTTAAAAAAAATAGCATTTCTTTTGTCCGCATTTTATATTTTGTACATTGTGTTCTGTTTTTATTTCTAAAGAATGTGGAAAAAAATTGAAACTTAAAAAAATACCTTGCATTGCCAATTGGCTGTGAAAGAACCTTGCCCCAAGCATCTAGCATCTAGGGTGCCACCTGCTACCTCGATCAAGCTGTGGCAGGTTTTGCACATCACAATAAAATTAGAAAGATCAGGTGCAGGCAGGATGGACTGAGGTTGGGTGTTAGTTGGTGGAAAATAGGTGGTAATTGTATTGGAGGTCTGTGGCACAGATGATAAATGCTGTTGTGCTGATCGTGAGCCTTCCAATATGATTCATTCAGTTCATCCCAATGAACACAGACAACATGTTGAATTAACGTGGATGTACCCAAGCTTTGTGAGAGCTTGTGTGAAGGTCCCCTCTGCAAAATCTTACAACAGAAATTGCACATGATCTCCTCAATCTCCTTTTTGCTGTGTTGGTCCTTTACACTGAAATATTGCAACTATCAGCAATGTTTTTTGTGCACAATGCTTCTTCTGTGGTGATAAAGCTGAAGCCACCCACACCACTTCATCTTCACTGCTGGTTGCATTCATTTTGAAGTTCAGGACCTCGGAGGAAATATTAAAACTGTAAAAATACACAACACAAAAAGTACTCTGCCACTTAATACTAAAAGACTTAAAAAAGTAAGCTAAAATAACAAACAATGTAAAACTACAAAGCATAAAACAAAGGACAAAGGTATAGTAAGAAGAAAGGTAAAAAAAGAAATGGATAAATCAAGGTACTGCTTTTAAAAGTTCCTGAAGGCTTACAAAGAAGTTCACCCACCAAGAGACAAAAAGAAAGGACAAAAAACAGGAAAGAGGTGCTTTAGAGAGGCGTATAATCGCAGTTACGCAATATAGCGTATCAGAATGTTTTTTTCGTAAGCATGGATACGCCAAGTGCAATCACATGTTCGTGCCTAAACTATTGACCAATCGCCTAAATCAATGAGAAGACACACCTGCATGTGGCCGTAGCCACGTCAAGGGAAGGCCCAATCACTTTGAAAGCTGTGTTCAAACGGCTATGCAGCATCGTGCCTGTTTTCCACAGCCAATTGGATCACAGGCTGCGCACCTTCATTTAGCCGTGTCAACCACGGCTCAATCACACACTGTGGTTTATTGACTACATCAAAATCCATGCATGCAGAAATACCACAATGGTACATCGAGCTTTATCGATGCAGCTTCCTCTCCTAGTGCTTGTAGCGGCAGCCAATCATATCACACGCTTCGGCTGTATGTCTACACATGACTCCTGGCCATGTCAACAAATGGACCAATCACATGTTGTGATGTATTGGCGCAGCTACGGCCGTGCTGTGTGATAAAATCCACACGTGTGAAATCACCCAATGGGACGTCAAGCTTCTTCAACGCGGCTACGCATCTTTGCGCCTGATACAGCCAATAATAACACATCTACAGATGATTCCTATCTACGTCAAGAATGATCCAATCATACCTTCTGGCGTATGATGAAATCCGTGCATGCAAAAGTGACCAATTAGAGCGCACAGCAGTGCTTAGCCGTGAATAATCACACCACCCACACAAAAAAGTTGTTATTGATCATTGGTATTAGTGTTTGTTAGTAAAAGGTTTACCAAGCAACTACACAAACTTTTGGCACTTTAACCCTTTAATTATTCCTCTTTTTTATCCACTTTTACGCTAATTATCTTTTTCCTTGTCTTATCATTTATTGACTATTCTTAGATGGCAGCATTTTGAAAACAAATTGATCTTTTACAAGAGTTAATTGTACCAAGTCTCCAAAAACAAGTTTATGTTTCCCTCCAAACAAAACGTTGTAGTCAGTCTTCAAAACCTCTTGCATTCGCAAGTGAATGAAAGCTAGCATCAAGTTAGACACCGTGCTTACTTCATCTAAAATCAAGGTATTTAATTTTCTAAGAACATTTCCTACTGCACTTGATACACGTTTTCAATACTCTTGTTTGTTCTCATGCTCCACTGGTAGCATCTACAGTCAATGTAAGTAACACCTCAGATCACATCACTGATGACATCACTAATTACATTACAACAGTAACCGGCATTAGGGATAGCCTCCAGCCATGGTCAGTGTGCATGACCAAATACATTTTAACCCATGAATGGGAACTAATCATGGCCTTCATTCATGGACACCGCCACAGTCTTCAGCTATCTGCACAGTATATTTTAAAACACTAACAAGCCACCAACCATAGACTTTGGCCTTCACCAGTGGCTACAGCATTCAGTTGTGTCCACTGTATATTATATACACTAATCAACCACTACCCATGGGCTTTAGCACAATGCTGGCCAGTGGCCACAATCTTTGGCTGTGTCCACTATATATTCTTATATATGAATGAACCTCTCTAGCCATGACATTTGACATTTGACCTTGAGCAGTTTGTACATCTTTTGGCCATGTCCACTGTATTTCTTAAAATGCTAACATTCCATAAGCAATGGACTTCAGACATGCCCACTGTGTATTATACAATACTAACCCCCCCTATCTATGGCCATTGGCCATGCCCACAGTATATTATATACACTAACCAGCCACTAGCCATGGTCTTCAACACAATACTAGCCAGTGGCTACAGCCTTTGGCCGTGCTGATTGTATATTCCAACATATTAATGGGCACTAGCTGAGGCCTTTAGCTATTGCCACTGACTACAGATTTCAACGTTGCACGTTGCACACATATTTTAAAACAGTGACGGGCCACTAGGCATGGTATTTTGCAACACTAGCTGACCACTAGCTAAGGTGTTTGGTGATGGCCAGTGACCACAGCCTTCGTCATGGCCAAGTACATGGTCTAAATTGTTATTAAGAAAATCCAAGTTTTCATTAGCTATCTCATACATTATGTTATGTCTAATTCCATTATTGATGTAATCAGTTATATACAATATAATTAGTGTTGTCACCAGTGATGGCATCAGTGATGTGATTTGTAATGTCATCAGTGTTCTCATGTAATATGTAATTAGTGATGTCTTCAGTGATGTAATCTGTGAGGTCATCATTGTGGTCAGAGGCTTGCGGAACGGGGGGGTGAAGTTAAGGTGGCTTTCGCTGAATTTCATGGGTTCTGTTGAGTTAAGTTCTCACCTTACCATCCCTGCAACTAAAGTTTTTTCCTTGAATTTCAGAGGTTTTCATAAAATATATTGCTCACCTTAACAACCCTGCAACTAAAGTTTTTTTCATTGAACATCAAAGATTTTGTACTACATAGATTTTTTCAGCACATCGCCAGTGAAAAAAAGAAGTTAAAAATATAGATCTTCTTGAATCTGCAAATAGAAATCTGTAAGAGGGTAAACAATAGTGTATCATAGATCAAGCTCTAAATAACACAACAAATGCACTCTCACAGTTTCCACTGCAAATAAAGCTATAAATATTTACTGACACGTACATCTAGGTACACATAAACTTTTTGTTTTTCTAAAGAAGGGGGGAAAAATTGACACTTAAAAAAAAACGGAGGATGACAATCTGATATTCAGCTAATAACGTGTCCCAATCCTTAGTTGTGGCACCTCCCACAGCTACCCGTTGGTGGCATAGATCACACATAACTCTCATAACTTATACATTTGGAATTGACAATGCTGCCAAAGTAGAGGGTTCATTCAGTGTAAGTGGCATCGTACTAGTGGAACCAGGTGCTGGATGTGGTGCTGATTTTCATGCACATGATGCATGACCCCATGCATTTTAGTTTAGTGGTTTTCGTGCGTTTTACGATATGTGTCGTCCAAATCATCCCAGTGCACTCTAACCAGATGATTGATCATCACAGATATTCCAAGGCTTTGCAAAAGCACATTTAATTGTCCACGTCTTAGAGTCTTCATGCACAATGTGCACTGAACATCCTATGCATCCCTTTTAGAGCACTGCTCTTTGACATTGAAATATCTGCAACTGTCTACATGGGTTTTTTATTTCTGTGGCTTTCTTCCTGGGTGTGATGGATTGGGGACCCAGGTAGCATCACCATCACTGATGCTGGTGTTCTCATGGTTAGACATGATGAAATGTGAGGAAAATGTAAAATAACAAAAATGACAACTCTAAAAAGACAAAGGCACAAAAAATTAAGCCTCTCTCTGAAACTCTATAGCCTTTCTGATGTGATGACTCTTCGAATGGTGTGCTCCAGTGCTACAAGTCTTTCAAGACTCTGGCTATTTCTGGCAGCAGCTTTAATGGGTGGCGGTTGATTTGGCGCAACCACCAATCTCAGCTACATTGAACAGGTAAGACCACATACAAGCCAAAAAAGGCTGCATCCCAGTATGGGGCAGACCATTCAGAAGGCGTTAGGAGCTACTTTGAGACATAGGGCCTCATTACAATCCCGGGCGGTAAGTACCGGACATTACCGGCATGGCACAATTACCATGTCCGTGCTGACAATAGACCGCTAAAAGCGGCCGATTACAAAATTCGCGGGCACGAGCTTTGCGCCATGCTGGTAATGACCTCACCGCCATGCCGTAAAAGTCTGAAAAATCCCCCTTTCCGGCACCGTCTGTAGTGGAAATAGCTCCTCCGGCTATTAGCGATGACCGTAAATACGCGCAACCAGAAGTAGCGTCATCGCACAGGAACGGGAAAGAGCACGGTGGCCATGTTTAAAAACACAATCCATTGCCATCCACCACAACCAGGAGCCATCTGACCCCCAGAACTCCAACACACCTCCACCACTACCTGTTGCAATTTAGGATGCCAAAAGCAGTGAAAAAAACGGGAGATCGCCTGCGCAAGGAACACTTCTCCAGAGAGGAGCTCACCAGGTTAGCGGAGACACTGCAGGAACATGCAGATGTGGTGTTCTCAAACGACATGTCCCGTCCAGCACTGCAGCGTAAAATTCAGATTTGGGCAGAGGTCTCCCAGAAAGTCATTGCCGTTGGCACCACACCCCGCACACCCAAACAATGCCGTAAGCGCTGGGATGACCTACATCTACGTGTGCGAATTATACTCTCCGCCAACCGCAACCTTGGGATGGCGACAGGCAGAGGTGAGGAGTCGCCCATAAAACTACAAACATGGGAGGAGATATGCGCCACCACCATAGGCACCGAGGCAATAGAGGGAGTCGGGGACATGGAGCGAGGAGTCCCGTCATCAGCCGATGCAGGTAGGTGTCTCAAATTAAACAATGCTAGTACCATCATGTTGATGTCTACCTGAACTGACAGTGCAATGATGTAGTGCAGGGTCCACCAGACACATAAGTACAATACTGCCTACAGGCAGTGCAGAGCATCACCTTGTCCACATGCATAATGCACCCCATATGTGTTGCAACCCAGACGCCTCCATGCTTCACCCACCCAAGAGTGAGGCAAGTTGTATGTCACTCCCCCCAATGTTAATCATCTACCATTCCATATCAATGCAGCCACCCCAATGCATGCCCGATGCCCGTAGACCCATCACTAACCCCCTCCCTCCTTTGGTCCCCCACAGGCACACATTCTGACTGCGGTGATGAGGACACCGGTGCCACACCACAGAAGAAGGCCAGGGCCGAGGAGGGTGAACACCGCCCCTCAACCTCAAGGGGCAGAGGCCAACTTGCACCACCTCGGAAGGCCATGAAAACCACATAGGCCACAGCCCCCACAACAACACCCACACCAGCCACCATCACCCAGGAGGCATTGGCAGAGGGCACACCATCGGCTGCCAGCAGCACAGTCGGTGAGACAGCTGCCACAGCAGCCATATCGGAGGATGAGGGCGACGTATTGCTGCATGGTGCAACACCCGCCACAGGCCCCCTCCACTCACCACATCTATCCCCATGCAGCGTGGTGGCCGGCAGCATGCACGGGTTGTCACCTGGAGATTCATGGCTGGCCAATTTCAGCCCCACGCCAACTGTGCCTGATGACCAAATCATGGTGGAAACGCCTCACACTTCCACCCCAGTGACAACCACCCAAGAGGGGATCATGGCTATACAGAGGAGCCAGGAGGAACTCACAGGGCTGTTGACTCAGCATATTACTGAATGCACCCATGCAAGGGATGACATCAGGGATTGTGCTGCATCCATAAAATCTGCCATCGAGTCCACCTTAAAGGACATTTGTGCGGGACTTGCAGCAGTGCGCCATGTCCTCTCGGAAATGGTGACAGCAATGCGGGACATGCATCCACCACAGTTGCCAGGACAATCTGGACCATCATCAAATGCCAGCTCTACTAGGACCAGCCCTGTGCGTCGGTCTGGCAGGAACCTGCGCAGATCAGACAGGGGGGCACCTGGTGCTGGAAGAGGTGGAGGGCAGTAGGCACAGCATGCATACTGGTGCCATGTGGACTACTGGTGCGCGCTACTGCACACCATGTGTTGGGAAGTCGAGAGGGGAGAGGGTGTGTGGGGGAGTTGAGGGGGGAGAGGGTGTGTGGGGGAGTTGAAGGGGGAGGGGGGACAGGGTGTGTGGGGGAGTTGAGGGGGGAGGGGGAGAGGGTGTGTGGGGGAGTTGAGGGGGGAGGGAGAAGAGGGTGTGTGGGGGAGTTGAGGGGGGAGGAGGGAGAGGGTGTGTGGGGGAGTTGAGGGGGGAGGAGGGAGAGGGTGTGTGGGGGAGTTGAGGGGGGAGTGGGGAGAGGGTGTGTGGGGTGGAGGACTTGTTCACTTTGTTATGGTTCTTTAATACACATTTAGGTGACTCATGATTCACATGTGTGGACATTGCTTATTGCATATGTGTGCTTTATTGGTGAACAGTCTACAGTGTACATGTCCCTGACACACCCAGTGCCCCGAGTGCCCATCCATGTCACACTCCACGTCTATGTGTACTAGAAACATTGGTTGATCAGAGTCTGACGCATTGCACGTCCCTCCTGTGCATCGCTGCCTCCCTGAAGTGCTGCCCCATCCCCACCCTCCTCATCCTTATCGTCAGGTGGTTGCAGTTCTGCAACAGGGGGCAGGGGCATATTCCGTCTGATGCACATATTGTGTAGCATGACACATGTCATGACGATCTTGGCCACCTTCTCATGCTGGTACAGGAGTGCCCCACCAGACCTGCTGAGGCAGCGAAACCATGCCCTCAAGAGGCCAAATGTCTGCTCAATCACCACACGGGTACGTGTATGTGCATGATTGTAGTCCTCCTCGTGCCTGTTCTGTGGGTTCAGACTGGGGTAAGGAGCCACCTCTTCAAGGGATAGCCTGCATCACCTGCACGTGGGCAACAATGTATGAGTGTAAGTCATCACATCATATGTGACCTTGATCAATGACACCATAGCATGCATTGACTTCCTGATTGCAACCACATTCCCATGCATTAATGGAGACACACGATGTGACTGCTATGTGTGTATTCCTCTTATGGACTGGTGTGTTTGCCATCGACTAGTGGGCGCAGGGGGGTCCAGTTCCTTGTGAGTGCTCATGCACTGTGTTAGTCCATGCCGGTTGTTTCCATGATCTGGCTGATGTCCAGTAATTTGTATGCTTTCATCCTGGCACCGTTGATGTCAGCCTCATGATGGTGTCACTATGCAAAACAAATGGTGAAATGCACTTTTGTTGGACCTCTGTGTCAGTGTAGTGGTGCATTGATGTAATCGGCCCTCATGTGACTCCTATGTACGCAGTAATGGGGGAATGTCCTTTCAGTTGATGGTATTGGTGCTGTGTATTGGCCATAGTGATTGCTTGTAGCTGCATTGTGTTGAGGGAGATACGGTCTGATTGGGTACAGTGCACATGTAGATGGCTATGGAATGGTTGTCACACTGCTTCATTTACATGTTAGGGCAGCTTTCATCTTTCATTATGTGGTCAGGTGTCAGGTCCAGTCTGGGCTGCTTTGGGGTATGAGCATGGTCCATTCTCTCAGGCACTCGCAGCCAGGTGAGGTATGCATATCTCCCCCCCTTCTCAGCCAGGTGAAGTATGCATCCCCCCCCCTTCTCAGCCAGGTGAAGTATGCATCTCTACCCCCCTTCTCAGCCAGGTGAAGTATGCATCTCTGCCCCCCTTCTCAGCCAGGTGAAGTATGCATCTCAACCCCAATCACCTACCCACATCACATTTCCATGGGCCTAACATGCGACTCACTGAGAAGCCAGGATCTCTGCCCTGCATGTCGCTCATGTAGAGTGGTATTGTGGAGTTCCGCAGGACCATTGAATCATGGGTTGATCCGGGGTATGGGGCACAGCAATGTGTGATGATCTTGTTTGAGTCACATACCATTTGCACGTTGATTGAGTAGTATAGCTTACGGTTGCGGTACGCTACCTCCATGCCATGTGGGACCACCAATTCCACATGGGTGCAGTCGATGGCGCCAATCCAACCAGGGATGCCGGCCAGTGAATGGAAACCAACATTGGTGTTTGAGATCTCCTGGGCAGACCGTGGTAAGTAAATGTGGTCGCCTGTGTGCTTCAGGAGGGCATCAAGCATTTGGTTCAGCGTACATGAGAATGATGGTTGTGATATGCCATGCATGTGCCCCACTGTGTGCTGGTAGGTGCCTGTGGCCAGGAAGTGGAGCACAGACACTACCTTCAGTAGGGGTGGGATGGCGGTGCGTGGTTCAATCAGGCTGACAATGTCGTCATGTATCATATCCACAATGGTGATGATGGTGTCCCGGTCCAGATGGTACAGGGTGTGGATCTGCTCAGGGGTTAGTTTGAATGGACTGGCTCGGATGCGAGGGATTGGGGGCTGCCTGCGTGGTGGCACTGGCTGCAATGGTGGGGCATGCTGGCCCTGCTTCGCCCTCCTTCTCCTCCTGCGTCTCCTCTGTGCTGCCAGTTGTTGTTGTTGTTGTTGTTGTTGCAGCAGTTCCACAGCAATCATATCCTCCAGCCCCAGCATTGCTAGTAATATTGGAATCATTGTGGAGTGTGACTGGGTGTGGGAAGGGGTGGGGTGTGCTCCTTTTGTGCTGGCCCAGTCTGTATTGCCTCCACCTGTTCTGATTGTGTGCACTTGTGGCAGTTGGGAACACTGCACATGGCCATTTACGGGTGGTCCACGATGCCGGAATTAGCTCCATGGCGGTAAGGTACTTTTCAGGCTTCAGTAGGGTGTTGTTTGCATCTCCGCCTGACTTGTGATGTTCCCCTGTTTGCGCCATGCCGGTATTTGCGGCATGGATGGTCACGTGCCCGCGCTCCTGGCACTATTAACGGCACCGTTAATTACGGTGCCGCTAATAGCGGATAATCGTGTCCTAATCGGCCGGAGTGGTAAGCGATGCCGGTAATACTTTACCGGCATCGTTGTTCACTTACCGCCCGGGTTGTAATGAGGCCCATAGTTTATTTATTTATTTATTGTGCATTTTTGAGGCGCTTATACACCAAGTACATTGTGTTTCAAAGGGCCCTAGTTTACAACATTTATCTCTCATGCAGAATGGGTTAATTTCTCCCAAGGCATGGTCAAGATCAGAAGTACAGGCGAGCATGGAAGAGAAAAAGGGGGAAGAAAGAAAGGCCAGAGGGAACATGATGGCCACACACCTCTGAGTACACTACAGAAGGAGAAAAGTGTCAAGAGAAAAGCACTGAGATCAAGGATAAAAGAAAGCAGATGGTAGAAGATATCCTCACCCAGCTTGGTCGAGGAAAACTGCAGCTGGCAGGAGCAGTCCAGTGTAGAAGAGGCAAAAATGCTGTCATCTTCCAATGAAGATAAAGACAAAAGAGCTCTCAAGGAAAGAAAGACCAAGTAAAATCAGAAGGAGAATGGAGACAACTTTGACCCAGGTCATCAGAATGGGAGCTACCAACAAAAATAGTGGTGTACCTGATCAGGAGGTTGAGAACATCTCTGGCCAAAAAAGCCAGAAACAAAATTTCGGAATGAGTGTCCCAGACCACATCTGCCAGAAGGAACTGCTGAAACACCTAAAAAACACAAAAGAATGCTTACCTGCATCGGCAAGTATATTAAACACATCAAGAAATGGCTTGATGCATCTTGGAAATCGTACTGGATGTGTTGAGACCAAAGATACTCCACCTAGATGATGAAGTAAAAGCGAAAAGAGCGCTCATAGACACTACGGTTCTGACAAAATGGGAACCAAAAGACATATGCCTATTGCAGAATATCAACAGTACAATCACAACGGGAAGGAAAAGGGCCATCATAATATAAATATATTCTATTTTCAGCGAGCTAGCAAAATACAAGGCAGCAGCAGCCAAAGCCAACTTATTTTGCAATTCAATCATCAAAGAAAACCCTAACAAAAAACATTCATTTTTATTGATTCTTTTAGACTTTGTCCATTCACTATTTACAGTGTGTGTCCTATTGTAAGGTATTGCAGATGCAAACTTCCAATAAACCATCCCAAACTTTGGCAATCTCTAATTTGATTAAGCACCTCATCCAGTCCCATTATGACAATATAGAGGAGGCCTATGCAAAGGCTACCTTACATCAAAATGAATAAACCCTTGATCTACAATCTGCGCACAGGTATCTGCTGTAGAAAAGCATGTCTGTGTCACTCTCATCCACTTCTATTTCTTCCTCTATTCCAGCCATATCCACACAACCTCATAAAAAGAGTAGGCACAGCAACCTCATACTTCAAATATTAATTGTGGACTGAAATTGCATTGCTGAAGCCCAAAGTGCACCTGCATTTATTGGGGCAATTTGCACTGGAAAAAACATTCTATTCCTTTTTTACGAAGGCTATTTTCCATCAAAATGTACAAACCCATGTCCTATAATCTACACACAGGCATCTGCTGTAAAAAAACACACCTGCATCACTCTCTTCCACTTTGGCTGCTTCCTCCGTTCCAGCCACCTCCACCCAACCTCCTCCTATCCTACCTATACCCAATCTGCACAACTGCAAAGTATTGTGTTTCAAATATGATTACTGAATCATGGTGTGAAATCGCACCCTACATAGTTACAGAAGACATATTTTACAACAGCAAAGCAATTGTTGCCACTACAAATATATATTTAAAAAATCAGTGGAATTTTTTTTATCCCCTTATTTTACAAAAGTAAAAACATAAAAAATTCATGAAAAGAGTAGACACAACAAACCCATACTTCAAATAATATTTGTCGACTGAAATTCTATTGCTGAAGCCCATAGTGAAACTACATTTATTCAGGAAATTTGCACTGGAGAAAGCATTCTATTTCTTTTTTACATAATGCTAAATCCATTCCTATATTCTTTATGAGTGTATTTCAAAAAAAATAAAACCAATCAAACATATTTTTCAAGAAATTAAACACTAGGTTCCACAAAACAACAAACAACAAATGAAGACAATGTATTTTCTGTTATAGATAACCACACAGTAACACAACATCTTTTAAAAGCACACACATTTTTAGATCACCTCAAAAAGCAAATTAATTAAACACATTGTAAAAGGATTGTAAATAAAACAAAATCAAATGTCTACTGCTCTTTGATCATTCTTTTATTTTGAGTGCAGGAAGTATACTTAGTGATTCTATATCATGCACCTCACTGAAATACATTTTCTTTCTTATTAGTGCCCGGCGAACGGGTCGGGGGTGTCAGCCTCTCAGCCAATGAGGAGGCTAGGAACGGGGGGAATTACCAGTGATAATCCCACCGCTCCAAACTGCCTCACAGCTGGAGGCTGCCATCTTTCCCCGCTGGGGAACAAGGTAAGTGTGGTCCCCCTCTCTGCTTGCCCCATGAACAGAATTCCCGTCCTAACTCCCACCCCCACTGATCTTTTTTTAGTCCATTTCAGGAGCGGACGTGATGGGAACAGTCCTGTCCCCAGCGTGTCTATTCCCAGTCTGCGACAAGCCATCATGGAAAGGAAGAAGGGACTACACAGCTGTTTTGTTTATGGGAGCCATGGAAAGAGAGAAGGGAGTAAATTTAGTCCCTTCTTCCATTTCCATGCCAGCCATTTTTTTGTTTACTTTTTTCAATTGCTGCCATGGAAAGGGAATATGGATTTCCCTTCCCCAGCACCATTTTTTTAACATTGGAGAGTTTCGGAACCGAAAAAAATATGCCAGGGCATTAATTCCCTTGCAGGTGCCTTTGTTAAGGCCTTCGCTTCGCTCTGACCTGTAACTATGGGCCCTGCAGCATTACCTGAAGTGGTAATGCCCCCCCTGCTCGGGGCTTATTGCTTAAATAAACAACTTCCAACAATTTATTCCACCCATTTTCTTCATATACAGCAGGACCACTTCATTGTTAACAAATACATTAACATACAAAAAAAATCACAAAGCCCCATTATCCACATAGTAACAAATAAAACCTTCATCAAAACAGTAACAAACAACTAATATTTTGTCACAGGTAACAAGGACTGAACCATGAGCACAGTGTGACTTCTGCACTCAAAATGGGAAAAGTAGACAAAATGGTGAATGTTATTCTTTCCGAAATCAAGAGCTGTAAGGAAATGAATAAAAATGGCTGACACACATTCACTGCAACCTATTATAAAGAAGTACACATTTACAACATTAACACCAGCCAATTAGAAACACTGACACACATACAGAACCCTTCCCAGCATCTCTAGGAGCTGTGGCTATTCAACGTGGCTACAAATCTTTCTTGTAGCTGTGGCTACACATACATTTTCTACAAAGTGAAAACCAAACTAAGCCAACCTTCAAAACTTCATATAAGACAGGGAACACCTAAGCACACAAAATAACAAACACAGATAAAATTCTGACCTGTATCATCAACATAAAAATATGATTATTGCACAGAAAATGAATGGTTTAATAGACACGGTTATAACAGCAGCTGCGTCTATCAAAACAACCAACAAAAAGTTGAAAAAGCATTGACGGACCAACTCACATGCTTGTTAAAGCCATGGTTATAGAAGAGCCTTGCCGGTTTGGTTGTTTTACCCATGCCTAAGACACGTCCACGAACACTCAATGTGACATTTTGCTGTTATATAGCTGTGGCTGCACAGGGTGCCATTTTTAACCGCGGTAGCAACGCCGCGCAACAGGTGGGTGCTGGGTAGCCACGGTTATTCGATTAAAAAAAAATAATAATATCTGAGTATAGAATATGAATGACAAAAGAGATAGTAATGATAAAATGGCAGTTAAAATTAGTTATGTACTACACATGATAATAAAGATTTCACGTCAAATGTGATAAAATACTACACTCAGTGTACTCGAAAACAGTCCTTTTAAAGACTACTTATCATATATGAATATACAAATACAATGAAATAACATACATCACATATAAATACCCAAATACAATGAAATTACAACAAAGCACTTTTTCTAAAATGGCTCATCACTCATAGCTGCGGCTAGAGTTCATTGCCTTTTTCCTAGTTGCGGTTACAATATTAAACTTTGGGAAGCTAGGTTGCATACATTTTCATACATATATGCATAATAGATCATTCTTAGAAAGGACTCTTTCCGGTACAAACACCAGACTTTTTTTCACATTAAAGCCTATAGGCCAACCCGTGGCTACAACCCTTCCCAGTCGGTGATGCTGTTAACCACGCCTCTGAAATGCAACACCCCATTGGGAAATACCATAGCTGCGGTTATTCATCTAGATTTTAAAAAAAGAATATCCTTCTATCTATAAGAGAAGAAAACATAATTAGTTAAAGAACACACACACTATAAGAAACCTAATTTAATACACATGTTCTCTTTGCACATACTAATCATTGGGTCATTGGGTATCAAAATCCAACTTGGATAAAGAAAAACATACAAAAATATGAAAAAGTATAAAAATTACCACGCCAATAAACAAACAGGGATATATAAACTGGATGCGAATAAATAAAGGACGTTATATTGGGTGGTTGCAAGACAAAGGATGGGCAAGGTTAAGTAAACATGCAGAACAAGAGAGAATAGGGTGGGATAAGTAAGCTTGGAGAACAAGGGATAGAAAACCATCACACAGGTAGAAACACGAGTACTATCATTTTTGTTAGCAGTCGTTTTCACCCGACAAAAAAACAACCTCCAAGAAGACCACTGGAGATAAAAATATTTCAAGAAAAAAGAACACTGTTTTAAAAAAAACGAAGACATGGACCTTCAAATGTTCAATTTCAAAGCTTGGAAACATCCAGTTTCAGTGGAACACCACCAACAGTGAATGGGCCCTCAAACTCCTGAAACATTGTCAATTGCACCGGTTCCAATGTTACTGCTCCCAATGCTTCAGTTTTGAGAGTAATGTGTTGCCTATGCCATAATTAGCTTCTCCCGGGAGGTGGATCACTAGCCCATTGAGAAATCACTCTCCAAACATAAGGTGCATTGACATGAGTAATTCACTAACACACTAGAGGTACAATCCAAGTATAAAAACTGTTACTATAATCAATGAACATACATGTATAAGCTCGGTGAGAACAAACAAGGGACATTATGCTAAGGAATTACAATAGAATAAATGGGGTACGTTAAGTAAACGTGGAAAACAAGAGCGAACCGGGTAGGTTAAGTAAAAATGCAGAACTAGAAAGGAGGGAGTAGGTTAAGTAAACTAGGAGAACACACTTTGAATGTAGGTTGACCTTCGACTGGAGTTAACGGAACAGCTTCTTCAGTCAAGGCACCTCAAGTGCTTTGATTCTATCATCACCTGCCCATTATAAAATATAAAGACCCAAACAGAAAATAAATGAAAAATTCAACTTTCTTTCAACAGATACTAAAATAAGCAGCCACAAGAAACAAAAATAAAAAAAGACTAAAATGAACTTGCAAAACACCATCAATTGTACTACCTCCCAAACAAAGTCAAAACAACTAAGAGTGCTGCATAGGTGAAACAGCATTGAAATTGCAACAAATACAATCAAATAAACGTTCAACCACACTAACATGAATACAAAAACTAAATGCCTGCATATAAATGCCATTGATAGACAAATCTAATTTTGTAGGTCCATGTTAGTGAAAGTTAAAAATACATAAAAAATACTTGCCACACAATCAGAACAGATGAACAGAATGATAATGAGTACCATTTGATAGCAGTGGTTAATATAATTAGCACACACAACACTGCAAAGAAACCTTGAAATATGTAAATATTTATTAACACATACTTTCACATCAGCCACACTCTTGCCATGTGCACACTGTGAGTTCTGGAATCAAAAGAATACAATTGCAGAAAATGGTAGCTTTCATACTTTAAAAGATGAATACCACAAAAAGAGGACTATTTACTAAAACAACTACTAAAATGGATGACACATTTACACCACAAACTATCACAGACAGCTACACAAATAACAACAACCAATCACAAACAATCAAACTCACTGAATTCCTTTTTTATCCCTGGCCAGCATCGGCTGTGGCTACCAACTGTCCACAAACATACAACATACCATTTTACGGAAAATTTCTGCGGCTACACAGGGTGCCAATTATACCCATAGGTAGCAATTTTCAGTATAACAACGGCTAGGGTTCATTCACTTTTTTTATAGATGCGGTTACAAATTTTAAGTTAAAGGTGGAGGCTCACAGCGGATTTTATAGATATATACATATTTACAAGATTACACAAGATATAATAACATCGCTTAGAATACACAGGCTAAAATAGAGTGAAGGGGGCATCTAAAACTAGGATGGCTCTGTTTTCTATTGCTCTTTTAAAACTATGTTCTTATTTTTCTTTCTCCACCATCTCACAAGTAAGAAAGATGGAAAATACCAGCCAAAATAGATAAGACTCCCAAATATTTACTGTGTCACAAGCCAGTCATTTTTCAACCCTGATGTCACTATAACAATAAAAATAACTTTCAAAAAGAAATAAAATACAAATACACCAAAATCTAAAGCTACATGCAAGGATCTACTGATACCCGTGGCTATCTGTAGTCCTGTAAATCCTCGAATAGAGCTGTACATATCGGAACAATAGCTGAAAAAAGAAATATGCTTTCCTGCCCCCTCAGGCCCTCACCAAATGCTCCCTACATCTGTGCCACCTCCCCCATTCCCCAGATGGCCTACTCACCTCCTCAATATTGCCTGCTTATTTGAATGATTTTCGGCACTTCAAAGATGGCCGCAATTGTGTCTTTGTTGTGAAGGCAGGCTGGCTGAGCTGCCTTTCCCTGTGCAGCACTCCCATTGGTTGCTGAGTGTCTTCTTCCATCCAACTGGGGACCAGCAGGCTTTAGCCGGCCTCCTCAGCAAAGGCCCCTGCCTGCTCCCTGTCCGCTTCCTGCACGTTAATTGGGGTCCTCCCTGCATCTTAACCACAATGATGGTGCCACCTCACTCCTCTAAGAAATCCGGACTGCCTTGACATTGTCACCTCCGGAACTTTGGGTTAGGTCCCCCACTTTTGGACTCATTCCTACCACCTTTGACTATCACTGTTCTTTCTGCTTGTTTCTCCCATGTTGTCATTCTGATGCACAGTGCTTCTTAAGACCCTTTGTTAACATCTGAATCCCTGATTGGAAAGTCAAATCTTGCTGTTTTTGCTTTATGCTAGAAAGTCAAATCTTGCTGTTTTTGCTCTTTGCTAGAAAGTCAAATCTTGCTGTTTTTTTGTTGCTTTTTGCTAGAAAGTCAAATTGTGCTGCCCATTGCTAACTTCTCTGTACTTTGCTTGTATACTGTTGCTTCTCTGTAACTTGACGGCCAAGTGACATCACCACTCTCTTTTGTTCCACACCTCCCAGCCTGAGCCACCCCAGCTTCTCCCTCCTTTCCTCGCTTCCACTCCCATGGTGCTTTCTGTTTCTCCTATCTTTTCCAACTGCTTCTCTATTGACTATCCTTCCCTTCTCACTAAGTCTGGAAGGAAGAAATTCAAAAAGGATATCTTGGCTTCTAATCCTGGTCTTCCTATCGTCGACACCTACTCCAATGCTTATTCCAGACATACCCTCACTGGCATCCTCTTTGTCATTCCTTTACGAGATATTTGGACTCTTCATATGATCTCTGTGCTCTGTCCTATCTCCTCCTCTCCCATTAATGGTGGCACTCGCTGGGAAGTTCTAATGGCTTCCTTTGGCTCCTCTAAAGTCATCATAAATATCCACCTTAATGGCACTGTCCTGGTCCAAGGCCCTCAGGCCAATCTCTTCCTCTTTGATAGGCGCTTCCCTTGCCTCATCCACTTCCTCTCATCACCTGCTTTCCCCTCTGCTCCCTACTTGGCTACCTTGCCCTCTCTCTCCTTCTCCCCTGCAGGGCGTACCTCTGATCTGTACCCCTCTCCGGAAAGTCTTTAAGGCTGGCAACCTTCTTCATCTTGCCACTCTCAACTCTTGTTCTGCTGTCAAACACTCCTCTGACATCTGCCACCTCCTTGAAGATCTAGACCTTGATGTCGTTGGTCTTACTGAGACATGGTTCATGGCCAGCTCTGTCATGAGCTTTGACACTCTCCTCCCTGATAGCTACAAGATTATCTCTGCACCCAGATCCTCCTGGTCCGGTGGGGGGTAGCCCTGATCTTTCCTGAGTGGATTACTGCCTCTATCATTCCCACTGAGACCTACTCCTCTTTTGAATGCCTTGTCTGTAGGCTCTCTATCTCTCTCTCCTACCCATGATCTTACTGTGGCTACCATCTACCAGCCTCCTGGTCAAATCACCTCATTTCTCTCTGAGTGGGCAGACCTCTACTCCTCTCTCCTGACCTCTACCACCCAACTCCTCCTCGGTGACCTCAAAATACATTTAGACTCTCCATGTTCCTCCTCTTTACTTTTCTGTGACCTCTGCAACTCCCTCTCCCTGTCCATACTCATCTCCTGCCCGACTCACTCTGCAGGGCACACACTTGATATCTTGATCTTCTATGACCTCCCCCTCTCTATCCCTCTGATCACTCCTCTCTCCTGGAGTGATCATTCCCTCCTCTCATCTCTCCCTCTCTTCCCTCCAAGCCAAGCCTACCCCAACATTGCCACCTACCTTCTCGGACATCCTGCAGATGAAGCATGTGTCAGTTGAGGCTTTCTCAGCCACCTTCTATCCCCTCCCTCCACCTCTAGCTGACTCACATCCCGACACAACCCTGTCTTTGCTCTACTCTTCTATTTCTGATACTCTTGATGATCTTGCCCCTGTCATGAGGATCCGTTTAAAGCCCAAAGCCAAGTGCACTTCCTTGTATGACTCCGACCTAGCTACACTTAAACGTAAGTGTAGGGCGGCTGAGAGGAAATGGAGGGCTTCTTGTTCATCTTCTGACAAACTGGCCTGTTACCAGCTCCAAAGACAATAAAGACTCTCTTTCCTCACCAAGAAGACAGTCCACAGTCAAGCCTGTGTCTCTGCGGCATCTAACAACTCAGCCATACTCTTTAAAATTTGCAAGGAGCTGGCCAACGCTGCTGCAGTCTCTACCCCTCCTGTTGCCTTCCAGGCTCTTTGCATTGCCCTTGCCTCTCACTTTATCTCAAAAACGCAGGACATCCTGTCCACCCTCTCCTCTCCTTCCCCTCCTTTCCCCTTTCCGTCTCTGCATGCTGACCCTCCTTCAGCCACCCCCCACCCTCTTTCTCATCCTTTCCTCTTTTCTCCCCTGTTGAGGTCGCTAGACAAGCCCGATCTATGAAAGCCTTGTCAAAACAGGTTCATCCCTGTTCATCTAAAACCATCAAGGACCACATTGATACCCTTGCTCCAGCCCTTGCCGATTTCTGTGACCTCTCCTTTGCCTCGGGATCCTTGCCCTCCCCTCTGAAGCACTCCCTTGTGCATCCTCTTCTCAGGAAGCCCACAGTTGACCCTTCTTGACCGGCTAACTATCACCCAATTTACATAACTACCTTTCTGGGCAAACTCCTGGAAAAGCTTGCCATCTCTTAGCTTAACCTTCATTCCAATTCTGTCGGCTGTCTCCATGACCACCAGCATGGCTTCTGAGATGCCAGAAGCACAGAAACTGCTCTCCTGAACATCTGTGAATATCTGCTCTCCAACCTTGACTCTAACATTCCCTCTGTCATCATCCTACTCTATCTCTCTTCTGCCTTCGACATGGTCAACCATACCATCCTGCTCAACCGTTTCCGTGATAACCTGCTTATCACCGATCATGCTCTGGCCTGGCTGACCTCTTTCTTCTCTGATCGACCCTCCCAGGTCCAACTTGGGTCCTTCCTATCATCTATCTCCCTCTCTACCTGTGGTGTTCCCCAGGGGTCTAACCTCTCGCTCTGGCTTTTCAACCAATGGCTGGCAACTCTTGCCCACTGCATTGCCATTTTCTGCTCAAATTTCCAGTGCTACGCTGACGACGCTGAACTCATTTTCAGGATGTCCTCTTTCACCTCCCATCATTCTCTCATCTCTGATTGCCTAACTGCCATTCAATATTTGTGTGCCGCCGACAATCTTTGTCTGAATGCCAGCAAGATGGAGATCCTCCTCATCTGCACACCTTCACCATCCTTTCCCCTCACTCTCTGGCTTGCCTCCCTTGGCCCTCCTCCTAGCCCCACCTGTGAGGCTAAGAACCTAGGGGTCATCTTTGACTTCACACTTTCCTTCTCCGCCCACATCTCTGATGTCTCTAGAAAGTCAAACTTCCTACTGCACCTCCTCAAAGGTACTCTGCCTTTCCTCTTCTTCCCCCAGAAGCTCACTGTCTCCCAAGCTCTGATTCTCTCTAGGTTGGACTATTGTAAAAGCCTCTTTCTAAATCTACCAGCCTCTACTCTCCGCCCACTGAAACTAATCCAGAACAGGACTCCAAGACTTGTCCTTGGCCTCAAGCCCTGGGATCGTACCTCTCCAGTTCTGAATTCTCTTCATTGGCTCCCAGTGGATGCAAGGATTAAATTCAAAACCCTCTGCATTGTCCACAAGGCTTTGTGGGGCCTGGGTCCAAAATACCTTCAGCTATCCCACTGCAAAACCTTCTCTCTCAAGCTCTTTGCTCCTCTACCTCTAACTCCCACAGGGTCAGTCGTTTTTCACAGAAATGAGCTGGGGGTAGATCTCTGTCTTCGGCTGGGACCTCCCTCTGGAACAGACTCCCTGCCACTCGAGGAGAACCATCTCCGGTTCTGGAAGCACCTCAAGACCTTCCTCCTTGCTTCTTCCTTTGTCCCCCCTCTTCCCTGCTGATCTGTTCTCTCTCAGCACCGTGCACCTGGCCACCCTCTGTCCTCCGGGCCCAGGTATCTGCTCAACCCGCCACCCTCCCACACTGCCTCCTGGCCACCCCTTGCACTGTGGTATGTATTTGTACCCATACAGACCCCCATTTTTCTTCCTGCACTTATTAGTCCTACCCTGCCTGCTGCCTTAAACCCAGCACTTGCCACTTGCTGGCTGCACTACCACTGTGTGTTGCCTTTATTATGTATTTATTATTATTTATCTGTTTCTCCTTTGCGCCGCACTTTCCACTTCTCCTCCCTTCCATGCACTTTTCCCCTCTCCCTCTCCCATGCACTTGCACATTCTCAATGTCACTGGGCCTAGTAAGATTGTTGTTTTGTTCTCCCCTGTTCCCCTCCCTTGTCGTGCTCTGAAACACATGTGTACGCGCACAATATAAATAAAATATCAATTCAATATTAATTCAATTCAATTATCCATTTCCCCCACACCACACGCTGTTTCTGTGACGCAGTTTGCTTTGAGATGTCGACTATTCGAGGCTATAGCCACGGCTACAGAAAGCTTTGTGTTGCAAACTCAGTCCCTGGAAATCATATAACTCCCAAATTTTCACTTGGTGTCCTCCAGCAACCATCCCAACTCTAGACTAAAGTCATTTGCAATTATTTTAGCGTACAAATAGCTTTGTAACTACTTTTCATTCCCTGTTATCCGTGGCTATAGCTGCGATTATCTACTGCTTAAAGAGAAAAACTAAATGGGGACTGTTTCATTTCTAAAACATCTGGTTTTGGGTAAATCCCCGAGACATAGCTATCTATTTTTGAGAACGGGGCACCAAGGCCCCTTCTCAAAATAACCCCAAACCAAACATGGATCGCAAGTCAATGTTTCGCGGCCAAGTTTTTTCAGACCTGGTCCAAATCTGTTCCGCGGTTTGGGCTGTGCGCTTTGACAAAATAGACCTTGTTTATCTATGGGAAAATGAATGAGAAGTAGGCTACAACTTTGTAAAAACATTTATTGGGTCTTCTTAGTAGCTTTTTTATTTTTTAATGTATTTTTATGACACTTTGCAGTCTGGTGGGGCCCATGAATCCCAATCACTTTTGGAATTTTAGTCGAATCCGTTACTCGAATCATAAGTTATTATCAATAGAATTTTGAGGGGTTCTATAATTACACGGCCACGATAGTGGCCGTCTAGTTATGGTTAAGTTGCTAAGCCCATAGGAAGAGCACTTTTTGGGCGGCTTATAACTTCGCTCCCCCTGGACGAATCCACACCAAACTTTGCAAAAAAAGTATATGGCCCAAAGTTTGTAGAGGTTTGGTCCGGAGGGGGGCAAAGTTATAGGGGGGTCCCAAAATGTCTTTTCTTCCCATAGACTGAATGGGGAAAAAACTTTGCTCACACCTACAGCCCAAACTGCTAGATGGATTTTCACCAAATATGTGGCAGGAGCAGCGGCTTTGTCCCAAAAGCGTGCTTTTGTAAATTTGGTAAAAATCCATCCAGTAGTTTTTTTCAAAATGACCAAAAAGTAGGTCACAAAAAATGTGTGATATCTATGTCCGGTCCACTGACACACTTCCTTGTTCGCTCCACGGACAGGACACTGATAGGTAAATCAGCTTGCGTCATGTCCACGGACATGCGACGTGTTCGCTGATTGGATGGTGAAGAGCATGAAGTGCGTCAGATTTTTGGAAACACCAGCCATCTTGGATTCACAGACTTCGCTGCTGTCTGCGGACATCGCGGTAGAAACATATTAAAAAGCACAACTTTGCACTTGTCAAACTTATCAAATAATTTCTGGGGAGGTGAGGGGTGATGAGGATGGGATGGGATGGAATATGGCTGCAAGAAGCAAAAAAACAGGTGTTTTTTACCACGAAAGTCTGGAAACAGTTCGATATTCGTGAACAGTCCTGAAAAGTTCGCAGACACCTCAGCATTACAGGGGTGGTGAAATGCAGTTCTTGGATGGCTTATAACTTTGGCACCACTCAATGGAACTGCATGAAATGTTGCATGTTTATTTCTGACCTGGTTCTGAGTGAGTATGCAGTGGGATTCTACATAAGGGGGCAAAATTAGAGGGGTGGTCCCAAAATAATGTAAAGGCTTATAAATGAGGTGCCATTTGACGAATCTACACTCAATTTGGGAAACTGATAATACATTTACATATGAATGTTTTTGCGAAGTTTGGTGGGATTTTGTGAAGAGGGGGCAAAATTAGAGGGGAGGGTCCCAAAATAATATAAAGGCTTATAAATAAGGTGCCATTTGATGAATCTACACTTCATTTGGCAAACTGATAATAGTTCTAGATATACATGTTTTTGCGAAGTTTGGTGGGATTCTGTCAAGAGGTAGCAAAATTAGAGGGGGCTCTCAAAATATTGTAAAGGCTTATACATGTGGTGCCATTTGAAAAATCTACACAAAGGTTTTCAAAAAGATTATAGATCTCGATATAGGTGTTTTCGTGAAGTCTGAATGGATTTTGTCAAGTGGGAGCTAGGTTATATGACGATTATATGTGTATACATTTGACACTTTTGAAAAAAGAAAACATGGGTGGATTTCCAGCAAACTTGCGTAAGGAGCATTGGCAAGGACCTACAAGCATGGTTTTGCAAATGTGCCCGTGTTTTATTATTTGACAAGTGTCATAATGTAGTTACAAAAAATAGCGGTATACCTTTAGTGACTGAAGGGTAGCCTGTGGCCATGGGCAGTGGCCAGATTGTCCGGGTCACGGAATAAGGTCATGATTCGGAAAATCTGGCTACGGGCCATGACCACAAGGGACAAAACACAGGATTAAAGTTGCCATGACCAGCTGGGACTGGCTTTGTGGTAAAGCTATTTGAAATTAGGATAGATCTGAAAGGGAAGACAAATGTGCTTGTAGTAATATGGTCATAGGGTTCTCTTTTTGCCTTCTGCAGGCTGCCATGGAAAGCCAAGAGGGGCTCTGTATGGAACCCTCGCCTTCCCTTTCCATGGTGGCCCTCTTGGAAAAGGATTTTCCTTCCCACACTGGGACGAAGTAGGCATCCCGGTGTAGGAAGAAAAATTCTCTTTTTTAGCTCCCCGGGTTCCTGATTTGGGAACCTAGGGTGCAAATGGCCTTGATCCCCCATTTCAGGGGCTGGAATGGGGGATAATGGTCCAGAGACCTCATTATCCACCCTCGCTTCGCTTGGGCTGATAACTTAGGCTGCTGGGCCAGTATCCACCGTTCCAGTCCTTGGAATGGAGGATGAACGCCACAATATTTCCATTAGCATAACACAAATGCAAATGCAAATGTTGGAAAATCTTATTGAGTCTATGTACTTTACGAAGAAATATAAAGTAGATTGAGTTTATACATGTTTATTTAGTTCTATTTTGTAACTGTGAAAGGTGGTTCCTAAAGGAATATGTCTTTTATTGTTTTTGGATGTATTCTTTTTGGCAGGAGAGCTGAGAATGAAAGGTGGGAAGGGAAATGAGGGAAGAGGAACCAAACACTAATATGGAGGGGTAGGTGTACAAGGGAAAATGTTGCGCGTGTGTTATTTCTAAGGTAGGGGGCAGTGTTTCTCATGCTCCTTGATTACAGCAGTGATGGTGGCTCTTGGTGAGGAGGGATGGCATTAGCTGATGCCATTTTAAGATAAATAGCAGTTTTGCTACTAGTATGTACTGTGTACTAGATTGTTAATGGCTAATGAGTAGGAATAGGTGTTGGAGCTGTGCAAGGAAAATTTTGAAGTTGAAAGTTCCTAAATCAGTAGAAAATGCATTTCTGAACTGTCCGTGAAGCAGAGATCTGATTGTGAAGTACGGACGGGTTCTCGGACACGTCATCATGCCACGCGCCAGCGTATGGTCATGTGGCACTGTCCGGAAGGTCCGCTATGAAGTCAGATGTTCGTAAAAGTCTACGGGGGCAAAACTATTTGAAATAGTTGCAAAAAGTGTATGGAAGTGTTAAAAATTATTCCAGAAGGTGGGAAATGGCAGAGTTTTAAGGTGACACTTTGTAAATTGGACACAAACATTGCTATATTGGGTAAGTATGATATTAGTAAGTTGTAGGAAAATAGCATGAACTGGTAAAAACCTATGAAATTCACTGAAAAAACTTTGTTAAATGGGCGTTATGGTTAAGTTGGACTAATAAAAACCTATGAAATTCAATTAAAAAAATGTGTTAAAGGGACGTTATGGTTAAGTTGCACCAATAAAAACCTATGAAATTCTATTAATAAAACTATGTTAAGGGGACGTTATGGTTAAGTTGCACTAATAAAAACCTATAAAATTCAATGAAAAGACTTTGTTAAAGGGACGTTATGGTTAAGTTGCACTAATAAAAACCTATGAAATTCAAAGAAAAATCTTTGTTAAAGGGACGTTATGGTTTCAAGTAAAATCGAAAAACCCCAGTTATGGTAGGCTAAACAACCATAACTCGTGCCACCACCGTGCACTGCTAAGACTAACACGCAGGACATCAAAGCAATTAGCAATATCTTGTTTAGTGAATTGGTGATGTCACCTATAGGTTTGCACATAGGACTTGGAGAACCCGAAGTGGTGAGGAATCAGTGTTGAGAGCCTGAGATTGACAGGGGAGGTTAGTCAGTGGCAGTGTGCGGAAGGATGATGCGCAGGATTTGTAGGTGTGCCTGAGGAGGTGGAGAGTTGTGAAGGGCCGGTGGATGGAGCACAACTGTCAGGTTGATGTGGAGTCAAAGAGGCTCGAATAAAAAGTGAAAGAATTGCTATTGTGTTGTGTTTTTTCCCCTAACAGCAGATTATCATAATCCTCGATTTAGGGTCAGGTAAGAGCAAAAGCAATGTATCGAGGGAAGTGTGGGGGCAACACGCCTCTACAGCACCTGTGTAAGACCCTGCCACCATATAAGGATAAGATGTGTAAATATAGCGTAGAATTTAAAAGCACCGAGGGTAAATTGACCAAAAACTATGGCTACCATGTGGAAGTTTCTCCAAAGATGTGCAGCAATCACTTCTGACACACTTCCAGAGTACCTTTAAGGGGAATAAGCTAGCAAACGGCATGGAAATATTCGAGTTGTGGAGGATGTTTCAGGAGGGCGAGGGGGATGCAGTGAAGCGTCAGTGGATGCCGATCCACCACCCTCCGCTCCCCCACCCTCTCTCGCAAGCAAGACCTCAGAGGACACAGATGATGAGCACGGGATATATGCACTATGGGAGCTAAAACTAGCAGAGTGATATTCAAACCTAATATTTAAACCACCACCATACACTAATGAGGAGTGACCGAAAGGAACTGGGCAACCAACTGACGAAAGTGGAGCAAGCAGTGAGGCACAGAAGGGCATGAACGAGGGCCTAGAAGGCATAAGCACAAATGAGTGGGTAGGGGACAGATTCTTATAAAGCTAGAAGGGAAGACCACGGGTGAAGCAGTGGGGGCGATCAAAGAGGTGGAAGGCTCTAAGAAGAGCAGCAAAGTGAACGACTGGGCAGAGATAATGGAAGAAGTAGACAGATGGGAGTAGGAGAGAGAAGAGGTACATGAGAGTGAGCGCAGAGAAAGGAAAAGGGAGGAAGAGAAAGAGCAGGAGCAGTGAGAGAGGAGGAGGGAGAAGCAAGAAGAGATTGAGAAGCAGAGGGATGCAGATGAGAAGGAAAAACACATTTTATTGGATAGGGACCAAAGGAAGTAGCAGATCATGAGAGAGCGCAAGCAGAAGGAGGAGGAGGAGCGCGTGCTCAGAGACATAAGGGCACTATGGGCAATGGGCATGGGAGACAATCAAGGGGGAGGAGGAAGGAGAGCAGAGACAGGCATCACAACCTTGCTGAGCAGGACCACATCAGCAGCAGAAGGAATGGCCAGGGGATCCTATAGAGATAAGGGTGGTATAGACTTGATCAATTCCAGGGGAAAGGGAAGACATTATCACTAAGCTTCGTGGGCTATTTTTGCAGCGATATGGAGACAGAGTCAGAAGATGACACAGGGGGAAGTAAGGACAAAAAAAGATAGCGACCGAGGTATAGGTCCCTAGGAGACAGCATGGAGTGGAGCGTACCGTGGGAAGGGGCAAGAAATGTGGGGACTAAAGCCGATAGGGATGACCAAATGCCACGCACTAGAACTGCATCACTTTATCCTGACAGCAAGCTCCCATACATTGAGAGGTTTAGGGATCTCCCAGGATGAAGGAAGGGGAAGATGGCCATAGCATGTTTTGGTACTAGGAACACGTAGGGTCCGACAGCTGTGCACAAGTGACTTGGGGAGAGCCAACAAGAGCACACACCGACCCCAGAGATGCAGACAAACACATTAGGCTGACTTGACGAGTGAATGGGGAGGTGCGGTTCACACAACTGCCACTATTGGAAAAGGGAGGGGGAAACCTCAGTGCAAGAAAACGTGACATGTAGGCTACCTTCATTAACAGCAGGTGTGGGGATATGGATATACAAAATAGAAAGAATTACAGCAGGACAGAGACTAGCAGTTGGGGACATAAAGGGACTATTAGTGGTGATCCTCAGAGAGGCTGCTGATGACATATGGAAAAGGGGGGGTTCCCAGGAGTGACCATTCGTGACATGGCACATGATAGCTCGCCATTTGCAAATTCCAGAACTGCTGTATAGTATGGCAAGCTCTAAGGACAGAATACCCAGACATGTCAGACATTAGTGCGATTATGGCCCCCAAGATGGGGGAGGACCAAGATCCCGTACACTATATTCAGGCAATTCAAGAGCTTTGGTGCCTTGAAATGCGAGAACCGTGGGACAAAACTGTAGCTTTATTTGATCACATATTGTGTCAGGGACTGCCAGAACTAGTACAGAAGCAACTCAAGAAGTTAGTAGTCATGCAGGCAAAACATTGGCCAGAAATACAACTCACGATAGTACACCATTGTAGGCTATTGCAAGAGGAAATAAGGAAGAAGAACAAGGAAAGGAAGCAAGAGGAAACAAAGCTAGCGCAAAAGAAATTATCCAAGCATGCCTTGGAAGGGGCGGTACTGACAAGCACAGGAGGACAAGGGACACCACAGCCACAGCGTGCACCGCCGCCCATGGTGGGAAGAGTCACTGGGTGGGGGAAAATGCAGCACAGGTGTTGAGGACGAAGGGTGTCACCCAGGGGACATGGGTATGGGCCACAGATATACCACAACCAAGGGGGGTTTCCAGGAGTGTTTCCAGGATATGGCCAGCAGGTGCAGCAAGGACCAGGGGACTATTTTGGGGGTTTCCCAGGGCAAGGGAAAGAGCCAACACAGTGTTGCTTGTGCAGACAGATAAGGCACATTTCCAGAGTATGCAGAAGCAACGAGGAACCACGCATAGTGGTGACGATAGGTGACAAAACTTGTTCCTTTCTCGTAGACACAGGGGCGACTAAATCTTGCATCCGAGAGGGGAAATACAGGTTGTCAGGTGATGCCATGAATACTCAAGGATTTTTCGGGGCTTCGGACGTGGCTCCTTTCACAGACTAAATTGCACTCTCTATAGAGTGGTCTATCTTTACCCTTACTTTACTCTCCACAGACACACACAAACATTCTAGGATGAGACATCATGAGCAGACTCAACATGACCATCTCATTCACAGATAAGGGAATAGTGTGCTCCACACCAGGGGTACACTTTCTCAACATGCAGTAAATCATACAAGCCAATCATGGACGAAGGATACAGAGGGAAGTGCCAGTGGATGAGGAGCTGTTTCAATACGGGGCTGAGATAGCAATAGCATGGCACCCAGGGATACAAGAGAAGATGCGTCACATTCCAAATGAGTACATGTTGGGACCAGATGTGCCATTGGATGAAAAGGAAGGGAAAATAGTGCCACTAGGGACAAGGCAGTGATCATGGGAGATGAGTGGATAGCAGTGCATGGGACGGATCACACAGGATGGCCATGGAGAACAGTGATCACAGTAGCTGAGGGATGCAGGTTGACCACAGTGATAGACAAAGACTTGTTTAGGGACAACAGATCAGACCATGAGATGGTGTTTGAAATGAGCATCACATATTGGGTGAGGATACATCACAGGGAAGTACCACAGAGAATGGCTATGGCGGTGAAAGCACTGCTGGCCTTTCTCAAGGAGGGTCTGGCCAAGGTACCCAGCATCTTATGTACTACCAGTCCCTATGATGTGGGGCTTCTGAAGGGAGTGCGAAATGTGAAGATTAATCTGAAGCCAGGAGCGATTTTACCAGTCAAACAGTATCCACTTTCATGGGAGGCAGACAAAGGTATTTATGAATCCATGGCAGCCTTAGTGAAGCAAGGCATCCTGGTACCATCAGGGTCACCATGCAACATTGCTGTGTAACTTCTTAAGAAAGCAACAGGGGTGTTGTGACATTTTATCCAGGACTTGAGACCTTTGAACCATATTGTACAAACAGAATACCCTTTGGTTTCGAACCCAGCAACAATTTTGCCTGATTCACGGTCATAGACTTGAAGAATGCTTTCTTCTCTATACCATTACACCCAGACTCACAAGATGTGACTTCCTTTCTGTATTTGAATAAGAAGTGGAAACATACAAGACTTCCCCAAGGGTACTGTGAGCACCCTCCATATTCAATAGGGTCTTCTAAATGGACCTAGGCAACGTACAGATGGAAAGTGCAGTTATACAGTACGTAGATGACATTTTGATTTACAGCACAACTGAAGAACAGTGTATAAATGACTCAGTACACATGCTCACAGTGTTTGTTGACAAGTGTTACAAGGTGGGCAAGGCCAAACTACAGTACTGCCAGAAGGAATTGCTATACATTGGACAGATAATTTCTCAAAATGGCCAACAGTGATGCCATAGAGGGCAGAGACAATATGCAGGACAGCAAAACCCACGACAGTCAGAGAGATGCAGCAGTTTCTTGTGGTTATGCAACTACTGTAGGGCATGGGTCTTTGACAAATACAGAGGGAAATTAGACTCAGTCATGAGAGGACACTACCCATGTGAACAAGCTTTGGCTGCAGCCGCATTTGGAGTGGACAAAGAAGCAAGTATTACCATGGGGTGAAGCACCACTCTTTACGTGGAGCATGCCCTCTTCGCAATACTGGAGACCAAAGAGCACACTGTCAACACAAATAGCATCAGGGTATGAGGCGTTACCATCCAATCCAGCTATCAAGGTAGTGAGTTGTAGACTTGTCAATCCGGCCACCTACCTCACTGACGTGCTACAAGAAGGTGACTATGCACATGACTGTACAGACAGGTTACAAGAATTCATTGACACTCGTGAGGTACAGGAGAATGCACCTGAGGGGGAAGACATGCTTTACATTGACGGTTCATCAACAATTGACCAGACAAATGGGGTCAGACATACAGGAACGGCAGTGGAAAGGCAAAGGGAGGATGGAACCAGTGAGGTACTGGCCAGCGCACGACTACTGTCATATTACTCAGCACAGGCAGCAGAACTAGTAGCCTTAATATTGGCATTAGAGCACAGCAGAAAAAATGAGGTGACCATTTATTCAAATTCAGCCTATGTGACATCAACAGTAATTTCAGGATTGTCAGGATGGATGAGGAGAGGGATCAGGAGGGCTTATGGGTCACCAGTACAGCATGCACTTTTACTGGGTAGACTAGTAACATTATAGACTGCCCCTAGCAACTAGCCATAGTAAAATGCCAAGCCCACACATGAGGGGAAGACCATATCTCAAGAGGGAATGAAGCAACAGACACAAAAGCAAAATGTGCCACATATTTTGGAGAACTCCTAGAAATAGAAGCCTCCTCACATGCCTGTGATTATGCAAGCACAATGGTACAATGTACCTGCAGCCCAGATTATGGAACTGGAGGCCTATGCAGCCAGGGGGGAATAAGACCTTTGGCTTAGGAGAGGATGTACAGTGTCTCTAACAGATGCCCTATGGCGATAAGATAACACAGGGAAAGGGGTTATGCCACTCGCTCTGTTGCACAAAGCACTGACGCTGCTACACTATCCAACACATACAGGGAAGGAGGTGCTTGCCGCCCATATTGGAGAAACATTGTTCTGTCCTAATTTGGCAGAACACATGGCTGAGTTCATGAGCAATTGCCTGACATGTAAACAATTCCCAGCAGGACATACATTTTGAGTTGCCATGCCTCGACCAGTCGGTCCATCCCAACACCTTCATGTCGACTATGTTGACATGATCCAAGTCTGCCAAGTGTACAGTGACATGATAGTGGCTGACTGCCCATTTTCTCCATGGATAGAGGCGTGCCCCTGTTATCATATAGATGCTCTTGGAGCAGCAACATTTCTGGTCCAGGAAGTGTTCCCAAGATGGGGCATGTGTGGCCTGTGGTCTGACAACGACCCTCACTTTGTCAACAAGATGTTCAAGCACATTGCAACATTGCTGGGCATTCAACACAAGTTTTCCTATACTTACCACGCTCAGGCAAATGGATGTGAGAATGCCTCAACAGCCTTTTGAAGGAGGCAATAGCTAAAAACAAAAAGAGTACCAATTGGAACTGGCTGCATTGCTTGCCAGTGGCCTTATTTGCATTGTGCAATAAGCCCAGGTCCGACACCAATTTAACCCCACACGAGGTGGTGACAGGAGGGCACATGCAACTCCCCCTTGATCCTCCCACTAGGGCTAGCAAGGATGCATAAAGTAGTGTGACTGTTTTGGGCCAAGAAATGTATCAGTATGTTATTTCTTTAATTGGTAGTGCCTCTTTTATCTCTCACCAGATACAACAAAAACAGGGAGGCCCTGAAGCCAACGGAGAAGACAGTAGTGTGAACAGCCCTGGGGACTTATTAAAACAACCACCTGTGTTTCCAGGGTGAAAAGTTCTGTTAAGGAATTTCATGAGAACTTGGGATGCACCAAGTAGCAGCCGTAACTGAGATAGCAGTAAATCTCCATGGGTGAACTGTTTGGAACTACCTGATGGACATCAAGCCCTACAAAGCTGTAGCCTCACCTGGCAATGAGATCGACAGGGCCTATGATCATCAGCAAGAGGAACACAGAGATAATTCGGAACCAGCACTGCTTAGTGGAGGACACCCAATGGTTACTTGAGCATGGGCAACAAGTTAGTGCAAGGACTTCCTACACATCCAGAGTGAGGATAAACTGTCTGTTTATTATTTTCTTCTCTGCATACATTCATCAGGAAAGGGTGACTGTATATGATATGACTGTTCATGTTGCCCAATGATGCACAACCAGATGCATTCTCAGGCCAATTCGTCCACTTTATTAGAAGACCCAACAGATTCCGAGCTCATCCACCTAGGGTATATTATCTTGTTTTCATAGCATATTTGGCCCGGGCTTACCCACAACTTGAACAAGGAAACCCTTCAGTCCTTGCCATACTAAGATACCCTGGAATTAGAACTGTATGAGGACAGCTGTTTGTCTTCCCCATGAGCAACTAACTAACCTAACACTAACCGAATAATGCTCACTTTTGCGCATTGCATGCAGGCAACTGGAATCTTCAGGCTGCAGAAGGATCCAGCAGCACTGGTAAAAATGGGGGAAATAATAAAGAATTCACTTATTGTGTAGTCTCCCTTATTCCTTATTCCCAAGTGGGGTTTTCGCTTTTGTTTTCTGGTGAATATCACTTGTGTCTAGTAAAGTGGCTGTATCCTCTACTTACATTACCCCAACCCCGGCTGGTGGAATGACTATGTCAGGTGGACAGGAAAGCACTGTAAGCATGGTAGGTGAGCACAGTCTGATGCAGACATTGGAGTTGTAGATCTATATCTCACTGACACTGCTCGAGTGCCTAATAACATGTGGTATAAGCACATGATCAAAGTAGGTAGGGAAACCACAGAGGAGAGCTGTAATGTCTGCTCACTAATCCCCTATGCTATGAGTGCCTCCAGAACGTTCATAGTAACTGAAATACCAGCAGCAAGAGCCCAATGTATCATGTATCTATCCATGGGCACAACCCGAGGAAGATTCCAAGGGAAAACAGAAACAGTGAGATGGATGTCTCAAGCAGCAATCCCCTATGAAGATAGTTACATAAAGACTCTTAATTTGATGAACAATTATTGGCAGTTGGACCAACCAATACAGTAATTAACTGATGGCCTGCAGAAAGGAGACACACAAACAATACCCCTGAAGCAATTGCCCTTCCCAAAGATTAGGGTGAGGGAAATAGGAGGAGAACGGGGATGTAGGGAGAGACCACAGATGCTTGTATATGGGCAAGTGTACACAGAAGACGGATGGAAAGAAGGAGTAGTAGGAAGCAAAGCACACACCCTAGTACAGTCACCAGTGAATACAGTACAAGAAGAAAATGACAAGTGCCTGAAAGAATGGGGTGTGAGTGCAAAGTTACTCACTTGCGCAGTCAATGAAGCTGGACCAATGCCCATAACACCCCTGAAGGTACCAACACTGTGCTACAAAGATGACTGTGAAGTACGAGTTGGAGATAACACAGAAGACAGATGGAAAGAAGGAGTAGTAGGAAGCAAAGCACACACCCTAGTACAGTCACCAGTGAATACAGTATAAGAAGAATATGACAAGTGCCTGAAAGAATGGAGTGTGGTTGCAGAGTTACTCACTTGAGTAGTCAATTAAGCTGGACCAATGCCCATAATACCCCTGAAGGTACCAGCACTGTGTTACAAAGATGACGGTGAAGTACAAGATGGAGATAACACAGAATGTCGGTACCCAGAGAAGCACCCAGCCATGAAGGTCATCACAGCAGTACGCATGGACCACTACTGGGTGTGTGGTTGCAAGGCATACAAGAAGCTAGTACCCAATTGGGGAGGAGTTTGCTCATTGGCACACATCAATATGCAATCACTGGTAGTGCCCCAGAAGGACATAAAGATCGATGACTTCTCGAAGATGGACACTAACACAAGAAAGAAAATGTCAGTAGAAACAGAAGAAAAAGGAAGAAAGAAACGATCCATCGAAGTGAGTAGCGTGAAGAGAGACGACTATTTCTCATCAGAGTCACAAGTCAGAAAAATAACCAGGTGGGAGCTGATGCTGACAATAGACTCTACAGTAAATGGCTTCAATGCAATAAAAGAAAAGCTCTGAGCAGTAAGGTTGATGGCACTCCAGAATAGATACATTCTAGATTGCCTCACAGCAATGGAAGGAGGAGTTTGGGCAAACATTGGGAGTTCCTGTGGCACATTCATACCTGCCAATGCTGGAGAGAATGACACAATGACAGATGCAGTGACACACCTGCCAAAGATGCATGCCAAGATGGACTGGAAAAGACCAGAGCTGGATAGCATACCTATTGTCATGGATGTCGTCATGACTATCGGACGTACTGAAAGTACTACTGAAAACACTAATATTAGTAATAGTGAGACTGTGTGTGGTAAAGATCTGCATCACTCAATGCTGCAAGGCAACTGAGAAAAGGATAGGGATGAAGGTGATGATGAATGTGAATATATGAGGTCAAAATGACAAGATAGTGGAAGAAAGAGATAAGCTGAGAGCAAGAATAAGGGCGTATCCATTATTCCCACATGAGACAATGAAGTTAGACAATCCATGTGAAAACAAGAATTATGGAGGAAAATGGGTATAGTGCAACCCAGTAGGAGAATGCAAATACATGACCTGGAATTTTGACGATCATGCAAACTACTATGGACACCTCGGAGGGCTGACCAAGATATGGCTACCAAGGTTAAAGGTAGTAATATGTAGTGGAGTGGTGGACAGGTCGACCAGAGGGGGGACTGAAGAGACGGTCTCAGGGATGCCCCTCCTCACCCACAGGAACATGACAGGCTGATGCGCTGAAATGCTGAAAGCTACTCATCCTTTTTCTGACAAACCACAAGTGTGCCATTTGCTGACCCGTACACAGAAAGATATCCCCTCAGTCAGCCATTCAGACCTAATCCAGTGCATATTCTCTCAGGGATAGGAGAGAGAACGGAGATCGTGGATGGGAATACCCTAATGGACAGCATTGATTAAGCACCAAGAAGCCAATATGCTGATGTCATTAGTGATACCATGACATAACAGAGTTAGTCATGAAGCACACTCACAGCCCTGGACCGCATTACACGTACGCACATTCACATGAACAATGAATATGCTTACACAGTTCTATAGCTCAAGGATGGATACATATACATACCGTCAAAGCTTTCACTGTTTTTCCCACTACCCAAGAGATCCTTGCAGATGCTTATGAGAAATAACCCTATGGAACTACAGGAGTATATATGGAGCCTGGTAGGACCATGTGTGAATAATGTATAGGATATTTAGCACAATAGGAGCATGTAGAAATCATAATAAAAGTGTAAGGAAAATTGCAGAAGGCCTCAAGCCACAGGACACGAGACAAGAAAAGCCAACTCAGGCTGCACGAAGCAAAATCCAAGCTCACAGTCAAGGTTAGAGATAAAAAGTCACATTCCAACCTCCAAGCAACAAGGGACCACCTGCAGTAAAATGGAATAAATCTGCATAAATGCAGACTCAGAGAACTCAATTTTGTGGTCTATATCCACATGATGCAGCCAAACTAGACAATGGGCATTCACCCGTGGTGGGAAGACAGCAGTCCTCAGAATTCCAGATGAGGATTTAAACAAGTGTTGCAACTTCAAGTCACACTCTCACAGGCAAAAAGTGGTCTACTACCAGATACAATTCAGACACATAGTGCTTTCACATTGCCATGAAGAGGTGCACAGAGAGCTGAGAACCAAGCATGGTCCCAGGCCTGGGAGATAAGCTCCAGCCAATCAAGAGTTAGTAACCCAGGTGTGGATGGCAAGGGGCATGAACCATTAGTAAACCCACTACTCTGCAACATTGTAATAGATAGCATCTTGGGGACGGGGACGGTCAGCCTCCTGACATGGAAGAGTCAGTAGAATAACATTTATAGTTGTCCAACGTACTGTCAGCATCCAAACAGCAATAGGTATACGTTTTTTGGGGAAGGGCCCACGGATGATGCAATTTACCAAGAAAACAGTGAAACACACCATGGAAAACGGAGAGTTACTGGAGAAACTTGATTGTCTTGTACGATCCCTGTGTTTTTTTCTTTTTTTGTTTTGTTTTAATAAACCACAGTTCTAACTTGCCGTTGGCTGAGTCCTCCATTTATTCTGGGGAAGGGTGCTGGGCCCTTGGGAGTCAGATGGCCCCTAGACGACCTCTGGCATACCTGGGAAATTACCCCAACACCCTTCTAGCCAGATGCCTTTCTTGACTCCACCAAGGCGCTGTAAGCAGTACAGTCATTCTCAGAAGCCTAGTTCACTGAGTAACAGTCACAATGCAATGGATGCAATGAAATTAGAGAAATGTATACAATCTCCAATGGATTCCT
Source organism: Ambystoma mexicanum (assembly GCF_040938575.1). Taxonomy (NCBI): domain Eukaryota; kingdom Metazoa; phylum Chordata; class Amphibia; order Caudata; family Ambystomatidae; genus Ambystoma; species Ambystoma mexicanum. The sequence goes on from NC_090941.1 coordinate 307,937,616, forward strand.
CTGTGGATACAACCACAGAGGGATGTTTTTCTTTTACTCTTGGGAAATTCAAAGCATTTTAATGCATGTAGGTGACATATACTGCACAAACCTTGATGGAAAGCAGCAGAACACTGTACAACAGGAAGTGGGTCTTAGTGGGTCAGAGGGAGGCCGCAGGGAAGGGAGAGTTAATGTCAGAAATATGTATCAGTCGGGGTAGTGTTGATTGAAAATTAGGTTGATGGTATTTTCTCTGGGAGCAATTATGTTGCATCAAAATGTGCTTTGCTGGAGCAAGTGTAGCTGGGCACTCAGTACTTTTGAAAGTGGCAAGAACATTTCTGAGGGGCAACACGCTCGCCTTGAAAGCAAGACGACACGACGCAACACAACACAGGGTCCATCACCAGGTCCACGCTTAGAAACCTATGGGTATTAGGCGTGATATTAATAACCTATCATATATATCATTTTGAATCTATCATCATCATGTTTGGGGACTAATGTGAAACTGACATGTAATAGGGGCCAATGTAAACTCATGTATGCACAAGTCACTTCTAGCAATCTATTTTGGGACGGTGACCATCGGTGGATGAAACCCCTGTCACAAAAGCTAGAGCATCGCACATGCAGTAGTGTTGCCACCTTTGTTTCAAGCAAAAAACACACTTGAAACCGGTCCACATTTTCATAAAACCCCAACCCTCTTGACAGTTCCCTTTTATAGATTTAACAACTGCAGGAAATTAGCAAGACGAGAGAAAATAAAATATGCGTGCAGTTCGTTTTTCTTTTCTTAACGCAGCTATATTCATTTAAATCTCCATTATTAAGATAGCAAAATAATTACTCAAGCCAAAAAATGACATTAAACCATACATTTTCTGACATTAGAACGATGAAAAGCTGAGCTGGTTATGACAGAATTGGATTCAGTGGTTGTCAGGTTGTTCACATTTCAACAAGATGTGTTTTAGCCTGCCAAGCTAACATGCCAAAAGAAAGTCACAGGGAGACGGGGTAAGAGTGATTCTGTAAGCATTTTATGACGTGCAGACCAATAACAGAATGGCCTGTTTCAATTTTTAAGCAGTGTTGCCATTATTGCCCAACTGATTTTTATCGGAGCAAGAATGTTTAAAAGTTGGTTCAGGCACATCTAACAGTAAGTTGGTTTGTAACAATCCTTACCAAACGTTTAGAGGCACGCCTTTCAAGGTAATATTTACCACCAGAATCATAACCACATGAGATACGAGGCTGAATCTCCCCATTTTATCTTTGTTGTATTGTATTGTATTATTTATTTATTTATAGAGCGCGCCTGGCCGTTAAGCAACTGGGCGCTTGCAGAAAATAAATCTTGGGTTACAGGTACATGAATACGTTACATTTCTAAAGTTACAGGATCATATATTACAGGCTCATACATCAAGCAATTCTTGAGAGATGTGTTACATATATCAAAATCTTTTTGTGTTGCACTGTCGGATGATTTACAATAAGGATACGTTACAGCGTTTACAGTGAATATACATAGTATTTAGTACAGTTGGGGCATTTAGCGGTCGTTAGTTTTAAGCCAGAGTTTTGCGTTGGCTGTTGTTGTTGAAGTTGTTAAGTATATCATACAGCAATATTACAGAAACATTGCTGCCTTACAGAATAGTGAAGTTTAACTTTCCCAATGGAAATACAGATCTACCAGTACCAGGCCTGAAGGTTAAAGTGGGCATGAAGGGCATGGATCGTGTAACTCTCACTTGAAATTGCTTAGCTGGACTACATTTTAACAGAGCTTTAAGTATTGAGATGTTTTCAATAACTTGTCTGCCACTTCCCGTCCAAGCCTGGCTGTTCATTCAACAATGTTTTGCATTCTGGGACTTGTAGCTTAGTTTTTCGCAAATGTGTGTACCACACATCATCAAATGCAAATTGACATTGGCAAAAAAGCAAACCCTGACCACTAATCAGCTTGTTTCCCACCACTGCCTCCTTATTCTGTATGGTGGTTGTGAAGCATCGATCTCTGACCCATGTCAGTCAGGTGTGAATGGTGCCTCCTGTGCTGAGAATGTCTCTGCTATCTGGTTTTCATAGTTTTTCTTTTCCTTTATCTTTACAGAGCTGTAAATGAGAGCATGCAGCAAAGGAGCCGGGCTTGGATATCCTATTGCAGAACAAAAGAGTTGATCGCTGGAAAGTTTGGAATTAATCCTAACCTTTGGCATTGCTCTGTTCAACCCGCCAGACCATCGTTCTTCAGCCTGTCAAGCCATTACAGCAGGGGAAATTACAGAAAGGGAAAGACCATATGCAAATCAGGCTTGGTCCTACCCCAAAAAGGGCAGTCCAGCCCGAACTGCTAGGTCACATCTCTTCTGCACGAGACCACAAGCATCCCAGACATGTTTCACCCAAATTGGGCATCATTAGTCAGGAGAAGGTTGGGTCTCTAGGCCCAGCAGGCTTGGGACCCACGTCTGGGCATACCCGTCCCACCCGGGGTGACTATTGCAAAACAAAAGAGGTGATGGCTGGAAGGTCTGAAATTGATCCTAACCTCTGCCATTGTTCTGGGCAACCCTCCAGACCATCGTTCTTCAGCCTGCCAGCCCATTACAGAAGGGGAAAGACCATATGCAAATCAGGCTTGGTACCAACTCAAAAGGGGCAGTCCAGGCCGAACTGCGAGGTAACATTCCTTCTGCACGAGAACACAAGCATCCCCAGACATGTTTCAACCTCATTGGGCGTAATCAATCAGGCGTAGCTTGAGTCTCTAGGCCCAGCAGGCTTGGGATCCACGCCTGAGCATACCCGTCCCATCCGGATGACTGTTGCAAAACAAAGACGTGATAGCTGGAAGGGTTGGAATTAATCCTAACCTCTGGCATTGCTCTGGGCGACCATCCAGACAATTGTTCTTCAGCTTGCCAAGACATGACAGAAGGGGAAAGACCAAATGCAAAGTAGGCTTGGTCCGACCCCAATAGGGGCAGTCCAGCCTGAATTTCTATCTCACATCCCTTCTGCACGAGACCACAAGCTTCTCCAGACATGTTTCGGCTTTATTCCCAGATATGGGTTCTGTGCCCGCTGTGCCAAAGGTAACCAAGCTGCACCTCACCCATTGGTGGTATTACCTGACTGATTTGCATATGGCTGGACCGTTTTTACAATTGCGCAGAAAACGGTGGTGTGGAAGGTTGCCCAGAGCATTTCCGGTGGTTCAAATTTATTCAAACCCTTCCACCCATAACTTTTTTGTTTGTAGTTTGCCACACTATGTGAAAGAGGGAATGCCCAGACATGGGTCCCTTGCTCGATGCGTGATAGGGAACCAAGCTGCACCTCACTGAGGAGGCCCAACAAGGCCAAAACATGTCCAGGGTTGCTTGTGTTTCTGTGCAGAGGGGTCCTGGCCTAGCAGTTTGGGCTGGGCTGCTACCATTGGTGGCAGTACCTGACTAATTTGCATTTGATTGGACCGTTTTTGCAATTTCACAGACGGGCTAAAACACAGTGGTGTGGAAGGTTGCGCAGGGTATTGCCAGTGGTTCAGATTTATGCAAAACCTTCCACCCATCACTTTTCTGGTCGTAGTTTATCTCCATGTGTGAGAAAGTGTATGTCCAGACGTGGATCCCTTGCTCGCTGCGCCATAGGAAACCAAGCTGCACCTCACGGAGCAGGCACAACAAGGCTGAAACATGTCTGGGGTTGCTTGTGTTTCCATGCAGAGGGGACCTGGCCTAGACGTTCGGGCTGGGCTGCTACCATTGGTGGCAGTACCTGACTGAATTTTATATTGCTGTACCCTTTTTGCAATGGTACAGATGGGCAAGAAACAGTGGTGTGGAAGGTTTCCCAAAGCATTGCCAGTGGTTCAGATGTATTAAAAACATTCCAACCATCACGTTTTCCATTGTTGCTGGATAGCCTATCCACATGTGACGCTGGGAAAAATGGAAGTTCCAAGTTTGCAGTGGATTGGTTGAATTATTAGTAAACATTGCTTGTTTTTTTATGATTTAAACCAGGCATCCAGCAATATTGTTTTGTATAGGTATAAACAAGATGTGCAGTTTAGCAAAAAATAGATTTTATTTGCTTTTAAACATGTAGGCAACTTTGTAAAAGTATTATAAGTATACCATTGACCTTTTCCTACACAGATACACCAAATAGTTGCTTTGACCTGTTGTTGGATTGTCACAATTAACTGCCCCAACATTAGCACTTTCCAATGACGAGTTGGAATTATGCACATGTAAGGGCTACTGAAGGTTAACATACACCCATTCATTACTGCCTGATGTACAGGACGTATCTAACAATAAAGCTGCAAATGACAGCTTCCAGGAAGGCCACAGAATTAAAATGTTATCGCGAACCTGGCATGAAGCGTATTCTTGATAGTTCTGGCTGACACACACCTTAAAACCCCATAGATGTTACTCCTACAGGCTTATGGGTCTTGAAACTCTGCTGTCGAATTGTAATAAAGATGCACGTTCAACGCTGTATGAAGGAACATACTTATCATCTGCAAGAGTAGCACTGTAAAAGGGAAGGGAGCTCATTCTAATGCTTCTGTAATAAAATCTATAATAAAACGAATTCATAAATACAGTGGCAAAGGTATGTATAATCAAAATTAGTGTTAGGACGAAACGAGGTAAATAGGCCTTAAAAGCTTGCTTTTGCAGAAAACGTGTATTAGCCTTTTGTGTGCGGAAAAAGCCACTGTTGCTGGTTATTTAACGTAGAATCTGCAATCCCTGGTTAGTACTGAAGAAAGTTCACAGTGATTGTTATTTTCCTAGCTCATAGATTAGGGCTTGCAGGTTCCGCAAATGAGCAATGAATTCATGACCATTTTATAATTCAAGATCACTTGTAAAATACCATTTTCTAATGGAGCCCAAAAGAAAGACAGCAGTACAGTTTCTCTGGGAAAAGGGTAAGAGTGTCCCCGATATGCAACATTTGTGTAACAGTGCATCTGTGGTTCAAGGTTCAGACGGTGACATGGTGCTAAGTGCTTCTCATGTGAACCAGGTTGAGGTTTCTGAGGCGACCCCCAACTCACTTTTTGGAGGCACCAGCGAGATATCTCAGCCTAACGACCAGGCGTGGGAATTGTAGCCGTGCTCCGACGGAGTGCGGGACAATGTCCGTTGGGCAGTACAAAGAGCTCTAGTACGAGGAGATCCGTGGATGGCGAGTTACCAAACGTCCGCCTGGTCTAGCGATGCCTTCCCTCCGATGAAATGCTGGTGAGAGAAGTGAAGAATATCCTAAAAGGATCCGTGAATGTACCCATGCACAAAAGTGCAAGCGGCAGGCTGGATTATTTTTATGTTGTTTAGGACGCACCCTCATTAATAGTGGAGGCCGATTGACCATACCAGTCATAGATGTTAGGTCTGCCATTCCAATATGGAGCAGGTGGACGGTGGCACATCGGCGCTAGAGCAGAGGGTTATATAGTAAGTGGTGGACACTTGTTAGATAAGAGTTGCGCGTAGTGCAGGCAATTGGTATAGTTGTATCATTTTCTTTTCTTTGGGGAGCAATTCTTTTGAGGGACATGCATGCACATGTTTTTTAAGTAGCAACGGTCTGTTTTTGTGTTTTGAAAAGTTATTGTATTATTGGTTTTATTTGGCTGTGGAAAAACCAAAAAGCCAGAGCCGATATAACTTGTAAATAGTTGCAGAGCCGCGTAGAGTGAGTAAATGATGCAGTCTATTGAGAAGAAGAATAAATGCGTTTTCTAACGTACCAACATAGGGCATCATTGTTAAGATGGTGAGCCTGGGGAGAAGGCCATTTCAGTACTAATGCAATATAACAAGGCAGGTCTGTGGAGAAAGCCAGTGTGTGCAAGCATTGAGTGCGAGGTGTGAAAGTGTGGGGCCTGTGCCAGAGCAAATGAAAATAGGGTGATCGAGTGAAGTGGTAGGTATAAAAATTGAGCAAGTGGGACTTCTTGAAGAATGAGTGAGAGTTTAAAGGCTTAAAATAAGAAGGGGAAGGAGGTAAAAGGGAGGGAATAATATTTCAATAAAAAGGATTGAGGCGGGGACAATGACGTCCTATTGAATAGATGCCCCATTTAATCACATGTGCAGAAAATTGACCCAATATCGTGATAAAATATCAAAGTACCATTTTGAGTGGGTATATGACACAGTGGGAAAGTGTTATAAGGAATGGCCAGGGGAGGGAACATTTGATAAAGATATTATAGAAAGTATGTATTCATACTTGCCAGCCACATACAAAGGAGCAAAGCTTAAAAAGAGACAGGATATTGTAGGGCATTGGAAATTGTACGAAGAAAGGGAAAAAGAGACAGAGAAAGGGAAAGAGGAGCAGGGTAGCACACCTCCCCCTCCCTATTTGATATACTGATTTTTAAAACCAGATGCAGGTTATATAAATCCAAAAAGAGTACCTCGAGACAAGGAAGGAACACACAAAAAGAAAGAGGAGGGTGACATGAGCACTATTAGCCAGGGAGTAGAAAATATTTAAATGACATAAAAAAGAGCATGCAGAAAATAAATGACATAAAAAAGAGCATGCAGCAGCAACTTGACAGTATGTTCAAGGAAGCAGAAAAAGCAATAGAAAGTGAGATAAAGGAAATAGGAAAGGAACACAATAAGGGAGCCAATGAACAGGGATGAACAGCGGGATGCATAAAGTTTAAAATAGACAATTGGGGACACGACCTGGACAATAGTGAAACTGTTACGGCAGAAGAAGGGCACACCATATCAGACTGGGAAGACAGTGGAGACAACGATCATGGGGATGTAGATATAGACAAAAACAATTTGACAGACAGGAGAATGGAAAGGAGAAGAAATGAGAGAGAAGAGAAGGAAAGAGAAGAGTCACTCGGTGACTGGTGAAATAGGCTTTGGAGCAGAAAAACAAGATTAGCGGAAGTCAAGATAACACAATGTGGTAATAAACAAGAGCACGCACTCATATGCCCCTTTTGCAGAAAGCAAGGGGTGAGGTTCATTATATACTATGGCAGACAATGGACAGGGATACTTTAGTTTACCTTCATTAATGGCGGGGCGAGCAAGTGGATTTATGTTTTTGAAAAGGAGACAGCAGGAATCCCATTGGCCATAAGACATATAAAAAGCTTATTGGCAGTATTGGTCTGGGAGAGAAGTGACAAGATATGGCAACAGGCTGGATATGTCGGGGTAAAATTAAACTCTAATATAGATGATGCAGCACCGTTAACAGCTTTGGAGCTCATGTATGGAAGGCCATATAGGAGCTGCATCGAGATACATCAGATATGGGCTCAATATTAGCTTGCATAATGAAGCATGATGAGGATCCCACAGAATATATATGATCTATACAATAAATGTGGAGACAGGGAAATAAACAGTCATGGGATGAAAAAATACCCTTGTTTTACCACATCTTAGTGAGGGGGCTTTCTGCAGATGTGCAGACTTCATTAGAACAGATAGTGGGAAATTAGGAAAAAGGAGGGCCTGAGATACAGACAACAATTGTACACTATTGCAAAATGAAGCAGGAGACATTTGATAATGCAATAAAAGCAGAAAACATATTAGTTCAGGAAAAAACTTGCCAAAAAACACAGGGCCAGTTATCGTTCCACAAGCTCAGCAAGGAGGGCTTCCAGTGGCCACAATAATGCAGCCAGGAGCTTACACTCAAGGGCCACCCAACCAACAGTGGGGAACGGTACAGATGCAGCAACAACTCACACATAACGTGCAACAGCAGAAGCCAGAGGTCATGCAGGCAGGCATAGGAAATGGGTACATGGGACAGTATCAGACTGGGAGAGGATATTATGCATGCGGAAGGGCAATGGGATACAGGGGAATGACACCACGTTTCAGAGTACAGTGCTTCGGATGCAGTCATTTTTGACCTTTTGCATGAACATGCCCACTTATTGTACAGGCAGGGCAACAACAGTAGACATACATGCAGCAGACTCCTCAATAGGTGCAGGTAATTCCATAGCAAAAGTAACTGCAGATACAGCCCACACAAACCCAAGGTATTTCTACCAAGGGACAAGTGCAGGTACAAGGTGGGGAAATGGCAGGAACTCAAGGTACAGTGGGCGTACTTCAGGTGCCAGTGCAGACACAAATACCAAATGGGGTAACAATACTCAGACAGAATACCGTGCCCCAATACACAGGAGTGACTGTGCTGGGCAGTAATCCATTTACGTTATGCACAAACGCATTTTCTTATGGTGAGTGCAAGTGTGTCCTGTTCTAGCAGTAACTAAAGACCCTGAGGAGGAACCCGGAGGTAGCAGTTCAGATAGGACAGATGGGATTTTCCTTTCCTGTAGATACTGGAGCAACCAGGTCATGCATTAAGGAAGAAGGATATTCATTATCTAACAAAGGTTTGGAAACACAAGGCTTTTTGGAGACAATTTTGAAAGTTCCTCTGACAAAAGATTTACCCCTGACAATAGGGACGGTCATGATGCCTGCCTCCGGAAGACCAGACCAGGCCCAGCAGCCCCGGAAGCAGGCATCATGCCACTTGGAGCATGCCCAAAAGCCCCAGTTAGGGGCTGTTTGGGTACAGTCCTGGCGCCTATTGCGCCAGGCTCATTATTGATAACTTACCTGAAGCAGACCATGCTGCATACTCACCTGAGGCAGACCATGCTGCATGAAGACTCAAGCCAAATGAGGCTTAGGAGGGACTATTTTACTGAAGGGACTATTTTGTGACTTGGGCGGGGCTGTGGAAGAATACCTACCTGGATCTTCTTCCAAGGCTATTTAAACCACGCCCGGACAGCCACACGTGCTTCGCGTTATTCTGCTTGCTGCAGCGTAACGCTCACCGTGTTTTCAGCAGCTCCAGTCTACAGCCACGCCCGCTTCAGTCCTGGGACTCCTGAAACAAGAAGACAAAAAGGATAAAGGTTAGAACAGGAGTTTTAACTTTAATCCTTACCTGAATCCTGTTCCAATTCGCCACGGAACTGAAAGACAGAAGTCTTTGAAGCATTGCTTCGCATTCCTACGGTGCCGCGCTGAACTCACCTGCTTGGCGGTACATCAGCATTCCATCACGCTCTCTCCATCTCGCGGCCGCCCTCCGACACCTAAGGAGACAAAGACAGCAAGGTGAGCAAGGGCACTCTCTAAGGCCATACAAGCTACCTCCAAGGACTTACCTGATTTACCACGGGAGGTACTCACCTTATTTCTGGTCGACGCAGTCAACTCTGCTTCATCGCCGTACCCCGGCCCCTAAGGGGAGAAAGCAAGGACAATACCAGTTACCCCCCACAAAACTTACCTGATTTACTACGGGGGTTTCACCTCATCTCGGGTCGGCACAGTCAACTCTGCTTCATCGCCGTACCCCGGCCCCTAAGGGGAAAAACACAATAGACTTACCTGAATCTTACCGAGTGCCATTTGGAAATCTTCGAGTGGATTAATCGGCAACCTGCAAGGAATCGGACAGAGTGAAGAGCAGACATTTGAACTCTTATGAACAATTGGACTTTAGAGTCAATACTGGAACTCACCAATTCCTCTACGCCAGTGAAGTAACTGGTCATCAACGCGCCCCTGTGGTCGACGCAGGATGGAGAGCTCATCCTTCCAAACCATCAGGTGAGACTAAGGAGGGGACATCAAGAGTGATCAGTGGGAAGACAACGGGAGTGGGGAAGGTGGGTTGACACTCAATTCCACGGGTGGTTAATTCCTCTTCTCCTTTGCAGAAGAATATTCTTGCGAGCCAGACAAACTAGGCTGAGCGGGCCAGTCCAGTCAGTCATCTCGGCGCTACACGTCACGCTGGTGGAAATAACAGCGGCCCAGTTCCGGTTGACGCCCCCGTGGGAACCAGGTGAGCGTAACAGAACGCGAAGCCTACCCACAAATACCCACCTGGGCGTCATGGAGACCTCGGAAACTGATCAGTTGGCCCAATTATTAGGGGAGTTAAGGGCCGAAGTGCATTCCGCCCGCCAAGAAACCAATGCCCTCAGGAGGGAACTGATAGTGTCAAAAGAACAAACTGATGAGTTGCCAGACAACTATTACAGAGCCAGGCTGGACAAACACCTCTACCAGGACTTGGGGCAAGTCCAGCTCCTGTACCATCGAGTAACCCGGTGCAGATAAATTTACCTGGAGCCGTTCCTTTGGCTCCGCCTGAACGCTTTGCCGGAGACCCAAAAGGGTTTGCAACATTCATGAATCAATGCCGCTTGCACTTTTTATGTAGACCTGGAGCTTTCCCAAACGACCAGGCCAAGGTAGCCTTTGTACTGTCATATCTCAGCGGCAATGCGGCGGATTGGTGCATTCCACTAGTTAACCAGGATGACCCGATTCTTCGAGATTTCCAGGGTTTTCGAACAAGCATGGAAAGACTATTCGCCCGACACTTCCGAGGACAGGCTTTGGACAACGAACTTTTATCCCTACGTCAAGGTAACCAGGATCTTTTATCTTGCATTGCAACTTTCAATAGATTAGTAGTGGAAACCGAATGGCCTGAAGCCAAGCGAATCACATTATTCCATCGAGGACTTCGAGGAGAACTCAAAGATGTTTTGGCCCAAATCGTGAACCCGCCTCAAGACTGTGCTGAATATATAGATCTAGTGGTCCAGCTCGATCACAGACTTCAAACCAGGAAGGCTGACCGAACCAAGTTTGAGAACAGGGTGTTGGTTAAAACCCACGTAAGCTCCAAGGGAGTAGATGTCTCAGAACCAATGCAAATCGGGGGGGTTAAAGGACCCCTAACCCAAAAGGAGAGAGATAGAAGACGGCAACTGGAATTATGTTTATATTGCGGAGCTGCTGGTCATTTTCTTCGGAACTGCCCTGTAAAACCACCCAAGAAAGTTATAGGAGCAGCAGACGAAAACCATGTGAAATCTGACTCGGGAAACGACCACGCCCGGCAAGCGTAGAGGTCCGCTTGCCGAGCTTAAAGAAGGACACTCTGACCTCGCATTTCACCATACCCATGGTCCTTGTAGATCCAGAGCAGCCATCACGCATGCACGCGGTAAAGGCGTACGTAGACAGTGGAGCCATAGGAAATTACTTGGACTGGGAATTGGCTACCAGGATGAATCTATCTCTCACCCGCAAGACCACAGCCGATGTTGTCACCACTGTAGATGGAACGGAAATTGCATCTGGACCCATAACTCATTCCACTGCAGAGATGACATTGCTGAGTCAAGATGGGCATCGAGAGGCTATGATGTTTGACTTAATCAAGGCCCCACAGTTTCAGCTGATACTGGGGATACCTTGGTTGGAAAAACATAATCCCTGTATTGATTGGCGAGAGAAGAGACTAACCTTCCCAGAATGTGCTCACACCTGCTACCCAAGGAAAACTCAAAACTCAGTCCTGGCCCCAGTAATTCCAGTAGCCATGCAATTACCTGTTGAATACCAAGACTTTCAGGATGTCTTCCAAAAGGAACAGGCAAACACCTTACCACCTCACAGATCGTATGATTGTCAAATATATCTTGTACCTGGAGCACAACCACCTTGCAGCAGAATCTATGCCCTTACGGAACCCGAAAATCTTCATTTGCGCCAGTACCTAGACCAGTACCTTGCTAATGGCTTCATTCGCCCGTCCAAATCCCCTGCATCTTCAGCTTTGTTCTTCGTACCGAAAAAGGAAGGCAACCTTAGAACATGTATAGACTACCGCGCACTGAATCAGATAACCATCAAGAATCGATACCCACTGCCTTTGATCCCAGATCTACTAGACCAGGTGAAGGACGCTTGTATATACACGAAACTAGACCTTCGGGGGGCATATCATCTGGTACGTGTCAAAGAGGGTGACGAATGGAAGACTGCTTTTCGCACCAAGTACAGACTATTTGAGTACCAGGTGATGCCCTTCGGACTATGCAATGCACCAGCAGCCTTCCAGTTCTTCATGAACGATGTCCTCCAAGAGCTTATCGACGTTTGTGTGGTCGTTTACATCGACGACATCTTAGTATACTGCTTATCAGAATCTGAGCATGTAAAACACGTCCGAGCAGTCCTAGAGAAGTTACGCCAGCATAAATTATATGCTTAACTGGAAAAATGCATCTTCCACACTACGGAAGTGGAATTCCTTGGATTTATTCTGACCCCGAGAGGAATCCGGATGGATACACGAAAAGTGGATCCCATTCTTAATTGGCCTTCGCCAAGTTCAATCAAAGGAGTTCAAAGCATGCTTGGGTTTGCCAATTTTTATCGCAGGTTTATCCCGGACTTCTCGCACATTGTACATCCCATCACAACACTATTGCGAAAAAACAAACGCTTTGTGTGGACAGAGGAAGCCGAGAACGCCTTCCAAGAGTTAAAAGCTAAATTCACATCTGCTCCCATAGTAAGACACCCGCGCCCCGAGCTTCCCTACATAGTGGAAACAGATGCATCCAGTTCAGCCATGGGAGCAGTCCTCTCCCAAAAGGATCCCGAAACTAACCAGCTTCACCCAGTGGCGTTTTGGTCCAGAACATTTTCAGACCCCGAATTAAACTATGCCATAACCGACAAGGAGCTGCTGGCCATCAAGTCCGCCTTCAAGGCTTGGCGGCACTATCTACTGGGTGCCAGACATACCATCACGGTCATCACCGATCACCGCAACTTACAATACCTAAAGACAGCCAAAGCCCAATCTTCGCGCCAACTCCGTTGGGCATTGTTCTTCGCCGAGTTTGATTTTGTAATAACCTATCGACCAGGTTGTAAGAATGGTAAAGCAGACGCCTTGTCCCGGATTGGAATGGGAGAAGCAGAAATAACTTTAGAACCTGTACCCATAATTCCGGAACAGAGAATCCTTGGCCTGACTTCCATACAGAGAATGGAGAACATTCAAAACAAGATCCACCAACTCTTTGATTACGTTGCCCTACAGGACTGGGCAAAGAAAGGTCCAGAGTACTCTGTCATCAATGATTTACCTTATTACCAAGGCCGGCTATTTTTACCGCAAAAGGAACTACAGGAACTTGTCATTTCCCATTACCATGACACCTTAATAGAAGGGCATCCGGGTATTGCAAAAACCGAAGCTAAAATTAGGAAGCAATTTTGGTAGCCTACCTGGCGAAAGGATGTCAAGTCATTTGTCATGTCTTGTGGCATTTGCGCACAAAATAAAGGGCAAAAGAAAAAACCTGCTGGATTATTGCAACCATTAGACATACCACCTACCCCTTGGCATACCTTGTCATTAGACTTCATCACGGATTTACCCCCGTACCAAGGTTACAATACCATTATAGTTTTTGTAGATCTTTTTTCTAAAATGGCCCACTTCATTCCTTTAAAAGGGATACCTTCAGCTTCAATCCTGGCCAAGGAGTTCCTTGAAAATGTTGTCTGCCTACATGGCTTTCCTTCGGTGTTAATTGCAGATCGGGGCAGTCAATTCATTTCACATTTTTGGAGGAAATGCTGCCAACTGGCACAAATTGATGTTAGGCTTTCGACCAGTCACCACCCTCAGACCGACGGTCAAACGGAGAGGACCAACCAGAATCTCGAACAGTACCTCCGTTGTATGCTACATCAGTCTGAGGGGAATTGGAAAGACATTATGTGGATCGCAGAGTATGCGTACAATAATTCCGTACACTCAGGAACTGGACAAAGTCCTTTTTTTACCAATTATGGGCACCATCCTCGAACCTCGGATTTGGACTCACCCCAACATTTAGAGATGCCCGCAGTGGACCATCTCCACGCTGTTATTACACAAGCCTTTAAAGAAGCAACCATCCATTTGCAAAAGGCTAAGGAAAAATACAAAAAGGATGCGGATCAGCACAGAAGTGAAGCTCCTCAATACCAAATAGGGGACCAAGTATGGTTAGCCACTAAGCACTTACCACTCAAGGGGACTCGGACCTTTAACCCCAGGTATTTGGGACCTTTTTCTGTCAAGGCAATTATTAACCCAGTGGCCGTCAAGTTGGACCTACCTGCTCATATGCGAATCCATCCCGTTTTCCACGTGTCTCTTTTGAAGCCAGTGCAACCAGGAACAAGGCTAACCACTCCACCTGAACCTATCCTCATAGACGGGGACCCCGAGTTCGAAGTCAATAATATTTTGGACTCAAAAAGAGTGAGATCAAAACTCTTTTACCTAATTGACTGGAAAGGTTATGGTCCACAGGAAAGGTCTTGGGAACCTAGTGACCACGTGCATGCACCTCGTTTAGTGAAGAGGTTCCATCGGGAATTTCCAGACAAACCACGGCCAAGGGAGAGAACGACTTTAGGGGGGGCCTTGAGGGGGAGTGCTGTCATGATGCCTGCCCCCGGAAGACCAGACCAGGCCCAGCAGCCCCGGAAGCAGGCATCATGCCACTTGGAGCATGCCCAAAAGCCCCAGTTAGGGGCTGTTTGGGTACAGTCCTGGCGCCTATTGCGCCAGGCTCATAAAGATAAAGTCAGTCCTGGCGCCATGGGCGCCAGGCTCATTATTGATAACTTACCTGAAGCAGACCATGCTGCATACTCACCTGAGGCAGACCATGCTGCATGAAGACTCAAGCCAAATGAGGCTTAGGAGGGACTATTTTACTGAAGGGACTATTTTGTTACCACACGTGCTTCGCGTTATTCTGCTTGCTGCAGCGTAACGCTCACCGTGTTTTCAGCAGCTCCAGTCTTTAGCCACGCCCGCTTCAGTCCTGGGACTCCTGAAACAAGAAGACAAAAAGGATAAAGGTTAGAACAGGAGTTTTAACTTTAATCCTTACCTGAATCCTGACCCAATTCGCCACGGAACTTAAAGACAGAAGTCTTTGAAGCATCGCTTCGCATTCCTACAGCGCCACGCTGAACTCACCTGCTTGGCGGTACTTCAGCATTCCATCACGCTCTCCCCATCTCGCGGCCGCCCTCCGACACCTAAGGAGACAAAGACAGCAAGGTGAGCAAGGGGACTCTCTAAGGCCATACAAGCTACCTCCAAGGACTTACCTGATTTACCACGGGAGGTACTCACCTTATTTCTGGTCGGCGCAGCCAACTCTGCTTCATCGCCGTACCCCGGCCCCTATGGGGAGAAAGCAAGGACAATACCAGTTACCCCCCACAAAACTTACCTGATTTACCACGGGGGTCTCACCTCATCTCGGGTCGGCACAGTCAACTCTGCTTCATCGCCGTACCCCGGCCCCTAAGGGGAAAAACACAATAGACTTACCTGAATCTTACCGAGTGCTATTTGGAAATCTTCGAGTGGATTAATCGGCAACCTGCAAGGAATCGGACAGAGTGAAGAGCAGACATTTGAACTCTTATGAACAATTGGACTTTAGAGTCAATACTGGAACTCACCAATTCCTCTACGCCAGTGAAGTAACTGGTCATCAACGCGCCCCTGCGGTCGACGCAGGATGGAGAGCTTATCCTTCCAAACCATCAGGTGAGACTAAGGAGGGGACATCAAGAGTGATCAGTGGGAAGACAACGGGAGTGGGGAAGGTGGGTTGACACTCAATTCCACGGGTGGTTAATTCCTCTTCTCCTTTGCAGAAGAATATTCTTGCGAGCCAGACAAACTAGGCTGAGCGGGCCAGTCCAGTCAGTCATCTCGGCGCGACACGTCACGCTGGTGGAAATAACAGCGGCCCAGTTCCGGTCGACACCCCCGTGGGAACCAGGTGAGCGTAACAGGGACACAGCATATTGTAGTATCATTACTGTATTCAAAGGACACCCACATCAATACTCTGGAGAGGGGCCTACTCAGCAAATTAAACACAACTATTTCATTTTCAGGGAAAGGGATGCTGTGCACCACACCCGGAATATATCCAGCTCGGGTCGCAGTGCTGATTTAGGTATGCTATGCACACAGCACAATGAGAAGGATACCCACACACATGGAGGTATATCTGTACAGGGTACATGTGTTGTTGCGATGGTTGTCAGGGATTGAAGGGAAGGTGTTTTGGCTGTCCAACACATTTTTGTTCAGGTCCCAGTGTTCGTCCTCTGTTAGTTCAGGCATACACACTCTACTGTTACTGGAGGAAGTAGTGGTATGAAAAGACATGATTTTACTGGTTGCTACTGAAAAGAACAACATGAAATGGTGTTTAATTATTTGTATTGATCCCACACTGACAATGACAGGAGTAAGCGACACAGAGTTGTTTGCAACAAAAAACAATGAAGAAGGAGAGGTAGTTTTTGAGCTGAGCATACCTTGTTTAGTACACATAAAAGAAAGGGCAGTGCCCCAAATGGCTCAGATAACAAAATGGAAGGCTCAATATTTGCATGAAGATTTGGAAAAGGTGCACAAAACTTGAGGACAAAAGGACCCCATGATGTAGGAATACCTAAAGGGGCTGGGGCAGTACGCATCAAGTTAAAAGAAGGAGCACTATTGCCACGAGCAAAGAAGTATCCACTTTCTCGAGAAGAAGTTGAGGGCATATATACGATACACTGCATGCCGTATGGCAGCAAGGCACAATACAGGTGAGTTCATCACCTTGCAAAACAGCTATCTATCCGACTGAGAAAGCAAAGGGAGGTGTGTGGCATTTTATACAGGACTTACACGCTCTGAACAATATTATTGAGGCAGAGAATCCATTGCTCCCCAACCCTACAATGATTTTTTGCAACATTCCCGGAGAGGCACACTATTTCACAGTAGTTGACTTGAAAAATGCTGTATTCTCCATTACACTACATCCAGACTCCAGGTACCTCACTGCTTTTATGTATCGCAGGATCCGATTGAAACATACTAGAATACCACAAGGGTACTGCAAAGGGCCTAGCATCTTCAACAGAGTAATATGAATGAACTTGAGCTATCTACAGGTTGCAAGCACAGTAATACAGTACGTTGATGACTTATTGGTGTGCAGCCCAACAGAAGAGGAGTGTAGAAGGGACTCAGTGACACTATTGACTTTGCAGACAAAGGATACAAAGTGGACAGAGAGAAATTACAATACTGTGAAAAAGAGGTGGTGTACTTGGGTCAGATTGTGTCGGCAGATGGGAGAAAAATAACACCAGAAAGAGTAGAAGCCATACATAAAATAACATGACCAAAAACAGTGGAAGAGATGCAGCCATTTTTGGGCTTGTGCAATTACTGTAGAGCATATGTTCTTGAATATTCCACGTATACCAGGCCATTGTTGCAAGCACTAAAAGAAGCACAGAAAAACAAAACACACAGAAAATGGACAGCTGAAATGGGTGAAAGCTTTGACCAGCTAAAACAAAAGTTAGCACATGGACCACTGTTAGCAACACCCAATTACAATGAAAATGTTCAACTGTTTTCCACATTCATATGGAAAGGTAAGGACAGCAACACTGACACAGAAAAAGGGACAGGGACACAAGCCACTTGCATATTACAGAGGGTCACTGGATACAGGGATGCAGGGACCTTTCCCATGTGAGCAGGCACTTGCTGCTGCTGCATTTGCCATTGAGAAGGCTTCCACAATAACTAAGGGGTGCCCAGTAATTGTGTACATGGAACATGCATTATTTGCAATATTGGAGAAAACACAAAATCAACACTGACAACTCAGCGATTTTCAGGGTATGAGATAATACTAACAAACCTAGCAATAGAAGTGGCTGGATGCAGGACCATAAACCCAGACGAGTTATTTGCAGAGGAAAAGGCAGAGGGGCTATATACATGACTGTGTAGCATGCATAGACAGGAGTGAAGGTAACCCCCTGGTTATGAAAGAAGTGATCAAAGGGGGGGACATGATTTTCATTCACGGACGTTCCAGCATTGACCAGACCACAGGGCAAAGGTATTCAGGTAGTGCAGTGGTAGCGCATGGACAAGGAGTACACAAAGGGAAGAAGTTGATAGTGTACTCACGGACACAAATACCAAACTATGACTCTGCACATGCAGCAGAGCTGGTTGTCTTGATTGGAGCACTAAACATGTTAAAGGGCCAGGCAGTGAACATCTTCTCTGATTCAGCCTATGTCACTTCCACAGTGCCCTCGGGGTTAGCAAGTTGGGAAAGGAGAGGGTTTAAAAGAAGTGATGGCACTCCCACTCAGCATGCAGAATTACTGAGAAACCCACTAGAAATGTTAACGCTCCCAGCAAAGATAGTATTAATAAAGTGAAAATCCATACTGGAGGGCAAGATTTTATCTCACTAAGAAATGAAAGAGCAGACAGAGCAGCAAAAGAAGCAGCATATCTGTCAGAGGGGTCACACATGCTGTTCCCTGGTGAAAAAGAAAAAATAATACCTCTTATAGAAGTATTAAAAGTGAGCAAAGAAAAGATACATTGCCATAATATTGTAGATAATTGAGTTGCAGGGAGAAGCATAAGATACTAAAAAGATCTATGGAAGAGGCAAAGAAGTTCTTTGTCCCCAACTGACTTGGTGCGTCGACACGATGGCCCAAGAAAGGTTGTCATGCCGAGAATACTGTTGCAATTGGCATGTGGCTGCTGCAGGGATAAGTGAAGACTAATTTGTTCCAAATTTGTATGAATATGTCGCAGAGTTTGTAAATAACTGCATGACCTGCCAGAGATTTCTGCCAGGTCACACATTTAGAGTTGTACAGTGAACATTGCTGTAACCGCAAGGCCCCTTCCGGCAATTGCATATAGATTATGTTGATATACAAGAGTGATGTACTTCTTACAAGTACCTGCTTGTAATTGTGTGTCCATTCTCACGTTGGCTTGAAGCTGGCCCCTGTGCCCATAATGACGCCAGCTTTGTGGCTACATTTCTTGTAAGGGAGATGTTCCCGATGTAGGGGATTCCAGATGAAATTTGTTCCGATAATGGGCAACATTTTGCTAATGATTTAAAAAGGAATTAATAGCATCCACAAGCCAACGGTTTGGTAGAAAAGATAAATATACTGTGTAAATTGCAATTGGCAAAGCTCATGCACATGCTTGAAAAATCATGGGTGCACTGCTTGTCTCTTACTTTGTTTGAGCTGAGAAATACACCTGGAGGAGATCACCATCTGACTCCTCATGAGATTGTTACCGGCCGGAGAATGCATGCGCCTATTCCACTGTCTTGTACAATCTCTGATGTACACTCTTCTTCCTCTATTCTGTGGGGGAATTTGATACGTATCTCAAAGAACTTAAAAATACAGAGGGCTAGGCGCTCCTCCTTAGTTAAAGTATAGTAGTACATTATGGCTGAATTGAATTGTATAATTGTTTAACATATTGAAGGGTGCAGAGGAGAAAAAGGATGACCTTGACACTTAATGTCGCTTCGATAATTGCAAAAAGGAAAAATATGTCCACAACTGATGGACACTGCTGTCCCCTGCACTCACACATACTGGAAAACCAGTCAGTAATTGTGAAAGTTCATCATTTAGTTCAATCTATTCTTCACGAACATTCTAGCATAAACAGGCACTCATTTATTTCAACATTTACAAATTGACCATAGTTTCACAAAAGAAAAGTGTTTTTAATAATACGATTGTATATATACTAATATAGTGGATTCATTGTACAATGAGCTCAACGCGGTTCGCAAAATATAGATCCCTTATTTAGGAGCACATTATGTTCAATTAGCCGTATTCAAACAATTAATTGCTTCAAACTCCAGGCTGGTCTACAAGGTAAGTAAAACTATATGTTTCAATATATTGCAAAGTTCAGTAAATAATAGACTTATTGTGATCTAGTTTTGGAATTTTGCAAAATCACCTGTCTTGGACTGTTCAGTCAATATCAGCTATACATTCCCATCAATCTCTACTTTTAATCCTGAAGACTTCATATGTGGGAAGTAAAGTAATGGAGCTGCTGTAACTCTCTAGAGTATTCTCGTTACTAATACCAAATGTATGCACAAATAAATACCTGTTTGCTGATGAGTGTCCAGTGTATAATATAATAGATCAACTATTAATGTACCCTGTGTTAAGCAGTAGTGACCTAATCTCTAAAAGTAAAGTTGAACGAATCTCGATGTGTCATTCCCATTCAACATAAACTGCTGGATTCCTCAAGTGCTGAAACGCTGCTTACCCTATCGTAAAATCGAGATTGCACTCCTTCCAAATCGGTGGGATTCTAGATTATTTGCAGTGTTTTATCTAGAAAATAGAGTGCACCGTTTTAGTTGTATGTTTGGTCAGTGTTATAGCTAAATGGGATTGATGGTGAAGAATAAACTTACTTTGTAAAATCCAAAGGATCATGTCATCTGGAATATCCTTACTTACCACTGCACTTACAGCGTTTCATAACCATGTGGAGATCTTGTTTCTGAAGGACCCTAACAAAGTAAACAACCTAGCGTGTGCTTACTCGATATGCAATATAAATGTAAATGTACCTCTGAAATATGTGCATGTGTAAGTTCTAAGGCCTGTTAAAGTTTATAATGGTTATGGTCTCAACTGATCTACTCTTTGATGCAGTTCTCAATCAGTTGCATGATGGTACTAGTGGTGTATACAGTTCACATTCTAATACAACATATAAATCTTGTGTATATATATTCTTATATTGCTTTGGTATGTAGAAACAAGATTGATAATTAACAGTACAAAATGCATACACGTTGAGCTTAAAACATATAGCTGTTATATTCACAATTGATCAATTTTGTCACATTGGTATCATTAAGGTGTATGGTGGTACGTATAGTGTGCTACTGTATACTGTTCAAACAGTTGACATTCTAATACATCATCCACATCGTCTTCATTTGAATTAACACAACACTTTGGTCTTTAAAACTGGAATACAATGGGTGATTACAAGTTCAAGATTCAACAGTGTGATTGCCCTGCCATTATGTAGAATAACCATAATGATATTGACTTACAATCTATTGTGGGTTCATTATCTATGTGTCTCAGACTCAATGCGTCCTTTTGGCAACATGCACGCCAATTGGTTGAATAATCAACCGAGTGTTAGCGGAAACTTCTACTTTAATGTCACAGAGATGAAAGTTATGACTCATCCATCTATAGAAAAGCTGCTAAAGAGTATTCTTCATTGAGACCCAAGGGTGCCACAGCATCACATTTTTGTATCCAAAACAATTTTCTGTTTGTTAATGTAGAATTCATATCACCTCCACTCGGATGGCTTTTGAGAGTTTCTAGTACCAAGTACCTTAGTTGTGCAACTGAGTGTCACATTTCATTGAAATGTCTGGCGACTGGGGATGTCTGGTTGTTTGTCTGTATATTTGACTTATACTCTGTCAACCTTTTTTTTATTTTCCGAGTTGTTTGGCCCACATAACATTTTCTGCATGGGCAGATCAGGCAATAAATGAGAAATTTCGAATCGCATGTAGTGAATTGTTTGATGTTAATTCTCTGACCTGTGCATGGGTGCCTTATTTGTTCTCCTTTTTGGAAGTTATTGCAGTGACTGCAGTTTAAACAGGTAAATGTCCCGAATTTGGGTTTGCCCATGAAAGGTGGTTTAGATTGAACATTTCTTTCTGCTTTGACCAAATTTTCTTTAACGTTTCTCCCTCTTGTATAAGCAATCATGAGGGTTTTTTGAAATAGTTTGCAAAATTGTGGTCTAGTCTTGTTGATTTCCAATTTTTCTTCTGCAGCCATTTGATTTAATGGCTTTGTCTGGTGTATCTCACAGTGTATTTTGTATTTAGGTGGACAAAAGGTGGATTTTCATTATGTGTTTTAGGTGTAAGGTTCTCAAGTCTTGATTTTTCTGAGCTTCTATTTTTAGCCTTCTCTAATGTTTTGTCTGGATATCCTTTTTTATTTTATCTGTAAGTCATTTGGTTAATACTTGTCTGGTATGTTTGATCATCTGTATTCAGTCTCCTTAGTCTATAAAAATGACTAAAAGTAAATTGTCTTTTACATGGTCTATATGGAAACTATAATAGTGTAATGTATTGTTGACATCAGTTGGTTTCTGGTACAGAGAGTTAGGTAAGGTGTTGCCAACTGGTTTGATCATAACATCAAGGAAACTAATATTAGATGTTCCAATGTCCATGGTAAATTTAATACATGGGTGTAAGTAGTCCAAAAACATATCTAGTTCACATTTGGGACCTTTCCAGATGCTAAAGATGTCATCTATGTAGGGTTTCCACAAACTTAGTTTGGATTGCCATTGTTGATGTTTCAGAATATATTTTGTCTTAAACTCGCACATGAACAGGTTTGCGTATGCAGGGGCCATTGATGAGCCCATTGATGTTCCTGAAATGTATAGGTAATGTGTCCTTTGGAATCGAACATAACTATTGCACAGAATCATTTTAGCCAACTCTACTACGAAGATTTTGTTCGATTGTACATATTCTTTAATGAGGGCCCATTCCAAGGCATCTAGTCCATCACTGTGTGGAACCGAAGTATAAAGACACTGTACATCCAGAGTAAAGATGGTCCAATCTTCTTCAAATTCTGTTTGATATTCCAATACATTGAGAAAATGTGTTGTGTCACCCAAGTATGTTGTAGTTTTTTGTACAATTGGTTGGAGAATTCTATCAACATATTTGGCTAGGGGATCAAAAATACTGTTGGTTGCTGCTGCTATAGGTCGTAGCGGTGGAACATTTAAAGGTTTGGGAATCTTCGGAAGGCCGTAGAATAGTGGCATGATTGAATATTTGTTGGATAGGTCATCTTTTGTTTTCTCATTTATCCATTCTTCTTGAAGTGCTTTTGTGAGTGTTTGTTCAATCAGTTCTTTAATCTCATTGGCTGTATCTTGTTCTAGTTGGAGATAAGTATCTTTATCATTCAAAAGAGATAAGCAACTCTGGTTGTAAAATGTACTGTCCATAATCACTGTGGCGCCTCCTTAGTCAGCAGATTTAATCGTGATAGTGGTATCATTTGCCAATTTTCAGAAAAGACTGTGTTGATGTTTCCTTAGGTTCTGAGTACCTCTCTCTGAGTATTTTATCTGTTTGAGGTCCTTCAACATAGAGTTTTCAAAGAGATCTAGTGCTGTATTTTGGACATAGGGATTGAAGATACTCTTTGTTTTCATTTCCAGGTAATTGAAAGTTCTAGATCTTTCTTCAAAAGGTGGTATGAAATCGAAAAAGATTTGAAGCCACATTTTTCTTGTCAGTTTGAACATGTTGACATGTTCATCAAATAAAGACGTAATGTTTGTGGGTACAAAGGAGAAACCTAACCCAAGTAGGTCTAATTCCTTTTTCAAAAATCTCTTATTAGAAATATTGATAACTTATTTGTTGTATTCTTTTTGTTCCTCAGTCTTCGTGTGCCCTCTCCTTGTTTTTCTGTGCCTAAAAAAAGAGGTGCATTGGTGGATGATGGTACTTATAGTATTGGAAGATCTATAGCCCCATTTTCTAATGTAGGATCTATAGTAGGAAGTTGTCCACTGATACCAGAAGTATCACTTGGAGGATGTGTTTCTGTCCCAGGGTCTTTAGGTTTTCATGGTTGGGACAGCTGTCTATTCTGTGGTTGATTTTGGCACGTGAATACTATATCTCGTGAATAGTCTAGGGTATCCCTCTTAAACTTCTGGATTTTTCTTTGTTCAATTTCCTTCTTATATGAATCAAGTTTTCTGTTAGTGTCTTCTAATATTTTGGATAGATCTTCACTTTATAGGAGTTTCTCAGTTGTTCTTTGAGCTCTGTGATTTCGTAATCTATCTTCGAAAGTGGCGTGGCCAGTTCTTCAATGGTTAGTAGTATTAAATCCAATGAACATTTGGTTCAGATCTGTTCCCAGCAAAAGCTAGAGTGGTTGCATGTTTATTAGTTAGTAAGTTGATTTTTGAAAATGACATGCTGGAATTTAGGGTGTGTCCCTCGACACAGTGTCACCCCACTTTTAGGGTGGGTAAAATGGATAGCCAAAGAATACAGACGTCTAGGCACACTCCTTAGTTAAAATTTAGTAGTACAGTATTGCTGAATCAAATTGTATAATTGTTTAAGATATTGAAGGGTGCAGGAGAGAAAAAGGTCGACTTAAACACTAAAAGTCGCTTCGATAATTGCAAGTGTCATACGAGGACACTGATGGGTATAGAGGGCGCAGTATGGTATGGGGACAAAATTTGGCAGACAAGGTGAATGATAGCTGACAAAGAATTTGAGGAAACAATGTGCATGCCTTAACCTGGCTACATGAAAAACATAAACCAGTTGACATGAGGAGCTTTACATGATTCCCTTTGTGTTTCAGGTCAAGTGGGTAAATTTTCCTGGGGAGTAATTCGGACTGCGTCAAGGTGGTGAAGAACGCAGCGCTGACGTGGGGAATAGCAGTGGTGATGGATATTTGGTGGGCCTGAAGGTCTAAAGCATATGTTCAGTTTCCACCTGATTGGAGTGGAGTTTGCGCTCTGGTTATTTTGCACAGCCCTGCACTAGTGGTGCCTTGAAATAGCATTGCCATGAAGATTTCACTGCAGGAAAAAATGGTGCAGCAAAATGAGCAGCAAAAAATAATGAGGAGAAGGAAATGAGAAAGTAATTATTTTTAAAAGAAGGAGTATGGTGAATTTGGCTGCTTGGATGTGTTTTGTTTGTTCTCCACGGCTACTATCTTCTTTACTTCATTGTTGCTTCCAGGAGTAGAGGCTGAAGCAAATTCGAAATGGCTGCAGCTGACCCGGTATGAGTTTCTGCAGCTGGCAAAAAGGATATGAGGGCTTTGCGCTTGGTGGCCCTCCAAAACCGATTTGTGTTGGACCTCCTAACATCCATTGAAGGAGGTGTTTGCGCCAAGCTTTGGATCAGTTGCTGCACAGTCATACCTGATGGAGATGCCTCAAATGGAACATTAAAAGCAGCCGTACAAGAGATACAGGCACCCCAGGAAAAAATGCCAAGCAAAGTTAATGGAGTGCAATCAAAAGACTGGCTGGACAGCATCTTCACATGGGTACCTACCTGGCTTTCCGGATTGTTTCGACTGACTGGCCCTGTGTTGGTTCTCATTCTCATCACCTTATGCGTTATTAAGAATATTCTTAAAGTGTATTTTAACAAGCAAAAAGGACAGTTGATGTTACCCTTGAGCATTGACAAAAAAGGTTTTGAAATGAAGACTAGGAACAAAATAATGAGGGAGAGTGAGGTGGAGGATCCTGATGGATGGGTTTTTACACAGTCTAATGATGCAGAACATTACAAAGTGTTTTGGATCCAATTTCTAAAGGATGGGACAGGGTGTGTACGTGTGGGAGTGTGGGAGAAGATTTGAATGGTGGGGAGGAGACTGGGGAGACATGACAAGATTGGAAAACATTTGGATACATAAGGATGAAGTTGTAAAAAAGTAAAAGAGGAGGGTGCTCATTCTGATATTTGTGTAATAAAACCTATGATAAAACAAATTCATAAATACAAGGGCACGGGTAAGTATAATCAAATTTAGTGTTAGGATGATATGTGGTAAATAGGCCTTAAAAGCTAGCTTTTGCAGAAAACACATGTTAGCGTTTTGTGTGTGGAAAAAGCCACTGTGGCTGGTGACTTAGTGCAAAGTCTGTGATTCCAGGCCATTACTGAAGGAAGTACACAGTGGTTGTTATTTTTCTAGGTCATAGATTAGAGCTCTCAGGTTCCACCAACGAGCAAAGAATACATGACCATTTTATAATTCAATATCGCTTGTAAAATATAATTTTCTAATGGAGCCAAAAAGAACTACGGCGGTTTCAAATTGGTCCCTAGTACAGTTTCACTGGGAAAAGGGTTAGAATGTTCCCGATATGCAACATTTGTGTAACAGAGCATCCGTGGTTCATGGCTCTGATGGTGACATGTTGGTAAGCGCTTCTCGTGTGAACCAGGATGAGGCAATCAAGGCAGTTGATTAGAGTTCCGCTGGTCATCACAAATGCTTCAATGAATGAATTTTGTGCTGTGGGAATTGGGGGTGTATTGCGACTTCACATGGTGTAATTGAGGGCGGTGTGGGAAGGTTTGTGGACCCAATTATTGAATATAAGGTATGCTTTTCTATAAAGGTTCAAAGGCAAAGTGGGAACACCAATCAGCTTTGTGTGGGGAGATGTTTTCATGTTGCACAATCACGAATACTAATTACTTTGCATTTTTATAAATGTTCTAGATTTAGGGGCGTTTCTTTGACAGCACCTTTTCATGCAGTTCTGTTCTGTGATCTGTTTGAATTTGCTGTCCTAGCTGCATCTTGGGCCCTGAATAAAACTGTGTTACTTCTTGCACCAATGTAAACTGCTTTTTGACAATTTTTGCAATTGTTTGGTGAGTTTTCGAGGAGACCCCCGACTCACAATGGTCTACCGGAGAAGCGGACATAGCTCTAAAAATACAGACAGTCCCCACAAAACCTGGCAGATGGCAATGGTAATAAGCAGAGAGAGCTAATTCCAACAAAGCCCATGACAAGAATGCAAGTCTCTAAAAGTCTTTCATTCCATTTTTATGGAAGCTGGTAACAGCTCAATATTCTGTGATTTTCAGGTAAATGTTACCCATACTGCCACAAATGATAGTATATTAATACCCAGCAAGGGGGGAGTGGTGGCCTCCCAGACAATTATATGATGTGGCATTTATAATGCATCTATACACCTATACACAGGTGTTTCTAGGCACACAAAGACAATGGGAGGAAACAGAGGGAGAACAAAACAGCGATTTTACTAGGCCTTGTGTCACTGAGATCACACAAGTGCAGGGAAGTGGAAGGGCAGAAGTGCCAAGGGGGAAGGGAGAATTGCAGGTAGTCAAAAGGTGCAGCAAGAGCTCAGTGAAGGTAAATCAGAAAGTGCAGCCAACGGGTGGCTCATAAATGCAGAGAGAAGGGGCTGTAGGTTTACAGATACAGACTACAATTGCTGGGGGAGCCAAGAGGCAGTGTGAGGTGCAACTGGACATGCAGGGACCTGGGACCAAGTTCAGAGAGTGGCCAGGTGACCAGTGCATGGAGCAGACAGGTCATCAGCAGAAGAGAGGAAGACAGAAAGTGGAAATGAAGAGGAAGGCTTTGAGTTACTTCCGGAACCCGAGGTGGTTCTGCTCAAGTTTGAGAGAGGCAGGGAAGCTGTTCCAGAGGGAGACCCCAGCCAAAGATAGAGATCTGCCCCCATCTCTGTGCTTGGAAAAGCGACTGACCCTCAGAGAGGTGGAGGTGGATGAGCAGAGAGCTCAAGTAGGGAGATGTGTAGGAAGAGGGATTTTGAGGTAGTGCAGTCCCAGGCCCCAGAAAGCCGTGTGGATGATGCAGAGGCACTTGAACTTGATCCTTGCTGCCACTGGAAGCCAATGAAGAGATTTCAGAGCTGGAGAGATACGATCCCTGGGCTTGAGGCCAAGGACACGCTTTGCTTTCCTGATCTGGATAAGTTGTAGAGAACGGAGATAAGAGGCAGGAAGATTTAGAAAGAGGCTGTTGCAATAGTCCAGCCGAAGAGGACCAGAGCTCTGGAGACAGTGAGCTTCTGGGGGGGAAGTGAGAAAAGAGAGAATACCTCTGAGGAGGTGCAGCTGATAGTTTGAGTTCTTAGTCAGTGTGAAGTGTGAAGTAGGAGTGTTAAGTATTAGTTGTTGGGCTGCCGTCCTTCTTGCGCCAAGATGCCTTTTGGCCTTGGTTCACAAGGGGAGGGTGGAGTCGAAGATGCCCCCAAGGTTCTTAGCCTCACAGATAGGAACCGGAGCAGGAACCAGAGTCGGCAGCCAGAAAGAGAGAGGAAAGAAGGGAGCTCGTGTTCCAATGAGGAGGATCTCCACCTTACTGGCATTAAGGCAGAGATCATTGGCGGCATACCACTCCTGAATTGTGGACAGTCTGGAATGAGAGAAGGAGTAGAGGTGGCGAGAGGAGCCTGAAAGAGAGCTGGGTGTCATTCGTAAAACACTGAAAGTTGGAGCAGAGAGCAGCGATGCGGTGGCCAAGAGGTGCCAGGGATTGGTTGAACAGCCAGGGAGAAAGGTTAGACCCCTGGGGAACACCACAGGTAGAGAGAGGAAGGACCCCACCTGGACCTGAGAGGATTGATCATTGAGAAAGGAGATGAGCCAGGCCAGGGCCTGATCAGTGATACCCTGGTTATCACAGAGGCGATTGAGCAGAATGGCATGGTTGACCTATCAAAGGAAGAAGAAAGATCGAGGAGAATGAGGGCAGAAGGAAAGTTAGAGTCAAGGTTAACAAGCTGGTCTTCATGGATGTTCAGGGGAGCAGATTCTGTGCTTCTGGCCACTCTGAAGCCAGATTGGTGGTCATGGAGACAACCAACTGATTCAGTGTGATGATTATGCTGGAAGATGGCCAGCTTTTCCAGGAGTTTGCCCAAGAAAGGAGTAATGGAGATAGGGCAATAGTTAGCCTGAGAGGAAGGATCGGCCGAGGGCTTCTTTGGAAGGGGGTAACGCAACTGAGTCCTTAAGTGGGAGGGGAAGGTTCCAGTGGCAAAAGAGTGATTGCAGAAATCGGCCGAGGCTAGAGCAAGGGTGTTGATGTGGTCCTTAATGGTTCTGGATTAACAGAGAAGAACCTGTTTTGACAATACTTTCATACATCAGACTTGTCTAGAAATGTTGTCTGGGGTGAACAAGGGAAAGGAAGAGAAGGGAGGAAGAGAGGCAGCCACAGGCAGGTCAGGAGTGTAGGGTGAGGAAGAAGAGGACGAGAAAGTGGACAGGATGTCCTGAGTTT
The DNA here is from genome assembly GCF_040938575.1 of Ambystoma mexicanum. NCBI lineage: Eukaryota > Metazoa > Chordata > Amphibia > Caudata > Ambystomatidae > Ambystoma > Ambystoma mexicanum. Next base: position 307,966,370 of record NC_090941.1, read on the forward strand.
TAGTGATGAAATGAGAAGCCAAGGCCGTACAGATGGCCTGGGAGGGAACAGGAGAGGTAGAGACTGCACCAGGATTTGGCAGCTCCATGCATATTTTGAAGAGTTCGGCAGTGTTAGATGCCACAGAGAGGCAGGCTTGGATGTGTGCTCTCTTCTTGGCGAGGACAGAGTCTGTACTGCCTTTGGAGCAGGCAAGTTTGTCAGAGGGTGCACATGTTGTCCTCCACTTCCTCTCAGCCACCCTTCACTTGCATTTGAGAGTGACGAGGTCGGAGTCGTACCCAGAGTTGAACTTGGATATGGGCTTCAAACAGATCCTCATGATTGGGGCAAGTAAATCAAGAGTATGAGAGATAGAAAGATGACGTTTAGATAGTGCTTTGATAGGATGTGAGTCAGCCAAAGGTGCAGAAGGAGGAGAGAAAGTAGTGGCAAAAGCCTCAACTAAAACATGCTTCATGCGTCGGATGACCGAGAAGGTAGGTGGCAGTGTTGGAGTTGGCTTGGCCTAAGTGGTAGAGAGTGAGGGATGGGAGGAGAGAGAAAGAGATCCCTCCAGGAGAGAGGAGTGTTGAGAGGGTTGGAGGGTGTGAGGACTGAGGAGATCAGAACATCGAGGGTCTGCCCTGCAGAGTGAGTCAGGCCAGAGGGAAGAATAGAGAGTGCGAGAGAGAGAGAGGGAGAGAGAGAGTCTTGTAGCCATCAGTGAGGTGAGGTGGTTCGAAATGGGGTCTTTACCACACCAGGAAAGACCCCGCTCTGAGCCTCCTCAGAGCAGGAGAACGCCATCTTCCCTTGCCGGGTTGTAGATAAGTGCACGTGACACTGATCCGGCAATGGACTCCATGGAATGGGAGAAGGAACTCTGTGTCGTTCCCTTCTCCCTGATTCATGGCAGCCATTTTGTTTTGTCATTTTCTTGAGTTGAGTAACGGTTTACATGAAGTTTCACAACTTGAGGAAAAAAAATTATTAGTAACCCGGTACAACATGCCAGGGTACTAATAGCAACAGAACCCTCAGATGGGGGGCATCACCAGTCTGATAATGCCCAGGGGCTTACATTAAGGCCCAGGCTACACTTGGGCCTGTAACTGCCTCCCTGGGGGAATTACTAGATCAGTAATGCTCCCCCCTCTTCAGGTCCAATTGCTTTATCGATGCCTGGAACTCATAGCTCAAACTAGTGACTGTAATCTAGTGTTACAATGAAGTCTATTACAAAAAAGCATTGACAATGCCAACAGTTTGAGCTTCCTGTAGGCTTGGGAAAGGAAGTTGCCAGGCACTGCCGTAGTGGTATTAACTGCCCATTGATGGTAAATGTTGCAAAATGGTACAGTACCTGAGCATCTAATAACAGTGCCTGGCAAATGCATGATACTTATACATAAGACAAAATGTGTGGCTTTGCCAATGCTTGTTTTTAACAGGACATATATGAAGGACAGGGGTAGGGCTTATACATCGAGTGGATGAAGGCAGACCCGGTTGACATTTCTATTACTCCAGTAGTGCGTTTATAACTCCAATTAAGTCATGAATTCTCAGAAGACTGCTTTAAAAAACACTGGCAGACACTTTGAGTGCAATGTTTGATGGTGAGGCTTGATAATGTTAGCTCAAAGAGATCCCAGGAGGATGTGATTTGGGTGGGGAGGGGCAGGAAGTGGGTGGGACCATTCCCACCCACTTCCTGCCCATCCCCACCCTAAACACATCCTCCCAGGGACCTAGGGATTGGCATGGTCATGAGCAGTCAATGAGTGGGTAAATAACCATAAAACACCTACAAGCTTTGTGACCCTTCTCATATGCCATTTGTCCCTAGCTGTACTCTCATGAAATAGTGTTGGCTTATAGGTAGCCCAAACTAAAACAATGATATATATATATTGCTGACATCTAATGGTCTTGTCACTCTCCCCACTGCTCTGGATCTTTCGTTTTCTACCTCCCTGACCTTTGTGATAAAATAACTACAGCTCTGCTGCAGTACAGGCATGAGCAGTGGCTAAACCGCCTCCTCAGCCACACACTACTTCTAAACCAGCAGTGAACTCAATCATAAAGGTGAAACAGCCACAGCCCGACGGATACCTCCATCACCTTTTGTTGTAGTGTGGGCCATGGCCAGGCTATATTGTCAGCAGTGGTGGTACGTAACAGAAGTAACAACCCAAACAGCAAAGACACCAAAATAAAAGAATGTTCCATGTGTGTTCTGTAAATAGATAGACTTTTAAATAAGCAATAAAAATGCAAATAACTATCCAGAATACACAAGTAAACACCAACCCCTGTAAGAGAACACACAAAATGCAGAACTGCTTTGGAATAGCACTCTGAGTACTTGTTATGGGGTGCTGTTCAAGCAAGCTATTGCAGCAATGTCACTGTTTGAAGTGTATGTCTTTAAAGAAAAGAACTGCAAGGGGGCCTTTTACTCACTATGGCCCTCATTACGAGTTTGGAGGTAGCCATGCTGCTTTTAGTGGCATGGATACCCCCAAACCGGGTACCGGGTCCCGAAAATAGGGAATTACCGGGCTGCGCCGACTTTAGCAGGCCCGATAATTCCCATTCTCGGGATCCGTACCCGGTACATCCCAATTCCCATTTGATACCCCATAGGGCTCAATGGGAATGGGGAGGATGCTAACAACGGGCCTGTTAATGATGGGCCTGTTGTTGGCATCCTGGTCTGCTAGCGGGTCCCGCTAAGGACGCCTGATCTGGCCAGACGTCCTTAGCGGGACCCGCTGCAGACCTTGTAATGAGGCGGCCCGGAATGAACGGTGCCGGTCCCTTACCAGCACCATTCATTCCGCTGCTGCACCCGTTGTAATGAGGACCTATGTCCCAAAAGTGGATTAGGGAGACATGATCTCTTGACAGTAGCTTGTTCTTGGTCTAAGGTGGTTTGACAGTACCAAACTGGGCTTCTCAGTGCTTTCCTTCTGGTCAAAATAGGTTTGAGATGCAATGAGTAAAGTTCATCCAGGCAGCAGGTCAGCAGCGAGTCAGCGTTGAGACTGGTCTCTGAGTGTTTTAAGTCAGCAGTCGATGTAGTGCAGTTTGAGGGGTACAACAAGTTCAGGTTGGTGGTCGAGATGATGTTACTGCTGGGTTGAGTTGGTGCATGGCAAGATGGCTTCCAGCGGTTTCAATCGGTGTATCAGTTGGGGTGATGCAAGGTCTTGTTGGTTTGATGTGGTGCTGGCAGATGTGGCAGGTCGAAGGCTTCTGCAGCAGTGAGCTGGCATTGGAGCCAAGGCAAGGAAGGGTGCTGCTAGAATGAGGTGGTGTCAAGCCAATTCAAAGATGCAGGCAAGCACCTCTAAGATGCAAATAGGGGCAAACACAGATCCACGGGTTCTTCTGACACAAAGAGTGTCGAATGCGTTTCAAATGTGATTCAAAGCTGTGTGAACAGGAATCCAGCTGCTCTTGGGATTTCTGGTTGCTATTAGACCCAATCATGCATCTTCAGCTTAAGATAAGTCCTTTTGTTTTTCTCCCCACTACGGGAAGCTTGGCTAGCAAACAAAGGGGATCTTTCGCCAATGCAGCCGGCAGAGGGGCGGAACCAAGTCCAAACAGCAGTCACAACCACTGTTGGCTGAGAATGGTGATGGGGCAGAGCTTTCCTCTGCTTTGGTTGCCTGCTATCCTCACCTCACTGTTAGAGGACTTTGGAATGGGCTGCACTCCCAAAAGAATTCCAACAATGTATTTCTTGCCATCTTGAAAGTCCAGAATTAGACAATGAAGGTGTGGCAAACCCCTTCCTTATATAGGCAATTTGTCAACATTGATTGGACAGAAGCAAGCATGCTGTCATGGCTTCAATCCCTGCTGCCATAACGAGTGACCCTTGCCTTCTTGCATCATCCCTAGATTGCCTTGTCTGGCAGGAAATTAAGGGAACAGGAAGTGAAAGGGACCCACCAGAAAAGCAACATGGTGCAACCCTTTCACAGGTGTGATTTACCCTCTCTGTCTACTCCTTTCCCCATGCCTGAGTACTTCAAAGGCTCTCTGTAGTGCAACACCCTGGTATGAGGCTAACCTTTGTTATGTGCATGCTCTTTTGAAGCATGGGTCCCAAGAAATATCTTGATGAGAGTTCCACTGACTATGGTGCGTAATGTCTCATTTGATGAAGTGGAGGCAGCGATGTTGCTGTGAATGCACATTGCCCTGACAGTGTGGCTTTAATAATGGTGTGCTTTAATCAGCCACCATACCATAACCAGATAGGGCTTATTCTTAGAGATTACCCTGCCGCCTGACTGGTAAGGCAACAATTATTACATTTCAGCTTAGAGATGCAGACGTTAAACTGCCTCCTCTGGCTGCATTGACTTATGGTCATAAGAGCTGTCAGGGATTCACCTGTGACCTTTAATCTTGCTCAGTGCAGTTCCATGTGATAATTCTACATTTTAAAGGCTGCACACAAAAAGACTGATCTTTTTTTGCCTGATTTTGTGTGATCTTCAAATGCAGAATTATTACTATTTCGAGAAGAGAGAGGTTTCTTCCCGCCTTTCCTCCCAGGAGGCTAATCACCCACCTGCCCCCAACGTCTTCCGTGCAGGTGGGATTTCCTATAAATTGCTATATTCCCCCCTTCCCGAGCCTCGCTTTGGGCCCCTGATGCATTTCTTCCCTGTTCAAAACCTTCGCCATCAAGCCCCACGACAGATACACAGACATATGCAAACACGCAAACACACTCACTTACTTGCTCCCCTGACCATGCCACCATCATTCTCCCGTATCCCTCAAGCAGACAGGCACACACACACACTCACACACACACAATATTTACCGGTAATGCCTACAGATTCCCCCTGTGTCGCTGAAGGGCAGGTGCCAGCTGTCAGAAGACTGGTACAACAAAGGTACATGGATGCACTATGTTTTTGGCATGGGGCTTTATGAGAGAGGGGTCTGATGGGAAGACTATGCTCTCAGAAATAGAATTAACCACATCATTGTACATTATAAAAATGTAAAAATGCATTTATTTATATACAAGAGGAACAATGATCTTTTGATCAAAAAAGAACATAGAGTAGATAAGAAATCAGGTTTGGCAGGAATCAATGAGCTTCTTACAATGGGGTGAGTTTGAGGGACATTCTGACCAGGTTGTAGAGGGGAGTAAATGGAACAGTCACTGGGGACGATACATAAATAGACATGAATAGATTAAGGACAATGAACATTGGAAATGTTTAAGTGCAGGTAGGCGGTATGGCCAGCTGTGCTCGGAATGTGACTATGATGGGTGAAGTGCTTGAGTGGAGCCAGAGGAAGTGATGGACAGAGGAAGGTTAGAGGCAAGGTACACATGTTAGCTAGCACACAGATGAGAGTTAGTTTACGAGGGTAACTCAAAGGCGAGGAGGTAGGCGTTTAGTTTGGTTGTCAACAAATCCGTGTGGACTGTTTCTCGGATGTCCGGGGGAAGAGAATTCCATGCAAGTGGAGCAAGAAGAGAGAAAGAGCGGAAGCGAGAAGAAGCACAGGGAGGGTGAGGAGCCACAACGGTAGTCGAGGAGACAGAGCAGAGATTACAAGAAGGCTTGTAGAGTTGGATAGAGGAGGATACATACCGTGGTGCCCTGCTGTGGACAGATTTGTGAACGAGCTATCACGCCCTCACCAGATGGCATTCTGTCACAGCTCCCTTCCCCCTTCCCACCAACAAGGTTGTTCACTGCGTGGATTTGCAGGAAGTGCTAGTACATGGCTAATGTGTTGGTACTGAATGTAAGGCTTGGTTCTAAAGACATCTATTTAAATTTCATCAGGAAAAACAGTTCTAATCACATTATTTGTAGATAAAATGTATTATTCCAATGTCTGCCTCTTATTTTAATAAAGGTCCTAGACACAAAAAAGGGGAAAAATAATTGTATTGATCTCATGCTACCTAAACTGCACTACGTGAATGCCAGGCATTTAAGCTTTCGCTGGAAAGGGTATCGGCAGACTGCTCTTTGTCCAAAATCCAGCAGGACACCTGGCTGATGGAAGGCAACAATGGAGAACCATCTCTGAAAGCATTCTCCTGGCATTCAGAGCTCTCCTCAAAACAAAGGGCATTGTGCAGAAAGGGCAACTCTGGCAGAGCTTCACTCTTTGTGTAGAGCATTTTCCAAGGCAGGTCCCACGAGGGTGCTGAGATCCCTGAACTCATTCGCACTCTTAATAGCAAAAGTCAGACTGAATGTACAGTCCGTTCGTCGTGTTTTTCTCTCATTATCGACAACTGCTTCTAACATCTGCCCAACAGCTCAGAAATGTGAATAGAAGAATTCGCAAATGATATGGCAACATGTAGTACCTGGAAACTAATTGGGGTGTGTTGTTTCTGCAGCATGTTCCATTCGGTACACGGGTGTTTGCTGGTAACACTCTTGAGCTATGTTACCTGCACATGGCATGGACACTAAAGGTTGCCAAAGTGCTACAGTAAACACACAGATACATCAGGTCTACACGTTACTCGACGCAGAGGCATAGGCTGGTAATTAATAATCCCCCATACGCCCCATGGTGAGATGTAACATGAGTCATGAAAATGTGGACACACCGGGAAAAGGTGTCACGGGGAGTGGGGTGCGGGGTGTGGGGTGCGGGGCGGGGGGTTCCATGGTAAAGGTGACTGAAAGCCAAGAATCAGCCGTCCCTGTTTCCTTCCAGTTAGCTGCAAGTGTGTGAACACATCCAAGGCAGTACTGCTTTTTCATGTTTCATGTAAACTTTGGGTGCTGGCACTTAACCTATGTGAACCCAGATCTGCATGCACCGTCCCTTTAAGGTCCCTGCTAGGTAGCTTATTGAGATAAGTGCTCACTCTCTCCAGCAATCTCTGTACTCTGAAAGGCACGGGCAATACTGAGTCCTCCCATCATTCTTCTCGAGGTGAGTACATCGATTACTGTTCAAATGGGGACTAATATCACCTGCCAGTCCTGCAGCAGAGAAAATCCAGCCAGGAGCACTCATAAAACATATATTTTATTTTATTAGTGTTTTATAAACTAAACTTTGCTGCTTTCTGTCCTGTCTTCGATGTGTGTCTTTTGGTGTTGATGTTACCCTGGCGCCCCAATGCCTGCGGGCTTTCGGCGCCAGATACAAATAGAAATAAATAAATAAATAAATAACATGCCAGTTTATAAGGCCCCAGGAGTATGGAAAACATTGAAACAAGTGAAGGAAAAAGCAACATTGCTGTGCATTTACACAATCAAGGAATAGGGCATTAGAATGCATTCGTAAAAGTCCTTCATCTATGGAACATCGTGAAGAGTGTAAACTCACAAGGCTCATTGGCACAGGTTGATTCTGGGGAGGGAGGGGGATCAAGTGTGAATGGAAGGCCCGGATTACAGGTTACTATTAAGAGCCCATGGGGGTCATGTTCAACCCTGCAACGCCTTGAGACCATGCAAATGGCAGCAGTGCGTGCTATACATCAACATAACCTAACATTACCATTAACAGCACGGAGGGAAGCACCTCCCTGTTGCGTAGTGACTACGCCGTTAATACGCATACACGAGCGGGGCCGAGGCTTGCGCATTCGTGGTTTGAATAAAGACGGTCCTCCGGCAGTTGGCGCCGGGTACCCGAGCAGACTACACGTCTCCCGTGTGGTTCCTCGGGCGTGTATGTGTGGCTGCGTGTGAATGCAGGTGGGGGCCCTGGCCAGCCCTCACCATTCCAACATTGGCGACGAGGACGACTCTGGTGCAGTTCTTCTCTGCTCTGACGACATTGGGAGCAGGGAACGTTGCTCCGTGTCGGCACAGACCTACACGCACAGCCGGTGGCCATCTTTATTCACACGTGGATTGCAGCGGTTGCGGCCCTGGAGGGTGCCATGTGCCGACTGCAATCCCCTGAGCCTTTTGGCTAATTTTTGGGGCCTTCCACAGCCCTAGCCTGCTGCAGAGCTGTGGCACAAAAACAAAAAAAAAAAGAAAACAAGGAAAGGCGCAGGAAGAGAGCCCTGGTGAGGGTACCGGACACTTCTTCACACGTGGACCCATTGGGCTGGGTTCCACAATCTTTTATCTGGGGACCAAATCCTCATTTCACCTGCAGAGGATAACAGCATCCCGTGAGTATGTGACTCTGCTATTGCCATGGGTGAGGAAGAAGCAGAGGAGGGTGCCCTAGCCCCAGTCCCACGCAGGATGCACAGCACTTTGGTCCCCATGCCCGAATTTGACACCACGGGCCCGCCATCCAAATTGGGTCCGAAATGGCTCCTGTGGGTTAAAAAACTAGAAATGTTTTTCAGGGCCTCGGGAGAAACGGATGACGAGGCGAAGATCGCCATCATGGTGTACTCTGCAGGGACGGAGGTCCACAGAATATATGACTCTCTCAACATCCCGGTGGTCACATACGACGCCGTGAAACAGGCTCTTCGAGACCATTTTCTTCCCATGGCGAACGTGGACTTTGACAGATTTGTCATGTGTGCCGAGAAGCAGCTGGAAGACGAATCGCTGGACCAGTTCTATGCGCGGCTGAGGCACCTGGCAAGCTCCTGCAGGTGGGTGAACGAAGAGGAGATGGTTCGGAACCAACTGCTGCAAGGGTGCAGTTCGGGGAAGCTGAGGAGGCAAGTTTTGAAAGAGCCGGGGTTGACCCTGCAGCAAATTTTGGACACTGGGAGAGCTTACGAATTGGCGGAGGCCAGGGGGGCGAAGATAGATGCAGCCACGCACTCTGGTAAGGTTGAAGAGGCATTCGCTATTGGACGCTCTGCTCCAGGGAGGGCGAGTTGGACACCAAGGAGAGGGGATGACCCTCCAGCACCTGGTGGCGCTCAGTCGTGTCCCTACTGCGGGTATGACCTGCCGCACTTAGGGGAGTGCCCAGTCAAATCGAGGGTCTGTGGCCAGTGTGACACTCCAGGACATTATGCTAGGGTGTGCAGAGCAACCGCGCCAGTAGCAGCCTCGAGAGGACCGATGAGAGTTGGCTGGAGCAACACTCGGAGGGTGAGGAACGTGGCGGCTGTCGAGCAAGGCATGCAGGACCTGAACATTGCTGAGGAGGAAGAGGTGGGGGAAAAAGTCTTCTTTATTTCGAGCATTGCCAAGGGCCCCGGAGGAAGCCGACAACCGACATGCACAGTAAACATTGGAGAAGTTCCCACCCCAGTCCTCATAGATACGGGGGCGTCCGTCTGTGTGCTAGCAACTGAATATTACAAAGCACTCCCTGGCCCGCCCGAATTGGCAGAATCCACGGCGCGGATATATACATTTGGGGGAGACTCGCCACTCCCCATACAAGGGGTGTTTGTGGCACTGGTGTCCCACAGAGAGAGCAAGATAAAAGCGAGGTTCTTCGTCACAAGCGTGAGCCCGCACTCCCTCTTAAGTTGTGCTGCCTCTGAAGTGCTGAACCTGGTGCACTTCACGTTTGCTGTGTATCATACTGACCTGGGACACCTGCTACAGCGCTTTGACATGATCTTCCAAGGCATAGGGAAGCTAAAGGCCGACCCCATACGGCTTCACATCGACGGGTCGGTGAGGCCAACAGCGCTCAAGCATCGCCGCATACCATTCCACTTGAGGGCCCAGGTGGAGAAGGAGCTGCAGACGATGGTCGACCTAGACATCATTGAGAGAGTGGAAGGACCTACCCCTTGGGTCTCTCCGATCATGGTGGCCCCAAAGCCCAAACAGCCTGGAGCAGTCCGCATCTGCATGGACATGAGGCTGCCCAACCTGGCGATCAAAAGGGAACGCCACTTCACGGCCACCCTGGATGACATTGTTGGCGAGCTGCAGGGGGCAAGGGTGTTCTCTAAACTGGACTTGAGATCTGGCTACCACCAGCTGGAGCTCCACCCCGAGTCAAGATACATTACCACCTTTACGACTCACGAGGGGCTGTATCATTTTAAGAGGCTCAGCTTCGGGGTCTCGTCGGCAGCGGAAGTCTTCCAGAATGCCATCAGAGGGGCCCTGTCGGGACTCAAGGGAGTGACCAACATGTCAGACGACATCCTGGTGTTCGCAAGGTCGTAGGCGGAACACCTGAAGCACCTGGAAAACACCCTGGAAAGGCTCCACGGCCTTGGGCTGACCCTCCACAAACAAAAATGTGAATTTTTGAAAGACCGGCTACAATTCTTCGGCTGTGTGTTCCACGCCGGGGGCAAAACCCCGGATCCAGAGAAGGTGAAGGACATCCAGCAGGCCGCCCCGCCGGGGTCACCATGGAGGTCAGGAGCTTCCTGGGGATGGTCAATTACTGTGGACGATTCATTCGCGACTTGGCCTCCCTGTCGGAACCCTTGCGGGCACTGACCAGAAATGACGTGGTCTGGAACTGGACCGGGAAGGAACAAAGGTCGTTCGCTGCCATCAAGATCGCCCTGTCGGGGCAGGAGACGATGGCCTACTTCAATCCAGACCGGGAGTCGGAGATCGTAGTGGATGCCAGCCCGGTAGGACTGGGCGCGGTCCTCATGCAGACGGATCCTCAAGGGACCGTGCAGCCCATTGCATATGCCAGCAAGGCTCTCACCGAGACCGAGAGGCGCTATTCACAAATCGAGTGTGAAGCTTTAGCTATCCTGTGGGTCTGCAAGCATTTTCGGCTTTACATTCTGGGGAAACCCATAGTTGTCATGACGGATCGTAAGCCTCTGATTCCAATCATGTCTGGGGCATCATCCAAACCACCACCGCGCATCGAGAGATGGATGCTCTCGCTGATGGAGTATGGGGTCAAATTGCTGTATCGTCCTGGCACGAACAATCCAGCGTATTATTTGTCCCGACACCCGGGCGCTGGGCGGCCCAGGGACTCGGCAGAGGTGGCAGATTGTGTAGAAGCGGTGCGCCTGGTGGTGGAATCGGCACTACCCGTTGCCCTAGCGCGCCAGGAGATGAATCGAACGCAGACAATGTGTTCCTGAGGATCAAGGAGGCCGTATCAAGTGGCGAATGGCGCGAAGTGCTGATGAACAATGCCAGAAGGGGCGATGAAGCACAAAAGGAATTGAGGGCGCTCTGGAAGGCACGCCACAAGCTGTCGGTGGCCAAGGACGGTCTACTGCTGAGGGGGCACCAGATAGTCATCCCACGCGCTCTGGTGGGCAAAGTGCTGCAGCTGGCTCACAAGGGGCACCAGGGGACGGCAAAGACGAAGACGAAGGCATGCCTCCGTTTGAAAGTGTGGTTCCCGGACCTGGAGAGCAGAGTGGATGAATTTGTGAGGGCTTGTATTACATGCCAAGCGGCGAGCCCAGTGGAAAGAGGGCCACCCATTCAAGACTTCGGGTCCACGGGCCAGGGAATGTACTTTTTGGCGGTGACGGACCAATGGTCCCGCTACCCCGAGGTGGAGCTGGTTGAGTCCACGGCCAGTGACCACACCATCCTGGCCCTGGAGAAAATGTTCGCCACCCATGGGTTCCCCTGGAGATCCGCTCCCACAATGGGTCACTGTTCCAAGGGCAGCAGTTTGCTCGTTACTGTGAGGAAAGGGGGATAAAGCATCGGAAAGTCACCCCACTCTGGCCCAGAGCCAATGGGGAGGTGGAACGCTTCATGCGGACGCTTAACACAATTTTCTGCATATCGCTGAATCGAGGGGAAGACCTCCGGCGCAACCTGTTTGAGTTTCTACGCGAGTATCGCACGACCCCGCATCAATCTACTGGGGTTGCGCCGGCGGAAGCTCTCTTCAAACGGGCACCCCGAGGACTGTTGCCCGAAGTGGAAGGTCGTTGTCCGGGAGAGATTGACAACAACCGGGTGCGAGCAGAAAGGGCTGCCCAGAACGAGAGCGAGACTGCCCGGCGAAGATTACCGGAGAGGGCGATTGCAGTGGGGGACACAGTGCTGGTGCAAAATCGGAGGCCGGAAGGAAAATTGTCGTTACCCTATGAGGCGCAGCTGCTGGGGGTGACCCACGTCAAAGGATCCATGATCACTGCAGCCAATGCCCAGGGAACTGTCACTAGGAATGCGTTGTTTTTCAAGCGCATCGAGGCGGCGCCAAACCCGGAAGAGAGTGTCATGCAGGGGCCAGCACATGACGCCGGATTGTCACCGAGAGATGGACCGCCAGAGACTCCAGGGACACCGGAGGTGCCCACAGCTGAGGCACGCAGGTACCCGAGCTGGGCGGGGTGCAAGCCGCCGCAGAGGTTCCAAGACTTTATTGTGGACTCTGCCTCGTAACCGGTGAAAGACTGTTAGTTAACGTTTGAATTGCCATTGTTGATTGTATTAATTGTCATGGTTTCTTGTTTGGGAAAAAGGAGGGATGTTGCGTAGTGACTATGCCGTTAATATGCATGCGCGAGCGGGGCCGAGGCTCGTGCATGCGTGGTTTCAATAAAGACGGTCCTCCGGCAGTTGGCGCCGGGGACACGAGCAGGCTACACGTCACCCGTGTGGTTCCTCCGGCGTGTATGTGTGGCTGCGTGTGAATGCAGGTGGGGCCCTGGCCAGCCCCCACCATTCCAACACTCCCTGTGCACTTTTGTACAAAAGGTCGCCTCCGAGCAATGCTCCTCATTTTCACTACATGCTGTAAAAGTGTGGAGTAAAGCCTAGGCAAAATCGCCTTTAACCTTGAGCTTTCCACCAAATTAGTGGAAAAGTGAAAATTCAACTGGCAAAGCAGGCTCAGGCAGCATTTAGAATGGATTCCTATGATATTCACTTCTTTTTACCAGGTGGTAATTTCAGCAGATGTCAAAGGAATACATTCAGCATGAAAATCCATGGTGGGTTTCATGCACGCGCACTTGTATGGCGGTGCAGGAAATGGAGACAGGCATGTTCTGCCCCACCCACTCCCCAAGTCCGCCACGAGGGTGATTGTAAATAATGACTTTTACGGTATTTTTTTTTTCATCATCTTCGACCTTTAGCATGCCCCCCTTGTCTTCAAAGAATGGGCTCCACGTCATGGAATAATCTGCCAGCAGCTAAAGTCTACAGATGTTCAGAGATAGACGTTGAACGGCACGCACCTCTCGTTATCGAGTATGATGATAGCCATCAGCAAATGAAGGCCCAGATATTCCACACGATGTCATGCTGGTAACCCCGCTTGCGCTGTTTCCCCCTTATCTGCAGTCGGTTCAATGTAACAAGGGCAAGCGCGCGAGCCAGGCCTTGGAGATTGTGCAGTAGATAAAAACCCGTCAAAATGAAGCGCCAGCTCACCGCAGCGATTTCCACATCTCTGCAGCGACTCCTCCCCCTTTACTACACAATCCACATAACACTCAATTTGGAGACGTCCGAAGGCCGGGCTTTTATGTGAATGTCATTGCGTTCACTTTCAGAGGAAACAGATGCGTCGAATGTCCCTTGCCTGACACCATTATCCGATCAAATGCGTGTTGCTCTTGAGAAAAAGTAAAGCACGCAGCGCTCACTTCAAATCCCAGCACCATATGTGCATGGACATTTTCCAAAGGACGCAAAGTTAGCGAAAACTGGACGCATTGCTCATTTTCAAGACATGAACCTGTCAATCAATTGACATGTTTGATTTGCTTAATGTGTCTATGTTGCATGCGCTGCCTACGTTTTGCAGTAGACACATCAGGCAGCCGGGTTATCGCACTGGTGCATTTTCTGCATTTTGCACGATTACCGTATTTCCCAGGATATTTCAGTCAAGGATGCACGTTGCACCATGGCCCCAGAACTACAATAGAATAGAGAATACATTCAACATCAGGAGTGTGTTCTCTGTGCCATGTCTGACAGAGGTTAACCTTTGGGGAAGTAAGGTTTCAGGGATGTAGGATTGGCATCGAGCAGTGTAACCTAAAAGGAGGGGGGGGGGGCTCAAAGAAGCCCAAGCCGCTCCACAAACTCAAAGGCCTGCTTGGGCTACCACGTATGCACAATATGCATGATGCCAATGCTGCTGAAGGGGCACACCGAGTGTTGCGCTATCTGGGTGATGTTTTTGAATCAAACCTTACACCTCGTGTAGAAACAGTGGCCAGTGCCTAGCACCAAACATACCAGCTGCTATGCTACTATCCAGAGCCAGTAACTTCACTATTATGCACATGGCTGGGGTAGAGGCAGGTTATGGTTGCTCGGGCAGATTCTGATCGGGCATTGGCATTGTAAACCATTCAAGGGCAGTAGTAGCACATGCATACTTTTAGTTGAGGGGAATTAATATCTCATATGAAGCAGTGCCAGTGACCAAGGGATCCCTAAGTAAGGTCAGATGATTCAGGGTTTTTGGGGATAATAACGTTTGAAATTATGCATTTTATAGCACAGTTTCGGAGAAAAATTGTGTAAAAAGACATACAATTTAAAATGAACTCTCAAGGGTAACACATGAAAAACTCCAGTAGATGCCATTGCACCAACAGTACACAGGAGAATTTTACGATGTTCATGATGCTTGTGTCCACAACAGATGCCATTATTGCACTTTTGAGAAACTTTCATGTACCTGTGCCCACAATATTTGCAAGCATTGTCACTGCAAATCAGTTTCATTAAGATGTGGGCACATTCTATGCCAGTATGGTAACTACTCAAATTTACTATCATGAGGCTGCTGCCACAATCTCTGCCAGTATTGCCACTGTAAAGTACTTTTAAGAACTGTGCCCACAATCTATGCCTCTATGGTCATTGTTAATCACTTTCTCAAAGCTTTGGTCAGAGTCTATGGCAATCGCGCCTACTAAGCAGTAGCCACATTCTTTGTCAGCATGGTCACTATTGTAAATTACTTTCATAAAGCTGCAGTCGCCATCTTGGTCAGTGCTTTGAGTGGGGGAGGGCTATGGAAAGGGGGTGTGGACAAAGTGTGGTGGGTGTGGCCTAAAGGAGGATCAGGTGGTTTAGGTAATGAATGGGCTGCTGGCCCCAACCAATACATCACGAGGCCCTGCAAGCATTTCTGGGTCACTCAGAAGTGTCTCGGGTGGGTCTTATCTACATATTGTAAATAGCACACCCTCTGGTTCAGTTTCTAAATAAATTGATGCTAGCAAATAAACCAGTTTCTCCCTCAGTATATAAGCAATTCAATGACTGAGTAAATCATCTTAATTTTGTTGATGTATGAACCAGGCCCAGTGAGATTAGTAGCTTTTCTTAAGTGCACTTTTAGGGTTTCAGCACCCCTGCAGGCTCATTTCTGTGTTCTCAAGTGCAGAGGTCAATAAAGATATCCTGCGATATTCTGTAGCTATTAACCCTTGCCTCCATTGCATTATGTACAATTTTGCCACAGTATGAAATCACTAGGCAGGGCTGAATGTGTGCACATATTCATCAGGGAGGTACTAGTCTTATCAAACTAAAAGCTGTATAACTTTAAATGTGCTATTGTTGGCCACAGGTAGACATCTTTAAAATCTGTTATAGTATCACTGACGTGATTCATCTTGGTTTCAGCTCTTTGGTATGTGGCAGGGAAAGTGATTGAGGAATAACTAAGTTCAACGAAGGGTGATGTTATACACCCCGGGCAACCACTGAGCTCCCACGCATCTCGCCATTCCTGAACTTATCCACAAGAAAGAGAGTAGGACAAATCGCACCAATGTAAACTACTTGTTTTGTCTAAAATAAATTCAATGAGTATTTAGAGAACATAGGAATGGACACTGATGTTCATATATGACATCTGTGCCAGTTTTCCAAGCCTGCAACCCTTCTGAGCACATGATGCACATTGCTTTCTTTCTGAAATTGTTTATTATGATGCCCTAACAGTAAAGGAGGGCACACCATGAGTCATATATGCCCATCTGGACAATGCCAGCCTTGGGGGAGTCTGGTATTGGTGGTCATAATAAGCTGCAAATGACTTCCCTGCATGTATTTCTTTCACAGCATGTTAATCACTGCACTAATCGAAAGAATAATGGATGCAGTAACATCACCTGAAAGTACGAGTCCAGCTTCTGCAATTCGCTGTCATCAGCTACACATGATGGAGGGGGTGCTTGAGCCTCTAAGGTAATGGTTGGAATGTGATAGGGGAACAGGGGGCCAGGAGACAGAGGAAAGGCCCAGAGCTTCCCTGGTGACTGTACCGTCCCCCACCCACAATCCCATTCAGGCAGAGACTGTGGTAGCATTTGTACCAACAACGACAGGTGACAAAACCACCTTCTGGGGCCCACTTGTATGTGGCCAGACCTATTTGTGGAAGCAAGCTCAGTGATGCTTGGCCCCTTGAGTCTGACATCAGGTAGAGATTGCCTGAGAAATTCACATCCTGATCAAACAACAAAGGTTAAACAACACAACAACCTTATGAAACATTTCTCTTTTGGCAACTTTCCCTCCATAGTTTCTACGGACCGCCAATTGTTTGCTTTGTTTTTGAACCTCTTCTACTTTTTGAAGCGAAGTAGAGCCTTCAGTTTCACTTCCCTTTCCTTTTGCAATTTTGTTATGGGGAACTGATCAGTCCTTCTGACTATTAGTACTGGAAAAATATGTTTCCAGTTTTACTTTTCACCTTTTGTCACTTTTGAACATTGCACACAGATGTAGTGCAATGGGGATACTTTTGTATTAACCTAGCTTTTTAAAAATGGGATTTTTGTTATGTGCCTAAAGACAAGCTGGAGGCAGCAGATATATTTTTACAATGTTTGCAATATTTCTAGTGTGTACATTTGTGTTTACCGCGTATGGCTACTGAATGTGGCTAGTGCCCTACAATAGCCATGCCTTGAGATTTCTGTTTGCTCTTTGACCATATTGTAGTTTGCCCTTCTCCTGCCTTGCCAGGTCAGGAAACACCATATAAAGCCATGCATTTGCCTGGGAAAGCTGTCCTTCCTTTGTGTGTCTCTGTGTGGACCAGGATGAGGGTGGGACTCTCTAGTCACAGCCCGCATCCATGGAGCCAAGGTCTAGGTGTGGGGCATGAGTAAAACAAATAGTTGTCCCTGATTGCACAACTACTGGCTGTCTGAATGGTGCAGACCCTTACCATTGGTGCATTTGGACTTGCTTCCAGAGTGGATTTTAGATCAGAAGAGGACTCCTGCAGCTACTCCCTCACATAAGCATTGGAGCCAAAAATCCTTTGTAAACTAACAGCCGACTGAAGATCTGAAAACGACCCTTGAAGAGGCTTGGCATCCCTTCCTGCATCTAGACCAGTAAAGCCTTTTGGACTACCGGATTCGGCCCTTGGACTGGTGGGACCAATTAGTCTCAACAACTTCTTGAGATCCAGCCATCCTGAGCCGTTGGAAGTGTCCCAGGGCCACTGAGTGGACTGACCAGCTCTCTCGTGGGTTACCTCACCAGAAGTGTTGCAGTTCCACGGTTGTACCTGAATCTTCGGTGCTCACTGTATTGTGGTATGAGTCACCTTCACTGCGAATATCTGCACCCAGCATTGAGGAATCCTGGCCTACAGAATCTTCTTCAACTGCGACTAGTATGACCTCTGTGTGCCATGCCCGTCACTAGAATTAACCTTTTTCCATTCTGTGAAGTAGCCTGAAAAGGCCTGCTTTGGTGAATCTTGCATTTCTTCATTGCCAGGGGTTTCATCTTCCACCTGGACCTGACCAGAAGAATCCTTGCACCCGCAGCTCCTGGGCACCTCTAATTTGAACAAACAGTGGGAAATCCAAACTCCGGCGACCCCCAGTCGACCCATCAGGTCATCTGGGAAAATCGGAGTCAGCGGGGTAAGTAAATGCAAAGCATTTGTCCCCCCCCTGCCCTCCGTAGGATAGCATTGGGAACCAGTCCCTTTGTATCCATTTTGCCATTCCGCTACTTTTTGGTCGTCGAACCTAAGGACTCTTTTCTGAAAGATAAGAACACAATTGACTTATCTACTAACCTTTTTGAATATCTTTTCTGAACAATCACCAACACATGTAAAATTAGAACTAACCTAGTACGAACTTGACTACCATTCTCGAAGTAATCGAGAATTGGACGATGGAGCATTGGCTCTGTCTTAATGAAACTAAGACCAAATTGCTACTGTTTGGGAGTACTGGGGCGAGTGCTCAGCTGGGTCATGAATACCGACAGTTTAGCATTAAAGACTCTGTCATTCCAGTGGCGGACAAAGTTAAGACCCTTGGGGTAGTCTTTAATGCAGCATCAATACAGAGGCACAGACCTCTTACACTGTGAAAAACTGCAACTACTATTTAAAATTGATGAGGAATATTAAACCACTCATCTCAGAAGAGAACTGTGCGTCGAGTGACAGAGTCATCATTTAATCACGTATTGACTACTGCAATTCCCTGCTGATAGGGGCTAAGAAAAATTGTACCCAGCGGTTGCAAACTCTCCAAAACTATGCAGTTAGAATCATTAAGGGCATCTCGAGAAGGGAACATATCTCCACAGGGAGAGAATCACTACACTGGCTGCCTATTGAGGCCTGGATCCACTTCAAAGCAGACAATATCATCCATAAGTGTCTTTATGGTCAGGCCCCAAAGTATCTAAAGACCCGCACGTTCCATTACATCCCCGACCGTGCGCTAAGATCGGCCAATTTGGGAATAATTTAATTGCTCAGATTCAGAAAGGTCGGAGAATTTGGTCGAGCTTTCCTGACTAGGGCAGCACAGATCTTGAATAGGCTTCCAAGCAAACTCTGGCTGAAAAGAAATATCAACAGCTTCCGTGCTCCATTGAAAATGTTACTATTTAAAGGGGTTAACTAGCACCACCTAGCATTCTCCAGAAACTACAAGATAAATGTTCAATCCCGTCTAATAAATGTCCTTTGTGTCCATGTGCGCCCTATGCCCAGGAGTTCCCGGGGCTATATCAATAAATAAATAAATAAATAAATAAATAAATAAATAAATAAATACATTAAAAACCGGGTGTAACTGGGGAAGTAGCGATGGGAAGTACACGGAACGCCCACACGCACGCAAACTACACGTATTCATGGAATCGAATAGGGAAAACCCGCGCATGTCAAAACACACGCCACGCAAAATTACATCCGCAACACGAAAGCAGGCGGAAGCGCCCCCTCGCAGCATAAAAGTGCGCGCAAACAACAAACAAGCATATACAGCTATGATGAATGTCACGTTCCTCGCAGCAGTGATCGTGGGACACTGCAGGAGGAGGAGAATAGCCAGGCTCTGCATTTTTTTGCCCAGGACCAGCCTTTTTGGGATGCCTGATGACAGGTCTATGGCAGGTATAGGTTCCACCTCATATCATCCTAGAGCTGGTCAGGGAGTGGGAGGATGAACTCACATCACCCACCCTGTGCTCCCAAGCATTGAGCCCCTTGGTGAAGGTGCTCAATGTACTGCATTTTTTTGCCACTGGGTCATTTCAGCGGACAACTGCCATAGTTGGGGGTGTCTCACAGGTCATGCAGTCACGCTACCTATACCAGGTGTTGGCAATCATCACTGTGCGCCCCTCAGTCCACAGGCACATATACATGCCCAGAACACCTGCAGAAAGGCAGACCGTGGTTCTGGACTTCTACAAGGTGGCACACTTCCCCAAAGTGCTCGGTGCCATAGATTGCACCCATGTGGCCCTACGTCCACCTAGGGCCACTGAGCACATCTATCGAAACCGCAAGCACTGGCATTCCATCAACGTGCATGTGGTATGTGAAGCCAAGGGAATCATCACCTCTGTCTATGCAAACTATCCTGGGTCCACCCATGATAGTTTCATATTCAGAATGTCCGCCGTGAGCCGGGCCTTGGAAGCTGGGAAGCATGGCAACAGATGGCTCCTAGGTTAGTACAAATGTCTGAGCCCATGCATATATGTCACACACAGACAAATACACAAGCCCAACTAATGACAACCATTATCACCTTACCGGGGGACAGTACCTACCCTCTGAGCACCTACATGATTACGCCCATATGGAACCCCACCACACCACCCCAGGTAAGATACAACGCAGCCCATATTGCAACCAGGGCCATAGTAGAGCACACATTCGGAGTGCTCAAGTCACGCTTCTGCTCCCTTGACCGCTCTGGTGGACAGCTACTATATGCACCCCCAGTAGTGTGCAGGATCATTGTGGCAGCATGTGTCCTGCACAACGTTGCAACACGGCATGGCGTACCGGTGGACATGGTGGTGCCCCCACATACCCAACCACACGCACGGCTGCTGCGCATGGGAGGGGAAAGGGCATGTGGCGAGGCAGCCCGTACCCAGTTTGTGGCCACATTTGTCACCTAAACTCCCACCCCTGTGGAATGCACACAGGCCTGGCACATATCAGGTCACAATCAATGATGAGAAAGGGACAGTTAACTGTCACTACCTTACCACCCTGAGAATGTGTCTACGGAAGTGCCACATTGTGTGCATCCCTAGCTAATTAAACACAACCAATCCCATGTGACCAAAGGGAACACATGCAAGTCATCCCCCCCGCCCTCCCCTTGCTAAACAGGGCATGAAAGGACTGGTATGCCACCCAAACCCTCCATACATTCCTGAACTCCGACTGCCACACCATACCATTGTATGCAATGGGAAAACATCCAACCAAATGCACAACACATGACACAATAGTCATGGAGTGCCACGTGAGAAATGTAAATAGGCACCAGACAATTATACCTGACATGGAATTGGAAGAAATGAGTGACCAAAACCTCATACCCTGAAAACGGTGGCACAAATGAATGCCACCAGTGCTGCAACCAACAAAAGTCAGAATACCTGTTGCCATGCACATTGGACAAATGCAAATTGCCATATCAAACACTGCACACTGGACAGTACAGTGAGTGTGCATTGCATTGGTGAAAATCCTTCTGAATCATTGTAAAAAATGGCATTCAACCAAATAGTACCCTGTCATGCATGTACACGACCAATGACTTGGAAGTGAACATGGATTGTCGTGACACAGCATGCTTGAGAAGGCAATCTGGGTGCGCGCGTTTGCATGGTGACAATGTAGTTGTGGGGGCGTTGCCTAAGTGTATTTGTCCATAGGGACATGCCTAGAATACATGCATGTGAAATGAAGTGAGTGCCAGTGTCCCGTACAGAGCACATGTGAACATAGCACCAAGGACCCCACTGTGTGTCAAACCACACCCATCCTCTGACACCTCAAAATGAAGCACTACATTGCATCAGCCATTGACCAGCAGAACATATCATGTAGAGAGTACCCCACATCGGAAATGGCAGACAGTGGCCCATTACTGAATCATAAAAATCCATAATACGACCTACACACAAAGTTCATCCAAGCACATCAATAAGGGAGGGAACAAGGGAGAAGAACAGTACATTCCTGCATGTCCTTCAAACAGTCCACAGTGTGATAATGAACTGGAAACGCAAATTACATATTGCAAGTGGCTGGAACAATAAGGGAGAGTCTAGAGAGGGAATTTTGGATGACATAACTAGCATCAACATTCCTATGCCTTACGGCAATAGTCACATTGCAAGAGTCACATAAGGAGGTGAGTGAGGGAAGAGGTGAGGAGAGTAACAAAACAAGTGACAAACTGTGGTAGGTCTACAAAGATTCAAGATAGTGCTGGGGAGGGGGAGAAGAAAGACAGAAGGGAAGGACGAAGAGATGACCTGTAATCAGTGGAAGAGGGACTAATGATAAAAGTAACTCTCAAAATCATACTCAAAATGTCGAAGGTGGGGTGTGGAAGGACGGAGGGAGAAGTGCAAATGTCTGTAAAGAACAAGCGCCTACATATCACCTTGCCTGATGGCAATTGGGGTAGTGGTTGAAAATGACAGCCAGAGTACAAGGAGGAGGGTAAAGGGTGGTGGAGAGGGAGAGGGAGGAGAGAAGGGAGGAGGGGGCCAAGCTAAAAATGACTAATGGGGAAGATGGTGAAAGAAATCACACACATGGGACAGAGGAAAACCTGACAGCGCAGGAGAGTAGGGGATGTGATGATGAAGGGGGGGCAGAAGGACACTGACAGGGGCAGGGGAGACACGGGGGCATTCAAGTGACTGAGAAGGCATGTGGACAGGTCTAGACAGGGACACCTTTGTGGGCTTTTGGTAGTGGTGGCAGGCTCAATCATCCTGGTTGGCCGGATTGTCACAAGGGCCAAGTGAAAACAGTGGGAGGGGGGAGCAGGTCCAGGACACAAACAGTAAATTCAAATCACGAACAATGCAGTCATAACTCAGATGGCACATCCAAACACCAGCCAGGGCTGGAAAATTGCCAAAGTGGTGCTAGCAAGGAATGGGTGGTTCTTGAAATGTGTGGTGACAGGGGTAACTCAGCGTGCAGCCTTCATGTGGCACATCAAAATCACTGGTGGGAAACTGTCCGAATTCAACATTCTCAGCTAATGGACCCCTCCCACCATCAGTGTGTTGTACGTAGCCAAAGGGTGCATGGTACCAGCTACAGCAGGAAGTGCATCAACACAGACAGTCAATACATAACAAACATCTCAAGAAACATGATGAAATGCACAGTCAGCATAATACTCACCAAAGTGAAGTCCAGACATGCATTGGAGAAACAAATTAAAACAAATAAATAATTGAAATAAAAAAATGAAAAGAGTAATGAAAGCAAGAAAAACAAAATCAATAAAATTTAAGAAAACCAGAAAAAAAACATATAAACAAATAAAAAGCAAAGTGAAATCATTGTAAAAGAACAACAAAATAAAGGGGAAAAAAATGAAAAATGAAAATAAAAAGATAACATACTTACCAACATACTTTCCAAAAATCATACAATTTTGATGAAAAATCAAAAATATATTTTATTTAAAAACAACTGCTGGAAAAAAAATATTTGCAGGAAAAAACAAAAATCAAAAATGGCCATATATGACCCAGGAGGTGGAGGGTGCACCCAGGATGGGGGAGGTATAGGGTGCACCTCAACAACCACATGTGTAGATGTCGAGGTAAAAAAAAAAAAAAAACTCACTGGGCTCAGCGCCTGCACAGCCCGACCTATGTGGTAGATAGGTTGTCATCGTCATCCTCTGGATCCAAATCAATAGGTGGACGTGGTGCAGTTGACTCACCATGCCTAACTGCACCTTGACCCTCAATAGCAGCAAGCATGCGGGTCTGGTAAGCCAGGTCTTGGCAGGCAACAAGACTGAGGTCATCATGCATTACCTCACATGTCACACGTGCTTCCTCCTGCAGGGACTTACGTGTGAGTTCTGCTTGCATGGCCTCACATGACAAACGGAGTGGCTCCCGGCTTGCATGGAGTTCAGCCGAGATGGTTCTCTCAATCTGTACCATCCTGTCTTCTGTCCGCCTACTCTCATCCATCATGAGGTCAGCTAGAGTAGATCAGAGGGCTTGTTGTTCCACCCTCAGGGACTCACGGTGTGCCTCTGCTTGAGCATTAAGTGTTTCACACAGAGCCACCATTTCAGCCTGGCGTGCCCTGTCAGATGCCGCAATGCCCAGCCTGATTGAGCGGCACGTGGAGTGCGTAGCCCGCTGATGGAGCACCATTTGCCTTACAGAGGGGAGGATGGAATGGGCCACACTTTCCATACCTTGAGCAATCATCTGAACTGCTTCCCCCTGTTGCTGTGCTAATGCAATCATGGAATGCTCCCACTCAGTTGACCCCGGTGGCAAACGGCCACTGTGTTGCTGGACACAACACCTCTGCTGGGCCAAAGGAGCCATGGTCCTTGCTGGGTTGGTGCCGCCCGCGGCTGCAGGACTGTATCCCTCCATCGACCTGATGCCCCAGGAACATGGCCAACTGGTGTCGAGTGTGACCGTGCTCCCGTAACCACCACAGGCAGACATTCCAACCCTGCCTGGCCCCCTACTGCAGGTGTTACAGACAGAAAACCATCCAACACAGGATCACTTACTGGCGACGACACGTCATGATGCAGATCCGGCTCAACATAGTGGTCAGAGGATATATCGGAGCCTGACTCAGAGTCAGCTCTGGACACGATGGGCTGGAGCACCTGTGGGTTCTCTTGGGCTGCCACCTCACGACCAACACTGGTGCCTGGTTGGTCATGTGAACTGACCACCGTGTCTGGGACGACATCTTCATCCTCTGCCACCAGTGCTTCATCACCTGCAACATAAAGAAAAGAAACAAGGACACGCATGTCAGTAGCACATACCACACACATACAGTTCACAACATTGACAGCCAAATAATGAAACAGCCATGTCACAGGCAACTCAAACCCCAACATGCATCCAGTGGCATTGCAATGCAAGGCCATCCCAAAAGCAGAAAAGGATCTGTGCAAAATGTGAATGCAACACATGTATTGCATTTTGCACATCACCTGCATCACACACAACCTCTAGAAGGAATATATCCAATGCCAAAATGAGAGATGGGAACAAATAGTCGGCACCTAGCATAAGCATGTCTGAACACACAAATAGACACAGCTAGAAATCTAAACAAACACACCATGATACATGTAACATGCATGTTCATGTGCAGCACTCAACTACAATCAACTATGCACAGTACATGTGTCATAGGAGGCACCTACACTAGTGCATTTCCATTCTGTGAGAGGAGGGACATGGGTACATACATGTCAGGTCAACATCACTCAGCACCATCATGATTGCACATTGAAGGGCTTAACTTGGCACAGGTGTGGGTGCGTGTGTTGCAGTGCATGTGTAGCCCCTCAATTTACAACATCAAGACGTACGTAGTGATGACAATAATCAAACATTATGGCAGTGTAACGGCAATTGCAGCCATCATGTGCAATTGGCATGCACCAGGCAGCATGGTTTCTGTGAAACACCCGCCCTCTGGCCAATAGCAGGGAGGCACTGCATGGCAATGACATGTTCCACTCAGAACTGTACATTGCCAGACAGTGTAGGTGTGCGTCTATTGCATTTCGTCATTCAAATGTCACTACAGCCGATGAGAAGTGGACAAGATGGAGGAGAGGTGAGGAACCATCCATAGTACATCCATGCATGTAGAAGACAGTACCAGTTGAAAAGAGGCCGTGGGCCTGTAACAGGGGGAGCCATGGCCATGATACAGATGTGCAAAGCCTAAAGTAATGCGTGATGACACACAGACCTACAGTGAGTATGACATGGCTGTCCAAATGAGATGAAACCTGGGATCATCCTGGACAAATACAACAATGAGCAGGTGGTCAAGGACACAAAGGGGCATACATGGAATGCACTTGTAACATGATCATGCACATATATGCATGGGGAGCCACTGCCATCAGCACACTCAGAGTGAGCCACACTGCACCAAGGACAAAATATGTGTATGACATGATGTGACATCTCATCAAGCCTGCACTCGTACCCAAGTGGCTCAGAGCTCAAACAAGCAAAGGGAGGGCAACAAGGGAGAAAAGGAATTCAAAACAACTATCATACTGAGCACAGTGACATTCAGAACACGCAAGTGTATGGAGAAGGGATAAAGGGTTGAAGACCCAGGAAGGGGGAGAAGGGCAACGTGCCAAACAGAGGAGACCAAAGAAGGAAAATGAAGTCCAATGATAGAATGTTCATTCAAAAAGTGATAGTGTAGCCAGCAAGTGACAAGTGCAAGATGATTTGGACAGGGCAAATCTGATGAGTGAAAAGTGTGCTGGACTGTATGGGGACACACACTGGACCCATTGATATGGGAGGCCTGTAGGCAGTGCAGCAGGGAGGCAGGATGAGCAGGTACCTGATCCGATGGACAGAGTGTGTGCAGGGGCACAGTGCCAACAGAGGAAACTGTTCAGCTGGGTAGAAGAGGGGCTAATGCAGGAGCAAGTAGGAAGGTGTTGAGGTGCTTCCAGAAGCAGATATATTTCTCCTCAAGATTCAACGTGGCCAGTTGGCTGTTCAAAAGTGAGCTCCCAGCTGTACACACAGATCTGCTCCTACCTTATTTATTCAATTAATGACTGACCTTGAGGGAGTGTGGGGTAGAGGAGCAAAGGACTCAAGAGGGGAGGAATTGGTAGAGGGATTGTTGAAGGTATTTTCTACCCAGTCCCAAAAAAAACCTTGTGCACAATGTAGAGGGTCTGAAGTAACATCCTTGCATCCACTGGTAGCCAATGAAGGGGTCACAGAGCTGGCAAGATAGGATCCCAGGGCTTGAGACCAAGGGCAAGTCTTGCAGTCCTGTACTGGATTAGTGGTGGAAGGTGGAGTGTGGAGGCAGGTAGAATATTGAAAGAGACTGTCACAGTACCCCAACCTTGAGTAAACCAGAGCTTGGCATACTGGGAGCATGTAGGAGAATGTTAGGAGATGGAGCAAGAAGTTAATCCATCTCAAGATATGTCACAAATGTGTGTGGAAAAGGAATGTGTTGAGTCAAAGGTGACCCTGAGGTTCTTGGCCTTGCAGGTGGAGGTAGGAGGAGGGCCAAGCGGGGCTGGCCAGAGATTCATGGTAAAGGATGGCAAAGGTTTATCGATGAGGAGGATGTCAGTCTTGCTGGCATTCAGACAGAGACCGTTGGTAGTACACCAAAAGCAAATGACAATGAGGCTATCAGCAATAAGGGAGGGACAAGAGGTGGCCAAGGGCAGCCAGGAAATGAGTTTGTTGTCATCAGCATAGCACCGGAACTCATACAAAAAAATTATAATGCAGTAGTCAAGAGCTGCCAGTTGCTCTCCATGAATTGAGGCCGAGAGGTCAGACCCCTGGTTAACAACACAGGTGGAGAGGGAGATTGAAAATAGGAAAGAGCCAACTTGTAGTTGGGTGGGTCACACATGCCAAACACACATGTCATTGAGTTACACGCATCAATACTCACCAGATGATGCATCATAATCCATCCTCTCTCCCACTCCACGGATTTGTTCTTCCGGGATGAACTCTGAAGCGATCTCCTCATGCTGAGTGAGTTCATCCTCCTCTGGTGGTGGCCCACCACCAGTCACCAGAGACATGATGTAATTGGAGGCACACTTTTGCTTAGCACTGCGACTGAGGTCATTCCAGCGCTTGTAGCAGTCCTGAGCTGTGCGCACCTGGAATCCCATGGATGTCACACCATCTGCAACATGCTGCCAGTGGACCCAATGCTGATGATGAGTTGTATGGCACTGTGGGCCCACAAGCATATTGCGTTGATGTTCAGACACGTAGTCCACAAGGAAGTCCAGTTCCTGATTGCAGAAAGGCTTCTTCCTTGATGTGCCAGAGGCCGGAGCTGTGTCTGGGGTCCCAGCCTCTTTTGCAGAAGCACGCTTCCTCCTTTTGGCCGGCGATACTGACCCTGAGGAGGCAATGGGGCCCTGATCAGTGGGGGCAGTGGCGCTGGTGGACTGGATCAAGGCAGTGGGTGTTGGTATGAGGACAGAAGGTCTGGATTGGGTCTGAGTCACTGCTGGGGTAGTATTAGCTGCATCTGCACATGCACTTACCACCACCCAGCTGCTTAGGGCAGCAGATGTCATAACTGCCCCAGATATGTGTGCCACAGTCACAGCCACAGTGGACGCACATGAGCCCAACCTCCGGACATGATGGAAATCGTCCTGGGAGTCCTTGTCACACAACACAACATGCACTGCCTGACCCAGAGCCCGGGTGGAGGTGTCCACAGCTGCACCAGCAGCTACCACCACCGGTGGGCCAGTGACAGCATATGTAAATTGCTGTTGGGTGATATGGGCGCCAGGTTGTGAGGCAACAGCTGCATCACAAGGAGACACAGGGGGTGGTGGCATGACCCCTGGAGAAAAATGACGGGTCACGCAATGCTCAGGCACCCCCAAAAAGAAAAATGTTAACAAAATTACAAATATGAAAAATTTACGAAATATAAGAACAAGAAATGAAAAAAAAAAATGTGCATACGACCCCGGTAGCCCACGTGTGTGGATTTTACTTCGAGCAGTACGTTGTGGCACCCAGAAACACAAAAAACAAGTACGCGTGGAACACGCGGGCTACTATGACCTCGAAAATGGTAAGCATGCACAGGGGAAACCACAGTAGGAAAAAAGTGTACGCGACTCACCGCCTGCCTTGCGTGGAAAAAAAAACACATGCTCTTATGCGCGTAGGCAACATCCCACCAAAAGAAGAGGTACAGACTTCAGATGCTGTGAAGTAATCGCGTGTGATTCCAGCAGAATAAACACACGCGTCGTTCTCCACGAACAGCATGTACAGTGGTCTGCTGGCCCGCACTCACCTTTAACCCGTGCTGAAGGCAACACCCATGCACGTAAAGTCACTTACGCGCTAACAGCCTTTCCTCCAATTACACGCATCCACACACCGACGTGATTTTTTTGCACGTGCGGATGCACCCGTGCTGAGGGAAATGCCTGCGCGGGTTACGTCACATACGTGCTTACGCGCTAAGGGCCTTTCCTCAAATTACACGCTGATGTGCTCTTTTTTCACGTGGCAAATCACTCCGTATCAACCTGGCCACGCGACAATACACAGAAGACCACGCTCCTGCCCAGACGGCCATTATCCTGAGCCCCGAGCAGACTCCCACCTGCCATCTGCTGCTGCCTGCCTGCTGGCCACGTGCCCTGCCATTTGGTGCCTGCACGTCAGCCATCTGCAGGGGTCCAGTTGGTGTGACCACTCCTGCTGCAACAGAAGACTCCCGACTGCTGTACCATTGCTTCACAGCCCAGCCCCAGGACCCTGTTGCTCACTCACACATGCCTCGGGGGTTGCCATGTCGGGGGAAACACCATCAGACACCACTGGCAACCCCCAGCCAGAGGGGCAGAGGGCTGCCAGCTTCTCAGCAGGAGAGGTTGGCATCCTGGTGGAGCAAGTCCTGGAGAATTATGATGCCCTCTATGCAAGAAGACGCGCCGACAAGGATGGACGGGAGAGCATCTATCCGCTGGCCCAACCGCTGCCACATGGAAGACACTCCCAATCCAGGGTCCTCCTTCCCTGCGGCCGATGCCTGCCCCTGTGATGTTGAAGGCCCCGAGCCATGATGCCTTCCATGCTGAGCCTGCTGCTGCCTCCGATGCAACTGCCTCTGCCACCATGATGGCATGCGGGATGATGGAATCCACTGTCGCCGTAGTGCACGTGTCCTGCCCGATGATGCCGGCACAACCTCCATCCGCTGGGGTCCAGTTGGTGGGGTGGCTACCCCTGCTGGACCTCCGACTCCCGACTGTGGCAGGGATGGGATCTCCACCACGCTGGCTGCGTTGGTTGGGGCTGATCCACAGGGGGCCCTGGTGGCATCTGGGCAGGAAGACGGCAAGGAGAACGACTGGCGTATAGTATGCACAGAGGAGGAGAGGGCCGCAATACTGGCCGACACATGGAGGAAAACCCCGACCATGGTCCCTCCCAACTAGGCCACGTTGGCACACAGCTCTTCGTGATGACGTGCGTGGTCCCCCCAGGAAGCACGCACATCATCACGAATGTCACATTTGCGCAATGCGACACCAATCAGGACGGACTCAATCCGGTCACGGGTCCCCTCGTCCGCAGGTAGAGGAGTGCCAGATGATGTGGACCTCCCCACTACCTGGGGACGGGCCTGGGAGAGGGCATCCCGGCTTGTGCATGGTGATGCAGTCACAGTGTCAGGGGCAGAGACATGCACAGGTACCTCCACGGCGACCTGTGCAGTCTCCTGCCCCTGCCCCTGGACTGCACCACTTGCACCAGTGATACCACCCCCACCAGGCCCCATGTGCGGCTCTGTAGCGGCCTCCTCTTCCTCTATACACACTACCAACCTGGATGACTCTGCATCGTCTTCTGCCATTGCAAGCCCCTGTGGGGGCTCATCCGCCCCTTCTGCTGCAGCCGTAGTGGCAAACGCGGCACCAGTCCCCTCGCTCCCGGATGATGGAATGTCCTGTGAGGGTGAATGGCGCTTGCGTCACCGGCAGGTGGAGGCATCCCTGCCGATTTCCTCCACAGCACCATCTCCGCCCTCTTCTTCACTCTCCGCTGTGTAAAGGGAGACAATGAACACAATCATCAGGGTACTGAACTATGGTCCCCTAGGCACAAAGCAATAGCATATGAGTGGCACTGTCAAACGTCACTTCCATCATGTCCCTCCACAACACATTGGTCAGTGCAGGCAACACACATGCAGGAACAGGCATGGCACATGCGATATACGTTGGCATCCATGCCCAAAGCACCGTAGTTGCTTCCAATGGTGGGCTGATTCTGACATGCATCATGGGACATGCTGGTCACATGCACATCACCGGAGGGTCATGCATCTGGCCCGGTATACCCCCAGACACAGTGGATACAAGGATAACTAGGCTGTATTAGTGAATCAACACATTGTCACGGACATGTGTCATGCATTCCATGGCACACACACTACTCAGACATACGGACATGTATGTCATGCATGTCCATGACAGTAGCACCCATCTCTCACACCCTAAACATGTCAAAGTACAGACACAGGCATGCATACATGTGTGCGTTCCGCATGCTGCTCCGCATGATGCATTGTAACACATACACCATCCATGTGGGTCATGCCTGACTGGACTCACATGCAGCACCATCATGTCCATGCACACACACATCCAAACATGACCCATGTCACACATGCAGCCAGTTAGCTAACTACCAGCACACTGCAACATGCCCTTTTTTAAAAGTGAATGCATGGGCACTTACCGCTCGACTCCAGACGTGCCTGCATCCTGAGGATCTGGTGATCAAGCACTGGGTGAATGCGCTCCAGGACCCTCATCTGCCGGGTGGTAAGCTGGCCCCTGGACTTGTAGTCCTCCCAGCGATTCTGGACGTATTTTATGTCGCGGGGTGCCACCGCCTCCGCGTTGATGGCAACACTATGTCCTTCCAGATCCTCTTCTGTCTTTCCTTGTTGGCACGCAATGGTGTGAAGAGGGCATCATACTGCCCCAGAACTTGCTCCACCAGGATACCAACTTGTTTTTCACTGAAGCTGGTAGCCCTCTGCCTCTCTGCTGGGGGGGTTGCCACTGGTGCCGGAAGGTGTTGTGTCGGACATGGCATGGACTGCACGTCAGCGTGTAATTCGAGGAAAGGCCCTTAGCACATAAGCGCGTCTGTGACGTAAGACACACGGGCGTTTCCCTCACCACGGGTTGAAGGTCCCAAGTGGGTTTCCATCGCTCTGTACGTGCTCTTCCTGGGAAGCGGTATGTGTATTCCCGGGGTGCGGATGGATTTTTACACGCTTCTAAGCTAGCATGAGAAGGGTACGTTTATTCTGAGGGGTGCGTGTGGACTTTTACACACCTTTTCGCTAGCGCGGGTGGAGTGTGTATATTCCGAGGGGTGCATGTGGACTTTTAAATGCGTTTTCGCTAGCGCGAGCAGGGTATGCATATTCAGAGGGGCATGCGTGGACTTTTACATGCGTTTTGGGGTACGTGTATTTCGAGGGGTACGTGGGGAGTTTTCAACGTGTTTTCATGGTTGGAGGGCTGTATGCTGGTCCACTGGCCTTTTTGCCATGTAGGGGATTTGTGCGATGTTTTTGGCACACGGGGCGGGGTTGGGGGTGTAACTGGCGCTGCTGCATGGTCGCTGCACCGCTCTGCGCCACGGCTGGTTATGGATGTTGAAATCCATGAATACGCTGTGCGCTATAATGGGTTTTGGCGCACGCGGCTGGCGCAGACTGTACGCGGCTGGCGCCAGCCATGTGCGCCACTTGTGCGCCAATTCTATGAATTACCCCTTTTGTCACTTCTGTTTCACCTCCCACCTTTTTAACCTTTGAACTTTGTAAGGCATGTCAAGACCCCCTGGTTAGGGTCAGGGCTTAACACAAATTCTAATTAAAATGAAATAAAATACAACTCATCTAAGACAAGACCAAAGTTCAGGGGACACTTACAACCCCCCAGACTATGAGTGATTTTGATATGACTGGTAGGCAGCTGAGACCAAGTGACAAGAGGGATAGACAGACTACGTCCTCAAGCTAGTTAGAATTTCTCATTTTTGATTAGCTTGGTTGCCCTTTATTTCCGATACCCTGTACAGGCCATCAATACCTTTGTATTGTCAAAATACAAACACACCTTATTGAATTATCCTATCCAAGTCTGGTATTGCCTGTTGACTTCTTGGTTGTGTGAAAGTGTCCAAAATCACAATATCATGATAACTGGGGTGCATGCACGGCAGTATGTTAAGTCCAAGGAAGTCAATGAGCCGGTCCCGAAATATAGGTGCCGGTAACAGGTTTCAGGCACTTTTTTCATACTGGCTTCGAGTCTGCCGGTAGGGGCACTGTACAGCTGACCTGCAGGGAGTTAAGATGACTACCGGCAAGTTTTCCACTGAGGCATCGGATCTGACACCTGTGATATCCCGGTAGCACCGGGATGTCAGGCGGCGGTAATGGTAATACATGGTTGCCAGCAACCTCGTAATGAGGGCGATGTCCTGCTGCTATTGAACTAGTGTTTCTGTGAGTTACGTGCTCGAGGAAAACAGAAGCAATTTGGAAATGTGACGAGCTAATGGGGTGCCCAAGTACATACGTGTTGTCACTTGTATAGCAGATGAAAAGAGGCCATTGGATTGCTCCATAAACCAGTGCACACATATTATGACATGGTTGCAGTATTTCTTTTCAACCTAGAGAACTGCTGAAAATGTTCCTTAATTTGCAGGTTATGTAGATACTCAAAGAAAGTGTAAGGCACCAGTTCAAGTATCTTTTTGACATAACACTTTTTAAATAAAAACATGATCTCTGTGCATTTAATTAATTGTAATCAGGAGTTGTTCCTCACACTCTCTTGCACATTTGTTCAATGACTTCACAATACTTCCTCACTAAAATAAAAGCAAGCAGTGTGTTATATTTAATAAATGTTTGACTGCAATGCAATCATTTGCATTTACCTGCACGCCTGCTCAGTCAGTCATGCCCTGTGAAGGAGCCCGAGCAGCGAACCGGCTCTGATCATGTCTAAAATCAAAAGCATAAATGCCCTCCCCTCCCCAGCCACACATATGCAACAATCATCACTGCGCTCTTGCCCGCATGTATAATGCATACAGCTAGTCAGGCACACACGCACACACATTACAACAAACACCTAATACATTCAAGCACACCACTCACGCTACACATGACAAGTTTTAACTTACCTTGATAGTTGTTATTGGATGGTTCTATGTCCGTTGGCAGATCAAATGACAGCTGCAGCTGCCTGGCGCGCTCCTGTCCCGGAAATGATC
The DNA here is from genome assembly GCF_040938575.1 of Ambystoma mexicanum. Taxonomy (NCBI): domain Eukaryota; kingdom Metazoa; phylum Chordata; class Amphibia; order Caudata; family Ambystomatidae; genus Ambystoma; species Ambystoma mexicanum. Next base: position 307,999,594 of record NC_090941.1, read on the forward strand.
AAGCTCTTTTCAAAACAATGCTTGACCGGATGCCGAGTCAATTACGGGGCCAGCGCGGAGGACTTGCTTTTTCGTTCAAACAGATATGTTTCTGTCTTTTTAAGTTGCTGTTCTGATTTGTAGGCACTCCTGCACCCCCCTGAACAAAGTGCCACGGTCCCCACCGCACCGCAGGGGGCCTGGGTGCCACCACTATGCCAGTGGTGGCATCTGTCCACTGGGTTGAGGAAGAGGAAGGCCTGCCTGGAAAAACTAAGGATATGAATGTTCTATTGTGGATGGACAGCTCTTCCTGAAAACATAAATCCGGCTATATCATTCATAGAGTAGGTAGAGAAATCCTGAATATAAGCAAGAGACCAGCCCTACCCATTACCTGGCCAAACCATGGTTTATAGCACTTCTTTTTTTTTATAAGGAATTGCAAAACGTCATACAATTAACAACCAGTTTTTAATATATAACATTTCAGCAACAGTCTCTCAAACTGCTGAGCTACCCTGGTAGCCTTCTACTGTAGAACATGTCAATAGATCCATCAATGTACTAAACATCACTGCATTACCAACCGTATTGTGGATGCACCACTGCCATGGAAGTGATTTTAAGTGGAATTGATGTACAATGTTGAGTTCGGAAAGAAGAAGCATGAAAGAAATTGCAAAATGTATAAACTATTATTTTGAACATTTCCTTTGAGTGGAGTTCAACTGCCATCTCCGCCCCATCAGAACTCCGCCCCTCCTCCAAACTCCGCCTCCACCCCGGCCATTGTGGGATACTGCTTAACATTTTTTTTATTTCCTCCATTGGATAACCTGATCCTGGGCTGGCGCGGGGATGTGATAAAGACGACTTTCATTATCACCTGATAAATGGAGCAGTTTTGTATCTACAGGTACTTTGAAAAGTCATATTGTGAATTCGAAATATTGTGCCTTGTGTCATGCAGCTCTCTGGCAATTACTGGGGCCGAGATACCAAACTATTGTCTAGAATTCACTTCCTCTCCACCTCAGGCCTGCCATCTATGAACGGTGTCTTTTGGCATGACCTGCGCTATGCATGGGACGTCTGTGCTGTTTCCCAGGGCCATGCCTTCATGTGGGCTTGGTGAAAGTAACACAGATTTTAATGTACCACCTACAGGCATGAAGCTTATTTTTCATCCTGTTCCAGCAAGGCCGCGCTGTCACCTACCAATCCTCTGTGCAATGCTTGCGACAAATACCCTCACCTCTCCAGAAACTCGAGCGCCTCTGCAAAGCAGGTTGCACTGATGCTTCATAAAAACTTATCATTCTCTTTTGTTTTGGCAGGGCTTTTTAGAGGAGGCGTTCTTAACGTTCTTAACTTCTGGGTGATAGACTACACAAAGCAACAACTATTTGCCCAAATGAAACCCTCTTAAGATACAATTAAAATGTGCCACATAAAAGATCTTTTAACATATCTCCTTTATTTCCATGTGTCTTATGTTTTTTGTACATTGACACTTTGCCTCACAATTTATATTACACAGGTCTTTGTCAAGCTATGAAAAACATCAGTTAAGTTTTCACACATTAGGTTTAGTTTTGAGTATTTATATCTTGAAAGTACATTAACAAATCTCACACACCATATTGTTTAGCCTCTCATTGAATTGCATTCTAGTATTTGAAGTCTTCCATTTAAGAGGACACACAGTAATGCTAAATAGTACTCTTTTTGACCAACATATTTCTATAAGAATTTACATAGTTCTTCATTATGATGTATGTACTTTTCAGGTCTTCTTTACAAATCAGTCATTTGAAAGCTAAATAAGGGGATGGGGAGGGGAAAAGAGAAGAAGACAAGTATGTCATAATGATTGCGGAGTGGTGTTGAATGGCTGTCTGTGCTGGCACAGTCTGAGTTGCAGTCTTTGTTCCATTGCTTTTTTGGAAGGCGGAGCACCCTACCTAAAACCAACATCTACCCGTGGAGTGGATTGGCATTGAGTGACTGTCTGTGCTGTCAGGGCTTCCTGCGGAGTGTGGAGGTAACAGCCGCCGATAGAACCCAACGTTCCTCAGCGCACTAAAAGCCAGGTTTGACTATATTCAAGGCACAGTGAAGTACACCCCCTTTCTAATGCTTCAAGAAAGTAAGGATGTTTTCAGTATCAGAACAATTTAATGACTAAATGTTATTGGCAATGCTGCATGGGCATCCCACAAGCGAGGCAGGGTAACTACTGTTACCATCGGCAGCTTGGAGAGGGCAGCCCCAAACCCCCGCGCCTGCTCCTCTCCTCTCCCCCCAGCTACGGAGACACGCAGTCTCGGCAGCACAAAAGCCACAGAAGGGTAAGGTGCAAACAGTCATCGCACCCTTCCTCCAAACAGCAAGGTGCTAAAGCGCCACAAGGAAACAACCATCCGGCAGTGCCCAGGTTCAAAGATCTACCCCCACCAAGGGGTCAGACAGTCGGCTATCCGGCCGGGGGCTGCGACAACCGCGGCCCCCACCACATACACAACAAAGACCCAGGGCCTCCCTGGGTCCTATAAATGAGAGCAGCATGCTCAGAGTAAACACAATCTGTTTGTGGACCCTGAACGGGGACCCAAGCAAACAGGAGGTTCACTGTTTACTCAGTGTCTTCCAAATCTTCTTGCTTCTTTAGCAATTCTTGAAGTTCTCTGTACATCGCAGTGTCTTTTTCCTTCCCGAACATTGTACTGTTCAAAGCATTTGCAATACAGCTTTAACGAAGGAAGAAGCGGCAACCGAATAGCCAGCGCAGACGCTGTCAACTTCAACATTTTCGGCATAGAACGAAAAGCGAGCGGCGAGCGTGTTCAAAACAAAACAAACAAAGACGCGTGCCGTGGAATCATCTCCAAAACCAGTGCAAACGAGGGAGAAGCTGCACGCGAACAAGCACGGCGCGGACAGCTTCCGATTCAACACTTTTAAGGTGAGCCACCACGCTGGGGCTACAAGGGAGGATAAATAGACATTTATGTCCGGAGGTTTTGATTACAGTGGACCGGAACCCCCGCGTTATAAGGCAGACGGGGCAAGATAACACAAGGCAGTTTTAAACTCGGGCAGAGTCACAAGCCAGCTTCGGAGCTCGTCTTTGCTTTACAACCACGCAGAGCTAGCGAACACAGTTCCAAGTGCGGCAGGCCCAAAGACTGATGATTTAAAATCATTTCTGTAATATTGCAGGGTGACCTAACAGTGAAACCAATTTAAATCCAGTAAATCAAACCTGGGGGCTGCCCAATTTTCTGAACCTGGGCAAGAAGGCACCAGTCAACAGTTACCCAGCACGGGCAACAAATAGAACATGCGCAAAGAACTCGCAGATAACAACGGTTTAACTCCTTGATAAAACCCCTTTTTCTTTTTCCTATAGCAGGCATAGAAAAACATGGGGCCCAAACAGAAAACACGGGCACCCCCAACACCGATGCAGAAGCCCAAATCACCACAATTGCTAGCAGCCATTGAAGCGGCAGAGCACTACGGATGGGCATGGGTTAGAGAAAACATGTACGGCCTACCCAGGGAAGGAATTACCAGCCCACCCAGCCAGGAGGAGGTTTCTGCACCATTAAAAAGGAGAAAAATATCCAAAGGCGCCAGAAAAGGTACCAAAAAATTGTCAGAACTATACGAGAATGTAGCGGAATTACAACATCTAATGGTAGAAATAAGGGGGAAACAGACACCGCCCACAAGGGAACCTGGGGCCTCAAACCCCACCATCGCAATAGAACCTAAAATAACAGTTATCAACCCACCCGTAACACCACTTATAGGAATCCCGCCACAACAAGCACAGCAGTTGCCAATAGCCCCCACAGCTATAAATACAACAGCCTCCACAACTCCAGCAACTGATCCAACAGGTACCCTAAAAGCATGGACAACCCCAGGCACAGACACCAAGGGCGCGACAGGGACACCCGGCAGCAATACAACTGACATTGTAACAATCTGTAATGCACAATTAGACCAGAAAATGAAATCCTTCCAAACAGAGATATTAAATAGATACAAAAGATGCCTGGCATGGAACATTGATATCACAATCAAAGAAGCCATATGGGCCAAAGAAATTATAGAAATCTTTTCCCTAATAGAAGCCCAGCGCAAAGGGAAAGACGCTTTCAGAGACCCCAAAAAAATAGAAGAAAAAGCTATTGCCAGAAACGCCCAGGTCGAACAAAGGTGGGACAATTGGTTACAGGCCTTTGCCATCTTAGCAACAATATGCGAAGAAAAATTCCCTTTGGATGGCAAGAAGATCTGGGCATACGTTGATAATTTAAGGGAAGTAAAAGTAACACAGTGGGGGAAGACATGGCTTGCATACGACATCAGATTTAGGAGGAGCATGTCAGAAAGGACGGCCATTGAGTGGGATGACGTCCAGAACAATTTATACACCCTCAACGCCGAACCTCCCCAGGAAGAAGATACCATGCAGTCTTCTTCCAAAAATAGCAAAAATTCCCAAGTAAGCAAATCCCATGACAATGATAAATCCAAAAAAGGGGAACAGCCCTTTCGAAGGAACCAGCCTTGGGCGGCTAAAAATAATGCCCACAGACAGAACAAACAGCAGGCTGTCAAATCCAACATCCCATGCATACATTTTGGGAAAAACCAGTGTACATGGGGCAAAGAATGCTGGTACAAACACGCCTGCACAAACCGCAACGGAGACCATGCAGCAAGCAACTGCACCAGACTACCACCCAAGAAAGAATGATATCCCAGTTTTAGAACCAGGACTAACCCCCATCAACCCGGGCAATTTTAGGGACGCTCTAAACAGCTACCCTGACAAGGAAACCAGGAGGATAATATCGCAAGGTTTCACCAAAGGGTTTTTCATCCTATTTAAGGGCACCGGGTCACAACACATCCCGATGAACCTAAAGTCAGCCAGGGACAACCCCCAGATAGTAGAAACCAAAATCAAGAAAGAACTGCAACTGGGAAGGGTAGCAGGTCCCTGGGACTTCATGCCTTTAAAAAACTATTTAATATCTCCACTAGGCCTGGTCCCCAAAAAAGAACCCGGAAAAATGAGACTAATTCATCACCTCTCCTACCCTAAAGGCCAGTCTTTAAACGACGGCATCCCACACACAGAATCTGCGGTATCTTACATGCATTTTCAAGAGGTGGTAAGGCTCAGACTCTTGCCAGTCCACCCAGAGTCACAGCAGTGGCTAGGTTTCACTTTTAACAACACATTCTACGTAGATAGATGCCTTCCCATGGGGTGCACAGTGTCCTGTGCATTATTTGAACAATTCAGTTCCTTTTTTCAATGGGCTTTCCTAAAACAGAGACCAGGGACAACAATAGTGCACTACCTAGACAATTTCATGGTCATAGGGCCACCAAACTCCGAGGAATGCGGCCGGGCTTTAGCAAATCTCGAGCACATGGCAGCACAGTGGGGAGTTCCCCTAGCGAAGGGAAAAACCACAAAACCAGACACAAACATAATTTTTCTGGGCATCGAAATAGACTCAGCAAAGGGACTCTGCAGAATACCCAAAACGAAAATATCAGAACTCCTGTCAAAAATACAAAACCTGATAATGAGAGAAAAGGGGACCGTAAAGGAAATACAATCCTTGGCAGGCAGCCTCAATTTCGCATCCAAAATAATACCTCAAGGAAGGATATTTGCCAGAAGCCTGGAGTTCAAAATCAAATCACTCACCAAACCACACTTACATATCCGGCTAGGCAGAGAGGTGAAACAAGACCTGGAAACATGGGGAAAATTCCTCAGAGATTTCAACAGGGTTTTATTTTTGCGAACGCCTTTAAATACCCAGTCAAACAGGGTCCTATACACCAATGCAGCTGGGATCAAGGGGTTTGGAGCCATACTAGATTCCGAATTGGTGGCAGGACACTGGCCCAATTCATGGCAAACAGCAGGGTGGACAAGAAACATCACCCTACTAGAAATATTCCCCATCTGGCTAACATTACACATCTGTGGCAGGCGACTAGCGAATACAGAACTTTTGATCCGGTGCGATAACATGGCTGTAGTGGGCTCCATAAACAGAAGGTCTACGAAATGCCCTCTAGTACTAAAAGTATTACAAGCCATTACAACAGTCACACTATAAGTAAACGTTGTACTCAAATCGAAGCACATTTCAGGGGCAGATAATATCATTGCTGATGCCTTATCTCATTTCCAGTGGACAAGATTCCGAGAGCTAGCGCCGCACGGCCAAGAACAGATGACGCCAATACCAGCAGAATGCTAGACAATAATGGGAAGACAAGAATAACGGCATCAACGCCAACGCCAGAGAGCACAGGCCGGGATGCCCAACGAAAACCAGGCACCGCTAAAACGGGTGCCAACAACACATTGGCATCAACGCCAGCACCAGAGAGTGCAGGCCGGGATGACCAATACAAAGCAGGCACCTCTAAAACGGGTGCCAACAACACTTTGGCATCAACGCCAGCATCAGAGAGTGCAGGCCGGGAGGACCAATACAAAGGAGGCACCTCTAAAAGGGGTTCCAGCAACACATTGGCATCAACACCAGCGTCAGAGAGCCCAGTCCGGGATGCCCAACAAGAATCAGGCACATCAACAACGGGTGCCAACAACCTCACAGGCTTCCTAACAGAGATGGCTGAGAGGGCGGTGACAAGCACCACTGCAACGCAGTACAGTAAGTGTTTGCAAACAGTATTTAAAGCCACAGGTGTAAACCACGTAGAACTTATAACGATTAAAGATATAGAGGTATTTTTAAAATGGGCCCGGGAACAAGGTTTCAAAAGAGATTGGGCAAAAACACCTGGTGGCAATTTCATACTTTACAAAAATTCGGGGCGATTCAGACCCCACCCAGAACGCCCTCATCTCTTACGCAATGAAGGGATGGGGCAGAATAGAGGGTCCACAAGTGGACACCCACCGACCCCTTGATTTCAGCAAATTGGTGCAGATAGCAAGCCATTTGGAAGCCATATGTTGGCACCCATACGGGATAACGTTATTTAAAACAGCTTTTTTCCTAGCCTACTTCGGGGCTTTCCGGGTGGGAGAACTCATCGCTTCCAGCACCAAGGCCACAAACGGCCTGGGCGTCATGGAAATCAGGGTGAGGCAAGAGATTGTTAACATAGAAATGCAACAGTCGAAAACGGGTGCAAAAAGAACCATCAATATTTGTTGCATCGATGAGGCAACAAACTGCCCAGTTTGCATCACCAACCTCTACTACGCGCAACGACCCAAAGTAGGGGGGAGTTTTTTAATCCACAAGGATACATCGTCCCTAAACTGCTACCAATTTAAAGGAGTGTTGATAAAAGCAATCAGCAGAGCAGGGTGGGATCCCAAACAATTCGGCACTCACTCCTTCAGGATAGGTGCCGCCACCGCAGCATGGCAAGGAGGTTTAGCACCGCAACTACTAAAAAACATAGGGGGATGGAAGTCAGACTGTTATAAAAGATATATCAGACCAAAACTGATATAGCCTCCGCCCTAAAATGTTCTTTCTTTTCCCCATCTCCCACCACCACAGAAACAACAGGCGAATCGAGGACCACACTACGATCAGCATGGATAGTTGGCCACTCATTCGTTTTCAGGACAGGCAGATGGGCTGAAGAGACCAAAGAAGGGCCACCGTTCAGAAACACCATTACTTCACGGTGGGGATACAGAGGCCTACGCTGGGCTGATGTCCACGAAACACTAGCAGAACTGGTGGCATACAGGGACCCCCCAGAATTCCTGATCATCCATCAAGGGGGCAACAATCTAGTTAACACAGCTAGACGCGTCCTATGTGAAAAAATCTGCTCTTCCCTAGCAGGCATTTCACACAACCGGAGGGCGACGGAAACATATTTCTCAGCCATTTTACCAAGAAAGAAATGGCTAGGGGCCAACTTCTACAAATCTATAGACATATCTAGAAGAAAACTGAACAGGACGATAGAGAGATTCTGTATGACAAGAGGACTGGGTTTCATAAAACACCCAGCCATTACACTAGGCAACCCAGACCTTTTCCTCCATGACGGCACCCATCTGTCTAGCCAGGGCATGGACCATTTCTTTCAGGAAATCTATACAACTCTTGCTCACAGGGGCTGTCTCTAGGGCATACTCTTGGGGGAACACGGTCAGCCGAGACCTGCCCGTGTGTGGCGGCACGGGTCCGAGGGGGTAACCTCAGGACCCGGTGCCCAAAAGTATGATACCATCATGATATGTGATATTGTTATTGTCATAACCCATATCTGTACAATAAAATCCTACGGCCTTTTTATTGCCAACACTTGAAACAAGTTGTGAGCCTATCATTATGGGTGAGGGTTCGGGGTTCGGCCATTACTAATGCAGCATATGGATTCAGCAGTTATGGGCAATGCTGCATGGGCATCCCACAAGCGAGGCAGGGTAACTGCTGTTACCATTGGCAGCTGGGAGAGGGGCAGCCCCAACCCCCCGCGCCTGCTCCTCTCCTCTCCCCCCAGCTACAGAGTCACGCAGTCTCGGCAGCACAAAAGCCACGGAAGGGTAAGGTGTGAACAGTCATCGCACCCTTCCTCCAAACAGCAAAGTGCTAAAGCGCCACAAGGAAACAACCATTAAGCAGGGCCCAGGTCCAAAGATCTGCCCCCACCAGGGGGTCAGACAGTCGGCTTTCCGGCGGGTGCTGCGACAACAGCGGCCCCCACCACATACACAACAAAGACCCAGGGCCTCCCTGGGTCCTATAAATGTGAGCAGCATGCTCAGAGTAAACACAATCTGTTTGTGGACCCTGAACGGGGACCCAAGTAAACAGGAGGTTCACTGTTTACTCAGTGTCTTCCAAATCTTCTTGCTTCTTTACCACAGAACCCACCCACCCTACAAAAGGGGAGAAGAACAAAAAGATGTACAAGGCACTGAACGGTGCCCACAACAAGTCATGTGACACAAGAAGGCAGCACGGGTCCGAGGGGGTAACCTCAGGACCCGGTGCCCAAAGGTATGATACCATCATGATATGTGATATTGTTATTGTCATAACCCATATCTGTACAATAAAATCCTACGGCCTTTTTATTGCCAACACTTGAAACAAGTTGTGAGCCTATCATTATGGGTGAGGGTTTGGGGTTCGGCCATTACTAATGCATGCATATGGGTTCAGCAGTTATGCAGTACATTAAATGAAATAAGTCTGATTGTGTCCGTCACATTCCACACAGAGGTTCATACAGCTCTTAATTGTCTAACTAAACAGATCATAAGTCTGCTGAACAACTCCCCTCTCCCAACCAGCTTGGATAAGGCTGTGAGTGACTCACAAACGCTGTCGCCGGACTCCCATCGAGTTTGATGATGCTCCACTTCCCTCATCGAAGGGGAACAATTACAACAGTCACGAGAGACAGGAGAATAATTGGAAAAAGCAGCATGACCGCCAACAGACAAAAACTATTACCTTCAAAACCATCTGTAACCTAATGTTGTCTTAACGATTGCCCTATCACTGTTTATCTAACTGTATGAGTCCATTAGCAAAAGCTATAAGGACCAAGCCACCTTGTTGGCAATGACACACATTAAATTGATTCATAATGAAACCTTTATATCGTCAATTGAAAGAAAAATAGACCAAGAAACAAACTCTGAGGGTCTGCTTCAAAAACTATTGTCAGATCATATGCTCAAAATTGCTCCAAGTAATAAAATCCAACTTGAGGCAGCAAAAGAAATACTGAAATGGGGAAAAAATGCTGCCAAAAAAAAATCTGAATCCTACAGTTGTCATAAAAGATGCTTGTCTTTCTACATCTCAGCCAGCAACTCAAGCAAGTCCAAACATCTTTTATGGTGAAGTAGAAGGCATAGCAAACACGTCAGAGTCAGAAACCCAGGAGCCTGCCCCTTGTATTGCTACACAAGCTCTACCTAAATCACCAGTCTTGACCACTAAGGATAACAGGCATTTTGATTCTGGAAACCAACCCGGCATTGAGATATTGCCCCAAATGAGTGATCTTGGAAACGCTGTTGTAGCTGCTACCATATAGCTTACAAATATCCCTGATGACAACCTGGTGCCCAAGACTCCTGACCTCACAAATGAAGAATCTGTACAAGAAGGAACTTCGAGCGATAATTACAAATCTTCTATTCTAGGAAAAAGCGAAAGCAAAACTCACGTCAGAATAAACAAACTATTCTGCAGCAGCAACAACAAACAAAAAAATCAAATAAGCCTATGGTCAACGGCTCTAGAAATGTCATTCGTAACTTAAAAGAACACCTTCCTAATCCTGAAAATTCAATTTTCGTGCCTAAATCAAAAGCGCCCAGCAAGCCACTTGTGACTCAAAATACAATTACAGAAGTTCCCTCACAGCTGAAGGCAGAGAGCTGGAACCCGTACTAACAGTTAATGAGGAAAGTCAGTCCCTTAGTGTCCTAGAATAAATCTCAGTCTATGATGAGGAGGCAGGTGAAGTAAACTGTGTAATGGTCCTGTTGATTACCTCAAAGGTAATACTGACAGCCTCGGCTGCCCCGACAAATAAGGTAAATCAACAACAAGCTTAATCAGCACCACACCAGTTGATTGCCCAATGAGTCTCTTCTTGACTCTTGAAGAAAGATGACGCAAGACTCTCCTACCTATACCTAATGAGGTCCTGACTGACAGCGAATAACTGGCTAACAGACGCAAATAAAAACATTGATGCTGAATTTTTGGACATCAAGACTCATGCCAGCTTCTTATACCCTAAATGATATGCTGCTCTCCAAAACCATCAGCATCTCAGATTCTTACGTTCACCAAGTGAACACTCGAAATACAACACCAGCTGTCGAAGTTGAGAAAAATTGGACTGAAGATACCTACAGATCCACAAATGAGCATTTTCCTGTTCAACAAAAAACCAAAACCCTGGACAAACGTCCCACTAATACCTTGTGGGTACAACTAGAAAGAATACTTTCAGTGGACGATGGCCTTATGATGAATTGCACCAACGTATTTCGTCTATTTCATCATATACCGAAATTAAAGGATCTGGAGTCCTGTGACATCTCAGCTATTGACTTTCCAGTGACTAATCAATTTGACTGTGTACGTCTCCACATCAACTAAAAAATAATTCATTCATTACTACTAGATTCAGTAGAACCCTTCTGGCCCCTGGGGTTCGACTTAAAGCCACACTGCAGTGAGAACTCCAACATTACAGCATGCCCTAGAGACTTCCAAGCGCTGAGAGAACATGCGAGAAATGGATCCCCACGAGCCGCTAAGATTTGGAACCTACAAAAGCCCAACTCTACTTGCCAAGTCCCTTCAGTAGATCCACAGTGGGAAAATAAAATTTCATTTCCAATCAAGATCAAACGACAGGGTGATGCCAAAAGAGAATTTGCAATTCTAGCCACTGAGCCCCAACCCCTGAGAGTCGAGCACAACTGGGGCTCGATAGATGAGACACTGAACATAAACAAAGTACAATAACAGCCAATGAGCTCAGATGAGGAGACGATCATCATATCCAGCTGGAACACTGGACGCTTTAAGCACCTCATTTACGATGACAAATTTGTGTTAACAAAATTTGATATTGTCTGCCTTCAAGTGACATGGCTTTCTACACCTCCTGTGATAGATGGCTATTCTGTGTTCATAAATCCAGCAAGCAAAGGCCCCAAAGGTAGACCAACTTCAGGCCTAATGACACTAATAAAAAGTAGCACTGGCTTAAAAATTTTCTATAAAAAAAAGCTCACCCAGCATATGCAAATTACGATACAGTAGCTGATAAAGGATAAAGTCAATAGGCCCGCCAACCTAGTCATCATACACTTATATTGCTATCCAGTAGCATGGACAAAACATGTTTTGTTGAAGGCGTGATGTAGCCATCGATGGCAGCATTCTCGAATACAATAATCCAATGATAATTCTATGCAGAGACCTCAACATAAAATGCATTGGAGAATCCTTGTACTATTTTGAAACAAGACTGGAGTTAAAACTAACACTGAGAGCTCCAATGCAAAACTGTGGAAAAGAGAAATTGATTAACAAAATGTCCATCTACTCAATGGCCAGACTACTGGTGTTATTCCAGCTGCCCTGACCTGGAAAAGAAGTGAGCAAGCCTCCATTCTGGACTACTTTTTCATGTCACCCAAACTGCTGGCGCTTGTAAAATCCTTGGCAGTGATTTAAAGGCCTCAAAGCGATCATGACTTAGTTGAAGTAGTTCTCCACCTGTCTCATGAAAAAAGTGCTGCCTTGTGGCTCCAAAAGGTGTTAAAAGACCCTGGCAGAAACAGACTCTACCTTTGCCTGATGACATCAGGAAAATAAGTGCCAATTATAAGCGTGCACCACCTGATCACAGCATCAATACCAACTATGCTCCCCTGTTCAGTGACTTTGTAATAACAAAACCATTTGGCCATAAAACACACTTCAATGCGAAATATATATGATACTGAAGTAGTCTGCAGGAAGCGTCAGTTGCATCAGGATATCAGATACATAAGATTGGCTGAAGGAAAGAACATGGAAAAGGCCATAAAAGAGTGGTGACTACAGTACAAGAACTGGATACTCAGCCATAAAATCATAATGCGCCAGAGAGATGCAGAACAGATGCTGATGACCCTAGTTTCGAATGATTCAATGTCACTGTGGACATAACTGAATGAGCTAGATGGAAAACACATACCCCAGCTAAGCAATGCTGTTCCAGAGGACCATTGGATTGAATGTTTTGGTGCATTGTATTGACAATCTGCATCCGAAAAGAGGACAAGTGGAGATATCTCTACTTCACGTTGGTCAATGGTCTGTGATACAAATGACATTGAAGAGCTGATTTGCAAACTCTGCAGTTCTTATACTCCAGGACCGGACGGCCTCTCTAATGCAATGCTAAAGAGAGCATCTGAAGAGTGGCCAGTTTTTTGTAAGATCCAATTCAGCCTCATAATAGAAAAAAAAACAAATCCCAGATTCACGGAAGACAGCTTGGCCATATCCATTTTTAAGAATGGTAAAAAAGATGATCCGAAAAAATACCAGCCCATCGCTCTCCTACATGTTCTTAGAAAAATATTCGCAACGTTGATCCCGTGCAAATTAAAAGACTGGGTTAAGTCTTCTGGCCACTTCGACAACAGACAAACAGGCTTTGTCAAAGGCGTGGGCTGCTGTTTAAATTTATTCACACTTAATATTTGAGAGGCTTGAAAGAAGGCAAAAGAATATATGTGGCTGCAGTAGACCTGGCGCAAGCCTTTGACAGCATCAACAGGGAGATGCTATGGGCAGAAATGGAAAACTGGGCCTGCCCACCTGAAATATTGAAACCAATAAAGGTCTAATATTCAACAACTTCAATACCTATAAGGCTGAATATGGCGGGTCAGCCCTGCCCGAATCTGGTATGAATGCAATGTGTAGTGTTGAATGGCTGGGTGCTTGTCCCAATACACATTCCTTGTTGTGAGTGTCTGAGAGGGAGGAGTATGGCCTGAATGCACTGTATGCCTGATGGGCTGACTGACTGCATGAATGCCCTTCTGTATGATTGGCTGCTGAGTGTGACCCAGCAGTGTGGATGAGAGGCAGAATAGTATATCTGTGGACCTCGCACCACTGGAAATGGTTCAGAAGCTGAGTCAACACTTGAAGAGTAACTGGAACTGCTTATCCTCGATGCCCAGCTGGAAGAAGAAGACCTGTTTCTGTATTTTCTTCAACCCAATCTAAAAGCTGTCAAGTTTGTCGAGGACTGATCCAAGAGAGGACCTGGCTAGGCGCCCTCTTCCCGTGCTCTGAGGGACCATCGAGTACCGCTAACCTTCGCCGAAGCTCCCTGGAAGCCAGACCTTCGAAAGGCTGCAGACCGCAGACGGGGACCGCTGAGGAGACCGAAGTGAAGCACCCGGACATCAACGTCGTCGAAGTCCATTGCCGTCGACCGGGGTTCGGAGTATCGCTGTAACCGCTGGAGGCCCGTCGAAGCCGTGTTGCCCCAGAAGAGGGGACCGCTTGACGCCATGCCTCCGACGACCGAAGCGGCCCGCTACTTTGCCTAAGACTGTTGAATCGAAGGACTCCCTTGTCCGCACCGTCGACTGCTTTATCCCGCCGTAGAAAGTCGAAGATGCCGACGCGCTGAGGAGATTCCACCGGTGGGTTTCCCGCCACCTAAAGACCACAAAGACTTCGACGACTCAATGCCCTTGTCGGGCCACAGTTCTTCAGAAACTCTTTGCGGTCCAGAACTATAAAACGCCGAGGTGCCCTGCACACCTCATCCTCGCAGGACGTCGCCGACGAGCACCGCCTGGATCGATGCCGTGGTCTCAGCACCCTCAAACTTTTCATCAACGCCGTCGATGCCAAGTTCACCTTCTTCGACGCCTCTTGACGATCCGTGGCCCCTGCTTTAAAGGGAGTCACTCAAGAAGGATCCACCAACGCCTCTTCGAAGAACTCTGCTCTACCAGGTACATTGGGGGGATAGAAACAATATAGAAGGAACTAAGACTTATAGAACAATATATGGACTGGGCTTGTGATACATCTTTGTTTTACAGGTTGCCCAGGTGGGGGGATCTCCACAGAAAACTGTGTCCCGGGGTAGGCGCCAGTATTCTGCCAATTGTTCTAACCAACTGCTTTCCTCCTATGTCTAGTGTTGGTTACCTTCATTAATTGATTTGTGTGTCATTGTAACTAGGGTACAGTTTATGCACTTTTATGAAATCAGATAATAATTGTGCTACGACTTTAGAATTGTATATATTTGCCATTGTAGATTTTCAGAGCACAAAGTGAGTTATTGTGATAGTGTACATAACCTTGAATATTAATTATATCAAGACTGTGTTTTAACTAATACAGTGTGTGGATATTCCTTTGTGGGGGCTTGGGGACTACACTGTACTTAAGAACTAGCCTGCATCACCTCCTGAGAAGCAATGCCTTGATTGTTCGTCCATTGCTACCGTAATAGATAATCTTGGCTGGGGTCCTCTGTGCCTCTCCTCTACCTTATAGAGAGCAGAAGTACAGACCCCCCCCTAGTCTTTACAGAATTGGGACTGGATAAAAACAGATGACGACAAAGCCAAATATAGGCTTTATGATTATCTAATAGATGACATCAAAGCAACGAGTGTTCTTCCATAATAACAGTCTAAATTTGCAAGTCCTCACCATAGAAATTTGCTATTGCGGCATATGTTGAATCTTTTACCAACGAAGCAAGTGCTTTTCAGAAGAGATATGAACATCAGCAACACAGACGTTTGTCGGCTATGCCACCTTCACAAAGAAACACTAATGCATCTGGTTCTGTTCTGCCCTGAACTGAGAGAGCGCAGAACTAAGTACCTAGGCGCACTGATAAATGGGTCGTGAACATAAAATGCTAAAAACTGGTGGTACGTGCTTTGCGGGAGTGTTAACCTCAAACTATCTTCTGCGTTAACAAACTTTGTAGAAGCTCTACTTAACACAATCTTTTTAAAAATAGACCAAGAGTCCACCTCTAGTTAAAGGGAACAGATAATATTGATTAATTTAACTTTGTTTCCTTTAAATGTTCACATTGTAATTTTGAAATGTAATGAATTGATTAAGTTTTGTAATAAACCATGTATCAAATTTAAAAAAAGAATGATTGCAATATACCATTAAAAAACCATGATAAAAGCTATCATGAAACTGCTGGCTGCAAAAGCAACATTTCACTCCAGTTACCAAAGCGGTCACTTTTTTTGTACTGCACTCCCTAGCCAGATGCTGCTTTCTTCCAAAGCTTAAAAAAAAAAACAGAAAACAAACTTTCTACAGACTTTCTGCAGTCGGGAAGATATGTGTCCAAGTGCTTGAGTTGCACAGTGGTCTCAATTCCGGCTTTGCCACTTAATCAAAGTGTGTGTTCCCGTGCAACCATTTTATCTCAATGTGGCGTATTTGCAGTGGCAACAAGCCTATAATGGCCAACATGCCACTCATTATGGGGAGCCACCACCGGAACAGCAAAAGCAGGGAACATGGTTTCCAATTGCAATTTACAGTTCCCTAGCACAGGAACATAATGGGCCATCCAAGGTGAGGCGTTTTCTTCCTCAGCCTTGCGTTTCTCACTGGAAAAGTAGGCTGAGGAGCTGTAGGGCCAAATATGATTGTGGATTTTTTTCTGCACCTCCCTGCATATTTCCAGGATCTGGGGCTTCAGTTTTGGGTGCTGTAGCTCCACTTATATGTACAGGAATCAGGATGCTTGCCCTTTTTCCTGGTTCCTGTCTACATGCTGTGTGGGATCCAGAATGCATGGAGCAACTGAGCAGGAGGCATTGGATCCAGAGCTGGAGCAAAGCAGCTCAGGGAAAAAAAAATATAGCGAGATATTCATTGAAAAAACGTTGTTAAAGGGAAGTTATGGTTACAAGTAAAACTGACAAATCTCAGAATGTGTCAGTTATGGTAAGCTAAGCAACCATAACTCTTTCCGCCACTGTGCACTGCTAAGACTAACACCCAGGACATCAAAGATGACATCACAAATGTCATTGAGGACATCACTGATGACATCACATATCTGGGCCACATGTTTTTGTTCAGTGAAATATCTAGGCCAGGTGGTTTTGTTCAGTGACAGTCAGAATATTCAAATTCAAAAGGTGCTGTATATCTAGACGTTAAACTTGTAATATGTTCTTAAAGTACTTTCTTTAGGGTTTGGTCTCAGCTCATGGTGCATGCACATGGAGCAATAGGCAGGCCTCATACACACAATCCACTTGTATACATGAAGATAAACTTTAATGCTGTTAACATTTTTCTGATGATGCTGTTTCTTTCTTCTTTACTTTAGTTTCCTTGTATGTGCCTCTGATTTGTATGCCTTGTGGGTCTTCATATGTACTGTTTGTACTAGCACAAGTGTGTACTAAGTCTTGAATTGTTAGCTAGTTATTACATGTTTAACATTACACAATCTGCCCTGACATCATGTAACCAACATTATAAACACAGCCCCTTGTAGGGACTTTTCATCAAAACTAATTTCACATGTGATGTCATCAGTGATATCATCAATGACATTTTTGATGTCATCTTTGATGTCCTGGGTGTTAGGTTTAGCAGTGCACACTGGTGGTACGAGTTATGGTGGCTTAGCTTACCATAACTGGCGAATTGCTGAGGTTTTTTGGTTTTACTTGTAGTCATAACGTCCCTTTAACAACATTTTTTCATTGAATTTCATAGGTTTTTATTAGTGCAACTTAACCATAACGCCCCTTTAACAAAGTTTTTTTTATTGAATTTCGTAGGATTTTATTAGTGCAACTTAACCATAACATCCCTTTAACAATGTTTTGTCATTGAATTTTATAGGTTTTTATTAGTGCAACTTAACCATAAAGTGCCTTTAACAAAGTTTTTTCAGTGAATTGTATAGGTTTTTATTGGTGCAACTTAACCATAACGTCTCTTTAATAAAGTTTTTTTCAGAGAATTCCATGGGTTTTTACCAGTACATGCTATTTTCCTACAACTTACTAATATCATACTTTACCTCAATATAGCAGCGTTTTTGTCCAATTTACAACCTTTGACCTTAAAACACCTTCCCACCTTCTAGCATCATTTTTAACACTTCTATACTTTTCCCACTGTTTTTGCTTCTGTCGACATCCACAAACTTCTGACGTCATTGTGGACCTTCCGGACAGTGCCACGTCACCATGTGCTTGCCTGCGGCATGATGATGTGTCCATGAAAGCCTTTGCATTTCGCGTTTGGGTCCTTGCTTTGAGGAAACCTCGGATCTGCATTTTCTACTGATCTAGGAACTTTCAAGCTCAAAATGTACCCTTGCACAGCTCCTGCACCTATTCTTACACATTATCCATTAACAATCTAGTACAAAACACATACTTGGGAGAATAGTAGCAAAACTGCTATTTATCTTAAAAATGGCATCAGCTATTGCCATCCCTCCTCCCCAAGAGCCACTACCACCACCAGCTGGATGACCCACACAACAAAAAAAGTGCAGTATTTCCAAAGACAATGAAGAGGACCAAGAAGATGAGGTAAAGGAAGTGCCTAACTGTAGCACCTAGAGAGAATCATGGGTGTGGCAGTTCTTTACCACTGTTGGGAATGTACCAAAGGCTAAAGCTACAAAAGTGAAATGCACTGAGTGCTCAATAGCGGACTACCTGGACATTACTCCTATGGGACCACCTTCATGCGCAGCCACACCAAATCCAACTATCACAATGCTCTCAGAAAGATTGTTCCTTTCTTAGCAAGTGTTCGGCTGTCTTCCTCAACATCATCTTCCTCAACCAATACTTTAACCACACAACCTACTTCTGTGGGACACAAAATCCCACCAGCTAACTTGCAAGCAATAAAAGAGGTGGTTGATCCATATCTTTGGAAGACAACAGTCCTCTGTGTATACTGCAACACACGACACTGCAGGGGGAAGCAATTTTGACGTGCATTTGAAGCTGTAATCAATGAGCATGAGAAACACTGCCCACTACCTTAGAAGTAACACACGTGCAACATCCTCCCCTGTCCAATTGCCCCTCCATAGTTGTGCTTGTTGCCTCTTCCCCGATTTCCCTCCTCACCTTACATTCTAACATCTCCTGCAATTTTTTTTTTTAAAACAAAAGAAAGGTTCCTTTAGGAACTACCTTTCACAGTTAAGAAATAGAACAAAAAAAAATCTTATAGACTCCATCTACTTTACATTTCTCAGTAAAGTACATGGACTCAATGCGTGTTTCCAACATTTCCATTAGTATTTTGTGTTATGCTAATGGGAATAATATGACGTGCATCCCCTCTTCCAGGGACCGGAACAGGGGATAATGCCCAGGCAACCCAAGTTATCGCCCAATTGAAGTGTGTCTGTGTATGCCTTGATGCCTGAGGGCTTTGGCACGTTATAAATAACAAGGGCTCTGGACCATTATCCTCCATTGCATCCCTTGCAATGGGGATAAAGGCCATTAGCACCCCTGCTTCCCTAAGCGGGAACCTGGTGTGCTACAAAATAGATTTATATTCCTAGTCCCGCTGTAGGAAGAAAAATCCTTTTCCAAAATGGCCACCATGAAAAGAGAAGGCGGGGCTCTGTACAGATCTGGCCACTGCCCATGGCCACAGGCTATACCTCAGTCACCAAAGGTAGATCACTATTTGTTGTACCTACATTATGACACTTGTCAAAAAATAAATCACAGGCACATTTGCAAAACCATGCGTTAAGGTCCTTGCCATTGCTCCTTAGACGAGTTTGCTTGAAAGCCAACCATGTTTTATTTTTTCAAAAGTGTCAAAATGTATGTACATACAAAAGTCATATAACTTAGCCCCACTTGACAAAATCCATTCAGTCTTTACACAAACATTGAAGGTTGGGTCTATAATCTTTCTGAAAACTATTGTCCACATTCATCAAACAGCAACAACGTTATAAGCCATCTAAAAACGTTGAGACACCCTCTAATGTAGCCCCCTCTTGAGAAAGTCCCACCAAACTTTAAAAAAATATCATTTATATCTAGATTTAAAATTGTTTTGCAAACTTTTGTACAGATTCATGAAATGGCACCACATTTACAAGCCTTTACAATATTTTGGGGCCCCCGCCCTCTAAATTTGCTCACTCTTGACAAAACAGCTCCACACTTTCCAGAACCATTCAGAATCAAGTCTAGAATACACTTCCAAATAATCATGCAGTTTCATTGAGTGGTGCCAAAGTTATAAGCCATACAAGAACTGCTTTTCACCAACCGTGTAATGCAGAAACAGGCATAGGTGCCCCCGAACATCCGAAGTGTTCGCAAACATCACAGGACGGTCTCAGAACATCCGGACTGTTTGTGGACTTCAGGAGTGAAAAACACCTGTTTTTTTGGCTTCTTACGGCCATAGCCCATCCTCATCACCCATCATCTCCCCAGAGATTGTTTGATAAGTTTGACAAGTGCAATGTTGTTGTTTTTTATATGTTTCTACCGTGTTGTCGGCGGACACCGGCGGATGTCCGCAAATCCAACATGGCAGGCTTTTCCAAACATCTGATGCTTTTCATCATCCAATCAATGGGCCCATCCAATGTCCGTGGACATCACGGCACCCTCTAGACCAATTGGATGCCTGTCCGCGGACCGAACATGGAAATGGGTCAATGGACGGAACCCAGATATCACTAATTTCTTTGGACCTACTTCTTGGTCGTTTTAAAAAAAACACTGGACGGATTTACACCAAATTTACAAAATCTTTCGGGACCAAGCCGCCACTCCTGGTGCAAATTTGGTCAAAATTCCGTCCAGCGGTTTGGGCTGTAGGCATGAGCAAATATTTTTTCCATTATGTCTAGGGAAAAAAAAAAAATTGGGATCCCCTATATCTTTGCCCCCTTTATGAAACCTCACCAAACTTGCCAAACAAATTCAGCAGAGTGGGCCATTTACTTTTTATGCAAAGTTTGGTAAGGATTCGTCCAGGGGGAGCGAAGTTATAAACTGCCCAAAAAGTGCACTTCCCATGAGTTGAGCAACTTAACCATAACTATACGACCGCTACCATATATATATATATGTATATTCAGTGAAAAAACTTTGTTAAATGGACGTTATGGTTAAGTTGCGCTACTAAAAACCTATGAAATTCAGTGAAAAAACTTTGTTAAAGGGACGTTATGGTTCCAAGTAAAACCGAAAAACCCCTGAAATTCGCCAGTTATGGTAAGTTAAGCAACCATAACTCGCGCCAGCACCGTGCACTGCTAAGACTAACACCCACGACATCAAAGTTGACATCACAAATGTTTTGATGAGACTTCCATCCCTTCAGGGGTTTTTCGGTTTTATTGGAACCATAACGTCCCTTTAACAAAGTTTTTTCACTGAATTTCATAGGTTTTTAGTAGTACAACTTAACCATAATGTCCCTTTAACAAAGTTCTTTCACTGAATTTCATAGGTTTTTAGTAGCACAACTTAACAATAATAACTTTGACTTTATGTACATGTAATATGGAACATACTGAACCCCTTCTACTGAATTTGATGTACGCAAACTTTTTTGATGTCCGCGGACATGTCCGGACAACAGTACCACTACCTAAAAACTCTGGGGGGGGTATGTTTAATTGTTATATCATAACATAGTAACATTAAAAAATTCACAAAGCAGCACACATACATATTATATTTAGTAATACATAAGAAATGTAACCCATATATGTAACACACTAATCATTCATTTAAATACAATATGTTCTAAAATGGAATATAACAAAAGAAGATAAATTGGCTTCCAACAAAATTACCTCACAGACACTCCACAACTAAGAGCAAGACCAGACCTACAGAGTACTCAGAACATATCTTACCTGAAATAGTACTTGTACTTCATTTTACTCTTATATTTATAAACTTTCTGTATTAGATAAAAAAAAAAATATATTATCTTTTTTTTCTCACAGAAATGTCTAGTACTGTGAAATGGCTAGAGGAGCATTCCCCACATGAGGAAATGTCAGAAGATAGTGAAACTAATGGTACACACTTTACAATATAAACCATTTAATTATTATTATTTTATATACATTTAACATATATATATATATATATATATATATATATATATATATATATATATATATATATATATATATATATATATATTTGTACAGAGCATACCAAAATAGAAAATACCTCTGAAGAAACTGTTACAGATAACACTCTTGACAGCATAAAAGAAAAAATGGATTTATTGTTGACCAATTTTAATAATTTGAAAACTTTTGTTGATGATCATTTTAAAACAAAAACCTCATACCATTTTCCCACATGTACTTGTCCCCCCTCACCATATCCCAGTCAATTATCCCCAAACCCTCTCCATAACCCAAAACATTTTGATGAGACTTCCATCCCTTCTTCACCTGATACCAATCATGTTGAAACCCCTAATTCTCTTGTTTTTGTTTCCGTTTCTGCCTCACCTTCTCTGTCATAAATTGTTAATATATGTTAAATAAAGTTACATTTTTATATTGTGTTGTAATTAGTTTCAGTTTAAAAAAAAAACAGTTTAGGTGTCCACAGACAGCACGGGTGTTCTGAAATGTTTGTAAATAAATGAAAATGGAGGTGTCCTGAAGAACACTATACCTGTCGGTACTGTTCGCTAGCAAGTTGAAACTGTTCTAGAACACACGCAGTGTCCTGAAATGTTCGTAAATAAATGAAAATGGAGGTGTCGTGAAGAACACTATACCTGTCCGTAGTGTTCACTAGCAAGTTGAAACTGTTCTAAGAACACAAGTGGTGTCCTGAAATGTTCGTAAATAAATGAAAATGGAGGTGTCCTGAAGAACACTATACCTGTCCATACTGTTCGCTAGCAAGTTGAAACTGTTCTAGAACACACGCGGTGTCCAGAAATGTTCGTAAAGAAACGAAAATGGAAGTGTCGTGAAGAACACTATACCTGTCCGTAGTGTTCACTAGCAAGTTGAAACTGTTCTAAGAACACAAGTGGTGTCCTGAAATGTTCGTAAATAAACGAAAATGGAGGTGTCCTGAAGAACACTATACCTGTCCGTACTGTTCGCTAGCAAGTTGAAACTGTTCTAGAACACACGCGGTGTCCAGAAATGGTCGTAAAGAAACGAAAATGGAAGTGTCCTGAAGAACACTATACCTGTCCGTAGTGTTCGCTAGCAAGTTGAAACTGTTCTAAGAACACACGCGGTGTTCTGAAATGTTCGTAAATAAACGAAAATGGAGGTGTCCTGAAGAACATTATACCTGTCCGTACTGTTCGCTAGTAAGTTGAAACTGTTCTAGAACACACGCAATGTCCTGAAATGTTCGTAAATAAACAAAATGGGGGTGTCCTGAAGAACACTATACCTGTCCGTATTGTTTGCTAGAAAGTTGAAACTGTTCTAAGAACGCAAGTGGTGTCCTGAAATGTTCGTAAATAAATGAAAATGGAGGTGTCCTGAAGAACACTATACCTGTCCATAATGTTCGCTACCAAGTTGAAACTGTTCTAAGAACACAAGCGGTGTCCTGAAATGTTCATAAATAAACGAAAATGGAGGTGTCCTGAGGACGCTATGTCTGTCCGTATTGTTCGCAAGGAAGTTAAACTGCTCTAAGAACAAACGGTTGTCCGTACTGTTCGTTTGACGTGTGATGCACTTTTAATTACTTCAGGACCCGAACATTGTCCGTAGAACATCAACGTGCATGCGCTAACCAATGTCCGTGCATTTGGTGTCCTGCGGACAGCCGCTTCCTTCACGAACATGTTCGCGAAGCGATCATGTGACCACGCCCATGCCGATTGCGTGTTCTGAATGCGGACACTGTTCGTGTCCCCGAACAATTTAAAAGTACATTTTCAAGTAATCCACAATATTTCTCAATACAAAACTCACCATAGCACAAGTCCCACATACTAATCCTGAGTTTCTACATTTGTTTTGAAAGTTTTTTAACCTTTTTTTGTGTTCGATCTGTCCGCAGACATCATTCATGCCCGCGAACCATGTACAAGCACCCATATAAAAGACCACGCCCTAGAGCTTATTCTCATTGTGTTTTTGGCTATTCTTCAGAGCACAGGTATTTTTCCTGCAACTTGCAGATTACACCATCATCGAGATGGCATCCATGGCTGCACTACTGCCACCTGGTGCTGCACCTGCTTCAGCACCATCCCCACCCCCTCCACCACTACCACCTCCCCAAGGGCCTGAAGAGGGGAACAAGAGTGAGGATGCAGAGGAGGAAGAAGAGGATGATGAGAATGAGGTAGTGGAAATCCCTACTACCCGCACTCGGCATGAGCCTTGGGTGTGGCGGTTATTTACCATTCACAGGGATGGTACTAAGGCTCGTGCGAACCGAGTAACCTGCAATGAGTGCAAAATGGTACTCAGTCACGGGAGACATGGTTCGTACAGCTTTGGGACCACTACCATGAAGCGACACCTAAGGTCATTTCACTCTGGGGCCATTCGCAAGGTTGTACCTTGCGAGGAGCGTAGTAGGTTGATTTCCTCTACTTCATCCTCCGTTTCTGATCATGTCACCACAAGGAACACCTCTGTAGGACAGCCTCTTCATCAGGCTGCCTCACAGGCCATACATAATGCTGATGACCCTTACCTTTCGAGGGTCACAGTTGTGTGTATGTACTGCGACACAGTACTCTGCAGGGGGGAGCGACTTTGTAGTGCTTTTGAGACTATTGTCTCAGAGCACGAGAAGACCTGCTCACTACCCAAATAAAACCCACTCTACATCTTCCTCTCTCAGCTCGCCCTTTCTTATCCCTGTGGTTCGTGTCCCCCCATTTCCCCTCCTTTCCCCTCCTCTCCTAGTGTGTCGTGTATAAAAAACCAAAAAAATATAAAATAACAAAAATCAAAAAAAATAAGGCTCTTTTCAGAGCCGCCTTTCACAGTTAAAAAATAGAAGTGAAAATAAATGAAGCAGGGCCCTTTGTATTTTTTAGAAGTTCGCGGACAGTGCGCGGACATCTAAAATTTTGGGGTGCTACCCTATCATAACCATTGCAATTTTCTCTGGGAGGAAGTGGTGGCTCTGAAAAGAGCCTTTATGGAGGTGTTTGTGTTTCAAAAATGATAAATACTCAACACCTACTTCAAAATGGATGCTGTAATTCTAAAAAAGGTCGCAATGCATTTTGTATGTTTCTTAGAAAAATCTGATTGCCAGCATAAGTTAGATTTACTCCATCTCTGCGAAAAATGTATGTTCTACGAAACATAATATTTTCATTGTGAAAAGAGGACATGCCAAAATCTGTTAGAAAGGCACAAACAGCCTTATTGACATTGCACCTTGCTTTCTCCATGTGTGGACCAAATGAAGAAGAACGAAGCCACATTTGTCTCTGCGCAATCCGTGAAAAAATTACTTGAGAATTTGGAAACATGTCCATGACCTTCCCAAGTTCTTCTTTCATCGCAAATTGCAAAGAAATTCCAGACACATGTCCTAAACTGTTCCCTCCACAATGAATTATAATTATATCTGTATGTTGCTGTGTCTCCAAAGTAGCACAGGGAGGTAACAAGTCCAACCACTTCATTCCACATACTCCATGCCAGTGTACTTCCACATGTGGGAATCCAAGATCTACAGCTACTCTACAGGTTTCTGCATGCACCTTCAACCAATGTATCCACAAGTCTCCCAAAATCAAAACAATCTGTTTTCTGAAACACACAGCCATAGCTATCTGTTCTTCTCTCAGCAAAAAGAGTATCTGAGAAACTCTCTCCTGGCACAACACACCCACTAAACTTTCCTGACTAATCCCTTTCAGTGCTCATTCTCATTTGCATGACTTCTGAACCCAAAATCCCCGGATGTAACACCCGATGTCCACGAACTACCGCCCTGTCCGCGGACATATCGTAAAATGAACAGCCCTTCTACCATTTCCACTTCACTCGCTGTGCCATTCCCTCATTGGATGTAGCTAAGAAGTCACATGACCATCCACCAATCACATTCAAGACATCTACATCTAAATGCATCATCATAGATCAGCACTGCAAATGTACTGTGAATCTCTCTGAGTACAAGTGTCATATCATTGGCAAGCACCATCTACAAGAAATACTGTACAAGTCTCCAAGATTTCTACTTGAAGCTGCATGCATATCCATATGCAAGAACACAAACTACAGGAATGCATATTTTCTGTACAGTACATGACCACATTTTCTAACTGACTTTTAGCTTGTATAATCTGTAAAATGAATCTACTGTCTTTTTCAATCTTCTAAAATCAACTGTCACTTACAAATCTTTATACTATTTAATGTATTTATACACACACACACTCAAATCATGTTAAACTAACATTTTTTTAAATGAAATATATAGACTACATATAGTCAAACAAAATTGCATGCACACTCTATGTTCAAATCTCAAACAATAATACTTGTACAATTACATATTTATTTTTTATTTCTTTATTTATTTAATTACTTACATTTATACTGGACAAGCAGCCCATGACATTGAGGCACTATTATTTGGAAGAGCTTAGTTACAGGAATAATGGTATTCAGTGGTACATTATGAATTTCACAAGACATAGTAAAGATATTTTGTTTGCTACAGTTAGTCATTGCAATACATTTTGTTCATTAAGAACATATCATATGTATTCAACTGGTGCGACGTATCTTATGTAAATAAAATAGTTTTAATGGTTTTGAGGAAGGCGCTGAGAATTTCAATTAAAAAAATCAATGTCTAAATTAAAAACAGTGCTATATACAAACAAAATTACTAATTTGTTTCTTTTACAATTGCAGTGAAGACCATTCTCCTGGAAAGAAGCAACCGAATTTGAAATACAAAGAACAACTAAGAAGTAACCTGCTCATTTTAGAAAAAAAGTAAGTAGAATATCACCATAATATTTGTATTATTACTCAAACACACTGTAAGGTTAATTCATGCTATTTCTGTGCCTAGAAATAGAGATTCTTCACCATTCTGTCCAAAAATCCCCATGTCTTAAACAGCGATTTACAGCCAGAATGGCGCACAAATTCCTACTTTTGGACACACAAATTACCCAACTCAACCGCTTGAATTTTCATATTATAGAACAAACAACTGTTTTTATTGTATACATTAGATTTACTATTTGTACTTCTCCACACCACTAGCTTATTTTTTTCTGTCATCTGAACCTGAGTTTAGTGACATATTAATTGAAGAATACACATCCCTACTAGTTGTAGTTCCCAATGCACAATCAGACACCATTACATACATTATCTTACTCAAACACTCATGCACACAGAACACATACATTGCAAAACACCCCAACCCATACCTTCTTTATTTTTTTCAACAGACCCTTAAAGAATGCCTACCAAAAGTCAAGTCCGCAGAAAGCAACGCAGAAGTAGAGCAAATGAAAATAAAAGTGTCCAACATAAGCATCCATCTCTAGCAGAATTTGTAAAAAAAGTTGAAACAAAACAGCTAATACATTCATTTAGTGAAACACAAGAAGTTTCAAGTACAAAAACTTTGCCTCCTCTATCAAAATGTAAAACAAACCAAAAAACAATGAACAGAAAATCAGCTATCACTACAGATAAAACTACTTCTTTAAATTTTAATATAGTCCAAAGTAAGCATACCAAGAAAAGTATTTTTGCCAAAATGTTCCGTCACAAAGTCCTTCAAAATCTTATAAAAACAGGAGAGAAATCAGGTTCAATGCTTAAAACCTATCGTAGGAAATTAATTTTAGAAGCGTTGATAGATAGTGCAATTCTTCTCCAAAGAAAGTTATTTATTTTAGTGTTAAACAAAATGAAACCACTAACAAAACTAATAACTAAATTACAAAAAAGACTTCTCAATAAACGAAATGTCAACAGAAAGAACTTCTTAAGTATCTGCGGAGGTGAATGGAGTCACACTACGAGCACAGAACCATACTTTAATGAAGAAGCCTACAAACAAAAGCAAACAAATACAATTGCCATACATAGCAGTGGTCGAGGTTATGAAAAAGTTAATAATACCATAATGGAACAAGAAGTACGCCTTACAAAATATGTTCTGAAAACTTAGAATTACCCCTCCATTCAACTGAATCAGAACGTCTAGTGTACAAATGGCCAAGCAGGTCAATGTGTAACATTCCCAAACAATTTTTCAAGTCTTTACGCCAATTCCTCAAACAATATGTGAAAAGCAAAGAGAAAATCAAAATGAAACTACTGCAAAATATGGATACCTGTCCAGTACGCAAGTACACAGCACTACAAGGACATTCATTGGCCTGCATTACAGGACCTACTTGCAAAACCACCTTCCATGATATCAAAATGATATCAACACATCATTCAACTATAAGAAATCTAGTTTATAAATTGTACTATCCTAAAAGTCCTGCTTTAGCAAGAGCCAATTTAAATAACATTCTTCTACATGGTACAGCAAAAGACCTACTAAAAGAAATCGACTATATCCAGAAAAAATATTTTGGTAGTGAAACCCACTTACAGAATGAAATAGCTGTAAACCAAATTAGTAACAATTCTACACATGGCAACCTTTTACTACACAAATACAAAAAATAAATACTAAAATTTAAAAGTACATCAGCTGAAGTACCAAACCATGTGTGTGTATCTTGCCGCAGAACTTTTTATAAAAGTAAAACAAAAACTGTAGACCTATCATACAAAATAGAAGACAATGAAGATTCTAAATGGTTTGAATTAGCTCTCTACCTTACAGCAGAAAACAAATACGAAATAACTGATCCCGTAATACTTTGTAGTTACTGCACTACAAAACTTGACAACAACCAAACTCCTTCACGTGCTATCAATAATAATTTGGAATTAAGTCCACTACCAAAACCCCTTCAACAAGTTAATTCATATGAGAGCATCATAATTCAAACAGTGCACCCATTTCAAGCAATAATACGCCTTCAACCAAAAACTGCAAAATTACCTCCCTCTGAATTAGTGAAAGGTATTTGTGGAAAAGTAGTGTATTTACCATTACATCTAAAAGAAAATGTGCACACTCTAGGAGTGCAACGTCCAATGCAACAATCTTTAATTATCTTGGTAAATGGAGTACCTACAAAAGACAAAAAACAATTGGCATCAGCTGATTTGAGCTCCTAGATCCTGCTACAATATCAAACACTTTAGACCATTAGACAATTCATCCATTGCACTCTAATGACACCATAGAAGATGCACTGGAAACATACCAAATGCGTCAAACAAAAGGATCACCAATCAGCATATGGGAAAAAAGTATAGAAGCACATGCTTTTCCTCTACTCTTTCCTACTGGCAAAGGAGGAAGGTACGATGATAGACCTATTCAAATATCAGCATCAGAATACCGCTTATTACGGATGTATTCTGAAGATCCCAGATTTAGACAAAATGTGGAATACATATTCCACCTACTCTTTGAAAGTCATCTAGCAACTTTATGTTACGCAGTTGCACACATATTAAAATCAGGATCACACTTTCAAAATATGACAGCTACACAATTATTACAAAAAGTGCAACAAAATGATGAGGTTTTGCAATCAAATATTACAAATCTATTTGCAAATATGCGTGGTACTAAAGAGTACTGGTTTCGACGTCATGGAGATGTACGTTGTATGATCAGAAACCTTGGCCCACCCACTTGGTTTGTTACATTAAGTTATGCAGAATATGCATGGGAAGATTTACATGATTTCCTACGCATATCAAACAAAAACAAAACAAACATATATATACTAACACCTGGAGAACTTTGTTCTCTGGATCCTGTTAATGTTTCAAGATATTTTCACCATCGCTTCATTGCTATGCTACATTTTATTTGTAATACAACTGTTCCTCCCCTTGGAGAAGTGCAACACTTCTTTTAGAGAAAAGAATACCAAGCCAGAGGAGCACCACATATCCACATGCTTTTATGGATTAAAGATGCTCCTAAATTTGGTCAAGACAGTGATGCCACTGTTTTACAGTTTATTGAAAAATATGTCACTTGTGAAATTCCATCGGAATCCAAAAATAGTGATCTTCATGCACAAATTTTACAATTTCAAAGACACAAATGTGGCAAATATTGTCGTCGCGATACAAAAACAAAGGGAAATACTACACAAAATGCCGATTTGGTTTCCCTAGACCAGTTACAAATACAGGTCAAGTGAACAACCTTATGTCTTCAGTTAGACATAGTGTTGAAGGTAAGTCACCTAAAAATACATATTACATAAAAAGAAAAGAAGAAGAAAAGAAGAAGAAAAATATATCAATGATTATAATGCAATCATTGCCCACTCATGGAATGCAAACATAGATTTGCAGTACATTGCAGACAATTCTACTGCAGTTGCACGATATGTCACAGCATACTTAACCAAAGCAGAAAAGACAGAGCTGCAAGACCTCTGGAATGACCTATCATCAGATAAAACAGTGTCTCAAAAATTATACAGCTTGGGCATAAAAATGCTGTCCCATAGAGAATGTGGATCCAAAATCTGAAAATATAGTATGGCTAAGTCTTGGTCTAGCTAAATCTAGAAAAAGAGTTCTAAAATCATACGAAGATATAGAAACAATAGCCAAACAAACATGATCCCAACAGCCAAGACATTTTAAAAAACAATTTAATGGACACATACTACCCAAACAGGAGTACCACTTTGGAAACCTCGTGTCTATACCAAATAGCCCAAAACTACACATACAAAAATAATATAAAACCTGATGAAAAAAACGGTAAATACAGAGTGACAAACTGTGAAGGCAGTTTAGTTAAACTCACCAAACCAAATTTAATTAATCACATAAAATTGTCATTAAAGACTCCTCAACATAAAGAAGTATATTACATGTCCCTGCTACAACTCTTTAAACCATGGAGAAAAGAAGAAGAAATACTAGATAACTATGACTCATATGACGATGCTTTCAAAGCAAATGAAAGCACTATAACTGATGTAAACTTTACACAGTACAAAACAATGTTGCACAATGAATAGCAACACGAAGAAGAACTCCAGGCCCAAATAGATAAGGACACTCCTGACAGTAGTCAACCTTCTGTAACAGGAAGCCAACAACCACTGGGAGAGCCACTTATAGCAAATGAGCCAGAATTAGCTATGACGGAAGTAGAAAACACCATGTGTCAGTAGGAAGATAAAGAAGACTTAACTATACTACAATCAAAACTAAACAATGAGCAACATAGCATTTTTCACGAAGTAACAAAAGAAATTGCACATGGTGTACAACACGAAAACAAAGAATGCACCTGCCAAAATTACAAACCTATACTATTGTACGACAGTGATGAAGCTGGTTCTGGCAAAACATTCCTAATCAAAATCATCAGTAAGTTCCTTCAACAATTGACAAACAACAAACTGTCAGCTGTTGTCACTGCCCCCACAGGTTTAGCTGCCTACACCATAGGTGGTGTCACTTTACACCGATCACTACTCCTGCTAGTAGAACACCAAAACAAATTAGACTATTACAAACTTTCTACATAAGCTGCAATGGAACTACGCAGAGTATGGAAACAAATGAAAATGCTTCTAATAGATGAAGTGAGCATGGTGTCCAACCTAATGTAGGCTTTGATTCACCTCAGATTACAAGAAGTACTCAAAACAAACTATGAAGAGCTCTTTGTGGGAAAACACATTATTGTTTTCGGAGATCTTCTTCAAGTGACACCAGTAAAAGGTGAGCCTATTTTTAAAACATTAGGACACAAACTCTGCCGTAAAACTGTTGGCAGCATTGGAAATGTCAACCTTTGGCAACATTTCCAATACAGAGAATTAACAGAAAACATGCGGCAATCTGCAGATCTCACTTATGCCAACATCTTAAAAAGTATCAGAGTTGGTATACTTTCTAAAGAAGCAGAAACAATATTGAAAACCTGGCACATTCATGCACTTTATGGTGATAATACATGTGCTACAGATGTTATGGAACAATTAGCCCACAAAAATGTCAATTGTATGGCCTTAATTCCAACTCTTGCAAGCTGTTTCAAATTCAATGAAATAATGTTAAGTAAAGAAATGCAACCAATAATGGAAATTAGCGCCACAGACCCACTAGATGTACATGGTATGACACTACCCATGTGTGACCAAGCCACAACAAGACTAAATAGCTTAGAAATATCTATCTCAAACACAGCAAGCTTGGAAAAGATATTAAAATTATCCTTAAAATGTAGAGTAATGCTTAAACGTAACCTTGACGTGGACCAAGGACTAGTTAATGGAGCACTGGGTACAGTTGTTGGCTTTCAAACATACCCACATGACAACACAATTCAGTTTGTCAATATTCTCTTTGACAAACTTTAAGAAGTAAAAAGGATAGGACGCTCAACAGCTCGATTCCTTCTCTTCAAAGACATGTATGTACGCAGAGAACAATTTTCTCTAACTCTTGCATACGCAGTCACCATTCATAAATCACAAGGTCTTACCCTAGACAAAGCAATGATAGACATTGGTAACACAGTCTTTAAAGAAGGCATGACCTACGTAGTACTATAACGCTTACGTACACTTGACAGTCTATTTCGAATCAACTTTGATGCAAGTAAAGTAAACGCTGATATTTCTTGCATTTTAGAATACAATAGACTTCTCTCACTATACACCCCCATCTAAACACATATTCTGTACCACAAAAAGTAAAACATTGTAAAAGAAAACTAAATCAAATAGTAATGCAACAGGATGTCACTGCAAATCCTCCAAAGAGAGTAAAAGAAACTAAAACTTCATCAAGTAACACAAACATAAAAGAACCCATTAGGGAAAGTAAACCAGGTACTTCATCAAAGAAGGAAGACAAACTAAAAAATAAATAAATCAGATACAGAACTACCTGGTCCATTTAAACTCTCAAATATAGTTGGAGTAAGTTGCTATGCAAATATAGCAATGAATATTCTATTTCAATTGCCACCAATTGTTGACAACATTTACTTACACAGTACAGACCAATTGTGTTTGCAAATGTTAGTACTTCACAGAAATGCAACAAACAATCCTGATTACACGTATAGTGTTTATGGAATAAGACAACAGTTGTACTACTGTGCTGGAATGGTTAAATTCACTATAAACTCACAGGAAGATCCACAAGAATTTCTACTTACTACAAGTACTGGAAAATAAAAACATACCAATAAATGAAATCTTCCAGATTTCATACATGTGGAAATACATGCACTCTCTGCAACAATGTGACACAAGAAGAAATCCCCAATGAACGCTTCATATATATTTCAATACCTAATTGTGAATCCATTCAGTTTCAGCAACTTGTACAAAATGCAAACCGTGGTAGATTATGTACTACCTGCAATTTGGATTATCGCTCCATGTTAGTAATACAAACAAATAGTAAATACGTAATACTAATGCTTCTACGTTACAATGCAGATGGTACCAAAAACAACTGCAAGCTGACTGGATTCACACATGGTCAAATATCACTTGGTAATAAAACCTTCACAACAATAGGTATAATCTACCACGCAGGAGCCGCAACCAATTCAGAGCACTACACTGCATATATAAAAAAGAAATGTGGATGGTTTTAATGTAATGATAGTACCATTACTCTAAAGCAGAGATGACCAGCAAATCTTACAAACGCTTATTTAATGTTCTTAAAACCAAAATTTGATAACTAAACTGTACTTAAACCTTAAGTAAACTTATAGTAAAACAATAGAAACTGTTAGAATATTCCAAAAGCTATCTAACTGCCCAAAGATTCTACAATTAATCAGATAAATGAATACCACTAAATTAGAGCAAAAAATAGACAGTTAGAATACACCAATTGGTATCTAACTGCTCCAAAATTTTACAATATCCAAACAAATAAATAATATGTTACTGCTCCAAAAAACCGCATCAAGCCAATGTATAAAGCATTAGCCAGAAACAACAGGTGAACACTGAAAACAAACAAGCAAATAAACTGCAGCATAACAGAAAAAGTTTTTTTTTTTATCCAACATGGATTTTTTTTTTCTCCCACAGACCCATTGATTTTAGCAAAACACAGAAACTGAGCAAATTGCGCAGTACTCTGGTTTGTAATCTATTAAATATGAGGGTCCAAAAAAAAAATGTTGATTATACAATGTAATAAGTCATTACAAAATACTAATACTAACATGCTATTTTCTTTTATCACAGAAATGAACAAGAAATAAATGTACTCCAGTTACTAAACCAAACAGTAAGTATATTATAATAAGTACAACCATCGCAGCATATCACACCAATAGTGGCTTATAACTTTGTTCCTTATAAATTTGTATTTGACTCAAAGTTATAAGCAACTATGAGTTTGATATGCTGTGGTGGTTGTGGCCAGGGCATAGTGTATTGGGTGCATGGCCAAATAGCCATGCACCCAACACTCTATGCCCTGGCCACAACCACCGCAGCATATCACACCCATAGAGTCAAACATTTCAACTATGGCCTATGGAAACTTTTAATGTCCGCGGACATTATGAGTGTTCTTAGAACACTTTCAACTTGCCAGCGAACAGTACGGACAGCGTCCTCAGAACATCCCCATTTTTTTATTTGCGAACATTTCAGTACACCGTGAGGGTTCTTAGAACACATTCAACTTGCCAGCGAACAATATGGACAGTGTCTTCGGGACACCCCCTACGAACATTTCAGGACACCGTGACAGTTCTTAGAACACTTTCAACTTGACAACGAACAATACGGACAGCGTCCTCAGAACACCCCCATTTTGTTTATTTGCGAACATTTCAGGACACCGCAAGTGTTCTTAGAACACATTCAACTTGCAAGAGAACAATACGGACAGCGTCCTCAGAACACCCCCATTTTTTTATTTGCGAACAGTTCAGGACCCCGCAAGTGTTCTTAGAACACATTCGACTTGCCAGCGAACAATACGGACAGCGTCTTCAGGACACCCACTACGAATATTTCAGGACACCGCAAGGGTTCTTAGAACACATTCAACGTCCCAACGAACAATACGGACAGCGTCCTCAGGACATCCCCATTTTGTTTATTTACGAACATTTCAGGACACCACGAGTGTTCTTAGATCACATTCAACTTCCCATCGAATAATACGGACAGCGTCCTCAGGACACCCCCATTTTGTTTATTTACGAACATTTCAGGACACCACGAGTGTTCTTAGAACACATTCAACTTGCCAGAAAACAATACAGACAGCGTCTTCAGGACACCCCCTACGAACATTTCAGGACACCGCAAGTGTTCTTAGAACACTTTAAACTTGACAACGAACAATACAGACAGCATCCTCGGAACACCCCCATTTTGTTTATTTACGAACATTTCAGGACACCACAAGTGTTCTTGGAACACATTGAACTTACCAGAGAACAATACGGACAGTGTCCTCAGGACACACCCATTTTGTTTATTTATGAACATTTCAGGACACCGCAAGTGTTCTTAGAACAGTTTCAGCTTGCTTGCGAAAAAAAAGAACACATATTGTGTCCTCAGAACACCCCCCCATTTAGTTTATTTAGAACATTTCAGAACAGCCATGTTGTCCGCAGAAAATTCGAACACAACAAGAGCGTCTACCACATAAAAAACACAACATTTAAACTATCTCATACTCTCCCACCCTCCCCAAACACTCTTACACACCAACACACTCTACTGAATACACATTTTAAACCAAGTTTCACTGCGCTGTCCGCGGATGTCCGCAAATCCAAGATGGCAAGTGCTACCGAAAATCTGACGCGCTCCACACTCCACGCCGTCCAATCAGCGAACACGTTGCATGTCCGCGGACATCACACAAGCCGATTGGCCAATCAGGGCACTGTCCGCGAAGCGAACAGGGAAGTGTGTCCGCGGACCGAACACAGAGATCACAGATTTTTTATGACCTACTTTTTGTTAATTTTTTAAAAAAACTACTGAACGGATTTTCACCAAATCTGCAAAAGCACACTTTCGGGACCAAGCTGCTACTCCTGGTCCAAATTTGGTGAAAATCCATCCAGCGGTTTGGACTGCAGGTGCGAGCAAAGTTTTTTCCCCATTCAGTCTATGGGAAAAAAAAGTTTTGGGACCCCCCCTATAACTTTGCCCCTCCCTGGACGAATCCTCACCAAACTTTGCAATGGGCCATATACTTTTTTTGCAAAGTTTGGTGTAGATTCGTCCAGGGGGAGCAAAGTTATAAGCCGCCCAAAAAGTGTTCTTCCTATGGAAACAGCAACTTAACCATAACTACACAGCCACTAACGTGGCTGTGTAATGCATGAATGTGTGCACACGAGGGATTGTCTATCTGCATAAGTGCATGTGTGAATCAGAGTGGTGTGGGAATGTTGTGTACAAGTGTGAATTCATGCGCATGTTTATTTATTTATTTATTTATTTGGATTTGTATAGCGCACTACAGCCTGGGGCATTGAGGCGCTGTCACAGGATAATGAACGTGAGCTTCATTAAGGGTTACAAAAAAGCTGCCCAAGTTTCTTAGTTACAAGACATTAACAGAATTTGCATACATCTTTCAAGGGGCAAAAACAGGAGACAGCTGGCCCCAGGGTTGCAACAGGTTTAGGGGTCAAGCTAACCGTGGGGTGCCAGGTGCAGGTTGATCCGGAGTCATACTATTATTATTATTATTATTATTATTATACAAATAGCAAGGTTTTGATTGCTTTTCGGAAGGCAAAGTGCGAGTCAATGAGCCTGACGTGTGGTGGTAGAGAATTCCAGTGAGATGCCGCAAGAGACGGGAAACTCATACCGCCTGCACGCACTCTTTGGGTTTTAGGCAGGGAGATCCTGTTGGCGTAGGCAGTCGTGGTGGGCCTGGTTGAGGTGGACTTAGCTATTCTTTGGAGCAGGTAGGGTGGTACCAGTGCATGAAGCATTTATGCGTGAGGGCAAGGGTTTTAAAAACAATTCTCTCTTTTACTGGGAGCCAATAAACTTCATTGCGCACCTGGGAGATGTGGTCCCTCTTGTGAATAAGAATGCAGTGTGAATGTTCTGTATGGGTTTACATGTGAATGACAGAAAAGTTGAATGCATGTGACAGCATGTGTGAATGGATATGGATGTGTGTGCATATGCGGGGCCTGGGAGCAAGCCCATGAGGGACTTTGGGTCAGCCAGCATGGATGTTTCTTTGTAGTGACATGGCATGCTTTACTGGCATTATAAGGGCAACCCCAGCCTACGTAGGTGCAGCTAGTATGGACATGTTTTCTTACAGTGGCATGCCTTTTTTTACTGGTAATGTGGGCAAAGCCAACTTAAGTGTTCTTTAGTGGGCATATTGGTCTACATTGGTGCAGCCAGTATTGCTGTGTTTTCATACAGAGGCATGGCTTTTTTACTGGCATTTGTTCAAAGCCAACTGGAGTTTGCTCTTATGTGGAGATACTGTCATGTATTGACTGGCACAATGGGCAAAACAAACACAACCACATGTTACGTGGGGATACTGGTATACATTGGTATACATTGGTTAAGCCAGCTACCAAACTCACGTATACGAATAGCCAACATGCACATTTTTTACACTGGGTGAATACTGGCATATTGTGGGCAAAGGCAACATGAACATGCGTTGGAAAATGCTCCTGTGCACTGGTGGTGACTTAGTAGCTATTCAGTCTTTTCATGTGTTACCTTACAAAACCGAATGCAAACGGTGTGACTTTTAACCCAGTCTTTCACAGAAAGAATGCCAGAAAAGTTAACTATTTTAAGCCTGCTTTTAAAGGATTTCCTGGGGGCGGGCATAGATACCTCTGCCACCGAAGTGCCCTTGGTTGCTTCAGTCTCCCTGAGTACTCTTGGTTGCTCCTGCAGATTATTAGAAAAATGTAACACCCTGCTGTATTGACATTCCCCAGCAGCAATCACTTGTCAAAATCAGAAGTGAATTAGCGCACACTGTCTGCTACTCAAAAAATAATGATATTGCCAGATAGGTAAAAGCAGTGACCATTCATATATTGGACATCATAAACTTTATTTGTTTCTTGGCTTACTTCTGACAACTGATTTATTGTAACTTTCCATGATCCCCTCGAGTACTAAAGAATCATACTGTGAGGTCATTGTATGTGCTGTCACTGATGTCCTTATATGTGCAAATTAGGGGGCCACAGTGATTTAAGTGGGATGAGGAATCAAGCGAAGGGGCTCTAAACAAGGAGGGGTGGCTTGTATGGGCAGGGTAAGAGTAGGCTGCATATTGCTTTGCTCCCAACCTGGCGGGATACTGAAGAGGCAGGCACACTGCGCTGACCTCCACAGACATCCATGACACCACTGATCTCTGTTGAGTGAAAGAGTTGCCTGTGGGAATCACTCCTCTTACTATGAAACAAAAGGAGGCGTGCACTCTACTATAATACCTTGTGGAGCCTCCACCTCTCCTTTTTCTTTATCAGAAGAGCCAACCCACGCAGACATCCCTTTCACCACTCATCTCTGTTGAATGAAAGAGTTGACTGTGGGCGGTCACACCTCTTAATAGGAAACAAAAGGAGTCGTGCACTCTACTATCATACCTTTTGGAGCCTCCACCTCTCCTTTTTCTTTATCAGAAGCACCAACCACTGCAGACTGCCCGTTCACCATTCAGCTCTGTTGAGTGAAAGGGCTGCCTGATTGGGTGAGCATCTATGGGTGGGTGGGCTTGTTGGGGGAGCCCAGCAGAACCCTGGCTCTGGAGCACACTTTTGGAGACAGCCAGGGCTTTGCCCTGGCTAGCCCGGGCCCACATAAATGTCTGTGAGGGGAGAGGGGGGTCGCCCACACATCTTTTGTCTCCCAGTGCCCCAGAAATCCTTGGGCCAGCTCTGTCTGGGATATGCCTGCTTAGATGGTTACTCGGATAACTTTAGAACTGAGCTGTATTATTTTCATGCACTTTTCCTTCTTGTTTCACTTCACAGCTCAGTGAGCAGACGGGTGGACTCTGGGCGAGCTTGTATAACGGTGGGAGGAAGAAATGTCAGTAATTTCCACAGTGAATCTTTTTTTAGTAAGACCTAAAACACATCAATCCGGCATTGCCATGAAACCTGTAACATAAGACAGAGGATTGAGCTTTTCTACCTTAGAGATGTTTCTAATAGTCGTTCACTGCTGCGAGGAGTGTTTATGTTATGTAAAAAACGGACCGAGACAGAAGGGCTCGTGGATAGGAGTGCCCAACTCTGACAAGAGGAGGCACTATGGGGTGGGGGGTGGGACGAATGGGCAAGGTGAAACAAGACACACGATACCACAGTACTTAATGTAGGTTCTTGTGTTTTGTGTATGCATGTGTGTGAACCAGCTGTTGAACAATATCACCATTTCGCTGGTATGCTTTACTGCATTCTCCTGGCTGCACTGTTGGGACTGTCCTGCAGGTTCCTCTGTGTGCTGTTTCATGAATCCCCTGCCGAACCTATATTGCTCCAGCAGTATAAGATGAGAAGACATAGCCCGAATCAGTCCATTTCAAAATGCTCTCCATGTTCTATTGCACTGCTTGTAAGATCAAGACAGTGAGCTGGCACTGCAGGGTTCATGCCATATGTGATTTGCACTGGCAAACTGATATAAGCAGCCAGACCTCTGTGCATGAAAAGCATGACTGAGCAAAAGAAGCACACATATAAAACAAGCACTGGCAAAGCCAACCATTTCTCCTTTTGCCTGCATACGCATGGGATAGGTGATTGACAATGGCTAGGAAACAGCAACACTGGGCAAATATTGTGTGTACCTGGTCATGTGATGGCAGATCCTTCGAAATGCCTATACAAGAGCAAAACCCTGGTGCTTGTTTTAAAATATGGAATTCAGTGCAAGATTCAGAGACACATAATACAGCACCCACAAAGTAGCAAAATACAGCCCAAAACTAGGATGTAATTTGTATATGATTGCGGTGGAAGGTTGTTTCGGTTGCACCGTGATCATATGAAAATGAAGTGCAGACCTTGAGAGAACATGTAAAAGAAGCGGCTGCTAGCTGACGCTAATGGGCATTGCGTGTTAACAGGGATTAATTGCAATCTTTTACCACCTAATGAAGGAGCCAGTCACCCTGCCATGATATTTTTGAATGGTTTTGAAAACAACGTGTGTCCCGACACATCCTGTCCAAATAGTTCTGAAACTAAGATCCTTTGGGGTCACAATTGATTAAGTCCTTTAACCAAGTAATTTCGACGTCCTGATGAAGGCCCAATATCTGATGACACGAGCGTAGGGGAGAAGGCGCATCACAGAATAAGGGCCGAAACACCTGTTGACCAACACACAACTCTAAATTTGAGTTTGTTGTGTTTTTCCCCATTATTTATTAAGCTGGATTGTAAAATTGACAATTCTGTCACTTAGTATTAACCCCCAGTTACAACCTAATGAAGCAGTGTTTCCCTTTGACAGTTAAGAGCACTCCCTCTGCTGGAAAAAACCAGCCGAGGGAGTGCTTGTATTTCACTGGGCTGGATCCTCTATAATATGTGAGAGGGGGTCAAGACCTGGTGGGTCGAGGCCCCCTCGCTCATTATGGACGAGCCACCACTGCTATGAAGCAGCTTTCAATGTCACAATATCAGTGCAGTCCCAGTATGTTTTCATTGAATGCAATTGATCTTAGAATAGAAGAGCATGCATTATGGTTTCTAGCAAATAAAATAATAATAACAATGCTAATAATTTGGGACACATTGCAAATCGGGCATGACCACAGGACACAGACAGCACGTACTACAAGTAGGATACCTGTGTTTGTGGCTGGCTAAAGTCTACATAGGCACAGTGCCTACAGTGCATGGTCACAGGACATGTGCTTGATGCACTACAGGCCATGCCCAGTGTGCCGTTCAAACAAGGACAATGGCCCTCATTACAACCCCGGCGCTAAACCATGGCACTATTAGCACCATGGTTGGTGCCGGTGTTGTTACGAGTCTGCCATGGTGAAATGGGGAAATACCGCCCCATTCCAAGGTTGGCGGGGCCGTATTTCCCCATTTCACCATGGCCCTTCCCCATTCCCATTTTTGCCCCATAGGGCTCAATGGGACTGGGAAAGGCGCTAAGTACGGTACCGCAAATTGCGGTAACGTAATTAGCACCGAGGTCCCTTTGCGGCACCCTACTTTAACGGCTGGTAAAACCAGCCGTTAAGGTCGGGTCCCACAAAGGGAGCTCGTAATCAGGCGTTAAGGGTTTAACGGCACCAACACCTTTTACGGCGCTGTTAAATCCTTAACGCCAGGGTCGTAATGACCCCCAATGTGCTTGGTGCATGTGGAAAGGCCATATCTCAGCCACATTGACTGTTGGGCATGGCCCATGGACATGCCCTTAGTGCAACGCAGATCAGGGCACTGCGTTGGGACCTTGATCTACGCCCATGACCCAGCCACAGTGGTCACTGTGCATATACGACACTGGAGATAGGGCAGTGTTCACATAGTATGACTACAATCCATGCTCCTTCTACTGTTCTTGTAGGGTGTTGCTGCAGGCCATGCTCTGTAATGTCCACAGTAAAGGTGCTTGCATGGTTAAAGTAACATTAAAAAACCTACTATGGTGGTAATATAACAAACTGTGTTAAGTATGTGCACACACAATTTTGCATGCTAGTGAAATTATATTAATCAGGTTCAGAACCCACGAAGGTGCCCTCCATCACTAAAACCTTCTCTGCCATTATATAACATATTCATAATTTTAGTAATAATTGCAACGTTCGGAAAGGTGTGCAAACCCTTTATTTGTTAGTCAAGAAGATGGGAATGATACTGAAAGCCCAGGACCTTAAACATGATGCAGTGGTACATGGGAACCCAGAGAAGGTGTAAAGATGGTCTTGGAAACCCCAGTATAAGCAGAAATTATTGGCTGGGAAATACAGTAAATGGTAACATCCACTATATTAACAATCCACATAAAGCAGGGACAGCATAAAAGCACACAAGTCTCCAAGCTCTCTGCCTTTCTCAGGCACGACAATGAATTACAAATCAAAAATACATCATGACTGACGTCATATTGCAATCTTGGTTACAACACATCTAAGCCATCAAAATCCTCTGTAAACTCTCAATAATCTTGGCAGGGTCCATGCAGCTATCATCTGTGTTCTGCATGGATCGATCTGTATTTCAGTAAATTCAGCAGTTTGAGTTTCCCTGCGGCCACAAAGCCTTTAATTTATTTCAATATGTGCTGCGACTTACATTTTCGAAATGATGGCTGCCAATTACTGGCACGTTTCTACTTTAGCAAGCTATATACATATATCGTTTGTATAGCATTTCAGCCTACAAATTACTTATGGTATGTTTTTGAATCTTTTCGGTTGCAAGCGATATTCTTCATGTATAAATGCACATTTGGCCTAATGTCTGCATTTCTTAATGGTGAGTGTATATATTCTTTGTGTCTGTTCTATACATGTGTGTCAGTTAATAACAAGTTCAATTGTCCGTGCCATCTTTAGTTACATCAGGTCCATTGCCTCCTGTAGCTCCCTGGGATAAGGCCGATATGGTCATCTTAGTTAGTAGCATTTCTCACCAGTGCGATATGTAGAGTAGGGAAGGGGCAGTTGCCATGAAGGACATATTCATTTGTCTTTCAACACCTTTTTAATTTGCAGATGGTGCAAATTACTTCAGTTACATTTCGCACATCATCTGGGGCAGGTGTTTCAAAGTAGTCCCAAACCCAAGATCTTAATTTGCCAAATGGAATTGTTCCAGAGGTAGTTATATTTTTGGGATGTTACGTTTTGCTAGCATTAGCGCTTGGAATGTTTTGACTACTGTCTGTACTAGAAACATTTATTTGTGGATGTTTGTTCAGTTCTTGAAGTTTCTCTTTTAGAAGTTAAAGCAGTATTAGTAATAGGTAAATTATCTTTTTTGTTTTGTCTGCTATGCTAGTTTTACTTTTTAAAATACCACTATTTAAAAGTGAGATAGTTTCAAGTATAATTTTGCTATTATTGGATTTGTTATTGGGACATTACTTGTTTTAGTTTTAGTTGTATCAGAAGTTTTCTTTTTAAAATAGAAGTAGCACAAGTGCTAAGATGTCTTTTTTGGGGGGTTCAATAAAAATAGTTTGCACCATTGAAATAGCACTAGTATTATCATTACAAGTAGTAGTAATAGGGGATGTATTTGTATTATCTTTTTGGATGTGAGCACTTTCAACTGTTGGAATTATGGTATGTTTTGTTTTTTGTCATGTAACACCACTTTCAATTATTAAAGCTTTGGTAGAACTAGTAATAGGCACTGAAGATTCTATTTGTATTTTGATAGGTGAAATGTGTACTGTTGAAATACATTTTGATTTAGTTTTAGTGGTTTTTAATAATGATCATTTATTAACTTAAGGTGTTTTGCATGCTGAATTTAATTAATTAAATGTGGAGCAGGTAACCTCAGTAGTAACATTGGGAGTACTTAAAAGTGTCTTATTTATTTATGTGGTTTCTTTTCAATTGTTTGAAAGACATGTGGTTACAGATGGTGTGATTTCAACCGTGCAATACATGTAGTTCTTTGTGTTTTAGAAATACATGTTGCACTATTTTTTGTCTAATATTACCAATAGTTGGTACAGTTGAAATTACATGAGTAGGAATGTTTATTTGAAAATCCTGCAGGCTAGCATGTTTTTTTTGTTTGTGTTCTTTTTTTTCAGCATGTTTGTTGTGTTTTTCTTTAGGTTTTTTCTTTCCGGCTTTCTTTTCATGCTTGTGCTTTGTTGTTGCAATAAAATAAATACATTATTACATGTTTTTAATGTATTTTACCTTTTTAGGTTTAATTTACAATTGTGTTTGTAAAAACCTCAATTGTGATAATATTTCTGTGTTGTTATGATAAATTATACTTAAACGATTTATGAAGTTTGTATTCTTTTTTGTCTTCTCCGTATCTTCTTTTAATATTGATGTTTGACCTATAAAGACATGTGAAAATATGAAATGTTGTGCTAGTGATATGTATACTACGCTAGTGCTTAGTCATATTGACATTTTGTGTATGTGCTTTTAACATTATGCTAATTGCTTTATGGGTATGAACATTTATTTAGCATTAGAAACATATCAATGTTGCACAGACATTTATTGAAGCTATGCAGCATAATAAGTGTATTTATTTTCCAAACTGTTTACTGTACATACCTGTATGTTATAATTGTAAGATTGGATGCTACTGCTTCCATTTGTATAACAAATCTTGAGTACTATTTATAGTACGGCAGTGCCAACATTAGTATTTACCTTTGTCATCTTCTCTTAATGTTGAGGTTTCACCTATAGTAAAGAAGACATGTTACACTATAAAATGTTGTACTGTTTACTGTGTGCACCTGTATGTTTTAATTTTGAGAAAATATGATGCTACTGCTTATATTCATATTAACCTTTTGTATATATTGGTATTGTTCCCCTGTAT
Organism: Ambystoma mexicanum; assembly: GCF_040938575.1. Classification (NCBI taxonomy): domain Eukaryota; kingdom Metazoa; phylum Chordata; class Amphibia; order Caudata; family Ambystomatidae; genus Ambystoma; species Ambystoma mexicanum. Next base: position 308,043,830 of record NC_090941.1, read on the forward strand.
TTTCCCAGTAGTGCTTTTGCTGCGGCTGTTTTTGCCACTTTTTAAAAAAATGGGGAGTTCTCCTCCAACGCCTCTCTAACCCACTGTCACCACCACACCCTGCTACCCCCAAACCCCTACCCCAAATACGCAAAACATTTAATATTTTTTGAAAGGGTGCAGTGAGTGTGATTGTGGTGGGCGCATCCCAGTGGGGATGCCAGTGGCTAGGGTAGTCACGAGGAAAAAACAGTAAGTGATTTGTATGTGTAGTAAACTAATGCCTAGTGTTATTTATATATTAGATGTCGTGCTATTATTGACACACTAGTGGCTACCTGCGTTGTTTTCTTTTATTACTTTTTTGTAGCATTAAAAATATTGTATGACCTTTTCTCATCTTCTCTTTTGGTGTTTCACCTATAGAAAAGAAGACATGTTACAATAACATTTATTGTATACATGTGTGTTTTACTTGTGTGGACATTTAAAGCTCGTACTTATATTTATATGAACATTTTCTATATATTGATATGTTTAGTACGTTAATGCCTACAGTGGTATTTATATGTTAGGTATAGTGCTATTAATATTATGCTAGTAGCCACCTGCACATTAATATTTATTACATACTGCTATTAATACTACATTACTGCCTACAATTGTATTGACATTCCGTATATTGTGCTATCATCAATACGCAAGTGGCTACATTCTTATTGATAACATTACATGCTATTGCTTATAATTGTATAAATATTTTTTATCTAGTAACATTTATAGTATGGTAGTGCCCAGCCCTCCAGATAAGGTGCATATTTGGGCTTTTTACGCAGTAAAATAATGTAAATACGCCACATTTTATTTTCATTTTCGTACCATTTATGCAAGCTGGCCACAGTACTTTTCTGTGAATTCCCTTATTCTTTCTTTCCAGCAGATGGCGCTGGAACACATATTTAGCAAATGCTAGCTTTGTGTGAACAGAGCAGGACGATTTGGAGTCATCTATATGCTGCTGCTATTCATTGAGAAAGTGTGATAGCTCAGTGGGGTAATGCACCTGTTTAAGAGAACTATGTGAAAACATATGCTGCATCAATTTCTTGCACGTGAATCTCCTGACTCTGTGTTAAGTACCATACACTGTACACGCATCGCTGCATTGCACTGGAAAATGACTTCAAACATTGTGTGTGTATGTGTTGTGCACATAACATACACAGAAATAACGACCATAGAATATACTGCTCACGCAGCATGAACCAACCATCAACATAGATTGCACACATACACAACCAGACATGATGGCAGTCACGCTGAATGCACTTAATATACCCACGCAGCATGGTCATGGGCCATGCAGGGTTAGAGCCAGTCTGTCACCCGCCAGGTCATAGCTTCTATGCACGATGCATGTGCCTGTCACGCAGCGGATAAAGCACACATCTGTATCTTACACCCAAAAACGAAATCAAATACAGCGAGGCATGCACCCGAAAAGCCCCAACACCTTACTAACAAATTGGGATGCAAAGGTTGTGTACGATGTGTGGTAGATTAAACATTCGAGGCTTGTAATCAGGTACTGCCCCTCTTAGCCACGCCAGTGGGGGTGAGCAGAATAGGCGATGCATAAGTGAGTGGCAGGCAGCCCCCACAGACGCAATGACGTCATTGCGTCTGTGGGGGCTGCCTGCCACTCACTCAATTCTATCCGAATACAACACGTTAACAGGCACAGTACTTGTCAACGTGCTGCATTTGAAAAGAATTATGCTTTTAAAATGTGTTTCAGACTTAAAGGAGAGAGTTAACTGATTGTAACATTGAAGCTTCACTGGAATAGTCTCATTATTAATGAGTAATGAAGTTAGATGCCCCCTACACAAGTAAGTTTGCCACTCCTCCACCGTCTCTGAAGTTAGTGCCCCTCCCAACATTTGAAGGGTTAGCCCCCACCTAAATTTTAGCCCAGGTGCACTCCTGAATGTGCACACTTGCATTTTGTTGGGCAGAGAGACGAGGGAAGCCTTTCCCCGAAACTGGTGGTGTTAAAGTTTTACTGTGTTTGTTCAGAAAAATGTACTTGGAACAAACGCAGTAAAACATTTAAGCTGTTACTCTCAAGAAAGACTTCCATCACCTCTCTGCATATTGCGCTTTAAAATATACTATTCGATAGTATGTGTTGGATACGTTTTACTCTCTTGCAGAGGAGAAAACACATTTTTACTCTCTGGATATTGCATTTACTTTCTAATTTGAAAAAGCATGCGTAAAATACTCCCACCTCAAAATCTTATCTGGAGCACTGGTAGTGCCTACATTCAAATTTACATTTTGTACATTGCGCTATTAATATGATGCTAATGCCTACATGTGTACTATCAATTTGTATATTGTGCTCTCATCAGTACGCAACTGTCTACATTTGTATGGATGGCATTAGATGCTTCTGCTTACATTAGTATTAATATTTTCTATCTAGTCATATTTTTAGTATGGCACTGCCTACAGTCTTATTGACTTTGTATATAGTGCTATTCATACAATGCAAGTGGCTACATTTGTATTGACATTTTTTATATCCTGCTATCATCAGTACACAAGTGGCTACATTTGTATTGATAACATTGCATGCTACTGCTTACATTTGTAATAAACTATTTTGTATCTATTTTTTATCTAGTAAAATTTGTATTTACATTTTGTACATGGAGCTATTAATACTATGGTAGTCCCTACAATTGTATTAACATTTTGTATATCATTCTATCATTATTCTGTAAGTGGCTTCTTTCGTATTGATGACATTAGATGTTATTGCTTACATTTGTATTAACATTTTCTATGTAGTCATATTTATAAAACGCAAGTGGCTACATTTGTAATGACGACTTTAGATGCTACTGCTTACTATCTAGTACTATTTATAGAAAAGTAGTCAGTGCCTATATTAGTATTGGACGTTGGTACGTGGTGATATTAATTATATGCCAGTGGTTCATTTTTTATTTATTTTCACTCACCTGGCTCTGTTGATGGCTCGAAAATAGTGGTTGTTGACATTTTAAAATATGCAGCAATAGAATAGTTATACATTATATTTTTTAACATATGCAATTTATAAAATGCCAAGTTTAACATTGCTTTAAAAGTATATACATTTGTAAAGTGTACTTACTTTTCATCTGCACTGATCGCTGTCTTCAATTGAAGTGATTTATATTTTTAATAGGTGTTAAGTTGTGTGAAGTTGCATACAGCAACCACCTTACTCATACCTGTATGCAGTTGCTAGTGTACCTACAATTGATACACCGGGTATCTTCAAAAAACATCTCATTCACAAAACACCAGCCACGTACTTATGACTTCTAATGAATCTATCCCTAAAGACAGTGGCTTTTTTGGTGCAATTACCATGGCAATAATTCCGCCGATTTAGCCGATTTATTGGCAGTGATTTGGAAGATGCTGGAGGTAAATCCTCCACTCCTGGGCCATCCTCCTAGTATGGCAGAGCAGGGATATTGGCAGTAATTCCATTACCGCCATTTTTTTCTGCTCCGCCATACTTGTAATCAGGTCATTAACTTCAAAGCCCTCTGCATTGCCCATAAATCACTATACAGAGAAGGACCTGAATTCCTCCAAGCAAAAATCACCCGTTATCAACCAGGAAGAGACTAACCAACGGACTCCAAATGGAAACAAAATACTACAACAACAAAAAAAGGAAATTTGGAGCAACTGCCTTCTCCCACATGATAGCCAACTATGGAACTGGATACCGAAGAAAACTAGAACAACAGAAGAGCACCTAACATTCAGGAAACTAATAAATACCTGGCTATTCAACTCACTGTGATAAACATAGAAGCCCGCCTCTTCAAATGATACACCTGGACCAAAGCAAATACGGACAATACAGAGCGAAGAACCAACAATAAAACCTCTTAACACCCAAAGCTCATCAGAAGCCAACTAACTACCTCCTTCCCTTTTCCACATCTACCACAATGCTCACATACTAGACGTGTCTAAAAAGCTAGTGAAACAACCCATCAAAAACACACAAACCACACACCCCTCCCTAATCATACTACAAACCCAATACCTACAGACAAACAACCCAGAGTCTGGACGTCACCCTTCCGGACACAACAAGCCCAGTCCACATAAAAAAGCACACCTAGAAATCCCACATGCACAGATGCCAGTTTCTTCTGGTTATGCACGCATTAACAGATGAAAAAGACCTCTATCCCATCGCTCACTAACCAACCCTACCCACTTCTCTTACAGAGCCACGTGAGCAGCTGGAGACCATGCAAATGACAACCTTACGCAGTACAAATCAGCTTAGCATAGCATATACATACTAGAGGAGGGTCACACGCACATAGGCCCTAACTGTCCATGCACAATCACCCATAAATCGAGAACATAGTTTTCAAGACACATTCCTATTCTATCTTCATTGTTGCATGCTATGAATTACCTCAACTTCGGAAGGACGCACACAACATGCAGTTCTGTGGAAAGCAGTACTGAGTCCAGTCGATTCTCTTGCACCACCATTTAGCCAAAACTAAAAAACGTATGGACAGGTGTTTGCATAATGTGCACATATAAGCCTCATAATGTTATCATATTTCCAGTTCCCACTCTACAAAATGTAAATGCACATCTGTTTAAAAAAGGAACGTATTAAAACAATCAATATATTTTTCTATTTCTTTTGTCATGAACAAGAGTGCAAATCTCTGTTTTTGCAATAGCATGTGTTGATACTGCTTGGGCTCAAACTAACCGTGTTATATGCATGCAAACGCCTACTGGGCTCATGAAGTTCTCTCCTGCTTAAAGCGGGAACGTTTATCTCCTGTTAAATGTGGCCTGAGCACATTATGCTTTTCTCAAGGACTTAAAGGATTCTGAATGTGTTGTTCCTCAGGGATTGGCAGATGGAATGATCTGGAACTTTTCAGCTGCATGCAAGCCTCCTCTGCTTTTTGTTACTTCCTGGAACATGTTCCTAAGCAGAAAACAAAAGGAGATAAATGTTACATGCCATGACGGCCTAGCTGGAACAGCGAGGGGGCCTTTGCCCTTATCACTGTTGCGTCCTCTGGTGAGTTTGTTATTTCTATGAATGAAAACACAAATCCATTCACTCTAATTGCCGTTGTTTGCGTGCTTCAGAGGTGAAGGAGTTGTCAGTTTTCTGCTTAATGAACCGAGAACTTTTATGCAAAATTACGCAAAATGTTACCTCTTTGACGCAGTGGGCTCTATTTTCCAGATCATCGCATACAAAGATCAAAAGAATTGTCAGATACAAAGGGACCACAATATGAAAAGAATGGTATTTGTTTGGGATGCATCATTCCGTTTTTGAAGTACAGAACGAGCTGCAAGGTCCTTTCTGTGATGCTGAAAGCCGGATTGTTGACCCACAACCCACACTTTCCTGAATTGAGAAAAACCATCTTTGGCAGATGATGTATCCCAATGGCAGGGAGATAAATAAGGGGGTTAATTAGCGCCTCAAACATCTGCATTACCTGCCACAACAGGTGCAAATCCCGTAAACAGCGAAGTCAACCTTTCATACCTCTAAACATGTTGACTGACTTGACTTCTAAGGTTGAAACATTTTATGACCATAAACGTGGGGAATAATAACAGCTATCAATACAGAATTTTGGAGCTGGAGGAATCTGGGATGAAGCGCTATATAAAAAAACCTATTATTAATATTACTATTATTATTGTTATCATTACTATGACAATTATTATTATTTTTATAATTGTTTGCACATTAGAATTCTCTTCTCAGGGGATGTATGTTTTCATTAGGGGACAGACTGCTGGAAATTTACTTTAAGAAGGCTATACGTTGTTCCCTCCGGTCTTCTCCTGATGTTTGGGGACATTTCCATGAATTTTTCTTTATTTGGATTTGTATAGTCCTCTGGCTATTATGCTGTACATAGAATAGTCGGTACATGAACAGCTCATAATGACAACTGGAACAATCAATGATGAAGGGAAATCAATTGGAGAGCAATGAAAGAAGATGGGATTTGAAACAGAAATGGAATAGGTGGACAAAACGTGAAGAACAGATAAACAGTGGGAGAGAGTTCCAACACTTGGGGGAGCGAGAGTGAGAATGAGCAGAAGCGAGTTTTAGGGCAAGAGATTTTAGGAGTAGTAAGAAGGAATTGAGATTGTGACTGCTGAGAGCGAGAAGGGGGTAACAGCAATAAGAGATGAGAGGTAAAGTGGGGCAAAACCATGGATGCACTTCAAGACAATAGAAAGGAAGTGAAAATGAAGGCGGCCATCAAAGGGAAGAAGGGCAATAGACAGCAGGGATGAGGTAATGGAGGAAATTCGGGAAAGAGTGAGAAGAAGATAGATAGCAAAGTTGCAGACATAATGCAGGGGGGTAAGATGAGTGGCAGGAAGGCCAACCAAGAGTGCAGAGCAACAGCAAATGTGGGCAAAGGAAAGAGATGTGATGAGAAGTTTAGTGGCCTGAAAAGATGAAAGTGGATGAACACTTCTAATTGTGAAGCGATGAAAATAGCAGACACGAGCAGTGTTTGCAATGTGTGAAGAAAATTATAAAGAGGAGTAAAAGATAATGCCACGAGTTTCGGCTGAAGACAAGAAAGGGATGGAGGAAGGAGAGCATGAGCTTGAGGATGGTGGCAGTGGGATGTCAAATTTTACCAGGAAAGATGAGTATTCCAAGAGTATTGCAGTTCTGTTGGGGTTCAGACAAAGAACGTGGGAGGCCATCAAGCGTTGGACAGCAGAACGACAGAAACAGTATTGTACATTATGTCAGTGAAGGATGAGAATGAGAAGTAGATTTGAGAATCTTCAGAGTAGAAGCGTCATGCCAGATACTAGCAAGAGATGTGGGCATTTAAAGCAATCGTGTGGAGAGCGAATAGCAGTGGGCCAAGTACATAGCCTTGGGGAATGCCACGAAGAAAGGGTTGGGGAGAAGAGACAGCACCAGCCCAAGAGACTTAGTAAGTATTGTCGAACCATTGTACGACCAGGCCAGACATTTTGAGAGAGGAGAGTAAAGAGAGGAGATAGAGTGATTAATAGTATCAAATGCTGTAGACAGATCAAGGAGGATGAGTAGGGAGGATTGCCTAACAATGCAGACTGACAGAATAGTATAAGAGACCTGGAGAAGAGTAGTTGGGGTAGAGCGAGAAGGGAGCAAGCAAGATAAGAGTGGATGAAAGAGCGAGTGAAGATCTAGGTAACCTGTGAATAGATAGCACATTCTAGAAGTTTGGAGCAAAAGGGAGAAGAGAGATAGGCCAGACGGTCCCAGAAAAAATTGTATCAAGAGTTGGTTTCTTAACAATAGGCACAACAACCACATGTGTGAAAGGAGAAGGAAAACAGAAAGTAATTTAAGAGATATTTAAGAGATGTCAGGCAGGGAATAAGAGGAGGATAGCATGAGGGGAGAAGGGAAGATTGAAGGGGATCAAGAGGAGAGGCCGTAGGGTGAGCATGAGCTAGCTGAATACCAGTGTCAGAGTCATAAAAGGATGATAGTGAAGGTCAGCAGGAAGAAAGAGCTGTGTCAGTTGAAGAACGAGATGAAAGGAATGAGGAATGCAAAGATGAGACCTTTGAGGTTAAGTAGTCCACAAAGTCAGAAGAGGACAGAGGGGAGGCTAAGGAGGAGTCAGGAGGGGAAGGGTAGAGGATGTTGTGGGAAAGGGAAGTGGTAAGATCATAGAAGTTGCTTTTCTAGGCGGCCAGTAGGACGAGTCATAGGTCAGTAAAGAGAGGAGGGAGTAGTGAGATCAAAGGGCTATTGTGACTTTTTCCTTTTCCATTTAGCCCTAGAAAGGGAGGACCGAAGGGAGATGATATAGGCGGTTAGACAGTGCTGTGGAGGTTTCTGAGGGATAGAGAAGGAACTAGAGGGAAAGAGAGTGTCCAGTGGAGAGGAGAGAGGTATGCAGAGTAGAGGCAGCATGATCAGAGAAAGCAGATGGAGGTTATTGAGAGATTGAAGGGAGCAGTGAATGGTGGAGATAAAGGAAGGTGTGTCAAAATAACGGATAAGGATGAAGAAGGGACAATTTGAGAGTGGAAAGTAAGAGAGAAAGAAAGAAGAACATGATCAGAGAATGAAATATCGCATGCCGAGACAGAAGTGCTGACACGGAATGAAGAAAAGATAAGATGATGAGAAGATCCAGAAGTATGAGCAGGAGGGGAGAGAAGCTGTGCTAAGTTACAGTCAAGAAGAGAAAAAGAGGGGAGGTAGAGTGGATGGTGGCAAGACAGTGATTGGGTTCTCAGCTAAGGAAGGAGGAAGAAATGAAGAAGTGAGAGGTAAGAGAGAGAAAGGAAGGGAGTTTTGGTCAACAAAGAAGTCCAAAGGACAGTCAGGGGGTCGATGAAGAATGAGAAATGACATGGGTAGAGGTTTAGAAAAGAAGGGGAAAATGATGTGTACATGATGGGAAATGTGGTAGGTAGGTGGGAGAGGGGAGTTAGTACAAAGGGAGTGACAGAGAATGCCAGCAGCACGTCCTCGACTATTGGCACACAAAGGGTGGGAGAAATTAGTGATAGGGGTAGAGAAGGACGTAGGGATTGTGGTGTTAGAGGTTTTCAGTGTTCGAGGAAACTAGGTTGCCCAAACATTTTTTGTCCATCCGTCACCTACTCCGCCTCTATGTTTCCAATTACCTGCTTGACCACTCTGGATGAATCAGCCCCCCCTTCAGAGTCAGGTTACAGCTTCCTAGCAAATAATATTGTTGCAAGGGGATTACAGCCTAGCTCTGAGTGAGGGATTCATGCACGTGCCACCCTCCACATTGCCACTGCCACGCTGCCTTTAACATTGGGATCCCACATGAAGACCATGAGAAAATGACAGGTGACACAGCTGAATGTAAATGCCAAATTGATGGGATGCCATCTCCTGGGAGGAGAAGAGAGTGAAGTGGGAATCAGCTTCACCCTCCAAACCTATGCCCTGTAAAGGTTATCTACTATGCTAACAACTGCTTACTCCAAATGGTTGTATTTGGCTACAGACAAAGTAGAAGGGTACTAACGGTTCCATGAGCATTACATTCATGCTCTCTAACCTGCATGACAAGCTGTGCCTGAAGCATAGTCTGGATGGCTGGCATGCATAACACATTTAAAGATTCTTGAGAGTAAGAGAAGAAAGTGCAAGCGATTTCTTCCCTTCAGGAGTAGAAAAGGGTAGGAGGGGCTTGCCACGCTCTACTTATACCAGAGTTCAGGGAGGCCTCAGTAATGCCACCTTTCGGAGGATCCTGGAACAACATTAATGCACTTTTGCACATATTGGAGATGTTACATGAAATGTGTGCAATATGTTCTGTGTCATCATTGTTATTGTTATTAATTTATTTATTGAGCATGGACCTAGCTTTGGGAAGGTACAACACACTTTGTAATTAGATGGGGAGGAACGTGGCATGAGAAGGAGATCACAGGGGATCAGCACAAGGGAGTGGGGAGCTAAAAACAGGGGATGGGAGGGTGGGCAATTTAGCAGCAAGGAATCTACAAGCAACCAGGGGAGAAAACAAAGAGGGAACCATTGGCCCATTCTCAGATTAGGTGCGGAGTACAAGTGAATGCAGATAGGTGTGTATTGGGGCTTGTGGGTTGAGACACACGTCCCCCTGAGCCTTTGGGTATGTGGGGAAACTGCCACTGTGTGGCTGGTGCAAAGTAGATTCATTCGTCAGGAGCTTACACTGCTTCCCTTGGTTGTTGCCTTGCTCAGAGATCCCACTTAACATTTTGCAATCCACTCACAAATGCACTGTCCAGCCATCTACACACTCAAATACACCCACCAACTCATAGATCCATCCATCCACCCACCTAAACCCTGCCAATCTATAGATCCATCCACCCACCCATCACATTCACCTTCGCACCGACACATCTATCCCCATCCATCCACTCATCCACTCACCCATCCACCCACTCATCCACCCACTCATCCACTCACCCATCCACCCATTCATCCCCTCACCCATCCACCCACTCATCGATCCATGCATCCACCCACCTAAACCCCACCCGTCTTTATATCCAAATCACATTCACCCTCTCAACTTCGGATCGATCCCCACTCATTCACTGACCCATCCATTAATTCTCTAATCCTCCCTCTCAGTGAGTGATTGTGAAGTAGGTGGAGTTAGTGTAAATGAGGGTGCAGAGTTGTATGATCCACTGTGTGAGTTTCAGATGGGTGTTTACCATCCTGTCCTTGACAAGGCAAGGGCATCTGCACAAGTTGGCACATGTGATGATAAAAGCCAGACAATAAGTGCAGATGGATGAGCGGGCGTTATTCATTTTAATAGTGCATCAGAACTACATTAGTCATTTTCTTGCACATTTCATAGATTACAAAGGTTTTCCAAACATTAACAGAATCTAAATCTAAATTGGCCCATCTGTACATGAAAGGGACTCGTGATAGCATGACATCAAGAGGCATGTCCATGCACTTCTCCTCCCCCCTCTCCCATGCACTTGCGCATTTTCCATGCCACTGGGCCAAGTAAGATCGTTGTTTTTGCTCTCCCCTGTTCCCCTTGCCTTGTCACGCTCTGAAACACTTGTGTATGAGCGTGATAGAAATAAAACATCAATATCAATATCAATGAGAAGGAGAAATATCTCCAGCCCAGTGAGCTTGCCAAAGTTACAAGGTGGTTTCCATCTTGAGCCAGGCTACCCTGCAGTGGAGATGAAGGTCTTGGCCATCCTGGAGCAGGCAGGGTTAAGGGATTTGGAGGCACTGACATATTGCAAGTTGAAATCAAAAGTGAGTGTAAGTCAACACAATAATGTGTTTGATATACATTGGCCTTAGTCACTTGTGTAGAAATGGGGTGCATGATGGGCAATGGCCACAATTGCTGTTTTAGGGACGGGTCTATTACTCTGGCTGAAGATCAGCTGTGCTCAGATCAGTTGTTTCTCACACTTGATAAAGGTGCACATTTGCTTTTGTGATGCTCAGAAAACGAGTTTAACTTTTTCATGGAGCTGCAAATGATATGCTTGCTAGGACCAATAAATTAAGCTGCCTACCTGTGCCAATGACTGCAAGCATGTATATTTTTGTTGATAAAGGCTTTTGTATATGAGGTTCATTATGATGGTCCAGAAATAAGGTGCTGGTAAAACGTGTACCAACACCTTTCAGGGACGGCAAACTCCAAGTCTGCCGGTAGGGGCTGTGATTTACCGGCAGGCCTGACTACATGGGACTCCATAGGAATGGGGATCTACCAGCATCTCCGCCACCCATAATATCCCGGGTAATAATGGGATTTCGCGTTGCGGAGATGGTACGGTAGTCCCCCGGTATCCCACTGGAATTACTGACGGCATACTGGGGGACTTGTAATGATCCCTTATGTCTTGAAATTAGTACAGCTCATTGGGCAGGATCCCAAGTTAACAAATAACAAATGTAAAATAAATACCAAGACTTGGCTTTTAGGGTTAAATCACATTGCATTCTGGTACTTGTGGCTTTCTAAAAATAATGATTACAAGAATACCAAATGGCATGGGATAACATTGCCAAGACTTAATGAACACAATTTGGGAGGTGTGTAGCAATGCCATGACGTAATTAACGTGATTTGAGAGGTTTGTTTGAACATATTATTACAATCAAGAGTGTGATTGAAATAGTTGGCTTATACATGTGGACAGTATTTTTTTGCATTTCTGGTATTTGTTTTTTTGGAACTCTGCAGATATTTGCATGCAGATTACTGTGGTACAGAAGTGAAAACATGTGCATATGTATGTATGTACGTATGTATAAGATTTACACAGTATAAGCCTAGCTACCAAGAAACACATTGCTGTACAAAAAGTGAGTACTGTGAGGAGAGAACATTGGAGCTGGGTTAGAGTTGAAAATTAAGTTGGTTCATCCCATGGTCCCTGGTTAACATATATGTAGACCTCCAGAGATCTTCATGGGACCTGCATTCATCTCTTCAAATTCTTGCAGGGTCCTTTCAGCCTTTTATACTTAGACAGTTGATCAAATGAGTACCAGTAGTAAGTGAATCGTAAAATATGTCTCGTGCAATCCAATTACGGTAACTGTATACAAGTGCAAACTTTGTCCAGGTTAATGTGCAAAAGAAAACCCTCCAAGTGAATAACTATGCCACCCTTAGTTTATTGGGACCCTTGTCCTAGGCCCATTTGTACACGGTACATGCACATCCTGTAGTGTAACCTGGCTACACTACTGGACCCTGAGTAGTACCTTTGCTCTCTGGCAGAGGTCTGGGAGGAGTATTGAGGAATGCACTGGAGCCAATCTGCTGCATTTGATGATTTGTGATCCAGAAATGATCTTTCATTGACCAATTGCATATTGTCAGGCAAAGCAAGGTTTAGAGAGAAATTACCCTTGCAGTTTTCAGATGGAGTACACCGATTTAGCAGTGGGTGCCTTACAACTCACAAAGAAATAAGTGCATTAATGTGAAATGTAAAGAATGCCCAATTGTAAGTGAAGTGGCTCCAGAAATGTATTTTTTTTTTTTTTTGCGGTGTATACAACTTTACACTTACCTTGCATGTTCTACATCTGTTATGCCATGTGACGTGTCAGGGCTGGTGCAAAAAATGTTTCATTCTTAAGCGAAAGTTCCCTTTGCTCCCCTTGGACTATCAACCCCATTTCTTCCGACTAGAGCATTATCTCATCCCAAATGTGTCTTCACCTCTTCACATGCATGATTGACCGCCAAGTTCGCAATCTGCCGTTTTCACATCATGTTTTTGACCTTCTTTTCATAACAATTTGCCACATTCATGCACTAGATTTAATGACAGAGTCTGGACTCAATGTTAATTTACTGTTACAACAATAATGGAGCGAGTGCCGAGGAGACACCCAAGCCTACAGGAGAATGACGGGCCAGTAAATGGACTTTGACTGCAGAGTCTGTCCAGAATGGAGGAATGATGCCATTCATCTAACGTCCAGCAAAGATTAATAATTCAGAAGAAAACGAAACATCACTCATGAATGCGAGAGCTCCCACCCAGAAGTTGGGGAGTTGTTCTGTCATGAGCAAGGTGGTCCAATAACCCAATAAAGTTGAAACGGGTTGACTGTTTGTTGGGGATATCAGCGTAAATGTTGTGTACCCCGAAGAAACCATTTCTAGCTGCAAGAGACAGCATCACGTGACCTCCAGACCCATGGAAACTCTGGGATGAGCCGTTTATATAAGTATAACATAGGGGGTTCTGGGAGTCTCTCTACCGGCACAAACACAGCCCATTGACCTGTTCTTGGGTGGATGGCCCCCAGGAGAGTCTCAACCAAGTCTTTAGCTCACTGTCCCTTTCACAGAGGAGAAATATCCCCGCACATCAGTCTTTGTCCTGCCCAGAGGCAGTCCAGCACCGAAATGCGAGGCAATTCTCCTCTGAACAAGAGTACCAACAGCAACCCCATACACGTGTTTCAGCCTTGTTGGGCATCATCAGTGAGGTGGAACTGTGCCTCTCTGAGAAAAGTGAGCAAGGGGTCCACGTCTGGATTCCCCTGGTAACTTAGGGTGAGTAGGGTGTGTTTGTAAATGTGAGGTAAAGATGTAGAAAGAACAAAGTCATACTCCCACCTTTTTTTTTTACCAATTTCAACATATTTGGTGTTCGGCAATTGGAGTACCAGGGAGATTTTTAAATAGGCGGCTCATCGCCGTCCCTAGGAAAAGGAAGCATGCATGAGGGAAAGCAGAGTCTTTCTCATGGGGTAAGATAATGACTTTTTGAGCACTCTTACAGTTTACAGGATTCTTTCTTTTGTGTGTGCCATATAATTGTATTGTATTGTGTGGTTAATATTGGACAATCATAGCCACTTGGCTAGTGGTGACTTTGCAATGAAGAAACAGACTACATATAGTAGCACACTGGGAGTGAGGTGAACCCAATCCCCAATAGCTGCTCCCTTTTAATGCTATCTTCTAATGGACTGCTTGTTTTATGTATTGTGTTTTATCTTCTACGCATCCTGTGTATTGAAAATAAAAACAACATTACAATGCTGCTTCCTTTTCTCAATTTCCCTGTTTGATCATTTAGAGTACAAATACTCTGGGCTTGAAGCATCTACAAGTGGGCATAAGCGTTTTATAATCAAACCAGTCAACAAAGGTGGAGGACTAGTGATTCAGTCAATCCAGGACTGTGTTAAAGAGTTTTTTTTGGCAGTTAACTAATCAGAATCATTACTTGCCACTACAGAAATATACCACATTGGACCTTTCTAACAAGATTCGTGCAATCACCGATGTAGCTTACCAAGATGGGATTATAAACTCACAAGAATGTACTTTTCTGAACCCTGTTACCTAATGATATGTTATGATAAGTAATGCCCTTAATACCCACAGGTTTCTAAGCGCGGACCCAGGGACCAAACCTGTATTGCTCTGTGTCTTCTTGCTTCTAAGGCGAGACAAATGTTCTGGCATTCTATTTGCTTCCAAAAGTGCATAAATCTATTGATGCTCCACCAGGTCACCCTATAGTGTCTACATGTGGATCCTTATTGGAGCCTATTACTAAATATGTAGACCCATTTCTTAGACCCATCTCTATGTATGCTGCTTCATACCTTAAGGTTTCACAGGATGTAATTAACTTGGTGGAGAACATGCTGTTTGATTGCAATACTGATTGGCTACTCACCTTAAACATCGAATCGCTGTATACTAATATTCCCCAAGGAGGTGCGATACCAGTAATTTCCAACTGTTTAGATCTCTGTGTTGCACCACATTGAGTTCCTACTAAATTAATCTCTGAGTTGGCGACAGTGGCATTATCTGAAACCTTTTTTCTGTATCAAGGGACTTTTTACAACAAATCCATGGTGCTTCCATGGGAGAAGTTTTTGCTCTGAGTCTAGCCAACCATTTTGTTGAAAAGCTTGAGGAAGCGTATATTCTATCGGCTACCAATACTTGCTTCTCATCTATCAAGTTATACTGCAGGTATATAGGTGATATATTGATTATTTGGCAAAATGATCTTCCAACTCTCATGGCATTTGTCACTTCGATTAAGTCTCTTCATCCCAACTTGAAATTTACTTTGACTTCCAGTCAGAATGAGACCTTCTTTCTAGACGTATTAATACAGGTCGAAGAAGAGCACCTGGAAGTTACTCTTCTTAGAAAACCAACAGACAGGAATACTATCCTGCATTATGAGAGTCAACATCCCATTAGCCTGAGAAGTAACATCCCTTTTAATCAGTTCCTGCACCTCCTAAGGAATTGTACAAATCTCAATGAATTCTACTACGAGGCAAACCTTATGAAAAAACTGCCTTCTACTACTTGGGTATCCCCAAAAACTGCTGAAACAATTAATTAAGCGAGTTTGCTTTTTTTCTATAGAGACTCTCCTTGAACAAAAAGAAAAGATACCCAATAGTAGATTAGTTTGCGTCACCACTTTCCACCATTTGAGCAATTCATTTCGAACTGTAATTATCAAATTTTGCAGATGTTGTTTGCATTCAAAAAGGGAGTGTACTTACGGCAGTCTTTAGTTCATGCCTTCTGGGGACTGACACACAAACCCTGTTACGATTACTTCCGCTTAAGGGAGATCACAAGTGTGGCATGTGTTTAGCATGCCAGTCTTCACTTCAAATCACTACTTTTGAAGCTAAAGGGAAAAAATGGCTGTTAGATCACTTTACGAACTATAAGTTAGCAGGTGTTATCTATGTGATTGTTTGTCCATGTGTGAAATTTTGTTGGAAAGACTTTAAGACTGTTTAATTTACACATCAATGAGCATAAAACATGTATTAGAAATCGAGTGATAATGGCACCTTTAGTGACAAACTTGTTTCAATTTCAACAAACACCTGAAGATTTGAAATGGTTTATTAATGAAAAAGTGGTGGTCGACATTAGAGGGGGGTCCGTGGAAACATTGGGATAACTGCACCCTGTTTCCATCCTACCCTCTGGCTGCCTTCCTTGGGCCCTCGACCTTCACCATTTTATGAGGATAAAAACCTTGGGGTCATCTTCAACTCCCCTCTTTCCTTCACCCCTCACATCTTGGACCTTGCTTAGAGGTATTCTGCCCGTCCTCACCTTTCCCCAGAAGCTCAATGTCTCCAGAGCTCTGGTCCTCTCTATGCTGGACTACTGCAACAGCCTCTTCCCGAATCTCCCCGTTTCCTCCCTACGCCCCCTTCGTCTAATCTAGAATAGGGCTGTAAGACTTATCCTTGGCCTCAAGCCCAGGGACAGAATCTATCCAGCCCTATAATCTCACCACTGTCACCCGGTGGCCGCAAGGATCAAATTCAATACCTCCTGCATCATCCACAAGGCTTTCATGGGCCTGGGTCCACACTATCTCCAACTCTCACTCCCTAGATACTTCCCTGCTAGAGCCCTCCTCTTCTCTAACTTCAACGCTCTGCTTATTAAACACATCTCAAAGCCTAGAGTCGGTGACAGGTCTCTCTCTTCAGCTGATGCTCTCCTTGGAACAGCCTCCCAGTCCCTCTCCGACTTGAGCCGGACCTCCTTAAATTCCGGAAACTTCTCAAAACTCTGCTTTTCTCTATCTCTTTCCTTTCCCCGCTAATCACCCCATTGCCACTGAGACTGGCAGCCTGGACCTTCATGAATCCTACAGGTTACCAGGCTCCTGCCCAGTCGACCCCATCACCCTCACCCCCCAGCACTGCCCTTGTGGGCCCCCTACCTGGTGACTGTGCATCCCACCCTTGGGATTCTTCAGCCCCTGAACTTAGCCAGCAGCCTTCTCCCCTGGCACCACTCAGCACTTCCACCTGGGCTCTCACCAGCACTTGCCCATACCTTGCTCCCTCTGCCCGTCCCTCCTCTCCCTCCCCTATCTCCCGGACTTCTCTTTATTGCATTTGCACGTCCGAATGTCACAAGGCCTAGTAGGACCACGACTGTATATTTACTGTCTTTTTGCCATTACTATTTACTATCCCTTGCTCACTCCCCACTTTGTCTTGTGGCACCTGGAAACATTATTTTGTTGTATAGTCACTTAACAAATACTCAATAAATAAATGAATACGTTGCTAGCTAGGCAAGAACAACATTGGATTTATCAATGGCCGTCACATGTGGAAGTCCTTAATGATCAGATTGATTGGTCTGCCTAACCACAATATCAGATTGACATACTTTACCATCTCATCCACGGGAGCTTCAACATCTGCATTTGTCATTTTACGGATTGGTAATTATCAACCCATGCTGACCCAATTGTGCCTCCCGCATGTCAGAGTGCCACAGTGCGGCCAGTGTTGTGCATACTTATATTTCAAACCAATGTTTCCTTTGATCTTAAGCATTTAGATTCAGTTTTAAGATGGCTGTCCCATCTGGTGTATTAGTTGTTTGTCGAGATTTGAGTACATCTATTGTCTGCTTCATGCAGGGGAATTGCTAGGTCTGGAAAAGACCCGGGGCTAAGATGATGTTGGAACTGTTGGGACTGGGGGCTAGCTAGTCTTTTGGCTGTAGCTCCTGAGATTCTAGCCGGGGCTACAACCAAAAGATCAGGGGCTATAGCCCCCATAGCTGCCCCCTAGCAACGCCCCTGGCTTCATGCACGTTAACGTGTCCTTGCGCCTATGCAACGCTGAAGCGTCCGTACCGTGCATTTCACAGAAAGAGATCTCACAGGCTTGTAAAAAGCCTCACATCGAATGCCAAATGATCGCTGCAAGTCTCACATGGAATAAAATAGGTATTTGCCTATAGGAAACACCCGACTCAGCATATATGCATGTCATGCACATGGCATCTCCACGTGGTGCTGATCTTTTGAACGTGTACTTCTTTATTATTTTATAGATGACAATACAATGTTTTTTTTCACATGATGGTTGCGTGCAAGTACTATAGCAGCCTTAGCGATATTCATATCATCACATGGTGTTCGATTTCTCTCGTTTTTATTAATATTAGGGAAGTTAATGTGTTGCTTTGCTCAATTGTTTTGTAGAATTATGAACATTTGCAAAATACAGCTCCTTACCTTCAGGAGGGGTGCTGTCCAGGTTTTTAAAAATGATATATAATCATTGAACACCCAGATTACAACCATTAGTTTATTTGTTTTTAATATAATAGTTTATTGTGCTTTAGTCCAAAAATTAGAACTTTTTCACAAAATCATTACAAATAAAAATAGTCAATCGGAGCTTCTTTCACAGTTATTCAAAATTCCAAAAACTCCAAAAACTTCATAACTCAACAAACTGAAAAGGAAAACTTAAAATTACATAAAATAAGTGTGTCTCTGATTAAATGAACAAATACACATACAAGCAAGTGCATAGCTCAGAACAGTGCCAAAGCCTATCGTATAAGTCAATACCGACAGCTGTAAAGCAAGGTTCTATAGCGGTATAGTCAGATCAACGTCAATAGGTTAAATTGGTAACAATAGTTCTCTGGCCTGTAACCACACTCTAAACAGGACACGTTGGGATAATATTGCGTATGAGTTGAGACAGTAAGCTCAAAAAGAGTCTCCAACAATACTCTCGTATCTATGTACCAATCTTCCCAACAAGTTCATATATAATGGGCCCAATTTGGGGCAAGAGGTAAGAACATGTCTGGCAGTTTCCAGGGAGTCTGATCTCTTACAAATACGGCAAAACCTGTCACTTAAAGCCAAGCCCTGATGTACACCCGTAATGGCGAGGACCTGCAGTTGGTTAGTTTGCAGCCTTAGCAGAAAATCCCTCACCACCGGGTCGGGCAGAGTAATAAATAAGGCTGTGTTCTCCGATATCTGTGAATTACATTGAGCACAGCCTTGTACCCTTTCAGCTTTTCAAGATGGGAATAGTTTTCACACCAATCCCAGTGATTTAGTTTGCGCACAAATAATTTTTTCAGGTGGATAAATGGTCGCGTTGTATTTGCTACATGAATCCATCCAATCTCTAGGAAAAGTGATTTGTTGAGATTCTTGAAATTGTCTCCCCGCAAGACCTTCTCAGCATCATAGTTGGTTCCCACTATCGCAAGCAGCTCACATTTTGGTGCAGTACAAGATTTTAAGTAGAAAACTCCCTGAGCACGCAAGGCCATGCCGCTCAAAGAGGTTAGACCTAGCTCGAGCCTCAGGTATTGCATAGAGCAGGACGGCCCGAAACCTAGTACTGCGCGCCAATACTCGCCCTCTATGATATTGAGCCAGTTTAGGTCCGGCATAGCGAGTGCTTCTAGGCTATAGAGTATAGCTTGGACAATGCACTGTTGGTATAGCTCTACAGTACCCGCCCAGCTATATCCCGCATGCCCTCTTGAGAATTTACAGGCATGCAGTGTCAGTAACTTGGCTCGTCTTTTTTTGTAAGTGATTATCCTGTTATAATTTGAGGATACATCGAACTCCAGGCCCAGGTAAGAATAGGAATCGGCAAACTCTATCAGCCCCAGTCTAGATTCAATTCCCAGCGGGGTGGGTCCCTTTCTGCTAACCCGCATTATCTTTGTCTTCCTTAAGTTAATAGCAAGACCCAGCTCAGAGGAGTACAGTGCGAGTTCCTCCAGCATACTCTTGATGCCTGATAATGTTCTGTCGAACAGTATCAGGTCATCTGCGTAGAGCTTACCTACTATTGGGGTAGTCCCCAATTTGGGAGGGCAGTTTGACTTTAATCCCATACGTTGGAGTAAGTCAGAGATGTAAAGATTATATAACGTAGGTGCCACCACACATCCCTGCTTTACTCCCATGTTAATACTAATGGGTTCGGTCACTGCACCTTCGCTGTTAAGTCTAACCTTGGCACTATTCTCACTGTGCAATGCTTTTAGAATCTGAATTAACCAGCTGGGGCAATTGAGGCTAGTCAGTTTAGACCAAAGGTTCTCTCTTATTACCTGGTCAAACGCGCTAGTGAAATCTACAAATACCATGTATAAAGTAGCTTCTTTATTACTCAGTGTGGTATTTATCAGAGAGTCCAGCACTCTGATGATATGAATGGTGCTGGATCCAGGTCTTAATCCAGTCTGGGCAAGATGAAGGACGTGCTCTGCAACTACCCAGGTCTCCAGCTCTCTGAGTACCAGTGTTGCAAAAACCTTGCCCTTAACGTCCATCATGGAAAAGAGATGGTAGTTGGTTACCTCCCTACGGTCTCCTTTCTTATGGACCGGAATTAACACTGATCTTTGCCATGTCGAAGGCACGGAGCGAGATCGGCAAACCCGGGCAAAGGGAGTCAAGAGAACCTGGGCCCAGTTATCTGGATCTTTTTTCAGAACAGAGTTTGCCAAACCATTCGGGCCGGGAGCATTGGATCTCTTAGAGTTTATGATGGCTTGTTTTACACTTTTAAAGTACATAGGAAGAGGCCAGGGTTCTGCACATTCAGTGTTACAGTGAGAGAGGGCCTTAGGATTATAAAACTTATTCTTGACATGTTGTGTCCACTGATTGGGTTTATTATTTTCTGAGACAGGTCACCTCCTGTCCCAGTGAGAGTTTGCCAGGTTTTACATATGTCTCTACTGCTAAGGATCTGGATGAATTTTTCACATTGCCCTCTTTGTTGTGATTTTCGATAATGATGAAGCCAGGTGTGGTACTGTCGTTTGAAGAGCTTCATACAAGCAGTTACCCCATAAGGGTTACCCAGGAGATAACCTTCCCCTCTACAGGCCCTAAATTCACGTCTCAATTGACGTTTACGGTCCCGAATGTTTATGTCAAATACTGGTCTGCCAATGCTCCCGCATTTGATTGTTGGGGCTGTTTTCCCCCTGGCAAGCGTCAGAGACAATCTCCCAATCCAATCTTCAATGGCCTCAGGGTTTTTGCCCCAGAGAAGCTGCTTTATGCTACAGCTCTTAGGGAAAGCAAGTAGGTTCACCCTCTCAATGTTCTTTTCAGACCAGCAGATCCTGTTCCCCGCCTGATTGACAACCACCTCACTGCAGGGACGCAGTTCCCCTTGACCGGCGGAACCAGTCATAACTAATACGACCAGAGCATGGTCGCTATAGGTATTCGGAACCATTTGTAATCGCAAGACGTGTTCTAATAGGGAATAAAAGGTAGCCATATAATCTAAAATGGCCATCTTGGAACCAGAGACCAAAGTCGTCTGTCCAGGGTGATCACCATCTGTGCGCCCATTTAGAACCGTACAAGACTACTCCTTAAGCAAGTCTAGCCACAACTTCCCTTTTCTGTTGGATTTTTTACGTGGAATGCTGCAATAATCTAAGACATGTTGATAACCCCCATATCCACCTTCATAAACCACATTTGCATTCCAATCACCACCAATGTTGACCGCTTGTTCATGAGAAGAACCTTGCCAGTGTATATAGTATCCAATTTGTCAATGATTAGCTCTGTAAAAGCTTCTCCTGGGGGATCGTAAACACAAACTATTAAAATGTCCTGACAGTTACTGAGTCCCCTGGGAGGAGATACTTGCACTGCCAGTATGCTGCCCCCAGGCGCTGCTTGGTAAAATAATCTTGTGTTTAGCGAGGAACTAGCACCAATCAGTAAACCACCACTCGGGCGACCACGTTCCCTCCTACTGGCTGCAACCTGAAAGGTGGTAAATCCATCAAACTCAACATCAAAAGTGCACCACGTCTCCTGGAGCATAAACACATCCTGGATGGACAGCAATTATAATCTAATATTCTAATATTTGTTTTTTATAATGGGCTAATTATGTGTCTCATTATTGTGTTGCAGCTTTTGAAACCTGTCCCTGCGGTAGACGAGGCACTTTCTTGGCTCACCGTCGAAACTAGTCTCCCATCACTATAGTGTAGATTTACAAAATCGTTCTTTGCACCAGTGTTTTGGGTGTTCTTATCTCTTCAGCTAACAGCATTAGCTATATTATTATTTATCACTAGTCAGCCCTTTTGTTACATCACTTGATAGCCCTGCCATCTACTCTAATTGCACCCGCTAGTAGACAGGATGGATTATTTGCACAGCACTTTGTTCAGCACTATTGCACTTTGTTGTACTAGAGTGACATTTTACAAGTGATGTTGCACTTTACATGTTTATGTTATGGTTGTGATGCTTTCTTTATATTATGTCTAGTTACAGGATAGGATTGTGTCTGTATTTTTGGATCATTGTTCATTTTTAAAGTAATAATTGTATGTGGGCTGATTTCTCTTAGCTGTAATAGAGGTGAATCAAGAGTGGAGATCCTTTGAGGGTAACTCCCCATGTTATTTAAATTGTGTGTAAAATATGTGTTTGTAATTAAATATGCGTGCCACCTGGCTCAGATTACAAAGATTGTGTGTTCCTCTATATATATGTTCCCTGGTCTTTGTAATTCACAGGGACCCTCGTGTAGTTGCGTACATAAGCGTAAACACAACATCGAACATCACTGCAAACACATCCAGCCCTCAGACAATAAATCATACTGACCGCTCATGCATGACACTGAGGCTAGCTTTATAAAAAAATAAACAGTCTATCACTTGTGGAGAGGTTCATAATCAGCTGTAGAATGGCTGTACACAGGATCAATATTTGATTCATGAAACACATTAACAGTAGTTCATGTTTATGCTTGTGATTATCATGGTTAAGTAAGTAGAGCGCTTGCCGAGAGGTCCAAGCCCAGCTCCCAAGTCTGCTCCTTATGCCCAAAGTTGATTTCCCGCCAAAGGTCTGGTTGAGAAGCTCTTACAAGTGCGTAAACATCTTAAATATAACACAGCAGTGTGGATGCCATGTATTGTCTACAGTGCAGGAAAGAAAGTTAGGTATGTTTTGGGTGTAGCTGAACATGTGGTTTTCATCTAGTGCCACACCATGGAGAGAGTGGAGAGGCACAGTTAGTTTTCTTTTAGGTATATGGGAAAAGAGATGAATGTGTGGCAGGTGGCTTGTATTCTGTCATGGCAAAGTGCACATCACATGTTGGCCGAGATTACAAAGGTGGGTGAAAAGTACTGCGCTTTAACGCACAAAAAGTGACTTATTATATTCTTATGTAAAATGTCATACATATCTATGACGCTATCCAGTGATTGCACCTAATACAAAATATAGAGTGACATTTTAACAAATAGAAAATACCAAAAAAATACAGAATAAAAAACACAAAAGATATGTGGGGTTGGGGTGAGAGGTTAAATCTGGTGAGGAGGGGTTTGGGTAGGGTACTAAACATGCAGAAACAGGGGGTTAGAGGGGACCCCATCCTGGTATTTTGGGTTTGTTAAAATGTAAATCTCTATTTTTGGGTTCGATAAAATCACAAAGATCCAATAATGACGCTTGCTAACAATTTGCACATACTTTTCAGCTAAGAAATGATAGATGTAAATTGGCTGCTACTTAAATAATCACATTTCATGTACAGAATGCTAATCTTATGATCATACACTCATCAACGCTGTCACAAAATCATATTGCTGCCATTACTCCTGGTTCATAACCTACTATTCAGGTTGTGCAGACTTCTTTGTGAAGAATATCCCATTGCTAACCCTTGAGCACGCAGGGGAGCTCAACTATTTTTAAATTCACTCATACAAGCATCAGGGGAGCCATTAGCGGTGCCCCAGCTGCAAAAAGAACCTCCTTTTCACCTGGAAACTGTTTTCTGCCAGAGCACGAAGATGATTTGCACTCGTGCTTGCTCAAAGTAAAATAAAACAAAAAAAAACACGGCTTCCTCTCTAGCTTAACTATGGATTTCTCTTTGTGATGTATATAAATATACGAGAGTCCTGGATGTATAATGGTCTTTTGGGCTAAAAAGCAGTGATGGTTTTACAAGAAGTCGGAGAGATATAGAGTGGCAGCAGATGTATGCCCAGTCGATGAAGTAGAGATCTATAACCATACATGGGGGGGTGGGATTCTTGATGTCCCATGTGGTCAGCCGACACGTGTTTTGACCCGAAGGTCTTTCTCAAGGCTATGTTTGATCGGTCCGGCGCCCCCTGTGGGGTTCTTGTTTTGTATGCGTGGTCCTGTATATACAGTAACTCTGTTTGGGCCCTTTCATCTGGTGTGTTAATTCGGTCCGTGTTCGGTTGCTTGTGAAGGCGCCGGACCGATCAAACAGCCTTGAGAAAGACCTTCGGGTCGAAACACATGTCGGCTGACCACATGGGACATCAAGAATCCCATCCCCATGTATGTGTATAAATCAAGTAAATAAACAAACCTGCTACAAAGCAGCACCTTAAAAAACACCAAACTGTGTGGAAAATACACCTTTTCATATATTCACAAAGACAAGGTATCCAGGTCACTTCAACTCTCTACCAAACAAACGAGGTGTGGGCTGCACCTCAACCACAACCTGTGACCTTGCCGCAACAATAGAAACTGAGGAACCTCACTATCAGAGCTCAGCGAAGTTGGTTACACTCTAGAGCCCGCAACCCCCCCCCCTTTTGAGATCTATAACCAAATTGCCCTCAGATTCTTCCTGGAAGTGTATAGAGGGTGATTTCCTGCATGGCAAACTCCTTCAAGGAAACTCAATGTAAGACAACAGGCTTGCTTTGCCACAACTCGTACCCCTAAGTCAATTCCGACCACAATCCCTGTCCTTCAATTTATAGGTGCAGGTAATGGGAAAGAGGATGCCACTATTCTCGGTGGGGGGATGGTAATCAAGAGTATAGTCCACTGTGCACTGAAGTTTCACGTTCTCATCTGCCCCTGTAAGAAGATCCTCAAGAAATATGCGTGCCAATCCTGCCAGCCCTTTTTATAGGGGCCCTATCAACGTTATCCTACATGTTTAGGACATTCTACGTTGGTTCTGCACAGAAGTTCCCCCGGTGCTTTACAGGAACCAAATGAAGAGCAGGTGGTCACCATTCTAGGCTTTAAGTGGGCTGGGGCCCAACCCGTGCAGGTTCCAAAGACTGCTCTGAGTTGGGGTCCTGGCGCCGCTCGCTCTCCCTAATCTAATAATCCCAGTCATTGTGTTGCTCTCTATTTGTGTACTTCTCCATTTGTCTCACTCTCTTTGTGCGTCTCTCTTCATGTCTTAGTTTTTGTCTTTCTCAACCCAAACCCCAAACTCTTTAACTCTCTGTGTAAGCCACTCCTGTTCTTCTGAGCTTGGGCTTTGGGAGCATGAGAGCATGACATGATGAAACCTCTGGCAGTGACTCCAACCAAATTCCAGTATAATAGTTTCCTCTTAAGGCATTAACATTACATTTGATTCCGTCACTCTCATGCAGCCATCTCTCAATGATCCTGATACTGCAATCTATCACTAAATGCACAATTGTGTATCAAATGCATGTCTGATTAGTTTATCCTCTGATTTGTATGATTGCAAGTATGTTTCGTTGTACTCTGTTAATTCCTTTACAGAGGTTGAATTCGAAGCTGGACTGCTTTGAATTAGACATGTATTAATTTATATGTCAATGTTGCACAAATCTTTCCTTTAAGAATAAATGAAAGTCTTAAATTGGTAATGTGTATTGACGTAAGCAGTACTTGAGAGATAGTCTATATTGAGATGCATCTACCTTTATGATTGTCATAATATACCCTATTAGGGTGCTCCTTGGCAAATGCCTGCTATTTTCAGTTTATCCCCAGTTCCCATGTGAAGTCGGGGGCTGGCTCTTCCTTAGGCATATTTCTCAAACACACTCATCTATCACAGACTGATTTTACACTGTTTTGGCAAAGTCAGTGTTTTCTGATGTTCAAAAGTCATGCTTTGAGAACGTACAACCTTTGCAGGTAAGGGACTATGGGCCTCATTATAACTCAGACGGTCCCGAAATAAAGGTGGCAGTAAACCCGCCGCCACCGTTGTTTCCGGACCGCCTGATCCCGACTCCTGAGGCGGGAGGTGATGTTCCTGCCAGGTTTGACCTGGCGGGTTTAACACCGCCGGCCTGCAGGTGGACGAGGAAACACCGTCAGCATTACGAGATGCTGCCGGTGTTTCTATTATCCCCATTCCCATCGAGTCCCATAGAACTCGATGGGAATGGGGATTAAAACCATTCCGCCTCCGTGACTCCCGGAAAACCGGGATTGTAATGCCCCGGTAATTCCAGGAATCACGGAGGCGGAATGGTAAGACGAGTCCGGCGGTAACCAGGCGGTTTTACTGCCGCGGTTACCACCGGACTCGTAATGAGGCCCTATGAGATTAAACTATTAGCCTAGGATCACACATTTTTCATAAAAAAATATACTGGGCTTTTAACCCACTGCGCAATTTAGGCATATGGCCACATACCTCTTGAGCTGTAGTTCACTATTTAAGTTGTGAGTTTCAAGAACAGAGTCTTAAAGAGTTTACTTACAAAGTAACCAAATCACCTAGTAGAGTAACCTACTGATGTGTACATCTGCATTAGAAACATTTTAAGCCAAAAGGTATCATTCTAAAGGCAAGCCTGCAAAATATTCAGTTTTACACTGTTTCATTTTTAGCACGTGAAGACACACACGAAAATCAATGTTGTGTTACGGTCCCTTGCCTAAAGTACTGATTTGATTCAAACTTCCAGCTTGTTGTGCATGGTGTCAAGAAAATGTGATCATCCACATACAACCTTTCCTTTTTTCCACGTCCAACTAGAAGACATTGTAGATATAAACTAAGCTTTAAAAGGGGTGTTTTATTTTTATTACCTTTTATTGTCTAGTAAGAAGGGTCATATTTTGTAGGTAACTGAAGTGGTGAGGGGGCTTTGTCTGAAATGTCCCATCACAGTTCCAATCACCTAAACCTTTACATATTAGCAAATGCAATGTTAGGATCAAATAAATGTGTTAAAAACTGATCGGCATGTCCTTCTAAAGTTGCTTTCATGCAGGGGTATCCCAGACACTATCATCGTCAATCTGTCCTTAACATCAAAGTTCGAGAGTGCCCCCCTCCTGCCCTACTTGAGCAACAGGGAAAGCCCAACTAGCCAAATGGGGTTGCCTGCCTTGTGAGCACACCAGGATCTCTGGAGCTGCATGTATGGCTCTCCTTTGTTCTGCAGGATTGGGCCAAAAAGAGACTTGAAGGACACTGTGGTTGGCGAGAGGATGAGCGAGTGGGGAAAAGTGTAATCCTTCTTTGTGGTGTAGTTCAACTAAATGCTTTCATTTTCACCCTGTACACAGTTGAGTGCCACTACTCACCAGCTTAGAGAAATCCAGTTACACAAATGATTTCCATTTCTCCACACAGTTGCTTCTATAACTTTTAAATAAATGTTAATACTTTGGGGAGAAACTCTAAACCATAAGAAAGACGTGGAATAACTTTCCTACAATAGAATTCCCTACACGCATAAATCGAGTATCTCCCATATTTCTTCTCGATAGCTCTCAATTGTTTAGAAGCATCAGTTGCCTTTAACCGTAAGCTGTTTGTAATGAAATTATTGGTTAGGGAACTGGAAAAGGAATACCCTATACTATCTCAGTGTAGTTTGCAGTTTAATCTTTGTCCTTTCACAGCTCCAACCAAGTTACACTGGGCCTAATTACGATCATGGCGGTAGCCGTGCCTGTATGGCAGGCACGGCCACCGCCATGCTCGCTA
The DNA here is from genome assembly GCF_040938575.1 of Ambystoma mexicanum. Classification (NCBI taxonomy): domain Eukaryota; kingdom Metazoa; phylum Chordata; class Amphibia; order Caudata; family Ambystomatidae; genus Ambystoma; species Ambystoma mexicanum. The sequence continues at coordinate 308,071,524 of NC_090941.1, forward strand.
CCAGCCCCGCCACCCGCGATTGCGCAATAACCGGCCCACTACGAGTTGAATGGGCCGGTTACTGCCCATTCGTGGGTGGAGGTAATGCCGGGCTCCCGATCCCCATTCTACCCCATGAGGCAGAATGGGGATGGGGAGCATGGTTGCACTGGCACCGTTGATAACGGTGCCGGTGCAATCACGAGTTCTGCTCGCGAGGTGCCGCACAGCCTGCCTGGTAAGACCTGGCGGGCTGTCAGGCACCCGCGAGCAGAACTCGTAATTCGGCGGAACGGTATGAACTGTGCCGGTGGCTTACCGGCACCGTTCATACCATGACCGCCAGGGTCCTGGAGCCCACTGTTTTTTTACTGTGTTGACCCAAATTTATGATGACATTTTTTGACGAGTTTATTTTTAGTTTCAGGTCCGCTTTAAAAGACACAAACGCATTAATTAATCTTTGAAGTCCTATTTTTGTACAATAAAAGAGTACAAAATCGCCCGCATACGTGAACAATTGCACTTTTAAGTTACCCAGTTTGGGAACCACTAATCAAGCACTGTCCAAGGACTTACCAGCTGCAGATACATACAGATTAGATACAATTGCAACAAGTGCACAGCCCTGTTTTAACCCATTGTGTGATTTTATTATATTTGACATGAGCCCATTGTTGTTCAATCTGGCCTTCCACACTCTTTCCGAATATAAGTATATCAAAATTTCCAGCAGACCTTTGTCGATTCCCAATTCAGATAGCCTTTGCAATAATGTTGGTCTATCAACCATGTCGAAGGCCAATGACAGGTCCATCAACGCTAAGTATAAAGGAGGTTGACCTTTGACAGAGATGCATTTCGTTGTAGCTGTGTAACGAGCATACCACCAGCGTCATTCCCCATACCTATTCTGAACCCTATCTGTCTAAAATCAAGAATGTCATTCTCTTCAATCCACCCAAGCAATTTATCTAGTACTAAAGATGCAAAAATCTTACCATCGACATACCATGACTGTCAGGTCAGGCTGGAGATTGGTTGAAACTAGCTAAGCTGGCATGAATGCTTATTCTTGGCATATACTAAACAATGAGCATCAATATACCTTTGAGTAAATCGTAGAGGCTTACAGGTTGTACATACATAACTACATCATGTCACATTGGGTCATTCATAAGGTGAAAGGTGTGGGGGTATTACTTTATGCAATGACCTGGGGCCTGGGCTGGTCTGGCACATCCTGCCGAAATGGGAGGTGGAGTGACACATGTTAGTTTAGGACAGGATGTACCATGACAGAGGTCTGAGTTTATTGGGGGCACTCTGGGGTGGTCAGTACAGTGGGGGCACACTTTTGTTACATCAAGGGAATACCATAGGAGGGCACAGGGTTACACAAGCAGTAATTTTCCAACAGCGATGGTGAGGGGTGCGGGAGCAGGTTTGTGGAGATGGATGAGCTACAAGGCAGGCTTCAGGCTGGTTCACACACAGGACAGTGATCTCAGAGGAAGAATGATATGATACATAATGTTAATTTCTGCAGTTAGCTTCAGTGCACCCGTGAGAAAGGGCCTTGGGCCGCACAGAAAAGGTGGGTGCGGTTGGTGCTCGCTCTGCACGGCTTGCAGAGGGGAGAGGAGACTTTGCAGTGCCGGATTGCGGCTTAGTCCAAAGATGGATTTGAGGGTACACAAAATGGAGTCCAAGTGTGTCTTGCAATATCCCACCTCTGCTCCAGCTGAGGCCTTATTCCTCATGGAAGCAGAAGGGCGATGGAGGCGTCCCCCACTAGTGCAAGAGCAAGTGGTACATCTCGTGTAGAATGTATGGGGGGCTAATTCACCCCTTCCTTCCTTACATTCCCCCCTTTCGTTACATCTAAAGTAACAAATTACTTTTTATCACTGTTTGCATTCTGGTAATACTCTGCCTCCATTACCACCTCGTCCCAAACAGGTGTCCCTTTTATTGGCATCCAGGCCCTGCATACCCCTCGTAAAATTTGGCCCCTCCTAGCATACTCATCTGGGGAGCAAGTCATGTATATTCCCCCATCCCCATCCAGATCCACCCACACCTCCTTGTACCACTGTAACTCCCTTGGTTCCCTTATTGTGGTGTGATACAAATTGTCCACCCTGTCCCCGGGGTAACGATACACTGCTGTCATCCTGTATTTGGGGGGATTAGACTCACCTGTCTGTATTTGGGTGCCTTTCATTGTTTGTACCTTTGTTGGTTGCCCCATCGTCACCATCATCACAGTGGAACTAGGCATTGATTTTCATCATCATGCTGAAACAGGAAGGTATCCAGCTAAAAATGTCATCAAACCACTTGCTGGGGGTGATGCCTCCTTCTTTTCTCATCCTTTCACCATGCTTATGCACCGCCAAGGTTACATGGGACAGGGTCCTTTTGTCTGCATCTGCAGAAGGTACGAATGTACAGCATGCGCTCCCGCTTTTTCGGCAAACACCGCCGTCCATTGCTGTGAGGAGGTCCAGGACATACCGGTTTTGCATGGTCATCAACCACAAGGTGCGAAGTTCCACTTTAATGACGTTGAAGCCCTCTTCCGTGTCATTGGCCAGCTGGATCAATTCCCAGTGCACGATCTGTAGCCATTTCACGTTTGTTCATGCCTGGAGTCCTGGCATGAGCAGTGAGGCAAAAAACAATTCTGCAGAATTAAAATGTTTGTACTGATCGGGAATCTCCGCCAGGAAGTTTGACGATTCACTGGAAATGTAATTTGATGATCTTCGCTTGCGGGAGACTCTGTCCTGCAACTCATCTTCAGTTAGGATGTCGTACGTGGAGGGCTCTCTGGTTGCTGGCGGGGTGCCGATGATGTTTCAATTGGCACTTTTCCCCCTTGGACATAGCTCTCCGGGATCACCATCAAGGCTGAGTGTAGTGTTGCCGAGGCACAGGTACATCTCCATGATGGCGGGAGATGCAGGTACGCTTGTTTGCCACACACCCAGTAAGTGTCCATTAAGGCTGCTGTTCCTTTTTTCATGTCTGGAAGGATGATTGTCTTGTTGCAGTGTTTGTTGACGCCCATTCATACTTTCCTTTCGCTGTGAAAACAAAGTTCATGCTGTATTTCTTTTTGTATCTTGATTGGCTTTTCAAGTGCTGTCACCCACGTTAGTTTGGCAATGTGTTGGGACCATGTTGCAGTGCATGTTCGTTTGACCCATTGAAAGTTCTCTTCTGTCAGTCCCCGCAATGCTTCAGCTTTACATGTGATTGGCTCGTCTTGCCATTTACTTTCCATGAACATTGTCTCTTTAAGGATAAAAAATGGTTCTTTCAAACATATCACTTCTTGAGATTTGTTTGTGCAAGTTTTTTTCATTTTGTAGCAATTTTACTGTTACTGTGTGTGCCTGGAAGTTACTTCGTATTCTACATAAGGCTAAATGGATTAGACACTGAGAATCCGACATGGGCATCTCTTGGGGTATAAGTACTTTGGGTGTGCCAGAGGCATGGGGTATGAAAGAGCAAACGTAACAGCTCTCATTTGTTGCTTGTTTAGCTGTGGCACCTCTGATGTCTTATAGGAAAAATGTTTGTCCATATCACATAATTTTGTTCATTCCCACTCTGCAGAGGTTGTGACACTGGGTACATTAGGATAACAGGGACATAGGGTGTAAAGTGCATTTTGTCGCGTTCTGAGGTAGGTTCTTCAGTTGTGTGCATATTTACATTTGGCAATAACCCATAGCGGTGTATGTAAAAATGTGGGTTTTGACAGTTTGGTTTTTGTGCAGAGTGGTTAAGTTAGCATTCACGGAAGCATTGTGGCTCCAAATAACTTTGAACCCATCCCAAATGAGAATTGACCCTTCTTGTATCAGATATACCATGCCCCCCCCCTCCTTTACATCTCCTAATATAAATGACACACTCCAGTACAGGCCAAGGCAGAACAACATTACTGAGAAAACGATAGCCACAAAGTAGAGACCACAGTCATAATTGTAATTTTTGTTACTGCTAACTTCTACTCTATCACTAAATCTGTGGCGTTGTTAGTGGGGTCCTCCTTTCCATCATATTTCCACCTGAAGGGGAGATATAAATTTGTTAACTACACAAATAATCAACCTTTTTTCCTTTTTTTTCTTTTCTTGACATATCGACATTATGTTCATTTACATATTCACCATATATGTTTTTTAAATAATAAAAAAATATGTAATATTACCCAAAACATAAGAGAAGAGAGCAGGAGCGAGCTATCTTTAAAGAACATATACTATGCAGAAAGTGGTAGAGGCAGAAACCTAGTGAGAGAGGGTAATAGAGATATAGAGCATGATAGAGATAGATAGAGAACGAGAGAGAGGGGGAGGGGGAGAGAGAGGGAGAGAGAAAGAGAGAGAGAGAGAGAGAGAGAGAGAGAGAGAGAGCATATGTATATTTTTACATTTTATTACAATTATTCTTCATCATTGTATTGCACTTTTTCCTTTTTCGGCTACTCCTTTTCTACTGCCTTTTACACTTTGTGATCTGTGTTTCTTCTCTAAGGTGTTGCAACTTCCTGACTCGGTTGATGCTCACTCTGGGGTGACGTACATTCATGTGCCCTTCTTACATCTGAAAAATGCACCCAGTATTTAAAACCTCAAACTTTTACTGTGGAGGGTGTGCAATAAATCACTTCATAAGGACCGTGAAATCGTTGGGAGTTCCATCTCCGCACAAAGCTGAGAACACATACATTTTCACCAGGCATTAGCTGTCCTGTGGGGCTGTCTTGTGCGGTGTGGTTGTATCAATTTGATTCTCTCGAGTGAACGCAGGTAATATTTGCCTTGCTATACAGCCTGTGTCAGTTGGGTGAGATATTCCTTGAATTCACCCCCTAGAACTGTGGCAGCTCTGTGAGCGTCTGATGCTCTTCTTACTGGGAATAGTGGCATATGGATGCGCCTTTCCATTAATTTTCTCATGCAGGCTCAAATGGTGGTCCTTACTTGGCTGTGTCCTGAGCTGGAACAGTGCTAGGGGCAAGCAATAAACGCAATGGGCCTCATTACAGGTCGGGCGGTCCAGAAATAACAGTGGCGGTAAACCCGCCGCCACTGTTAATTCTGGACCACCCAAACCCGACTCCTGCAGGCGGGAGGTGATGTTCCCGCCAGGTCTGACCTGGCGGGTTTAACACTGCCCGCCTGCAGGCGGACGTGGAAACACCAGCACCATCACGAGATGGTGCCAGTGTTTCCACTTCCCCATTCCCATTGGGAATGGGGATTAACCGAATTCCGCCTCCGGAATTCCTGGGACACCAGGGTCGTAATGCCCTGGTATTTCCGTGAGTCACGGAGGCGGAATGGTAATACGAGTCTGGCGGTAAGTAGGCAGTTTTACGGCCTCGATTACTGCCGGACTCATAATGAGGCCCAATTTTTCCTAAGTGTGTGACACAGTTTTGACAGTTTACTCTTGAGGAGGCCATTGATTTTGTCTACCCTCCTGTTAGCTTGCAGGTGATAAATCGGACAAAGTTTGTGTTTCACTCCCAACAATGTTGTCACTTCTTTAAGTGTGGATCACGTCACATAGCCCCCACCTGGAGAATACCTCCCTCACCAAAAACCTAGCCACGCACTTGACGTCTGTCAATGGTACATGGTCCTGCTTCCACCCATCGTGAGAAGGGGCACACTATCACTATGAGGTATCTTGCCCCGTTACATCTTTCTCCCATGTCAGTGTAGTCTATGTGTAATTCTCGAAATGGCACTGATGGGCCTGGCAGTGTTCCTTGCAGTGTTCTTAGTGTCATACCCGAACTGTATGTTTGACAGGTTGTGCATTCTATTGTTAATTTTGTCAAGTGTTCCTGCAAATTGGGGACAAACCACTCTTCTTGGATGTCTGCTGCAATATGTTGCTTTGTAACATGTGTTGGAAAATGTAATTGTTGAAATGCTACTTGTATCAATTCTATGGGCATCACAACCTTGCCCGTCATTTGTTGCCACCAAATTAAATCTATTGGGGATTGTTTGCACCCTCTTTTCTCCCGTAGCTCCTGCTCTTCATGTGGTGCGCACCTCTGCAACTCTATTATCTGTAGTACGAATGTAGAGTTATACCCTTCCTCTTTGTTGTCTAGTTCTGGTGTTTTTACTATTCATTTTATTGCTGGGGGGATGTCAAAATATGCCACTTCTTTTGCAGCAGCGTCTGCTGCCGCATTTCCGAGTGAGATTGCGTCTATGTTGTTTGTATGTGCCTGGCATTTCACCAAGGCTACTACTGATGGTTCTGCTAGTGCCTCTATTAAGTCATTCAATAGTGCTGCATGTTGTACGGGGAACTGTCTGCTCTCCTGAATCCTCTTTGTCGCCATCGTGACAACCCTGAGTGTACTGTTGTTGTCACATATGTCGAGTCAGAGTATATTGTCACTGCACATCCTTTTTCTGTACGCAATGATTCAATGAATGCAGTGAGTTCTGCTGCTTAAGCTTAAAAATGTGAGGGAAGGCGTTTCTGTATTATCACTTCATATTCTTCCCCTTCAATCCTTACCACAGCTGCTCCGACATGCTTTTCTCCTGTTTCACAATCAATAGATGCTGACCCATCTACAAAGTATATTTCTCCCCCTTCTAGGGCGTTTTCACTTGTTTTTGGGATATCATCCTCCTCACCCTCATATGTAGCGTAATCATGTGCCTGCATAGCCTCTACTGTGCAGGGCTCTGTGATGAATGTGGCAGAGTTTACCGTTTTGCATCGGGTGACGTGTACATTTGAGCTTCATATTATTATTCCGTATGCTCTCGCTCTTTGTATGGTAAAAGTGGATTGTGACCTTTTGAGTATGGCAAATAAGGAGTGCTCAGCATACAGTGTTACAGAGCAGCCCATCAATATGGTGGTGTTTTTCTCTATCACGAAGGCTGCAGCTGCAAGAGATTGTTTGCATGCAAAATGACCTTGCATGACTGGCTTGTGTCCTAGTAATGTTTTCTGTGTAAGTACCGCTGTCATCAGTGTTCCATTGCAGTGTGAAAAGAGATAGAACTCCTAGTCATAATCAGGGTTCGCTAAAAGGGGGGCGTGTGTGATGAGGTCCTGCAATTTGAAGTGTTGTGTCATCATTTCCTGTGTCCATTTGATAGGGGCTCTGTTCTTTGAGCTTCTTTTAGTGCTTGGAGGAGGGGTGGGTGTATGCGGCATAATCTAATATGCACGTACTGCAGTAATTACACACCCCGAGAAATTTCTGCATGTTCTTCACTGTTTTGGGTATCAATGTGTGATTTATTGCTTTTGCCCTATCTTGTATAATCCTTTTCCATCTTTTGAAATCAGCTGTCCAAGATACAAAACCTTTGCCAGGCAGTATTGCAGTTTTCCTTTGTCCACCTTGTACCCCTTTGTTGCTAGCAGGGTCAGTAACATTATTGAATCTGCTCTACATTGCTCTTCACTTTCGCTGCAAATAAGGAGATTGTCTATAGGATTATTGTGCATTTTACATCGATGTTGTCAAGGTCTTCAAACAAAATTCTGTTAAATATGCTGGGACTCTCACAGTAACCCTGAGGTAGTCTGTAGTGTTCATATCTTTTTCCCCCCAAGGTAAATGCTGTTAAGTGTTGACAACTGGGGTCAAGTAGTATTGAGAAGAAGGCATTCTTCAAATCCACAACGTGAAGCACGTGGCATTTTTTGGGATGCTCCATAAAATGGATGCAGGGTTTGGCACTAGAGGGAATTCTTTTTGTATGACATCATTAAGTGGTCGGAGATCCTGTATCATCCTCCATGCCCCGCCCCTTGCCTTTTTTATATGATAAATGGTCGTATTGCATGGTGAATTTGAATTATACCTTGTTGTAGTAATGAACTTATCGTTTCTTTTATTCCCTCCTCCGCTTCTCTAGACACTGGATATTGCTTTACTCTGGGTGGTACTGCGCCTGGCTTTAGTTTACATTTTTATGGGCGTTACTCTGTGCATGAGTTCTTCATCATGAGGCCCTGTTGTCCATACTTCTTGTGCTACCTTTTCCATATCTTGATCAAATATGGAAGGTGGTATGCTGACACTGGCCATGAGGGGGTTATGTATCTCTCTGTGTTGGATCATTATGTCACAGGGCACACATATTTCCATTATTATTTCTCTGTCAGTGTCACTGTCAGTAAACAGCTCTTCATCTGTTAGGTCTCTCTGCGCTATGTTTGGGTCTATGCATAACACTGTTCTCCACTCACATCCATGCGTGTCCAGTCCTATTGCCACAATACACCTGCCTGATACTTGCACCCCATTAAGTCAAATGAAATGATGGTGCCAGGCACTATCTCGGGGTTTATTACAAAACAAAATCAGATGGCACCCTCCATTCTTTTCGTGTTATTTCTGGTATCGTTCTAGACAGAACTTGTATCCCGTAGATAAACATGTCAACATCCGTGGGCACCCCTCTTACTACAACCTCGTTTACCATGGTACTGATCATTAGCATTGCTCGCACTGGGCATACTCCTGAAGTGGAGCACACTATTCCCCTTCTGTAAAGGAAATGGTCATGTTAAGCTTACTAAGGAGGTCCCTCCCCAGCAAATTTATGGGTGAATCTTCGTGATACAGCAGGGGTGCTCGAACTGTTTTCCCCCCACTATGTTATCCAAATCTTTTGTGTACGGAACTTTCAAGACCACGTCACTGCCATCCTTGCTGGTGTACACCCTGACCCCTCCTTCCTGTCATTCTGCGGTTAGGGTTGCGTTAATCGCAGTGACCTTCACAAATTTATTCTGAACAAGCTTTGCTTCATCTGCCAACCTCCTCTGTGCTATTTCTTTTTCTCTCTATTTGATCCTCCTACAATGGTATACTATGATGCTCGGAATCTCGGGCCAGCCTTTGCCTTCTATCCCAGCTATTTTGTCCAAGGCCTTCTGCACCTCCTTCGGGAGCCATCTCTTGATAATAAAGTATAAAAGGGCAGTGGATTGGTCCCAAGCCGTGCCGTTTCTGATCTCCACAGGTCCTGCACCCAAAGAATGAACTGCACAGCCTTTTCCTCCTCTCCCATAGTACACTGCATTACTAAATGTAAGTCTGGAGTGTCTGGGAATGTTTTCCGCATCCCACCCTTGGACCCTTACATTGTTAAACGATGACCCATCATGGCGGTCACAATTTATTGTTATTCCTGGAAAACCTGCTTTCACCCACACCCCGTCTGCCTGGTCTCCCACTGCAGATACTAGCAAACTCTTTACATCTCCCATGGCCAGGGGCACTCCAGCTGTATTTTTTTTAATGCTTGTGTCCACTTTCCTGCCCCACCTGAAAGTGGAGGGAGGAGCTTCAACATCTTTTGTCCATCTGTGCCCATGGTATCTAATGGGGTCTCCCTGCTCCTTTGTGTATAATTGGCATCCCTTTTTACTCACCTTTACTTTCTTAACATTACTTAGTGACATGTTTCCTAACCTACTTCTCAGCCTCCCCTGCAATCTTTCCAACCCTCCTCCATCTTCAGGATCCTCTCGTAATGATAGGGGAAAAACCTGCTGCTGCCGCCCCCTCTTCACACTCATTTAAATAGCTCCATACTTCATCTATTTCTCTGTTTGAATCTTCACCTCTGTGCCCCTCCCCTACCTGCTTCCTGCTGAGTCGGCCTGCACAATTCTTATTGGTTTGTCATTTAAGTGAAAGAAAAACTCTCCTGATTGCAACTCATTTTCTGGCCCCTTAGGGTAAGTTGCCTTGTGGTGGTGGTGACAGTGTAGACCCACATGCTATGCTGGGTCGGGGTGTCAACCCATTGCCTACGCTAGGTGGTGCTTCCCCTCTCCAAGGAAACATTTGTCCCCTGTCACACAAGGCTCTTAATCGTGTCAAGTCCATTTGTGTGCTGGCCAGTTGTCGATCTAGATCTCCAGTGAGGCGCGCTAAATTTGCTGGAGGGGCACTAGGCATATAAGCCTCTGGGAAAATAGGGCGTTGGGGCTGTAGCTGCTGGGCGGCCGGGGCACTCGGTGCAGGCACATATATGGAGTCACTGTATCCTGCTGCGAGCCTAGTTAAAAGTGGATAGAGCCTTGCAAGGTCATTTTCCCCTACTTTTGTTGTGGGGTCCTCTACCGTTATTCCCTCCCCCTCTACTGGGGCTGTCGGTGCTTCTAGAGATGTCTCTTTGATTTTGTCATTACTGGGGGAGGCAACTTCAAACATCCTCCACAAGTCTAATATTTTGCATCTGTTCTGGAGCTATTTACCTTGGTACTTGGCCAATGGTGGGTGGTTACAAGATCTAGCACTCTTTTATCAAAGAAACCTTCAGCTGGCCATATTTGAGAGGATCCCTCTCCTTTTATTTCCGTAATCCATTAGACATGGTATGTTTGTATTTTTTCACTATATAGGGGTAGATGCCGACAAATATGGGTAATGGTGTGTCTCCTCCCATGGTTCCCTGTCCAACCTTCGTATTTGCTTGGATACTTAATATGTCACACAGTGCAGTTGTGGGAACACTTGGAATTATCCAATTACCACCTTCTGTCCCACACTGGGGTAAAACACAGAGACCATTTTTACTTACCCCTTTTGGGACACAATATACATATGTTTTCAATCAATACTCTTAACCTAAATAATGTGATCACATACAAATGTCTAGACAGACCAACACATTTACTTTTGAAAACACTTAACATGTAACATATACTGTTTCTCTAATATTCCTCACACCTTTATCTTATTTAAAGTTAATTTGTTCTTAATCTATTCTCTTACTCACTCCCCTCACCCAAGCCCCCAGGGCTCTCTTCTACTGTAGAGGAGGTACCAAGCACGATTCACACTCTTACCGCCCATTTTGAAGTACCAGGAACATTCACGCCAAAATATGTGATGTATGATGAGCAAATAAACCAGCAGAGAGTCGCAGGGGGTATCTGTCCAGTATCTATCAGAATAACAGCACCTATTGAAGTACCAACACCTAAGAGAACCTGGAAAGTAAGGTATCCATTGAGAAAACCATATCGACAAGTGAGACAGAATGACGATTGTCAGAATGTAATACCTGAAGAAGCTAAGAAGATGTTGAAGGAAGACGAATGATGACGTCTTAAGAACCCGGACTGACTCACATATAGAAGATATAACAACCTGAGAATGATGAAAAGAGACGAAACACCATGGATAAGTGACATCCTGATCCTAAAGTGAAGAAATGGATGTCAAAATATCAGAAAATTACGCCATAAGCACAATGAAGATATTCAGTTAGTTTAACCATGTACATATGCACAGTAACCGCAAGAAGCACAGAAATTGGGAGGTTTGCTTATGCTTAATAGTAAGATAGATTGTGGCAAGCACCACCTATGCATATCTACCTCAAAAGGAGCACTTTATATAAGTATACTTCCACTATGCACAAGAGCAGAATCAACCAAAGGTTACTAATGGTCTCAAGAGGAGAGTTTCGCAGCAAATAAATCGAGAATTAAAGACAGAGAGAAACTCAGACAAAGATAAACATGCCAAGAAGCCAAAGTTGTATCGTCTGAAATAGGCCAACAGTGGATACAAATAATGAAAAGAAGAACAGAGTATCCTGTTCAGAATGGTCAAGTCGACTGGCGGAATTAAATCAAATACACAACATTGCATGAAGAATAAGATGATTTCACAGTGTCGGAATCACGTGACCAGACCAGCAGGAAGGGATTAAACTTTCACCCCTACGCATGGACCTTTGCCATGCCCAGACGCCTTAACTTTCCCAGACCAAGAAGCAGGCCAACCAAAAAAAAATAATTGACACATGACCACTGAGGTGATGATTGATTGTAACAATAATTGGAGGGAAGCTGGGGGAGCAGACGAACTCCCTGCACCTGGCCGGCTATTCTGCACGCCGCTAAGAGCAAGTGGAAATGTATGAGTGGGGTTGATGCCAACCCAGTCATAGTGGACCGTGTAATCTAGGGTCCTACAGTTAGTAGAACCAATGAGACGTCATACTTTTAGTGACGTCTATAGTAGCCATTTTGAAGGAAGGGCTTAGATGCCCCACCTGACATTGTTTATCCAATCCCCTTTCCCTGTTACCATATACAGATATAATACCTATAATATAAAGTTACCTTCCTAGAACCAATCAAGTTGCATGCTAAGTTTTAAGAGTTACACGTCAGTGATGATGAGTTGTTGATATAAATGTTCTGTTTTTTCTGAAATGAATTGGAGTTGAAGAAAGAAGGAAGATCGAGCGATTGCTGATATTCATGAACTCCACGTTTTTTGTACTTGTCATTAAACTGACACCCTTTGCCAAACTATTGAGTTGTCATTATTGATTTGATGCTAGATATTAATTTGCATCCCCATCCATCTCAAGGGTGCTGCTACTCATCTTAAAGTGCTGTTTGGAAACACCCAGTGCTATGGGCTGGCTGGGGTCCCTACTGCACACTTGGCAGCAGAGATTGATGGTTCAATTAGAATCGATTGAATAAGACACCCGTTAGCCATCGACATAAGTAACTCTAGGTCCTCGGCAATATCACGAGTCCTTTGCCATCCGGCTGAGTAGAATGAGAGGCTACCCGTAGATAGTGGTTAGTCTAAGTGAAATCCCTGCAGGTTAGGTTTGAAGGAACCTGTGCTTTACCCCTCAAACCCCTTTCCACTTCTACAAGCAGCTAATCGGATGAACGGCACGGAGAGGCGGTAACAAAGGCGGTGATCCCGAGCATCCAGAGAGGAAGAAAATGCAAACGGTGAGTGAAAACGACTAAATGCTTTGGCAAAAAGTTGCTTGCCTTAGAACTAGTAAGGGAAGGTGACGGAGGGAGGTGTAAGAGTAAGAGTATAATGTTTATATAAGGGGAAAAATATTGACTCGAGGGTGGCCGAGATAGAGAGAGATACTGGGAGGATACCCGAGAGAATAGAGGAGATACTGGGAGGATACCAGAGATAGAGAGAGAGATACTGGGAGTATACCCGAGATAGAGCGAGATACCGGGATGATACGCGAAAAAGGAGAATACGCGAAGATACCTAGGTTTTAATACAGCACTAGAAGAAGCCTGCATTTAAAGTCCTGAATTAATAGGATGACGTAGATGACCAGAATCGATTAAAAAGGCGATCTGAAAGAAATGTGCGTACATTCCATGTCGGAATAATGATAGGGGCAGAAATGCATCTGAGGAAGCATGTGGCATGAGATTTTTGTAGCCGGCCGGAGTCTTTCTAGTCTGTCGTGTCTGTCCTGTGTTTTTTCTTTTTTCTGACGTCACAAGGTAAGAATATTTTTGGGGGAAATAGCATAAAAATAGTGCAATTGAATAGAAAAAAACCATTGTATGACATGAATTGATAGTTGTTGTTTGAAAAAGTAAAAGTACATTTTTTTGTGAAAAAACGGGATTGGAGCTTGCGCCAATTGGTGCTCTCTCATATTGTTGATTTTGCTTGAGAAACGTAAAGCATAACAAAGTGTTATATGAGGAGAAGATAAATAGATGTAAGCATGGAAGACATTACACCGTTAGAACACTTGTGCAAACAGTTGCCAAAACATGCACCTAAGCTGAAGAAGTACAGTGCAGAATGGGTTAAAGGAACCGCCAACAAAATGTCTATGGCCCCAAGGCAGATCGCTATCTAAAACGGTCCTGCAACACATGATGACATATTTGCACGCCATGTATACTGGCAACAAGATAGATAAACGCCTATCTAGTTATGAACTTTGGAAGATGTACCAAGCGGAAAAGGAGGAGGAGCCACCGTTAGATTGGATACTTAACATATGCACAGAGGGGGGTGAAACGCCTTCTGCGCCACCCGCCCCATCTGAAACAAAAAGCAAAGCCAGTAAAGACAAAGGATTATATCCGTTGAGGGAGCTTAAAGCAGCCATGGGATATAGCAACCCAGCATATGAGTCACCTATGCAAAGTAGTGACGAAGACCCAGACAAGGACAGAGACAGAGATATTACCTCCAAAGTCCAGAGGGACAAGAAGAGACACGAGAAAGAAAAAGGAGACCAAGCACAAGCAAGTATATCTCTAGATACAAGTAGAGAGGGAAAGAGATGGAAAGGTGAGGAGGACAGGACTGATGACATGGCATTCACACAGAATGAATGGATGGGAGGTCAGATTTTATTGAAACTCGATAGTAAAGACATTACGGACGTGAGACAAAAGGGAGAGCCAGACGATTCAAAAAGGAAAGAGAAGGAAAAGGAAAAATGATTGAGAGACGAAAGAATCAGAAAAAAGGACAGACAGAGATGAGAGCAGTTGTATTGCGAAGAGCAAGAAAGGAAATGCGATCATAAGCCAAGAGCAGCTAACGATCAGGACAGGCAGGAACAAAGGAGAATAGAAGAAGAAGAACAAACAATTCGGGAGAAGAGAATAAAAAGACGAAGGAATGAGGAAATATGAAGGGCAAATGAATGTAGAGATATGAGGAAACAAGAAGAGGATAGGGTCAGAGCGGAAGCGAGGAAGTGCAGAGAATTGGATGATGACATAGAACGTAAGCGAAGACAGAGAGCACAGGATCTTGAATATCTGGAAAAGAAAGGTTACAAAAACCCAATCCAGTAGTAGACTGGGAAGACATAGAAGAATTATTTCCTGAGTACGATTTAGTACCAGGCACGTCTAGGGCAAATATCAAAGACGACGTCGACACCAGAAGCATCAGAGAGACGATCGATAGAATATATGATGAAATGGGGCTAGAACAGGTACCCCAAGGGAGGGGAGAGGACGAGCGTCTGGAGAGCACTCAGCTGTACGACACTGAGGATGCCTCCCAAAGTAATAAAAATAGAGAGCTGTCCCTAGATAGGTTGATGATAAAAAGGAATGAGGAGGATGAGAGAAGTTGCACGAGTTGGGCACAGACAATATCAGACACGAAAAGAGAGGAATGTGAGGAAAGAGAAGATGAGAGAAGACGTGAAAAACGTTTTTCTAGAGGAAAAGGAATAATATGGTCAGGTTCTAGTTGATCTGCACCTAAGGCATCAGAGTCAGCCACACAGTCAGACCGACACAAAGAAGTATTTTACGGTCAGAGGGGGGGTGTCTCCACCACCCTATTTGAGCAGACTAAGGACATTGTCAGGTAGACGGAGATGTGGGAATATTACCCCTGCAGTGGATAGAAAAATTATGAGAGAATATAAGGAGTGCCATGTGTTACAATTCCCGTTATTCGAAAAGGGAGGAACGAGGCCACAGCATATACCCTGGCCGCACATGGATCGAGAAAATCTGAAAAATAAGCTTCCAATGTTAACATCGGGAGCCGCAAAATAGATACATGAGCTAGAAAAAATGACGGGAGGGAAAACGTTAGCTATCGGGGATATTAAGGGTCTTTTAATCGCCGTACTTGGTGATAGAGCTGACTATGTTTGGACACATGCAGGTTACCCTGGTGTAACTACAGTTAATACTGTGCATGATGGAGCTCCGTTTAACAATTGCAGAGCCACGGTATGGAAAGCATTATGATTACTATACCCAGATACTTCAGGCATGGGAGCTCTAATGACACGTAAAATGAAGGAGTCAGAGGATCCTTTGCTTTACATTCAGAATTTCCAAGACGCATGGGTGCTGGAAACTCACGAATCTTGGGGGAAGTCCATACCCGTGTTCTACCATATATTATGCCAAGGGCTGCCAGATCAAGTACAGAAGCAGCTCAAGAAATTGGTAGGAATTGAGGCCAAACTGTGGTCTGAAATATGGTTGACCATAGCTCACTATTGCAGTCTGCTGCATGAGAAAAATCACTAGAAAGAGGCTGCATGAAAAGCTGAAAAGGCAAAATTAGTGCAGAAGAAATCGTCAAAATATGCCATTGAAGGGGCAATGATAACTATCACAGATGGATCAAACATGCAGCAGGTCAATAATCAAGGACAGGGTGATCAAGGCAATAACAGGTTTTACCCAAGGGGGAGAGGCTTTCGAGGAAGAGGATGGCAGAGTAATCAGGGAGGTTTCCAGAGTAATCATGGAGGTTTTCAAAACATTCAAAACGGCAATCAGGACATGTCAAATGGGCAAATAATCAGACCACCACCAATATGTTTGTAGTTTGGGATGGCAGGGCATCTAGCACGCACATGCAGAAGTCAAGGGATGGTGCAAAACGACCAAGGAACAAGAGTAGGGGTGGTCAATCCACCTGTGTTTTTACTGCAGGGTGGAAATGGAGTTGCACAAAGTCACACAGTGCAACAGCAAGCGCCGGGAGCACAGCAAAGCTTGCCACATCAGAATATAACACATTTCCAGCAAGGACAGTCTCAACAGTCACCGATGCAACTGTTACAGACAACAAGTACAGGACAGGTACTGAATTCTGGAATGAGAAATAACAGTAGTGATGGAGGAAGTCCATTCACTCAGGATTGGACAAAGTTATATATGGACTAGAACAGCTCACTGGGAAACCTGATGTGTTCTGTCCTATCAGTGACACCAAACCCTCATGAGGAACCAAGGGTAGATGTCGTTGTAGGGAATAAAGAAAATTCCTTCTTACTTGACATAGGTGCAACACGCTCGTGTATACGTGAAGGCAGGTTTTCCTTGTCCGGCGATGCCATAAATACTCATGGCTTCATAGGAGCAACAAGCTGTGTTCCTTTTACAAAAGAACTTCCAGTTTCCATAAGAGAATGTAGCATGAATGTGTAACGCTCACCTGGTTCCCACGGAGGCGCGGCGTCGAAGGCGCAGAACTCTGAAGATGGACAGGAAGGGCCCCTCTATTCTGGCTTCCCTGGCTCGTTGGATACCCTCCTGTGCGTGAAAAGGGAGTATTACCAACTGTGGAACAATGCTCAAGCCTCCCACTCCCTTCCAACCCTCGACGATACCTCCTCCACGATTCCCCGTGAAGCCTCACCTTAGGGTTTGGAAGGATGAGCTCTCCATCCTGCTTCTGATGCAGGGGCGCGTTGAAACCCAGTTACTTCACTGGATTGAGGATTGATGGGAGTTCAGGTAAGCTTGACTGTTCAGGTAAGGCGCTGTAAAAGTTCTGTTCAAAAGTTCAAGCTTAATAATAATGTTTGCTGTCTAATTGCAGCAAGCGCTAATGCTTATGTCTTTTTCCCCTTAGGGGCCGGGGTTCGGAGTGCCGGAGATATGGCGCCGACCCGAAGTGAAACAGTTCTGGATGAGCGCTCAGGTAATGTCTTTGCATTCGCTCATTCAATGTCTTTGTCTTTTTTCCCCATAGGGGCCGGGGTCCGGAGATGCCAGGAAGCGGCAGGACCCGAAATTCAGTGGGAATAATCCAACAGGTAAGACTTAAAAGGAAACTGAGCTTTCCTTATTCCTTTTCTCCCTCTCACCTTTGTTCTTGTCTTTTTTCCTCTAGGCGCCGGGGCGTAGCTGAATCCGGAAGATTGCTGCTGAAGATGGAAGCGCCTTGCCAAGGTGAGTAAAATGCAGCGCTGCAGCGATCGAAACGAAATGCCTTTAAAATGATGTCTTCCTTTTCAGAGCCGTTGGAGAAATGACTCCGGGATGCAGATTTAGCAGGTAAGGGCTTTTCTTCTCCTATTCTCTTCCTTTCTCCCCTTGCAGGTGTCCCAGGGTGCTGGCAGGCGTGGCTGAAGTCAGGATGCAGGAGCTGACACGGTGAGCGTCCAGCTGCTAGGTGCAGAACAACGCGAAGCACGTGTGGCTGTTCGGGTGGGGTTTAAATAGCCTTGGAAGAAGTTCCTGGTATGTATCCTTCCACCAATCAGGTATGTATCCTTCCCCAACCACACCTGGGTGGTGAAGTAGTCCTACAGGTAAAGTAGTCCCATTCAGGCCTCAAGAGGGCCTGGATGAAGCAGCAAGGTCTGCATCAGGTAAGTGTGCACCCAAGCACTTAAACACATATCCTCTTCTATGAGCCTGGCGCCTAAGGCGCCAGGACTGGGGTCCGCTATGAGCCTGGCGCCTAAGGTGCCAGGACTGAGTCCAAAGGGCCCCGACTTGGGCCCGCTGAGACTTCCCTGGGGAAAATGATGTCTGCCTCTGGGGTTGCTGGGCCCGGCCTGGCTCCTTAGAGGTAGGCATCATGACAGAATGTGCCACTGCTGTATTCAAAGCAAACCCAGGTAAATATATTGGGACGAGGCCTAATGACAAAGTTAAACATGACAATCTCATTCGCGGAGAAGGGCATAGTATGTTCAACTCCAGGAATGCATTATTTGAACATATGCAAAATGGTTAGAGCATACGCAGGACAAATGGCTATGGGAGCTGTTCCATTGGAATGAGAAGTATTCACGTATGGAGTGCGTATATTAATGTCAGGGCTACCAGGCCTTGCAGAGAAAACCATGAGAACCCCCGATGAGTTTCTATTTAGGCCAAGAATACCTAATCATAAGGAAAACAAGCAAGTGTTTCCCTTGGCAATACACACAGCCATAGTGCAAGGAAAAATGGTGTTGATCGACGGTTGTGATGATGACAATGGTGCACAGTAATCGCCATTGAGGAATGATACATATTGACTGATGTCATTGATGACGATCTGTTTGAAGAGCAAATAGGTGTAGATGAAACAACCGTTGAGGTTAATCTCATTTATTGGGTGAAAATTATCAAAAGAGAGGTGCCCCAGAGAATGATGCTCGCACAAAAACATCCTGAATATTTTTATGGCGACATGGCAAAGGTGCCTGTCTCAGTGTGGACTACAGGCCCTTATGTCGTAGGCTTGTTGAAAGGAGTCAAAGAAGTAAGGATTAAATTGAAGCTAGGAGCAATTTTACCAAAAGCACGACAGTATTCCATGTCTAGGGAAGCAGATGAAGGGATTTTCAAGACAATTTCTGCTATGATGGAGCAGGGTATTTTATTGACATCAGAGTCATCATGCAATATTGCAGTTTACCCTATTAAAAAATCAAAGGGAGGGTCTTGGCATTTAATCCAAGATCTAAGGCTGATGAATTATATTGTGCAGGCCGAGTTCCCTCTAGTCCCTAACCCGTCCACAATCCTGTGTAATATACCCGTTGAGGCAAAGTATTACACAGTGATTGACTTAAAAAACACACTTTTCTCAATCCCTTTACAAAAAGACTCACAAGATTTGACGTCATTCACGTTCAGGCAAATGTATCTGAAAAGCACAAGGTTACCTCAAGGGTACTGTGAGTCTCCTTCGATTTTCAACAGAGTCCTGCAGATGGACTTGAGCAATATTGCATTAGAGAGTGTCGTCTTGCAATATGTGGATGACATCTTAATTTGCAGCATGACAGAAGAAACGTGCAGCCATGATTCTATTCAGCTATTGACTGTATTGGCTGAGAAAGGATATAAAGTTAACAAAGAGAAGTTACAATACTGTCAACAAGAAGTGCTCTAAGTAGGCCAGCTGATCTCACATGAGGGGAAAAAGGTTACCCCTGAAAGGACTGAAGCAATATGAAACACAGCCAAGCCACACACGATAAAGCAAATGCAGAGTTTTCTAGGATTATGCAATTATGTCAGGGCATGGGTCTTTGACTACAGCTCGTATACCAAGCCCTTGTTACAAGCCCTAAAGAAAGCACAGGGGACGAAAGAAAAAATTGTGTGGACCGAGACCATCGAAGAACGGTTTGTTGAACTCAAAAAGGCTATTTGCATGGCACCAGTTTTAGGGATTCCCAATTATGCAGAGGAATTCTACCTGCTTTCACACTCGAATGGCAGTGTTATGACGGCAGTACTCACACAGAGAACCACGTTGGGGTACAAGCCCCTGGCATTCTACAGTGGGAATTTGGATCCAGTGATGAGAGTTCACATCTCATGCAAACAAAGTTTAGCTGCCGCAGCGTTCACCATAGAAAAGGCTACAACTATTGTGATGGGATGCTCAATGACGTAGTTCGTCGAGCATGCACTATTTGCCATTCTAGAGAAACCGAAAGGCACATTGACATCTTAGAGAGCTTCTGCTTATGAAGTCATCATATCAAATCCATCAATTAAGATAATTTGATGTAAGATAGTGAACCCGGCTATGTTTATAGCAGAACCAGTTACTGAAGGAGAGCCAATCCATGACTGCGCAAACTATGAAGAATTTTATGATGAGATTCCCAGAGTGAAAGAAAATGCATTGGCAGAAGGAGAAATTAGCGGTGACCGTTAAATTGCAGAACCGGAAATAGCATCATCGCACAGAAACGGAAAGGAGCACGGCGGCCATCTTTAAAAACACAATCCATTGCCATCCTCTGCATCCAGGACCTCTTTCCACAAGACTCCAACACAAAATCATCCAGGATAGCGTGAAGATGCCCAAGGCCATCAAGAAAGGCGCTGTTCACCAGCTAAAAGAAAAATTCAGCGATGAGGAGCTGATCATGCTTACTGAGACACTTGCGGCCAATGCCAATGTAGTATTTACAAATGACATGCGGCGGGAGACCCTTGTCAAGAAAAAGACGATCTGGGCAGAGGTTGCCCACAAAGTCAGTGCGGTGGGCACCACCACCCGCACTGTCAAGGACTGCCGAAAGCGGTGGGACGACCTACGGGTCCGTGTACGTAACATCCTGTCCGTGAATCGTAAGCTGGCAATGGCCACAGGAGGTGGCGCTGATTCCCCTATAAAACTCCGGGAGTGGGAGGAGACCTGCACCGCCACAATTGGTGTGGAATCGAGTGAGGGTGTTGGAGACATGGAGCATGGTGCGCCCACTTCATCAGATGGAGGTGAGTGTATACATCAAACAATGCACAGTGAAGGCTGATGGGCCCCCCAAATATGAGTCCATAAACAGGCCATTGATCCAGCCACAAACCTACATGCACGCATCACAACATACACGTGCAACACAGACCCATTCATGCATGACCCACCCGACATCCCCGTAGCCGGAATCAAAAATAAAGAGGCCCCAATTCATAGAACGGCATGAAGTAAACATTCTGCATAAGGCACGTAGAACCATAAACGATGACATTCCCTATTTTTGTCCCCTACAGGGTCACAGACAGACACTGATGAACCGGGCACTGTGACACCTGCTCCACCAGCTAAGAAAAAGCCCAGGACACAAGACAGAGGGGACACCGCCACCACCTCAAGGGGAACCGGGAGGAGTGATCAGCAGCAGAGGGGCAAAGGCAGCAAGAGCACCAATCCTACACAGCCTGAGGCCACGGCTGCTGCAATTGTTCCACCCACGGCAGTTCACCCCATGACATTGGAAACCAGCACGGAGGGCCCGCACTCTGCTGCCACCAGTTCCACTGGTGAGGCGGCAGCCACCGCCCCGCTTTCGGACGTGGAGGAGGCAATTGACATCCAGATCCAAAGCCAGACCCCCAGCCCACCACGGTCCATTGAGCCAAGCCCAAGGCCATTATCAGGATCAGGTAGCCATGCAGAATCACGCGACGAAACTGTGGAAGGGTGATGGAGCCCTCAGGTGTCCTCACCTGATGCCAGAGGCATGGAACAGGGCGCAGCAGCCACCCCAACAGCTGGACCCAGTCAACACGACCTTGCAACCATCAGCCAGAGGCAGGTTGAAATCACTGCGCTGGTCAGCCAGCATGTGGCTGAGGCAGCCGGTCTGCGGGATGACCTTAGGTCGTATGCAAGCCAGACAAGGGAGGGCATGGAGGCCTGCACAAACAGGATTTGTGAGGAAATGGCCCAATTTAAGCAGGCCCTCACACGTATTGCGGACGTCATGGAGCGACAATACCCCCCCAACACAGGATCAACCGGGCACCTCCTCCTCTGCGAGTTCCCGACAAACAAGCCCCCGGCGCCGCTCTCTGTGCACCATGAGGTGCACGCCATCCCAACCACCCAATGGTGGAGGAGCCCATGAGAATTAGGGCCAGCAAGGACTTGATGGCACATGTCGAGCAGGACACCTATACACTATGAGTCTCACATGGGGGTGTTGTGGGGGGAGGGGGAAAGGGTGTTTTTGGGAGTCTTGTGGGGGAGGGGGAAAAGGGTGTTTTGGGAGTGTTGAGGGGGGAGGGGGGAAGGGGTTGTTGCACAGTTGGGGCCATGCCCTTTTTGTCCACATTTTGATCACAATACACTGTTGAAAATTTGAAACACAGGCGTGGTCTTCATCATTGTGTATGTATACTTCATTGGGGACAGCGTCCTTTGTGGGCCTCACCACATACATCAGGGGAACAATACGCTTCTCCATCCATTATAGTTCTCCCTTGTATCTCATAACATTTGATGCATCAGATGCTGACGCCCATCGTGTCGCTCCTGGCCATCGCCTCTTGCATGTCCTGGCGGACCATTTCACCCATCCTCATCCCCATCAACGTCATCCTCATCTGGTGGTTGCATGTCAATGTCAGGTGGCATAGGCACATTCCGTCTGATGCACATTTTGTGCTGCATTACACATGCCATGGATATCTACGGCACTTTGTCATGGCCGTACAGGAGAGCCTCACCCGGCCCGCTTAGGCACCAGAGCTGTGTCTTCGAGAGGCCAAATGCCTGCTCTATCACGACACGGGTACGGGTATGTGCACGATTGTAGTCCTCTTCCTGCCGGTTCTGTGGGTTCCATACAGGAGTTAGGAGCCACCTCTTCAGGGGATAGCCGGCGTCGCCTGTATGGGCTGAATAATGGGTACCTGTTACCGTTCACCTCAGGTGCGGCCTGTACATGTCACACAAATTTACTTTGCATTGTGATTCAAAATCACGACTCTCAGCATGCATGCAGACGATCTGCGTGACCTCAATGTGCAAAGGCGAGCTTGACCCTGCTAGTGGACATGCCCGATTCATGCCTCCAACAGCAAATGACATGTCCTGGGTGAGGCCAGGTCTTAGGTGTCCCTGGGCCCAGGCAAATTTGGTACCACACTGCTAGTGTACTGCCATTCCGACATCGATGTTGCCATGCTGTGTGGCATCACATCAGTGGTGCTATAGGTGTGTGGTTCTATGGCATGGCTAGGGGTGTTACCTTTGCATGCATTCAGGGGCACATTGCTGTCTTGATGTAGTGCTGTGATGATTCTGTAGTACCATCTTGACGCCATGTTGCTGATTTGTGTGGTATGTGGTGTGGCATGATGTGCAATGTGGATGTGGATGGATGTGCAATATTTGGAAACCTGGATTGTACTCTATGTTGTGCAGCTTATAATTGCATGTGGGTTCTCCTCAAGGACATTGCGGCCTTCCCTTATGGACATTGGCCTACATCTGTATGTCCATTTGTCCTACAGACGACAGTCAACACCCAGTAGGAGTATGTATCTCTCCCCACCACATCACACTGCCATGTGCTTGCCCTGCTACTCACCAAGTAGCCAGGAACATTGACCGGCTTGTCGCTCCATGTAGCGTGGCATGTTTGAGTTACGCAGGGCCATGGAAATCCGAGAAATTGATCCGGGAAATCAGGCACAACAATGTGTGATTATCTTCTTAGCGTCAGATACCATTTGCACTTTGATGGAGTGGAATTGTTTTGTGTTTTGGTAGACTACTTCATTGTGATGTGGGACCATCAATTCCACATGGGTGGAGTCGCTGGCTCCGATTCAACTTGGGATGCCTGCCAGTGAATAGAAGCCAACTTTGGTGTTTGCGATCTCCTGGGCAGTCCGTGGCAGGAATATGTGTTCTCGTGCATGCTTCAGGAGGGCATCGAGTACCTGGTTCAGCGTGCGTGAGGATACTGGTTGTAGATGCCATGCATCTGCCCCACTGTATGCTGGTAGGTGCCTGTGGCCAGGAAGTGGAGCACAGTCACCACCTTCAGTAGAGGGGTGAATGGCATTTCTGATGTCTATGAGGCTGACAATGTCGTCATGTGTCATGTACACGATGCTGGTGATGGTATCCCGGTACAGACGGTACAGGGTGTGTATCTGCTCAGGGGTTAGGTTTCATGGTCTGGCTCGGATCCTGGGGATTGGTGGTTGCCTCTGTGGTATGGCTAGGTGCCCTGGTGGTGCTTGCTGCGCCTCTCTTGCCATCCTCCTCCTTCTCCTCCTGTGTCTCCTTTGTGCTGCCTGTTGTTGTTGCTGCTGCACTGCAATCATGTCCTCCAGCCCATGTAATGCTGCTAGTATGGGAACCATCTTGGTGTGGGAATGGGTGTGTAAAGGGGTGTGGTGTGCTCCTTTTGTGCTGCCACAGTCTCCATTGCCTCCACCTGTGCTGATTTTGTCCACCTGTGGCAGGTGGGTACACTGCTAGGTTCTGATAACGGGTGGTTCGCGAAGCCGGTATTTGCGCCATGCCGGTAAGGGGTTTTGGGGCCTTTTCCATGCCTCTATTAGCACGTCCGCCGGTATCAGGTAATATTATCCCCATATATATGGTCGCCATAAATAATATCGCTGGGAAAATGTTGCAGCGATATTATATGGGTGACCATATATATGGGGACAGGGGCAAAAAAAAAAAAATGTTCCATGCAATAATGTCGCCACAAAAAACGGAAATCTTTCGGCGATATTTTTGCATGGCGAGATTTTTGTGGCTAGAAATAATGAAAGGGGTACACCTGCAATCGTGATCCCTGGTCCTTCAGGTGAAATACATAATAGTCAAAGGGAATTGGACCAGTGGAATGGGAAGACGCAATAGATTATTAGCTTCAATACAAATTGTTTATTACTTCATTAATATAGATTTTTCACTTCATTAGTGTATGTATGATATAAAATCATAAAACCACCAAATACATGTTATAGATTCAACATACGTAACTCACGCATTCATTCATTACCCCATACTTTCAACGATAAAACCCTATTGGCATATCACGGCAATATAGACTATACTTATTGCTCTTGTTTTCCTATATTTATGACCCAGCC
Source organism: Ambystoma mexicanum (assembly GCF_040938575.1). NCBI lineage: Eukaryota > Metazoa > Chordata > Amphibia > Caudata > Ambystomatidae > Ambystoma > Ambystoma mexicanum. Next base: position 308,096,436 of record NC_090941.1, read on the forward strand.
TATAATTTCAGGTGTCAAAAAAGAGAAACTCTAGTGTTCCAATTATTTCAGAGGTACAATGTAGGTCGTCGACACATGTTTCGGTCACAAAGACCTTCTTCAGGACGTAGGGCTCCCGATAGCAATTCAGCCCTTCTTAGAACCATAAAAACCAATGCTCATTCCCCAATGATCTATTCACAGTAGGGCGGGTTGGCCAATGGAGTAAATCCACCCCAGAACTCTATCACAATTGAGATCTCAGTCACTGTCGACAATTCCAGTGAAGTCGCACACCTCCAATGGAGTCCACAATGTTGATGCCATCAGCATCCCAGATGCAGTCCACTATGTTGTTATTCACAGACCCAGATGTAGTCTATATCCCAATCACTGAAATTTCTGACAGCTTTCAGAATTGGTGTTTTTTTGAAGGTGTTCTCTTAACCTCTCTCCTCTCAGGGGTATTAATGGGCAGTGGATAAAGCGGCTAGATAATCATGTCAACTCAGTGCGTTTCGGCCCCTGTGGCATAAGATAGACCGCATCCATCCGTGGTCTTCTTCTTTAGTGGTGAAGGGCCTTCATCAGGACGGGGAGTTAATTGTCTAAAGGGATTCTGTAGTCTTTAGCCCGTGTGATACTTCTCTTCTTTCTCTTTTAGACAAACGTCTCAGGACCCGTGTTTTTCGGAGCTCGCGTAGGCACAGCCTCAGCACGATCGAGAGAGCAGCAAGCAGCTGAGACGTTTGCCACCCACGAGTCGGACAAGGAGGTCTCTCAAGATAGGAGACTTGATGAACACCTCAAGCTGATTAACTGCACCAGTCTGCTCCTCAGCAAATATTAAACCTTCCAGCCTTCTAAAAGAGAAAGATGAGAAGTATCACACGGGCTAAAGACTACAGAATCCCTTTAGACAATTAACTCCCCGTCCTGATGAAGGCCCTTCACCACTAAAGAAGAAGACCACGGATGGATGCGGTCTATCTTATGCCACAGGGGCCGAAACGCACTGAGTTGACATGATTATCTAGCAGCTTTATCCACTGCCCATTAATACCCCTGAGAGGAGAGAGGTTAAGAGAACACCTTCAAAAAAACACCAATTCTGAAAGCTGTCAGAAATTTCAGTGATTGGGATATAGACTACATCTGGGTCTGTGAATAACAACATAGTGGACTGCATCTGGGATGCTGATGGCATCAACATTGTGGACTCCATTGGAGGTGTGCGACTTCACTGGAATTGTCGACAGTGACTGAGATCTCAATTGTGATAGAGTTCTGGGTTGGATTTACTCCATTGGCCAACCCGCCCTACTGTGAATAGATCATTGGGGAATGAACATTGGTTTTTATGGTTCCAAGAAGGGCTGAATTGCTATCGGGAGCCCTACGTCCTGAAGAAGGTCTTTGTGACCGAAACACGTGTCGACGACCTACATTGTACCTCTGGAATAATTGGAACACTAGAGTTTCTCTTTTTTGACACCTGAAATTATAGGCTGGGTCATAAATATAGGAAAACAAGAGCAATAAGTATAGTCTATATTGCCGTGATATGCCAATAGGGTTTTATCGTTGAAAGTATGGGGTAATGAATGAATGCGTGAGTTACGTATGTTGAATCTATAACATGTATTTGGTGGTTTTATGATTTTATATCATACATACACTAATGAAGTGAAAAATCTATATTAATGAAGTAATAAACAATTTGTATTGAAGCTAATAATCTATTGCGTCTTCCCATTCCACTGGTCCAATTCCCTTTGACTAAGAGATTTTTGTGGCGACATTATTACATGGAACCCGTCCGCCTGGCTTGTGATGATGTGCTATTGGTGGCATGGCGTTATTTACGGAATTGAGGGTCGCGCGCCCGCGGGCTAGCCGCTATTAGTGGCACCGTACTTAGTGGTGCTGCAAATAGCGGTGAGCTAGGTCCTAATTGGCATGGGGATTTAACGGTACCGGTATTCCCTTACCGGTAACGTTAAATCCCTACCGCACAACGTGTAATGAGGCCCATAGTCATTCCAGTCCCTAGAAGGTCTGATAGCGGAATGAGTGAACTTGAAATGTATGTGATGAGCAATAATACACACACACTTGTGGTAACAAATAGATTGAACCGCCGGACACAGGGTCAGCAGAGCAAAAATGTGAGGGTGGTTAATGAAAAACAAACACATGCAAACGATGAGTGCACATACACCTGGTCTAGTATCATTAATCACAGAACTGCAAGCCAAAGAATGGGAGAAGTTTGGACAACCAACGATGAGAAGTTCCACTATAAGTGAAGTCAAAAGACAAATGGAAAAAGCTGAACTTTTAAAGAGACAAAAGGAGTTGGAGAATAAACAAACAGAGACAGCATTGACAAGCACCCTCAATCCAACAATGAAAGGGACAAGTACAAGTCCTACAAAACTATCACGTGCAGAGATGATAGCAGAATCAATTTGGCCATTCATAGCCAAAGCCAGGAAAAGGCAAAGAGATAAGGAAGGAATGACAGAGCTTTCTACTACGCAGGGACCTCGGATGGAGATGCCTGAGAATCCTCCAGCAAGAATAAGCTATATGGATGTGATTAAGGATGTGATGATAGCAAACTACATGAAGACCTTAAGAATAAGAAGAAGCACACAAGAAGATAATAACGAACTAAACGACTACATAGACAGCACAGCACACGTGGGAAATAACATCTGGTACCAACATATGAAAGAAGTTGGACGACGAAATTCAGAGGAAGAATGCTTTGTTTGTGGATTCCTACCTTACAGCATGGGGAAGTCGAAGATCTTCATAGCTGTCGAAATAGATGTACACTGTCTATCACACATAGCAATGTGCAAGACCAGAGGCCAGTTCATGGGAAGTGATGCTTCAGTCAAGTGGGCAACTGAAGCAACTGATCCAAATGAAGACGATTATGTCCAGGACATAAAGACAAGAAACAATGGAAAAACAAAGAACATTGTGATCAGATATGAGAAGCCTGAAGTTAAAAGAGCAGACAGCAAAAGAGACAAACCAAAGACTGATCGTTCAAGGAAAAACTCCAGAAGAAGCTCTGAGTTGAAAGACCAGAGGGCAAATGCAAGTCTGGGGAACAGTGCTTTCACCAGACGGATGGGAGAAAGGAGTAGTGATCTGCAGAGCATAGATGGTCATTGATCGTTACCAGGCTACCACTGACATAGTACAAAATGGATGAAAGCCATTATGGCCAAGACTCGCTAAACTATTGACATGGGTCGAAGACAGAGGAGGACCCTTGCAGATAGTGCCATTAGAGAGTCCAAAATTCTGCTTCAGGAATAATGGCACAAGGAAAATGGGAGAGAATCAGAACTGTGGATGAGTATTCGACGCTCCACGAATGATACATGGAACAGCAGTAATCATGGATCATTATTGGGCATGTGGATCCAAAGCATCCATCAGACTGCCAAAGAATTGGGGAGGTCTATGTACATTAATAAATGTTCATGTCCCAGCATTGGTTATTCCAAAAAGTGATCTGAACATTGAGAGTTTCCCAATAGCAGATGCTCACCTGAGAAAGAAGAGATCTGTGGAACTGATGAGCCGAATGAAGAGAGAGAATTACTTTTCTGCCAAATCAGAAGAAGCCTTTCATGCGATCCCATATGAACACAGGTTGTTCAGCCTCACCTCATCAGTGTTCATAACAATTCTGATGCCAAGAGTTCAGGATGAAGCAAATACTAAATTGTTGCAGATAACCAGATGGGAGTTACTGCAGACCATCAACACGACCATAAAAGGATTCAATGCAATCAAGGAAGAGTTAAGGCGATTCCACTAATGATTCTCCAGAACAGATTTGTCCTTGACATGATCACAGCTATGGATGGAGGTGTTTGTGCAAAAATCGGAAAATCATGTTGCACATTTATACCATCTCACGATGGTGAAAGTTGAACCTTAACAGAGGCCATAGGTATGCTGGCGAAACTAAAGAATCAAATGATTGATGAAGCTGACGAAGTTGACGACAGCTGGTTTGGACCACTGTTTTCATGGGTTCCACAATGGATGGCAGATGCATTCAAATTCCTAGGATCCCTGCTAGTGATGCTATTGCTCGGATTCTGTGTTATCAAGATAATAATATCTCAGTGCCAGAAAACTGCAAAAAAGGCCATAGGTATGAAGATCATGATTGATGTTGAGTCAGGATGGAAGCCCAAGGACCTGACTGATGAAGAAATAAGAGACTTTTTGAAAGCCAGCATTTATGCACCAGAAGGAACAAAGTTTCGGTATCCAAGGAAGCACAGAAATTATGTGGGAGGATGGATCTATTGCAATCCAAGTGGACAATGTCAAATTATGACATGGAACAAAAATGAGAACGTAAGAACTGCAGGAAGCTTGAAGGGAGTCATAAAAATATGGACCCCAAAGAGACATTTCTTCAGACCTCTATGCCTGGATCCAGAGGATGAAATAAAAGTGGATACAAAAGAAGAAGTGAAAGTGGTTGATGAATCGCCGAGAGGGGGGAGTGTAGAGGAGGTACCAAGCATGATTTACACTCCTAACGCCCATTTTGAAGTACCAGGATCATTCACGCCAAAATATGGAACGTATGATGAGAAAATAAACCAGCAGAGAGCCGCAGTGGGTCTCTGTCCAGTACCTATCAGAATAACAGCACCTATTAAAGTACCAACACCTAAGAAAACCTGGACAGTAAGGTACCCATTGAGAAAACCATATCGACAAGTGAGACAGAATATGTTTGTCAGAATGTAATGCCTGAAGAAGCTAAGAAGATGTTGAAGGAAGACGAATGATGACATCATAAGAACCCGGACTGACTCACATATAGAAGATATAACAACCTGAGAATGATGAAAAGAGACGGAACACCATGGATAAGTGACATCCTGATCCTAAAGTGAAGAAATGGATGTCAAAATATCCGAAAATTACGCCATAAGCACAATGAAGATATTCAGTTAGTTTAACCATGTACATATGCATAGTAACCGCAAGAAGCACAGAAATTGGGAGGCTTTCTTATGCTTAGTAGTAAAATAGATTGCGGCAAGCACCACCTATACATATCTACCTCAAAAGGAGCACTTTATACTTCCACTATGCACAAGAGCAGAATCAACCAACGGTTACTAAAGCTCTCAAGAGGAGAGTTTTGCAGCAAACAAATCGAGAATTAAAGACAGAGAGAAACTCAGACAAATATAACCATGCCAAGAAGCCAAGGTGGATACAAGTAATGACAAGAAGAACAGTGTATCCTGTTCGGAAAGTTCAAGATAATCCACAGATGGCAGATGACTGGCAGAATTAAATCAAATACATGAAATTGCATGAAGAATAAGACAATTTCACAGTGTCGAAATCACGTGACCAGACCAGCAGGAAGGGATGAAACTTTCACACCTACGCATTGACCTTTGCCATGCCCAGATGCCTTAACTTTCCCAGACCAAGAAGCAGACTCGAGGCCAACCACAAAGAAATAATTGACACATGACCACTAAGGTGATGATTGATTGTAACAATAATTGGAGGGAAGCTGGGGGTGCAGACGAACTCCCTGCACCTGGCCGGCTCTTCTGCACGCTGGTAAGAGCAAGTGGAAAAGTATGAGTGGGGTTGATGCCAACCCAATCATAGTGGACCGTGTAACCTAGGGTACTTTAGTTAGTAGAACCAATGAGACATCATACTTTTAGTGACGTCTATAGTAGCCATTTTGAAGGAAGGGCTTAGATGCCCGACCTGACATTGTTTATCCAATCCCCTTTCCCCGTTACCATATACAGATATAATACCTATATTAAAGTTACCTTCCTAGAACCAATCAAGTTGCATGCTAAGTTTTAAGAGTTACACGTCAGTGATGACGAGTTTTTCATATAAATGTTCTGTTTTTTCTGAAATTAATTGGAGTTGAAGCGAGAAACAAGATCGAGCGATTGCTGATATTCAGGAACTCCCCGTTTTTTGTACTTGTCCCTTTGCCAAACTATTGAGTTGTCATTATTGTTTTGATGCGAGAGTATTAATCTTCATCCCCATCCATCTCATCTTAAAGTACTGTTTGGAAACCCCCAGTCCTATGGGCCGGCTGCGGTCCCTACTGCACACTACAATAGTTTTGCTCATGAAGAAAAAGAATTTTCTAAATGTCTACTCTGAGTCTACTCCATATATGAGACTCCTACGTTTTTATCTCCACTTATTCCCAGCACTGGTCAAGATAATGCTTCGCGGCGCTGCCGTCTACCCCCTTCGGAGCGAGGATCCTGTATTCCTTTACCTCTGTATCCACAACCTAATGGCCATATAAAGGAAAGAAGAGAAAAAGTATATCAGTTATACTTGCACAGTCCTTAGGCCCAAAATCAGGCTCTCCCTTGTTATTTTATCCTTAACCCTTACACCAGCCACCTCATAGTTTTCCCCTCTTTAACAATCTCCCAACTGGTACTCATGTGTCCGGGGTGGTCCGAGAGCCTCCGTTCACGGTCTATCCACAAACGGGGCCATACCCCAACCAAGCCGCGGACCGCCTTGGTGAGTAGTCGGTATTTGCACAGATGACGGTGACCCTTGGAACCTTTCGTTTGGGGGCGCACTGGTCAACCACGGAGGCAATGATTTTGCTGCGAGCGTCCCGGATCTCGCCGCATGGCACGGGGCCTCTCTCGGCACACCTTCTCAATCACGTCACGGGGTCACTAAGTGAAAGGGCTCACTCACCACTTTACCAACAAAAACTCAGAATAAAAGACACATCCCAGAAGGGAATGAGACAAGGAGAACAGATTGCTAGGTTGCCAAAGGTTTATATCAGTTACAGCATCCAGAAAACTCTGCTGCCCTGTGAGCACTCTGACAAACATTACAATAACAATGGATTATAAGGCAAAAAGGCGTCATCAGTGATGTCAGCTATAAGGGTTACAAAGTATAATATGATTGGTTGCAAGGTGACGATGCATAGTGGCCTGTAGGTACTGCTGTAGGTACTGCTCCTTCAGGATTGGCTGGAGATGTGGTTGAAACTAGATAAGCTGCCATGAATGCTGATTCTTGGCATATAGTAAACAATGAGCATCATACAAGTTGTACATACATAATTACATCATGTCACATTGAGTCATTCAAAAGGTGAAAGGTGTGGGGATCTTACTTTATGTGAAGACCTGGGGCCTGGGCTGGTCTGGCACATCTTGCCGAAATGGGAGGTGGAGTGACACATGTTAGTTTAGGACAGGATATACAGTGACAGAGGTCTGAGTTTATTGGAGGCACTCTGGGTTGGTCAGCACAGTGGGGGCACACTTTTGTTACATCAAGGGAATACCTTAGGAGGACACAGGGTTACACAAGCAGTAATTTTCCAACAGCGATGGTGAGGGGTGCGGGAGCAGGTTTGTGGAGATGGATGAGCTACAAGGCATGGTTCAGGCTGGTTCACACACAGGACAGTGATCTCAGAGGAAGAATGATATGATACATAATGTTATTGTTGCAGTTAGCTTCAGTGCATCTGTGAGAAAGTGACTTGGGCCGCGCAGAAAAGGTGGGGGCGGTTGGTGCTCGCTATGCGCAGCGATGTACAGGGGAGAGGAGACTTCACAGTGCCGTATTGCTGCCTAGTCCAAAGATGGAGTCGAGGGTACACAAAATGGAGTCCAAGTGTGTCTTGCAATAGTCCCACCTCTGCTCCAGCTGAGGCCTTATTCCTCATGGCAGCGGAAGGGCGATGGAGGCATCCCCCACTAGTACAAGAGCAAGTGGTACATCTCGTATAGAATGTATGGGGGGGACTAATTCGCTCCTTCCTTCCTTACATGCGGTCCTCCCCAAACAACAATTGCAAATTCTCAATGTTTCCAGTTGCCCTAGATTCAGAATCAATCTTATCAGTGTTAACACATAGTATCAAACACTGTTGAGCGCACTCAATGAGGTCATCATTGGAGTCAGATGACCCGGGGAGGGGAAGTGCAGCCGCATGAGCTGCAGTCGTACGAGCGCAAAGCATGGCAGCACTTTCTTTTTTTGTGATTTTGGTCTTGATGTGTTTGCACTTCATTGCAGGACAATTAATATGAGCTAGCTGTAGTCGATGTGTCTTGCAACAATCTCTTTCTCTGCCTCTCTTTCCTCTCATCCACTATTCTTATCTCTTTATCTGCCTCTGTCTGTGTTTTGGTGCACAAGCCCAGGTGAGCTCCACCTCTGCCTGAAGGCATGATGGTACTCAGGTACTGGGATGTGAGGGAAGGAGTGGGTTCATGGGAGAGTGGGGCCATTTCTGTCCAGGGGGCACCACTGTGTTTTAGTTGATTGTGGTGCGGAATGAGAGGAAAGGAGCCTTGCTGATTTTTGGAAGGAAGAGGGTGAGAGGGAGCTCTGGGATAGCCATAGATCGGGGATCACATTTCATAATCAAAAACTAGGGCAGGTCATATATAAGTAGCTGTGATTTGACAGTTACTGCTTATACAAAGAATGACTAAACATCAGTAGGGTGGTAGGTGGGGGTCAGACATAGATGTTCTGCACTTTGCACAGCCATAACCTTGGCAGAAATCTCACAACTGGCAATGCTAATCAAGGTCTTCGAAAAACTAATTGCCCAACTGCAATGTAAACATCTTTCACCCTGTAATTTGGAAAGATTTTTAGGAAGAGAGCCACTCAGAGCAGTAATCTGATGTGTATGTTCTTATCAGGGTTCCATCAGTTTTCTGCAGTCCTGGCGTACTTCCTATCAACTAAAGCCTCCTCCGATGTTGTGTGACCAGGGATAAAAGGAGGAGGGAACTTTCTTGGTATTTAGAATCCTACATTGTAATTGGGTGTGCCCTGCCAGAATGGTATGATCACGATAAGGGCATAGTGTCTGTATTGGGGGGTTGAGCTGGGCATGGAAAGCCTCTGGTGGGTGTACAGGGGTACCGTGTCATGATGCCTACCCCCGGGGACCCAGACCAAGTCCAGCAACCCCGGAAGCAGGCATCAAGTTATCCCAAGCAAGCCCAACAACCCCTGCTAGGGGCTATTTGGGTGCAGTCCTGGCGTCTATGGCGCCAGGCTCATATGGAAAGTCAGTCCTGGCGCCGCAGGCGCCAGGCTCATAGATTAAAACCTACCTGATGCAGACCATGCTGCAAACTTACTTGATGCAGACCATGCTGCAAGAGCTCCAAGCCAAGAGATGCTTGGAAGGGACTACTTTACCTAGGGACTATTTTTTTACTCGGGTGGAGCTAGGGAGGAATACTTACCTGGGACTACTTTGGAGGCTATTTAAACCACGCCCGAAGAGCAGCACACGCTTCGCGTTATTCTGCATCCAGCAGCGTAACGCTCACCGTGCCTGCAAGCCTGCATCCAGTCTTCTGCCACGCCCGCCTCGAGTTTGGAGCTCCTAGAAAAAGGGAGAAAAAAGGAGAAAAGGTTAGAACAAGAGCAATACCTTTGATCCTTACCTGAATTCCCGATCCATCGCTCCTTCGAGCTGGAAGAAAGAAGTTATTTAAGTGCGTCGCCTCGCCTGCTGCAGCGCCGTGCTGAACTCACCGGCCTTCGCAGCATCTTCACATTCCACCGCATCCTCCTGCATGTTCCCGCCGCACTCCGGCACCTAAGGAGAAGACAAGAACAGCAAGGTGAGCCAAGGGAATACACAGAGGAATATTAGTTACCCCCTCATAGACTTACCTGATTTTACCACCGGAGGTACTATTCCTCTTCACGGGTCGGCGCAGCTTCCACTGCATCTTCGCCGAACCCCGGCCCCTAAGGGGAAACAAAAGGACAGCAAGGTGAAATAAAGGGACAAACAAGGGGAACCCTGCACACCACAATAGACCTACCTGATTTTACCACCGGAGGCATTATTCCCAGAGACTTCATACTTTCTCTCAGTGCCTGAATAAGGGAGAAAGCAACAGGTTACATATTGACATTATTTTATCAAACTGTGTTGGATAATACAAATCCTTACCAGAATATTACCGGTTGCCACGAGGAACTCTTCAATAGGGTCAAGCTGCAACCTGCAAGGAATCGGACAAGAGTGAAAGTCAGGCATTTGAACTCTTACCAACTACATACTTACAGCATCTTGCCGGGAATCTCGGAGTCAGTATTGTTCTGGAACTCACCAATTCCTTCAAGCCAGTGAAGCAACTGGTTATTTACGCGCCCCTGAGCTCAATGCAGGATGGAGAGCTCATCTTTCCAAACCATCAGGTGAGACTATAGGAGGGGACATCAAAGGTGATCAGTGGGGAGAACAGCAGGGTGGGGGGATTTACATTCAACTCCACGGGTGGTTAATTCCCTTTCTCCATTTGCAGAAGAATATTCCTACGGGCCAAGCAAACGAAGCTAGGTTGCCAGTCCAGTCCGTCATCTCAGCCCTACGCGTCACATTGGTGGAGACTGCAGCTGTCCAGTTCAGCTCGACGCCTCTGTGGGAGCCAGGTGAGCGTAACATACTGGCAGACTATATACGGTGCCAGAGGACCAGGCTGCAGGAGTTACATCTGATTTTTTTCTTTTCTTTTTTTGTTCAATATTAGTGTTTGTGCATACTGTAACATATGAACAGATTCAGCAGCACTACCAGCCAATCGGTGGCCAGCAGGCCACGTAAAACATTGAAGAAGCAAATTATTAGTTTTAATCCAAGCATGACCCTTTCCAAGAAGCAAATACATTTTTAGAGACAAAATTGCATTTATTCTCAGCAAAAGAAGCTATTATAAAATCGAATTGTAAAACTGGCTGGTATAAGGATAGCAAGTGGGAGCAAGACGATTTGTGCAATTGAGAAGTGTGGAGGTCGAGTTTCATTTGACCTACAGAGATCAATAATGAGTTCAGGGACTTCTATTAGAGACTGTATCAGGAGACACTGTTGGATAATTCTGATTTGGTGGATACATATTTGAGAAATCAGTCCTTGGAATGTTTGTCGGAGGAACATAGGGAAATAGAGTTAACTGAGGATGAGATCAAGAGGGCTATGTATGCGCTAAACTAGGGGAAGGGTCCTAGGCCAGGTGGGTTGCCTGCAGAGCGTTATAGGGTAATGCCTGAGGGGGTCTTTACTTTACTGAAATCCACTTATGCAATTTGAAGGGACAAAGGTAGGCTCCCGCAATCTCAGTTATTCTTAAGCCAAGGAAGCCTCCTCTGTATCCTGGAAACTACAGACCAATAAGTTTGATAAATATGGACTCTAAAATCCTTTCTAAAGCACTGGCTAGAAGATAGGAGGATGTCCTGCCAAAGTTGGTGCCCCCCAATCAGGCGGGTTTTGTGAAGGGGAGAATTTCAGTGACAAATATGAGAAAGTTACTGTTGACATTTTCTGAATCCAGCAAGCAGAAGGTAGGAGCTGCTGCAATCTTGTTGGATGTCGAGAAAGCCTTCGACAGAGTATGTTTGTTTCGTACATTAGAGAGGTTGAATTTTGGAACAGATTACATGAATTGGGTAAAGGTGTTGCACGAAGGCCCGACGGCAGAGGTATTAACCAACCGTACTGTGCTCACAAAATTTGACTTACACTGAGGAACACGCCAAGGCTGCCTGCTCTAGCCAATGCTCTTTGTCCTGTCTTTAGGACCACTGACTGCTGCCATTAGATCAGAGGAAAGAATAACTGGAGTCAACTTTTATGGAGTGATCCAGAAGCTGTGGTTGTATGCAGATGGCCTCCTCCTGGTATTGCAGGACTTAACGGTGTCCATTCCAGCATTGATGGGCACTTTTGAGGAGTTTGGCAGGGTTACAAATGATAAAATCAACTGTCTGTTTGCATTTTTGAAACAGCACATTTCTAACTGGCCTTGAAAATGAGGTATCTGGCCATCTGGCTGACCAGCAAAACAACTAACATGATGGATGTTAATCTAAAATTGGCAGTGGAGAAATTGTCAGCGGACATATAACATTGGGATGCTCTCAAACTATCGTTGGGGGAAGAGTGAACACATTGAAAATGACGGCAGCGCAACAAATCAATGACATTATGATTATGATCTCACTTCCGACATGCAAATGCATGATGAAAATATTAGACAGCATGATTTCGTCTTTTCTCTGGGAGCACAGACCACCCAGATTTAAACTTTGGAAACTACAGCTACAGTATAAAAGGGGAGGTCTGAGTGTTCCAGATTTTACTAGATACCATTTGGCTTTTATGTCACAACATTTTCTGCCATTCTTGAGGAAACCATTGGATGAATGGTCTATTGCGGAGGAGAGCATGGTGGGTCCATTGGAACCTTCAGCTTTACTATCCTCCACAAGTAAAAGGTAGAGTGAGAAGTCCATGCTGACAGAATGTTTGCGTTCCTGCTGTAGAGATATAGCGGGGTCTCTGAATATGGACCTGGATGGGATGGGTACTGCATCAATATGGTTGAATTCTTCGATAATATTTAACAACAAAGTCCTATTTTGTCCAAATTGGTATTTGGGAGGAGTAAAGAAGATTACAGATCTTTTTCAAGAAGGTCTGTGGCTCTTATTTCATGACGTGAAGATTAGATATGGACTTGACTGCTGCACGTATGGAGAATATCAGTCCCTAAATTCAGCAGTGCCAGTGGTGACCCTTTTAAAACCTGATCTGGTGGATTCCATTATTCATTTGTGGGGAGGGTAAGGACCACATGGCATCAGCAATGTACAAACTTAAGAGTAGTGGTGTGAAGGGGCACACAAAGCTTCTAGAAACATTGTCAAACCACCTTCGAGAGGAGTTGAAGGAGCCAAGATAAAATGCACTTTGCAGAAATATTCCTCACTTGTCAATAAATGTGGGGAAAAGTGCCTGTCAGGTGAAGTTGCTCTACAGGGTTTTTTGGACTCCTGAAAGGATGTGCAGGCAAGGTTTAAGCCAGTCATATGCCTGTTGGAGTTGTTGCCATTCAGAAGGATCACTTGAGTACATGTTATGGGATTGTTACAGAGTGAGATCGTTTTGGGCTGATGTAACAAGGATAATAAATTCAGTCCTTGGAGTGGACAGAGAATAGGACTTTGTAACTTTGATTCTGGGAGAGGACACAGATCTGGAGATGATGTCTTATCATCAGGTAACTTATTTCTTGAGGGCTTCCGTAGATGCAAAAAGGATAATTCCCCAAAATTGGAAGTCAGAAGTCTTTCTGACTAAAGATTTGTGGTTACAGGAAATGTACTCACTTTGCAACGTTGAGAGGGTTGCAATGGGAATACAGAAAAAGGGCAATACATTTGATGACATTTGGAGTGTATTCCTTCGATCAGACTTGGAGTGAAATGCAGTTTGGAAGAGCACAGAAACCCGAAAGATAAGTTGTTCCAAATTATTATTTTATTTAATAAATAACACATGATGTTTGATAGATGAGGGGAGGGATGTGAAAGTTGGACTATTTCTGCTTTTGGATTATGTAGTGTTATATTTCATTATTATTGTTTTCTTGATGGATTTTAATGTATTTGTGTATGATAAAACCACCATTTATTTTTTTAAACTGACTTTATTAAAAATGTTGCATTGTCCATTTATCACTTCCAGTACATATAGTCATCACAATAGCAATGTTATTGATGACTTACTGATTAAAGCACATTATCAAAACATAGAATAAACATATCTATTATTTCCTGTTGTGCTCTTTTGAAAAGAACCCTTATGAAAAGGAGGAAGGAACCATTAGCACCAAAGAGCATTCTGGGATCATAAGAATAACCCCAGATCTCCATGCCTCACATATTCGCCTGTGATAAAAGTTGTATGTTTGAATCACTCATTTCATAATGCACACTGGGCGTGGGGCTCATTTCTTTTTTCACAACACTCACCTTAGCAATAAGTGTTTTTAACCATGAATTCATCCACACAGCTTCAGGATTCGGATGCAATGATACAATTTCTCGGACATCTTTCACACCATTGGGGGTCTGAAGTTCTTAGTGAATTTTAGAAGAGGCAGAGCTAAGCCATCCTGTATGTGTATAGCATCATACAGTGTAAGGGTTAATGGTGCAAGCAGGAGTAAGAAGAGGTGAACCTGCAATAAGGAGCGTGTTATGAGTGATGCAGGACTATATATACACACCCACACTGATTCATGGAGACTCTCTTAGACTGCACATTTTTCATCCAAGGACAACCTGCCCAATGAATCACTGCCGGGACTTCAATCATTTCCTATAGGAATTAGGACGTACACATACCCCGGAAGTGCAATGAAAGGATTAATTCTATTCGCACTTGATTTTTAACTTACATTCTAGAAAGTTTATGTCAGCTGCTTTGTGGTAAAGGAAACACGCCCTTTACAGATTTTGGTTTATGTGTGCTTTTTAGTGAGCCATGGGTGGTTGAAAGAGCCCATCAGTTTAAATAGCTGAAGACCGTCTTGGAAAAAAGCTCATTTATATCGTGTTAGCTTTTGCTTATGAAATATGTCAAGGGTGCCAGACCGTGAGTCCCACATGAGCTGAGTCGTAGAAAAAACATCTCTCCCGGCGTGAAATGGAATTATTCATGCAGTAATGGAAAGCAGAGTGTCATTCGACATTGGAACCATATGTCTGCCTGCCACCGATTCTTGGATAAAGAGTGAGAATAAACAAATAAAGAATATGATCCCAAAAACCTTTGCCCACGTATGTTTATTGTTTAGTTTGGGAAAAAGAATGTGCACATACCATTTACATAAAATGAATGCATTTGATATTCTAAGTAAGATAAAACGTGACCTGGATTGAGTGTATGCATGACTTCTAAACTTGGAAACAAAAACATGCCTCGCTGGTTAATTTATTAATTAAGCTTGGCGAGCTCCAAGCTTGACCCCTGCAGAGGCTTCAAGGTGCTTTGCCTTGACAAACAAAAATAAGCAGGATTGGTTGTATCTCGATCGTAACGAGATGCCACCAAATGGATGTACTATTGCCTCCATTTATTGGCATCCATAGAACTAGGGATTTCGGCAGAATTACCACTGGTAGTAATTCCTCTAATTTGGACGATTCTTGGCTGTAAAGCAGAGGAATTACCTCCAGCATCTTGCTGGTGGTTTTTCCTCTGCCTTGCCTCCAAACCTGTAGTTTGGCAGTGTGGTAATGTGGCGGTAATGTAGTGGTAAGTGACAAGTTGATGGAAGCTGTGAAGGGATTCACTTCCAGGAGAATTCTTTTCTTTTTTTTTAAACTTTTTTTTTATTATTTAGCTTGGCAGCACAATACAGATGAACATAACACACGGCAAGTACACGGTAGGTACAGTTGGAACAATAGAGGCATACATTTACTGCAACTAGTGTGAACATTTTCATCAAGTACCCATACGGAGTAAATGCAAGGTGAGGAGCACCTTAACTCAGGATGTAGAGCCTATGCGGGTAGGTGTAATAGTTGGGGAAGATGCATCCGGTGTCGCATTTAAATCTGACATATAGGAGCGGAATTGGAGCCAAACATCCCTGGTCCTCGAATGAACAGGCTGTAAGTAGGACCAGGTTTCCTCAGTGTCTGAGGCCCACGTGAGCGCCCTAAGCCATTGAGCATGAGTGGGAGGAGCGGGGCGTAAGCAACAGAGCAGAATGGCTCATACTCCAAGAAGCATGCAAAGGCCGGCCAGTTTCTTGGAATCCCGGGGTAGTCCGGGAAAGTCATGGAATAGGCACTTCATTGGGGAGGGATCAATGGGTTGGTCAAGTGTAGCGGATACGGTTGAGAACACCATCCCCCAAAATTACGAAAGGCGAGGGCAAGACCAAAGCATGTGTATATAGTCGGCAATATCCTGACCACACCTGGGGCATCTTGGGGAGTGATCACTAAGCATACGATGCAACCTGCTCGGGGTATAATGAAACCTGTGTAATACCTTTAGCTGAATTAATTTGAAGCAGGAGTTGAAGGACACATGATGTATATGAGCACACATGTGAGCCCAGCGTTCGTCCGTCACCTCTACCCCGAGGTCCTCCTCCCACGCCCGCCTCAACCCGGTGAATTTCGGAGCAGATCTGGATTGTACCATAGTGTATAGCCTAGATATTTTCCCTCTGGTAGGTATGGCGGAGGTCAGTTCTTCAATAGCGGGATCATCAGGCGGTATTGCTGGAAACATGGGGTATTTTCGTTTGAGAGTTTTACGTAGTGACGAGTACTGGAGCCATGCACTTGGCCCACCCCTCAAGGACAGTGGTAGGTCAAGCCACTCAACGAAGCTGCCCTGCTCAAATACGTCATGGAGCAGCTTGTATCCTGCTTCAGCCCAGCGGTGCACGATTGGTGGCGGTACTCGTGGGACCCCCGGGAGAAAGTTCCATAGTGGGAGATTGCCATGGAATGGGTGGGGAGTGTCCAGCAACTTCCACGTTTTCGTTAACGCCAGGGAAGTGCAAACCACCGGGTCCTGTGTATCCCGTGCCGAGGGGACCGGTTGTATCACCAGGGAGCGGATGTCCCGGTCGCTAACTGTTAATTTCTCGAGTCTGACATGTTGTAGAGGGTCAGCCGTATAAAACCAGAAGGATGTGTATTGGATTTGGGAGACCAGCCAGTACTTATTAAAATCAGGGGTCCCAAAGCCGCCATCAGCCATAGGGGTAGACAAGGTGCCAAGCTTAAGTCTGACCACACCCGAGTGCCACAAAAAGGAGTTAATGGTGCGAGTCAATGCTTTGAAAAAGTTCTCACCCAGCCATAGGGGGATGTTGGTGAACCTGTAGAGTAATTGGGGTAACACTATCATTTTCTGTATCCCTATCCTACCTGCAAGGGAGATCGGCAATTTTCTCCATGCTAAAGTCCTGACCACCAGGTGTGCGAGGTAGTTTTGATAGCTCTCCATGAAGGTCGATTCGAAGTGACATGTTATTTCTATCCCCATATAACTAAATTTCGCTTGAGCCCACGTAAATTCCTGGGTATCAGGAGGAGGGAGGGTGCACTCCATGTGTGGGAAAAGCATGGGTTTTGAGCAGTTCACCTTGAGGCCTGAGATGCGGCCGAAGTGGACTACGTCCTTCAGTATCGGGGTAAGTTAGTGGTGGGAGAACGCATGAAAAGCAGTGCATCATCAGCATACAGGGACACTATATCGGCCAGACCTGCCGTGCGGAGCCCTCTATGTGAGTGGAGTTGTCGTAGAATGTCAGCAAAAGGTTCTATCGCTATAGCGAAAATCAGGGGAGAGAACGGACAACCCTGTCTCGTCCCCCTAACAATTTTAAAGAGCGGGGAGCATCGGTCTTCCGTGCGGACACTGGCCACAGGGCCTGAGTAGAGCACCCTAACCCAGGAGCGAAAAGCAGGCCCAAATTTATATTGCTCAAGCACTCGCCAGATGTATTTCCAGGAGACTGAATCGAACGCTTTCTGCATGTCGAGGGTTGCGGCTACCGCTTGCACATTGGGACTTATCCTGCTAATTATATTAAAAAGCAGTCTCAGGTTCAATGAGGTGGATCGTCCTGGGATGAATCCCACCTGGTCCGGGTGAATAATAGATGGCATACAGGGGGCAAGCCTGGTCGCTAACATTTTGGCAAATATTTTGGTATCACAATTTATGAGCGAGATTGGACGATACGAACCGCACTGTGTGGGAGATTTACCGGGTTTGAGTAATACAGTAATTGTGTCTACACGAAGTGATGGAGGGAGTATGCCCGCCTCCACCGATTCTTCCCAGAGAGCTGTTAAATGAGGGAGTTAGAGAGATTTATAGTGCTTATAAAATTCCGCCGGGATGCCATCAGAACCGGGGGTCTTCCCCGAGGAAAGGGAATCTATGGCATCTGAGAACCATCGAGATAGGAGTCGACCTCCGCTTCCGTGGCCTCGTCCGAGTTGGAGTACAGGGCTTCAAAGAAGGCAAAGAATTCCGAATTGATGGCCTGTGATGTGATAGCCAAGGAGCCATCGGGTCTTACAATCCCGGGAATGTGTGGAGCGCCCAGCTCTCGGCGGATGAGTCTAGCAAGGAAGCGACCAGGGCATTCGCCCTCTCCGTATCTCCTCGCCAGACCGGGGCTATCTAAACATTTTCGTTCACGATCCGCAAGGGACCGAAATACGTCTAGCTCCACTCCAATAGCTGCAAGAGTCTCAGGAGTTGAAAGCAGCGAACACTGGGTTTCTAGGTTCAATAGTTTGGATTCACTTACCGCAATGACCCTGCGGATTGTTCTAAGAATGCCACTTTCCTTGGATAGCGCTATGTGTATAGCCTAGATATTTTCCCTCTGGTAGGTATGGCGGAGGTCAGTTCTTCAATAGCGGGATCATCAGGCGGTATTGCTGGAAACATGGGGTATTTTCGTTTGAGAGTTTTACGTAGTGACGAGTACTGGAGCCATGCACTTGGCCCACCCCTCAAGGACAGTGGTAGGTCAAGCCACTCAACGAAGCTGCCCTGCTCAAATACGTCATGGAGCAGCTTGTATCCTGCTTCAGCCCAGCGGTGCACGATTGGTGGCGGTACTCGTGGGACCCCCGGGAGAAAGTTCCATAGTGGGAGATTGCCATGGAATGGGTGGGGAGTGTCCAGCAACTTCCACGTTTTCGTTAACGCCAGGGAAGTGCAAACCACCGGGTCCTGTGTATCCCGTGCCGAGGGGACCGGTTGTATCACCAGGGAGCGGATGTCCCGGTCGCTAACTGTTAATTTCTCGAGTCTGACATGTTGTAGAGGGTCAGCCGTATTAAACCAGAAGGATGTGTATTGGATTTGGGAGACCAGCCAGTACTTATTAAAATCAGGGGTCCCAAAGCCGCCATCAGCCATAGGGGTAGACAAGGTGCCAAGCTTAAGTCTGACCGCACCCGAGTGCCACAAAAAGGAGTTAATGGTGCGAGTCAATGCTTTGAAAAAGTTCTCACCCAGCCATAGGGGGATGTTGGTGAACCTGTAGAGTAATTGGGGTAACACTATCATTTTCTGTATCCCTATCCTACCTGCAAGGGAGATCGGCAATTTTCTCCATGCTAAAGTCCTGACCACCAGGTGTGCGAGGTAGTTTTGATAGCTCTCCATGAAGGTCGATTCGAAGTGACATGTTATTTCTATCCCCATATAACTAAATTTCGCTTGAGCCCACGTAAATTCCTGGGTATCAGGAGGAGGGAGGGTGCACTCCATGTGTGGGAAAAGCATGGGTTTTGAGCAGTTCACCTTGAGGCCTGAGATGCGGCCGAAGTGGACTACGTCCTTCAGTATCGGGGTAAGTTAGTGGTGGGAGAACGCATGAAAAGCAGTGCATCATCAGCATACAGGGACACTATATCGGCCAGACCTGCCGTGCGGAGCCCTCTATGTGAGTGGAGTTGTCGTAGAATGTCAGCAAAAGGTTCTATCGCTATAGCGAAAATCAGGGGAGAGAACGGACAACCCTGTCTCGTCCCCCTAACAATTTTAAAGAGCGGGGAGCATCGGTCTTCCGTGCGGACACTGGCCACAGGGCCTGAGTAGAGCACCCTAACCCAGGAGCGAAAAGCAGGCCCAAATTTATATTGCTCAAGCACTCGCCAGATGTATTTCCAGGAGACTGAATCGAACGCTTTCTGCATGTCGAGGGTTGCGGCTACCGCTTGCACATTGGGACTTATCCTGCTAATTATATTAAAAAGCAGTCTCAGGTTCAATGAGGTGGATCGTCCTGGGATGAATCCCACCTGGTCCGGGTGAATAATAGATGGCATACAGGGGGCAAGCCTGGTCGCTAACATTTTGGCAAATATTTTGGTATCACAATTTATGAGCGAGATTGGACGATACGAACCGCACTGTGTGGGAGATTTACCGGGTTTGAGTAATACAGTAATTGTGTCTACACGAAGTGATGGAGGGAGTATGCCCGCCTCCACCGATTCTTCCCAGAGAGCTGTTAAATGAGGGAGTTAGAGAGATTTATAGTGCTTATAAAATTCCGCCGGGATGCCATCAGAACCGGGGGTCTTCCCCGAGGAAAGGGAATCTATGGCATCTGAGAACCATCGAGATAGGAGTCGACCTCCGCTTCCGTGGCCTCGTCCGAGTTGGAGTACAGGGCTTCAAAGAAGGCAAAGAATTCCGAATTGATGGCCTGTGATGTGATAGCCAAGGAGCCATCGGGTCTTACAATCCCGGGAATGTGTGGAGCGCCCAGCTCTCGGCGGATGAGTCTAGCAAGGAAGCGACCAGGGCATTCGCCCTCTCCGTATCTCCTCGCCAGACCGGGGCTATCTAAACATTTTCGTTCACGATCCGCAAGGGACCGAAATACGTCTAGCTCCACTCCAATAGCTGCAAGAGTCTCAGGAGTTGAAAGCAGCGAACACTGGGTTTCTAGGTTCAATAGTTTGGATTCACTTACCGCAATGACCCTGCGGATTGTTCTAAGAATGCCACTTTCCTTGGATAGCGCTATGTCCCTAATATACGCCTTGAAGGATTCCCATAGGGTGGCCTGCGAGGACACCAAGTCTGTATTTATTTCAAAGAACTCCTCAATGGCCGCCTCGAGCTCAGAGCTGAACAAGGGGTCAAGGAGAGAATGAGGTTTCATCCTCCAGCGTCTAGTACGGTCGCAGCCCAGTCCCCAACCCATAGTGATGGTCACTGGCGAGTGGTCTGATAGGGTCCTAGGAGGGATCGTCAGCTGAATCACATTTTTAATCAATACATCAGAAATTATCCACCTATCAATTCGGGAATAGGAGTCATGCACCGAAGAGTAAAAGGAATAGACACGGGAGTCAGGGTAGAGGAGTCTCCATGCATCCACCATGGCAAGGCGGGGAAGGGATGACAGTGTAGCATAAGCTGCCCTGGTGAGTCGGCGGGGCCTGGACCCAGATCTGTCAAGGTCTATATCAAAAATGGTGCTGAAGTCCCCTCCCCAGAGAATAGGAACCAGAGGGAAGCCATCAAGAAGGGATGTGAGATGCGTGAAAAACTCTGGGTCATCTGTTTTAGGGCCATAAATGTTCAGCAAGATCCTCTCCCTGTTCTGGAGTGTGGCATGGAGTAAGACATATCTACCCTGGGGGTCTATTTCTGAGGATATAAGTGCAAATTTAAGACTCTTATGGATGATCGTCATAACCCCCGACTTTGGGTAGAGAAGTTGGTAAAGTACCTTTGGGGACTCCATATTTTGGCAAACCTCATACATTGTTCAGAACAGGCGTGCGTCTCCTGTAAAAAAAGGATCTTGGACCCATGACGTTCGGCCTGCAGCTGAAGCTGTATCATTTTCTTAAAATTGTCCAGTCCCCGCACATTCCAGCTCATGAAAGTCAGATTATTCTCCATCAAAGAAGCAACGGCGTTCGTATCACCGGAATGTTGACATCCAATGTGCCGACTTGGCAGCCCTGCAGCCCCAATAACACAACATTGCCCTGTGGTCCGCCCTTGCTGCCAGCGCCAAACTTTTTATCACGTAACACCCATCATAACCCACCCCCTCCCACATCACTCCCCGAACTAGAGGAATGACAATCCCAAAACCCCTTAACCAAATCCAAACTAGTGGTATCAACACCTGGGGGCCTGTGGGCCACACTGATGGCGCCGCTCCGGGTCAATGGCAGATCCGGTGAAAACATAGTGCCTACAATAAAGCTTTGTACGTAACTTGAAAACGTTTTTTTGCACATATTAATATGGCACAATCATGCAGAAACAATCCAACTAAAGCTTGTTGAGGAGTACAGGTGTGATATATTCCTGGCGTAGGGGGATAGTCGGTGCCGGCAACTCCCCAACAGGATAGCTGAGCAGCTGTAGTATCATTACTGGGGGGAGGATCACCCTGGAAAATGTTCGTCAATGAATTTAGAGGCCTCTTCCGGGATAGTGAAAAAAGACACCTGATTGTTGTGCTCAACTCGCAGTTTGGCGGGATATAACATGGAGTATTTGACTCCATGATCTCTAAGCCTCCTCTTTACTGCCAGGAAAGTCTTGCACTCCCGCTGGACAGCCACCGAGAAGTCAGGGAATAGATGTATCCTTGCTCCGCCCAGCAGAAGCTCACCCTTAAGTCTTGCGGCTCTGAGGAGGGCATCCCAGTCTCTAAAGTTCAGGACCCGAGCTATAATGGGTCGTGGAGGTGCGCCCGGCTTAGGTCTTGGAGTCAGGGCCCGGTGCGCCCGCTCAATAGCAAACTGTGGAGAGAGCTTCGGTGAATCAAGAAGCGACAGTAGTGTATGTTTGACATAGTCCTCCATCGGCTCAACTATGCCATTCTCGGGGACCCCGATAATGCAGAGGTTGTTATGCCTCAAACGGGATTCCAAGTCCTAATTTTTTTTTTTCACCTCAAGGGCGCGGTTGGACAGAGCTGTGACCTCTGAACGTAGAGCCCCCAAACCATCCTCGGCAGAGCTCACCCTGGTCTCGACTGTCGGTCCTCTCAATATGAGCCTTGATGGATGATATAGTGCCATTCATGTCGTCTAACTTCGAATGAAGTGTGGTGAAGCCCTCGCGAATGAAATCCATCATGTTCTGAGATTCCGAGGTAGCAAGGGATGAGGAGGTGGCAGGGGCCTGCTCGGAGACCCCTTCAGGCGACCTCCCCGGAGTCTTCGTGAACATATTTATGGAGCTCTGCTTTTTCCCAGCCCCTTCAGTCATTGTGACGGTGGTGAGGGGCAGGAGAAGTGAAGGAAAGGCGATGGCACCCCAGGCAGCGCAGGAGGGAGACCAGCGCGATATAGCCCCCTAGGGACTCAAGCCGCCCGTATTCGTCCCTGTGAGGCGAAAGAGGTCTCCAAGGATGTGCAGTAGGTTGAGGTGGTGGACCACCCCACTTGCCCGCTGCTCCCCAGGGGGGGACCCAAAGGATCAGCAAGGAGGACAGGTGGCCAGGGAGCGTGTATCTGTCCAAGGAACAGGGAGGCTGCGGTCGCCTCCGCAGCCTATGGGCAACTGGCCCGTAGTGTACCAGGCCCGCAGCAGGGGGCCAGTGGCGGAGTCCAAATCTCCCTGTGCGCAGGCAGGGGCACCCACTATAGTTCACCGAGAGAGTAGATGTTGCGCCCTTAACTCTGCCCCTATGGTTCACGTGCAAGTTGCTTGTTGTATTTGCAGAGTGGGCGAGGACGCCAGTCCCTCCACCCCGTGGTATCAGCTGTAATAAGGTTTTAGGGTGAAAATGAGGCTGGGGGCCTCGACGTTGTCTCCAGGGGCCAGGGCCCCCCAGGCTCAATGCAACGGCTGGTGCGGTACGATCCGCGCAACACTGGGGGAAGCCAAATCAGGCATCCTGAAAGGAGGAGGAGCGGAGCCAGGAGAGGGCCCCAGGCACCATAGAGCATCAGGCCCGAGGCAACGGAGCCCAGCACCTCCAACCCGCCATGAGGCCCAGGGCTACAGGTAAGCCATCGGTGGGGCCAAGCAGGGTATGCTGCCGCGGTGTCCCTCCAAGGGGGTGTGCTTGGGGTCCCATACCCCCACGTACCTTCCGGCCACGATGATCTGGTTCGCAGATGAGCGTTGTCGGGGGAGCGCGGCACCCGGTGTTAGCTGGTGTGCCGCCGCTCCACCCCGAGTGCCGCACTCACGCTGGTGGTGTGTGGGCCCGCACCAGAGCGCCCCCTCTATGTAATGCTGCCTCCAGGGGGGAGTCCGGGCAGGGCCAATGCAGGGGGAGCCGCCTCCCCGTATCCACGCTGGTCCAACGCCCTGGGACCGGGACACGTCTCAAACGCACAGCTCCAAAGGCCGCGTCTCCTTGCGGTCGCGGCGCCCAGCTTCAGTATGGCTCCGATCCTCACCTCCACTCAGTGCCACGGATGCGCGTCCTCCCCCGGCGGCCACAGCAGGGGCAGCACGGAGTCCCGGGCGTCTCGCGCAGGTCTTTCCGCCTCTCCTCCGGCCCAGGGTGTGCGCGCCAGAGGTGGGGGATGGGGCCAGCGGCACCCGATTGCAGGGTCCCCGGCACCGTTTCTCGTCAGGATTTGGCCCAAATGATCCCTGGGTCGGCAGCTCAGGAATCCTAAACTCAGGGATCCGGACTATGACCGCAGATGTTCCAAATAAGGATCTTGAGATCTGCTTGACACGGAGCTCGAGCCTCAGGCAGCCATCTTGTTCAGTGCTCAACAGCACCCCCTTCCAGGAGAATTCTGGATGCTTTCACATGTTTTCAATCTTGAACTGGATTGGCGGGCTAGCACCGGATAAGCAGATGGATATTATCATGAGGCGTGGGGTAGCAGTGGAGATGCAATGTGTAGGGGGAAAAGGTGAGAGGAGCAGTTTCTTATGTGACAAATGGCCTATGTTCCTTCACACTGCCATTACCAGCTCCTCCAGCCTTTGCTAAAGCTATCGCACCAACAAACACATGATTCACCAGGAACTAAGGATGCTTCTCGAGAAAAATGCATTGAAGTGGAGTCACGTCACAGGAGATGGGAAGCAATATGTGAGTCCAGTGATAGTTGAATTGTTCATCTAATTCTTCCGTCATTACGCTAGAGTGGGTTTAGAGTAAAGCCTCAATACATAAGGGACATCTATGATATTTGTGTGACCAGGAATTGCAGGGACTCTGAGGTATTGGTGTGCCTCCCGGCCACAGTCTGCATGGAAAAGCTGAAGCTTCAGGCCTTTGCAGGAATTTGTGAGCGCATGCCAGAGTCATGAGCCCTAAATAGACAGTAATTTCTCCCTAAAACCTTTTAAATCTGTTTAGGTTGATTGCAAGTATTTTTAGGGTGGATGTCAGGGCTGGCAACAGATTGAGCGCTAAATCGAAGTTCATCCATGTAGTGAAATATGGATTAGGAACATTTTACAATATGTTCTTTCCTAAAAGGGGATTCAGTGGAGATTATTTAAAATAGACAGAATGTTCTCGTATCCTTTCAGACCAAGTATGGTTTTCAGGTTTTCTACTCTTTGGAGTTTCGAAAGCCCTTTTTGCGAGAGGCAAATAAAAATTGTTTTACAGTAACCCGTGCTCGAGAATACCATAGCGATAATAAGATACAGAAAGGGAATGTTTACTCACATTTGTTGCAGGTCAAAGAATGTTTTCTTTGAGATTCTATTGGCGTGTGTAACGAACCGAGGACACAGTTGAACAGCTATTCACATTCTGATTTTGGTTGGTATAGGAGATGATTGCGGTGATTTTGGACAAATGGCAGTCAAATAAGGGCTTGCTGACAAGATCTCTTACTCCTGGCAATGAAGACCGGGCCAGTTAAATCGCATCCAATGCTGGAACTCTTCAGGCTGCTTGACACTTAATGGAGCTTCAAGGATCCCTCATATAGTTTGAGGTGGATTGTGATGTCTAATGTATAAAATATGCTGACCAGTGTGTTGGACATCTTGGATCTACATAACTGGTGGCCGTGTAGATGTTACAAAGTATCAATAAGGGAAACACTCCTTGGAGCATTTTGCAATTTGAAGAAGTGGTTGCAGATAAGAGTCCTCCCAGTTTAACATGCTGGATGTGGTTGTTAGAAAATCGGGAGCATGTGTATAAGGAAGTGCACTCAATTTCACTACAGCGTGTGAGGTGGTAAATCTGCCAATTGTGGTCTATGGTATCTAACACCCTTGCAAGACAATGATCCATGTCTAGGAGCACTTCCTCCTTTATGTATTTTAGTGTGGTTTCTGCATGGTAACCAGGTTAGCAAAATGACAGAGTGACACAGCAGGTTGTTTATCTTGAAATGGGAGGATAGCTGAGTAGTTACCATGACCTACAAGGATTCTGTGAAACAAGAAAGGCCAAAGTCGAACTGTATCGAAACAATATTTAAGGATTTGCTTGAGTTTTTCCAGAAGGTGAGTGATGATTGAGTGTTTCAGTTTTTGGCAGTGTTATTCTTGGATGGAAATTAGTTGATGAGGTTGTGATGAGATGGAAAATTGTAATTACTCTCGGGTTTATAGTCTTTGTGATGCATAATTCTTAGGGAGGGGGTTATGTTGACATATATGACAGGGTCATGGACAAAAGTGTGTCAAGATGTAAATTGAGACTCCTCCAGACCTCGGATAGGTGACCTACCACGGTATACACCAGAGCCAGTCCTATCCCAGAGGCTAAATGATGGAGTTGAGGGGACCCTAGTGCCTGCCCTAATCCAGTGCATTGTATATGACTGCTGCTACCACTTTTTCTTCCACAATGCTTGTCAGCCTCTCTTCTGGGCAGAGTTCTTTTTTGTCTTTTTCAGAATGGCAACACCCAGAATGCACCAAGAAAAACTGGACAAGAACCAAAGGAATGAGATCGTGATCACACATATAATGGACTGTAATTTTTTCTTGCAAAACGAAATGAGGCACTAACTGTTGTGTGTGGTCCCCTTTAAGACATTGTATTCGGTACACATCACTGCATTGCCTCTGAAAAGAGGGTGTCACGCGAGGTACGTCATTGCATGAGCGGAGTCCGTATCTACCAGACATATGTCCAACGTCTTCCTTGGAGCTGGACCTATGCCCCACAATAATGGCAACGAGGTGGTTGTGCATGTGACCATGATTCACAGTGGCCATGACCCTGTGTCTCAGCTGAGCTGGCCGAGCTGTGCTTGCTCAAGTCCACCGATGATGCACAGTGCCAATCCTCACATTGCAGAAGCATTGAAGCACTCACAGCCAGTGTGATCATACCTAGGTGGCAGACGTGAGTGAAAGATGCCTGATCTCAGTGATCTGCAGTGTGCTAGCTCATACAGAAGGCCAGTAGAGGTTGTGGCTCCGTTGGGGAGTGTGTGTGCGCCTCGTGGTAATTTATTTTTAATAAAATACATTTTCTTTTCTTTTTTCCTTGTTCTACTCCGTTTGCGAGGGTCCATGCCCACCTTGTATTCATTTCGGAGCTGGTCACTGGGGTATGGCTAGAGGTGCATCATCCTGTACTGGACGTACTGCCCAGTCCCAGAGAAATCTCACTGATGGGTGATCAGTGGAGTGTCACATTTTAGACAGCTAGTATGTCGCAGGTTTTGGCTGTAACTGGACCCTAGACGAAGTGACATGCCATGGCAGAGGTGGCAGATCAAGTGATGGAAGCTGGCAGACTGCCCAGACAAGAGGGTTCACTTGCCCCGTTGATGGAATTTGATGTTTCGGGTCCTCCTTCAAGCCTATGTCCACATTGGAATCTGTAGATTGAGCCAAGAAGTCCATATTGATTTACTCAGCTGGACCGGCTGTGCACAAGATGTTCAAAAGACTCGGTCCTGCTGGTAACTCATATACGGCTCGGAAGGATGCACTCAGAGAATATTTCACCCTGATGGTCAACATAGACTATGAGAGATTAGCAAGATAAAACTCATGATGCCTTCCATAATAGGCTCCAGCAGTTGGCCTTTTCATGCACCGTGGATGATGAAGAAGAAGAAGCAGTTCTTTCAAGGCTATTTTTCTGTAAAGATGAGACAAATCTTGAAGGAGTCGGGAATTACTCTGGCAAGAATCCTAGAGCTGGGCTGGTCAGATGAGCTGGTGGATGTCAGGACATCCAAATTGGATGCCATAAAGTTGGAAGAGGTATGTGCAGTTGGCAGACAGCAGACAAATAAGCCTCCCCAAAGACACCAAGGGGGTAAGAAGGACAACCAGACATAGTGCACCTCAATATGCCCACAGTGTGGATATGATCTGATGCACTCCGGTAACTGGCCAGCCAGTGCTCACACGTGTGGGAAATGTGGCATCATGAACAATTTTGCCAGAGTGTGCTGGGCCCTGGTACCTGCCACGCCATCAATAGGCAAGGCAAAACCCAAACAGGCTGTTCGGTGACATAAACAGAAGGTTGCATAGGTAGAGCCCAAAGACAAAGAGGAGTTGTAGTCGGTCAGAGAGGAGGATGAGGAAGATGTGTTCTTCATCTCCAGTGTGCTGGAGATAGGAAAAAAGAAGAAGCGTCAGCCAAAGTGTGTGCTACGCATCCATAATACTGACACCCCTGTCCCGGTTGACCCTGGAGCGTCGATGAATGTGATGGCCAACTGTCATTATCAGGCTCTGCATGAACCTCTGCCACTGACTAGCAATAGGGTTAGGATATTTACATCTGGCGGGAAAACCCCTTTGCCTCTTGAGGGCATGTTTGTGACATCTGTACAGCACGAAGACGAGAGAATCAGGGTTATGTTCTTTGCAACCAAGGTGAGCGAATACACGCTACTGGGCTGTGCTGCTTGGATGCCTTCAACATAGTGAACTTTGCTTTTAGTGTGTACATTGAGGATGTGCAGTTGCTCACAGGGCGGCTCAGAGACTCATTTTCAGGCATTGGAAGGATGAAGGGTGACCCCATTCACCTGCATATAGACGAAACTGTCCAGCCGGAAGCGCTTAAGCACAGACGCATACCATTTCACCTCAGAACGCGAGCTGAGCAGGAACTTGAGAAGCTGGAGCAGTTAGATATCATAGAACTGGTTGATGGTCCCACCGGGTGGGTATCTTGAAATGACATAACGCATAAGCCAAAGCAGCCCAACTCCATTCGTATCTGTGTGGACATGCGCCTTTCCAACAAGGCCATCAAAAGGGAGAGGCATATTACTCCCACGATTCATGATGTGGTAGCGAACTTGGCCGGGCATCATCAGTTGGTCCTGCTTCACACTACGTCATGACGTTTACCATGCACAAGGGCCTCTTGTTTACCATGCACAAGGGCCTCTAACCATTACAAGTCTTGAGTTTTGGAATATGGTCAGTCACATAGGTGTTTCAGCACTCAGTGAGGGGTGAGCTGGCAGGAATACAGGGAGCCATCGATATAAGTGACGATATTCTGGTGCTTGCCTGATTCGAGGGAGAGCATCTGGAGCAATTGGAAAAGGTGCTGGAGAGGATCAGTCCTCTGGGTCTAACACTGAATAAAGAAAGGTGTGAGGTCTGACAATGAAGACTGGAGTCCTTCGGGTTTGTGTTACAGGAAGGCGACATTTCGGCGGATCCCACCATAGTACAGGTTATTTCATTTTCCTAGCATCTAAAGGATGTCTGAGGTGCATAGTTTTCTGAGCATGGTGGCATATGGTGGGAGGTTCATCAAGGATCTTCCCACCATTTCGGAGCCCCTCCGAAATTTGACAAAGAAGGATAATGATTGGAAATGGACTCTGTTGGAACAGGCTGCATTAGATGACATAAAAGGGGCACTCACGGCTGACAATGCACTAGCATTCTTTGACCCAGGACAAACCTCTGAGTTGATTTTGGGTGCCACCCCGTTTGGGCTAGCGGCAGTGTTAACACTGTGTAACAACAGAGGAGAAGTCAAGCCAGTGACCTATGCAAGCAGGGCTTTGTCAGCAACCGAGCAATGATATTCACAAATTGAACACAAACCACTAGTAGTGCTGCGGGGGTGCAAGCATTTAATTTGCATATCTATGGAAAATCGGTGACAGTGATCACTGACCACAAGCCTCTCAATCTGATATTTACTGGGTCATCGTCTAACCCACCGACGCAAATTGAAAAATGGATGGTAGTCCTTCAAGAATATGATTTCAGCCTGGTATATCACCCAGCAAGCGATAACACAGCAGACTATTTGTCAAGGCACCCTGCCATTCATAACTCCAGATTGAGAGATGAAGAGTGTAAAATGGAAGACTTTATTCGTCTGATATCAGAAATCACCATCCCGAATTCCATGTTAATTGAAGAATTAAGGGTTGCATATGAGGACGAGGAGTGTTTTCAAATTATGTGAACTGCAGTCACCAGAGGTGAATGGAAATGTGTTCTGGTGAGTTTGGACAAGCACACTCAGGGGGCCCGGATGGCACTGAAGCAGTTGTGGCACATCAAGAATCATCTTACAGCTTACATTCACTGAGCAAGGTTTATTGCTGAGAGGGTCGCAGATGGTGGTACCTTCCAAACTCCTTCCGAGGGTCATTGAATTAGCACACCATGGTCTTCAAGGGACTGCCAAAATGAAGGCTCACCTGAGGATGAAGCTGTGGTTTCCAGGGTTGGAAGAGTGGGTGGATGAGTTTGTTAAAGCCTGGGTGTGGTGTCAGGTGGCAGCTCCGATTCAGAAGGAGCCCAGGATTGAGTCAATGACCCAAAGCTCCAAACCGTGGGAAGAGGTACATGTGGATTTTGGTTCCACCAGCAGGGACATCCATTTTCTGGTGATGATCGACTAGTTGAGTTTGTGCCCTCCACGGCTTCACCAATGTC
Source organism: Ambystoma mexicanum (assembly GCF_040938575.1). Classification (NCBI taxonomy): domain Eukaryota; kingdom Metazoa; phylum Chordata; class Amphibia; order Caudata; family Ambystomatidae; genus Ambystoma; species Ambystoma mexicanum. Next base: position 308,126,668 of record NC_090941.1, read on the forward strand.
ATTCCTGTGGTGGAGAAGATTTTTGTGACTCACTGACTGTCAGAGGAATTGTACTTGGACAATGGACCCCGGTTTCAGGGAGAAGACTTTGCGTCCTTCATGCAGAAGGGTGGTGTTCATCACAGAAAGATAACCCCTGCGTGTCCCAGAGCAAATGGAGAAGCGGAAAGATTTATGAGGACACTACATAAAGTTGTCATAATTACCCATGGACAAGCTCTGTGCCTCAAGAAAGCATTGTACCAGTTTTCGCTAGAATACCAGACCACACCTCATTGCTCCACTGGAGTGGCCCCAGCAGAAACGTTGTTCAGTAGATGCCCAAGAGGTCTCATAGTGGATTTAGAGAGCTGAATCCCTGGTGAAATCGACAACTGAGCCATCGGGGAGGAGAGAAGATGCACTAATGAGGAAGAGACAGCCAGGAGGAAGTTGCAGGACTGCCCTGTAGCATGGAGGGATTCAGTGCTGGTGAGGTCCAGGTATCCAGCCGAAAAGTATCCGACTTATGAACTGAGCCTGTTTCAGGTTGTGGATGTAAAGGGGTAGATGGTCATAGCGTCCAATAGACGTGACACAGTAACGAGAAACTCCTGTTTCTTCATGATGTTGGCAACTCCATCAGAGGAAACAATGGGTGATCACTCCTCTGCTAAAAGGGCCAATGCTCCACTTTTGCTGGCAAAGAGTAAAAACCTACCCATTGGGAGGATTGGTTAAAGGGAAATAAATACATATAGTCTATATGATTGTTAGTATCATCATTGGCTGTCCCTTATCTGGTATGCACACCTTGAACAACCTCTACCTATGGAAGAAAATTAAAATAGCATAACAACAGCATCAGATTGGCCTCTGCAACAATGCATTGTCCACCATTACATACACCCTAATGATTGGCTGGCATTCTCTTCCATCCTGGACATTTGGCTTGTTAGCAGCATGTAAGCAACGAAACCCAGGTGCAAGAGAACGACAGACAACTGCCGTGCTTAGCTAATTAGCCTACCATCTCTCACCAGTTAGGCCCTAATCCAAGGCTTTTTTTCTGTAGTTGACCTTGCTGACTGTTTTCCTCCTCAGAATTTTAAAAGGAGTGAAGGTACATTACTATTTTTGTCTGGAGCTCATGAATAAGCCTTGCCTTCTGGTTTTATAGCATGTGTGAGGAGACCATGATTTTGTCCATTCTGTCCTTCTATTTACTGAATTATATTCAGTACTATTACTCTCGTTGATCTCTGGAGACTTGGTTGCTCTGTCTTGCATGTGCTTTCTGCATCTTTGATCGTTCAATACTTGGCACTCACAGTTATTCACTCCTTCGATTGAAAGAGAAATATGTCCTGCATATGTAGCTTATCTTCTTCGGCTCCTTTCATGCCTTGCAGTTGCTTCTAGCTGCGTCATCCATGGTTCTGATCCAAAGAAATATCCTTTGCTCTGCGCACATTTGTGTTTCAATGCCTGTCAGCACTACAGCCTTGGTTTTCCTTCTCAAGGCTTCTCGCTTATTATTATACAATGCTGACATCCATCCATCCAACATGGCTGCTTTACTCGTGTTATATTTCCTACTTTAGCAAGCTTCTACATTGTTGTATCTACCTTGTGTTTCGGCATATATACATCTACTGCATCTCTTCTTACTTATCTTCTAAAAGTGTACATGGTTTTCTTCATAATCACATATATATTTAATTTATTTCTTCCGTCACATCTTCATTTTCTAGGTATCCACACATCAGGTTTAGTGCACCCACGTATCTTCTCTTCTAAGTGGCATACCTTTAAATCTGTCTGACTTAACTTATAGTTCTTCTATGTCCATTGGTATTTGCAGACTCATGTCTACCATCTCAGTTTGGGGGTACATTCGATATGGTTGTCTAAGTGCATAACACCTCTCATATCTTAGATGTGGTTTTGGGATGATACCAGGTGTCAAGAACAGTACTTTCTTGCTGTTCTTCCATATGACAGAGGTGAGGGGGTGGGCTCTATAAATTATGTGTATGTCTGCTTCTCTACACCCCCTGCTCGAGTCCTCACTCTCCTCCTCAATTTTCTTCAGCTTTTCATCGCACTTAGGTTTCTTCGGGATCCATACCTTTGCCCCTGCTCAGGTCACCTGCTTTCTTTATGTGCTCATCAACACTTGCGGTCATATAGCAGCACTCCGCAGTCGGTGAACAAAACACCCACCATCCCACATACTTTTTATGGTCATTATGATACTGAAACTTCGTTCCTGGGGGTGCTTTCAGGTGTTCAGAGGAGGCGTTTCCGGTCTGTGTGTGCTGGTCAGCCATAACATTCACATCAATCATTATCTTTATCTCAATAGCTTTCTTCACTGTCTTCTTACATTGTCCAATGATTATTCCTATAAGACAGAATCCCATCAACACTAACACTAGTATTATTCCCAACATTTTGAAGGCATTTGACATCCAGGTTGGAACCCATAAGAATAGAGATGAAAAACAATCTTCATCCTCGGTTTCATCTACTTCTTCCACCATTTTCTTGTGCAGAGTTGACAACATAGTTGTTGCTTCCGTCATTGTTCCCTTTTCTGCATCATGATAGGTATGTATGTACAGCAGGAAGATTTTGCTGAAAAATAGTTCTCTCTCTTCTGTCTGGTGAGGTTGAGCGACCTCTTCTTCCTTTGGTGTGCATCAATTTTTGGAAGGTTGGCAATGTGGAGATCACTTTGGGGGATCACCAATGCAGGATCATGTATTATCACTATAAAACATATTCCTCCCCAATTTTTAAGAAGCTTCATATAAGCCTTGGATCCTCAGTCCCAATAGTGGTCCATCAACATGGCGGTTCCTCCTTTCATTCCTGGTTCATCAATTATTTGTTTGCATCCTTTATTTTCTCCAACTTTGGTCAGACTACTGTTTCTGAAACACAGTGTTGCATTCTTCTTCGGTAGTATGGATACAGGTGCTGCTTCATCTTCAACCCATGTTAGAAACTTCGAATACTTAGCGCATTTCTTAAGGCATCCATCATGTACTACTTGCACTATAATTAATGGTGCTGCCATCAATAAGTGTGCACTGCATCCCAAAATTCCTTCTTCCCATCCTGTACTGATGGCTACTTGTCAATAAACCAATAGCTGAGGTCTTTACCAGCACCTGGCAATCCTGGTGTTTCCCATGTGTCTGCACAAACCAGTCTCTTTGGCTCAATAATCTTCCACTTAGACCACTAAATGAGTACAGACAGGAGCATGTCACTCTTCCAGCTCGGGTCTTTTATCATCTTTTGTGTTTTTACGTAAGCATCTTCATATGGGAACGTTCTCTTTGACATGCATCGTAGGGTTGCCCATTTCCCTTCAAATTGTCATCTTGTCATGCATGCTGCTAGATGATGAGGCAGTTCCCATCATTTGTAGATATTTCTCTTGCTATAATGTTTCTGGCTGTGCTCATGGCTTAAAGGATGAGTGAACATACATATCTCTCATCTGAGTTTCTTCTCTCCACCTCACTCATGTGCTGATACCACATGTCATTTTTTAAATTGGCTGAATTATCAAGGTACGTATTAATATCCTGATAATCTTCTGCAGCATCCCTCTTAAATCAGTTAATTTGTTTGAATATATCGTGGAAAATTGCACTTTGTTAGGGATAGAAATAAATGTCTAATTGCTGGCTACTCCGCCTATATTGTAAAACATCATTTGTCAAAACGCTATAAGAATAAGGAAGTAAAAAGAACACATTGTACAAAATGTGGCTACAAGAAACGTTGCAAAAGAATTAATCACCATACTGCATTTGATGCATTAATCAGTATTCTTGCTAGCAATGTGTATTTTACGAAGTTGAAGACTACCATTCTCCTTTATTAGCATTTTGTTCTTGTTATTCTTTATAACAACCACACTTTTTTTTATAACAGAAATTGTAATAGTATTGCAATGACGATCCTGTGAATAATGGAGCTGTTTTAGGATTTTCCAAAAAGGTGACAATATCAAAGTTTTGTCTCACTAGAGCTGCATAGGATTGCAGTATATAAGCAAGAACAGCATACAGGAATGTGTGAAAAGTTATGGGCAGCATAAAGTGTTGTGTGCTTTTCTGGTCTTCAAAATATAGGGCCTCATTACAAGAGTGGCAGAATGGGTTAACGGGTGCTGCAAAAGGATGCAGACCCGTTAACACCATTCCGCCACATTACGAGGTCCCCTCGAGGGACCCGCTCTGCACATCTGGTTTCACCAGACGTGCAGAGCGGGTCCCGGGAGGTGAAGAGGGAGCTTACAACGGGCCGGTCGTAATCGGCCCATTGTTAGCTCCCTCCCCCATTCCCATTCAGCCCTATGGGGGCTGAAATGGGAATGGGGAAGGTCTGGGCCCGGGTTCCTGGAGGGAGGAATTACTGGGCCCTCTGAACTTGGAATGGCCCGGTGATTCCCCATTCTGGGAACACAGACCCGGACCCAATTTTGGCGGCAGCCATTCCACCAATAGCAGCATGGCTACTGCTAAAATCGTAATGAGGCCCATTGTCTCTTTTACCTAACAGAAATAGTTCTGTGAACACTGAAAAGTGTATTTGTTTCCCTTTAAACTTGGGAATGATTGAAAGTTTGAATTGTTTTTATTTCATCTGTTCTAATTAGCTCTTGGCAGCCGATCTAGTCTGCATTTGGGGAACTTCTTCTCTTACTTCACTGTCAACAGATGCCAGAGGGGTAAGGGTCTTTACTTTTTAAGGCTTTACGTCATTCAGATGCAGCCAAACTCTCCTTCCTTGGATCTTCACAGTAGTGGGGGTGACCCCCTCTATAAGCCATGGTCCCTCAAAACAAGGCTTATTCCAAGTGCAGACAGAACTCGATACAAACTGGGTGGCTAGCGGTCATATTCGTCAATAATCATGCACCCCAAACCCTCATTTTTATGCTACATTATGAGCATCAGTTTCTATTTGAGCAGGAGGAGCAATGGATACTCTCATGCCATTTTCAGTCATCAACTCATGAGGAGTCCGGTGGTGTCTGAGCCAGGTTTGTTTCTTAATGTGAATAGGGCAAGGGGTAGGCAATATAGCCATTGCTTCTTAAAAGTCATCTTTATCTTGACTATCCTCTTTTTAAGGAGTCTGTTTAAACGCTCACAAATTTCATTCGCCTCTGGTTGGTAAGCAGATGAAAACGGGAGTGATTTATTCAAACATCTCATTTGAAAAATGCAGCATATTATCGGACCGCAGGACTTCGCATTCACCCCATTTAGGGAACACCTCACGTACAAGTAATTTGGCAGCATAGGTGGCATTGGGGTGCATGCATGGAAATGCCTCAATCCATCGGGAAAAAGAAAACACTACTACTAACATTTACCTGTAACTGTTGCATGTTTGCAACATATCCACAAAATCTATATGCAGATGCTGAAAAGGACCATTGGGGCATTGCTCCTGTCACTGTTCGCAAGGTATGCCCTGCTGTGAATTTCTGACAGAAGATGCAGTTTACAATAAACAGTTAATTAACTGTACAAGGGATAACATATTAAATCCTCCCTTCATCATCATACATCATTCTGACATTTGCTTAACACTTTCTGCTTCAAAATTAGAAATATTTGGAAAATATGCTGCTCTTTTTTCGCTCCAATGCCTGCAGCTTCATTACCGTGAGAAATCATGTCTGCCCTCTTAATATGGGCTGCGCACTTCACCACGGAGATACCAATGGAGACTTCAGTACATTAATGAGCTTGTGCAACAGCGGCGCATGTTGCACTCATGTGCCGTCTACATGGAAAAAGCCACTCCTTTTCAAGAGTGACAACCCTGCGTGGTTGGTTGACATCACATAGCCAAGTCAGAGTACACTGTCACTTCCTCATCCTCATGTCTCTGAAGTGCAGCGATAAGCACCACTAGTTCTGCAGTCTGTGCTGAACAATGTGAAGGCAATCTTTCACTTGTCACTACTTCAAATTCAGTATCCGTTTTTAACCTCACTACTGCCGAGCCAGTATGCCTTTCTCCTGTTGTTTGATCAATTTTCAGTGAACCATTAATGAATAGAATTTCCCCCCATCTACAGCATTTTCTTTAACATGGGGAATATCATAATAAAACTCAGTATACTTTGTTCAATCATACTGGTTCTGCTGTAAATGTTGCTGGATTCACTACTCTGCATCTAACAATTTTGATCGCTGGTTTCTAAATGATTACCTCATAACCTGACATTCTTTGAGTAGTCAATGTTCTTTTAGTTTTCTCCAAAATGGTGAATAAGGAATCCTCAACGAATAACGTAATTGAGCACCCCATTATAGTACTTGCAGCTTTTTCAATTGTGAAAGCAGCAGCAGCTAATGCTTGTTCGCAAGGGTAATGCCCTCTCATTACTGGGCCTAGAATGCCACTGTAATAAGCCAATGATTTATGTTTGTGTCCTAATGTTGTTTTCTGTCTAAGGACTGCTGTCATTACCACTCCATTTGAATGTGAAAATAAGTAAAACTCCTCTTTATGATCTGGAATCATCCCTAACACAGAGACTGAACAAATCTCCCTTTTCAATTATTCACATCCTTCTGTCATTTCGTCATTTCTGTCATTTCGTCTGTCCATGTTCTGTCATCTTTACCTATCTGTGCTTCCTTAACTCCTTTTAAAATTGGTCTAATATATGCACTGTCATCAAAAACCCAGGCCCTGCAATAATTACACAGGCCTAGAAAATTGCTGCATTTCCCTCACTGTTTTAGAGTTATCATGATCACTTATGCTCTCTCAGATGTCACTATTCTCCACTCTTGAGAGATTAGCTGTCCTATGTACAGGACCTCTTCCTGGAAATACTTTAATTTATCTTTGTCCACTTTGTATCCTTTTTCTGCTAGTTGTAAGGAACTGGCAACAGTAAAGACTGACACAAGTGATCACAGTTCAAGGGTGTTTATTAAACTGTAAATGTAGGGTGGAAAAAGCCTAACCTAAACCTAAATCTAAGCTCGAAGCAAGCATCGACCATGAAATGAAAAATAAGGCTGCCCTATATACTAACAAAAACATTATTGCCAAATCCTTACACCTAATTACAAAAAGAGCTAGATAGGATTTTTATAAAGAAAGAAGTGTCCACAAATAATAAGTCAGGATGTGATTGCCAGGGGTCTCCATTCCCCACGTTTTCAGCACGGGACAAGATGGGTCACCTGAGCACAGCACACACTTGAGCTTTCCCATCACGAGCCGACAGTTCTGCTCCAGTTATCAGGTTTTTCGATGTTTAAAGTCTCTTTTCAATAAGAAGTCTCTTGTCTTCGAAGGCCTGATAGTTTCCAAAAACAAACACAAAGTTCTAGTCCCTGAATACTTTGGGAGATGGCTTCACCCCTACAACTTGGGAGGGGTCTACGCCAGAAGATGGGGGCTCTTCTGGGCATGGAACCCTCCCCAGTCGTATTCAATAATTTAATCAATGATGACTTTCCACCCCTGGATCTCCCTCGGCCAGGCTTGGACCCTAAATGACAAGGGGCACACTTCACTAGCCCTTATTTTGCAATACTTCTTGCTTCACCAATCTGAAACACTTGTGTACGAGGGCAATATAAATAAAATATCATATCATATATTCATGTCTTTTTAGACAGTTCCTCAGGAGTCACCCCTGTTTGTGAGCATCCCTCTGCCGGGTTCACTCTGGACACCTTTTTCAGAACAGTTCACTGTGGACATCCCTTGTGGACATCCCTTGATAGGGTTCACTCCTGTCAACATTCTGGTCATAGGGACTTTAGAATTCACCCCTTTCCATCAGCATCCCTCTGCCGGGTTCACTCTTGCTAGCCTTTATGAAACAGTTAACAATGCCTCTTTTAGACTTCGCTTCTTCTCGTGAGCATCCCCCTGCCGGGTTCACTCTTGCCAACCTTCACAACGCACTGCTCGTGCACTCTTTTTACCATGCAGGATTCGTTCCCTTTTTATTTCCCAATCATCTGCTGGTCAAAGACTTTTGACTGTACAGAGGATTTGAAAAGACCCCGTATGATCATTTTGAACCCCTCCCACCTTTTCCTAAGGCCTTCTGGTTACTGTAGTTCAACAGCAGGGTAATTGTCCAGCGTTTTTCAAGTGAACACCCACGTGGTGTTTGATTGTGTTATGCTGGCTTCCCCCTTTCCTCATATCAATAGTTCTTTGTTCATTCATAGTTCAATTAGCCGCATGCTACTTTCGTTTGAGACAGTTCGGCTCCACCCCCGAATTACTGGCTTTAAGGAATTGCTTTGCTTTCTTGTCTGTAGAGTCAAGGACGGGGCCATTGGGCCATGCATCTCTCCTCAGTTTGGCTGTAAGCGCAGGAGGCCCATGGGTACCATTGACAACTGCTGCAACACATGCTGGCCATTATTCGCAGTCTTACAATTCCTTCTCTTGAGGCTTCACAGGTCTCTTTCGTTAAGGGCAAGGTCACTTCTCCCCTTGTTATCCGCTCGACTTGTGTTGTCTTTCTCCTTCTCTTGAACTGCTGTGCTGAGTTAGCTCTCAAGTCGTGCGGTCTGCCTTCTCGTAGTGTGTTGTCGTGCTCCACCTTTTATACCTGTGGGGAAGGGAAAGCGGCATCAGGTGTGTGTGATTCTGTTCAATTGCCTGACTTTGCCTGACCCTTGTTTTGGTACATGCCAGGTAAACATGTTTGTGTCAGAAAAGGGGGGAAGGGCAGTGTTTTGGAATATCATGCATGGTAGGATGGGGAACGGTGTTTAAAGAAGGGGGATACTGTGTCTCACCCATCGGTGTCTGACTCCCACTCCCCAAGAACCCCATTCAGGTGATCCTCCTGCACTGGTCCACCCCCAGGAACTGGATCCAAAACGCTGGCCGTGTCCTGGCCACCTGAATAACAGATCCCTGGGGACCATGAGGGGGAATCGAAAATAAAGCATTCTGTAAATCTACTACTGTAAAATATTTAACTGTAGCTGGAATGTTACATAATATCGTAGCTGGAGTCGGAACCAGACGAAACACTCCTTTGACAATATTGTTTAGGGGACGTAGATCCTGAATAAATATCTACAACCCCCGTTGATTTCTTTAGTGGGTACACAACTGTGTTACATGTGGAGTCTGATGGTTTGAGTATTCACTGCTGTACTAAAGCAGAAATTGTTTCAAATATACCTTTATCTGCTTCTCTGGACATGGGGTACTGTTTTGCTCGTGGTAAAATTGCTCCTGACTTAAGCTTCATTTTAACTGCTACTGCTCTGCTCAATAGACCCACGGTGTATTTATAAAATGCTTGCCGCTGTTTCTAAATCTTCCTGCACAAATGGTGGCTTCTTTCTTACCACTGCTATTATCTATGCTATTTCCCTATTCTCAACTTTTATCCAATATTCACGGCTGCTCAGTCTGCTGTTTCCTTTTGCTGGAGCTCTGTGTTTGCCCGTGGTGGAGATGAGCTGGAGAACTGATCTCACCAGGTGACTGATTGTGTACATTGCTCCCTGCCTTCCACAAGCAACGCTCGAACATTTGTTCGAACATTTTGCTGACTTCACTTTGTTTCCTCCTATAGCTTGATTGACATTACCAAATTTGGCCTGCCACTGCCGCTTTGGGATTGGCCTGTTTTCTGGCCCTCCGGCACACGCTTCTCGGGCAAGTACTGAGAAAAGTACTGCTTTGCCGCTTAGCCGCATAGACGCGGAGTTGCGGTTGAGTTCTGTTTTACTTCATAATTACCTTGTCTTCCTTCATTCTTTTATTATTTTTATGTTTAGGTGAGACGGCCTGTTCAACATATATTGGCTCTTCTCTTATGTCCTCCATTGTGGTACTGGTTATTGGCTAATTTCAACACAGCATATTGGTTGTGCTTTGTACTGTGCCCTGCATTGTGCCTTTTCCTGATGACTGCTTACACCTCATACCAACTAACAACCAGTATGCCTCCCATTTTACCATTGTCGCTTGCCTTCCAATCCAATCCAATGTCACAAGGTCCCCCAGACTCTTCCTTGTTTCCGCAAACCTTTTTCTCTGCTACATCTGTTACCCCACGATCTGGTAATATGCAAACAAGATTTCCTTTTAATTTTTCAATTAGCAGAACAGGCATTCCTTTGCCAGTGTCTCCAGTTTACATTCCATCAAGCGAGGTACCTACACCTTCCCCCTTGACTATTGGAAAAGTCAATGCTTCTCTCTGCATGCATTTAAGGCGTAATAATACTCAGCAAATTTCGGACATGACCACAATGGAATCTACCAAAAATTGTCAAGGGGTCCATAATTCGAGACTCCATGGCGCTTTCAATTCATGCGAGTATACATGAGTCTGATCCTTCTACTAGGGGGATTGAATATATATCTCTGCGTCTTCAGCGAATGATTTACCAATGCGTAAAATCATTTGCATTACCAACCCCCGTCCCAACCAAGCCTATCCCACTGACAACACTGCAAAATCTTTATTATTGATACAACCTGCTTTTTCAGCAATTAACACAGCCGTCTCCAGTCTGCGTAAACATTTTGAATCCCTAAACTCCAAAGTAATGCATCAAACCCTTCCAGTGCTCATTCACCGATACAAACATCCCCGGTGGTGGCTCTGGTTGCTTTGGCCCCTTGCCCAATTTCTGGCATTATTGGCCCTGAGGCATCTCATGCGGAGGAAATCACTTCGCCTTTACCAAATGCAATCGCTTGTGATGAAGTGCCCGCTCGACATGTGGAGAAATCCAAGGTGCAACCGGTCTGTATAGACGGGCAAAGTCATCTGCACAATTGAAATCCAAAGCTCAATAATAACAAAAAAAAATCAACAATTCCGATTAAGAAAACAAAAAACATGATTGGAACTAAAAACCCTAAGAGCACTCTGAATACTTGTTTTAAAGCACTTGGCAAATCATTAACTATGCCTGAAGCTCGTCAATCTCTTGTTTTTGCTCCGAATGCACCTGAGCAAGCCAAAGCAGCCGAAGTAACTAACCAGGCTACATTTCCAGTACCCGATAATAGTGTAAAATCGAAGACAGCCGTGACTCTTTCTCCATTATCACAGCTGATTCATGCACTTTTGTGATGTACAGAAAATGCCCTCTGACAAACTTAATACAGTGTCTAATCCTTCTGCATGCGGCAAGTCAATTTTGACTACTGATTGCCGGATGCCAGTAGGAGCAGGTACTCTGGGCCCACTTGTGCCATCACAATTGGTAGTGGCTCCTCCAATTCAGCCCAAATCAGTATCCTTTGCACCTCCACCGCAACAGCCATGTTCACTGGATACTGTTGTACCTCAGATAATGACTGATGAGCTGAAAAAAAGAGTGGATGAATATCTATCCAGTAATCTTGCGATGGCACTCTCGCAAGTAGTTGCTCAGCCATCTTGTTCGAATAATGTGTCTCAAGGTGAAAGTGACTTGGCTGACTTTCCTAAATCAGCTAACTCAGGTGAACCAAGAGTTTCACAGAAGCAAAGGAATGATTGGCCACCTAAAACAGCTGGTACTCCGGCCTATGCGAAATGGACACCTCGTAGAACTGAAATTTGGTTGCCCTCTCGAAATTTACATCCTCAACGTGCCAAGTTTCATACACCTATCTTAAAATGTAGAGAAGGTAACCATCCAGTCTACGACCTCAATCGGCAAAGTGTACTAAACATATTTGGTGAAATTGATGATCTGTGCAATATTTGTACACTTGACATAGATCAGATTGAATTCTTAACTGATTCACTGCTTTCTGTGGTGAGACTCTGGATTCCCTCAGGGGTTGTTTGGCACTCGATTTGGCGCAGCAAAATGCTTCTGGTCGACATGGGATTTCTGCTAGCAGAGGACCCTCAAAATGTCTCACTGAAAGCAAAAATAAATATTATTACACCTAGGATTTATCAAGGAACTCGGCGGGAAACCAGAGAAAATTGGGTAACTGAGAGGTCACAACAATAACCATTACAACCATCATCTTCACAATGTATTTCGTTTGATAAAGTGAGTCTTGTTAGCTGGTATTCCAGGGGGCATAACCATCTATCCAGTTCATTTAGAGAGATGTACGAACCTTATTACATTATAGCTTTGCAGGAGACATGGCTAATCAAACCTCTATTGTGGGACAATTACGAACTGTCACATATTCCAGCAATTCTGACTGGAGGTAGACCATCATCTGGCCTTCTTATTGCTGCAAACATTTAAGCAGGTTTCTCAATTGTTCCATGGGCCTCTGTGGGAATAGACATGCAGCTAGTCAAAATCTTTCATGACAAGAAAGTTTTTGCCGTAATTAATATATATAGGAACATTACTAGGATGTCTGATGAAATATTTTTTGCTGGTCTCCATGATATGTTCCACCTCATCTCACTAGACAACTCGATCAAATATACTATCTTATTGGGATATCTAAATTTAAATTTAAATTGTTGGAACGACAGCTTACAAAATCAAGCAGTGTCCAAGTGGAAATCACTCATGCGTGAGCGAAACTATTATATGGTAAATGGTGCAGTGCAGGGTGAGATCCCACCCCATCATACTTGGCACCGCGGTCTCCTTACTAGCATAATCGACTATGTGTATGTTGATTTCAAATTATTTCAAAGGATTGATTCCTTAACCATCAAAGACCACCCAAAGAGTGATCACAGTCTACTGATCCTTCAGTTAAAATTTGCACCTATGCCAAAACGAAGTGAGGTCTACTATCATGCTAATTTAGGAGTCAATAGCTCTGGTTGATGACAACTCAAATGTGTTAAATAGAAATCAGTACACCGACCTGTTGTACGCCTTTGCTCAAACAGTCACAATCCCTTAAGGTAATATCATCAGACATCCACATGCCTTTGACTCTAACATCGCAAAAAAAGAGCTGAATTCAGGGCACTCAAAAGACAAATCCTAACTTCTGTGTCACCTTCTAAGTGGCAAGACCTGAAATCCGCCAGATGCAAATATTAGAATTGGCTGCGTGGTCGGAAGTTGACTCTTTTCCAACAAGATAGTGAAGCCATGGCTCACGCAATGCTTAATAAAAAAAACCTCTGGTATGTGGTTTCTGCTAAACAATCACACTTGCCATCAACAAGCTGATGCCCAGCTAAATGGAGTGTCTGAGCAAGTGTGGATTAACCATTTTTCCACCTTATATGCCGATTCTCAGTATGCTAGTCGCTCCTATGATCCAGTCTCTACATCGACCTGGCAGGTGGAAGCATCTCATGAAACAATTTACACCATCATACAGAAAATTAGCTCTTCACAAGCAGAAGGGCCTGATGGGTTATCTAAGCAGATGTTCAAACATACCCACAGATTTGGACAAACATACTGTTTACAATTTTCACAGACATATTACAGACACGTAATATACCACTATCATGGAAATCTTCCATAATCATTCCCATTTTTAAAAAAGGTGATCGAACTGTCCCGGCTAATTATCGCCCAATAGCGCTCTTCGACGCTCCGGGCTGGTACTTCGTGAATTCAACAGTTGGACAGGGACCTGCAATCATCGCGATTCAAACCAGACAGGGTTTATGGACGGAATGGGAACAAACATCAATCTATTGACCCGTAATGCCATCAAAGGACAATGTCAGGAGAGCAAGCAGCAGGTCTTTTTTGCGTTCATTGATTTAAACACAGCATTCGAAAAGTTATTGAGAGACAATTGTCCTTCTACTTTATATGATATCATTTTCTCACTACATCATGAATCATCCGTCCGTATTAGAATAACTGTGGACGGGTTGTTAACAGGAAAAATTCCCACCTATCAGGGATTAAAGCAAGGATGTTCACTGGCGGTTTTTAACTACTACATACATGATGTTAAAGAACCCTTGTCAAAGATCATCTCAGATTCTCCCAAGATAAACAACGCCAAAATTCAATCGCTCATGTATGCTGATGACTTGGTCCCAATCTCTAGAACTCAGGTTGGACTACAGCGCTTACTTGACGCATTTGTAGAATACTTAAAGTTAAATGAACTATCAATTAACTCATCTAAAACGCAAACTGTACAATACTCACTTAGACGTCTAGGACCTCTGTCGTTTGTTTGGTAGTATCAAACTACTGCTACTTGGGAATGATCTTCGAGGGAAAGTGGAAAGGGCAAGGTCAGCTGGAACGTGTGTGAGACCAAGTTAATCTCAGCCATATCTCAAGCCCGCATCATCATGTATAAATTTGGCAAATTCTCGATCTTGCCTGCGTGGCATTTCTGGACCAAAAAAATCATCCCAATATTGTTATGTGGCCTAGAATCTATGCAAACTGAGTCCCCATTCAAATTTAATCAATGGGAAGCCAAATTCTGGCGTTCTGTGCTCCATCTGCCTCAATGTACACCAATTGCTTGGTTGAGATATGAGCTCGGGTTACTTTCTCTCCAGGAATTTTGAAAGGTTGATTAAATTCAGCCAAATCAAATAAAAAAATGCAAAATAAAAAAATAAAAATATGTACGGCTTATAAAAAATACAAGTTAATTGTCTGAATTCTCATCTCTGAGCAAATCTTCATCTGTCAAGTCTATATCCTTCATCAAGAGCTATTACTGTTCTCCCCATTAATCCATTCCATGAACAACCACCCTTTCCTCTCTTACTACTGCTGCTTCCAGTTCTATAGGAATAATCTGTCCTTCCTTGTCACCCATAGGTATTTCTGGCCTAAACAAAAATATGTCAGGTATCCTCAAACAATGTACCTATCAATCTTGGAAGCCATGTCAACAAAATATTTACTCCATACTTAAATACTTCTGGTTCTAAAGGAACTACTCACAATGCTTTTTGCCATGTAAATGCTAATATACATTTTCTTGCATTCATGTAATTTATCCCTGGAGTGGAACATATTATCCCTTTGACAGTAAAAGATCTTGTTATGTTAAATTTTGTCATTAAGTTACGTCCCAATATGTTAACTGGTGTCTGTCGGGAATACAATAGTGGCATAGATACATCATGTGCCCCTATTGAAATTGGTATTTCATCATTAAAAGGAACTAAACTCATAGCCCCAGAAAATCCCTGCACATTCATGGCGATGCCAGACATTGGATACTTTCCCTCTCGAACACAGGAATGAGTCACTCCGATGTATAGAAGAAATGAAACTGTCTTTCCTCCTATTGTTACCCTGACCCTCGGTTCCTCTTGGGGGTCTGGTGTCACTGATTGTACTGAAAAATTCAAGTTGCTCTGTGGCCTTCCCTATTGTGTATATAAATTAATTCCTGCAACCATTGAAGCATTTCATCCCACCACTTTCACATGCCCTATCCTTGGTGTAGGTGTTTGTGGGGCTCCTGTATAAGCATTTCATTGTGGCATTGTCAACGGTTGTGTTTGCATAGGCGCTTGCTGTGGTTGCCCTTGTGACAACTCTGGCTGCAGCAGAACCTGCTGTGTTTGATGTATTTGCGGCGCACATGTCTGATACTGCACATGATCTTGGGCATAATACTGCAGTGGTTCTGTACTATACTGTGGAAAATAGCCCATGGCCCCTCTCGAAACTTGCCCGTTTTGCTGCATGCCCCCTCTACTTATGCACATTTGGCCAATATGTCCTGTTCTCCTACAATTCCAGCACTGCTGGGGCTGTCCTCCATTAAATCCTTCTCCCCATTGAGGGGTTTGAAATCCACCTCCTCGTCCTCTAGGTCCATTCTGTCTACTATGTGGCCAATCATTTTTCCTGCCCTGATCTACTGGGTACCCTACATTGATTGGCTGTGTACTGTAACTCTTTCACCGCTTGTCAGTACTGCTCCTTCTATTCCGACCATTTTTTCTGAAACTAACTTTGCTTCCTCAAGCTTCCTGTTCTTTATCTTTTTTCTTATTCTTCTCTTGCAACATTCCACAATGATATACGATAGTCAACTTTATTTCTGCCCATGGCTTTGCTTCCATCTCTACCTGTTTTTTCATCTGCCATTACACTAGCTCGGGCAGTCCCTGGCATTAAATATGATAAAATAATGCTACTGTTTTATCCCACGGTTCTCTTGCCTGGATACACCAATACTCTTGAATCTCCTGAATATTAGTAACAGAATTTTCGTTCTCTCCCATTTTCCATGTCGGGCCCATGTCTGACATATCAGGATATTGTACCTTAAGTGCTGTCCATATGTCTGCTCTGCAATTATTAAATGGCGTTCCATCATGTGTCATGTTTTGTGCTGTCACACGTGCACATACGCTTGTTTCCAACTGTCATCAGCTCTCTCCCCTAGGATAGCTGCAAGTAAGCCTTTTTTGTCACCGACTGCTAATGTAATTCCCAATCTCATTCTTTCTAACTCATAAATCCACTTATCCACTCCAGCAGTCAAAGTAGGTAACTTGCATATTTAAATAGCTTTGTCCATCTGTGGCCAAGGTACGTATTTAGGTCAATCTCCCCTTTCTCTAATAAAGGTAATTGTGTGTATCCTGTTCTACAATCGTATCTGCCTACACATTTTATCTTTCAAATTGGGGTAGATTCACCCATTTGTGTTTGTCCTGGCAATGACCGCAATCTACTTACATGAGGCAGGGACATTTCACATACGCTATGCGAACGTTCTTGTGGTCATTTGGGATATGATATAAGTTCTGGTGTTCTTCCTTCTCGTTCTTCTAAATCTGACCACTTTACCCCTCTTACTATATTTGGGTCTGTCGAAGGGCCAAATGTGCCCTTTTCTTGCGCTCTCTCATTTTCTTCCCTTTCTTTGTCTGACATCATTATACCCCAATTGGTATGTCTGTTATCCCTTTCTTCATCATCAAGATCTAGTCTGCTTAGGGACAGCATTCTATGTTTGTCCATCATTATGTCATCTGATCTACCTCTTGTTCCTCTCGTTGGGGATCCTTCGATGCTACCTCTAGTCCCTTAGCCATCTTTTTTAATCATCTGCCTATATTATTCCCCAATCCTTTTCCCTATTCCTTCTACCTCATGCTCATCAGCCCATGCCAGTATTCTAGGTATCTCGTGCACCTCCCTGCAGGGCAGTTGTGACCTTCTCTCTTCTTCCCATCGTTCTCGCTCTTCAACTGGTATTACACATTTATTAATAATGTGATCTAGTTCATCATCCCTTTGTCCACCCTAATCCCTCTCATGTCCTTCTTCTCTTGCTCTTTCTGTCTTCTCATCTCCCTCTTCTCTTCTTCCGCTCACCTTCTTTGCAACCTTTTTTCTTTCAATCTCTGTGTTTCTATATCCTCACATTTCTTCTTTTCCCCATCTTTTCTCTCTCTCTCTTTTACCTGCTCGTCATACCTTCTTCGCACTTCCTGTCACTTCCTCTCTTTTTCCTTATCATCTTTGTGTACCCTGTCTCGTTCCTTTTCCTTTCTTTTTTTTTCCTCTCTTTCTTTAACTTCATCAATACCATTTCTGTCTAATTTAAGTAATATTTGTCCTCCCATCCACTCATTATGTACAATTGTCACTTCACTGGCTTTATCTTTCTCTTTTTGTCTCTTCTTCGATCTCTATTAGTTTGTCCCATCTTCCATTACGTTTGTAATGTTTACTACATCCGGACATATATTTGCGTTCTTAATCTTACTTTCTTCTGTACTACCTTCTCTACTATAAGCGGGGAGTGCATATATTGGATTAATATACCTGCTGCTTCTTTTAACCCCTATAGAGGATAGAATCCCTGTTTCTCAGTGTTTGCAGTCGTTTTCAGAAGGAGAAAGAGGAGCTGAGGGCACTGTGCACTCCATTTCATGCTGATTAAGCATCCACTCCTTCTCGGGTGGGTCTTCTCTCTCGCTCGGATACATTTTCCATAGCTCTAAAATAGCTAACCTTTTTTGTAACAGGAATTTCTTCAAAGAGGCACCGGCTGACTGTCTCGTTTTACACGAGTGATTTCTCTGCTCTCTACGGGAAACTCCACAATCTTCTGGCTAATGGTGGAAGATGTTAAAAATCTGAGATTCTAGATCTGAACCATCCGCACTGCTAACAAAATGTGCAGTAGCACCTGGAACGTTCCAAATGCTGAATGGGATTACCACAATAATTGATCTCAGGCCCAAATAACCAGACAGACTCAAAGACATGTCAAAATACTGTTCATTATCAGTTCAATAAAGTAGGGAAACCTGGCGAACAAACAAATTGTAGCTCACACACTCTCAACACCATTCAATTACCCAAAAGGCTTTATACCTCGATGCACATCAGCTATGACATCATCCTACGTGACAAAGAGTAAAAACCTATCGGGTGGATGGATTGGTTAAGGGAACATATATACCTATAGTCTGTATGAGTGTTAATATCATCATTGGCTGCCCCTTATCTGGTAGGCACACCTTGAACAACCTCTAACCACGCAAAATACTGATAATAGCATAACAACAGCAGCTAATAGGCTTCTGAAACAATGTATGGTCCACCATTACATAGACCCTCATGATTGGCTGGCACTCTCTTCCAACCTTTGACATTCGGTTTGTTAGCAGCACGTAAGCAACGAAACCCAGGTGCAAGAGAACAACGTCAGACAACTGCCCTCCTTAGTAATTAGCCTGCTATCTCTCATTAGATAGGCCCTAAACCAAGGCGTCTTCCCTGTAGTTGACCTTGCTGACTGTTCTTATCCTCTGAACTCTAAAGGGAGTGAAGGTACATTTCTATTTTTGTCTGGAGCTTTATGAATAAGCCTTGTCCTCTAGCCTTGCACTATGTGTGAGGAGACCATGATTTTGTCCATTCTCACCTTCTATTTAGTGCTATTTGATTTAATTATAGTGGTTGCTATTACTCTCTTTGGCGTCTTTATAATTGGTAGCTGTGTCTTGCATGTGCTTTCTGCATGTTTGATTGTTCAATACTTGGCAATCACAGTTATTCACTCCTTTGCTTAATCTAAGAGAAATATGTCCTGCATATGTAGCTTATCCTCTTTGACTCCTTTTGTGCCTTGCAGTTGCTTCTAGCTGTGGCTTTCTTGATTCTGAGCCACACAAATATCCTTTTTTCTGCACTAATGTGTATTTCAGTGCCTGTCAGCACTGAAGCCTTGGTTTCCCTTCTCAAGGCTTCTAGCTTACTATTATATGATGCTGATGTCCATTTTATCAACATGGCTGCTTTACTCATGATATATTTCCTATTTTGGTACCCTTCTACATTGTCTTATTTACCTTGCATTTCTGCGTGTGTATGGTTTTCTTCATATTTGCTTGTATGGTTACTTTATTTCTTCAGTCACATCATCATTCTAAGATATCCATGTATCAGTTTTAGCACGCTCACATATCTTCTCTTCTCAGTGGCATCACTTTTCATCTGTCAGGGTTCACTTATAGTTCTATGTCCAGTGTTGTTTGCAGACACATGTCTACCTCCTCAGTTCGGGGTACAGTCGATACATTTGTCTTAGTGCACAGTGCATAACGCCTCTCATATCTTTGATTTGGTATTGGATGATACCAGGTGTTAAACACAGTGCTTTCTTGCTGTTCTTCCAGTATGACAGAGGTGAGGGGGGGGGGCTCTATACATGTTGTGTATATTTGCTTCGCTACATAACACAATTGAGAGTTTCAAGGATTCAAACTGTTCCTGGAGGTAATTTCTAGAGATTAAATTGCAGAATATTATTGCTATCTCCCCATCCCCCCACCCCCACCCATTTCCCTGTTTTTGTATGCTTTATTGTAAAAGAAGGTCTGTTACATTTGGTGCAAAAGACTCAAGAAATCCAGTTTCTGAGAGAATATTAAATGATAGAGTATCACACAATCATATAGTGAATGTGGAGAGTGAACTTGATGATGGATCTTGCACTTAGAAGGATACCTGTGAAAATGCCATTTGGATGGACAGAACCTTGGATTACAGTGGTAGAATTACCCAAAAGACGCAGAGGGGTTGAGAAGGTCGATTGGCCGCATATTTTGTTAGAATGGCTCTCATGGAGTGAAGGAGAAGCTGTTTGCTCTTCTTACGTAAACAGTAATGCTTTATTGGAATCTGGACATGGTTGAAGCTGATGCTGGTATGATTAACCATCCAAAGGTTCTCCAAGGTCAGGTGGGTTGTAGTTTCTTATCATGCACGTGGTCACTTTCAGTGACGCTAATCTGTGTCATATGCTTACAGACTACCATGGCTGGTTTGAATCAATATCTATCTATTGTTATAAGAGCTTATTATGAGCGCAGCATGTGCTGTGTCTCTTGATGTGGCAGACATGTTGAAGCCTCTTGTGATCAGTATAGTAATGGCAATATGGTCTGTTGAATCATCTGAAAAGATGGACACGCTTGTTGGTGTTTGAGGTGTTGAGTAGACAACTTAACTCAATTTTGAATTATTCATATTTTTATTTATTTATTCTTACAAAGTGCTTTCACCAAATTGCCGACAAATAGTAGACATTCGGTATTTAAAAGTTAGAAAGGAAAGAAATAAACTAAGCTTTGAGGTCAGTATGGCAAATATGAATGGGGGGAAATGACCAAATAGAAAGTGGGAGTGAGTTCCACTGTTTAGGAGATAGGAGGGAAACAAATTGGAATCAAGACTGGGAGCAAGGAGGCCTTGGAATGGACCAGTAAACCAAGGTATACTGAATACCGAACTACATGAAACCTTACATTGTAAGAAACAAAGGTTTAATGAACACCGAACTACATGAAACCTTAACATTGTAAGAAACCAAGGTATACCGAATACCAAACTGCATGAAACCTTAACATTGCAAGACACCAAGATATGCTGAATACTGAACCATACAAAAACTTAGATTTTGCAAGGAAACAAAGATATACTGAATACCAACCTATATGAGACATTTACACTTGAACATTGCAATATGGGTGGAGCAAAAAGAGGCAAGATGGATTCACAGATTATCGAATCATATTCATGGCTTAAATGAAGAATGTTTGCCTTTGACTTGACCATAAGCAGCGTTCAAGAAAGACCATACAACAAAACTAGTTTTCATGTTTTATATCCTTTGTTTTGCACTCACAACAGTTTTTCAATCCTTTTTGGCACCATAAAAGTGCATTGCCACACAGGTCTAGCACTTCACACTGGGCAGTTTTTTCTGCTGTCTGATACGTTGACCACAAAAACAAGATCAATGTCTGACAACAGATCTCTGTGTGTCTTTCTGTGATTTCTGAACTCTTCCTTATGCATTTTGCAAGTATTCTTCAAATGTTTACTGCCACGCAGCCTCAGCAGCTTGCACTTCATTGGCACACACGTGATTGGGCTGGATTGGCCCTTACGAACTCCAATATCTTTTTGGTTTCAGTAAATCTGCCATGATTTCAGGAAATACCCCACACGGATGATATTGAACACCAAGGTTGGGCGTTCTGAGTCACACCCACCTGTGCAAGTAGACATGTTAAAAACAGCACTGCATCTGATTAAAAAATGCTAGTTGACCGGTATTTTTCCATTTCTCCATGACTAAGAGTTTGTTCGCAATCAGGCTGTCTCCCAGCTGCAGGGCTTAGGGGCTCGTCACGGCACGAGCCTATCAAACAATAACCCTCAAGTTTGGTTTACGGCAAGCCTTTCAGGATTGCTGCCTCTTGTCCAATGAATACAGCCTTCCTGGTCAACGGTCATTTGACCAATCGACCCATGCATAGCCGGAACACCCCGGACTGGCAGCCAATCCCAGCGCGATGCCTCTTTAGTTATTTGATACTACCATGAATCAGGTTCCTCCATGACGGCTCGACATCAGTGTGCTACCATTTGTGGTGGGGCCGTCGTTGAAAACCACACAACCTGAATTTTCGAAGCCTGCAAGTGGATGACTGTGCATTTTTAACCTGAATATTACACTATAGCAGCAAGTCCTCTCTGCATACTCTTATGCGTTTTTCTGCACGTAGCAATATTTTTTCAAAAACTGCCTTTTTTCCAAAAAACATACAGGCACATTGTACATTCTTTTCATCATTAGGAAACATGCTAAACAGACGACCTTGCTATCGAAACGGGACCACAAGATTGGAGACATTAACTAGCACGCCCAACTCTACAGTTCTACATCTCTCCATCAGAGTTTCTGATTCAAGGTACTTTTCTACTTACTTTTCTCTTTCCTTCTTTTTCCCCTTTCCCTAATGGGCTGCTTTAAACATTTCAGCACAGAAAATGCCATATCAAAATATGTGCTTTAACAAAATTTAACACTAGACGGACCAATGGTGTCATTACCATTTCAGATCTACATCACCTCTATTGAGATTTGAGCCTGTTTGTCCTCTTGCCTGTGGCGTGTGCCTCGAACCAGAGGGACCATAGCCAGTTTTCTGGCGAACCCGCATGTATTTCTTGTTCTCCACTAGGGTAAGAAATGTTCCCTCCGTTTTTTGGAATGCAATCTTAAAATGTTAGATTTATTCAAGTTTAGCCTAAAAAGATTCTGTATACAATCATCTAAAACCTTTTTATTTTAATGTGTCTGCCTCCACACAGGGTCCAGTTTTCATTTTTCGCCCTGATGAAGGCTATTATGAGAATGTTTTTCCCATCAGGTGGCAGTTTTACCGAAACGTGATTTGGATGTTGTCTCAAATACTCTTGGAAGTTCATTTGGACTCCTCTCGCACACTAAACCATCCATCCATGGATGTTTTGTCTGAACACTTTTAAAGTCTAGCTCCAGTGGACTTTTCCTCAACACAAGCACGTCGGCAGACCTGCATTTGACAAATAATAGTTTGTTTAACCAAACAAGTGGTTACATGAGTGGCACTCTAAGTATCATTATATATGCCACCCATCTTTACTTTTTTTGATCTAAAAACAATTTCATGTTTTGTATCTTGGATTGATTCATTTTTATTCCTTCTTCTAATTCTGATGTTTCTTGAGTTTCTTTTTTCTTACGGATTGAATATGATATTCTGACTTTTCACTTTCTCCCTCTAAGAAAAATTTCATTTGCATTTTGTGTTTGCAAACTGTTTTCTTTGGATGTTTTTTTAAAAATGTTTTGTTTTTTTCATTTCAAACCCAATTAAAAATCGTTAACAAATCTACTTTTTGGATTGTTTTCAGCATCTATACAGGCTTGAATTCAATTATGATATTCTTTTTGGATACATATCATTATCCGAAATCAATTTGAACTATATTTCAAATGAAACATCTGGCTCAGTTGATACCCATGGTTTGTTTTTCTTCTCTTTTATGTCCCAATTCACTGGGGCCCTAAGGGACTTTCCCTAATTTCTTTTTTGGAATGAAGTGGTGCTCATCAAGGTCTTTCCTCTGTGGATACCTTTTTTTGTAGGTGGACCCTAAATTCAACATTGCTTAAAAACAGCCCCTAGCACGGCGTGGAGTGCGGCAGTGAGCGTAGTTTACCTTGGTGCTGTGGTGCTCATCAAGGTCTTTCTTCAGTGGATATCTTTTTTTGGAGTCCCTAATTTCAACATTGCTTAAAAATGGCCAATAGCGTGATAGCGTGGCACGAATTGTGGCAGTGAGTGTGGTTTGCTGTGCTTCGCATGTGGAGCCAAGGTGTTCAGGTGACTATTACTTTTTATTTTTTTTGTTTCCTACTTCTCATTTTACTCTCAAACACATGGGGCCCCATTATGAGTATGGAGGCAGCCATGCCCTTGACAAGGGCATGGCTGCCTCCATACCGGGTCCCACTTTACCGGGTTCCTTCAATGAGGAATCACCGGGTCGTTCCGACATTGGAGGACCCGGTATTCCTCCTTGAAGGAACCCATGCCCATTCCCATTTGAGCCCCCATAGGGCTCAATGGGAATGGGGAGGGAGCTAATAACGGTGCCGTTAATAACGGGCCGTTATTAGCTCCCTGCTCCCCTCGCGGGACACGCTAAGGGAACCTCGTAATAGGGCGTCCCATAATGAAGGGTGCTGGTCCCGTACCGGCACCCTTCATTATGAGAGTGCCTAGGTTATAATGAGGCTCATGATTTGTATCTAGCGTAACACTCAAAGTGACAGAGTTATCGGCATATACTGAGCTGCAACTGCGGGCTATACTGGCTTTTGGGTGGCTCGGTTGATTAATACCCTCTGTGTCATTGCTATATACTAAGCAGCAACTGTGGGCAAGACTGGCCGTGGAGCTGATGGTTATATTTATTACACGGCTGCGGTAGTGGCCGTGTAGTTATAGTTAAGTTGCTGTTTCTATAGGAAGAACACTTTTTGGGTGGCTTATAACTTCGCTCTCCTTGGACGAATCCTCACCAAACTTTGCAAAAAGAGTATATGGTGCTCTCTGATTTCGTATTCAAAGTTTGGTGAGGTTTGGTCTAGGGGGGGCAAAGTTATAGGAGGGTCCCAAAATGTCTTTTTGTCCCATAGACTGAATGGGGAAAAAACTTTGCTCACGCCTACAGCCCAAACCGATGGACAGATTTTTACTAAATTTGCGGCAGAAGCAGCGGATTGGTCCCGAAAGCGTGCTTTTGTAAAAATCTGTCCAGTAGTTTTTTTTAAAAATGACCAAAAAGTAGGTAAAAAAAAATTAGTGATAACTATGTTCGGTCCGCGGACACACTTCCCTGTTCCCTCCGCAGACAGTGTCCTGATTGGCTAATCAACTTACGTAATGTCCGCAGACATGCGGCGTGTTCGCCGATTGGATGGTGGAGAGCATGGCGTGCATCAGATTTTTGGAAACGCCCGCCATTTTGTATCCGCGGACAGCGCGGTGACTAATGGTGGAGAAATACAATTTTGGCAAGTGTGTTGGTCTGTAAGACTGTTTGGGCATGGTGGGGGGGGTAAGAGATGGTTCACATATTGTATCTATTTAGGTGGTAGGCACTGCTGTTGTGTTCGTTGTGTCCACGGACAGCTGCAATGTCCTCGATGTCCGTAATTGACCCATATGGGGATGTCCTAAGGACACTATACCTGTCCGTACTGTTCGCAGGCAAGGTAATACTGTTCTAGGAACACACAAGGTGTCTGGGATGTCCGTGATTAAATGAAAATGGATATGTCCTAAGGACACTATACCTGTCCGTACTATTTTCAGGCAAGTTGAAACTGTTCTAAGAACACACATAGTGTCCGGGTTGACCGTAAAAGAAACAAATATGGACGTGTCCTAAGGACACTATACCTGTCCGTATTGTTCATAGGCAAGTTGAAACTGTTCTAAGAACACGGATGGTGTCCGCGTACATTAAAAAGGCTGTATGGCATGGTTAAAATGTTTGATTCTATGGGTGTGATCTATGGGTGTGATATGCTGCAGTGGTGGTGCATTTGGTGGTTGTGGTGAGGGCCTAGAGTCTTGGGTGCATATGGTGGTTGTGGTGAGGGCCTAGAGTCTTGGGTGCATGTGGTGGTTGTGATCAGGGCCTAGAGTCTTGGGTGTATTTGATGGTTGTGGCCAGGGTCT
Organism: Ambystoma mexicanum; assembly: GCF_040938575.1. Classification (NCBI taxonomy): domain Eukaryota; kingdom Metazoa; phylum Chordata; class Amphibia; order Caudata; family Ambystomatidae; genus Ambystoma; species Ambystoma mexicanum. The sequence goes on from NC_090941.1 coordinate 308,152,136, forward strand.
ATGCAAGACCAAAGTTATAAGTACCGAAGTTATAAGCTTTCATGGGTGTGATATGCTGCGGTGGTTGTGGCTAGGTTCTAGAGTCTTGGGTGCATGGGCCATGCATTCAAGACTTTACTTTACTTTACTTTATTACATTTATATTGCACACCCATACATCCATAGGTGTGAGGGTGCAGACAAGACAAAACAGAAATGAGAAAGCCGGTGGAGCCGTAAGCCTAAGGAGAAGCTAAGGAACGTGTACTACTACTTGAAGAGGAAGGTTTTAGGTCCTTCTTGAAATTGCACAGGGCTGCAGAGTTTCTCAAGTGACCTGGTAAGGTGTTCCAAATAGTCGGTGCCGCAAAGGCAAAAGCACCCCGTTGTGCTTTTTTGGTGTTGAATTTGGGCTGGTGAAGAAGGTTCTGATTGTTGGAGCGAAGATTTCTGAGATTGGATTTTATTCCTATATACCTTTGTAGGTAGGTGGGCATAGTGCCCTTAAGACATTTAAAGGTAATAACCATGAGTCTGAAGGTAATGCGTGCATCCAAGGGTAACCAATGCAATGCACGACGTGCCTCAGATACATGTGCTCTATGGGCAAGACCAGAAATTGCTCTGACCGCTCCATTCTGAACCACCTGAAGGCGGCTGATGGTCTTTTTGCTGGCACCTGCTAATAGGCTGCAGCAATAATCCAATTTAGATTCTATGATGGCACGAACGATATACTCTGCATTAGATTGAGAGATAAGTGGTTGCAAGTGGGATAACAGGTTAATATAATAGGTAGCAGAGGACACAGTACTGGCAAAGTAAGAATTCATGTTGAGTGATTGGTCCAGAACCACTCCCAGAATATGTATCTTGGTAAGAGTAGGGATTAGGGCATCTCCCAGCTGAAAGTGTTTGTAAGCTGGGTCTAGTTTTGCCAAGAGGTTATCAGAACCCACAACCATGAGTTCCGTCTTTCCACGGTTAAGAGCGAGATTATTCAACATCATCCAGTGTTCAATGATGGTGAATATACAGTTAAGTTCTCTTTCATCGTGGGCATGCTGGCCCGTGAGAGGGATGACACATTGTGTGTCATATGCGTAATTAGAGAATAGAATACCCTCCTGGGCAAGTTGGGCAAAGAAAGGGGTCATAAAAATGTTGTATATACAAGGTGACAAGCTGGCTCCTTGAGGTACACCGAAATGTATCTGGATAGCCGGGGCTTTGGCATTATGGGCGCATAATCTACTAGACCTGTTAGATAAAAAGGATGAGTGAAGTTATATGCACTGTTTGTTTTAGTTGTTGTGTTATGGAGAAGTATTTATGAGTTGTACCTATTGTAATATACTTACTGTTTGGTTTGGTAACTGCAGTACATATATTCTTTGTCAATTTCTGTGATAAAAGAAAAGATCATGTTAGTATTGGTAGTTTGTAAGGACTTATAGCATTGCATATTAGACAGTGTTTATTCATTTTGACCCTCATATTTAGTAAATTACAAACCAGTGTACTGTGCTATTTGCTCAGTTTCTGTGTTTATTTTTCTAATCATTGGGTCTTTGGGAAAAAAAAAAAACATGTCAGATTTAAAAAAAAAAAATTTTGTTATGCTACAATCTATTTGTTTGTTTGTTTTCAGAGTTCACTGGTTGTTTCTGGCTAATGTTCTATCTGTTGGTTTGTTACATATTTTTGGAGCAGTTGGATACCTGTTGGAGTATTGTAACTGTTTATTTTTTGTTATAATTTAGTGGTATTTATTTATCTGTTTGTTTGTCATAGAATCTTGGGGCAGTTAGATATCTGTTGACGTATTCTAACAGTTTATAGTTTTTTAATTGAAGTTTTGTTAATGTTTAAGTACAGATTAGTTATAAAAATTAGTTTTTAAGAAGATTAAAGAAGTGTGTGCAAGATTTGCTGGTAATCTCTGATTTAGAATAATGGTACCATTATTACATTCAAACCATCCAGTTGTGCCTCCTGTGTGGTAGATAAAAACCCCTTTTTTGTTATGCTACAGTCTATTTGTTTGTTTGTTTTTACTGTTCACTTGTTGTTTTTGACTAATGTTCTATCTGTTGGCTTGGTGCACATTTTTGGAGTAGTTAGATACCTGTTGGCGTATTCTAATTGTCTATGTTTTTTTATAATTTAGTGGTATTGATTTATTTTTTTGGTTGTTGCAAAATATTGGGGCAGTTAGGTACCTGTTGGCGTATTCTAACTGTCTATTTTTTGTTATAATTTAGTGGTATTCGTTTATCTGTTTGGTTGTTGTAGAATGTTGGGGCAGTTAGATACCTTTTGGCGCATTGAAACTGTTTATAGTTATTTAATTGAAGTTTTGTTAATGTTTAAGTACAGATTAGTTATTACATTTTAGTTTTAAGAATATTAATTAAATAAGCGTTTGTAAGATGTGCTGGTAATCTTTGTTTGAGTAATGGTACTGTCATTCCATTCGAACCAACCACATTTCTTTTTAATATATGCAGTGTAGTGACCTGCATTGGTTGTGGCGCCTGCGTGGTAGATTATACCTATTGTTGTGAAGGTTTTCTTACCAAGTGGTACTTGACCATGTGTGAATCCAGTCAGTTTGCAGTTGTTTTTGGTACCATCTACATTGTAACATAGAAGCATTAGTATTATGTATTTACTGTGTTTGTATTAGTATGGTGGAGCGATTATCTGAATTGCAGGTAGTACATAATCTACCATGGTTTGCATGTTGTACAAGTTGCTGAAATGGAACGGATTCACAATTAGGTATGGATACATGCAGTAAGGGTTCATTAGGGATTTGTTCCTGTGTCACATTGTTGCAGAGAGTGCATGTATGTTTCCACATGTATGAAATCTGGAAGATTTCTTTTATAGGTATGTTTTTGTTTTCCAGTACTTGTAGTAAGTACATTAGAAATTCTTGTGGATCTTCTTGTGAGTTTATAGTGAATTTCACCATTCCAGCACAGTAACCTAATTCTTGTCTTATTCCATGAACACTATACGTGTTGTCATGATTGCTTGTTGCGTTTCTATGAAGTACTAACATTTGCAAACACAATTGGTCTGTACTGCGTAAGTAAATGTTCTTAACAATTGGTGGTAATTGAAATACAATATTCATTGCTACATTTGCGCAGCAATTTACACCAGTTATATTTGAAAATTTGAATGGACCAGATAGGTCTGTGTCCAAGTCATTTGTTCTGAGTATTTGTTGCTTCTTTGAAGAAGTACCTGGGTTACTTTGAGTAATAGGTTCTTCTTTGGCTGTGGTAATTGATGAAATATTAGTTTTTTTTGTCTCTTTGGAGTATTTGCAGTGAGACCCTGTTGCATTTCTGTGTGAATTATTTTTCTTTTACACTGTTTTTTTTGTGGAACAGGATATGTTTTTAGATGGGGTTTGTATAGAGAACGTAGTCTATTGTATTCTAAAATTAAAGGACTATCAGCGTTTACTTTACTTGCATCAAAGTTGATTAGAAATAGACCGTCAAGTGTGCATAAGCATGATAGTGCTACGTAGCTCATGCCTTCTTTAAAGACTGTGTTACCAATATCTAGCAATGCTTTGTCTAGGGTAAGACCTTGTGATTTATTAATGGTGACTGCGTATGCTAGAGTTTGAGAAAATTGTTCTCTGCGTACATACATGTCTTTGAAGAGAAGGAATCGAGCTGTTGAGCGGCCTATCCTTTTTATTTCTGAAAGTTTGTCAAAGAGAATATTGACAAAGTGAATGTTATTGTCACATGGGTATGTTTGAAAGCCAACAACTGTACCCAGTGCTCCACTAACTAGTCCTTGCTCCATGTCAAGGTTATGTTTAAGCATTACTCTACAGTTTAAGGATCATTTTAAATTTTTTTCCAAACCAGCTGTGTTGGAAATAGAATTTTCTAAGGTATTTAGTCTTGTTGTGGCTTGTTCACACATGGGTAGTATCATACCATGTATGTCCAGTTTGTCTGTTGCGGAAATGTCAATTATTGGTTGCATTTCTTTTTTCAACATTGTTTAATTGAATTTGGAACAGCTTACAAGAGTTGGCATTAAGGCCATACAATTGATATTATTGTGTGCTAATTGTTCCATAACATCAGTAGCACATGAGTTATACCCATAAAGTGCATGGATGTGCCAGGTTTTTAATATAGCTTGTGCTTCTTGAGATAGTACACCAACTCTAATACATTTTAAAATGTTGGCGTAGGTGAGATCTGTAGACTGTCACATGTTTTCTGTTAATTCTCTATATTGGAAATGTTGCCAAAGGTTGACATTTCCTATGCTACCAATAGTTTTCCGGCAAAGTTTGTGTCCTAAGATTTTAAAAATTGGTTCACCTTTCACTGGTGTCAAATGAAGAAGATCTCCGAAAACAATAATGTGTTTTCCTCCAGAGAGCTCTTCATAGTTTGCTTTAAGTACTTCTTGTAATCTGAGGTGAATCAAAGCCAAAATTAGGTTGGAGACCATGCTCACTTCATCTATTAGTAGCATTTTCATTTGTTTTAACACTCTGCATAGTTCTATTGCAGCTTCTGTAGAAAGTTTGTAATATTCTAATTTGTGTTGGTGTTCTACAGGTAGGAGTAGTAATCGATGTAAAGTTACTCCCCCTATGTTGTAGGCCGCTAAACTGTGGGGGCAGTTACAAAAGCTGACAGTTTGTTGTTTGTCAGTTGTTGAAGGAACTTGCTGATGATTTTGATTAAGAATGTTTTGCCTGAACCAGCTTCACCACTGACGTATAATAGCATAGGTTTGTAATTTTGGCAGGTACATTCTTTATTTTCATGTTGTACACCATGTGCAATTTCTTTTGTATTTTCTTGAAAAATGCTACAGTGCTCATTGTTTAGTTTTGATTGTAGTGTACCTAAGTCTTCTGTATCTTCATACTGACACATGGCGTTTTCTACTGCTGTCATAGCTAATTCTTCCTCATTTGCTATTAATGGCTGTCCCAGTGGTTCTTGGATTCCTGTTACAGAAGGTTGACTACTGTCAGGAGTGTCCTGATCTAGTTGAGCCTGGAGTTCTTCTTCGTGTTGCTGTTCATTGTGCAACATTGTTTTGTACTGTGTAAAGTTTACATCAGTCATAGTGCTTTCATTTGCTTTGAAAGCGTCTTCATAGGAGTCATAGTTATCTAGTAACTCTTCTTCTTTTCTCCATGGTTTAAAGAGTTGTAGCAGGGACATGTAATATAGTTCTTTATGTTGAGGAGTTTTTAATGACAATTTGATACGATTAATTAAACTTGGTTTGGTAAGTTTAACTAAGCTGCCTTCACAATTTGTCACTCTGTATCTACCTTTATTTTCATCTGGTTTTATATTATTTTTGTATATGAAGTTTTGGGCTATGTGATACAGACACATGGGGCATCATTACAACCCTGGCGTTAAGGGGTTAACGGCGCCGTAAAAGGCTGCAGCGCCGTTAAACCTTTAATGCCAGATTCACACTTTAACGCCTGCTTTTTGCAGGCGTTAAAGTCCAACCCGCTAAGGGACCTTGGTGCTAATTACGGCACCGTAATTTACGGTGCCGTAATTAGCGCCTTCACCATTCCCATTGAGTCCTATGGGCCAAAAATGGGAATGGGGAAGGGGCCATGGTGAATGGGGATTTACCGCCCCGCCAACCTTGGAATGGGGCGGTAAATCCGCCATCCACCATGGCGGAATCCGGCATGGAACATGGTGCTAGTAGCACCATGGTCCAACGCCAGGATTGTAATGAGGCCCATGGTTTCCAAAGTGGTACTTCTGTTTGGGTAGTATGTGTCTATTAAATTGTTTTTTTTAAAATGTCTTGGCTGTTCGGATCGTTTTTGGCTATTGTTTCTATGTTGTCATATGATTTGAGAACTCTTTTTCTAAATTTAGCAGGACCAAGGCTTAGCCATACTATACTTTCAGATTTTCCATACAAAGCAGTACCGGTTAAATGATCTGCAGCTTCATAGCAGCAACATTCTCTATGGGAGAGCATTTTTATGCCCAAGCTGTACAATTTCTGAGACAGTGTTTTGTCTGATGACAGGTCATTCCAGAGGTCTTGAAGCTCTATTTTTTCTGCTTTTGTTAAGTAGGCTGTAACATATCGTGCAACTGCAGTGGAATTGTCTGCAATGTACTGCACATCTATGTTTGCATTCCACAATAGGGCAATGATTAAAATATAATCATTTATATGTTTTGCTTCTTCTGTTCTTTTTATGTAATATGTATTTTTAGAAGGTGATTTACCTTTAACAGTATGTCTAACTGAAGACATGAAGTTGTTCACTTTACCTGTTTCTGTAACCGGTCTAGGGAAACTAAAACGGCATCTGGTGTAGTATTTCCCTTTGTTTTTGTATTTGCAACGACAGTATTTGCCACATTTGTGTCTTTTAAATTGTACAATTTGTGCATGAAGATCACTATTTGTTGCTTATGATGGAATTTCACAAGTGACATATTTATCGATAAACTGTAACACAGTGGCATCACTGTCTTGACCAAAATTAGGAGCATCTTTAATCAATAAAAGCATTTGGATATGTGGTGCTCTCTAGCTTTGTATTCTTTTCTCCAAAAGAAGTCTTGCACTTCTCCGAGGGGAGGAACAGTTTTATTACAAATAAAGTGTAGCATAGCAATGAAGCGGTGATGGAAATATCTTGAAACATTAACAGGATCTAGAGAGCAAAGTTCTCCAGGTCTTAGTATGTCTATGTTTGTTTTGTTTTTGTTTGATATGCGTAGGAAATCATGTAGATCTTCCCATGCATATTCTGCACAACTTAATGTAACAAACCAAGTGGGTGGGGCAAGGTTTCTTATCATGCAACATACATCTCTGTGACGTTGTAACCAGTACTCTTTCGTACCACGCATTTCTGCTAACAGATTTGTAATGCTTGATTGTAGATGGAGAGATGGCGAAACCTCCCCCTTTCACTATCAGGGAGACTGTCCCTAATAAAAATGATAATCGTTCCAAAAACTTCTGTACATATTTGCTAACGTTCCACTTTGGCCCGGAAAACAGTACTTTGCGGACTTGCACGTGGGATGCGCCCGTTTTCTTTGGCATTCGGGGGCCGTGCACAGAAAGTGGCAGCATATGACCCTGCCTTACGAGAGGGGTGGCTTCTGTGCACCTGATCTCACCCAATACTGGATAGCCACCCAGGCACAGCATGCTACATACTGGTACCATCATCAGGAACCCCCCCGCACATGTTAAACTTGAAATCCTGGCAACCGAGGAGGTGAATGTCATGTCCTTGATCCTTTTTCACTCGTACCGATCGCGGGCCCGGCTGACCCTGTGGCCTCCACTATAAGGGCGTGGCGGCAGATTCTGTCGCCTGGTTCTGGCTCCCCTCCGTATTACAAATGGCTTCCCCTCTGGGCTTTCCCTGGCCTCACCCCCACACAGGATAAACTCCTCATGCGTCACTGGTCAGACCTGGGATATAGATCATTCTCCGACCTGTTCCCTGATGGGAAATTCATCACCCCAGATACGTGGAGGCCAGGGCACTCCAGCTCCTCACTGGAGCTGCTGCAATACTTCCGACTTAGGGCGGCAGTCCAGGACATGTGGCCGTCGTGTCCAGATGAACCCCCTGAGTCCCCTGAGGTCTGCTATATTGCCAATTCCGCTGGTGGTAGGGGCCTTGTATCCTCCTTGTATAAAATGTTGATGGCGCGTGCTGTTGAACCCCCCCACACGGCTCGGGATGCCTGGAGCCGGGACCTGGGATCAGACATCACAGATGATATGTGGACCAAACGTGCATGCATACTCGCAAGGTTTCTCTTAACTCCAGAGTTAGGTGTATTCAATACAAGCTACTCAATCGCCTGTACTACACCCCCTATGCGATTGAGAAATTTGCCCAAGATCAGTCCCACCCCTGTCAGAGATGTAAATCTAACGAAGCGGACCACGCACACATGTTCTTTTCCTGTGGGGCGCTGGCCCCGTTCTGGAATGCGGTGCTTGATACCCTCTCCGAAATAGTAGGGTTCTGTGTGGATCCTGAACCTTTGGCTCTTTTGTTTGGGCTCTGAGAGAGGGCTGAGGCGAAACGGGAGGCAACATTTCTGAATGTGGCGGCGATTGTGGCTAAGAAATGCATTCTGCAATGCTGGAAGCGCAGATCCCCCCCTTCCCTAGAAATGTGGGTAAAGGCCCTCACCTGGACGCAATCCTGTGAAGAAGATTACATTAACATGTTGCCCAGTAATGCTCGCCCTAAAAACATATGGACAGAGTTTTGTAGTTACTTGAACTGCAAGGTGGACCTGGAGCTATTGTCATCCCCTCCTTCTCCTGATCAGGGGGCGGATCACTCTACATGATAAATGCTTCTATTGTAATCAATCGCTGTCAGGATTGCATGTGACCTTCTGTGGAACTTGTGCTGTATCATTCACACTTCAACATGAAATGTATGTCATTGTTGTAACTTGTACTTTACCAGCTGCTACTTCTTGCCAATAAAGAAAAGTTTGTAATGCTTGATTGTAAAACTTCATCTTTTTCTTGCACTTTTTGTAGTAATTGCGTAGCTGACATATTTTGAAAGTGGGTTCTTGATTTTAATGTGTGTGCAACGCCGTAACATAGAGTTGCTAATTCACTTTCAAAGAGTAGGTGGAATATGTACTTCACATTTTGTCTAAAATCCGGGATCTTCAGAATACATTCGTAATGAGCGGTATTCTGATGATGTTATCTGAGTGGGTCTATCATTGTACCTTCCTCCTTTGCCAGTAGGAAAGAGTAAAGGAAAAGCACATGATTCTATACTTTTTTCCCATATGCTGATTGGTGATCCTTTTGTTTGTCTATGGTGTCTTTAGAGTGTAATGGATGAATTGTATAATGGTCTAAAATATTGGATATTGTAGCAGGATCTAGAAATTCAAATTGACCAGTTTCTGGTCACTCTTGTATTATTTCAGTTGTTTCTCTTAAATTTTCTTAAATATTTATTTCTTTGTAGTATTCATTATCGTCTTTTAGATATTGCAAGGCTTGTCTAACTGTATGTACATCTACCAGTTGTTGTCAATTTTTTTGTCTTTTGTAGGTACACCATTTACTATGACAATTAAAGATTGTTCTATTGGACGTTGCACTCACAGAGTGTGCACATTTTCTTTTAGATCTAATGGTAAATATACTACTTTGCCGCAAATGCCTTTCACCAATTCAGAGGGAGGCAATTTTGCTGTTTTTGGTTGAAGGCGTATTATTGCTTGGAATGGGTGTACTGTTTGAATTATGATACTCTCATTTAAATTGAGTTGTTGCAGGGGTTTTGGTAGAGGGGATAATTCCAAATTATTTGTGATAGCACGTGAAGGAGTTTGATTGTTGTCAAGTTTTGTAGTGAAGTAACTGCAAACTGTTAAGGGGTCAGTTATTTCGTATTTGTTTTCTGCTATGAGGTAGAGAGCTAATTCAATCCATTTGGAATCTTCAGTGTCTTCTATTTTGTATGTTATGTCTATAGTTTTTGTGTTATTTTTATAAAATGTTCTGCTGCAACACACACACACATGGTTTGGTATTTCAGCGGATGTACTTTTGAATTTTAGTATTTATTTTTTATATGTGTGTAGTAGAAGGTTGCCATGTGCAGAATTGCTGCTAGTCTGTTGTAAAGCTATTGCATTTTGTAAGTGGTTTTCACTTCCAAAATATTTACTCTGGATATGGTTGATTTCTTCGAGTAGGTCTTTGGCTGTACCATGTAGAAGATTGTTATTTAAATTGGCTAGTGCTAAAGCAGGACTTTTAGCTTAGTACAGTTTATCGACTAGATTTCTTATAGTTGAATGATGTGTTGGTATCATTTTGATATGATGGAAGCTGCTTTTGCAAATAGGTCCTAAAATGAAGGCCAATGAATGTCCTTGCAGTCCTGTGTATTTGCGCACTGGACAAGTATCCATATTTTGCAGCAGTTTTATTTTGATTTTGTCTTTGCCTTTCACATATTGACTGAGGAATCTGGCGCAAAGATTTGAAAGATTTTTTGGCAATGTTACACATTGACGTGCATGGCCATTTGTATACTGGACGTTCCGGTTCAGTCAAATGGAAAATTGCTTCTGAGTTCTTTGGAGATATTTTTGTAAGCAGTATTTCTTGTTCCATTATGGTATTATTAGGTTTTCCATAACCTTGTCCACTGCTATGGATGGCAATTGTGTTTGTTTGATTTTGTTTATATGCTTCTTCATTGAAATATGGCTCTGTGCTTGTGGTGTGACTCCATTCACCTCCACAGATATTTAAGAAGTTATTTTTGTTGACAGTCCGTTTATTGAGAAGCTTTTTTTGTAATTTAGTAGGCAGTTTTGTTAGTGGTTTCATTCTGTTCAACACTAAAATAAATAACTTTCTTTTGAGAAGGATTGCACTGTCTATCAAAGCTTCTAAGATTAATTTTCTACGGTAGTTTTTAAGAGTTGTGCATTATTTGTCTCCTGATTTTATAAGATTCTGAAGAACTCTGTGTTGGAACATTTTTGTTACTATACTTTTTTTGGTATGGTTACTTCCTGCTATATCAAGATTTATAGGAGCAGTTTTAGCAGTAGTGGTACCTGTATTTCTTTTAATCATTTTCTGTTTTTTTTTACATTTTGATAGAGGAGGCAAAGTTTCTGTACTTGAGGATTGTTTAGTTTTGCTAAATGACTGTATTAGCTGTTTTGTTTGAACTTTTTGTACAAACTCTAGTAGAGATGGATGCTTATTTTGGACATTTTTATTTTCATTTGCTCTAATTCTGCATTGCTTTCTACAGACTTACTTTCTGGTAGGCATTCTGTGGGGTCTGTTGAAACAAAAACATAGAAGGCATGGGTTGGGCTGTTGTATGTGTATTTGTATGTGTATGTATGTCTGCTGTATGCATGAGTGTTTGAGTATGATTGTAAAGATGTATCTGGTGGTGTGTGATTGTGCATTGGGCAGCTACAATTAGTTGGGAAGGCTACTCTTCTATTTGTGTGTTACTATACTGCGGTTCAGATGATAGTAAAAAGTGAGCCAGTGGTGAGGATAAGCACTATTAGTAAATCAAATGGTATAAGATTGAAGCTATTCTTTGTTTTGTAATACTAATATTCTAGGGGCTGAGTTATGTTATTTGTGCTCTGAAAAACTGAGATTTGTGTGCCGTTCTGCGTGCTAATTCCTGTTTAATAAATGGTGATTTGTGTGTAGAATGGTACACAAATGATCGTTTTTTTGGTGCACAAATGACAGGAATCACTCGCACAGTGTGTTTGAGTAATATATTTTAATAACAAGATGATAAATATAAAAAGTTGAATTATAACAGTAACAGTGGAAACAATTTAAAATTGAGAATCAGACCAAGAAAACAGTAAGTAGACCAATTAAAGTGAAGGGAAGAAGGTGAGTAGTGCAGTAGAAGTGAGAGAGAAGGGTAGGGAAGAGGAGGAGGAGGGAAACGGATGGGGTTAAAGGTGAGAATGGGGGAGAGGGAAGTGGAGGGAGATGATTAAGGAGATAAGGCAAGGGGGGAGGGCGAAGAAGGTGGGAGGGGTTTCATGTTGGGGAATGGAGAGGGGAGATTTGAGTAAAGTTTAGAATGAGGAAAAGGTAGAAATAGAGCGAAGTGAGAGAGGTAAGGAGTTCCAGTGCAGGGGGGCTAGGAGATGAAAGGAGCAGAAATGGGGTGTGGTATAAGGGGAAGGAGGAGCAGTGAGAAGAAAGTGGCCAGCAGAGTGAAGGGAGTGGGAGGGAGTGTAGAAAGAGAGGAGAGAGGAGAGATAAGGGAGAGCAAGATTGTGGAGAGATTTAAAGGCCAGGCAGAGAAAGTATGGTAGTATTGTACTTACTCTTTTTTTGTGGAATGAGCAGGTTTCTTTTTAGTTGGTGTTTGTAGTTCAGATGTTGTTGTTTTCCAGGAGAGTGGTCTTCACTGCAATTGTAAAAGAAAGAAGTTAGTAATTTTGTGTGTTTATAGCAGTGATGTTAATTGAGAGATTCATATTTATGTTTTTCTGTGTGCATGCAGTTTCATTTGACTATGTTCAGCCTTCATATTTCATTTACAAAATGGTAGTTCAACATGCTTCGCAAATGAGTACAATATTAAGTGTATGAAACTCACTTGGTTTTTTAAAACTGTGTTATATGATGTTAGGAGAAAGAAGAAATACTGATATATTTATTTTTCAATTTTTATAAGGTAAATGGCAGAAACTTTATAGAAAATCATGGAATGTATGCATTTGTGAAGGTGTGGGTAATAAAGCAGAAGGATGTGATTTACAGGTATTGGAGTTATTGCAGCTGCGACCTTTTCAATTATAGTGTGTATGTGTGTGAGTGTATGAAGATGCATTACCTTTTACTGGCTGTGTATAATTTTATAATACACTACTAAGTGTTTTTTCCACTATTATATTGTTATTTCCCCCATCTTTTAATATTATATTTTTTTTGATAGGTGTGTGTGTAAAAAAAATTAGATAGCAGACAGGTTTGGAAGTGACAGTTGATTATATCAGATGGGAAAAATGACAGAAAGTTCATTTTATAGGTTATACAGTTTAAGTGGCAGTTACTCTGTTTATATGCATTTATACGAGTTGTATATGTACTGTGCAGAAAATATGCATAAATGTAGTTTGTATTCATGCATGTGGATATGCATGCAGATGCAAGTAGAAATCTTGGAGACTTGTAGAGCAGTTTTTGTAGTAGGTGCATTCCAATGATATGAGACTTGTACTCAGAGTAATCAACAGTGCATTTGAAGTGCTGAACTCTGATGATGGAGTTAGATATAGAGGTTGTGGATGTGATTGGTGGATGGTTGTGTGACTGGTTAGCTGTATCCAATGAGGGAATGCATAGAGAGTGAAGTGGAAATGGTCGAAGGACTGTCCAAGTTTCGATATGTCTGCGGACATGTCAGTAGTCCGCGGACATTGCGTATTACATACGGGGATTTTGGGGTGGAGAGGCATATAAATGAGAGTGAGCAGAGTAATTGATTGGTTAGTAAAGTTTATTGGGTGTGTTCAGTTAGCTATGGCTGTGTGTTTCCGAAAACAGATTGTGTGGATTTTGGGAGACTAATGGATACATTGGTTGGAAGTGTATGCACAACACTGTGGAGTAGCTGCAGATCTTGGATTCCCTCATGTGGAAGTGCACTGGCATGGAGTGCATGGAATGAAGTGGCTAGACTTGCTACTTCTCTTTGCTAGTTTGCAGACAGAGCATCATCCAGACATAATTATAATTCATTGTGGAGGGAACAGTTTGGGACATGTGTCAGGCATTTCTTTGCAATTTGCGATAAAAGAAGGACTTGGGAAGGTCATGGACATGTTTCCAAATTCCCAAGTAATACTTTCTCATATTGCACAGAGACAAATGTGGCTGTGTTCTTCTTCATTTGGTCCACAAATGGAGAAAGTGAGGCGCAATGTCAATAAGGCTGTTTATGCCTTTGTAAGAGATGTTAGCATGTCCTCTTTTCACAATGAAAATATTATGTTTCATAGGACATACATTTTTTTGTAGAGATGGAGTGCATCTTACTTATGCTGGTAATCAGATTTTTCTGAGAAATGTACAAAATGCATAGCCTCCTTTTGTGGAATTACAGCCATCTTTTTTGCAGTAGGTGTTGATTATTTCAAGTGTTTCAAATACAAAAAAAAACACCACCAAAAGGCTCTTTTCAGAGCCACCACTTCCTCCCAAAGAAAAGTGCAATCATTTTGATAGGGCAGCACCCCAAAATTGTTGATGTTCGTGAACTGTCCGTGGACTTCAAAAAAAAAAATGCCTGCTCAATTTATTTGCCACTTCTATTTTTTGACTGTGAAAGGCGGCTCTGAAAAGAGCCTTTTTTTATTTTTGTTGTTTTATATTTTTTTGGGTTTGGAGACGAGGGGAAAGGAGGGAGAGAGGGGGACACCAACCACGGGGATAAGAAAGGGCTGGTGGAGAGAGGAAGATGTAGGGTGGGCCTTACTTAGGTAGTGTGCAGGTCTTCTCGTGCTCCGAGACTGTAGTCTCGAAAGCACTTCGAAGTCTCTCCCCCCTGCAGAGTACTGTGTTGCAGTACATACACAAAACTGTGACCCTCGAAAGCTAAGGGTCATCAGCATTGTGAATGGCCTGTGAGGCAGCTAGAGGGATGCGCTCTCCCACAGGAGTGTCTCTTGTGGTGAGAGGAGCAGAAACGGCAGGTACAAGGTACAACCTTGCGAATGGCCCCACCGTGGAACGACCTTAGGTGTCGCTTCATAGTACTCGCACCAAAGCTGTACGAACCAAGCCTCCCGCGACTCAGCACCATTTTGCATTGGTTGCAGGTGACTTTGTTCGCACGCGCCTTGGGTACGTTACCATGAATGGTAAATAACCGCCACACCCAAGTCTCACGGCGAGAGCTGGTAGTAGGGACTTCCACTACCTCATCCTCATCATCCTCTTCATCCTCCTCTGCATCCTCACTCCTGTTCCCCTCTGCAGGTCCTTGGGTAGGTGCTGGAGGGGGTGGGGGTGGTGCTGAGGCAGATGTAGCACCAGGTGGCAGTAGAGGAGCCATGGATGCCATCAGGTTTCAGAAAAATATGAAGATTGGCAGCAAAATACCAGCCAAAGTAGACAATGCTTTGTCAAATAGCAAAAAGCACAATGAAGATGAGCTCTAGAGTGTGGCCTTTTATAGGGGTGCGTGTGCGCGCTCCGGGGACATCCGCACTGTCGACGGACAGATCGAACATCCCAAATGGACTCAAAAAGTTCCAAAAAGTATGTAGGGAATCAGGGTGATTGTCTGGGCCTTGTGCTATGGTGAATGTTTACTATAAAATACTGTGGATAGCCTGAAAATGCACTTTAAATATGTTCGGGGACCCAGACCGTGTGCTCAATTCAGAACACATGATCAGCATGGGTGCAGTCACATGATGGCGTTGCGAACATGTCCGCAGGACATCAAATGCACGGGAATGGTTGTGCGCATGTGCGCAGGTGTTCTACGGACAGTGTTCGGGTCCTGAAATTAATTAAAAGTGCGACACAAATGACGCAAACAGTTACGGACAGGCGCGATGTTCGGAAAAGTTACGGGTTTGGTGCGCATGTGCGTAGATGTTCTTTAGGCAGTACGGACAGGTAAAGTGTCCTTAGAACACCCCCATTTTACATATATGGGGACAACCCGGACACAGGGTGTGTTCTTAGAACATTTGAAACTTGCCTGCAAACAGTACGGACAGGTATAGTGTCCTTAGGACACCTCCATTTGGTTAATTGTAAACATCCCTGACACTGAGTGTGTTCTGAGAACGGTTCTATGTTACTTGCGAACAGTACGGACAGGTATAGTGTCCTTAGAACACCTCCATTTTGGTTAATTACGGACATCCCGGACACCGCTTGTGTTCTAAGAACGGTTCCATTTTGCTTGCAAACAGTACAAACAGGTATAGTGTCCTTAGGACACTTCCATTTTGTTTTTTGCTGACATCCCAGACACCGATTGTGTTCTTAGAACAGTTTCAACTTACCCGCGAACAGTATGGACAGGTATAGTGTCCTTAGGACACCTCCATTTTGGGTTTTATGGAAATCCCAGACACAGAATGTGTTCTTAGAACAGTTTCAACTTGCCTGCGAACAGTACGAACAGGTATAGGGCCTCATTACGATCGTGGCGGTCCGGAAATAACGGTGGCGGTAAACCCGCCGCCACCGTTGTTTCCGGACCGCCTGATCCCGACCCCTGCAGGCGGGAGGTGATGTTCCCGCCAGGTCTGACCTGGCGGGTTTAACACCGCCCGCCTGCAGGCGGACGAGGAAACACCGGCAGCATTACAAGATGCTGCCGGTGTTTCCATGATCCCGATTCCCATTGAGTCCCATAGGACTCAATGGGAATGGGGATTTACACCATTCCGCCTCCGTGATTCCCGGAAAACCGGGGTTGTGATGCCCCGGTAATTCCGGGAGTCACGGAGGCGGAATGGTAATACGAGTCCGGCGTTAACCAGGCGGTTTTACCGCCTCGGTTAACGCCGGACTCGTAATGAGGCCCATAGTCTCCTTAGGACACCTTCGTTTTGGGTTTTACGGACATCCCGGTCACCGAGTTTGTTCTTAGAACAGTTTCAACTTGCCTGCGAACAGTACGGAAAGGTATAGTGTCCTTAGGACACCTTCATTTTGGATTTTACGGACATCCCGGACACAGAATGTGTTCTTAGAACAGTTTCAACTTGCCTGCGAACAGTACGGACAGGTATAGTGTCCTTAGGACACCTCCATTTTGGGTTTTACAGACATCCCGGTCACCTAGTGTGTTCTTAGACCAGTTTCAACTTGCCTGCGGACATCCCGGACACTGATTGTGTTCTCAGAACAGTTTCAACTTGCCTGCGAACAGTACAGACCGGTATAGTGTCCTTAGGACACCTCCATTTTGGGTTTTATGGACATCCCGGACACCGAGTGTGTTCTTAGAACAGTTTCAACTTGCCTGCGAACAGTACGGACAGGTATAGTGTCCTTAGGACACCTCCATTTTGGGTTTTACGGACATCCCTGACAAAGAGTATGTTGTTAGAACATTTGTAAGTTCCCTGCAAACAGTACGGACAGGTATAGTGTCCTTAGGACATCTCCATTTTGGGTTTTACGGACATCCCGGACACCAAGTGTGTTCTTAGAACAGTTTCAACTTGCCTGCGAACAGTACGGACAGGTATAGTGTCCTTAGGACACCTCCATTTTGTGTTTTACGGACATCACGGACACCGAGTGTGTTCTTAGAACATTTGTAACTTGCCTGCGAACAGTACGGACAGGTATAGTGCCCTTAGGACACCCCCATCTTGGTTAATTGCGGACATTCCAGACACCCGCACTGTCGGCGGACATCCTAACTGCCTTTTTTTTTAAACGCAAAAAAGAACTGTATTAAGACACATAATATTTTTGTTTTATTATATATAGATGTACAATTTATGAAAGAGAAGGGGAGCGGAAACTGATACAAACACAGGGGAATTGGGGGTTTCAAGAGGATGGATAGGAGGAGATGAAGGGATGGAAGTCTCATCAAAACTTTGTTAACACGGGACGTTATGGTTCCACGTAAAACCGAAAAACCCTTGAAATTCGCCAGTTATGGTGAGCTAAGCAACCATAACTCGCGCCACCACTGTGCACTGCTAAGACTAACACCCAGGACATTACAGATGACATCACAAATGTCATTGATTACATCACTGATGACATCACATATCTGGCTCCCCCTTTTTTCCTTTACTGACATATCTAGGCCACATGGCTTTCTTCAGTAACAGTCAGGAACTAAAAATTGAAAAGGTACTATATTTGTAGACTTATCCTTCAAGTATGTTCTTACAGTAATTCCCTTGGGGTGCAGTCACATCATATGAAAAATATACATAGGGGAAGACACAGGCTTGAAAGACAGCAATCCTTTTGATGCATGAAGATAATCAGTAGGGTTAGCAGCACTTTCTGATAGTTCTGTTGTTTTTTTATTACTGTACTTTCCCTGTATATGCTCATATTTGTATACATTGTACTCACACTACTTTCCTTAGGGTCCAATAAAATCATGTGATACATATGCATAGGGTAAGTAGCAGCTTTGAAACAGAGCAATCATTTCTTTGCATAAAGATAATCAGTTAGGTTATGACCACTTTCTGCTACTACTTCTGCTTTTTTCCTTACTTCAATTTCCCTGTATATACTCATACTTGTATGTTTTTTGTCTCTTTGTGATTTGTCTGTAATAATGCAATTATGTATTAAGTGGGTTTTATTAGCTACTTGTTACATGTTTCACAGTACGCAAAACTCTAATAAGAAAGCAGTTATCATTTCACTATTCAACATGGCAAGATTATGAATATTGCACCTTCATCATGTATGCTGCACACACTGCCTGTGTTTCTGCATGAGTAGCTTAGCATACTGGATATAACTTCATAATAGAATGCTATTTATATCAATGCATTGCTTAATGCACTAATTAGCTCATGATATTTATTCCAATTTTCCTTGACACTTTTTGGTCAACATTATAATAAGAATCCTTTCTACAGAGTCTTCATGAACACTAAATGCACTTGTGATGTCATCAGTGATGTCATCAATGACATTTGTGATGTCATCTTTGATGCCCTGGGTGTTAGTCTTAGCAGTGCACAGTGGTGGCGCGAGTTATGGTTGCTTGGCTTATCACAACTGGCGAATTTCAAGGGTTTTTCGGTTTTACTTGAAACCATAACATCACGTTAACAAAGTTTTTTTTTGTGAATTTCATAGGTTTTTAGTAGCGCAACATAACCCTAACATCCCTTCAACAACGTTTTTTTTACTGAATTTCAAAGGTTTTTAGTAGCGCAACTTAACCATAACGTCCCTTTAACAATTTTTTTTTACTGAATGTCATAGGTTTCTAGTAGTGGCACGTAACCATAATGTAAACGAACATCTGACTTCATTGCACACCTTCCGGAGAATGCCACATGACCATATGCTGGCACACAGCATGGTGACGTGTCCGAAAACCCGTACACACTTCACAATAAGATCTGTGACTCGTGGACAGTGTGGAACTACATTTTCTACTGATGTAGGAACTCGCAACTTCAACATTTCCCTTGCACAGCTCCAACGCCTATTCGTACTCAGCCATTAACAATCTAGTACACAGTAGATACTTTTAGCAAAACTGCTATTTATCTTAAAACAACATCAGCTAAGGCCATCTCTCCTCCCCAAGAAACAGCACCACTGCTGTAATGAAGGAGCATGAGAAACACTGCCCGTAGCTTACAAATAACACACGCACAACATTTTCCACCGTCCACCTACCCCTCCATATTACTGTTTGGTGTCTCATTCCTCAGTTCCGTCCGCAACTTTCATTCTTAGCTGTCCTCCCAAAAAAAAGCCATCCATAAACAAAATAAATGTTCCTTTAGGAACCACCTTTCACAGTTAAAAAATAGAACTAAAAAAAATGCATAGACTCCATCTACTTTATATTTCTCAGTAAAGTACATAGACGCAATAAGATTTTCCAACAATTCCATTTGCAGTTTGTGTTCTGCTAATGGGAATATTGTAGAGTTCATCCTGCGTTCCATGGACTGGAACGGTGGATAAAGGGCTAGTAGGCCAAGTTATCAGCCCAATCGAAGCGAGAGTGCATAACGAGGTCTCTGGATCATTAACCCCCTTCCACTCCCAAAATGGGGGATGAATGCCATTAACAATCTAGATTTACAAAGCAGTAACCCGTGCTACTGAAACAGATTCTTTTTTGTCCTAAACCAGGACGCCTGTAGCGTCCCGGTTTAGGAAAGAAAATCCTTTTCCAAAATGGCCACCATAGAAAGGGAAGGCGGTGTTTCATACAGGGCCCCTCTTCGCTTTCCATTGTAGCCTGCATAATGCAAAAAGGAAACTGTGACCATATTACAACGAGCTCATTTTTCTTCCCTTTCAAATGTATCCTAATGTCGAATAACTTTACCACAAAACCAGTACCAGGTGGACATGGCCACTTTAATCGTATGTTTTGTCCCTTCTGGTCATGGGCAGTAGCCACATTGTCCAGATCATGACCTTATACCATGACCCCGATATTCTGCCCACTGCCCATGGCTACAGGCTACCTCTCAGTCAATGAAGCTGTACCGCTTTTTTTTTTAACTATCTTATAACACTTGTCAAATACGAAAACACTGCCACATCTCCAACACCATGCTTTTCGGTTGTTGCCAATCAGCTTCAGGCAAATTTACTGTAAATCCATCCACGTTTTTTTTTTTCAAAACTGTCAAAAGAATACACAAATGATTTGTCATATTAGGTGTGCACAAAATCCCTACAAACTTTGTAAACTCATTCGCAATCACGTCTGAAATATTCCTAACATCAGCATTAACCCTCACCTCCCCACACATTATTTCATAAGTTTCACAAGTGTAACGGTCAGAAAATATTATTATCCCGAGGGTTCGACTATGTATTTTTTTTACAAACGTTGATCTATTGCAAACATTTCCAATGCACCTTACCTCATTTTTCCTCTTTTAGAAACATACGAAATCTGACAGCAGAGCGCGTCCATCTTGTGCTCATCTTGTCCATTGCTGCATCTGCCTAAGATAAATTGCCCTGATGTCACTAAATCATATGGCCCGCCTCTGACCCTCACATAACCAACCCTAGTGATATTCAACACCTTTCTCGATGACGTTCCTCTCCAGCATATCCAAATGCGCCCATAAGCACCTAAGTACCGTGACGCAGAACCTGAAAATGGACACACATCGACTTACAACATAGCACATCACAATTTGAAATAATAAACCGTTTTTTAAAAGAAAACAGGGACACTTTACAATTTGTAAAGTACTTTTATTTCACAATAAACTGTCCGAGAACTCTGCGCTCGTGATGGAAAATGTTAATCGTGAGGCACACGTTGTTCTTTTCCCATACACAAAGGGCCTCATTAAACGGACGACGGTAAGGGTTTACCGGTACCAGTATTTTACCAGTACCGGTAAAACCTTACCGCCTTACTACGAGGTCCCTTTGCGGTTTGGGGAATTTAACACCTGCTTTTTGCAGGCGTTAAAAACCAACCCGCAAAGGGACCAGGGAACTAATTACGGTACCGCAATTTACGGTGCCATAATTAGCACCTTCCCCATTCCCATTATGCCCTATGGGGCAAAAATGGGAATGGGGAAGGGTAATGGGGGAAGGGGGAATTACCGCCCACCAACCTTGGAATAGGGCGGTAATTCCCCTTTCCACCAAGGCGGTGCCGGTTACCGGCATGGACCAAGGTGCTAATAGCACCTTGGTTACCGCCATCCGTGTAATGAGGCCCAAAGTATTCCTTTTCGATAAAGGAACCGCTTCGGTCACACAGGGAATTCCAGGGCATCGGCATGAACTTGGGCCTAGACCACCATAAAAGATGTTATGTTACTCCTAAGCGCCAGTGTGGCATACGGACACATGGGCCCTGCATGATCGTCCCACAAAACAGTCACAGTGATCCAGCCGTTCACGACTACGTGCACCTAGCGTATAAAAAATCCATCACTTGGCATCTTTAATCCATGGCAATCGCAGTAAGGCAGCATGTAACTATTTGGAAAACATAACAGAAAATACATATCAATAACCAACCTTTATTACAATACATCTATTGATTTCTTAATTCGGCATACAGTTTAAACTAACGATTAGTACACACAGCAAACAATTTAAAAAAAGACAAAAAGAACGTGGAAACTGATACACAAATCAATGTGGTCATACATGACATTTTAAAGAAATATTAGCGTTGAACATGGGTGAATCTAGTGATAGCCTACAAATGCCGAGATTCTGCACTCCCCATAACTACAAAAAAAATGACAACTACACACAAAGATAGTCAGTCAGTCAAACAACTTTATTCGGCACGAAAGGACCATCAAAGTACATCCTACAAGACATTTCTAAAACAAAAATACAATTCTGGTGCAAAATTACAAAAAGTCCACAGAAAGTATAAGAAAGACATCAGGGCAATTCAAACAAGCCATCCCCTTCCTGGGAGACCCTAAACAGTTCTTTGGGCCGGTAGTCAGGTCCCACCAACCCCTTGCTTCAACCAATTCCCATGGCATCTTGGGCCCAAGGTTGTCAAATTTGCCCCTGTGAGGGGACAGTTACTAGAGAGGACCCCCGAATTTACTACCGCAGATCTGGGTGGGACAACAGAGCTGGGAAAAGGGAGCATGCTGATTGAGATCCCACTCTTGGATGATTGGCCCGCCCGCCCACAGCTTCCCAGAACCCTGTTTACTGTGCTGCGATCCCAAAATGTCAATTTGATGCAGTCCAGGTTATTCTTGCCCACACTGGGAATTCTACGGCACCCCGCCAGAGCTTCTCTATGGACAAACGGGCAGCCTCCAGAGGTTTTCATCCAAAATAGACATTTATTGAGTAGGGCATCCTTGGGCTCTGTTTTATTTACTGCCAGTTTGGGCACCCCCTGAAGGAAGACTGTAGGGTGTTGGAACTTTCCTTGTTTCAGTAGCTTGTGCTGGTACCCAGACTTCTGCGGACCCAGGGCTTTCGACTCAGTGCAATCGGGGCCCATGGAGAAAGAGGCCGGCACCACCGATGACAAAGACATTGGGCTCGGATCAGGGACCCTGCTATTCTCTCTGATAGTGGCAAGGGGGTCGCAGAGGCAGTTATTAACGGGCGAATCCCCTTGTGCCAGGTTTCGGTGAACATCAGACCCTTTGGCAGCAGGCAATATCAGGGGGACCAGTACCGGTGTACATTCCAGAGAATTTTCCAGGGATAAGAACTTGTGCCCTGCAGCAGCTGAAGTGGTGGCCTTGGGCTCCTCTACCTGGACAGTTCCACCTCCCTTCCATTGGCCCGCGAGCAAAGTTTGTAACAGAGCCTTAATGCTGGCCAGCTCCGCCAGAACTTTATTACACCCACACCCGCACCCCCTATCACGGGGCGCCTCCTCTGGAGATCGTTTGGAGGTCGAATAGCACTCAGGGTTGCAGACATCAGAGAGTTGATTGATGGCCTCGATCATCCGAGGCGGGGTCAAACAGAGGGGGGAGGGGCTAGACCCATAGCTAGTAGACGAGGGTACATCACTCCACGAGCTGTCATGGGAGCTTAAGGGGGTGCTTAGAGCACTTTGGGCACTTAGTGACAAAAAACTGTCCCCCACAACCAGTGCAGAAGTCACAATAGCTGAAGGGGTACCATCGAGAAAGTTGTCGAGGGTTGTGGCCAGGGCCGGAACCAAGCTTTGAATAAAGGAAGGACTTGATTCCGATTTACCGCCAGCAACTATGCTGGCGACCCGAGAGAGGTTGGACCGACCATCCTGAAGGTTATGCTGAGTACCTTGGCTCCCCAGGTGCTGCTGGGCCGGTATTGGGGACAGGTAATGTGTCCCTGCTGATGTGGCGGGCCAAAACGGAGACTGAGTGACAGTGGACTTAGTGGCAAACAGACCGGTGTGTGGCCCCATAGTAGTGCCTGTAGTAGTAGTAGTGGCTATGGTGGTGGTGGGTAGAGGAGGCACCCCCTGAGGGCGCTGTCTCCTTAGCACCAGAGTCTTGCGCTGGGATTTCTGCAGGAGGGGGGCAGGGCAAGGGACTGGTGGACAAAAGAGTGGCGAGGGGAACAGGGATAAGGGGTCAGAAGACGGCTGCTCCATGATTGGATCCTGTGAGGCTTCTGTTTCCAGATGTCTTTAGGGGGCCCACCACACACCTCACGCCTCTGCCTCCGTCTACCTCTACCTCCCGTTGCTCACCTCCAAATTCAGTGTCCAATACCAGTCCGCGAGTCTTCCTGCTTCAACACCACGCGGCGCCAAACACCGCGCCCTTGCCCCGCCGCGGGCTTCACCGCTGCGGGGTGGGGAAGGCGCTGAAATACCAGGGGGGGCGTGGCCAAACCAGGAAGCAAGAAGAGTCCCTCCGGGGACGGCGCCAAACACCGCGCCCTTGCCCCGCCGCGGGCTTCACCGCTGCGGGGTGGGGAAGGCGCTGAAATACCAGGGGGGGCGTGGCCAAACCAGGAAGCAAGAAGAGTCCCTCCGGGGACGGCGCCAAACACCGCGCCCTTGCCCCGCCGCGGGCTTCACCGCTGCGGGGTGGGGAAGGCGCTGAAATACCAGGGGGGGCGTGGCCAAACCAGGAAGCAAGAAGAGTCCCTCCGGGGACGGCGCCAAACACCACGCCCTTGCCCCGCCGCGGGCTTCACCGCTGCGGGGTGGGGAAGGCGCTGAAATACCAGGGGGGGCGTGGCCAAACCAGGAAGCAAGAAGAGTCCCTCCGGGGACGGCGCCAAACACCGCGCCCTTGCCCCGCCGCGGGCTTCACCGCTGCGGGGTGGGGAAGGCGCTGAAATACCAGGGGGGGCGTGGCCAAACCAGGAAGCAAGAAGAGTCCCTCCGGGGACGGCGCCAAACACCGCGCCCTTGCCCCGCCGCGATAGTACTTCAGTTACATTGCCAAAATTAATGTTCAGGTAATAAAAAATGTAATCTCGTTCCGGTGTAGAGTCGTCAAAAGCAAACTTACATGATATTGACCATCTCCATTCTCTTTCTGTAACTCAGACAGCAATGTGCTTGCACCAAAGAATTTTCAAGAACTGGTTTTACAAGTGCCTTACAAAAGTTTGGAATGCATAACCTTATCAAATGTTCCTTATTGCAAACCTCCTCTCCCTGCATTCTTACTGAATATTGCCTTTCACTCAAGGTCAAAAAACAATTGACCCTTGTGGGTTCAGTCCCATGCGTGGGCCTCCTGAGCTCGCAACCAAAAAAGCAAAGCTAGTGACCTTCACTTAGCATCCAAATACATTCTCACTTTGCAACAACATGGCTCAACGCATTCATGAGAACTGGTACTCCCATACACTTGCAGACCCGCTGTTTCCATCAAACACTGCAGGTGGCCCAGGAACCAACCTCCGCGAAGACCACACTCCGGAGGAGGTCCCGGGATGAGGCCAACCGCCCATCCACCTCGACAGGCCAACCCAAGGGCCGCTGTGCACCACCAGTGAAGACACCCCAGGTTGCCAATGCACCGGTGCTGCCAAGGGCCGTAGAGGCGGAAACTCAAACACCGATTGGCCAGCCAGAGGAATCAGCCAAGGCACCACACTCGGAGGAGTCAAGTTTGGCTGGGGAGGTGGCAGCCACAGCACCCCAGGCTGTGGAGGCGGCACAGGATGATGTATGGGTGCTCATTGAGGACGATTCCTCAGAAGTGCCCCGCACGCCCAGTCCACAGGCTTCCCCCCAAATCTCATCCCTTGAGACAGATCACGCCACCACCCTGGAGCAGTCTAGGCAGGAGCTAATTGAAGGGCCCTTTAGTCCGATAGTGGCGAGTAGTGAGACCGAGCAAGACACCCAGGAACCGTCGACCTCCACAGGTGCACCCGCAGGGCCGCAGCGTGCTGAGCAGCTGACTGTCCTTGTGCGGCAGTTCGTTGAGGACAACGCACAGGCTAGGCAGGAGTGGCAGGAGAACATCGCCTCTCTAGGCAGGACCATCTCGGACAACACCGCCTCCATGGGCAAAATATTTGCGGAGAACACTAGCTGCCTCTGCGAGGAGGTATCCGCCCTGCACCAGGTACTAAGCCGCATAGCCGATGCCATGGAGTCAGGACGTCCGGGAACCCAATTCGAGCAGGCGGGCACACCATCCTCGTCTAGCTCTACCCAGACAAGCCCGCTCAGCAGGTCATCACGCACCCTGCGCCGGCCAGACAAGCCACCATCAGGTCCAGGGAGTGCTAATCAATAGTCTGGGCATCCTGATGTAGGCATTAGAGACTTGATGGGACATGATGGGACATGTGTGGGGGAGTTGTTGGGGGAGTGTGAGGGGGAGGGTGTGTGGGGGAGTTGTGGGGGGAGGCGGAGGGGGGTGAGGGTGTGTGGGGGAGTTGTCATTTTAACATTTTCATTGTTAAATTTAATACACCCGTTGTGTCAAAAGCAAGACCTGAGTGGACATTCATCATTGCGCATGTGTCATTTATTCATATACAGTACATAGTGTGCATGCACCCATACACCCAGTGGACTCTGTCAAAATATAATTTCACCCTCTGCAGCCATGTGTGTCAGTAATATTGTGCAATCACTGACTGACGCACAGCATGTCCCTCCTGCGCATCAGCACCGCAATGATGCGCAGCCACTTCTTCTTCATCCCCTTCATCAACACTAGGTGGTTGCAGTTCAATGTCGGGGGGCAGGCGCACGTTGCGTCAGATACACATGTTGTGCAGCATGACATATGCCATGATGATCTTGGCCACCTTCTCATGCCCGTAGAGGAGTGGCCCTCCTGACGGGCTAAGGCAGCGAAACCATGCCTTCAACAGGTCAAAGGTCTGCTCAATGACCACATGGGTACGGGTGTGGGATCGATTGTAGTCCTCCTCATGCTTGTTCTGTGTGTTTCGACAGGAGTGATGAACCACTGCATCAAGGGATAGCCACTGTCACCTGCATGGTAGGCATAACAAGCTATATGTCAGTCGATTGATGATGGACAGCTGTACTAGTCACACATGCCGGCAGATTATTGTTGGTCATATGCACATGTCCCTGGTTGTATGCACGCCATTTTTAGGCCCTCAATGTGTCCTGTGCCATGGGATAATGGTGTGGGTTGCATCTTCAAGATGATACACGATGTGCTCTGCCGTCTTGTAGCTCATGCATTGTGTACGCATACAGCGGTGTTTGTGATGTGTTGTGTTCTGTAGGATTTCCTTATGGGGAGCATTGGCAGTAGGCTCTGCAATGTTCGGCATTCTGCGCTGATTTTTGACACGGTGATATGTAGCATTCCTGTGGTTGATCCGGGATATCGGGCACAACAATGTGTGATGATCTTGCTTGCGTCGCCTTCCATCTGCACCTGTTTGGACTTGTATTGCTTGCGATTGTGGTAAACCATCTCCATGGCATGGAGGCCACCTTTTGTTTCAAGAATCTCCTGGGGAGTCCGTGGTAGGGATATGTATTCCATTGTGTGCTTGAGGAGGGCATCCAGCATTTGCTTCAGGATGCGAATGAATAAGGGTGGTGATATGCCATGCATGTGCCCTACTGTGTGCTGGTAGGTGGCTGTGGAAAGGTAGTGGAGTACTGACTCTACCTTCAGTAGAGGGGGGATGGCAGTGCGTATTTCTATGAGGCTGACAATCGTGTATCATATCCACAATGGTGTTGATGGTGTCCCGGTCCAGACGGTACAGGGTGTGGTTGTGCTCCGGGGTTGGGTTGGAGGGACTGGCTCTGATGTTTGTGATTGGGGGCTGCATGCGTGGTTACGCTGGCTGCACTGGTGGGGCATGCTGGGCCTTTCTCACCCTCCTTCTCCTGCTGCGTCTCCTCTGTGGTGCCTGCTGTTGGTGTTGGTGTTGTTGCTGGTGTTGCAATGCATGCATGTCCTCCAGCTGAAGTGTTGATGCTACTATTGGATTGATCTTGGTGTGGAAAGGGGTGTGGTGTGTGGGTGTGCTCATTTTGTTCAGGCCCAGACTCCATTGCCTCCACCTGTGCTGATGGTGTGCACCTGTGGCAGTTGGGAACACTGCACATGGCATTTTACGGTTGGTCAGAGATACCGGTATTGACGGCATGCCGGAATCCACTTTTAGTGCCTTCATGATGCCGGTATTTGCATGTCTGCTTCACTTGTGATGTCCTCCAGTTTACGGTATGCCGCTATTGTCGGTATGATAGCCCGCATGCCAGCGCCCATGCCGCTATTAGAGGCACCGTTATTTACGGTGCCGCTAATAGCGGTTTGGCTGGTCTGAATAGCCTGGTGCGGTAAGCGATGCCGGTAATCCTTTACCGGCATCGTTTATCCCTTATCTCCAACCTTGGAATGACCCCCATAATGTCGATGGTGAAGGAATATCTCTTTAACAGCATTTTTGTACTGATTATGATATGTAGATTTTTTATTGATTTAGGCCATCTTCTTAGTGATAATTTGGCAACTTTTTAACGTTAGAACAAGCATACTTAGAATTGTTTTTAGCATGATAAGATTTGTGTGAAGCAGTACCAATGGATTATGTTGACTAACTGAATGCCTAAATTGAGTTTACAGGGTGATATTAACTTGTAGGCGGATCTGAAATTGGGGGTGATGCAATAAAATGTAATGTGTGTGAATGTATCTGTAAGTATGATGTAACAATTTGTGTATTTGGAAGTATAAAGGTTTTATTTTAAACCACATACACTAATTAAATAAATACAAAATAAAATATATAATGTATGCATCTCAATTTACTGTATATTCTGAGAAAAAAACTTCATTTAAGAGAGAGTTATGGTGATCAGATGTAACGCAACAAAATCCTTGAAATACAGCAAGCCCACCTTAACTTTGGACCACCCGTTGTGCAGTGTATGGCCACAATGATGGAATCACAGATGACATCACTGATACAGGCCATGGCTAGTGAGCCCCAAAGAAACCTATTCACACTTCCCACCTGTAGCCTGATGCAATTGGATCGTTTTCCTTATCCAAAAGGCTTTTTGAGCACTTTTCATTTTCAAATTAACCCAGTATTAACCCATTGATCGCTCGCATCGAGCAAAAAGAATTGCGACTTTTCATTTCTGAAAACCCTCTCTGCTACAAAAGACCATGAGGATATAGCTATATTTTTGGGAGTAGGGGGCACCGCATTCTCTGTCAAATATTTTAAAAACTACTGGATGGAATGACCCAAACCTGTCCCTGAAATTAAATCAATGCTTCGAGCCCAATATGTTTCTTATTTGGTCCACATATGGCAGCAGTTTTTGTACTTCAGCTTTACTAAATGTTTACTTTTTCTCTATGGGAAAATGAATGGTAGTATGCCGAAACAGCATTTTTCGCTTTATTTTTAATAATGTATTCAGTATTTTTAATGTGTCTCTACAGCAGAATTGTGTTTCAAGGAGCAACAAGACAAGGGAGGGGGAGGAACATGAAAAAAGGAAAACAAACAATAACTTTCCTACTAGGTATTCAGACACTTGGATCATGCTAGTGCTATACCAAGAATAAAAGGGGACTGGGAAGGAGAGGAAGTGTAGGAGGAGAGGAACAGTAAGAAGATAGATAAAATAACTTTCCTACTATGTCATGAGACAATTTGGATTGTGCAAGTGTAGTAACATAAATGAGGGAAGTGGGAGAGGAGTGGGAGTTTATGTCGGGGGGCAGGGAAAGAAGGACAGACAGTTATGTTCCTAGCAGGTCGAGAGACAATTCAAACCATGCAAGTGCAGTAACAGAAATTGGGTGAGTGGGAGAGGAGGGAGAGTGTAAGTTGTGGGGAGACAGGGAAAGAAGGACAGACAGTAACGTTCCTACAGGTTGAGACCGTGCAAGTGCAGTAACAATGGGGGAGTGGGAGAGGAGAGGAGAGTGGGATGGGGAGGATGGAGAATGCTCACGACTGAAGGAGGGGAAAGGTACATTAAGTTCAAAAGAACAGGTACACATCCAACCCAGGTTAAATGAGGAACGACATTGGAGTGGGTGCACAAGTTGGGAAAGCCTCACCCTGTGGTGCAGGGGGCACAAGCAGGTAAAATGCAACCGGAAGGCCTCACCGTGTGGTGCCGGGGACAACAACAATATGCATTTACAAGCAAGTAAAATGCAAAAGGAAGGCCTCACATGTGGTGCGTGTTCCTTTTTTAACTAATCTTTTCCAAAATGTCCAGTCAGGCAGAGGGGGGGGCAGGGAGGGTTGTGACAAACATTTTGTTTGGAAAATATCAGCCATATCCGTCTTGTAAGTCAAATGTTGTTAGCAATAACACTTTCGGATTTCCTATGACTCAAGGCTATCTGCTTGACTATAGGGCAGCTATCGCTGCCGTGTAATATATCTCAGTATTAAATATAAGTATCTCAGTGTGCAGTGTAAACATTTCACTATACAATGCATGTACCTCAATATGTGATACCTAGCATCTCAGTATATAGTGTTTGCATTTCACTGTGCAGCATATATATATTTTGAAATCTTGAATTAAATCCCGTAACTGAACCCCGCAGGGAGACACTGACCCGGGCTACGCGGGGGCTGGAAAGGATTTAGTTGGCATGTGGACGAGAATAGACAGACGGAGGAAATTACCTTAAGTCTAGTAGTGCAAAGCTTGCCTGTGATTGTATAACTTTTATTGCATTATACAGTCTTGTACAGTGGCATTAATGGTTGCCTGGCTGCGATTAATATTGTGTTCATGGCCAGCTTTCATGGCTTTGAAGAGAAGCGATGGAAGGTCACAGTTATTGTTTGTGTTGACTCTTGAGACTGGTCCTTTGCAACGCACATTGAAAGCACTGGTTTCTGTCACCGGTCTAACCAAGTACTTGCAGGTGGGCCGGACACAAGGTCTGATCTTGCTTTCAAAAATGTAGATAATCAGACAAAACAAATTCTAAAACTGAACGTGGCCAACAGTTTTTGGTGGCTGCATGGTACACCCTCTTTTTTCTTAATCCCACTTGAGACATGTTCTATCTGTACCTGTCCATCTAAAGGTCACAAAGGGGCAAATTTGGGGGTTGACCCGCAATTTGCACACAGAGGAGCCTTATTGGTAGACTAATAAATAATCTGTCCTCTCCATTCAGTATGAATTGCTTGTGTGCATAGATGCAAATAATGCATGGACATCCAGGCAGCGTCATTTTCTGTGCAGGTTTATCCGCCGCTACAAAAAAGGAAAGGACCAGAAATCAAGCCTTCTCTGCCTGCGCCCCAAGACTATGGATCCTCCTCCTCATCAGCATCAGACTCTCCCCCACGCTCCTACAAATCACTCAAGACCCACCTCTTCAAGGAGTCTCCTCCTCAACACCTAGACCATCATGTCTCTGTCGCGCCACCTGTCTCGGCAGACGCCGCCCACCCCTCTCCCCCCCCCCATCTGGTACAGCTGTACCTCTCCTCTGTGGCCCTCTTTACCATACCCCTTCTGTATATCTGTTGTGTTGTTACCTCTGAAAAGCGCCCCGTTATGCATCTGTACTGTTGTACACCTCTGTAAAGCGCTCTTTTTCTTCTCGAAGCGAGGTTCGTGCTCAATAAATACCATAATAATAATACAAATAATAACAATAATAATGTATACTTTAAAATGCAAACAATCGTAAATACTGCCTACCTTATAGATGGATCATACGGAGACAGCATGTTTTTTGCACTTGCAATGAAATACGGATTCCACAGCAATCCAAAGCATCTCTGACTGCATTAAAATCAGATGCTGGTCAAGATGGAATAGATTCAAAGAGCAGATGAGAAATCAATCAGAATCGCATGGTGCGTAACACGTTTTGAATATGGTTTTCATGCATCTTGAGCACCTCAGCTGCCATCCAACGGACCAGCAAAATGTAATGGTGCATTATGCATACGTTTCTGCATGCATTTCGCCGTGGGGGTCTGTTATTTAAAAGAAGGAACACAACTAAATGCAAGCACATTGGAACTTTCTTTTCATGCTTTCTTGCCTGCCAAGAGGTAGGGCATTGTTCCCCTAATAACAGCCCCGGAGAGTGGCCCCTTTAGGCAGGAAGATGGCAGAAAGTGCGTGTGGTGACCCAGATCATGGGAGTTTCCTGGTAATGAGCGGTATTACTGAAGTGCGAGTTTGGATTTTGAGAGGGAGAAGGTCGAAGAGCTGCAGTGAGAGCGGTATCTGAACACGCGGATGGTTGTCCAAGCGAGGGAACGCGTACAACCACTGACAGAAGGGACTGCCATCTTCAGCAGTACCTCGGGTCCCCTCCCTGCCGGAAATAGAGGGGACCCTGGCTGCACTTTGCCTGCATGCAGATACTCAGAGCATAAGCCCGCCTTTTCCTGGAGAGCATTCTGAGAGAAAGGTGGCCGAGGGCTAGCCCTAACATGAGCCTCTGGAAGGAGTTTGGCACACAAGGAGAACATGCGACTGATGACTGGACAGAAGAGAGAGGACGAACCGTCGGCCCACTTCTAACAGTGGTGAGTAGACCAGAGGGTGAAGACGCGTGATCATCCTGTTACCAAGGCCTGTGCTATGTGATTTTGTCGCGTTTTTTTGGTCGAATTCGATTTCGTTGTGTTGACACACCCTGCAAAGCGTCTTTTTTATTCTTTGAAAGGAAGTGCTTTGAAACGTGAACACATGGTGCACTGGGCATTAATGAGCACTGCTGCAGGTCTTCCAGAGCGTCCTCATGACTTGGGCCAGCCGTTCTACCAGCTTCCGCCAGTTCCTAGCACCACAGTGGCCGCATGTGAGACTTTCTGTAGTGGCACTTTCCCCGCTGTATTACACAAAGACACACCTGGGCTTCTCGAGACAGAGAAGGTTTCTTCGTGGTCTGCTTTGCCGCACGAGAGCCACATCGCTGATCTATTTCGATGGTTCGTGGCATCTGTGTCAGTGCAAAAGGAATTGAGATGCCCATGATTTTAGTACATTTTCTGACACGCCTTGAATGTTTCACACCCGCCAAAGTGACCAGAACACATTGGTTGAATCCATTATAAATGTGTCCCACAGCACTGCATGCCATGGATTGCCCTCTATAACGATTCACATGCTATGTTTTTTTTTAAGCTTGTAACTGTCATGTCCTTAGACATGATGGGCATTTACGAGTTGTGACTGATTGATAAAAGACTGTTTATTGGCAAAAAGGTGATTAAGATACATGCCTATGGGATCTTGGGGTTGCTCTCCAAAAGAACATGGATTCCCTACTTGCGATTTGTCCAGATGAACATTGCCAGGAAGGGGAAATATGAAGGTTTCTGGGTTTTCCTTCATTTGGGAAAATGGGGCTGCCCCAGCACCCAGCTGCTTATCGGCCCAAACTGAGCGTGACAGGGATGCAGCGCCCTCATTCCTGTTTTCTCAGGTTACGTTATAGGTAAATAGCATCTCACCACTTCTTTCATCCGAGTCCTCTTCTCATGGACGTAGTGTCCATCGCCCTATTTTCAATCCTCAGCAGGAGGATAGTGCCTCGCACACTTCTTTTACAGTGACCCAGGTCGCTGTAAGCACATGGTGCCCACCACTCACTATAAGCGATGTGGTGCCCTTCTAAACCTATAAGTGCTCTGAAGGATGTGCTGCGCTTCCCATCCTACCATGAATAAAGTACCTTCTCCCCCTATCTGCACACTAGGTGGTGTAGTGCTCTCTGCACACTAGGTGGTGTAGTGCTCTCTTCACCCTATCTGCACACTAGGTGGTGTAGTGCTCTTTTCTCCCTATCTGCACACTAGGTGGTGTAGTGCTCTCTTCACCCTATCTGCACACTAGGTGGTGTAGTGCTCTCTTCACCCTATCTGCAAGGGATTTAATGTCAATTTGCCACGAGAAACTTTACAGCCTCGGTCAGGTTCCTCCACAAAGTCTTTGTCCTTGCCTCCTTAAATCGGTCTTCTCTATTTCCATCTTCACTCTCCACTGCTGCGGTTACAATTCTCTTGTAACCCTCTTGTCACTGCCACCCTCTCTGGTTTGTTGATTGGCTTATGCAGTCCTCTTCCCAGAGCACGTGTTGTTTTCTATTCTGGCAGCTTCTGCATTGGTCGGGCTGAATGTCACTCTTTATTACGCCCCTTGCTGTGAGTTCGGGGGCACACTGAGTTTATGAATGGAATGGTGAACATAACTCCCTGAGTCCTTTCTGCTTTCCTTGGTAACATTCTCTGCTCACCTTCATGGTTCACAGCCATCAGATCTACGATGCTGCTCGGAGGGGTCAACACCGCTTGGAGGGGTCAACACCTGTCAGCTCGTCAGCCTGGGCCTTACTGCAAGGCCTAGATTTCAGCATCTGCCACCTCTTACTTTTCCTGCTGGGTTCCACTGCTTGATGAGTAGTCGCTTAGGCGATTCTTCATTTTTTATTTATTTTTATTTTTTATTTACAGTATTACACAGTTAACACAAGTGAACCTTTAATATTACATACTTCCCTCGCACATTTCAACAGTTCTTAATAACAAACAAAGGAACATAACAGTACCCTACTAAACTCATTAGCACATAGCACCAAGCCAAAATGGTCAAAACCTGCCGAATACTTTTCCATAAGATAGTGAAATGAGCAATGCAACCCTCATGGCTCCCATTCATAAGGATATTCCATCTTTCTTCGCTTGTGTTGTTCCCGCTGTTCCTGCTGATCACAATGCCAAGTGACTAAAATTCAGGAGTAAGGGGTAGTCTGTCAGAAGATGTTTGACTGGCTCCAACTGCGACTCACCACATAGGCAACAAAATCTAGAGTTTCTAGGTGTTTTTCTCCAGGCTCCAAGTATCTCAAGCTACTCAACTACGTTGAATTTAATTCTAAGGTAATCCCAAACCAGGGAGTTACCCAAGAAATGATGAATATAACTTAGAAACTCTGTAAGTGCCTGAATGTACTCAATGTATTCAACAGCTTTGCTTTTAGTGGCCAAATTCACGATCTGTTGTTCTTTACTCTGTGTGTCAAGAATTTTCTTCATGATGTTCTTATATTGATTAAGTGGCATTGCTAACACATTTTCAGGAGCCCAGCTAAGCCACCGAACAGCCATGAGCCTAACTTTCCCCAGACAACTAGAGGACATAAGGCTAGCTCTGGTCTGCAACACATTTGTTGAGCTGAGCGTGGGAGAGCGGTCGCCGGTAGCCAAGAGGGAACTGCAGGCCAGGAAGCCCTGCCTGGCCCTAGCGGGCCTCTGTGAGTGATTTCTGTGCTTTTAAAAAAGAAAAAAGAATTGTGCATTTGCGCTCCGAGCATGTTGTTGTGCCTGCTCTCCCCTCCCCTCCCCTCCCACTTCCTGGTCCTCCTCTCCCTCCCGCCTCCCTGCCCGCCCACCCCCCCTCTGATTGGCTGCCTGGCTGCCTCCCTTCTGGGCTACTCGATGCTCGCTCCCCCTGCTCGCTTCTTTGTTGAGCTGAGCATGGGAGAGCGGTCGCCGGTAGCCAAAAGGGAACTGCAGGCCAGGAAGCCCTGCCTGGCCCTAGCGGGCCTCTGTGAGTGATTTCTGTGCTTTTAAAAAAGAAAAAAGAATTGTGCATTTGCGCTCCGAGCGCGTTGTTGTGCCTGCTCTCCCCTCCCCTCCCACTTCCTGGTCCTCCTCTCCCTCCCGCCTCCCTGCCCGCCCACCCCCCCTCTGATTGGCTGTCTGGCTGCCTCCCTTCTGGGCTACTCGACGCCCGCTCCCCCTGCTCGCTTCTTTGTTGAGCTGAGCGTGGGAGAGCGGTCGCCGGTAGCCAAGAGGGAACTGCAGGCCAGGAAGCCCTGCCTGGCCCTAGCGGGCCTCTGTGAGTGATTTCTGTGCTTTTAAAAAAGAAAAAAGAATTGTACATTTGCGCTCCGAGCGCGTTGTTGTGCCTGCTCTCCCCTCCCCTCCCACTTCCTGGTCCTCCTCTCCCTCCCGCCTCCCTGCCCGCCCACTCCCCCCTCCCCTTCCTCTCCTCCCTCTTCTATTACCACCTCGCTCCTGGGCAGCCCTCTGCCCGACAGCCCCCTGCGGCTAAGGGCCCCAAGGCCAAGGGCGACTCCTGCAGTTGCGGCTCCCTGTGTGTCTGCAGGTGTCCGCAGGGGATGCAAGGTGCAAGTAAATTTTGCCTTCTCCACCTTCTTCCTGCCCACTCCCACCCACGCCTGGCCACTGCATTCGCACGGTGTCTTCACCTCACTGTGTTCCACAGTTGTGGTAACTAGGGTTTTTCTCTCCTCGCAGGATTCTCAAACTTAGGTGGCCTCTCCACTGTGTTCCTAAAACACAATACTGCTGTTGTTCTGAAATGTGGTAACCTGCCTTGCCGTTCCTTCCTGTCTGTGGGCTCTCGCATCATCTGTCTCCCCCCCCCCCTCCCACTCCATGGTGCTCTCTATCTCGCCTATCTTCTCTAACTGCTTCTCTATTGACTATCCTGCTCTCCTCACTAAATCTGGTAGGAAAAAGTTTAAAAAGGACATCCTGGTCTCCAACCCAGGCCTCCCTATCGCTGAAACCTACACTAGTGCCTGCTCTAAGGAAACTCTCACTGACATCCTCTTTTTCGTGCCTTCACCTGACCTATGGACCCTTCATAGGGTCTCTGTGCTCTCTCCTTTTTCCTCTTCTCCCATTAATGGTGGCACCCGTTGGGATGTCCTCTTGGCCCCCTTCCGCTCCTCTAAGGCCATCATTAATGTCTACGCTAATGGGACTGTGTTGGTCCAAGGCCCTCAGACCAACCTTCACCTCTTTGATAGACGCTTCCCTCGCCTCATCAACTTCCTTTCCTCCCATGCTGTCCCCCCCCT
Organism: Ambystoma mexicanum; assembly: GCF_040938575.1. Lineage (NCBI taxonomy): Eukaryota > Metazoa > Chordata > Amphibia > Caudata > Ambystomatidae > Ambystoma > Ambystoma mexicanum. The sequence goes on from NC_090941.1 coordinate 308,188,156, forward strand.
GTCTTCGGCTACCTTGCCTCTACCCTCCCTCCCTGCCCCCTCTCGCACTCCCTCTTCACCTCCTTCTTCTACACCTCCGCAGGGCGTACCTCTGATCTGTACCCCTCCCCGGAAGTCCTTCAAGGATGGCAACCTTCTCCACTTTGCCACTCTTAACTCTCGCTCTGCCATCAAGCATTCCTCCGATATCTGTCGCCTTCTTGAGGAACTGGACCTTGACGTCCTCGGTCTCACTGAGACATGGTTCACAGCCATCTCTGTCACAAGCTTTGACACACTCGTACCTGAAGGTTACAAGATCCTCTCTGTGCCCAGGCCCAACCGTGCAGGGGGGGGTGTTGCCCTTATCTTCCCTGAGTGGATTCCTGCCACTGTCACTCCTACGCAGACCTACTCCTCTTTCGAATGTCTTGTCTGCCGACTCTCTCTCTCTCCTAGCCATTCCCTTACCGTGGCTACTATCTATCGGCCACCTGGTCAAATTTCCTCCTTCCTCTCTGAGTGGGCTGACCTCTCCTCCTCACTCCTGTCCTCTACCACTCAACTCCTCTTTCTTGGGGAGTTCAACATCCACCTAGATGCCTCCTGTCCCCCCACTGGACTCTTTCGTGACCTCTGCGACTCTCTCTCACTCTCTATTCTCCCATCTGGGCCAACTCATTCTGCAGGGCACACTCTTGATGCTCTGATCTCTTCTGACCTTCCCCTCTCTGTCCCTCTCTCCACTCCTCTCTCCTGGAGTGATCACTTTCTCCTATCCTCCCACCTCACCCTCCCTACCCCCAGGCAAAGCCACCCTCATCATTGCCACCCACCTTCTCGGTCATCCGACCCATGAAGCGCGTGTCAGTTGCGGCTTTCGCTGCCACCTTCTCGCCCCCCTCCCCCTTCGGCTGACTCCCGCCCTGACACAGCCCTCTCCTTGCTCCACTCTGCTATATCTGATACTCTTGATATCCTTGCCCCTGTCATGAAAATCCGCCTGAAGCCCAAAGCCAAATGTAACTCCTGGTATGATTCGGATCTCGTCACCCTAAAACGCAAGTGCAGGGTGGCAGAGAGGAAATGGCGTGCTTCATGTTCATCCTCTGACAAACTGGCCTGCCGCCTGCTCCAAAGGCAATACTGTCTCTCTGTTCTCACCAAGAAGAGAGCCCTTATCCAAGCCCACATCTCTGCGGCATCTAACAACTCGGCTGAACTCTTTAAAATCTGCAAGGAGCTTGCCAACCCTGCTGCAGTCTCTACCTCTCCTGTCCCCGCCCAGGCCCTCTGCACTGCACTGGCCTCCCACTTCATCTCTAAAACTCAGGACATCCTGTCCTCACTCTCCTCCTATCACCTCCCCCCCTCTCTTCCCTGCTCCTCCTCTGGCCCTTCTGCAGCCACCCCTCCTCCCTCCTTCTCTGCCTTTCCCCTTTTTTCTGCTGACGAGGTTTCCAGACAAGTCCGATCTGTGAAAGTCTCGTCTAAACAGATTCATCCCTGTTCCTCCAAAACTATCAAGGACCACATCGACTCCCTGGCTCCTGCCCTGGCTGACTTTTGCAACCACTCCTTCGCCTCTGGAGTCTTTCCATCCCCCCTCAAGCACTCCCTTGTGCACCCTCTCCTTAAGAAACCCTCTGCCGACCCCTCCTGTCCGGCTAACTATCGCCCAATCTCCATCACTCCCTTCCTGGGCAAGCTCCTGGAGAAACTGGCCATCTCCCAGCTTAACCTCCATGCTGAAGCTGTTGATAGTCTCCATGACCATCAATCTGGCTTCAGAGCGGCCAGAAGCACGGAAACTGCTCTCCTGAACATCCGTGAGGACCTGCTCTTGAACCTCGACTCCAACACTCCGTGTGTTCTCATTCTGCTCGATCTCTCTTCTGCCTTTGACACTGTCAACCATGCCATCCTGCTCAACCGTCTCTGTGATAACCTGGGTATCACTGGTCAGGCTCTGGCGTGGCTGACCTCTTTCCTTTCCAATCGACCCTCCCAGGTCCAACTTGGGTCCTTCCTCTCTGACATCTTTTTCTCCACCTGTGGCGTTCCCCAGGGATCTAATCTCTCTCCCTGGCTGTTCAACCACTATCTGGCACTCCTTGCCCACCGCATCGCCGCCCTCTGCCCCAACTTTCAGTGCTATGCGGACGATACCCAGCTCATTTTCAGGCTACCCTCGGCCTCCTCCTCTCCCTCCCTCATCTCTGACTGTCTGTCTGCTATCCAGGAATGGTGTGCTGCCAATGACCTCTGCCTTAATGCTAGTAAGACTGAGATCCTACTCATCGGCACACCCACTCCATCCTTCCCTGCAGCTCTCTGGCCGGCCTCTCTTGGCCCTCTTCCTGCTCCTACCTGCAAGGCAAAAAACCTTGGGGTCATCTTCGACTCCACACTCTCCTTCTCTCCTCATATATCTGACGTCTCTAAGAAGTCACATTACCAGCTGCACCTCCTCAGAGGTATTCTTCCCTTCCTCTCCTTCCCCCAGAAGCTCACTGTCTCCCGAGCCCTGGTTCTCTCAAAGCTGGACTACTGTAACAGCCTCTATCTTAATCTGCCTGCCTCCACTCTCCGCCCTCTGCAACTCATCCAGAACAGAACTGCGAGACTTGTCCTTGGCCTCAAGCCCAGGGACCGTATCTCTCCAGGACTGAAATCTCTACACTGGCTCCCAGTGGCTGCGAGGATTAAGTTCAAAACCCTCTGCATTGTCCACAAGGCCTTCTGGGGCCTGGGGCCTCAATACCTTCAACTCTCTCTTCCTAAATATCTTCCTTCCCGAGCCCTACGCTCATCCGTCTCCAACTCCCTCAGGGTCAGCCGCTTCTCGAAGCAACGAGCTGGGGGTAGATCTCTCTCCGCGGCCGGGGCCTCCTTCTGGAACAGCCTTCCTGCCTCCCTGAAACTTGAGGAGAACCATCTCCGGTTCCGGACGCACCTCAAAACCTTCCTCTTCACTTCTGCTTTCTCTCTCCCTCTCCCCTGCTCAATTCTTCACCTAAACTGCACTGATTCTGCAACTGGGCCACTCTCACCGACCTCGGTCCTGGGCCCAGTCACTCTTCACTTGCACTGCCTCCCTGGCAACCCCTGCACTGCGGGACTGTCTCTGTATCCCTACAGCCCCCCCCCTAGCACCTGTCTGCACTTACCTTGCACTTGCCACCAGCTGGCCCTATTTATTTATTATTTTCTTTCTATTCTACTTATTTGTACTGCACTCCCCCCACCTCCCCCTTCCCCTTGCACTTTTTCCCTTCCCCCTACCCCTGCACTTGCGCGGTCTGAATGACACCTGGCCTAGTAGGATTGTTGTCTGTCTTCCCCTTGTTCCCCCCTCCCTGCCTCGTCGCGCCTTGAAACACTTGTGTATAGGCGCGTTACAAATGCCATATCATATCATATCATATCATATCATATCATAATACATTAGCTTGTTCAGTAAAGCTTCTTCCACATTCAGAAGCTTCCAGTATAGAGTTAGAATGCCGAGATAAAAGCAAACAAGAATCAGCACTATGTTCAGTTCCAAATAAATCATTTCCAAAGACGTGTAGCAAGGAAGTCTCAAGAGTCTCTTTAATATCACAGACTCTAATTTTTAAAGTTCAATGATAAGCAAGGAGCCCAAATCTCTGCGCCATGCACAGCGATAGGCAATATTTTGGCTTGATGCAGTGTATACAATGCTCCTATGGAATATCCCCCACCCCTATGAGCAAAAGAACGAATCGTGGCTGCTATCTGGCAAAGCTTGGTCTTGGTGCATTCTAGATGCATGGCGCTGCATAATTTGGAGTTCAAAATGATACCCAAATACTTGTAGTCCCAGACAAACTCAATTGGCTCCCATCCATGTGCCAATTAATGTTTTGAGTCTTCTTGTTTGTCAGGCTAAAAATCATAATTTTTGTTTTAACAGTGTTTACTCTGAGCGAATAGACACCCTTCCCGGTGGAGAGCCAGCTAGTCAAAGCACCTTGTGGTCAAGACGAACCATAATCCTTGTCTGTTCATGGAGACGGATAATCATATTTAACAGGCCAGGGGGGATGATCACGGAGCGCAGCTTCCTCCATAGCCTGACCCACTCCACAGCATCAAAAGCTGCGCTGATGTCGATGTAAGCCACATAGACAGGGGTTTTACGGGTTAGCTAAGCCTGCAGCTAGAGCCAGGCCCTCCGAAACCCTGAATGATTATAGGGGATAATGTCATTACTCTCAGCCCGAGCTCCTAGCTCTTCTAATAGGACCCTGGCAAAAATCTTGGCCGGGGCATCCAACATAGCCAGCAACCGATAATGGCCAGAGTCCGTACAACTCCCTTTTTCATGAACAGGAACGATAATGCTGTCCCCATGAAGATGGAATGACCTGGGTAGCGCTGATTCAATGAAAAAGCCTGTATAGTGTAGTTGGCATAATTTACGGATCAGCTTTTAATAACCGATTACAGATACCATCCGGGCAGGGGGATCGGGATGATTTACTAGCCATGATAAGCTTGTGAATATTAGCTTGTGCTTTTCGAAAATCGCCAATCAACAAAAGTGGTGTCAACCACTGTCTGGGATGTTTCACCCCTCTAAAGATGTTACAACATACCTATTCCAGCCAAGTTCTGAGACCCGATTAATATCACACAGCAAAGGTTTGTTACCATTCATGATTTTCCAAAACACAGTTGTGTCATTGGTATACGATGCATGAACCAAGTCCCGCCATTGAGCGCTCTGAACTTGAAACATATGCTATTTTAGCCATTTGCAGTAACTGCTTTTTAGGCCTTCGCTCTTCTGGCATAGTTTAGCGGGTGTTGTTCAGCAGATGCCAGTTTGCATAATTCCTTACGCACATCCCTTTTCTTGGCCTTAATATCTTTATCGAATATGTGTCGATGTAATTTCTTAGAGCCAATACCAACATGTGAACAAGACACATGCTTAGCTGAAGTTTTTGCCATGATGTCTTCAATGCATCTTTCATAGTTGGAAACAACTGAAGAATTTGTCTCAAGGGAAGGTTTTAGTTCAAGATGCGAACAAGATGAGATAACGCCCTCAAGAATAGACCTAGCCAAAGGGGTAGCAGCCCCCATTTTGCCATCACTCCAAGATAACCGGTTCAGTTGCAAGTTAACCCGCAGTGTTCCAGTAGAGGGCTCAAAAAAGAGGACTGCAGAAGCAGGCAAGCAATAATTTCATAAAGTGCCCCAAAAAGGAAGAAGTCCTTTGGAGGGCAGGGGGTTTATAGTTGTTGGAAACTGTTCTCCACAAGCTCTAGTTGCAGATGAAGGCTAAGGCTCGGATTTCTTGTCATGCCATTATTGGCAAGACCAAAAGCTCTATGGTGGGGTCTGTTCTTCACTAATAGGTTTGAGTAGGTATCAACCACATAGCACATGCCTAAGTACCTCTCCAGAGTGAGATACCACCTCACTTATGTCAGGTCATAGCCCGAAGGTTGTATGCCGTCCCTGCAGCTTCATATTTGCCAATCCTGACACCAATGATCTGGACAAATCGCAAGTAGGGAATCCATGTTCTTTTGGAGATCAACCCAAAGATCCCATAGGCATTTATCTATATCACATCAAGTCAGTTCACAGCTCTTCTTACATCGTCGTTGTAACAGAGAGCCCTTTGTGCCTTGAGACAAAATCAGAGGTTTGACTTTGTCACTGGAATTACTTTTACAAAAGCCCCTCATCGAATATATTTACATACGTGAATTTTTATGACCCATACCAAATCAGAATAATGAATGCACTGTAGACGCATATTGTTTACCAATACTATTGGGGGAAGTCATCATTACTCAAATTTGTTGGTACAAAGTAATTGATGGCAACTGTAAGAAGAGGAATTTGTGAATTGTACGTAGATCTTTGAGTAAAAGGATTTTAAGATTATCTTTCATTTCCTTTAGCAAAGTTAATCTTGGGTATAAACTGTTTTTTATAGATGAATACAAAGTACACCTTTTATTATAGCATTTCAAAGGTAGCTATTGTTGGAATAGTTGCTATAATTCATGAATTGCTTTTTATTGATGCTAATTGGAGTTTTGGGGAATTTTGAATTCAATTGGTTGAGTGAACAGTTAGATGAATTAGCATACAAATGTATTTGCACTGTTACTGTTAAATGTTTACTGAGAAAGGTACTATAAAAATGGTTATATCTTGCATGGCACCAAGATAACAAATACAAGTGAAATTAGTGTTGCCTTTAAAGTCTGATGCATGTAGTCAATTTAACTTATTCGAGACAGCAATTAATAGAGTTGGTTGACCAATGGACTCGCTGCATTGCTCTCCTTATGGGTTCTGTTGAATTTTCCTTTTAATTTGGATGCCAGATTGTCTCTGATCCCATCCATCTTTTTTCCTGAGACTTTCAGGAACATGCCCCCTTGGAAGACATTTTGAAAGATGTTTCACTGGCCCTGTTTATTAATAAAGATTGCCAACGCTGACAGCTCAGGAAGTCTTCATTATATTAAAGACAAGGAGGTGAGCATTATGCTTTTTCTTTCTTTAATACTGCCACAACAGCTTTTCAATGTACACTTTTAAACATCAACATTTGTGCTTTCTTTTTTTTTCTAGACATAAAAGAAAAATAGCCAATCCGAGGTTTAAAAGTTCCAAACTAGAGTCTCACATCTTAGAAACTCTTCAAACTCAAACTCCCATGTTCCCCTGGGAGTGTAGTAGTCCTGACCCTATCCCATGCTCCCATGCGGTGATAGGTCATCCTATAAGAACCCTACTGTCCCAGGTCCTTTCCTCTTTCTTTCTTCGCCTTGAAAATCCTCTGTAATGAATCCAACTCTGCTATGAACAGTCAACAACAAACTTCCAACTCATAACTCTGTTATGAGTTGGAAGTGTTCTTGGAACAGTGTTCTTGGAACCAAACTGTCCTGCTTCTCGGGCGACTTAGAAGTACCATGACGGTTCAGTGATTGAGATCATGCTGCTTTCTGATCATCTCCTAGAGAAAAACAGAGACATATTCTTTAAGGGCGGGTGACAAGACAAAGTTGTACATTTGATATCAACATCATAACATCAACTTTCGAGTCTTTCCGGGCGGGATATAATGCTCGCCTCCTTGTCTTTAATAGAATGAAGACTTCCTGAGCTGTCAGCGTTGGCAATCTTTATTCTATGACAAGACAGGAGGCTCGCATTATGCTTCTTCAAAGCTAGCCACCACTCTATTTGTCAAATCTGACACTGGTTTGAAATAAAAAGTTTTAAAAGTAGACTCGGATGACCAATCAGCCGCTTTCATTATATCTTGTAGTGGCACTGCCGCTGCAAATGCTCTATATGCCATCGCCCCTCTAGCTGAATGCGCCCCAAACTGTGACAAATCTATGCCTGCCCATTGCATTATTTCGCGCACCCATCTTGCAATCGCCGCGGTTGCCACTGCATGATAAGGCTTTCTACGCGCTATTAGCAGCTGTGTTACGTCTCGCGGTCTCAGCAGCGCTGTGGCGGTTTCATAGTCTTTAATACATTGTGCTACACATAGTTTTTTATTCTCTGTAAAATAGGGGTATGAAATTACTTGAGAGTCTGTTTTCGTTGTTTTAGCTATGGAAAATGCTACTCCTTCTGGATAGGATATCTTCCTATGTATCTCTATTGCTTTCACATCAGAAACTCTTTGGCATGCTGTGAGACACAACAACATTGCTAGCTTGCTTGAGAGTTGCGATTGAGATACATCTCTGTTTTCTGGCCATGTAAGAAACAGCTGAAAGACTTCTCTGACATCCCATAAAGTCGTATACTTAGGTTCTGGAGGCTTTCTTAACTTCATTCCTCTCCATAGACGCAAGACTGATGGATGTTCTCCTATAGCCTTACCCCCTACCATGCCATGTCCCGCCGAGATCGCGGACCACAGTACTCCTATCGTCCTGAAGGCACTACCTTCTTGGAATTGTATTGCTAAGAAGTTCAATAATTGAACTACAGGGGCAGAAATGGGATCCAAACCATGGTCTGCGCACCAGCGAGCCCAACTCTTCCATGCCGCGTTATAGCTCCTGAAGGTGGAAGGCGCCCATGAATCTCTGATGCAGTCTGCAGCGAGTCGCAAAATGCCTGGCATTCCCACTTTCTCCTGAAACCCTGCAAGCTATCAACTGCAGGGTGCCTGTCGACACGAGGGGATGAATTCTCCCGATTGGGTCTAGCAGAAGGTCCGGCTGCTGTGGAACTATCCTTGGAAAATCCGTAGAAAGTTCCATCACTACTGGAAACCAAGGCTGTGATCTCCAGAGGGGGAGGACTTTCAATAGGTTTGCTTGTTCCCTGCGAACTTTTGCTAGCGCTCTCGCGATCATGAGAAACGGGGGGAAGGCATAATTCAGTGCTCCGTTCCATGGTTGGAGAAAGGCATCCATGCCGGCTGCACCCGGGTCTAACCTCCAACTGAAATAAGTCTGCGTCTGCACGTTCAGTCTGGATGCAAATAGATCTATATGTACGGGGCCCCAGAGGTTCTGTAATCTCCTGAACACGCTCGGGTGTAGTTTCCAATCGCTTGAATCTACAAGATATCGTGAATTCCAGTCCGCCTTCTCGCTGAGCGTCCCCGGCAGATACTCTGCTGTGACTGTTACTTGATTCTGCAGGCAGTAGTGCCAAAAGTCTTTCACTAATTCCGCTAGCATTCTCGATCTCGTTCCACCCAGCTTGTTGATATAATGCACTGCTGAAATGTTGTCCATTTTGAGCAGTATGCAACATTGAACTTTGTCTTTCGTAAATGCTTGCACCGCAAAGGACCCTGCTAAGAGTTGGAGACAATTTATGTGCATTCTCAGTTCTTGGTCTGACCACTTCCTTCCCGTCTCTAAGTTCTCGCATCTGGCGCCCCATCCGGACCTGCTTGCGTCCGATTCGATAATGATGTCTGGTTAGTCTCCGAAAATTGCTCGACCATTCCAGGCCACCATGTTGGCGAGCCACCAGTGGAGTTCCGAGATCGCTTCTGGGTCTAGGGTCACTAGCTGATGATATCCCACCCCCTCTTGTAGGTGTCTTATTTTGAGCCTCTGTAACGCTCGATAATGGAGCGGGCCCGGAAAAATTGCTTGAATTGAAGCCGCTAGAAGGCCAACTACCCTTGCAAGAGCTCGAAGAGATATAACCTTCTTTGCTATAACTGCTTTGAGCTCTTTCTTTATCACTTTTATTTTGTGATGTGGAAGTTCGAGGGTTGCCTTGTTCATATCTATATTGAAACCCAGGAATTCTATATTCTGCACCGTCACTAGCTGAGATTTGTCTAAATTCACTAGGAATCCTCAAGAGCGTGAATATCCATTACACGTTCTTGGAAAGAGTGGCTTTGTCTGTACTCATGACGAGAATGTCGTCTAGGTAAATGATTATGCGGATACCTCACTCTCTTATGGCTGCTGCTACGGGCTTAATTAGCTTGGTAAATGCCCAAGGCGCCGATGCTAGGCCGAACGGAAGACATGTGAAGCGCCATGTCTCCCCTTCCCACCGAAATCTCACATATCTCCGAAACTCATGAGCTATCAGAATCGTCAGATAAGCGTCTTTGAGGTCTAATCAAGCTAACCAGTCCCCCGTCCGGAGGAGATCCCGAAGTAGATGAATTCCCTCCATCTTGAAATGATTGTAAACAATCGATTCGTTTAGCTTCTTCAGATTTATGACTGAACGTACTTTGTCCCCCCTGTGTACAAGAAACAAATTGCTGAGGAAACCTGGTCCTCCTTGCATATCTTTTTCTATAGCATTTTTGTCTGCTAACTGGAGAATTTCGTTGTTCAACAATATAGCCTCATCTCGAGGCATCTGGATAAGATGGGGTTCTGATCTCTGCACTTGGTCTCCCATAGATTCTAGGCGTAAACCTGCTACTGCTTGCAGCACCCATGCATTGCGCGATAACGCTTGCCATGCGCTTAGAAACTGGAGAGTTCTCCCTCCCACTCTTACTTTCACTACACTCACCTCCTGACCCATTGGGTTGCCGGTAGGAACCTATTCCTCTTCGACCTCTGGGAAATCTGGACCTGGACGGGAAGAATGTATCTTGTTGCTTACCTTCCCAATAATGAGTGCGTGGCCCTTGGGGTCTGCTTTGGTAGTTAAACCGACCGGACGTACGACCCCTGTAACGTCCGGTCCCGGAAAAAACTCGAGTGGGGAAAATCTTTTTGATTGAGCTTTGCGCTCTTTCTAGAGCTGAATACGTTCCCACAACTGTGCCATTTCTTTAGCGAATGCCTCGCCGAATAGTAGACCTCTTGCTCCTTCACCTGCCTCGTAAGACGCCAAGTCGCTTAACTTGCTGTCAATCTTAAGAAGTACTCCTCTTCTTCTCTCGGCGGACAGGGCGCAATTTGCATTACCCAAAATGCACACAGCTCTTTGAGCCCAACTGGCTAAAATGGAAGCATCTACCGGAGTACCTGTGTATTTCGCCTTTTCCGCGAGATCCATTATCTTAGCCAATGGACCAGCTAGGTCGAGGAGCTTATCTTGGCACCCTCGCCAGGCTCAGTCTACACATTTCCGAATATCTTTCGCCGTCTTTGTAACAAAAGTGACAATTTTGGGGTCTAGCTCAGGCGTGTCGGCTAGTTTACCTGGCAACTCAGGTCTAGGGCATTCTGAACTTATCTGCAATCTTATTTCCCTATCCAGTGGCTTGCGTATACGTTGAGCCATGTATGCTGCCACTCTGGGCGATGGGACCCACTCCGAGGACTTAGGATGTCTGAGAGCCTCTGGGTCAAACATATCTGCTGAACCATCAGGTTCCTGAGGATATGTCTCCTCTTTGTAAAAGGTGATCCTCTTCTGCTTCGTCACCCTCATCATCGGGCATGTATCCCTCATCATTGTCCCCTGGGTTACTCAACCCTGGGGTAGGGGGTCTGTCCTGGCTTTTCTTCTTCTCCAGGAAGGCTCTTATTAGCCTGGCGACAGGGTCCCCATTCTCTTGGGGAGTGGAATCCTCCCTATCCAGATTGCTCGGGGGGGTCAAAGAGTGTTTATTCTTGCGAGCGCTTCCCTCCCCCTGTGTTCAACCCCATCTTCGGGGTGTCTGGCTGACAGCTCTTTATCTTGGCATTCTGCCTTTCTCTTTTTTGCAAGTAGAGCTTGCTGTTCATTAAATACTGCTTCCAGTATATCCAGCCTTTGGGTAATAGGCTGCACTCCTTGAGACACCGCTTTGGTCAAGGAATCTCCTAGTACCTGCTTGAAGCTCTGTGACAGGTCAGTGTCCTGCTGGTAAGGACTTTCCTCCCACTCCTCCTCCGACCATTCTGGTGAAGTAGAGGCAGCGGGACTTTTGTAATGGGCCCTAATGTTAGCAAGGCTAACTGCTGTGCTGTCAGCAAGGGATATAATATTAGGCACCAGTAGCTTTTTCGTAAGCTCCTCTCAACTTCAGGTGCCTCATATACCAGAAACAGTCTTGCACGTATCCCTTTGAGCTCCAGTGAAAATATTGTTTTTTTTCCTTTTTTTATGTAGGACTGTGTCACTTTGCTTTCTCTTCACTCAGCAACCGCTACGCAATGGAAATTGCGCGCTGCCGGCGGAAGAGCTCCCAGGGGATGCCGGGGGAATTCAGAACCTCCCGCTCCCCTGGGTCCTGCTGCACGATGTGTTAGACAGCGTGGATGACAGGAAAAACGAGGAGCGGGGCCGGGAGCCTGAGGCGAGCGCGTTCGCTCGCGGCGCCGGCCCCGCCTCCCCTTCACACTGACATATCTCTCGCACGACGCGAACGAGTGTGAGAAAACGAAATACTCTGACTAATCCACACGAACGCTTGCACGGTAAATGGTATTTATAACTTGTTCAAGCTATTTACACTTGCGCAGCTTACGTGCTACTTATGTACAATTATATAACACGCTTGTAAAGTTCAAACTTAAATAAGACAATGGATTATGAAGTACTTATCTGCATGGCAGCAAAAAAGAAAGAGGAAAGGACCTGGGACAGTAGGATTCTTATAGGATGACCTATCACCACATGGGAGCATGGGATAGGGTCAGAACTACTGCACTCCCGGGGCAACATGGGAGTTTGAGTTTGAAGAGTTTCTGAGATGTGAGATTCTAGTTTGGAACTTTTAAACCTCGGATTGGCTATTTTTCTTTTATGTCTAGAAAAAAAAAAAAAAAGCACAAATGTTGATGTTTAAAAGTGTACGTTGAAAAGCTGTTGTGGCAGCATTAAAGAAAGAAAAAGCACAATGCGAGCCTCCTGTCTTGACATAGAATCAGGAAATAGGAAGTACTTCCTTGAAACTGTTACGATCACCTGGTATCCACGGGGGCGCCACACAATACTGGATGGAGGTCTAAGCGCTATCCCGGACCCCTCTCTGCTTGGTTATGTGCCAGACGTTGGGTAGCACCTATAACAGGAGAATGGAGGGTTAATATACTGTTTCTGTGATGGGCGGACTCCCACCTCCCTCTGGTCCAAATCCCCTCCCTTGGGGTTATTGCTCACCTTAGGTTTCTGTGCATTGAACTCTCCGTCCTGCGTCTCTGTGCAGGGGTGCGTGGTTGGTGCGGGCGTTCCGTGGACCTAATTGCTTCCCTGATCCATGTGCCCTTATGTCGGGTCCAGACCGGCTGTGACTCCGACTCTGCTTGCTGTTTTCCAGGTGAGCTGTAATGTCTTTTCCGTCTTTATTCTGTCTCATTCTTTCCCTCCGTTTTCTCTGTCTTCTCGGCATCTTGCTCCACTACGCTGTTCCCTAACAATGTCTCTTTTTATTTTCAAAGGGATGGTTGTGATCTCAGAGTTGCCGCGCTGATGGCGAAGACCACGGTGAGTTATTTATGCGTGGAGCGCTGCGCTGTTTATTTGTGTTAATTGCTGACCTGTGTTCTCTTCTCTTCTTTGTATAGGTTGCGGTGATGTTCCGGAGTGATGAGCGATCGAAGCGCTGCTTGCCCAGGTAAGTGCTTTGTTAATGCTGACCTTGTTCCTTCTCCCGTGCAGGTTGCGGTGAAACCCGGAGATGGGCGGGGTAAGAGAAGCGCAGGGTGCTGCCAGGACTCGCTGCTTGCCCAGGTAAGAATTGTTATCAATGCTGTCCTTGTTTCTTTACCTTTGCAGGTTGCGGTGAACTCCGGAGATGGGCGAGGTAAGCAAAGCGCAGGATGGATTCAAGGCCGGTTACTTCACAGGTAAGTGTTCTTGCTCGCTAATGCTGTTCTTGTTCTTCCAGGTTATTAATGGAATCCGGATCTAGGGCTTCAGGATCGGGCCGCCGGAGAAGCAGATGAGCAGGAGCATGTTCTGCTTTTTAAGTGTGGTTTAAATAGCCTAAGTAAAGTAGTTCCAGGCCAAGTAGCTCCAGGCCCAGCCACACCCAAAACACTAGACCGCATGACTTGGTTCTAAAGAATTGAGATGTGTAATAGGCCTCCATGTTGGATTAAGGTCCAAAACTGGTATTGCTTTATTCCTGATAATGAGCTTGGCGCCAAAGGCACCAGGTCTGACTCCACATACATTTCTGATGGAGTTTTAAGGCCCTTGGGGCCAGTGTGAAGGGCTTTAGCCCCACTGCTGCCAGGGGCCAGTTATACCTGAGGGGGTCAGGGGCATGGATCGTGACAGAAACATTCTTTAGACAGAGGTGGTGGTTTGAAAACCTATGCCCCACCTCAGAGTAGGCCTCAGGGGTCAGACCCTTAGACTGGGAGTGCTGTGCTCCCCCAAACCAAGAGGGCCACATTTTCTACTCCTTAGGGAGAGAGGACAGGGGTCTCTGTGCCGCTTACTCCAGAGGGCGAGCCCTCAGGACCAGAAATTCCTAGTTTCAGTTACAAAGTGCACCTCTGAGTGGTCTCTGCCACAGGATTCAAGAGGCGTTGATCAAACAGGCTATTTTCACGCACACCTCCAATGTGTGGTCCTTGATTTCTTATGTCCCCCCAAAACGTCCTGTAAAATGCACCATTTAAACCCATTGCTTGAAAGAATTCTCAGCTGGAGAACCCCCAAACATCCCTGCATTACTCAGTGCTCCCTTACTATGCTCAGTCGCTCACACTAATTTAGGACACAGAAAACATCCTCTCCTAGTACCCTTTGCGTGCTATTTACAAATTGTTTAAAATTACCCCCAATGTGTCGCACCCTAAAGGGAGGGCATTTCATCTCTCACTATACTTTCCCAACGACCACAATCTGTCTCAACTTCCAGAGTTGATAAGGGCTGCCATTAGAAGTCTCCCATTGGTGACCCTAGATTGCTATGCCACGTTCCCATACTCGCTGCCTAACTTTGGATCCTCAGACCTGATTTGGTAGCTTGATGCCATTGCATTAAGCTGACCTGAACAGCAGGAGAGAAGCACTTTAAAAGTAAAGCACAACACACTGAACTGCTCGAGAAATGCACTGCTGGGTTCGGAGAATCTATGGAAATGAATGTGCAAAGCCAGATGGAAAACAGATGTGGAGCTGTAACTCAAGTGAGTGAAGTAACAATGGCGCTGGATACGAGGCGAATGCAGGTATGGGGGACCAGGTGTACACCACACAGAGGCAGAGCAGGAGATGGGTGAGGGCATAACAAAGTGCACAGTAAGGGCTTGATAATCTCACAGTGCGAAATAAAGTGAAAAGGATATTTCCAGGCAGAATAGCTCTGCCATTCTTTGCAAAAACGTTTTCTTTCCAGCCCCGCTGGCTGCACTTAAGGGGGAATGAGGGCGTTGTATCCCCTTTCCTTCTCGTCTCCAAGTACTGTAACATCTGGAAATTGTATGAAAGCTGAGAACAGCTCGAAGGAACAGGCATACAATAAAACACAGCTGCTGATAATATTGTTCTTTGACCACATTTTTATACAGCAACAGTTTTCCATAGAGCTTCTTTCCTCCACCAATTAGAACTATGTACCAGGCGAAACATACCCTGGAGTCAAACTAATTGGTCCACGTGGGACTGTGAGTGTTTGAACTGCTGCACGTGTGCATGCCTCAACATTTGCATCGTTTCTGCTTTCGTCATTGAAGGGCTTCCTATTAACTGTCCAATGCTAGCTAGCAGCCTCGTTAAAGGCATGGAAGTGTGGCTCCAGGGGACAGAAACTCAGGTCTCATATTGAAGCAAAAGAAACTCCACTGATAGAGTAGCATGAAGTATCCCGGAAATGCTACAGACCCTGCAGAAAAACCCCACTCGGGTGACCAGGGGGCGTAATTGACATATTCATACAATGCTACCGAAAGCACACGTGGTGGTGCATGACACTTTTCACCACTAGAACAAAACTCAGGCAATTAACAGGAACCACAGACATGGAATATCAGCTCTCATAAACGTGCTCTTATAGATGAGCTTCATTTTAGTGGCACGCCAGAAAGTGTCTTAGTAACACAAACATATTGTACCTTTTTTGTTTAAAGGTCAGACTGCGCTGTGTCACAGTGCTCGAAGAGGCAAATGAGGGTGTCACGGTGAAGGTGTCATTGTACAGGGTAAAAGGCTGCTGAATTGCAAAGAGTTGCTGCTAATCTGCGAGCCACAATGGTAAAACCGATGACCAGTTCGTGTGAACAAGAACACACCTTTCCTTTTGGGAATCCATCATATAGTATAAAGAAAGGCCAGATGTATGCCTGTCCGATGCAGTCATGCACAGCAGAGACTGCCCCCTTCACCTATTGTCACCGTTAGAGGGAGCTGTTGCCTTAGGAAATATATAAGGCCAGCTGTACGCTTGTCCTATGCAGCCATGCGCATAACGTATTAACACTCTGAATATATCTCTCCTCGCGCGCCTTGGCCCGTGTACACAGGCTTTCATACGAGTTTAAAATAAGCTGCCATACGTACAGGATATTTCCCCAAAGTAGGGAGGTGCCCTCTTTGACACTGCAACCGCATAGCAGTGTGGTGCACTCTTTTAACCTGAATCTGTGCACCGCATAAAGGGCAGACTACTTGCTCATTTTAGATGGTGGCCATTTTAGTGTGCAGCCAATATTGTGCTGTAACTCTTTCTTATACAAGGGCGCATCTTGGACGGGCCTCATTTAACCCGTTGAATGCCTTTTTATGGACACAAACAGCCTCCCAGTTAGCATCAGTGCCCACGAGTGAAGTCCAGTCCCCAACATCGGCAGCTTTCCCATATGCAATTAACAATGAATGTATGGCCTCAGACCAAATGAATCCCTTGGACTACTCTGGAGCCACCTCAACAAAGGAAAGGCCACCCCACCATGCTCTATCAACTTCATTGTGGTCCTTATTGGCCTGCTTAACTGTATGATGGTAGCTAGTTGCCTGTTTAATTGAATATGGTTATCTAGTGACCAGTGTCACTGCATTTAGGTAATTAATGCCCTGTTTGGATTCATTTGTGATCAGTAGCAGCTGGTGTAACTGTATTGTGTTTACTAATGGCCTATTTAGCAGCGTTTTGGTTGGTGGCTAATATACATCGAATGTGGTAAGGCCCAATCTACACTTGACCATAATTCCTTAGACCTGACACAGCCAGCATGATTCTACATATTATCACACTTGTCCTTCTCACAACAGTCTAACCCTTTATCAGGAGACTCGAGTCACCCTCCTGCAAAATACCCCAATCCACCCGGTTCCAATTATTTTCCCCTCTGCCAAGTAAATGTTGCATGGCTCTGCTTACACCTCCAACCCCATTTACGCATCTCCTCTGCTGCACCTTTCTCAACCCACCTCACCTGCAAAATGAATTCCCATTAGATTTCTGGAATGCCTATCTCCTATGTAATAAAACTATCTTCCTAACTGACCACTTGGACTCTCATTTCCCCTAGTCGCAAACATTTCAGCTTTGACACCAGTATGCCCACCAAGAAACAGCCACAGTAGCAGTACTTCACAATGATTCTGCTAGCTTCCCCCACTCCCCTCGCTTATCCACAAAGGGTGGCAGGGCGGTCTCTTGATTACTGAACACTTAATTCATCCCTCCACCTGCATCTTCATCCCATGTTCATATGGTGACGAATCATGGGAATTTGTACCTTCTCCCCAAGGGGGAGCCTCCCAGTGAGGGTAGGGAGGTGAGCCCAATTCACATTACCCTTTCAAAGGGTAGAGGCAAGCAGCTCCTCACCGGGAGAGACTCCCCCTTTGGGGAAAATTATTTCCGTTCCTGTGAGGAACTACCTAGAGGACATTCCAAGAATACCACTTCATATCTATCCCATGAAGAATTATGTGAGGAAAGTAACAATATGTCTTATTGTAAACAGGAAACTGTGACTGGTCATTTAAATGAAAAAATACCTTATAATGGGACAAGGAGGGTGACCTTCGGAGGAGAAGAGAATTTGTAAAAGTCATATACAAGGGAATACAGCCTTATTCCGGGGAAGTCCAACAGCTATGTGATAAATGAGAGGGGAGGAGACTGGAGATAGAGAGAGAAAGCTTTCAAGTTACGAATTGGCTCACTCGCTAATAAAGAGGAGAGGCTGGATGCGCTGCAGCCTGTTACTGTGAGGAGGCAAGACGCAGAAGTAGACATGTGGCATCTATGAGGCACAAGGTGGCCGTATGGTGTCACAATAATGAGAGAGAAAGAGAATGAAAGAGTGGTGCTGTGACCACACCCAATTCGAGGTGGACCTAGGGTCCTGAGAACAATGTCGATACCATGCTGCAAAGGCAAACATGGAACCAGTCGGTAAGCACAACACTGAGGAACCAGCTGAGGAGACGGCACAAAGAAAAAACAATTGAAGGAATTCGAGAAGTCAAGCTGATGATAACAAAACCAGTGATGCTATCCCTTGTAACTACAAGAAACCGGGAAAACGGAAGACCCGGGAGGGAGACAGAGAACCATTGTTGGGATACTCATACTCGTCCCAGTCAAGACAAAGTACTGACACATAGAAGATTGCATGAGAATTATTGGTATACCCGTACTCATCCCAGCCAAAACAAAGTATTGACACATAGATGATTGAATGAGAATCATTATTGGGATATTCATGCTCGTCCCTATCAAGATAAAGTATTGACATATAAAAGATTGATTGAGCATCATCATTGAGATACTTATATCCGTCCCACTCAAAACAAAGTATTGACACATAGAAGATTAAATGACAATCATTATTGGGATAGCCCGTACTCGTCCCAGTCAAGACAAAGTATTGGCAAACAGAAGATGGATTGAGAATCATTATTGAGATACTGTTACTCATCCAAATCTAGACAACATATTGACACATAGAAGATTGAATGAGCATCATTAATTTGATACTCAAATTCGACCCAGTCAAGATAAAATATTGGCACATAGAGGATTGGACTGCACATACCCGTCCCGGTTAGGAAGAAGAACTAGCACACTATCATATAGTGGAGTGAATATGAAGCAAGGCTGGAATGCTCATACTGGTCTCTGATAAGACAAGGAAAGTCTAATTAAATAGTAGAAACATAACAGAAAAGAAAAGCCTGAAGATAAAGTTGGAGCAGACAATAAATGTAAAGATAACATTCAGAGAGAAACCAAAAGACTGTGAATTGGACATTGAAGATAAAGGAGTCAGAAAACAGAGTTATAAAGATTGCATAACTATAGCATAGGAAAAGAGAAGAAGAGCCATTTGAAAAATTGCTAAAAAAGAGAACAAGAAAGAAACAGAATTGTGTTTCCAAAAAGGGAAGGAACAAGTTTCCAATGATACATTGAAAGAGCTATACGAATTGATGAGAAACAGTCTCCAGAGACTACCTGAAGATAGTTTATTGAACTGACCTTTGTGAGAAACAAATCATCAGGAGAAGAGAGACAGTCTCCTATTTTTAGTTAAGATAGTGGTAGGGTCAGAAAGGGCTAGTTCGGACAGTGGACAGATTCTGTTAAGGCATTCACTGACGACTGATGAGCACCTTTGTTTGTTTGTTTAGGTAGGGAAGCCCCATAGTGTAGGGAAACGTGGGCCTTTATCCTTTTGTTTGAATAAACAGCTGAGTGAAATAGATTTTCTGAATTTGCGTCTTTCTGTTGACCCACCACAATATGCACTATTGGTTTTCAAATCTTTGCTGCAATCCCTTTCTATATAATTGTATCGTTTGGTGTTCTGGTACACTGAAATACCTTTTTCATGACTTTTTACCTCTTTATTTAATCTCTGCCTTTTTAAGTCCTGATTTAACATATAAGAGACCTCAACCTCCGGAAAATGACTCAAACCCACCATCTTCATCTTGACTCCTTTCTCTCCGACCAGTCTCTACAATTTGTCAACCCACTTCTGTGCCAACTTATTGGAACTCATATTTCTCTGCTCCTCCCACCTCCAGGTTTCAGGCCCCTCTATCGACACTTCACCCATATACTACTCCCTTCTGTGCTTCACTGTATCTGCCCCCCCACACTATGCTTTCTCCACCACTCCCTGATGACCAAGTGAAAATTCCACACTGACACCAGCAAATGGTTGATTGCTGAATCAAGTGAGATTGTCCCTCCAGGGGCCCTCTACATCCCTTGTTGACTCTTTTGAGCAGGCTTTCCAAGACCAGAACTTAGAACTTGCTTCTCCCTTTCAGCACCACTACCCTGCCTAATCCCTTTCACCCATGTCCCCATGTGGGATCTTCTCCACCATCCAACAACTGAGAACTAATAAGCACTGCCATCTATGGCTCTGACATAAAAAAATAGTCAGCATACCTATTTGACTCCTACGAGGAATCTTTTTGCTCACTCTCCTTTGACCTCGAATTTACCATCCTACTACACAAAACTCATCTCCTCTCTCGATTTTTATTCATATAGCCTATCCAGAACTGACATTCCAGGATCACCCTTACTTGTCCACTCATAATTCTTTTACAGCCCTTAGCTGAGGATTGCGCTTGTTACAGTACCTCTCATCGACTCTTGTGATATTGGGCCTCATTACGACCCTGACGGTAGGGGGTTAACGGGGCTGGTAGAGCTGCCAGCCCTGTTAACCCCCTACCACCTCATTACGAGGTCTGCTCGCTGGTTTTCCCATGAGTAGACCAGGATGCTAACAACGGGCCCGTCATTAACGGGCCCGTTGTTAGCATCCTCCCATTCCCATTGAGCCCTATGGGGGCTGAAATGGGAATGGGATGTACTGGGTCCGGGTTCCTTGAATGGAGAAATACCGGGCCCTCCAAGGTCGGAATGGCCCGGTATTTCCCCATTCAGGGAACCCAGACCTGGTACCCGGAATGGGGGTAGCCATGCCGCAAAAAGCAGCATAGTCACCTCCAGGGTCGTAATGAGGCCCATTGACTGATTTCTGACATCTGTTTTGCCAGTCTACAAGACCCATTGTCTAATCAAGTGATCTCAGCTTGAATTATTTATATTTTTCCATTGCCAATATCGCTAAAGGCAAAATAACTGCACCTCTCAACTCGTTCAATGGTGTTACCCTCGATGGAATCTGCAATGTTCATTTGCTGTGTTTTGACCGAGACATGTGCATGGTGTCATATGTGCTATAGCTCATTCATGCTGAAGCTGCACAACACACATTTGGTGTGGTAGGGCCAAGGCTGGCGTACCCCCTGTGTATCAACACTGTTGAAGCACAGGTGTGAGGCCGCTTGCCATCCTCTACCACTTGGTAGGTCACGGTCACAAGTTTTTTGTGCCCACTTTTCATAAAGCTTCTGTGAATTATACATTATTAAACTTTCATGGAGTGTTATTTTGTTGCTAATAAGGACTTGCACGTGATAAAGTCCAGCCAGGGGGTGCATTGCCATGTTTTATTTACTTGCATTTATCACACAACTATTGAATTCAAATATTGTTATTATAAGCATGCATCATATATAAAATGGACGGAACATTTCTTACAGTAAACTCGAAGGCTGCAATGGTAGATGCTTCATGTGTATGGCGGTGCACAATCAATGCTTTAGTAGTGACTTTTTAAATTGCTTGAACACGTAAAACACACAAGACAAACCCCAAAGGCATTGGTGGAAGAGGCACTATTACAAAGTCCCAATCACACTGCACCACGCAGGCAAGTCTCATAGTAACTTAGAGCATGACTGTTTCAATAGCAGTGCGGTGAGGGCACCCTTCCGTAAGAATGTCTTAATCTCCTGCAGAGTTTCTAGTGTCACATTTGGCTACGTGCAAGGTATTCGCACCTTCTCACATGAGATATTTCTATCTGCCCAAACTGACACATTTCACTAGGCCATGTTTAAGGTGCTGAGGCTTGATGTCGGTACTTAACACAATATTGAATGAACAATTACATTGCAGATTGTTTACGTATCTTGTTGACTCCTCTGCTACCCCATTTAAAGGATGACACTCTGGACATGGCCTTACAGTTTTTTAATGTTGTATTGCAGCTTCTGAGCGGCTGTACCTGCTGCCCAGATATATCTGCTGTCCCTGAAATGCCTGAACTCATGATCCCAGTGATGGCTAAACGCATCAGCCCAGAGATGAATGCTAAACTCGGGGAGTGTAATGGGGTAGGGTATTTCATTGTGGAAATCCAGCAATCGATCGTTACTCTGGGGATTTCCCCCACACTGTCTACCATTTATTAACATACTAGTGCGGAAGTCCAACCGCAGAAGAGGATAATTAAGCCCCTAATCCATAGTAACAGTAACCAGACGTGTAATGTTTTGTATAAAGTACACTGATTTTTGTATTTTACATTATTACAAGTATCTGCCAATGAGAACACATGTGTGACTACCACTTATTGAACGCTATGATCATGACCAACCCCGATCAAGGTGTGACAGGTTTGCTTGATGGAAGTGTTGTAACCTTAAGGTACAGTGCTGTACATTAACATTCTCTTTTTCTATTTTTTTTTTCATTTAGTTTATATAAACTTTTGAAAAAGAGTTTCCAGCTTACAGTTACTTGGTGTCAGAAAAGCAGAGATAAATTAGGGTACATCTTAATCTCAATGGCTTATGCAACAATTTTAATGTCCTTTGTTGTTAGCCTTCCCGGTTCAATTTTCCAGTCCTTGTTTGGTTTATCAGTTTATGTTTCTTCAGATGTTATAATCCTCCAGGTTTTATTATTCTCCCTTATTCAGTCTCTGCTTCCAAGACACATCTATGGCGTGTTTCTCTGCAGTGCTACTCACGTTAATATAAGTTTATAACACTGACTCCAAGTTTTGTAGAAAATTAGTCAACCCAAAAATGTCCTTTTCTCGCGGGTTGAACAACTTTCGCCACAGTTCTTCTCCACACAAGATAGGATATTGTTTTACTAAATTTCCTAAATGCACAGATCTCATATCTTTCAGGCTTTCGCAATACAATGTAAGATGTTTAAGCGTCTCCTGCTCTTTATTGCAGAAGCGGCAGCTTAATACTGCTACCACGTTCCGAGTTCTTATTGCATAGCTTAACCTTGTATTGAATAGATTCATTCGAAATTTCATGTACAGAAAACGATGTCTAGCACTTGGTGATTGCATCAGATATTGCAACATTATGTTCCGATCCTTGGCTTCAGTTGCGGCATCTTTCATCAGATTATGTCGATTTCGATCATCCACTGTTTTACACCAATCCAATTCCCATAACTTTTTCTTAACGAAGTCTGGATTGGTTTCCAAGGTTCTTTGATCAATGCCCAACTCTGCTAGCTTATTTCTGCATCCAATTACCCATTTGCACAGAACTGATTCCGAGTTTCCCATAAGGGCATCCTGTAGTATTTTAAACTGGGGGGGGAGCAATCAGGTATGGTTATCTTCCTGTATATAGATAGCATGTTCCATAGTATTCAGCCTTGCATAGATATTAGATTGAGTTCATATCTAATGCAGGCACTCGAGATTCCCTTTTGTAGATGTAATACTCGCCTCCAATATTGATTTTCCAGTTCCGGCCATTGGGTTGCAGATACTCCCAGTGCGCTTTCTACGCTATATATCAATGTTGGTAGCGCTTTCTGGTTGTAGTGGGCCAGAACAGGTAGAAGTGAGAATTTCCCAAATCTTTTATTTATAATCACTCCTTGACTTGATAGTTGTTTGCATTTCTGTTTTACATTCTCTACCCAAGGGGCATCGTTTATGTTGCTTTTGATCCACATTCCTAAATATTTTGCTTTTTTCACACATCTCAAGCTGTCATTATGTAAACTCCATTTAGGTATTTGATTTTTGTTTTGTTTGTTGTTTCTTGTTAAGTCTTGCAGGATTATTATTTCTGACTTTGCAGAATTAATCTTTAGTTTGTTTTTCGCCACATAGCTTTCTAGAGCTCTCAATTTTCTTGTCAGACCAATTGGCGTTAGATCTAATATAACAATGTCATCAGCGTAGAGCATCCAGTTTATCCGTGATCCATTGATTTTTGGTGGATCGGAGATTGTAGACTCTAAGCTTTCTCCAATATCGGATAAGAATAGGGCGAACAACGTGGCTGCTAAAGGGCAGCCTTTTTTCACGCCCTGATTATTTCGTATAGCCTTTTTCAATGTTCCATTGGAGTCTAGTCTGACCTTAATTTGTGTGTCTGTGTGGAGTGCTTTTATGGGTTCGAGAAGATTTTCGGGACATTTCCATTTCTTCATCTTACTCCATAGTAACTCTCGATCAATTGTATCGAAGGCACTTGATAGATCCACAAATGCTACATAGATTTTTTTATTTTGGCGGATCGCTTCCATTTTTAAGAAATTCAGAATCGTCAAGTTCAGACCGCATCCAACCCCTTTAACAAATCCTGATTGATGCGGATCATATTGTTTGGAATCGTATATCCAGTTTGTTAGTTGGATTTGAAGCTGCGAGGCAAAGATTTTCCCCACCACATCAAGGAGCGCTATGGGACGGTAATTGATTGGGTTAGTGCGCTCCCCCTTTTTAAAAATCGGTATGACTGTAGCGCTTTTCCAAGATGTAGGAATCTTTCGGTTCTTTAGAATGGCTGCAAATAACGTAAAACAAACCTCCGTCCATAACTCGGGCTGTCGTTTTAGCATCTGATTCGTTAACCCATCGGGTCCTGGGGCTCTTGATGTACTTAATCTCTTGATGTTTCCAGAGATATCTTCTTTGGTTATTGTAATTGACCACTCGTTCTCTGATGTGGTGGTTTCTTTTATCTTAATTTCATTATTAAAAAATATTCTCGCATAATGCTTCACCCATAGTTCTTCTGGTATTGTGTTTTTTATAATGGCACCTTGTGGAGTCGAGATGTTGTTCAGGTAGGACCAAAATTCACTTGTTTTTCTATTAGCTAACGTTTTCATCATGCTTTCCGCATCGCGTTGCAGCATGATGTGTTTATGACTGAGAAGCCAGTTCTTGTAGGTTTGTTTCAGAGTTTTTGCTGTGCTTCCATTGCTCAGATCCGGTTTCTTTTTGAGCCGTCTTAGTTCTTTATTCAGTTTTTTTTTCTTGTCATTGAGTTCTTCATCCCATACATGTTGGTTCCTGAAGTTTGATCTGGTTTTGGAGAAATTCTTCTCTTGATATTTCTCTAGAAAGTTTGTATATTCAATTTTCTCTCCCACTGTTGTTTCTTCTAATGATTTTAGCAGTGAGTGCACTTTGGTCGCGTTTAGTCGTAAACGATTACGGCCCGGTTCAACCGCTAGATCATTTTTGGCAGTATCAGGGAGATTTCTTAGATGGGGAGTCTCCGAGTATATTTTTACTAGGCTATGGTCACTATGTTTCATTTCAATGATTTTTAACTGTGCGACTTCACTTTTCAATCTTTCGTTTACAAACATGTAATCTATTGTGGAGCTTTGCTCATTTCTTTGCCAAGTTGGACGAGGCGGAATATCTCCCACCACTTCTCCATTCAACATCTGTAGGTTCCAAGATTTCATTTCGTTTACCCACAGATCGGTCGCATAATCTCTGTCTGTTTCCTTCCCGTCTCGTCCACTTGGCAGGCAATTTATGTTGAGGTCTCCACATATTAAGATATTTATGTCTTTTTCCGTCCTCTTAATGTTGCTGATAATTTCCGAAACAGATTCGATGAATGCCTCAGCTTTGTTTGCGGCATGTTGCCAATAAATATTTATCAGCATAAGTAAATTCTCGTTTTTCGTTGCACTCATCGGTATTTTGATCCTGGATATTTGTATGTACGTTGAAACATTAGTTGTGGATAAGATACGTATGCCACTTTTAATTTTTGCTAATGTCAACATTCCTGACATGGGACGTCCCTTGTTCTTTTTTATTGCCTGATTGAAAGCAATCTCAAAACCATCTGCAATAGGAATATCAGTTAGCCATGTCTCTTGTAGGCATAATAAATCAATATCTTTTAGTTCACTTGGGATTTCACTCAGCAAATGCATATAGCCTCTTGTATTCCATGATGCTATGCATATCTTTCCTGACTCGTATGACTTTTGGCATTAACTGATATCGTGATTATTGATGATTTTCGCAACCCATGTCCAGTCGAGGTCCTCAGTTCTCAAATCGAATTTCCTCTGACTTATCTACCTCTTGTTCTAGTTGGCACAATCTTCAATTCTTCGTTCTCATCAATTTCCCTCTCAGGGGAGACATGTTTGTTTTTTGGGACATTTTCTTCTACCTCGGTTGCAGATCTTTTATGTTCCGCTTGTTTGTTGTCAGAGAAGGATCTTTTTCTCCTTGATAATTGTCTCTCCTTTAGGTCACCAATCTCATTTATGTCATACCCTAGGGAGTTGAAGATATCACTAGTCTGTAAGAGGGAATCTCGAATGAGTTTGGAGGCTATGTGGAGTATCACACGGTCATTATATTTTTCATCCTCAAATTCGACCACTTGGATATCTTCAGAGGTCACTGTTTTAAGTTGCGGGATGTGATGTATTAGTCTCATCACATTTTTCCTATTTAGTAAGAGACCATCTTTTTCTCTCACTATTCGCTCCACTCGTAGAAGATATTTCCCTGGTTTCGTGGGGTGCTGATTTTGAGGACGGGGCTCCTTCTTGGGCATTTTATTTATTTTTGCGTTGGTCTGGGTTTTCTCAGACATTGCTTGGCGTAAGTCAAAAGGTATCTGTAATTCCATCATCAGTCTCTGCGACTGTGGCGACGGAATTGACTCAGTTAAGTTAGCATCTTTATCTCTGGAGTGTATTTCCGTAATAATCTTAGGGGCTATAAGTCCGGCATCCATTAGGGCCATCCTGGCTTCCAGAGCTTCAAATTCTTGTTCATACTTCCACAGATCCTGATTTCGGGATGGACGTTTTGAGGTGGAGTGTTCTCGGTTGTTGCTGGCTATGGTTATCGCTCTTTTCTCCTCTAGCGTTATGCATGCTGCTGGAGCTTTCGCTGTAAATTTTCAAAGGGAACTATCTTGCTTTACTAGTTGCCTGATGACACATTTTTGCTGATGCTCAGATTCATTCATTATCGCCCCACCGATTATACCAGTTGGAATATCTTGGGGGATATGGGGCTTCTTGCAATTTTTCTAGCCCTCGGATAATTTCTCTTCATGCAATGTTGATCTGAGGTCAATGCTAGTTACAGCTTCTACTGTTATAGACTCTTCATATGGGATTGAATTAGGAGTCTCAACCCAGCTATCACTTTCGCCCTGCTCGTATGTCGAGAGATCTAGTAGATTTTCTAGAGAATTTTCCTTCTCCGTCATTGTGCTTTTTTCCCCTTCATGGCTCACCTGTTGCTCAGCAGGTGGATTTGGCTTTTGTGTGTTAGGGTGATCATTAGTGACGCTCCAGAGAGTTGTTTAGTAGTTGTAATACTGAAGCCTTTTATATTTCTTAGAAAAGAACGCACGCTGGATCGTTGTTGGTTTTTATGATTTCTCATGTTCTTTGTTTTTTTCGCGGCTATCATCGCCTCTGTGTTTTTTTTTTTTCGATCTCTGATTTTTTCGGCTCGAAGATTGGAAATGCAGCTTTAGCACTAGTTAAGGACTGTTTTTGTGGGGCTGCTTCAGTATCTTTCAAGTCGCTGCCTGGGGCTGGATTTAAGAGGTCTTGTTCCGTCAATATGGGCTGCTTTTGTAAGGCTGCTTCAGTATCTTTCAGGACACTGCCAGGAGCTGGATTGGGATGTACTTGATCCGGCGAGATAGCTTTAAAGTCTGGCAGTTTTATTGATGGCAGGTCTTTATTGGACTGGGTCAGATCTATTTCCTCAATGGGGCTATCCCTGACATGTTGCTCCAGTGAAGCTTCCTGGACTTTTTTCAAAGAGGTTGCCGGAGAATGGACTAGATCTGTATTATCAGTAGTGATAAATCCTTTCTCAATTTCTTTGGTTCTTTTTAATTTTTGTTTACATTTGGACGGAGGCTCATTCATGCATTCATCGGCCTGACGTGTCTTTTGTGTATTTAAGTTTGAGTCTTTATCAGTCTCAATTTCCACAGTTTGTTTGACCTCTTCTAGTATATTAAGTACAGATGTTATCTCCTCGCGCACGTCAGTACATTCGCCGTTCTGTTTCACTGTCTGCTCCATAAAAATGGGATTCGTTTTTTGCTGTTTGAGCAAGGCAATCGCTTCTCGTGCTACTTCTGCAAACAGTCTTTTAGCAGTTGCACTGTTCTTTGTATGTTCTAGTATAATCTTCACATTTGCCTCAGATTTTATATTTTCATTTGATAGCATTTGTTGGGTTCTCGTCAGGTCTTGCTCTACGGTTCGCATTTTGGTGTTCATCATGGCCAGGAGTGTTGTTTGGTACTTTATATTGTCATTCAATTGTTCGTATAGCTTCATGTATGGTGACATCGATATTGTATGCGCAGCCATTATTAATGTGTTTAATTCTTTGGTAATTTCTCTAGTTAGGCATTCTGCCAAGTTTTGAATCTGAGGTTTCTTTTTTCCTTGCAGTCTTTGGTTTCTTACTGAGTGTTTTTGACTTTGGCTTCCAGAGATCGCTTCCTTTGGTAGAGATTTTATCTATATTAGGACCAGCTGTCAGGACTGATGTTAAATATGGCTTGTCCCCAAGTTCGTCTCGACCAGTTAGATGTCTTTCTTCAGTATGTCTCTTCTGGGATACAAACAGTAGATCAGTTAGACCATCATTTGAAGAGTTGGATCTTTTTCTTTTCGTCATGGGTTTTAGCCACGGGTGCCGTTTTTCAACATCTTCCCATGTACTCGGTAATTGCTTTGACATATTCCTCGGTAAAGACATATTTGCCTCTACAACTCTCTCGGGCGCTGTTGGAAATCCTGTTGATGATGTTTTTACCTCATTATGAGAGGTTTGCTGGCTTGTCAATCTCGTGTTTATTTCGATTAAGTCTTTGAGTATTTTATCAGCTGTGGCTATCGAGCTTCGCCGGTTTGGGCTCCTTGCTTCCTTGTTAGTATTGTCAGTAGTACCTGATAATTCCTGTGTTTGTGTTTCAACTACCCTATTACCAATGTCGGTTTCAAGATCAGCTGCAATATTACTATTATCTTCTGCCAGATCGCTTTTCTCGGCTCGAGTTGGAGGGCTAGGATTATGCAAGTGTAGCTCATGGCTACTAAGTAACTGTCCTACAGTGCCAACATTTTCAGCTTGATTGCACTCCTTCGCTTTCGTATGATCTTTGTCCTGATCCCGCGTGCAGCTCCCTGTGACTGATAAAGATCTCGTCGCCGTCTGCTCTACATCTTCATATGGGTGAACTTCTATTGTGGCAACCATTTGATGGATATTTGGGTCTATGTCACACTCCGTGACAGCGGAATCAAATTCTGAGAATGCTACCGGATGAACCTCCGGATGCATCTCAGACACAGTTTGATTTATAGTCCTTACAGTATCTTCTTCTAGGATTGTGCCATAGGGAAACAGGGGGTATGGACTGTCTTCGGTGTTCTAGTGATATCATGTGGGGGCGAGTTGTTTACTTGGCAATCAAAGAAATTTTCAGAACTGGATGATGAGATTGAGGTATATGTTCTTTTACGAGATCTGTAATCACTTACCAGGGATGTTGTGAGTAGTTCGACAGGCTCGATTCCTCCAGCGGCCAGAAAACGACGCTGCCGTCTGGTGAGCGGATGTACTCCCCCATCTTCACTACTAGATTGACACTGAGTAGCAACTTCAGTCAATAAAAGCCCTGAGGGTCCCGGCTCCATCATGGACACTTGGGGCCTAATGAGATCGATTGGGATCAAAGAGATAAACTCTGCAGTCTCCCAAACTATTTCGAGCCACCAGCGCCTTACAGTCGCTCAACAGTCACTGGGCTTTACTCCTGACGGACTTAACGCCGCAAGGGTGGACTGGCCCTGTTCTTATGGGCAGAGAGCGTCACGTGAGCAGTCACCTGACTGCCGCAATGCTCCGCCCCCTCCTGGAAGCGAGCGTTCAGTAGGTGCGAGTTCAGGGAAACTCCCAGCGCTGATTTAACACACAGCAGCAGCAGCAGGTAAAAGTGTTCGTATCCTGAAATGAACTTCTCACTAGTGAGGAGAAGTCCGCGCTGCTCAGCTGGACTGGCCCTGTTCTTATGGGCAGAGAGCGTCACGTGAGCAGTCACCTGACCGCCGCAATGCTCCGCCCCCTCCTGGAAGCGAGCGTTCAGTAGGTGCGAGTTCAGGGAAACTCCCAGCGCTGATTTAACACACAGCAGCAGCAGCAGGTAAAAGTGTTCGTATCCTGAAATGAACTTCTCACTAGTGAGGAGAAGTCCGCGCTGCTCAGCTGGACTGGCCCTGTTCTTATGGGCAGAGAGCGTCACGTGAGCAGTCACCTGACCGCCGCAATGCTCCGCCTCCTCCTGGAAGCGAGCGTTCAGTAGGCGCGAGTTCAGAGAAACTCCCAGCGCTGATTTAACACACAGCAGCAGCAGCAGGTAAAAGTGTTTGTATCCTGAAATGAACTTCTCACTACTTTTTCTATCCATTACTTTAGGCATTTGTGCAAGATAGTAGATGTATTGCTGGAACAGGAGGACTAGAGGACAGTTTGCCAGCTGAAGGAAGTTGTGTTGCATTATCATGGGATCAATTGCAGCATAGTTGTATTCTACATGCTTGCTGGGCTCTGGGCTAGAAGTGTAGGACTGCAAGATCCTTACTGTACTACAGCTTACTGTAGCTCACTTCACTAATCCACTCTAGCTAACCCTGCCCAACTAATCAACCCACAATGATTTTTCCTATAACCTTTGAGGCCATGGATGGGCCTTCACCAAATGTGGCAAAGAACTGATTGTGACCAATCCAATTAAGCATGCAAAATGTGGCTCACTTTTCCCCACACACTCTAGCTCACTCTTCTCTACTTAACTACTTCACATGGCCCATGCACACAACCTCACCTTACTCGGCCACTATACCTCATTCTGCTCACTCTCTCTACCTCACCTGGCTCACCCACTCTACCTCACCGCAACCTATTCTACCTCACCCACTTTTGCTCACAACACTCACCCACTGTACCTCACACTGCTCTCCCACTGTGTGTGACCTCCACTTACCCACTCTATCTCACCCCATTCTGCCATTCCCCTCACTCAATCTTCATGAACTTCTCTACCGCACCACACTCATGCTCACCCTCTTCACCCACTCTACCTAATCCCACTCTAGCTCACCCTGCCTACTCCCTCTACCTCACCACATTCATCCACACTACCTGACCCTGCTCACTCACTCTTTCACCACACTCACTCACTTTGCATCAGCACACTACTGCATGACTGCACTCACCCACACTACCTGACTCCACTTGACCACTCTACCATACCCCACTCAACCATTTTACCACACCCACTCATCCATTCTACCCCAGCCTACTCTACTCACCCCACCACATTCCATTATAACTCATCCCATTCACCCACTCTATCTCAACCCCACCCAAGACAGTGCCAGTTTCTTCTATTATAAACATGCATTGTTCATGCTGCTCAGGCTCTGCCCTATGATCTGCAATGTCAGCAAGTAAAAGCAGGATGTCCATGTGAAGATCTCAATTGGGACTATGGAAGACTTCAAGGAAGCCTTGTTCATGGACAAAACTACCATCACCCTTGAAAGATTGAACAATATTCTATTAAGGAGGATAGGACACCTATTTAAGTAAGACCACTCCACACATCTAATCAAAATACAAGTCTGGTATGGCATCTCCAATAAGGGCAGAGGAAAGCTGATATTTGTGGGACAGTGCCTTTTTCTGAAGAGATCATAATTATGCAGGGGACATTGTTGTATGCGAGGAGTTTTATACAGAGTACACCCACAATGTATGTGCCATGCAGCACCATGACCCTAAGCACTCCATTGCAGTTGCCTTTGTAGTGGTATGGGGCTCACGTGTGTTTGAAATGTACACAATCGGCTGACCTAAATTCAATCGAGTTGATCTATGGGGTACTTCAAGGATGTGCACAGGCCTACCAACAAGACAGAACTCTTGGTGGGCCAGGATGAAAATTTGATTAAGAAGGTGTTCCCTGTTGTTGTAGAGCACCATAGGGCCTCACGCTATATGTAAACGCACAGCATGTCCTATTTGAAAGCTACTCAGCTACCAAGCTTAACTACATTTTAACGAATCAGAACAATGTGTCCCTTCTCCCCAGAGGGGAGTCACCCCCTTTGAGGCTAGGGAGATGAGTATGATACGCTAGACCCTCCCTAGGGGTCTGGGCAAGTGGGACCTCACTTGAAGTGACTTTCCTCTTGGGGACAAGTACCCCATTTCCAGCATGGAACTCTCTGTTCAAAACACCCTTTCTGCATACATGGTTGTTGGAAAAACAATTTGCATTCCTGCTACAACTATAATTCACCAAGATACTTCTTTGACTCTATTGGCTTCAGGTAATGGTGAATCTCGCTTGAGTGCCATGATCAATGACTGCAGGTTTCTAAGAGCACTGAAACTAAAACAGGTATGAAACATTAAGATAACATAATGGGCACACAGCCCCAAGAACTTCAAGAGAACGATATACGAATAATGACATGCAAGGCTGGAATAGCCGCCAAAGTGTGTGAAGTCAAGATAGTGTAACAGGTACACGGCCCCACAAATCCAGGGAGAAAGTCTCAGGATTAACACAAAGATATAGGTCCTGACCTTCTTCTTGATCTTGTTCAGTATTTAGGTCCTTTTCTCAAGGTCTCCCAGTCTTCTTATGCCTTGTAGAAACACGATCAATGAAGAGAAATGGACAGTGCCCATATTTCGCCACTGGGTCTGCCTAATTGCACAGGCTAGACAGAGACAACCGGAAGGAAATTCCTTAGGAGAAAAGCCAAAAGGCACAAAAACCCCAACGTAGAGATGAGTGGTTTCTTGCAGGCAAAAAAGGAAGAGTAACTGAAGTCACATGAACGGGGAAACAATCGGGTTTGTGGAGACAAGGAAACACCAATGGCAGGGCCAGTAAGCAGATAAAGATGAAAAAAAAACAACAGAAGGAAAGTGAAGCATAAAAATGTGCAGAGGAAAAAACTAGCATCTTACCATGGCTGGGAGAAGGGTTGCAACGCACTGGCGCACTACGACTCCATGTGTAAATACAAAGCATGGACGCCATCTTGGAATAAGCGAGACTGACAAACGGTCGTTCCCTTTGAAACGTGACTGCACAAGCAGTGTACCCATTTCCAACGGCACCACAGTGAATTCCGGTGCATCATGACAGAAAGGGCTACGAATACTGGGATGCAAGGCTGGAATAGCGGGAGAAAGTGTGTAAAGTCAAAAGAAGGTAACAGGCACACTGCCCCACTGTATGAGAGTGGAAAAGATATACACACTGTATAACAAAGCTAAAATAACCACTAAGAATATCAAGGGACACAGAAATAGATTCATGGTGGAAATAAAGTGAAGGGATGTTGAATACTCCTTAAAACAGATAGCAAAGTGTCTGAAATCCTGGGAGGATGTATTCCCATTTGGACAGTAGCCGTAAGTTAAGTTTATGATGAGAAATAACACTTTTTGACCACAGAGCTACCAGACTTTAGGAAATCCCAATGCTACGAGGGTGGGTAAGGAAGAAGTGTATGTTTCATTTTTTTCCTGGAGGGATTGTAACACTTAAAAACCATTAACTGTTTCCTTATCCAAACGACAGGGACACCCAGTCAGACGATAATTGTACATTTTCCAAAAGTATTGAAAGTTGTGAAGTTAATCTGAAAGAACTTTAAGACTAAGAACAATTCTAATACAAGTGGGCCAGGCAGAGGTCCATGCCGAGGCTATTATACAAGTATGCGCTTTCTTTTCAATTAGCCATTTTCTAAAGTGGTAGTGACAGTTAGATAATTAGGATTCGGACAGAAGACTTTTGCTTGGACTTGACAGCGCCTTAGTTTTTCTTTTGTTAGGTAGGGAACCTCCCTCATTGCGATAGGAGTTGCCTTTTAATTTAAATAAAAACCTTTTGAACATGTCACTGAGTTGTTTGACTCCCTCTTCTGGTCCACCACGCCAATAGTCACCCAATAAATACAATAACATTGAAAAGTATAGATTGTAACGATTGTTACTGAGGCCTCGACCAATATGTGAATGCACTGCAAGCCTCTGCTGAATTCCTGTGCCATTATGGCTGGCATGTTACTCAACTACTCAGATCTTATACCTCACCAGTCATCCAAAAAATACAGTACAATTAAGAATTACTTACTAGAACTATTGCCAAATGTTTCATTACAGAGACACCAATGAGGCACAGTATGTTGAAGTGTTCAATACAAGCAAATTGTTACCTGCACAGTGTAACTGAAGGAGCAGGTTCCACTAATGTCAGAGTCTAAGAGGAAGAGGTGTGTTGAATCCAGTGGGGAAGTGTGATAACTGCCACTGGTATTGTGGGTCAGCAGTGGTAGAGGTGTTTGAGGTAAAGGTGGAAGGTTGACGGTTGCCAATAGTGTTGGAGACATATGGGGAGAGTGGGTGGGTTTCAGGGGGGAGGATCAATGGATTCCACTGGTCTGGTGGATTGAAGGCTGGAGTAATAGGTCAGGAGAGAGAGGGAGCAGGGGAGCACAGGGTCCTCATTTGTATTTATATGAATTGGTTTATTTTATTCTTAAAAATGTGGACAAACCTTGAACCTTGCCAGCAAACAGGGATAGGGTGGTGGTCCCCAGAAGAACAAGAAGTCCCAGTTTATTGTATGATTGGTCAACACAACATTCACCAGCTTGCTCTATTGTTCATACAGTTCAAGAGTGACCAAACATTTGAACAGTATGTGTGCATTTCATCCTGGCAGTACATGAAAAAATAGCTTATGAAGAAATGATGTCATCGGCTGTTAACACCATGTTCCCACTGAAACAAAGGTTGGTTAAGACACAGCCATTAAATTCATGGGGCCTCATTACGACCCTGACGGTAAGGCATCAACGGCGCCGGAAGAGCTACCGGCGTCGTTGTTGCCTCACCGCCTCGTTAAGAGTTCTGCTTGTGGGGCCTCCCTGTACGCCTGGTCAGACCAGACATGCAGAGCGGCACCCGCTAGCAGAACAGGATGCCAACAACGGTCCCATCATTAACGGGACCGTTGTTAGCATCCTCCCTATTCCCATTTGAGCCCTATGGCGGCTCAAATAGGAATGGGCACGTACTGGGTCCCGCGAATGGGAATTACCGGGCCCGCAAAGGTCGGAATGGCCCGGTAATTGAAAAATGGCAAAAATGTCTCTCCACAGAAATTAAAGACAGCTATTCAGCATCAGTTTCAACTCACAAAAGGCCATCTTTGAGGCAAACAAGTTGTTCCATGAGAAAAGGATCAATGGGGCCTCCTCAAACTCTAGGGTGTTGTTCAAAAAACTACAGGAATTAAAGAACCCATATCCTCTCCCTTCCACACACAAGAAAGATACACAGTGGTGTCTGAGAATCCAAAACTACATGCGTCTTAAGGTCGAGGATATCAAGGCAGAGATTGCAGCTAATTGTATGTCCGTGCCTGGCAACAAGGCTGTATGTAGTCCAGAAAAGCAAACGGTGCATCTTTCTCCATTTGTTTTTTCTAAAGTGTCAGATGCTGTGGTGTTAGAAACATTAGGTAAAATGAAGCCCTCTAATTGGAAGGGAGACCTTTGCCCGGCTAGCCATCTTCCATCCATGATCACTAAGTTTGTCAATCTTTCATTTAAGGAAAGCTATGTTCCATCATCTATTAAGCAAACCTGGATAGCCCCCTTGCTGAAGAAACTATCATTGGATCCCGCTGTGGCGGTTAACTACCATCCCATAACCAATACACCTTTTCTTTAGAACATTTTGGCCAAAATTGCACACCAACAAATCCAAGCTTTTTTAGGCCAGTATGACATCCTTGGCCCCAAACAGGGGATTCCGAAGTCATCACAGCACCAAGTACACATTGTTGGATTTGAAGTCTAGTATCTTGCAACACATGGATAAAAGCCAGACCACCCTCCTGATGCTGCTAGACCTAGCAGTGGCTTTTGACCTGGTGGATCATGCCGCTCCAGTAACCAGGATTCATGATTCTGATGCCTTCTCTCAGGAAGCCACAAGCTGGGTTCTATCATTTCTGTCTGACCGAACAGCCAAGGTGCACAGTGAGGAGGCGTCTGCAGAAGGCTTTATGCTTTCCTTTGGTGTCCCACAGGGATCATGTATGTCGCCTACTCTGTTTAACATCTGCAACTTGCACCTGTTCATTATGCTGGACTCATTGGGAATAATGTATGCAAACTACGCCGATGACACCCAATGCCTTATCCCCCTCATGGGTGATTATGCAAAGGACACTGTATCAATTAACATGACTTATAGCCATATTCACTGATGGATGCTGCTAAATGGGTTAGCACTGAACAACTCAAAACGGGAATCATGGTTTTGGGCACCCCCCATAGGCTTTGCAATCTTGACCCAGCTTATAAATCCTTCAAAGTGGCCGATTGGATTCTCAAAACTCTTCCCAAACTTAAGACCTTGGGTGCCACCCTGGACCCAGAATTGAGCATGAAAGCGCACGTTAGTCATCCAGTATTATGCGCATCTCACTATTTGAAGCATCCAGCCCTATTTCATCCATTTCTGAGCCCTGGCAGTTGCACCACAGTTGCTCAAACCATTCTCAGGTCCCATCTGGACTATTGCTCTAACTTACTACATGGCCTGGGACAAGGAGAGCTGAATCGCCTTCAGGTGGTTCAAAATAACACAGTCTGTGTGGTCTGTGGATAACAGAAATTTGACCATGTATCAATGGCCGGAAATCATTGCCCTGGCTGCCCATAAGGTACCGAATCCGGTTCCGTACTCTCTGCATAGCGCACACATGTCTCTCTAGGGAGAGCCCTAAGTATCTCTCCTCTCTGCTGGAATGGCTCCCTGTAAGACGCACCTTACGGTCCAACAACTCTGCTCTCCAGCCCGTTCCTAAGGCTAATCTTTCTTTTGTATTGGAAGGCTGCTTCCCCATGATTGTACAACGCTTCTGGAAGGCAATTCCACCGGATTTGAGGTCCTGAGCCTCACTGTTGCCTTTTAAACGCAAACTCAAAACTCTACTGTTTGAATGAATCCTCATTCACCTGGACACCTCAATGATGATGACTAATTCTTGATGACCCCTCTCTTTTTCTGTTATATGATTTGTGTCCTGTCCATGCTTCCATGCCTGCGGGCTTCTGTCCCAGCACGTTATAAATAAAATAAAATAAAAAATTAAGGCGCTAATAATCACTTTCTCATTGCCTGCTGAAATAGTTTTCAGAACATAATCAAGTAATGGGAGATCAACACCCTTCTTCCTCTGAGAAATGAGGTGGGGGTAGACGTTCCATGGTATGCAAGGTATCAAATGACCAAGGTGTGTGAAAATGAGTTGCAACAAAGGAACCAGTTGGTCCTGCATGTGAATGGCTTAGGAGAATATGGCGGTGCCACGGTGGGTGTGGGTATGTGTAGTATGTAGCTTGCTGCAGCAAGTCAGTGCAAGCTATATAATGTTTACCCAGCTGGAAACTTCATGTGTGCTGAAGGTTCCAGGGTTGTCAGTTGGGGATTACAGGATGGGAGATCAACTAGAAAGGCTGTGTTCAGTGTAGCTCACTACCTCCCTTTCCTACCTGTACCCTGCAACAACAAAGCAACTCTCTTATTTATAAATACCTGTGTCTACAAGTCTCCTGCTTACCTGCTCACCACCTGACAGAAGACACTGAAGTATGAGAGAGAGACAAAGAGAGAGAGGGGGAGAGAAAGAGAGTGAGTGTGTGTGAGAGAGAGAGAGAGAAAGAAAGACAGAGAGAGATGTGTGTTTACAGTAGAACTTAATGAACGCAAAATGTACAGTACCATTTGCAATGCTTCCAAGAAGAATTTTGCAGTGGATGTCCTGTTTCTGTGTGCTGGTGACCACAATGCTTGTGGGGCCACTGTTGAGAAAAACCATATTATATGTTAGAGGAAGTTACAGAAGAATGGTATAGAGAGAGTGAAATAGTGAGAGACAGAGACTGTGTGTGTGTGTGAAAGAGAGACAAGAGACAGGGAGAGAGAGAGAGAGAGAGAGAGGGAGAAGAGGAGATGAGATATAGGAGAGAAAGACATGCAGTGGAGAGAGAAAGAGAGAGGGGGATATTATGCAAATAGACCATGCAATGTGCATTGTCAGCAGTGTGTGGTAAACACTGTACGGTAACATAATGTCCCATACCATAACGAACGCATGTTGTACACAGGAGTAATTTATATTTCTGAAATCACGGAAGAAAGACAGAGAGATAGAGAGACAGCAAGAGAGAGGCAATGATAGACACGTACATACATACTGAGATAGAGAGAGGGGGAACGAGAGAATGAAAGAGGCAGAGAAAGTAGAGACACATGCAGTTGAGAGTGAGGGAGAGAGATCATGAGATCGGCATTGCCATTGCCAGCAGTGTGCACTATACATAACATAATGAACGCATGCTTTACAAAGGAAAACATTGCATTACTGTAAGTGATAGAAGAAGAGAGAGAGAGAGAGATAGAAAGAGAGAGAGAGGGAGACATAAGGTGAAAACGCTAGCAACAGATAATACAGTAAAAGGGCATTACGAATACAGAATGTAATGTATTATTGGTTAACAGTCCCAACAGTATCTGGCTTACATCTCTCGTTACTGATGCCCACACACGCTGAGCTGCTCAAACCCTTGAGAGGTAGACCCTGTCAGGGGAGAGCAGGGACCCTCCCAAAATGGGGCAAAGGGCCCACTAAGGGAAAATCCAGAGATAACCATGCACCATAGGTGGAGAGTGGTAGTTGGAGGCCCTGAGTCCCCGAAACCCCCTTACATACCGTGAATGTTAATGTGGGTGCTACTGTTTGTCACCCATGCCTCACAGTACTGTTTCTGGGCAGCGTCTACAAGCAGAACAGTGCTGATATCCTGCATTTGTGAGCAGATGACCACCAACTCTAACAGGCCTCTTTTAAGAAAAATCGAAATATAATATGTTCGAATACTGTATCACATCACCACATAGCAGAATACATTGCAGGAAATTAGAGATGAAAGTGTGATAAGGAGAGAGGCATACATTAGATGGAAAGAGTGATGTACGATGTAGATCCAATAAAATGATATAATATAATGAACACAGGGTGTACTGTAACATTTGCAATGCCTTCAAGCAGAACAATGCAGCTGAAGGACTGCATCTGCGTGTGACCACCAATGGTTGTGGAGCCTCTGTTAAGAGAAATCATACTATATTATGTTAGAATGTTTTAGCACTTTATTACACAGCCTAAACATTGGAGGAAATTACAGAAGAAAGGGAGAGATCGAGTGAGAGGCCTATTGTTGAGAGAAAGAGATATGTACAGTATACCCCATTAAAATACTTTAAAATAATGAGCACAGAACAGTACTGTACTGAGAGACTATAGTAGTAGTGAGCGGTATACCGAAACATTAATGAACATAACATACTGTACAGTAGTACCCGGGGGGCGTAGCCTAGTTCTCCCAGCCAATGAGGAGGCTAGGAGCTGGGGCATTACCATACGGCAACTTCCCCCACTCCGAGCGTCCTCAGTGCTGGAGGTCGCCATCTTCCCCCACCAGGTAAGCGCTTCCCTGTGCCCCACGTCCTCTTCCCCCATTTACACATATTTCCCCCTCTCCAACCCCTGACCAACTTTACTTGTGCTGCTTGGTGCCTCACTGGTGCTGGGAACAGCAGTGTTCCCGGCGCGTCCCCGCCGTTATGTGAAAGGCTGCCATGGAAAGGGATGGCAGCCATCTTGTTTGTTTATTTTTTTTATTCACTTTTTAATGGTCGCCATGGAAAGGGAGAAGAGACTACGTAGTTCCTTCTCCGGATCCATGGGGACAATTTTTTTTTTAAAGTTGAGAAATGACCACATACCTTATATATAATATTAATATCTGGTATACCGTGCCGGATACTAATAGCAATATTACCCTTGCAGGAGGGGGGGCATTACCAGGCCTGTTAATGCCCCAGGCTAACGGTAAAGCCCTTGCTTCAATCGGTCTCTACCTGCCTGGTAGGCCCCCCTTGCTCGGGTAATATTGCATAAGTAATTAATTCAGACTGTGCCCAGCACACATTGGAAAAAGGTAAAGAAGAGTGGAGGTGGTGGATAGTTACCTACTAGGTCAACAGTACAGTACTTATTCTGTAAAATACTGAGCACCTTGTTCTTCCATGAGTGCAGGATCTGTAGAATTTCTTTCCTCCCATAGTCAGGGAGTTGTACAATACCAAGAGCAACTGTGGTACATTGAAACATTTCCATGGCTTTAAAACACAGGCTGTGGAGATATTTGTATGCTAATTGCAGCATCCCCCACAAGTGGACAAAGCCAAATGTGAGGTTCAAGCAGATGGGGGCAGTTGAATTGAAGCATGGAATGCATGTGCAGCACCCTGTCTCTTCCTTTGGATTGAGGGGATGGTGCAGACATCGGTTGTCCATTTGTATCTTGTCTGATCTGCTCTGTTCTGCCTAATGCCAAGCAGGAATTGCATTGGATTGCTGTGTGGACTTCTTGCTGATGAAGGACTGCCAATGCCCCAATATGATCTTGCTGTTGACACGCACTTGCAACCTTTAGCAATATTTCTTATATATAAATACAAGAACTGTGTTTCAGGATTCATCACACCACTCGATTTGACATGGAGCGGTCGGCTGGAGGGTAATAGGACATGAGACAGGGCATGCTGTGATGGACTTTCTGCTGATCGGTATAGACATTCTGTGTATATAACTTTGTATTTTGCTGATCCTAGCCCAATAATCTCTAAATGGATCTCCTAAGAGCGTGAGCAGGGATGCAAGCCTGAACTGTACCCTAATCATGTGTTATAGTGATTAATGTTTAGGTTAATTGTAATGAGGAACTAATCGAACTCCGGGTCCAACGACTCGATGATTCCTCCATCTCTTGCACTCTTAGATCGTCCCTGTATCTCCCGCTTCTTAGATTATATCTATTGGGCATCCGGTTCTTCGGGCCAAAGGATCCTCGAAATTCCTTACCTCCCAGAACCCTCAAATTGCCACTGGTAAATGGATTCATGCAAGGACTTCAAACAGAAACGTCAAAAAGCAATCTGCAGCACACAGTGGACACTAGGTAGTGAAGGCAAAAGCAAAGGATGCTAAAAGTAGGCAGGAACTACCCCTTCTCCCAGACAAGCAATCGGGAGAAGGACCAGAGTGTTCAGGCTCAAAAAATTCTCCCTGCAACGCCAGTGCCACCAACCATCGGAATACTTGCACTCACTGCTTACCGCCTCTTACCAGCCTTTCCAAAGAATAGGTCACAAACTCACTTATATCCAAGCCTTCCTGTAATCGCCACAGTCAGTAGAGTAGTAGAGCAGTAGGTGTTGCATAGCAAATACAGTCCTGTACGCATGCGCAAGCAGCATCGAGGCTCGCGCATGCGCTCAAGTTATTAAAGGCGGTGCGCCGGCAGTTCGCGCCGGCGACCGGAGCAGACACACGTCTCCGGCGTCTGATCTGTGGATGCCTGCCCGCATGTGTGAGTGTGTATGCGTGTGAGGCCCCGACACGCCCTGAGGCCCGTAACACTGGCGACGAGGGCGGACACGGAGCCGTCCTCCGCTCCGAAGGCATCGGAGAGAAAGAACGTTGCTTCGTGTGCATCGATCGTATGCATACAGACCCGCACGCAGGGCTGGCGGCCATTTTCTTGATCTACTTCTGCACGCAGATTGCAGTGGTTGCGGCCCGAGAGGGTGCTCGTGCGCCATCTGCCTTCTGCACTGCTCCAGAGCAATTTTTGGAACCACCACAGCCCAGATACCACAGGGTTGTGGTAAAGACAAGGAAGACAGGGTGAAAGCCCTCTGAAGTTGACTGGTCACATCGACATCTACTGGACAAGGATCTCTGTGAGTACATCTCATCATCATGGGTGAAGAAAGAGAGGAAGAAGAAAATGCTGTCGCCCCAATACCACGCAGAATGCACAGTACTCTAGCCCCCATGCCTGAATTTGATACCACAGGCCCCCCATCTAAGCTAGGACCGAAGTGGATCACATGGGTCAAAAAGCTGGAAATGTTTTTTAGGGCCTCAGGAGAAACGGATGATGAGGCGAAGATTGCCATCATGGTCTATTCTGCAGGGACTGAGGTTCAACGCATATATGACTCTCTCAACATTCCAGCAGCTACTTATGATGCGGTCAAGCAAGCACTCGTGACCACTTCCTCCCTATGGCGAACGTTTGTCATGGGCGCTGAGAAACAATTGGAAGAGGAGTCATTAGACCAGTTTTGTGCTTGTTTGAGACACCTAGCGAGTTCCTGTAGATTGGTTAACGAGGAAGAAATGGTTCGCAACCAGCTGCTGCAGGGTTGCTGCTCAGGGAAACTGAGGAGACAAGTCCTAAGAGAACCTGGACTGACTCTGCAGCAAATTCTGGACATGGGGAGAGCGTACGAACTGGCGGAGGCAAGAGGGGCGAAAATGGACGCTGCTACACGCTCCAGGAAAGAGGAAGAAGCATATGCAATAGGACGTTCTGCCACAGGGAAGACAAGATGGACACCAAGGAGAGGTGATGGGCCCACAACGCAAGGGATTGTCTCATCGTGTTCATACTGTGGATACGATTTGCCGCATGCGGGAGAGTGCCCAGCAAAGTCAAGAACCTGTGGTCGATGCGGCACATCGGGACACTATGCGAGGATGTGCAGGGCAACGGCACCAGTAACAGTTTCAAGAGGACCAGAGAGAAGTGGTAGGAGTGTCACTGGGAGAGTAAGGGGCGTATCCTCTGTCGAACAAGGAATGCAAGATCTCAATATCGCAGAAGAGGAGGAGGAGGATGAAGAAATCTTTTTAATCTCAAGCATTGCGCAAGGCCCTGGAGACCGTCGACAACCCAGATGCACCGTCAACATTAGTGAGATGCCAACTCCAGTCCTCATAGATACTGGGGCGTCTGTCTGCGTACTTGCAACCGAACATTACAATGCTCTTCCTGGTCCACCAAGGCTGACGGATTCCACAGCGCGAATCTACGCATTCGGAGGAGATACACCTCTCCCCATCCAAGGAGTATTCGTGGCCCCAGTCTCTCATGGTCAAAACAAAATAAAAGCAAGGTTTTTTGTCACCAGCGTAAGCCCACACTCCCTCCTAAGCTGTGCCGCATCAGAAGCGCTAAACATTGTACACTTCACTTTTGCTGTATACCTCACCGATCTGGACCGCCTATTACAGCGCTTTGAGAAGATTTTCACTGGTATTGGAAAGCTCAAGGCTGAACCCATACGGCTGCACATAGATGGGTCAGTGAGACCGACAGCGCTTAAACATCGCCGCATCCCTTTTCATCTAAGGGAACAAGTTGAGAAAGAGCTACAGTCACTGGTGGACAAAGACATTATCAAAAGGGTAGATGGACCCACTCCCTGGGTCTCTCCAATTGTGGTGGCCCCAAAGCCGAAACAACCAGGGGCAGTACGCATCTGCATAGATATGAGGCTGCCCAATGTGGCGATCAAAAGAGAACGCCATCTCACACCTACCCTAGATGACATCGTCGGAGAGCTCCAGGGAGCAAGGGTTTTCTCAAAGCTAGACTTAAGATCAGATTACCACCAGTTGGAGCTCCACCCCGAGTCTAGATACATTACTACCTTTATGACTCATGAGGGGTTGTATCAATACAAAAGACTTAGTTTCGGGATCTCGTCCGCAGCGGAGGTCTTCCAGAATGCCATCAGGGGGGCACTGTCAGGACTAAAAGGGATCATCAACATGTCGGATGACATCCTAGTTTTCACCAAGTCAGAAGCTGAACATTTGAAGCGCCTAGAGAACACCCTTGAGAGACTGTGCAGTGTCGGTTTAACCTTAAATAAAGAAAAATGCGAATTTTTGAAGGACAGGCTTGAATTTTTCGGATTTGTATTTCATGCTGGAGGAATTTCCCCTGATCCGGAGAAGGTAAAAGACATCCGAGATGCATCCCCACCAGCGTCCCCAGCCGAAGTAAGAAGCTTCCTAGGGATGGTCAACTATTGTGGCCGTTTTATCCGAGATCTAGCCTCTCTATCAGAACCACTGAGGGCGCTCACCAGAAATGATGTGGCGTGGACATGGACAGGGAAGGAACAAAGGGCGTTCACTGCCATCAAAAATGCCCTATTGGAGCAAGAAACAATGGCTTATTTTCACCCCGGTCGCTATTCTGAGATCGTAGTTGATGCTAGCCCAGTGGGATTGGGAGCAGTCCTCATGCAAGCAGACCAGCAAGGGACCATGAGGCCCATCGCCTATGCCAGCAAAGCCCTGACCGACACGGAGAGGCGTTACTCCCAAATAGAGCGAGAAGCCTTGGCCATACTATGGGGGTGTAAACATTTTAGAATATATATTCTAGGGAAGCCAGTCGTTGTGGTGACTGACCACAAATCCCTCATCCCGATATTGTCAGGAACTTCGTCCAAACCGCCTCCGCGCATAGAAAGGTGGATGTTGGCACTCATGGAATATGGGGTCAAACTACTATATCGACCAGGGACACACAACCCGGCAGACTACCTATCGCGCCATCCGGGCACTGGGAGGCCCAGGGACTCACTAGAGGTGGCGGACTGTGTGGAAGCCATACATCTGGTAGTTGAGGCAGCACTGCCTGTTGCCCTAACACGTCAGGAAATCGCGGATGAATCCAATAGCGATGAAGCATTCCGAAAGATAAAAAGTGCGGTGGACACAGGAGAATGGCGGGAGGTCCTCCTAGACAACTCCCGAAGGACTGCAGAGGCACAAAGGGATCTACAGGCACTCTGGAAGACACACCATGAACTATCGGTGGCGGACGATGGAATACTGCTAAGAGGGCACCAGATCGTGATACCAGGGGCGTTAGTTGTGAAAGTCCTACAGCTGGCCCACAAGGGACATCAAGGAATGGCCAAGATGAAAGCTCGTCTCAGATTGAAAGTCTGGTTTCCTGATCTGGAAGGCAGGGTGGAGAAATTTGTGAAGGCCTGCATCCTATGTCAAGCCGCAAGCCCTGTGGAGAGGGGGCCACCCATTCAGGTCATGGAAAGAAGTGACCGCCCATGGGGGACAGTGCACGCGGATTTCGGATCCACGGGCCGAGGTTTATACTTTCTGGTGATGACCGACCAGTGGTCACGATACCCAGAGGTGGAGTTGGTCGAATCCACATCCAGTGACCACACCATTCTAGCCATGGACAAAATGTTCGCCACACATGGTTTCCCTCTGGAGAATTGCTCGGACAATGGGTCACCATTTAAAGGCCAGTGTTTTGCTCAATACTGTGAGGACAGGGGAATCAAACATC
Source organism: Ambystoma mexicanum (assembly GCF_040938575.1). Taxonomy (NCBI): domain Eukaryota; kingdom Metazoa; phylum Chordata; class Amphibia; order Caudata; family Ambystomatidae; genus Ambystoma; species Ambystoma mexicanum. The sequence goes on from NC_090941.1 coordinate 308,233,031, forward strand.
GCAAAATCACCCCACTATGACCGAGAGCAAATGGCAAGGTAGAGCGGTTCATGCGAACGCTCAACAAAGTGTTCCGCATATCGGTGAATGGGGGAGAAGATCTCCGGCGCAATCTGGTCGACTTTCTCAGAGAGTATCGCATGACCCCACATCAGTCCACCGGGGTCGCCCCCGCAGAAGCCCTTTTCAAACGAATTCCAAGAGGTCTACTACCCGAAGTAGAAGGAAGACTACCAGGAGAGATCGACAACCGCAACGTGCGCACAGAGAGGGCCATTCTGAATGAGAAGGAGACTACACGGCGAAAACTACCAGAGAGGGTGATCGCAATAGGTGACACCGTGCTGGTGCGCAACAGAAAGCCAGAAGGGAAGTTAGCGCTGCCGTACGAACCACAACCATTGGGGGTGACCCACGTCAAAGGGTCGATGGTCACGGCTGCCAACGCAAGAGGGACGGTTACCAGAAACATTTCGTTCTTCAAGCGCATAGAAACTGCGAACCCTGAGGCAACCGTCAGAGATGACCCTGATCAGAATACTGGAGTGCCGTTGAAAAACGATGGGCCGCCAGAGACTCCCGTGGCACCCGAGGACCCCGACGCAGGGGCACGCAGGTACCCGAGACGGGCGGGGCGCAAGCCACCGCAGAGGTTCAAAGACTTTATTATGGACCCTACCTCGTAACTAAGGGCACACTTATAGTGAAAGTTATGGGGGACCCTGTTGGTTCCTATGTTTGCTAATGTTATTTTGTTTTGGGAGAAAAGGAGGGATGTTGCGTAGCAAATACAGTCATGTACGCATGCGCGAGCAGCATCGAGGCTCGCGCATGCGCTCAAGTTATTAAAGGCGGTGCGCCAGCAGTTCGCGCCGGCGACCGGAGCAGACACACGTCTCCGGCGTCTGATCTGTGGATGCCTGCCCGCATGTGTGAGTGTGTATGCGTGTGAGGCCCCAACACGCCCTGAGGCCCGTAACAGTAGGTAATAAAAGAGCACAGCAGCAAAGTACGGAAACACAGCAACACACTTGCCGCGCTCCGCTGGTGGGGCGAGTTTTAAAGGTAAGACACCTTCTTTTCCAATAGAAGGTAAAGGGAGACTGCTAGCTTGCCACGGAAACGCGACAGAAACAAATACCAGCACACAGGAACAAACTCGCTGCACTTAATTCTTATAATTCCTCAGATAGGAAAAAGTCAAAAGCAGAATCAGTTGTTTTCTTATGGTTGTCCCTAGTTCCTGGAACTCCATCATCAGAGACACGCTTCTTCATGTTTATCCTTTCAACAAGGTCTTTTTTTCAACATGTTATTGTTTTATTGCTTTATGAATTGCGATTTATTTATTCCCAAAATAATTTTAAACATTGATTGCTTATTGTTTGCAGTGTTATTTTTGCGTTACTCCTTTTTTCTGTATTCAACTCTTGTTTATGATTGTTTCTCTGTGCAATGCTCCAGAGCCCTTTAGGCCACGGATCAGACTGCATAAATGCTTCAAATAAAATAAATGCAGAATTACATCTGCCGTGTATGTGGATTCACATATATGTAGAGCTCAAGAGATCTTTGTGGCTGCCAAAAAACATATTGCTTGCACTCAGTTCATCATCCTTCTTACTAATTTCTCTTCCTAAATTTCTTGGTACTTCTGTCTAAACAGTGGCACTTGCTTCTGTGCAATTCAAGGGCCGTGGAAGATCACCAACTATTCAAGAGGCATTTTGAGGCACGCCAGACAGCCAATGGGAGCTGTTTAGAAGCTATGAGGTTAGAGTGTTTTGTGGACTCTTCATCACCAGTAGTCACGTGGTCATAATCACCAAGGTTCTAACATAAAATAGAGTGGGGATGGAATTTCTGCCAGACTGTATGAGTTCCAATAGTAGGGAGTGAGTAGAGTGAAGGAGGAATCACAAAGAGGATGGGGCAAAGAGATTTTCAGAGGGTGTCATGGATGGCTTTAATAACTCCCAGACCCCTAAAGATGATTTAAGGGTTTTTATTACACAGATGGTAACAATGGCTCTAAGGACTTCCCTATCTTGGCCTCCCATGGGCTACCACATCTATAACCCAAGGATCCCTAACCGCAGGTTTGGCAACTACCGATTGGAAACCCCTACTATCTAAAAACAAGCTACATGTGAGGGCCTACAATCTCAAACGCTTATCTCCCTCTGGGGTTCTTATAAGTGGTCCCTAACCAAAGGATCCCAGGTTTTCTCAATGGGAATTTTGGGCTTCTTGTGCCTGTTACAGATACAGTGGTCTGATATTTCACTCATGTTTACTGTCTCTCTTCCTTTCCTGATCTCACTACTCCTTCCTAAGGAGAGAGTTATTAAGCAATGACTGCCACTCTGCTATGAGGCAGTGCACAGAGATGAGTGTGTATTGTTTTTTTTAAGAGGATAAAATGATGAATCTTGTCAAGTGAGTTAAAGGAGTAGAGAGTCAGTCGATAAGTCTGTAGCTATTGTCCATCCTGCTAAGGATTAATGCTAAGCTTAGAATTTTAGGAAAGTGAAACATGAGAAATGGTTGTATGTTGGTGAGGTTAAACCTGTAGGATGTAAAGATAGATCAAACAGTGCATCCAGGTTGTGAGCAATGAGCGAGAGGTTGAAGTTGTCAGTGGGGAAAAGATAAAGGAGAAGGGAGGAGAGTTAAGGCATTAGAATCCAGTCAGTAGATCACCTCCGATTTGGAGGAGATAAGCATCAGACAATGGGGGTCATTACGAGTACGGTGGTAGTCATGGCGCTATTTGCGCCATGACTGCCTCCCATACCGGTACCGACTCCGGTTTTGGTTCAATGGGGACTTACCGGTCCATTCCGACCTTGGAGGGACCGGTAAGTCCCCATTTACCAAACCAGTCCCCATTCCCATTGAGCCCGGTATCCCTTACCACCCTACTCGGAATGAGGGCCAATGAATTGACATTGAGTGCTGTATGGTGGTTCCGGCAGTCAGTGAGGTAGGAAGAAAATTATGGGGAACCGGGCAGGAAGAAGAAACATGTTTGTATTTAATCGACAAAGAAAGCATTTGAGCTTGCCAAGAGATAATGGAAATGTTCTCCCCAGTTTCTCCTAGCAGCCCTGTGAACCCCTTCTTCACAAAGCAACCTCTTAAGGACATGTTGAAAAATCATTTGGAATATATGTTGTCTACCCCAACTATGAAACAAACAATAACGGATCACTTTCACACAAAAAGAAGATAGCGGATACTAGGAGAAGTGGAATCTCGCCATTCCACTCCAGTTAGATCTCCCCTGCCTTATGATGGTGATTCTGCCCATTGGGTGGACCAAATAGGGGTTAGGGACGGTGCTAAAAGCCCTGTTGGAGCAAATCCTCTTGGTAACATTCAGCCCCAAAAATTACAGTTTTGGGACACTCCGATTATCAGTGGTCTTCTGCCTTTCTGTAGAGGCCTTGGTCCCAGTGAACAAATAATCCAGCAACAGACACGTCTGGTGGACGGTATCAGGTAGCATCCCCATAAATAATGTCGCCATACATTTAGTCACCGGGAAACAGCATAGGTGACATTATTTATGGGGATAATAATTATTGGGGTAAATGGGAGTGGGGGTTGCAGAGGGGCACCTGCTCCCTTAAAAAAATATAGGGATTGCTTGGATGTCCCCCACAGGTTCCATGGGTTAATATCGCCGCAAAAAACTGCACCATTCTTGTATGGTGACATTTCTGAAGGGATATTAACACATGCAACTTGGTGGACATTAGGGGAACAACATCTTCAGAGTCTACTCTGGCAGGGCTAAGCTTTGTGTTGAACTCCTTGGTGAAAGTTTTCGAGCTGCTTAAAAGCGGAGTGCAAATTCACTCAGGCATATTGGCGGATTACACAAAGGAGGTGGGTGGTTTTGAATCATTCCTGATGGGGCTCAGTACCGTTATGAATCTATCGGTGCTTGACACTTTGTAAAATTTAAAATCATGTAATCAGCAGCACCAACTGTCCTTGAATGAGATTTTGTCATCTTGGATAAAAAACGAGATGACCTATCAGTGGAAATTAAAAGATCTAAAGATCCTGTCCCACAAAAGGACGTAATTGCTGCTTCTAAGCCATCCCTCCTTCATTCTAGAATGATACTCCACTGTTGCAAATCGGTTTTAGAATAGTTTATAAGGCTGGCTCAGACAGCTGAAGATTCAGGCCTGGTGGACGTGCAAGTAAAATTTGGTGTTGGTCCTCAAAGCTCTTCTCTGGATGTTATGACAACGTCTCCATCCACCTTGCCCATTGATTCAATTCACCAAGTAGTGGATTAATCCCAGGGGCTAGCTGAGATATTAGAGTGTAAAAAGAAAAAAAACAGAAGTAAGAAGAAGACGACAAAAGGGTCAACATTGGCAGCTGAAATGAGTGAACAGCTGCAACTCCCTAAACCCAAAAACCAAAGACATGAAAAAAAACAGGAAAGAAAAATTATTCTAATGCCCTAAACAGAATTTGTGAAGAAAGTCATGCTGCGGAGCTCAGAGCAAAACCTGTGATTAAGTCCTTTGGTCAGCAAGTGGACATGAGCAAGGTTATATTAATTGCGTATTAAGTATTGTTCCAGTAAATCCTTGCTCGAGTCCCAGATCTAGGGTGGAGGTCGGAAAACCATTGCACATTAGTGTGGGTATGCAAACAGTGACCTCTGCTAACCCTGTAATCTTGTCTCTGCACTTGGCTCCAATTTTTTGTAGAGGTATAAATAGACTGAAGAACTCTACTAATGGTATTATGTTCTGACAAAACCTCTGTGGATGCTTTTGATGGGGTCATTTCCACGTGTGTAAACTCAATGAGATTCTCACAAACATCCTGTGGAGGGTTACCCCAGGCATGCTCTTCTGTGATAAAGCCTAAAGAGTCGGCGTACAAGCAATGGGGGGATCCCTCAGGGCTAAGAGCAGATGGCTCTTTGATGGAGCCTCAGGCCTCTAATAAAGTTTATATATGCTCATCAGAATCTAAACCATTTGCAGAACCGAAAGTATGGCTGAAGCAACTGGACATAAGTAAAGGTTATAGAGTTCTAAATAGAGGTGCTTTACTCTCCCTTGTGAGGGAAATTCCTGACCTCTATTTATTCTCTTCGCATGACATTGATTACATATGTTTCCCTTATGAGGAGGAGACGTACATAGTAGAAATTGCCCTGAAAACTGATTGGGGCAAATGCTATGTTGAATTCCATCTTGGATTATAATAAATTGGGAATTGAGATTTCTGTGAGTCTTTCTGAGCTATGTAAAAAGATGGTTTGTGGGTTGGGAATAGATGAAAATGTTGGTCGCGGTGTGGCCTTTTCTGAAAGAAAGAGTTGTAACCAGTTCTCTCTGGGGAATCAGGTAAGGTGTGCTGACGGTCATCTGGCCATGGGTAAAGCCAAGACCTGGGTTTATTGCCGGATATGTTGGGGTCCGCCGCTCGGGTCATATTGCTTAATTATGTGGCAGTGTCCCCTGAGCACTTTAATTGCTTTGGGACTTTTAAGATTGAAGAGTTGGAAACTAGTGATCACAAGCCACTACAGGCTTGAATGCTTCATTTGTAATGAGCGATTAACATAATGCGGAAATATTTGATCAGCCCTAAATTTAAAATTAGAAGAAACATTGTGCTCTGATGTGATCTGCGATCTTCGAAAATTCTGCTCCATTGAGGGCTTTGTGGAATTTTTGTGGGGCTTAGATCTGCCTAGAGTTAACACTGGTTCTAAGCTGAGTAGGCATTCCCACAATTTTCATGAGGAGACTTGCAATCAGAAGAGAGCACTGAGAAAGATGATTAGGACTTTGCATTATGATAACCTTCCTATTGCTCTCTTTCTTATTAAAAAAAAGGGACTCATGCAATGTGTATCAAAATTAGTCGAGGAAAAATATATTTAGCTGTATCAACCAGGACGGACAAAAGATGCTTGAGGCAGTGAATTGTGGTAAAGAAAAAACATTGTGGGGCATAATAAGTCATCAAGTATCTGCGCAAGGGTCTTTGCAGGCAAATGTGGTTTCAGAGTATGACTGGTTGAATTATTTGGAAAGATGTTTAAGGAACCTAATCCTGCGGGCAATGTGATATCGAATGATGTATAGTGGCAAATTACATTAGAAAGTGCACTATTGAAGGTTTAATAATTCATACCTCTAGATCTAGGGCTCATTGGCCTAATGGGCTGACGAATATGATACTTGAGAATCTTTTCAGGAATATTTTGAGGGTTAGAAGATGCCTGAAATCTTGGAGCCGGGCTATAATGATTTGAATCTATAAGAAGGGTGATCGGATGGATCCGGCAATTTACCGTCCCATCGCCCTTCTTGACGCCAAAAGCAAACTCTTTTCAGGTATAGTCCTAATGGAGCTGGGAGAATGGGTGGATCGAATTGGTATTCTCTGAAACCATCAAATAGGGTTTTGTAAAGGGATTTCCACCACATTAAATGGACTCATTGTAAATATTGTTAACAGCAGGTCTTGGAAGAAGCATAGCCTAACAATCTACGGTGCATGGATCGATCTATCTAAAGCAGTCAACGCTGTTAACAGGGGTCGTCTGTGGTGCAAATTAAAATGCTAGGGTTTACCAAAGGGCTTGCTAGATCTAATTAGCCATCTTCATGAGAACACATCTATTCAGGTCAGGTTGGATATGACTGGGCACTTAGCTACACAGATCTCAACTGGAAAAGTTGTGAGGCAGGGCTGTATATTGGCCCTGTGCCTTTTTAATCTTCGCTTGGACGACCTAGCAGCAGCTCTCCAAGCCCCATGCTCTTGCATGGTGTCCTTGCATTGGAGAATGCAAAATTAACTGGTTGGCCTACACGGATAATATAGTCGTTTTGGACTATACCCCTTTAGGCTTCCAGTGCATGATCACCGATCTTGAAAAATATGCAGGCGTGAATTATCTAGTCATAAATCCCACCAAGATGACGATCATAGCTTTTTGCAATCCATTGAAAAAAACTCAAATACAACTGGAGAATGAGCCCTTTTTCCCTACCTGTCATAAAAGAGGTTGTATATTTGGGACTCCATCTGAAAGTTTGCCCCTCGTTAAAGGCTCTTGAAGTGGACCTGGACAGGAAGATAGTCCAATTAACATGTCAAATGAAAAGAAATCCTTTCCTCATACTGCAGATTCACACTTCTTCCCCTGAACAAGTCCTACAAGGGGAAAGTAATTCCCATGATATTGTATGGGATGTAAATTAATCCCTGCACTCACAACTTAATTTGGCTAAGATTGGAGGGACGTATATGGAAGAGGTTTTAAGGCTTCCAATGTCTCTCATGATGGCCTGCCTTCGTTATAAGCTGGGCCTTCAATCTCTCTGTGGGAAGATTATCGCTTTATATAGCTTGGTCCCTTTGCCCATGAAGAGATCATTATATGTCGACATAGGAGCTCTTTTAAAACAGGTATCTTGTGACAACAATAATGTCATGAAACAAGATGCATGTAAAATTCTCATGGACTATGATCAATTTGAAAAAGAACTATGGGAGAATCCTATGAGAGTTAAGCTGGGACTTATGAGAATGTATTGGATTGTGTCAAAAAGTAAGTTTAGTGAAATTGAGTCTTTTAAGGCTTTTACCATTCTTGATAAACCAAGTGGTTTTGTATTACCTTTCTTATGGTGTTTTCCTAATCCAAGGTAGAGATCTGAACTTTTGAGACTCCTGACTCTCAGTGAAGAAGCTTTTGAAGCGACCGCAAACATAAATACAACATTGTGTTTGAAAACGCTGCGGTTTTTCTTTCCAAGTTTCTCAGGCTCCTCGGAAACTCGGAAAGAAAAACCGCAGCGTTTTCAAACACAACCGCGTTGTGTTTCTGCCTGCTGTGGCTATTACTTTGGGTCTCCGGTGCTCCCCCATGGGAGCACCGGAGACCCAAAGTGAAAGCCACGGCAGGCAGAAACACAACACGGTTGTGTTTCTGCCTAAATCTCCTTTCCCATTTGGGGCTCTCGGGTCTCGACCGCAAACATAAATACAATGTTTTTAAAGCTGTGGTTTTATTTCTAAGTTTTCTGGGCTCCTCCAGCCCGGAAAACTTGAAAAGAAAACGCAGCTAGTGCTTATTTTTTAAAAAAAATAAATAGCACTTACCGAGATTCAGCTGCAGCTTTCCTGCTCTGGTCTCCGGTCCCCGTCCTCCGCATACAGCACCAATGAAGGAAAAGCCACCCAGCGGTAGCTTTAGTTTACTACAGCTGGCTGGCTTTTCCTTCATTAGTGCCGCAAAAGCAAAAGCCAGCACAGGCGGGCATCCATTTCACAAAATGGATGCGCCCATGTGCTTGCTTTTGCGAATTTTGAGCTTAATTTTACATAGGAAGTTTTAAAAAAAAAGTGCTAGTATTATTTTTTTAATGTTGCCTATCTATTTTTAAAATACATTTTTTTACTGGACTATCCCTTTAAATGAACTTTCAACAATTCCCAGTTGGAGCTAATTTGGAGCCCCACAAATGGGTCAGAGTAGAAAATATTCCGTTATTACCTGGCTGTTCACATTTGTTGCAAGCAGCAAAGACTTTCTTCAGAGGCTCCTTGTGATTTCTCACATACCAGAGTGCCCCACATGTGAAAGAGCTCTTAATCTGGATGTGCAACTCCTCAGTGCACTTGAACATTGCAGATGCAATACGCAGCATTTTAAGTGAAAGAAGGAACCACTGCCCTACAAGACAGGCATTTTCAATTCTGTGTCCAGGCTTAATTTGCTTCTACAGATGGGACAGAACTAGGTATCACCGTTTTAATATTTTGGCCTATTAGGTGGTCAGTAAGCATCACCTATAAGTCAAAACTATTGCATTTAAGTACTGCTATGATATGTGAGGAAGGACATACAGTGGGCGTTATTTGGTTATTCACTAACCTATTGACGGCCCTTGGCCATGCTAATCCTTAGGACATTCCCACTCACTACCTGCCCCTACCTGCCCAAAGCACATCCTCCTGGGATCTCTTTGTGCCAGCTCTATCAAGTAGTAACATCAATCTCCGGCCTGCTGGTTTTATTTCTAAGCAGTCTGTTCATAGTTAATGGCATAATTGCAGCTTTAAGTGCACCACTGCTGTAATAAAGATGTCTTAACCAAGTGTACCTTCAGCCTTTTGATTGATATATTGCTTGCACAAATAACTGTTAAACCAAGCATGGACAAATGCAACATGTATGGCTTGTGTATTTGTATCAGGGAAGCATTTGTCAGGCACTGGTATCTAATTCCCAGGTATTCACACCATTTTCCAGCTCTTGCCATCTAATGTCCAAGTAGTACCATTGTGGAAGTGCTTGGCAAATGCCTCTCCCGTACGTAGACAGAGACAACATGTGTTCTGTATCTAATGATGCTGTAAAGAGACCGCTGGCACAGTTGGCACATTGGGGCTCTAGTTACATCCCATCATGACTGCAGTTCCCAGCGGGATTTTTCAGTGCGTTCATTTACCTGGACACTCTGAGCAGTGTTTCTGTACTTCAGGTGCTGCTTCCTCCACATTTTTCTACTCCCCTGCATGTCATCTGCCTGGCTGCGCCAGGGGGAAATGACGGTGGCCTTTGCCCCTCAGCCTGGGGACAGCCTGTCTTCACCACCCATAGTGTATTCATTTGTTGGTCAGGTGGATCAGTAAACTAAAGCATCTCCTGCAAGTGTGTTTATGTTCCTCCATCATCTTTCTGAGGTTGATAAAATGAGTACAAAAGGATTCGGGTAACCATTATCATCTCCTATCCGCGTCAAGACGTTATGTGCCCGATTCATGGAATTACTTGTGCTAAAAATAGGTACTTGTGCACCAAACTGCGTGCAAATCCGCATTCATCGATTCAGGGAATCGAATGTGCTGCACTTTTCCAAAACTTGCATGGAGTTCGCAGTGGCTCAGTACATCTCTGCAAAGGGAGTTACGCCTTGCGCAAGACTCCAAGCAGAATGTGGGCCTGGCCTACGCAGCGACCAAAATAGGGGGCAGAACATGCAGAATGGTGAATAACACGTGTTAATGTCAGCGTGTTGAAGGACAGTCCACGGTCAAGCAATCGCACACCCATACCAGTGCAAATATACTCGTATTCATGGATTCGAATTCTGAATGTCGGGTCACGAAAAAATTCACGCAAATCCGGGTTACACTTCCACCACCTGATAGCAGGCATAAACGTCAATGTGCATCATAACAACTTTGTGTAAAGCAAGCAATACAAACCAAACGAACGTATCCAGCCACGATGAATCCAGCATTTGCCGAAGCGATCGTGCACGGACACCGCAGAAGAAGGAGGATGGCCAGGACCCGGATCTTTAATCCACGTACCACCCTTTTTGGGATGCTGGATGACCAGGTCTATGGCAGGTACAGGTTCCCCCCCCATATAATCCTAGACCTAGCCAGGGAGTGGGAAGATGGACTAACATCACCTACCATGTGATCCCAGGCCCTTAGCCCCCTACAAGAAGTGCTCACTGTCTTATATTTCATGGCAACTGGATCCTTCCAGCGGACCACTGCCATAGTAGGCGGTTTCTCTCAGACCACACAGTCACGCTGCCTACAGCAGATGCTGATGTGCATAACTGCATGACCTTCTGTGTGCCGCCACATCTCTATGCCAAGGACACGGGCAGAAAGGCAAATAGTAATGCAGGACTTCTATGCTGTGGTGCACTTCCCATGAGTGTTTGGTGCAATGGATTGTACCCATGTTGTTCTACGTCCCCCCAGATTGACAGAGAACATATACAACAACTGCAAACATTGGCACTCAATCAATGTTCAAGTTGTATGTGATGTCAAGGACATCATAACTGAAGTGTATGCAAACTATCTAGGAAGTACACACAACAGTTATATATGTCGGATTTCACCACTACACCAGAGCCTGGTAGCCGGCAAGCATGGGAGCGGATGGTTATTTGGTGAGTATGATCAGACACAGACATGCATACACGTTGCACACTGACCAATAGACACTGCCAACAAATGTTAATGACAACCATGTACACATTTAGAGGAGATAGTACCTACCCACTGAGCACATTCATGATGATGCCCATACAGAATCCCACCACACTAGCTTAGCTAAGGTACGATACTGCCCATGTCACGACTAGGGCCACAGTGGAGCGCACATTCAGAGTGTTTAAGTCATGTTTCAGCTCCCTTGTCCACTCTGGTGGTGTGTTGCTATATGCACCACCAGTTGTGTGCAGGATCATTTTGGCAGCATGCATCCTGCACAATGTCACCACAAAGTGTGGTATCCCAGTGGACATGGTGGTGGGCCACCACTCGCACCCACATGCATGAACCTTGCGCATGGCTGGACAAACGTCACGTGGAGAGGCTGCACGTACCCAGCTGGTGCAATTCTACTTTACGTAATATCCTGCCCGTATGGAGTGCACACGATCAAGAAACATCCCAGGTTCCATTCAATGATGACCATGGGCCAATCCTCCATGCCCACAAAAACACCCTGAGAATATGCATCTGGCAGGACAAAATTGTTTGCATCCATTAGACATAAAACAGCATGCACAAAGTTTGGCCAAATCAAAGACACATAAGCGGGAGTATACCACCATGGTAGGCATGGAATGAAACCACTCTTGAGGCACAAAAACATCAGTAATGTCCCTATAAATATCACAAGAAATATGTGCTGCCACAGATACATTCATCAACTTGCCAACTATCAATTATGAGCAGCTAGGCATTCATGGGCTCCAAAATATAATTTCCACCAATCCCCATTAGCCCAATGAAATAAGGTTGCACACCTGTGTGAGAATGTGCATGACAGGCACAATCGTATTCTTGTTGCAGTGAGTGCAAAAGAGTGGTGTCAGGATCCACATGTTACATACATACAGCCAATATGGAGACAATGCACCCCATATCAAAAACACACTGAAGAGGACACAATTGACAAGTGAGACAAAGTGATTGACACACCCACATGGTCACAGTCACAGATGCAGAAGGTAACATAACAATTCCACAGCAAAATCAACAGTGAGCCATGACCATAAGCAGCATGGCACTGCACCATTCACAAACAAAGCCACAGCAACCGCAAAGAACAGTGTACATGTCGTATACCAAAAACAACACATCACAATAAACAAACTCTCTGACGACTGTCACATTGAGAACAACTGTACTGCATGTAGACACCAACACACACACATGAGACAACAAGTAATAAGCCATAGTACGATCTTGAAGCCAATTAAATCATTCAAGGAAAGCCTTGGACCCAAAATGCGTGTTACACAACAAAAAACACGTTCACTGGCTAACCCATTCCCTGACCGCAACAATGCACACAATACTCAGTGACATCAAAGTAGTCATGTTGAATATGAACAACAAAAGAGCAACAAAAGTGCACTGCAAGAGAAATGCACATCTTACCTGTTTCCTGTGCATGCATACGACAGCAAGTATCCCCTCAATCCCATCACTCATCATATCATGATGAATGGATCTGCAGAGAAAGGCAAACAATGTGAGCACAGCAAACACACCCATGCACTCAAAAATACAGCAACATGTGCTCCACTGAGCCACATGCAAAAAATTCAAACAACTAAAATGCCGGCCATCAACATGTGTCCTGGCACACATGCAGCCAGATCTGCACACTGCAATGAACTCCAACACACAAAATACACACACTGACAAACACCCACACACTGCCTGAACCCTGAGTGCCATGCAGTGAATGGCCAATTCACACCTATCCCATTATCAAGCTGATGGCACATGCTCAACACAAGCATCTGGCAACAGGCAGCTTGACAATGATCGCACACACAAAAAGTAGATCGCTAAGACGAATAAAAGGCTGATCACCCTGGCAGTATTTCCTATTCCATGGCATGCCATCATCAGCGTAGCACTGGGACAGTGCAGTGAACACTGGCAGGGGAGCCGATGATGCAAAGCCCAAGAACATCTGAACCCAAATACTCACCAATTGCACTGAAGACAGGATCTTGCAGAAGGCAGCACTTCACAGAGGCAGATGTCACATCGGAAGGCTGGGCACCGAGTTAACTTGCATAAAACATACAAGCAGACATGACAAGGCCATGAGAAACAGAGACAAAAGACAAATGCACACAAAAGGGAGCAGGCAACTGGAAAGTGCAAGGTAATGCAGACTTCACTGTGATTCGATTGCTTAGGTCAAATGTGCATTGAATAGAAGGTAGCATTGACATGCATCCAGCAGCTGTCAACATGCCGCTTCAATCCTCATGGCACATGCATGGCAAACAACAAACCCTGTTCAATGTAGTATGCTTGCTGTCTGTTGACAACATAGCATCCCAAACATGTGCATCAATGGTGTTATGTGTGTGGATTATTCTTTGAACTGCACAACAAGAATGGTGTACCCTGACTAAGAAAGGCTAAATAGTGTCTTACGTGTACATGAATCAATATATGTGAATCATTATATGGGATGCCATGTGTTAGGCAATACACATGTGAAACGTGCAAGGAAACACACACCACCACAACCATCAACACGTGTCACAGCGCATAAACAGCTGGCTCTGCCACCATCCTGACAACTCAACAAGAAAGGCCCTACAGAGATTGCCCACCCACAATCCGGGAGGATAGCTCAGCGGCAGCGTGCGCCTCTTGGAAGCAAGACGACACGAAGCAACACAGGTTCGATCCCCTGGTCCGCGCTTAGAAACCTCTGGGTGTTTAAGCGCATTATAAATACGTAACTAAGACAAAAAATAAAAAATAATTAACAACTAAGAAAAACAAACTATTCTTGTAACAGCGCCTCGATGCCTGCGGGCTGTGTGAGCGCTTTATAAATGTAAACAAAAAAAAAAAAAAAACTATAATCCTGCAACCTGTGGCACCATGATATGAGTGTGAAAACAGAATGCACAGACACATGAGCATAAGAACACCAGGTGCCACATGCACACCTGTGCCCCAAAAACAAGTTAAACAAAAGTGAATGCACACAGTGCCAGCCTCTTTGCTAAACACCACGCCACAAGTGACACCCTGATTGCTCTTCATTTACCTGCACAGGGTAACCACCTGGCCTGCATGCACTGCATCCCACCGAGAAACATATCCTCCAATTGTACAGACATGCATTTCTACAACTTAAAGACAGTAGACATTCATGACTTCCATTTAGGGAATCAGAAAACAGGCATAGACCACCCAGTGTAGACATAGCACGGGGTCAAGAGGGAGTCAGGACACAGATTGAGAATTGCCTAGGAGTGGAGAGTAGAACGAGAGAGAGAGAGGGAGAGACAGAGAAAGAGAGAGAGAGGAGGGATAAGTGAAAACCATAAAAAGGAGAACACTTTCTGGAGTGGAGACGGGGATGGACATGGCCAACATCACTGTGGGTGAGGGCACATAGAAGTCGACCTAGGGAGTTCGATAGTGATATGAATGCCTCCAGAAGTACCATCATGGCATGAGATCATGGAAGGTACATAGAAGGAACATATTCACATGTAGAAGCCATGATGAACAAAAGTGTTGGGCGGTGAAGGGCAGACTGGCAAATAATAGGCACATGTGTTGGGTCAATCGGTAGCCCAATCTCACACAAACCAAGGCAAAAACCCACCATGGCATGCATTACGCAACAAGACACATGTACCCCACTTTGATGCAACTAAGGCACTGAAAGCATATACCCCTACCCCACATCAACCAACATATACCCCTGTTGGAAAACACAGCAAATGGACATGCAGCTGTATATTCACTCCAATACACCACACCCCTGAGTGAGACATCCCCAGCATGTGTGCATGGATTCCAGGGCTCACTTGAACCTAACACAGGGACACCAGATAAAGCCAAGCGGTGGGAAGTGGATGATGTCAGACATGCATACAACTACATTGTGTCGATGCAATGTACACCCACAGACTGTGGCAGTAAACATGAAGTAGAAATCCAAACCAGAAAACATCTAATACACACCAGTGATGAAATACAATGTATAAAAGCATGTACAAAAAGTCACCATACTGAGTAACACAGACGCTGTCAGTCAGGGGTATACATGTGCATATCTGTCAAGGCTTACATGCATCAAGTGTGGCAAACATGTCCTGTGGAGTCAAAGCACACAAATGTCCACAACGGACTCACCAAAGCCCATGTCATGAAGCGCTGCAGAGTAGGTTGCACATACATGCCTATCAATGTTACTAGGACATGTTGACCGTTGGACTGGTTGTGCAGGACATGTAAGCGGAGAAGGAAGTGGATTTTGAATTGGCAATGGTCAAAATGTACTGTGCACAGGGAGAACACCTGCAGTGCACGATATGCAAAAAACAGAGAGGGGGGAGAAGAAGGGTGGCCGTAAGGAGACATCACCACGGTCAGTGTGCCAAGTTTTGGAGAACAGAAACACCCTGAGCGCAGAATCACAAATAATGCATATGGCCAAGCAGTACATGCATCCACACTGAACAAAACACTCTTAATGAGCAATGTGGCAATAGTGCTGCACAATCACTTCCAAACGATCTGTCAACATCATGAGTGCATCCACAGAAACAATGTACTGGCATAAAAGTGCAAAAATACATGCACACAAATGCATGTGTACAGACACACATCAGCACAGGTATTCACTGTGACACAGGTGAACACCACCAGCTGCTCAAGATGTTTACTGCATGCAGAAACCATGGGGACCAATTACACAGGCTGAACATGCAAGACAGTGCACATGCTTATCTGCTGACTGAGCCAGCATGATGTGATTCCTGCATTACCTCCACTGGGAACTGTGCCTCCAAATGAGTGACAGGAGGTCCAGTCCCTGGCAGATGGCATGGGCAGTAGGGACGTCAAACAGTGCAGGCTGTCTCCCCCGGGAGTGCAGTCACTGCCTCATTCCAGAGCACTGTAACAGCAAGCGACATGGCATTATGACAGCCATCGTACAGTACCATACATATATCACACATGTGCCAATATTCACTGAACCCAATGTTACCTGCACATGCCATCCTGTCCACAACGATGCAACAATGGCAGTTGACATCACTGCATGTCCACCACTGCATACATCATGGCCTTGAGAGTGCAACTGCACAACTCAAGGGAAATGGTACAAATCAAAAAAGAAAATTGAAAACAATTCCACCTTGGAAAGGGATGAACAAAAACACATGCCAACATCTGGGCCAGGGGTCTTGAAATCAAAGATAAATGTGTTAATGGCAAAGCAAGTGACACAAAAAAATAGCCCATGGCCATAAAAATACAAATATAGGAAATATCGTCTATCATAGACAGGGAGTGTGGGGGAGTCCACCATGGAGGAGGGACGGTAGGGTGCATATCAATGCGAGTGGACAAAACATTTGACAATGAAAAAAAAAAATGTGCCTCATAGGCTCATGGACCTCATGGCAACGGTGGACTAGGGGGATTGTTTGTGCTGGGACCCCCATCCTGTGGTTGATCTTCTGATGGCCGTGCTGCTGGAGAAGACCATGCTGTGCCAAGGCCTGGTCTTCAGAGGCGGTGGCCATGTGTGACACTAATGAATGCAACAGCAGAGTTGGGTTGGTGATGTCTGTATGCATAGCATCACAGAAGGCAACAGAGTCTGTATGTGCACCAGCCTGTGATGCGCAGTGTTTCTCGAAGAGTGACTGCCTGAAGTCAACCACCTCATCGTGGATCAGTCTCCTTGTGGCTGTTCGCTCTGCAGAGAGTACAGTCCTCTGGGCCTCCATCTAAAGGCCTCTCTGTGTGCATGAGCATCTGCATGAAGGGAAGCCTGCAGACACCCCAGATCAGCCCGTCGGCCCTTGATGTTGGCCTCCATGCGCAGTCTGAGGGAATGGCATGAGGACCGCATGACCTGCAGCTGTTGCTCTACCCGAGCTGCTGACGGGGTCATGGATTTGGCCATCTTATCCATGCCCGCAGATATTATTTCCAACACATATCCATGTTGTAGGGCGTCATGCAACATCTGCTACTCCGACTCTGTCTCCCTAGCCTTCACATGTCGCCCACGGCGGCCTGATGCAAGGGACCATGTCCTTTGCTGTGGTGCCCCTGTCATTTGCTGCAGGTCTGCATCTCTCACTTAGACATCAGGCTCAGGATCCGAAACCAATTCAGGGGATGGTGGTCTTGCAGCTATAACCACTGCAGACTGTGGGTGCCACCACTGGCTGACCTTGTGAAGCCAGCCGCCCACCACAGACTCACAGGCCCGACTGATCCAACCATTGCGTCACTCACCTTTGCCCTCTTTGAGGCATGCACATCTGGTTCAGCATCAGAGACATCCGAGTCAAGAATCCGGAGAGCCTGCAGCAGGACTCAGGATGGTCTGCAGCACCAGTGGGTTTTCACGGACTACAAAATCATGTCCCCACTGGTGGTCTGGTGCAAAACCGACTCTTCCTCCCCCTCCAACCCCTCTGCATCTGGTGCATCCTCACCTGCACACAGACAGAGAAAGACATATTGATTCATGTCAAAAGAGACAACAATGTACTTAGGCTCCAAAGAGTACTCTGACAAGAAATGGCTTCACATGCCCCCATCCGACATTGCACATTCACCCGCTTGGTCTAGTAAGCAACTGATGCATGGCATTTGCTGACAAGTGCCCGTCCCCCCCATCATGTCCATGCTGGCACATTGACATTCAACAGTGTTGTAAATGCACAATGAGGGGACATTCAGCTGACAAGTCACCAAATACACCAGGGGATAAGTAATGCACAAGTGGCATTTTAATGTACAATGACATCACATGGGAACAGCCAGACATCCATATCCACAGACAACACCACGATCAACACATGACACACTAATCTGGTCTGGGGCGGGGAACAGGAGATAATGAGAACCTGCAGGAAAGCGTGGAAAGCAAAGAAGCTCATGAGTGGGTACACCAGAAAGAGTGACTTCTGGTCAAGGTCCCTGAAGTGCAGATAGGTGGAGAGTGGATTGGGTGATCTGAACAAGGTCCAGCAATCCACAAGAGGATGAGGTCAGTGGCCACATGGAGTGGGCACAGAGTGTGGGAGGGTAAGGTGGAGCATGCGTCACAATGAGTATGCTCTTTGTGGCACAGGAATTGAGTCAATGTGCATGTGGTCTGTGGACAATCATGCAACTACACTCTGGGAACACGACAATGTGCATTCACAGACATCTCATATATGCATTGTGACAAGGAAACCAATAGGAGTAGGTGACAAATGGAACATCTAACTCTGCATGACATGGCGTGCAAGTGATACTTTGTGTGCATGCACCAGTCTAGCAGTGCAGAGTGAAACACAACAAGAATGTAGCAATGAACACTATGTGTAGGGGTCACATGTTTCACAAGTGCCGGGGGAGTACCGTGTGGGGGATATGTCCTGTCACACAGACATTTGCCACAAATAGCTGCCACACGGGCTACGCTCAGTGTGATGGCCAATTGACATGAGTCTTACGTCACAGGACATGCTTTACCCAGGGCTGTCAGCCAGATGTGCCAATACACAGGTGATGTGGGTGATGCATGACTGGCAAAACACAGAAGGCGCAATGACGGACACTCACCTGATGTGCCCTCATAATTCTCCAGGCCTCCCATGCCTTGCACCTGCTCAATGAGGATGAATTGGCTTGTGTCCTCTTCATGCAGTGTCAGCTGCTCCTCCTCTGGTGTCCCCCCACTCCAGTCAGTGCAGAGGTCAGGTTGACACTCAGCTTGTGCTTGGTGCGATGGGCGAGATCATTCCATAGCTCGATTACTTGTTCCGCTGTGTGCATCTCCAACCCTAAGGCATTTATCGATTCTGTGACATGCTGCCAATGCACCATACATTGTGCGACTGTATGTGTGCTCCCTGCATACAGGCACATGTCCCGATGGTGATCGGTCACGTAGTCAATGAGGTTCTTCTTCCGGTGTGGGACAGTGTACTTTGCTGTGTCTTGGGATTGAGCCTCCACTTGCTTGGGGTTGAGCATCTACCTTCTGTGCAGGCCGTCCCTTCCTGCCACAAGTGGCGGGGGGGGGGTTGGAGCTACCCCTGTTGGGCTGGAACCATGTTGGCATCAGGTACCGGGCCCCCTTTGTAACGGGGCCTACCATGTCCTCCTGGGACTGGGGCAGATGTTTCACCACCACTTCCATGAACACCTGGGGCTGGCACAGGTGTTTTATCACCATCACCCCCACCCCGACGCTGTCTGCCCCCTTTCCCTTTTGGAGCCTTTCCACTCATGTCACAGGTGTTAGTGAAATATGGGAGGCACATCAAGGTATTGTCCTGGGCAATATGAGTGTGGGGGCTTACGCACTGGCACCCTGAAAAAGGAAATGTTGCATAGGCGATACCCGGAGTGCTTCTGAAAAATGTTAAGAACGGTACGCGAAACGCAGTGGCACCCCTAAACACAGCGATTGAGTATGCGATACCCGAACAGATTCCGTCAAGTCAAAAGAGTGGTAAACGATACACAGAGGATCCCAGATAAGAAATGGTTGCATACACGAAACACTGCAGGCCTCGTATAAAACAGAACAACATGTGCAAATGCGCAGATGCAATGCCCCTCCCCAAAGAAAATGGGTACGCAGTACCTGAAGGGAATGATTTCATAGCAAAAAAGAGAAATGACTGCAAAACTCCTCATGGTATGTATTGTTCACGCGCACAACTGCGATGCACATCTGTGCAACTAATATGCCTCCATCGCTGTTAACCACGTAGGGGTGCCGCATAGGTGCACAGCATCAACATACGGAGGACGTAACTTATGTGTTAAGGGCCTTTGCTCTGCTATCAGCTGCTGTGCATGCGAGACGCACACCACGAGTCCTCCTGCTCACACTGCAGTTCGTTTTGCCTGCCCTGGCCTCTTCCATTCCTATAGTGCTGCTGCCTGCTCAGGAGTGAGTGCCTGCCTGCAACCTGCACTGTCTTCTTGTGCCAGCTGCCCCACTTTTGCCTGGAATCCTGTGTTGGTCCTGCAACCACCTTCACTGTACTTCCCGTGACTTCCACCTCTGGAAACACCACTGTATCTCCACAACAACTACCCAGGGTATACACGCATTTCGCCGACCTATTTTTGGTCGTGGTACTTTTCATCGCCGGATTTTACATCGCCAGAAACCCTGTTTTTTTATTTTTATATTTTGGGGGGTGTTTTGTTGGGGTTGGGGTATTATTATAATAGTAAGGGAGGGGGTCTGGGGGTTGGTGAACTCCCCCAGAATAAAAAAAACCCCCAAAAACAGGGTTTCTGGTGATGTAAAATCCGGCGGTGAAAAGTACCACGACCAAAAATAGTTTGGCGAAATCACATAGAACCCTACCCAGGACCCAGGAAGCCTGTACCTGCCTTGTGCGTGCCATGTCTGCCCCATCCGCATCATCTGGGGAGGGCAGCACCCCCACGTTGAGGCAGAGGGTGGCCAACTTCAGCGATATCAAAGTTGCCATCCTGGTGGATTGGGTCCTGGATTCCTATAATGCCCTCTTCAACCCAGCTACACAGCTGGGCACCAACGCAATGCTGAGGATCTGGGACGACATCACGGCTGCCATCAATGTGCAGGGGGTGGCAGTCTGCACGAGAGACTGGGTCCGGAAATGTTGGGACAATCTCAAGACCGGTAGCCATACCAAGGTGTTGGCAGCCCTCCCCTCAAACGGAACCCACTGTGGAGGTGTACCGTGCTGGCTGCCACCGTTTCTACCGGACACAGCTGCGGGTACTTCAAAAGTTCTGTCCGGACCTCCACTCTAAGTACTTGGCCTGGGAAAGTCATCTGGATGCCACCCATGTGGGTTAATGCCCTATGGCGTATGTGTGTCATGCATGTTTGCAGATGCCACATCTTGTTTGTATTTTGTGTGTGTTGTGAGTCGCAGCTGATTGCTGGCTCATGCCAATGGGAGACATTTGTTGCATCGGACACTGTAAACTGGAATATGTGTGTCGAGCAGTGGTTGGCTCATCCATGGCTTTTTGTTCGGCACATACAGTGTGTGTGCATGAAGCAAGAGCTTGATTGTGACAGATGTGGACAGGCTGTGTTGTGGGCATGTGAGTGACGTGCATGATGTTCGAGTATATGTGTTGCACTACTGCCAGTGCATACATGCAAGCATATCTGATGTGGTGACACAGGTGCTTGGATACCTACGTGTGTGCAGTTCATGCATTGATGCCTCCAGGACTGGGGTGTGTTATGCCATTCCACTGGATTTGTGGCACAACTGTATGAGTGTCCAATCAATATTTGTATGCACGGCCAAATTACATATGCAATTAGTTTGCAAATAAGTGTGGCATTACATGATGCTTGTTTGCAGGTCATGCTGTTGCATGTGGACATTGATGACTGTGTTTGTGTGTGGAGGTGCCGTGGTGCTATCCTCATGACCATGTCTGCATGTCCTTCTTTTGTTGGTTGGTCTGTGGTATGTTGGTGTTGCCTGTTAGTGGTGATGTATTGTTGTGCACTGTACAATGGCCTTAGTTCAGATGGGCATGGGTCATGACTGTGATTACGCCTTCACATTACACTTATGCAACATTTGGACTGCAGTTTCCAGGGAACAGGCATGTGTGTGTGCATTGTGTGGGTCTCAGTTCATGGACATGGATGTGACATGATGCGTGACGTGCCATGTTTATTCTGTGTATGCCAGACATCCATTGACGATGATTAATGATGTCAATGTTTTGTCTCCAATTTTTCTACAGTTGCTGCAGCTCGTGGAGAGGGCAGAGGTATTGTTGTGGAGCAAAGTATCAGGAACAAGACCATGATACATAGGCGCACATGAGGGGCTCTCAGATCATCACAGATCAATGTCCTGCTCCCTGGTCCAGCTAGCATGTGCACTGCTCTTGGGTGGTCTCTGCACTGGTGAATTCTGCTTCCCTCTCCTCCACTGCCTCCTCTGAGTCCCAGTCGTCCTCCAAGGGGGCCTTGCTTGCCTGTTTTTATCACAGCCCCCCTCTACTCCTGTCGTGCCCACACCACGCAGTATGGTGATCAGCACGTCCCTGCCTGATGTGGAAGTCCCGGGAAGTACAGTGGAGGTGGTTTCTGGGCCTGCCCAGGCACCTATGCAGGAACAGGCATCAGTGGGGCAGCTGGCATAGCAGGACAGTGCTGGTACTGTACCCCGCATCGTCCAACATCCAGATGGCGGGGGTGCATGCTCAGGGTACGCTTGAACAGGCAGCAGCACTATGCGAGTGTCC
The DNA here is from genome assembly GCF_040938575.1 of Ambystoma mexicanum. Lineage (NCBI taxonomy): Eukaryota > Metazoa > Chordata > Amphibia > Caudata > Ambystomatidae > Ambystoma > Ambystoma mexicanum. The sequence goes on from NC_090941.1 coordinate 308,255,384, forward strand.
AGGGGCATTCTTCACAGGGCCATGCTACATCAGAAAGGCGAGCTACACAGCGAGTTTCTGTCACCGGACAGGATGAGCATCACTGCTTCTGGGAAAGGGTGTGCATCCAGATGGATTTGTATCTGCAGCTGATGGCGGAGAGGGAGTGGGCTAGGGTGGCGTAGGTTGCCAGGGCCAGGGCAGAGTTGGTGGAGAGGAAGGCACAGAGGTGAGTTGAGATCCTGGAAGGGATTTTCAGGGATGTGGGGGTGGAGGAGAGGAGGATGAGTGACAGCTTGCAAGCCATCCAGGACAGGACAATGGCCCGCCTCCAAGTGCAGGATGAAGATTGTGAGTCTGCCTTGGCAAACCTAATGGATGAGTATTGACCCTGCTTCCCTTGTAAATAGTTATTGTGTGTTTAGGGATTTTCAGTTTTCCCCTTGAACATTTCCCCCCTTTCCACATAGTAGTTTTGTATAGTGTATATATTGGTAATACAGTTTTGCGTTATTCAACACATGAATGTTATCTCTTTGTTCATGGGCAGCGTGTGGTTTGCTTTCATTTTGATATGCATTTCTACTGTGGGTCCCAGGTGGGCTGTGGGCATGACTGTGTGGTGTGGCATAGGCTCATCAGTCATCTGGGGGGTAGGTTGACTCCCAATGCATGGACAACAACCAACAACCAACACACATCAGATTCAATACAGTGTATGCTCTCATGCCATGCTACTCATCTGCCACTGTGAATCTTCTTCATTGCATCTGAGTTTGGCACTATCCGTCTGTACACATCTTCCATCTGCTTGGGTTACACACTCTCAGAACTCATTCACATCACCACAATCCATGCATGTTCCCATTACGTTACTTGCAGGACCTTTGGTTGCTGTGCTTTCTGCCTTGATTCATTGAGTGATGTTTGCTGTGTGCTGTTTGCGAATGTGCCCTGACATTACATGTGACTCTGTCCCATTAGTGAGGACTTGGTGTTCTCTCCACCTGGGTCATTCACCTACTGCACTTTGATGCCATTGCAATGTCACATATGCACAATGATACATCACTTTACTTCACATTGCTTTGCTCTGTGACTTTTATATTTTGCTTTCACTGTGTAGCAAGTGCTGAGGTTTACGGTCCTGTTGCTGGGCCACTGGTTGTGCTGTACCACAGTGTCCTGTGATGGCCTACGTACATGGATTCGGGATCACTGCACCCAGTTGGTGGGTATATGGGTGTGTATGTGACCAGCGTGCTTCGTTTTCGTGTCAGGGCAGTCGAGTTGAGGTGAGTCCTGGTTGAACATTGCACTGGTAGGGGGGGGGGTGATGTGGCAGGACAAGGCTGAGTTGGTGTTGGGGGTGAGGGAGGCTGGTGGGTGGTATCTGGACTTGAGAGCGAAGCCTGGGGGAAGTGTCGGAGGTGAGGGGGGTGTGGGGAGGGTGGAGTACTGTCAGGGGGCTGCCAGGGGTAGTGTCAGAGGTGAATGGGTCTGGTGGGTGGTGTCTAGACTTGAAGGGGATACCTGAGGGCAGTGCTATAGGTGAGGGGGACTGGTGGGTGGTGTCTGGACTTGAGGGGGATGCCTGGGGGCAGTGCCGAAGATGAGGGTAGTGTGGGGAGGGTGGAGTACTGGGAGGGTGGTCCCTGGGGTAGTGTCAGAGCTGAGGACAGTGTGGGGAGCAGAGTGTACTGTTATGGGCTGCTTGAGGTAGTGTCATAAGTGAGGGGGGCTGGTGGGTGGTGTCTGGACTTGAGGGGGATTCCTGGGGCAGTGTCAGAGCTGAGGGTAGTGTGGGGAGGGTAGAGTACTGTGAGGGTGGTTCCTGGGATGGTGTCGGAGGTGAGGGCAGTGTGGGGAGGCGAGTGTACTGTCAGGGTGCTACCTTGGGTAGTGTGGAGATTAGGGGTGCAGGTGGGTGGTGTCTGGACTTGAGGGGGAAGCCTGAGGCCAGTGTCGGAGGTCAGGGGGGCTGATGGGTGGTGTCTGGACTTGAGGGTGCTGCCTGTGGTAGTGTCAGAGCTGAGGGCAGTGCCGGGAGGGAAGTGTACTGTCAGGGGCAGCTTGGGGTCAGAGGAGAGGGGGACTGGTGGGTGGTTTCTGGACTTGAGAGGGATGCCTGGGGGCAGTGCTGGAGGTCAGTGGGGCTACTGGGTGGTGTCTGGACTTGAAGGGGATGTCTGGGGGGCAGTGTTGGAGATGAGGGCAGTGTGGGGATGGTAGTGTGCTGTCAGGGGGCTGTCTGGGTAGTGTCGGAGGTGAGGGCAGTGTGGGGAGGGTGGAGTACTGTGAGGGTGCTGCCTGGGGTAATGTCAGAGCTGAGGGCAATGTGGAGAGGATAGGGTACTGTCAGGGGCTGCTTGGGGTAGTGTTGGAGGTGAGGGGGGCTGGTGTCTAGACTTGAGGGGATGCCTGGGGACAGTGTTGGATGTGAGGGTGGTGTGGGGAGGGTGGAGTACTGTGAGGGTGGTGTTGGGGATGAGGGCAGTGTGAGGAGGGGAGTGTCGGAGGTGAAGGGGACTGGTGAGTGGTGTCTGGACTTGAGAGAATGCCTGGGGGCAGTGTCAGAGGTGAGGGGGCTGATGGGTGGTGTGAAGGCTGCGTGGGGTAGTAGCCGAGGTGAGGAGGGCTGGTGGGCGGTATCTGTACCTGGAGGGGCTGATGGGCATCCAGGTATGTGCCAGCACTTTGTGTGCGGTGGGAGTCTGGGGGATGGTTCACAGGGGTGCAGACATTAGTTATGTGGGACCTCAGGCATAGTAGCTGGGGTGCAGCTATTACTTACGTGGGACCTCATGCACAGTAGCTGGGGTGTAGTTGTAATTTACGTGAGTCCGTGCGCAGAGTAGCTGGGGATGCAGCCGTTACTTAGGTGGGAGCTTGCACAGAGTAGCTGGGGTGCAGCCATTACTTGGAACCTTGCGCAGAGTAGCTGGGGTACTGGGTGTTGCATCAGAGGTGGACGCGGAGCTTTGCGGGAAGGTTGGTCTTCGGCTATGTTTTTGGTTTGCGGGGGGGGCGTGTTGTGAGCTTTCCTCGCGCAGCTCAGTTCCCTTTGCGTGTCGAACAGAAATGCAAATTTGGATCCATGAGTACATGGAGCGTCCATTTTTTATTCTGCGCGCAGGCTTGCGCTGTGTCCTTCTAAGTGCACGGACACTTTAGGATTTCTGCGCACATTTCCATGAATCAGGCCCTATATCCATAAACCAGCTCTTTATACAATAGAATGCCATGCGATTTGCAGCTCGAGGGCGTCAGTGACTATTTTTGCCGTTGTGTCAATGTAAATATTTATTTCTGTGTGCTGTTATGAAACAGTATTTTGTCCTTCTCTTGGCTGTATTTAAATAACATGTATCTTCCTTTACTTGGGTACTTATTTCATGTGTTTTGAGAATAGTTTTCAGTGTGAGAGAGTGCTCGCATAGCAAGAGTTTGGGAGTCTCATTACAATAATGACCTTCAATAATGTTGCCCTTTGTAATCCATTAGTTCTAGCTTGGTATTTTTAATTTCATGGCATTATTTTTAAATTAGCTTCAGTTTCCACATGAGCAATAATAGATAATCCATTATTTGAATATTTGTAAAATAAACAGGATTTACAAATATCAACAGAGTAAATGAAATAAGGGTTAAAGCCAATTAAGAAATGATGACAAATACTATGTTTACCAATCTCCCTTCGGTGACAAATAGATGTGGCATTTTAAATTCTGATACACACAGATTCAACTTTAAGTGATATTCACAAATTAATTTAAACATGGTTTATTAGTTTTATCCATACCAGCGAATGAAACATATTTTATAATTTTAAATAATTTCAGCTATTTTGTAGTCTGTCGATGTAATGCAAGCTTTCTATGAAATAATATGGTTAATTAGAAATGCTTGTATGAGCTATTCTTGTGGCGAATGCCTAAATCTCATTTATTAAAACAGATACGCATACAAACTTTGTATGCAAGTGCAAAAGCTTTATTTGGTACATGATCAATGGACACAGTGAGCCACGCCCACTGTCACCTAATTCTGGTTAAAAAAAAAGGAACAATAATGTTTAATGTAGAAATTTGCTTTTCATTAATTGTTCTTCTTAATTGTAAATGGTGGATTGTTAAACAGGACATTGGAAGTTCATTGGTCCAGTAACTTTGATAAAACATGAAAGTGAACCCGTAGGCCCTTTAAAACGAGGTAACAGTATCTGAGGTGGATGGGGATGCAGATCTTACTCTAACATCATTAATCCGATTGACTCAGGAAGCTGGCAAACACAACTCTTTTAATTGCAATTGTCTAAAACTGGGAGCACAACAGACATCAACGGACGCTGCACAAGTGTTCTCGCTCAATACATTTCATAAACATCACTGACGTCTTACTACGTGGCAAAATAACCAAAACCTACGGGGTTTGTGATAGGCTTAAAGGGAACATCTAATTATACTTTCTATGGGGGACTGGACTGTGATTGGGTCTCTAAGGTCAGGTGGACAGCTATGCCCACCCCTACTGCAAAACATCTTCTGTGTCATGAAAATACACAACGTTTCATTGGCTTTCAAACTATAGGGCACTCTGCTATGGGGCGCTCTATAATTGCTTGGCACGCTTGTACCCTTGTGGAATATTCCACTCACTAGCAGCATGCAAACCGGTACCCCGGTGCTGGAGGGTTGGCTTGGTCATGCCTTCCCACCCAATTAGCCCAACATTCATCATCACTGCTACTGACTGCCATTCAATTAGTCCTTTGAACTTGGCTTTGCAAAGGATCGCTGTGCCTGAGAAGTGTGAGCATGGCCTTATCTTCTGTTCTCGGTGTAGCTCACCCCAAGTCTATTTCCAACTTGACCACGTGACAGGTGACCGTGTTTTGAGCTCCTTCATTGTATTTAATACTATCAAATTAATCAAACCTGGCACTTCTAGTGTTTTTCCATTACACCTCAAAGGGAGCTTGGCTCGCTTCTCACGTTCATTGTATCTTCTCGAATAGATAACCAGGTTCCTGGCGGCCCCAACTCTTGACACTGGACCAGACAAGCCTTCTCGAGTCTTCCTTCGCCGTCAGCTGTTTTATTCTACTGCATAACACTTTCAGCCCTTCTATTCACGGGGTCCAAGTTTTCTAAAATGTGTTGTGGAACATCCAGATTCTAAACACACTTATATAAATATATGGTGGCGGCAGTCTATTCACTACGTTTAGCCAGCCTTATGATTACTTAGTCTACTTGCGTTACTGCATCTGTACAATTGTAAAACGGCTTTGCATTTTCATCAGTGCTTCTCTGCACATGCAATCTTCATTTTGCTTACGAAATGTTGCTTGATTCTTTACTTTGCCATCAGATTCTATATTGTCTATTCACCTTCTACATTGGCATCTCTTCCGGGTGCGTCATTTCTGCTTCATGTGACGTCACCAGTCTTCTCTTTCATTCATCTTCACACTTCTTCTGGAACTTCCTTCAGAAGTGCTGTCATTTCTCTGTGGATACATCACAGAGGGTTTTCTCAATGGATACCTTGTTTTAAGGACTCTTCGCGGAATAGGCACCATCACTGGCGTTGCGCATGTCGCAATTTCTGGTTTCCAACATATAGGCAAAATGGTGGCGCGACTTTCGTTAGAGGCACATGGCTCCTCCTCTACAAAAGGATTTAAAAAGAATTGCTGAGGAGAGCACAGGGTGCCCCCGCTACCTTTATCACAATACAATGAATGTGTGTTAAAAGATACATCCAGATTGTGCCGTTAAAAACACGCTGGGCCAACGACATCAGTAGGTACAACATGGAAGCTTTACATATGACTCCATAATCTGGTTAGATTCTCCCACTAGGGAATAATTGTGCAAAATAGTGACAAATGGTGGTTTGTAAAGCACAGCAGGCATTTAACACTGGAGAAACATAAATTGATTTCTGGGCCACTTGGCAGGCAGTAGTCGGAAAACGTTCAAGTCAAGTGTGGAAAATTGAGTCAAATTCGGTATTAGGGGGGTATTGAGAAGCATTTTGGGCCAACAACAGTGAATACAAATGTGATGATATTTTAAAAAAAAATCACATTTCAAAGGGGTCAAGGCTCACCAAGAGAATTCTTCTAGAAAAGGATTGTGTTATGCTGCAGCCAGTACAATAGCTCAGCAGGTTGAGCGCGCGCTGTTGTGATCTGTGTGTGATCTACAGGTCGCAGGTTTGAATCTTGTCAAGGACAACTCATCTTTTCATCCTTCCGAGGTCGATAAATAAGTACCTGGTTGGTTGGGTGAAAATTGTATGCAAATATGTTCTCCTTAAAGTGCTTTCGCGAAAGCTCTATATAAATAACAACATTTTAGAGCACATAAGGATTTGTCAATGCGTGATAAAGTTTAGAGATGACTTTACGGGTTTGGGGTTGGATTCGCAACAATTTCCCTACATTGGCAATGCATGTAGATATATAGGAATGGCCAAAAGCCACACGCCCATCAACATGTATCATGTTTCTCAGTATTCCAAGCAACATGCATAAGGGTACAGCCAACCTCCATATATGCAGAGATGCGTCTGGCCTGTATCCACCGACCCACTAATACATAATGACAGTCACCACATTCCAAAAAACAATGTGTCAAACCTCCAGATACTGAGCAGCAGGTATGGCATGCCTTCAAATGCCTAATTACAGTTGTGCCCAGCCTCCACATATCCAGCAGCACAGATGGACAGCCTCCACATATCCGGCAGCACAGATGGACAGCTTCCATATATCCCCTAACAGTGTAATGATAGTCTCCAAATCAAATTTCCAGCAACAGAAATGTCCAGGGTCCACATGTCCAACACTTATGGCCGGTCTCCTTAGTACCAGAACATGTATGGCTATTCTCATGAAGCCCAGCAACAGCTATGACCAACCTCCACATATATGGCTATCCTTTACATAGCTGCTAACAGTCTCTCTCCCAGCAACATACATGTCTATGCCCTGCCTGGCCAGCAACATGTATTGCTAACCTCTTAATTTACGGCAATTATGTCCCGCTCCCACATGCCGAACAAAATATATGACAATCCACTACTTGCACAGACACGTACATAAGCAGTTTCTAGGTGCCTAGTAACACATAGGGCAAGTCTCCACACTCCCAGCAAAGGTGCTACCAGCCCCCACTTGCTGAGTAACGAATTTTAGCAGTCTTCCAAAGACCAGCAGTTTGCATGACCAGCTTCCACATGCCCATAAATAAACATGACCAGCATGTGCATGCCCGGAACCCGATATGGCCAGCCTCCACATGCTCATAAACAGTCATGAGTCATGAGTTACAGTTTGGGACTATATTCACCCAATCTTTGTTCTCCATACTCCGTTCTCGTTCCTTACTCCGCCTCCTTCTTCCTTCCATTTGTTCTTTTACTATATGCCCTTCTTTATGTCATTGTAGGAGTTTTATTTATTTTTTTCCTTCCCACCGCGGTTCCTCCCCCTCTTTGAGGAAGTCATATACCTCCCGAGGTAAGCTCTTGAAGCTGAGATGTGTACTAATCTTGCAAATATCTTTTTTTTTTTAAACCTAGCAAATCCAACAGATTTTCACTTTACAGAGATCAATACATTTATGTACAGCTTTACCAAATAGTTAACACTGTGTTTCTTTCTTATTGTTTCAATTATTCTCATTTTCTTTATTTTCCTTTCCTTCATATGTAATTTCTGTATATTAAGCCTTCCCCTTCTTCATTTCATTCTCCCTTTTTTCTTTCTGTATCCTAGTCCCATTCCTCAATATGTCCAGCTCCATTTCTTTTCCTTCTGCTTTTATCTTTCTTCATCTCTTTCCTTTTCTTTATTGCACGTATACGTTACGTGACAAATTGACTTCTGACTAAAAACAGCAATATTCATATAACTTCTAAACATATTACACGGCCACTGTAGTGGCCGTGTAGTTATGGTTAAGTTGCTGTTTCCATAGGAAGAGCACTTTTTGGACGGATTATAACTCCGCTCCCTCTGGACGAATCCTCACCAAACATTGCAAAGAAAAGTATATGGGCCACTCTGATTTTTTTTGCAAAGTTTGGTGATGTTTGGTCCACGGGGAGAAAAGTTATAGGGGGGTCCCAAAACATCTTTTTTTCCCATAGACTGAATGGGGGAAAAACTGTGCGCATGCCTACAGGCCAAACCGCTGGACGGATTTTCACCAAATTTGCGGCAGGGGCTTGGTCCCGAAAGTGTGCTTTTGTAAATTAGGTGACAATCCGTCCAGTAGTTTCTTTAAAACGACCAAAAAGTAGGTCTAAAAAAATTTGTGATATCTATGTCCACTCCGCAGTCACACTTCCCTGTTCGCTCCGCGGACAAGATAACGATTGGCTAAGGGGTTGGTGTCATGACCGCAGACACGCGACATCTCCACCGATTGGCTGGAGTGAGGCATGATGTGCGTCAGATTGTTTGGATGCGCCCGACATCTTGGATCCGCTGACAGCGCGGCGGCGACCAGAGGCGAAATGCTGTTTCGGAAACTGTTTTGGTGTGTCAGAGTGCGTGGGGAGGTTCAGAGAGTAATAGATGGGTGAAATACTGTATTTGTTTAGGCGGCAGGTGTTAATGATGTATTCCATATGCCCGCCTTGTCCGGGATGTTTGTAAGTACTGAAAATGAGGGGTATCATAAGGATAGTACTTCAGTCCGTGGTGTGCGCATGCAACTTGAAACTGTTCAAGGACACGCGTGGTGTTAGAGAACATTAAAATTGAGTACATGCCGTAGTTACATTTCTTTTTTCAATGGGTGTGCTATTGATTTATACGGCGCCGTGGGTGTGATATGCTGTGGTCGTTGTGGCCAGGGACTAGAGTCTTGGGTGCATGGCTGTAGGCCGTAGGTCATACTCCCAAGACTCTAGGCCCTGGCCACAACTACCGAAGCATATGACAGCAATAGATACACCCGTAGTATCGAACATCAATCAGGTGATTGTGGGGAGGGCCTACAGTCTTGGGTGCATGGCTAAAGGCCATGCACCCAAGACCAAATTTATACATAGTGAAGTTACAAGCCACAATGGGTGTGATATGCTGTGGTGGTTGTGGCCAGGACATAGAGTCTTAGGTGCATGGCTGAAGGCCATGCACCCAAGAACAAAGTAATAAGCACTGGAGTTATAAGCCACTATGGTTTTTATACAATGCACACCCATACATTCAAATATCTATGGCCCTACACCCAAGACACTAGCCTCTGGGCACAACCACTGCATCATATCACAGCTATAGATACACCAATAGTATCACACATCAATCAGGTGGTTGTGCGGAGGGCCTAGAGTCTTGGGTGGCTGAAGGCCATGCACCCAAGACCAAAATGATACGTAGTGAAGTTACAAGCCACAACGAGCGCGATATGCTGTGGTTGTTCTGGGCAGGAGCTAGAGTCTTGGGTGCTTTTTTAAAAGTTATAATCACTGATGTTATAAGAAAACATTGGTTTTATACAGTGCAGTGGTTGTGGGCAGGACGTAGAGTTTTGGGTGCATGGCTGCAGGCCGTAGGCCATACACCCAAGAGTGTAGACCATGCCCACAATCACTGCAGCATATCACATTCATACATCACACCCATACAATCGATTATGTATCTGGTAGGTGTGGGCAGGGCCTGGAGTCCTAGCTGCAAATTGAGTACATGCTACAGTTAAAATGTTTCATTCTATGGGTGTGCTAATGATTTATAAGCCAAGATGGGTGTACTATTCTGCAGTGGTTGTGGCCAGGGCCTAGAGTCTTGGGTGCATGGCCGTAGGCCGTAGGCCATACTTCCAAGACTCTAGGCCCTGGCCACAACCACCGTAGCATATCACAGCAATGGATACACCCGTAGTATCGCTTATCGATCAGATGGTTGTGGGGAGCGTGTACAGTCTTCGGTGCCATGCACCCAAGAACAAAGTTATAAGCACTGGAGTTATAAGCCACTATGGGTTTTATATACTGCACACCCATACACTCAAATGTCTATGGCCTTACATCCAAGACTCTAGGCTCTGGCCACAAACACTGCAGCATATCACAGCTAAAGATACATGTGTAGAATCAAACATCAATCAGGTGGTTGTGGGGAGGGCTTAGAGTCTTGGGTGCGTGGCCAAAGGCCACGCACCCAAGACCAAATTTATACGTAGTGAAGTTACAAGCCACAATGGGTGCGATATGCTGTGGTGGTTTTGGCCAGGACCTAGAGTCTTGGGCCAAGAACAAAGTTATAAGCACTGAAGTTATAAGCCAACATGGGTTTTATATACTGCACACTTATTGCTTCAAATATCTATGGCCATACATCCAAGACTCCAGGCCCTGGCCAGAACAATCCCAGCATATCACAGCAATAGTTACACCCGTAGTATCGAACATCGATTTGGTGGTTGTGGGGAGGGCCTAGAGTCTTGGGTGCATGGCCGCAGGCCACAAGCCATAGGCCACACACCCAAGACTCTAGGACCTGCCCACAACCACCGTAGCATAACAAATTCACACATCACACCCATACAATCGAATATCTATCTGGTAGGTGTGGGTAGGGCCCATAGTCCTGGGTGGAAATTGAGTGTATGCTGCAGTTAAAATGTATAATTCTATGGGTGTGCTTTTGATTTATACGCCACCATGCATGTGATATGCTGCGGTGGTTATGGCCAGGGTCTAGAGTCTTGGGTGCTTGGCCATAGGCCGTAGCCCGTAGGCCATACTTCCAAGATTCTAGGCCCTGGCCACAACCACCGCAGCATATCACAGCAATAGATACACCCGAAGTATCGCATATTGATCAAGTGGTTGTGGGGAGGGCCTAGAGTCTTGGGTCCATGGCCAAAGGCCATGCACCCAAGCCCAAATTTATACATAGTGAGGTTTTAAGCCACAATGGGTGTGATATGCTGCAGTGGTTGTGGGCAGGACCTAGAGTCTTGGGTGCATGGCCAAAGGCCATGCACCCATGACTGAAGTTATAAGCACTGAGATTATAAGCACTGAGGTTATAAGTCAGCATGGGTGTGCTGTGGTGAGGTGGTTGTGTGCGCGACCTAGAGTCTTAGGTGCATGGCCGCAGACCATGCACCCAAGACCAAAGTTATAAGCAGTGAAGTTATAAGCCACCATGGTTTAGATATGCTGCAATGGTTGTGGGTAGGACCTACAGTCTTGGTTGCTTGGCCGCAGGGTGTAGGTGGTAGGTTATACATCCAACACTCTAGGCCCTGCCTACAGCCACTGCAACATATTACTGCCATAGATCAGACGTATTGATCCGAATTTGTATGACATGTATAAAATTATACTTACTGTTTACTTTGTTGAGATTCCATATATTTCTTACATGACTTTAGTACTTGGCGGAAATATCCTTTTTTAATTTCTGTGATAAAAGAAAAGAGCATGTTAGTGTTTGTATTTTATAAAGAATTATTACATCGTACAATAGACATTTTAGCTTTTTTTTACCCTCATATTTAGTTTACAAACCAGTGTACTGTGCATTTTGCTCAGTTTCTGTGTTTGTTTTTCAAATCCTTGGGTCTGGGGGAAAAAAATCCTTGTCGGATTAAAAAAAACCTTTCTTTGCTATGCAACAAACTATTTCTTTGTTTCCTTTGAGTGTTTACTTGTTGTTTCTGATGAATGTTATGTAGGTTGGCTTGTTGCAGATTTTTAAAACAGTTAGATACCTGTTGGCATATTCTAACTGGGTATTTTTTGTTACGGATCTGTGGTACTCATTTATCTGTGTGGTTATTATACACTCTTGGGCAGTTAGATACCTGTTGGCGTATTGTAACTGTTTATCGTTTTTTTACTTGAACTTTTTGTTAATGTTGATGTACAGATTAGTTATAAAATGTTGGCTTTAAGAAAATTAAATATGCATTTGTAAGATTAGCTGGCAATCTCTGCTTTACAGTAATGGTACTATCATTACATTTGACCCATCCACATTTCTTTTTAATATATGCAGTGTAGTGACCTGCATTGGTTGTGGCTCCTGCGTGGTAGATTATACCTATTGTTGTAAAGGTTATCTTACCAAGTGACACTTGACCGTGTGTGAATCCAGTCAGCTTGCAGTTGTTTTGGGTACCATCTGCATTGTACCGTAGAAGCATAGGTATTATGTAGTTACTATGTGTTTTTATCAGTAAGGCTGAGCGATTATCTGAATTGCACATAGTACATAATCTGCCATGGTTTGCATTCTGTAGAAGTTGCTGAAATGGAATGGATTCACAATTAGGTATGGATACATACAAAAATCACTCATTTGGGATTTGTTCCTGTGTCACATTGTTACAGAGAGTGCATGTATGTTTCCACATGTATGAAATCTGGAAGATTTCATTTATAGGTATGTTTTTGTTTTCCAGTACTTGTAGTAAGTACATTAGAAATTATTGTGGATCTTCTTGTGAGTTTATAGTGAATCTCACCCTTCCAGCACAGTAGTCCGATTCTTGTCTTATTCCATGAACACTATACGTGTTGTCAGGATTGTGTGTTGCGTTTCTATGAAGGACTAACATTTGCAAACACAATTGGTCTGTACTGTGTAAGTAAATATTGTTAACAATTGGTGGCAATTGAAATAGAATATTCATTGCTACATTTGCATAGCAACTTACACCAGTTCAATTTGAAAATTTGAATGGACTAGCTAGTTCTATCTCTGAGTGATTTGTTCGGAGTTTATGTTCCTTCTTTGAAGAAGTACCTGATTTACTTTTCCTAATAGGTTCTTCTTTGCTTGTGGTAATTGATGAAGTTTCAGCTTCTTTTGTTTTCTTTGAAGGATTTGCAGTCAGATTCTGTTGCATTTCTGTTTGAATTAGTTTTCTTTTACCACATTTTCCTTTTTCTGGAACAGGATATGATTTCAGATTGGAGTTGTACAGTGAACGCAGTCTATTGTATTCTAAAATGCAAGGAATATCAGTGTTCAGTTTACTTGCATCAAAGGTGATTAGAAATAGACTGTCAAGTGTACGTAAGCGTGATAGTGCTACGTAGCTCATGACTTCTTTAAACACTGTGTTTCCTATATCTATCAATGCTTTTTCTAGGGTAAGACCTTGGGATTTATGAATGGTGACTGCATATGCAAGAGTTAGAGAAAATTGTTCTCTACGTACATACATGTCTTTGAAGAGAAGGAATTGAGCAGTTGAGCGCCCTATCCTTTTCACTTCTGAAAGTTTGTCAAAGCGAATATTGACAAACTGACTGTTGTTGTCACGTGGGTATGTTTGAAAGCCAACAACTGTACCCAGTACCCCATTAACTAGCCCTTGCTCCATGTCGAGGTTACGTTTAAGCATTACTCTACGATGTAAGGATAATTTTAATATTTTTTCCAACCCAGCTGCATTGGAGATTGAATTTTCTAAGGTATTTAGTCTTGTTGTGGCTTGCTCACACATGGGTAGTGTCATACCATGTACGTCTAGTTTGTCTGTGGAGCAAATTTCCATTATTGGTTGCATTTCATTTTTTAACATTGTTTCATTGAATTTGAAACAGCTTGCAAGAGTTGGCATTAAGGCCATACAATTGACATTTTTGTGCGCTAATTGTTCCATAACATCAGTAGCACATGCGTTATCGCCACAAAGTGCATGAATGTGCCGGTTTTTCAATATTGCTTGAGCTTCTTCAGATAGTACACCAACTCTAATACTTTTTAAAATGTTGGCGTAAGTGAGATCTGCAGATTGATGCATGTTTTCTGTTAATTCTCTGTATTGGAAATGTTGCCAAAGGTTCCCATTTCCTATGCTGCCAACAGTTTTACAGCAGAGTTTGAGTCCTGAGGTTTTAAAAATAGGTTCAGCTTTCACTGGTGTCAATTGTAGAAGATCTCCGAAAACGATAATGTGTTTCCCTGCAAAGAGTTATTCGTAGTTTGTTTTAAGTACCTCTTGCAATCTGAGGTGAATCAAAGCCAACATTAGGTTGGAGACCATGCTCACTTCATCTATTAGTTGCATTTTCCTTTGTTTTAATACTCTGCATAGTTCCATTGCAGCTTCTGCAGAAAGTTTGTAATAGTCTAATTTGTTTTGGTGTTCTACTGGAAGGAGTAGTAATCAGTGTAAACTGTCACTGCCTATGCTGTAGGCAGCTAAACGTGTGGGGGCAGTTACAACAGCTGACAGTTTGTTGTTTGTCAATTGTTGAAGGAACTTGCTGATGATTTTGATTAAGAATGTTTTTCCTGACCCAGCTTCACCACTGACGTATAGCAGTATAGGTTTGTAATTTCAGCAGGTACATTCTTTATTTTTGTGTTGTACACCATGTGCAATTTCATTTGTTACTTCTTCAAAAATGGTGCGCTGATCTTTGTTAAGTTTTGCTTGTAGTACAGTTAAGTCTTCTACATTTTCTTCATAGTGACACAAGATGTTTTCCACTTCTGTCATAGCTAATTCTGCCTCATTTACTATTAGTGGCTGTCCTAGTGGTTCTTGACTTCCTGTTACAGAAGGTTGACTACTGTCAGAAGTGTCCTTATCTAGTTGGGCCTGAAGTTCTTCTTCGTGTTGCTGTTCATTGTGCAACATTGTTTTGTACTGGGTAAAGTTCACATTGGTGATAGTGCTTTCATTTGCTTTGAAAGCATCTTCATAGCAGTCATAGTTATCTAGTATCTCTTCCTCTTATCTCCATGGTTTACAAAGTTGTAGCAGGGACATGTAATACAGTTCTTTCTTTTGAGGAGTTTTTAATGACAATTTGACATGATTAATTAAGCTTCATTTTGCTAAGTTTCACTAAGCGGCCTTCACAATCTGTCACTCTATATCTACCTTTGCTTTCATCGGGTTTTATATTATTTTTGTATGCAAAGTTTTGAGCTATGTGGTATAGACACATGGATTCCAAAGTGGTACCCCTGTTCGGATAGTATGTGTCCAGTAAATTGGTTTCTAAAATATCTTGGCTGTTGGGATAATTTCTGGCAATTGTTCCTATGTCCTCATATGATTTCAGAACTCTTTTTCTAGATTTAGCAGGACCAAGACTTAGCCATACTATGTTTTCTGATTTTCCATCCAAGGCAGTACCAGTTAAACGATCTGCTGCTTCATAGGTGCCACATTCTCTATGAGAAAGCATTTTTATGCCTAAGGTGTACAATTTCTGAGATAGTGTTTTGTCTGATGATAGGTCATTCCAGAGGTCTTGAAGCTCTGTTTTTTCTTCTTTTGTTAAGTAGGCTGTGACATATCGTGCAACTGCAGTGGAATTGTCTGCAATGTACTGCACATCTATGTTTGCACTTCATAAGAGGGCAATGATTGCATTGTAATCATTGATATATTTTGATTCTTCTGTTCTTTTTATGTAATACGTGTTCTTAGGTGATTTACCTTTAACACTATGTCGAACTGAAGACATGAATTTGTTCACTTCACCTGTTTCTGTAACTGGTCTAGGGAAACCAAAGCAGCATTTGGTGTAGTATTTCCCTTTGCTTTTGTATTTGCGATGACAATATTTCCCACATTTGTGTCTTTGAAATTGTAAAATCTGTCCATGAAGGTCACTATGTGTCCATTGTGAAGGGATTTCACAAGTGACATATTTTTGGATAAACTTCAAAATAGTGGCATCACTTTCCTGACCAAATTTAGGTGCATCTTTGATCCATAAAAGCATGTGAATATGGGGTGCTCCTCTGGCTTGGTATTCTTTTCTCCAAAAGAAGTGTTGCACTTCTCCGAGGGGAGGAACAGTTTTATTACAAATAAAGTGTAGCATAGCAATGAAATGCTGATGGAAATATCTTGACACATTAACAGGATCTAGAGAGCAAAGTTCTCCAGGTGTTAGTATATCTATGTTGGTTTTGTTGTTGTTTGATATGAGTAGGAACTCATGTAAATCTTCCCATGCATACTCTGCACAACCTAATGTAACAAACCTAGTGGGTGGTCCAAGGTTTCTGATCATACAACGTACATCTCTGTGCCATCGGAACCAGTATTCTTTCGTACCACGCATGTTTGCAAACAGATTTGTTATACTTGATTGTAAAACCTCATCTTTTTCTTGAACTTTTTGTATTAATTGTGTAGCTGACATATTTTGAAAGTGGGTTCCAGATCTCAATATGTGTGCAACTCCGTAACATAGGGTTGCTAGTTCACTTTCAAAGAGTAGGTGGAATATGTATTCCACATTTTGTCTAAATCTGGGATCTTGAGAATACATTTGTAATTAGCGGTATTCTGATGCCGTAATCTGATTGGGTCTATCATAGTATCTTCCGCCTTTGCCAGTAGGAAATAGCAGTGGAAAAGCACGTGCTTCTATACTTTTTTCCCATATGCTCATTGGTGACCCTTTGGTTTGTCACATTTGGTAAGTTTCTAGTGCATCATCTATGCTCTCATTAGAGTGCAATGGATGAATTGTGTAATGGTCCAAAAGAGTGGATACTGCAGCAGGATCCAGAAATTCAAATTGACCAGTTTCTGATGACTCTTGAATTATTTCAGTTGTTTCCCTTAAGCTTTCTTCAATATTTATTTCTTTGTAGTATTCGTTATTGTCTTTCAGATATTGCAAGGCTTGCCTAACTTTATGTAAGTCCACCAGTTGTTGCCAAATGTATTTGTCTTTTGTTGATACACCATTTGCTAGGACAATTAAAGAATGCTCTTTTGGACGTTGCACTCCTAGAGTGTGCACTTTTTCTGGCAGATCTAATGGCAAATAAACTACTTTGACACGAATGCCTTTCACCAATTCAGAGGGAGATAATTTTGATGTTTTTGGTTGAAAGCATATTATTTCCTGAAATGGGTGAACTGTTTGAATTATGATGCTCTCATACAAATTGAGTTGTTGCAGGGGCTTTGGTAGTGGGAATAATTCCAAATTATTTGTGATAGCACTTGAAAGAGTTTGGTTGTTGTCCAGTTTTGTAGTGCAGTAACTGCAACATATTAGGGGTTCACTTATTTGGTATTTGTTTTCTGCTAAAAGATAAAGAGCTAATGCAAACCATTTGGAATCTTCATTGTCTTCTATTTTGTATGTTAAATCTATACTTTATTTATTTATTTATTTTTTTATTTGTATTTAATCAGTTTTGATTTTTACAAAGACTTTTTCTGGTTGTAGAATAAAGAGAAGAGTCATTTTCTGTGCTTTAGTAGATTTCTCAAGCGGGTGCTTTAACGAAGAAAGGACTCTTTTACGTCACTTGCATAGTCTTCTCCATAGCGATGGTCATAATTTTGGCTGCCGCTATTAGCCAACGCGTTTGGGCTCCTGTGATGAGGCGGTTCCACCAGATGTTTTCGTCAATGATGTGGGATGCTTTATACACAGGACCGAGGAAGGCCTCTCTTTCGAGGTCAATTGCCGGACAGACTATTAAAAGGTGTTTGATAGATTCACTGGCTTGGAGGTCTCCACATAGTCTACAGGTTTTTTCTTTAGAAGCGGATCGAATTGCTAAGACTTCCTGCGTCGGTAAGAGGTTTAGACGGGCTTTCAGCAAAGTTCTCATGAGGGATTTACTTGGATATTTGGTGCAGTACTCCATCGGCTGTTTCAATTTGTTGAAGACTGGCGGCAGATGGGTTAGTAATTTGTTCGAGACTGCACTGTCGTTCGTTTTTATCCAATCAAGCCACTCCATTTTGGTTTTTATTCTCATAGGATTCTGGAATAGTTCTTCTTCTGAGCAAGCTATTTCTTGCAATATGCGCCTTTGGTTGTCTGCCCAGTTGTTTAGGAAACTGTTGCTCCCTTTAGATATTTCCTCGGAAATCATCCTGTATATTTCCAGGCTATCTTGGCTCCGAATTTTCCTGTAAAGTTGGATCGTACTCTGAGCGACAACTGCCTCCATAGAGAGCAGCCCAAGTTCACGCCTTATGGGTGCTACAGCTGTTGATTTCGGTAAGCCTAGTGTAGTTCTCCAGATGAAGCCTTCTAGTTTGGACCATAGGGTCAGTGGGATATCGGGGTTAGCGTCCATGCCATATGTCAATGCTGGAATTACTTTTGACTTATAGAATTGGATTGCCGGGAGGAGGCTGTATTTACCGTATTTTCTGTCGACAGCGCGGAGTTGGGCCGTTAGGTTTTTTTGTTTTTGACCACAAAGTTTTCTGCATACTTAAAGATCTTTTCGAACTGTCGATGTCAACTCCAATATATTTGAATGTGGAGACGATTTCGATTTTCGAGTGGTCTAGGAACCAATTCAATGGCTCCTTTTTTTTCAGTCCCTGCTTCTGTAGAATCAAAATCTTTGTTTTTGAGTTGTTGATCTCTAGATTGTTCTCCTTGGTGTATCGGGCCAGTTTGCCTAGTTGGCGTTGAAGGCCCACTTGAGTGTGGTCTAAAAAAATGAGGTCGTCTGCATATAGAAGTCTGGCAACCCTTGTACTTCCGATTTTCGGTGGGAAGCATCTGATCAGTGCTTGTGAGGTTTGAAAATCGCCAAGGAAGGAGATAAAGAGTGCTTGGGCCAGAGGACAGCCCTGTTTGACTCCTTGATTAGATGGTATGGATTTGGACAGTAGCCCTTGGTGGTTTAACCTGACTGATACAGTATTGACGGTATGCAGGGCGATAATTGGGTCGAGGATTTGGCTTGGACAGTTCCAGTTCTTCAATTTGGCCCACAGTTTTGGTCTGTCCACTTTATCAAAGGCCTGGGATAGATCCACGAAGGCAAGGAAGATTCGGGGAGAACCAAGCAGAACTTTTTCTTTTAGGATGTTTAAGATCATTATATTGGCAGCAGTACTGGGGTTTTTCTAGAAACCCGTTTGAAGTGGGTCTCTAGCTGGAGAAGATCTTGCCCAATTCTGGAAGTGAGTCAGAAGAGAGGTAGCGAAGACTTTGCCGATGACATCTAATAAGGCAATAGGACGATAGTTGGAAGGGTCTTCTCGAATGCCTTTTTTGAAGATCGGAACAATAATAGCTTGGTTCCAGGAACTAGGTATTATCTTTTGTTCTTTGCAGTGTTTGAAAATCAAGCTCAAGATCGCTGACCAGGCCTCCGGATGTTCTTTTAAGTCGGTATTTGCTAGACCATCTGGTCCAGGAGCACGTGATAGTTTCAATTTCGAGATGATTGCCCTTATATCATCTTTGTCGGAGAGATCGACCCAGTTTGATTTGGTAGGAGATGTCTTCTCCGTAGCAGAAGCAGTGCAATCGAACACTTTTGAAAAATGGGTGATCCATTGTTCTTCGGAAACCGCATTTATCATCTGCGAATTTGGCTGAGCTTTGATGCTGTTGATTAATTTCCAAAATTCTCTGTTTTTTTTGCTGGATATGGTCTTGATCATGTTTTCAGCATCTGCTTGATAAAGTGCTGATCTGGTGTTTCTTAGCCATTGTTTGTAGGATCTCAGCTCGAGAAGATAGGATTTCCATTGCGTTGAAGAGCTCGCGGTCGTTGCCTCTTTTTTTAGTTTTCTTAGGTGACGACGCCTGATCACTAGGCTACGATTGTAAGTGTGGGTGTGGTTGCTAGTCAGGTTTCCGAGCCCTTTTCTGGGTTTTTTGTATGTCAGAAGCAGTGGAATGTAGCTAGACTTAAATGTTGCATCGTTTGCTTCGATATGAGAAGTAAGAGTTTATAATCATCTCCCAAAGTTTTGATATCTTTTGCAGTCATACGCAGACGAGAAAGCTGAGTATTGGTCTCGACCGCTACGTTGTAGAATTGTTGATCCCGATGCTGTATACTGCATGTGAGGTTTAGCAGGTTGTGGTCACTAGCCTCAGTTCTAATTACTTCAAAAGAGGATATAATCGCGTAGATTTTTTCTGAAACAAAAATGTAATCGAGATTAGCTGTTGATTGGTCTTGCTCCCATGTAGGAATGGTGGTTTGATTAGTGGATTTTGCAGCGTTCTGAAAGTTTTTAGATTTCATTAGCGATACCCACTGTTTTCCTCTTTCTGCTGCCGGTGTGTGATCTGACGGGTTCAAGCAGTTGGAGTTGAGGTCTCCACAAATAAGAATATTCGAGGTTTTGTGTTTGATCATTATTTCATCGATGATGTTAGTTGCTTCGTCACAGAATTTGTCGGCAGAAGTTTTTTGTGGGTTCCAGTAGGCGTTGATAATAGCCCAGACTTCAGAAGACTTGTTGTTGCCCGTTGTTATGAGCACTGCCAAGAAAGCATATGTGGCTATTATAGTCTTACTGATGATTATATTGGATCCCGTCCGAATTGCTATCAGGAGGCCGGAAGAGGGTCTACCGAACAGACCTTTTAAAGCTGGCAAGATTTCGATGGAATAGCCATCAAGGACAGGCTTACTCAGTTACCACGTTTCTTGTAGACATAGGATATCGTGGACTCCTATGTTATAGCTCCCAGTTTTGGTTAGGTGTGTGTGACCTCTGGTGTTCCATGATGCTATGGATATACTTGGGTTCTGAAGAGTTTCGTATTTTGCTTCGGGTAGCCGTGGAGACGGATAGGCTCCCCGCGTTTGCTGCTATCTCTTGAGGCCTGGGGTGAAGGCGTCTCGCAGCCAAGACCATGTATCTTTTGTTGGCTTAGGGTCTGGGTGGGTAGTAGACTGGTTTATGTTCAGTTTTGATCGTCTATACTGGTCTGGCGATGCGGGTCTTCGTTCCTTATGGCACTCTGATGATTTATAGGTGGACGTGGATGGTTTTCTCAGCTCTTTGCTATTTCTTGAATCACTTTTTTCTTCAAATCTTGCATTTGTGTCCCGAAAATATTTCGAGTTGTTGGTTCGGGGTGGATAGTTCCCCGAAGTTCTAGGTTCATGGTGGACAGGCTTCTCCCAACGGGGTGTTGTTCTAACCTGTCTTCGCGATCTGTACAGATCCTCAGTTTGTGACTTGTATGTCATGATCTCTGCTTCCAAAAGGTCAGGGTTTTCCCAACTCCCTTGGAAGCAGATCCATAACCCAGGTTCCGAGTGCCAACCAGTCCCAATTGGGACCTTTTGGACCCAGTCCTGGCGCCAGTGGCACCAGGCTCATAAATATGCCCAGTCCCAGCGCTGGAAGCGCCGGGCTCATAATGCTTGGGTGGACTTACCTGCAGCAGACCATGCTGCTTACTTGCCTGCCAGTTGAGTCTCTGATCCTCTTCTGTTTGGAACTACTTTTCCTGTTGGGTGGGGCAGGAGCCACTCCCTAGATTCAGAACACTGGAACTCTTCTGGAAAGCAGGAACTCTTTTCTTACCTAGGCGTGGCTGTGGAAGGAGATACCTAAGCACTACAGGAGGCTATTTAAACCACACCCGATGGATGAATCTTGCTTTGCGTTATTCTGCATCCTCAGCAGCAGAACGCTCATCGTGCCTTCTGCATCTGATCCTGGGCCTAAGGAAAAAGGCTTACCATTCTGAATCCAGTCTTCAGCAACACCTATAAAGACAAGAAAGAACAGGTTAGCATTACGGTCTTCATTGACAGCTCTTCACTCACCTGGTCCATCGGCTGTCACCAACGCCTCGCGCTGCATTCCGGCATCTGAAAGACAAAGGCTTACCTACTCTTCGTGCGCTCCGGAGGTCTTCACACTGCATTCCGGCATCTGAAAGACAAAAGCTTACCTACTCTTGGCACGCTCCGGAGGCCTTCGGCGCTGCATCCCGCATCTGAAAGACAAAACAAGGTGCGTTTAAAGACATTGGGGAACTTTAATACTCACGTGCCATTACTCCTTTCCACATCTAACCCAGTGGGTATTCCGGCACCCTGCAGCCGCCCCGAACTTGTACCTGCAAAATAAAAAGACAGTTAGAGCGCATCGTGAAGCAGGCAACAAGCGCTTACTTACGTGCTTCCAGGCGCTTCTATTCATCACACGGGCTCCATCTTCAACTCACTTCAGCCCGCCATCCGCCATCGCCGGAACCCTGCAAAACAAGAGACATCATTACTAAAGACTTTAAAGACATTAGAATTACTCGAAACTTACAGTTCGTGCAGTAAACGACGGACAGCAGTCCTCTGAAGTCAAGAGGCCTGCTCCCCTTATCCAGTGAAGAAACTGGTTACAGCACCCTGCCTCGAGGCAGATGGAGAGCACGGCGTTCACTTACCTAAGGTGAGAGCGTTAAATAACCCAGTTCATTAATCCCACATTTTCTATCTGCAGACATCTTACCCTTCGAGCCAGACATACAGTGCACAGAGGTCCAGCCCAAAGAGCCAGCCGTGTGTTACACATCACCTTTGAAGATACGGTATACGCCCAGTCAAGACCGGCGCCTCTACGGGAATCAGGTGAGCGTTACAGAACGCAAAGCCTACCACAAAACTCCCGTCCAGGCGCTATGGAAACCTCGGATACCGACCAGCTAGCCCAGTTACTTGGGGAACTAAGGGCAGAAGTGCATGCAGCCCGTCAGGAAACGAACGCTCTAAGAAGGGAACTGATTATTTCCAAGGAGCGAACAGATGATCTCGCTAGACAATTGCTACAGTCACAAGCCGGACAGACCCCGTTACCCGCATCTGGGGGAAATCTTCCTTCTACATCCTCTATGAATCCAGTGCAGATCAACCTACCTGGGAATGTACCTCTGGCTCCGCCCGAACGATTTTCTGGTGACCCAAAGAGGTTTTCAGTATTTATCAATCAGTGCCGGTTGCATTTCTTATGCCGGCCAGCAGCCTTTCCAACTGATCAAGCTAAAGTAGCTTTCGTGCTTTCGTACCTTAGTGGCAATGCGGCAGACTGGTCGATCCCTCTAGTAAATCAAGATGATCCGGTCCTCCATGATTTTCAAGCTTTTCAGCTCAGTATGGAAAAACTGTTCGCAAGACATTCACAGGGGCAGGCCTTGGACAATGAGCTTCTTTCGTTGCGACAAGGTAATCAAGACCTTTCGGCTTATATTGCGTCTTTCAACAGACTGGTAGTGGAAACTCACTGGCCTGAGGACAAAAGGATTACGCTGTTTTATAGAGGTCTACGCGGAGAACTCAAAGATGTGTTAGCCCAAGTAGTGAATCCCCCACAAGATTGTTCGGACTATATAAACTTAGTCGTTCAAATAGATCACAGACTGCAGAACAGGAAGGCCGATCGTTCCAAGTTTGATGCTCGAGTATTTTCCAAACCGCCAACTCCTTCCAAAGGAGTAGACTCCGGGGAACCCATGCAAATAGGGGGTCTGAAAGGTCCTCTAACACAAAAGGAGCAGGAAAGGAGAAAACAGTTGCAATTATGCCTCTATTGCGGAAACTCAGGGCACTTTCTTCGAGACTGTCCGGTGAAACCTGCCAAGAAGGCAGTAGGAGCTGCAGTTACCAAAGTTACAAACTCTGAGCAGGGAAACAACCTCGCCCGACAAGAATAGAGGTCCTCTTGCCGAGCGTGAAAACCAGTTCCGTGACCTCGCATTTCGTGATACCTATGGTCCTCATTAGCCCTGATAATCCGGATCGATTACATGCAATTGAAGCTTACGTCGACAGCGGTGCCATCGGCAATTATGTGGATCATGAAATGGTTTTGAGGATGAATCTAACTCTTTGTCCCAAGGCTGTAAAGGACGTCATTACTACGGTGGATGGTACGGAGATAGCCTCCGGGCCAGTAACGCATACCACTCAAGAAGTGACGCTAGTAAGTCAAGATGGACACCATGAGAAGATTGTGTTCGATGTGATCAAGGCCCCTCAGTTTCAGATTATTCTAGGAATACCTTGGTTAGAGAAACACAATCCTCTGATCGATTGGCGAGCAAGAACGGTCCAGTTTCCAGAATGTGTCTCTACTTGTCACCCTCCACCTGGTGTTGCACTGGCAGCAATTTCTTCAGAGACTCCCCAGTTACCTCCCGAATACCTAGAATACCAAGATGTTTTCCGGAAGGATCAGGCTAACTCTCTACCTCCTCATAGGTCTTATGACTGCCAGATCGACCTGATACCTGGATCTACTCCTCCTTGTAGTAGAATTTATGCCCTCACCGAGCCTGAGAACCTTCACCTTCGACAATACCTGGATCAATACCTGGCAAATGGGTTTATTCGTCCTTCCAAGTCCCCTGCTTCTTCAGCTTTGTTCTTCGTTCCAAAAAAGGAAGGAGACCTTAGAACTTGTATAGATTATCGCTCCCTGAACCAGATCACCGTTAAGAATAGATATCCGTTACCTTTGATCCCTGAACTCCTGGACCAAGTCAGAAAAGCATGCATATATACAAAGCTGGATCTTAGAAGAGCTTATCACTTGGTACGAGTAAAAGAGGGCGATGAATGGAAGACGGCCTTCCGCACCAAGTATGGGCTATTTGAATATCAGGTCATGCCCTTCGGACTTTGTAATGCCCCGGCCGCCTTTCAATATTTTATGAACGATGTCCTCAGAGAGCTCATAGATGTGTGTGTTGTTGTTTACATTGACGACATCCTCGTTTATTCTTCATCGGAATCTGAACATCGGAAACACGTGAAAATGGTCCTCGAAAGATTGCGTCAACACAAACTTTTCGCTAAGTTGGAAAAATGTGTTTTCAACGTGACTGAAGTTGAATTCTTGGGATTCATATTATCACCTGGCGGAGTGCGTATGGATTCAAAGAAGGTCGATGCAGTTCTCAAATGGCCATCACCATCCTCCGTAAAAGGTGTCCAAAGCATGTTAGGCTTCACTAACTTTTACCGCAGGTTCATCCCCGAATTCTCTCGAATAGTCCAGCCCATCACTGCCTTGTTAAAGAAAAACAAACGTTTTGAATGGTCTACCGAGGCGGAACAAGCTTTCCAGGATTTGAAGACTAAATTTATCTCTGCACCAATCTTAAAACACCCTCGCCCCGAACTCCCCTACATCGTGGAATCTGATGCTTCAAGCCTTGCCATGGGGGCAGTTCTATCACAAAAGGACCCGGTAACCAATCAGTTGCATCCCGTGGCATTTTGGTCCCGCAAATTCTCGCCTCCTGAAATCAATTACACGATTACTGACAAGGAACTTCTGGCTATCAAGTCTGCCTTTAAGGCTTGGCGGCGTTATCTGCTGGGGGCCCGACACACCGTTACTGTGATTACGGATCACCGAAACCTGCAATATTTGAAAACCGCAAAAGCCCAATCCTCTAGACAACTCCGTTGGGCATTATTCTTTGCCGAGTTTGACTTCATAATTACCTATCGACCTGGTACAAAAAACGGTAAAGCTGATGCCCTTTCTCGGATGGGAGTGGAAGAACACTTGATCAACCCTAAACCTGTACCAATCATTCCCGAACAAAGAATTCTGGGTGTAATCGCCACAGAATCCATAGAGGAAGTTAAGGATGAAGCCAGGCAACTTGTAACTCCAGCAGACATACAGAATTGGCATCTGCAGGGAAAGGACTTTGCAGTAAAGGACAACTTATTGTATTTCCAAGAACGATTATACCTACCCAGCACAGATTTACAGAAAAAAGTAATCTCTTGTTATCACGATTCTTTAATGGAAGGACATCCCGGTATGGCCAAGACCTCAGAAAAGATCAAGCGCTACTTCTGGTGGCCGTCTTGGAAAAAAGATATCAGAGACTTTATAATGTCCTGTGGAGTATGCGCCCAAAACAAGAGTCAAAAGGAAAGACCAGCAGGCCTCTTACGCCCTATTGACATCCCACCTCGCCCTTGGCATACGCTTTCTATGGACTTCATCACCAATCTACCTCCATGCTCCGGATACAATACGATTCTAGTAATCGTGGACTTATTCTCCAAGATGGCGCATTTCATTTAATTTAATTTATTTAACATTTATAAAGCGCTCACACAGCCCACAGGCATCGAGGCGCTGTTACAGGAATTGTTTGTTTTTCTTAGTTGTGTAATTGTGTTGTTTTTTTTGTCTTAGTTACGTATTTATAACGCGCTTAAACTCCCAGAGGTTTCTAAGCGCGGACCCGGGGATCGAACCCGTTGTTGCTTCGTGTCGTCTTGCTTCCAAGACGCGCACGCTGCCGCTGAGCTATCCTCCCGGATAGCTCAGCGGTCATTCCGCTCAAAGGCTTGCCAACAGCAGGAACTCTGGCCCGAGAATTTCTCGAAAACATCGTCCGACTGCACGGTTTTCCTTCGGTTCTAATTTCGGATCGAGGTAGTCAATTTATTTCTCATTTTTGGCAAAGTTGCTGTCGGTCGGCTCAAATTGATGTGAGACTATCGACCAGTCACCACCCTCAGACCGACGGACAAACCGAGAGGACCAATCAAACTCTGGAACAGTATTTACGCTGCATGCTGCAACAAACTGAAAAAACTTGGAAAGACATCCTTTGGATAGCCGAATATGCCTACAATAACTCTGTCCATTCGGGAACTGGGAAAACCCCATTTTTTCTTTTGTACGGCAGTCACCCTCGAACCTCGGAGTTGGATCCCCTCCAAGATCTTGAAACACCAGCAGTAGACTACCTGCATTCTACAATCACCCAAGCCTTTAAGGAAGCTGTTTCTCACCTTCAAAGGGCTAAAGAACAATACAAGAAAGGAGCAGATCAACATCGGAAGGAAGCCCCTCAATATCAAGTAGGGGATCAAATCTGGTTATCCACCAAATATCTACCTCTAAAAGGGCCACGCACATTCAACCCAAGATACCTTGGTCCCTATTCCATCATTACCATAGTAAACCCAGTAGCGGTCAAGTTGGACTTGCCCCCGCACATGAAGATACATCCGGTCTTCCACGTCTCTCTATTAAAACCCGTGCAACCTCAAACCCGACTAACCAAATCTCCAAAACCTATCCTAGTTGATGGAGAACTCGAGTTTGAAGTCAAAAGCATTCTGGACTCCAAGATCTCCAAATCTAAACTATTCTACCTAATTGACTGGAAAGGCTACGGCCCCCAAGAGAGATCATGGGAACCTGCTGAATATGTCCACGCTCCTCGCCTAATCAAAAGATTTCACCGAACATTTCCTGACAAGCCAAAACCCCCGGAGAAGCCGGGTTTGGGAGGGGCCTTGAGGGGGGGTACTGTCATGATCTCTGCTTCCAAAAGGTCAGGGTTTTCCCAACTCCCTTGGAAGCAGATCCATAACCCAGGTTCCGAGTGCCAACCAGTCCCAATTGGGACCTTTTGGACCCAGTCCTGGCGCCAGTGGCACCAGGCTCATAAATATGCCCAGTCCCAGCGCTGGAAGCGCCGGGCTCATAATGCTTGGGTGGACTTACCTGCAGCAGACCATGCTGCTTACTTGCCTGCCAGTTGAGTCTCTGATCCTCTTCTGTTTGGAACTACTTTTCCTGTTGGGTGGGGCAGGAGCCACTCCCTAGATTCAGAACACTGGAACTCTTCCGGAAAGCAGGAACTCTTTTCTTACCTAGGCGTGGCTGTGGAAGGAGATACCTAAGCACTACAGGAGGCTATTTAAACCACACCCGATGGATGAATCTTGCTTTGTGTTATTCTGCATCCTCAGCAGCAGAACGCTCATCGTGCCTTCTGCATCTGATCCTGGGCCTAAGGAAAAAGGCTTACCATTCTGAATCCAGTCTTCAGCAACACCTATAAAGACAAGAAAGAACAGGTTAGCATTACGGTCTTCATTGACAGGTCTTCACTCACCTGGTCCATCGGCTGTCACCAACGCCTCGCGCTGCATTCCGGCATCTGAAAGACAAAGGCTTACCTACTCTTCGTGCGCTCGGAGGTCTTCACACTGCATTCCGGCATCTGAAAGACATAAGCTTACCTACTCTTCGCACGCTCCGGAGGCCTTCGGCGCTGCATCCCGCATCTGAAAGACAAAACAAGGTGCGTTTAAAGACATTGGGGAACTTTAATACTCACGTGCCATTACTCCTTTCCACATCTAACCCAGTGGGTATTCCGGCACCCTGCAGCCTCCCCGAACTTGTACCTGCAAAATAAAAAGACAGTTAGAGCGCATCGTGAAGCAGGCAACAAGCGCTTACTTACGTGCTTCCAGGCGCTTCTATTCATCACACGGGCTCCATCTTCAACTCACTTCAGCCCGCCATCCGCCATCGCCGGAACCCTGCAAAACAAGAGACATCATTACTAAAGACTTTAAAGACATTAGAATTTCTCGAAACTTACCGTTCGTGCAGTAAACGACGGACAGCAGTCCTCTGAAGTCAAGAGGCCTGCTCCCCTTATCCAGTGAAGAAACTGGTTACAGCACCCTGCCTCGAGGCAGATGGAGAGCACGGCGTTCACTTACCTAAGGTGAGAGCGTTAACCTTTGGGGTTCTACAGGAGAAGAGAAAGGGAAGAAGAGAGAGACATTCAATAACCCAGTTCATTAATCCCACATTTTCTATCTGCAGACATCTTACCCTTCGAGCCAGACATACAGTGCACAGAGGTCCAGCCCAAAGAGCCAGCCGTGTGTTACACATCACCTTTGAAGATACGGTATACGCCCAGTCAAGACCGGCGCCTCTACGGGAATCAGGTGAGCGTTACATTGTATCTGTAGTTTTTTACTGGCAGATTTTTGTAGTTTACTGTCTGGCTCTTGCTGCTGTTTGTATTCTGGATCTCCTTCAGGATGAAGCCTGCATGATCCACTTTAGCGTAGACTTGTTGGGGGATCTCTTGGAGCGCCGAGTTTTTGATGTGGAGATAGGCTTTTGCTTGCTTGTTTCTGTGGTAAGGCTCTATCAACGTGAAGTCGTCAGACTTTAGGGTGTTAAGTATATCAATCTGTTTGAGGATCTTGAGGACAGTTCTTCTGTTCAGGATCATGTACAATTCTTCTGATGGTTTTTGTTCAATTTTGAATAAGCGCACTGAGTCTGTGATCTCATTTTTAGATCTAGAAGAGGATTCATGTTGATGTTCTTTTTTTGACTTTTTTTCTTTAGTAGGTGAATGTTTAATCGATGCATTCGATTTAGTAGAGTTAAGTTTTTCATAAAGTTGTTCAATACTCAAGTCTTCTGCTTGGTTTGATTTAGGTGATTTTCTGCTCTCGTTAGAGAGTGGGATTGTGTCCGTTGCTTCTTTTGGTGAGTTTGATTGAATTTCCAGTTGATTTTCAGATATGTCTCCTGTTTCTGTGTCAAGCTCACTGATTTCTACTGTGTCCTCGAGTTGTGTTAGATCAATCAATGAGCTTTGGCAGATGAATTCGTCGGCAGACCGTGGAGATTGGATTGGATGGGTGGTTGAATTGGTATTGTTTTCAAGTACAATCACTTGGTCCGTGGTCTCTATTCTAGCTCCTTTAAAATTACCCTTTGTGGCCTGTGGTCGGTCTGCTGTAGATTCTTTGGGCATTGACCTCAAATCTTGCTGTGGGCTTCTAGTTAGCTTCAGTAGGGGTTGTTTGGTCGTCGGAACTGATGGTTTTTTTTAAATGGCTTTTGCTGGTGCCATTTTTGTGTTCACCGTTGGTCGAGGGGGCATTTTGTTTCTTCGGTTGGCAAAAAGCGGCGCTGTTTTCATGGGTTGTGATTGGAGTGCGGTCTGTGTTTCTTTATCGTCTGAGGTGGTTTTTTCTTGGCTTGTGGTTTGGAGGAGTCGTAGTTTTTCCTCCAATACCGATAGCTTAAGTTCCCAGGATTCTTTATGCTTCTTATTGGTCTGTTCCAGCGCGGTGATGAAACCTTCTACAAATATCAACTTGGTGTGCATCATTGATGTTACTTTGATGCTGTCCTTTAACGAGTCGTTGATGTTTTCGTAGAGTTTCCCAAATGGCGCTAAGGCTATTGTTATCGCCGACATGATGGTTGCTAGGTCGTTTTTTTTTTACGGCGAATCCTTTGAATTTGGAGGAGCTATTTCACTTAATCTCCTGTTTCTTGGAGGAGAGCATGGTCGAGGAGTTGAGTGCAACGGTTGTTCTGATTGAAATAGACTCTCCTCTGTTTGAGTAATTTGATCTTGGTTTTTTGGGTTCCCAGTTTGTTGGTCTGGAGGAGATTGTATGGTCAGTTGAGTCCCCAATGGTTGATGGTGGGCTGGGACTAGAGGCGGGGACAGTGTGATTTCATCTACCAGTTTTTCTTTGGGACTGCTTTCCATGGTTAGGGGGAGTGATAAATCAATTTGCTCTTCATCCTGAGGAAGTGTAAGAGTTTTGGTGTTAACTACAGTCTCGGCTTTCCCCTTGTTGCTCAACCTAGGGGAAAGCGGACTTATCGGCTGTGGGATGGCGACCGTGGCGCTTACAGTGTCTTCTTTTGGGGGAGATACAATTATCTCATTTTGATCTTTCGTATGGTGCCTTCCTCTTTTCAATGCATTATTTAGTTCAGGATTGCTTTTGACGGGGCTCACAGGGTCTTTTTGTTTTTTTGCATACCATATTGTTTTTCTTGCTTTGGTAGCTGGTGGGAGATCCTGGATTGCTTCTAAAATTTCCGCATCTGAGAGTTCGTTAGCCTCGTCCAACTTTCTTTTACATTGTTTTTTTAAAAAGTCTTTTAACGCCGAAGATAGCAGAGGGCAAGGAAGATTTTTCTTTCCTGTGCCTTTTTTCTTGTATTTTCTTTTTAGGTTATGTGTTTTTTTGGGTTGAGCATCTTGTTTGTAGTTTTTTGCCGGAACTTGGGGAACTGCTGATTCAGGGACCCATAGGTCAGGTAGTTCATCAATGTCATCGAGAGATGCTTTCGACATGCAGGTTTTACTTGCTTTGGACAAAGGAAGGTCTTTGGAGGGTGAGTAGGTTTCAATGTTTAGTTCCCGGGTATTTGGACGGGACTGCTTATTTGCTAGAGTGTTCTCCTTAGTTGGGCTTCTTGTCGATTTTGTTGTTGTTTGCGTTTTTTTTGGTATTAAAGTAGAGTCGCTGTTGTTGCAGATTCTTGACGAAATTGCTGGAGTGATTTGCTCTCTTGGTACGTGGATTTGGGCAAGAGTTAATGCTGGTGGTACCAGCATTTTCTCTGGCTGGCAGAATGACCCCTGCGGGGGCGCTGTAGCGCTGGCCGTTTGATTTGCTGGCAGGAGCGGCAATTCTCTAGACGCTTGTGGAACTCTGTT
This sequence comes from Ambystoma mexicanum, assembly GCF_040938575.1. Taxonomy (NCBI): domain Eukaryota; kingdom Metazoa; phylum Chordata; class Amphibia; order Caudata; family Ambystomatidae; genus Ambystoma; species Ambystoma mexicanum. The sequence goes on from NC_090941.1 coordinate 308,286,398, forward strand.
TTGGGTGGTCGGCTCGCTGCCGGGAGACCACATTCCCGTCGTAGGAGTGCGATGCTGCGTTCCCACACACGTGGGTTCCCCTCTCTTGGCCGCCGGGTGATCACCCACTGTTTCCACTGTATCCTCCTCCACCCGGTTCTTTACCCAGGCTGCAAGCACAGGGACGGACGCTGACCGTCTTCCGACGGTCAAGTCGTCCGCACCTCTCGCCACCGTGAGGGCTTGGCGGGAAGGCTGAGCAGGCTGGGTGTTGTCGCTGGCGGGGGCGGAGGGAGGAGATCCCAGTGAGGCGTGCAGTTGCTGCACCCGGGGGACTACAGCGTTATGTCGATCCATTGAGACCCGAAAATCCTCCATGTTCACGACCGGCCGAACAGGGGAGACGGGGAGTTCCATGGTAAGAATATCTGGGTTTGTTGGGTTTATCGGAATGCTAAGAAGTTTCGGTGAAACTGTAGAGGTAAAAAGTGGTGATTCAGTTCATTCGTTCTGAGAGAGCAGCGTTCTAGGGTTTGTTTCAATTGTTGTGGGATTTGTTAAGTTTATGTCGCTTATAGCTGCCTGTGTTTCGGTTGCGCTGAATAGTGACCTCGTGGGCTCTGTAGGCTCCATGGGTGTCGAGCAGGAAGCGAAGGGCGAACGCTGGGTACCATCAAATGGATTTTCAAAATCAAATTGGGTTGGGAGGGCTGAGAGGGATTTGCTTGGCGACATATGTATCGGGGAAGCCATCGAAAAGTTTCTTTGTGCTGTAGAGTTTTGTGTCAAGGGATTCTGTGACGCAGTATCCTGAGACTTGAAGTTACTTCTTAATAAGCGCTGTTCTGTTGTGCGCTCGGATTGAGGTTTCGGCGGGCTTGATGTAGTAGTTAAAGATCCGTGCAAGGAAGTTTCGCAAGGTCCATGGGGCGCTGGGGGCTTCATTCGGAGGGCCGTGAGCCGCGTAATGCCGCGGACTGCCGGAGACTGCCTCAACCTCGCCTCAAGCTCCGCTCAATGCTCCGCGGTGTACACTGTTATTTTTGTGGGTCCTCTCACAGTAGAAAGAGTAGACAGGGTAGAGAGACTGCCGGAGACTGCCTCAACCTCGCCTCAAGCTCTCTATACTTTTTGTGTTCCTTTTGTAAAACGTTCTGCGGCAACACACAAACACATGGTTTGGTACTTCAGCCGATGTACTTTTAAATTTGAATATTTCTTTTTTGTATGTGTGTAATAGAAGGTTGCTATGTGCAGAATTGTTGCTAGTCTGTTCTAAAACTATTGCATTTTGTAAGTGGCTTTCACTTCCAAAATATTTTCTCTGGATACGGTTGATTTCTTCTTGTAGGTATTTGGGTGTACCATGTAGAAGAGTGTTTTTTAAATTGGCCAGTTCTAAAGCTGGACTTTTAGCATAGTACAGTTTGTACACTAGATTTCTTACGCTTGAATGATGTATTGATATTCTTTTGATATCATGGAAGGTGCTTTTGCAAATAGGTCCTGAAATGCAGGCTTATGAATGTCCTTGTAGTCATGTGTATTTGCGCACTGGACAGATATCCATATTTTGCAGCACTTTCATTTTGATTTTGTCTTTACCTTTCACATACTGATTGAGGAACTGACGTAAAGATTTGAAAGATTTGTTAAGAATGTTACACATTGACGTGCACGGCCATTTGTATACTGGACGGTCTGGTTCAGTTGAATGGAGAGGTAATTCTGAGTTTTCAGGGGATACTTTTGTAAGCAGTGTTTCTTGTTCCATGATGGTATTATTGATTTTTTCATACCCTCGTCCACTGCTATGGATGGCAATTGTGTTTGTTTGATTTTGTTTCTATGCTTCTTCATTAAAATATGGTTTGGTGGTCATTGTGTGACTCCATTCACCTCCACAAATATTTAAGAAGTTATTTTTGTTGACATTCCATTTATTGAGAAGTTTCTTTTGTAGTTTAGTACTTAGTTTTGTTAGTGGTTTCATCCTATTTAACACTAAAATAAATAACTTCCTTTGGAGAAGGATTGCACTGTCTACGAGAGCTTGTAGGATTAATTTTCTTTGGTAGGTTTTAAGGGTTGAGGATGCTTTCGCTCCTCTTCTTATTACATTCTGAAGGACTCTGTGGTGAAACATTTTTGCTAAAATACTTTTTTTACTATGAGTTCTTGTTACTATATCAGGATTCATAGGAGCATTGTTAGCAGTACTGGTAGCCGATTTTTTGAAAAGCGTTTTCTGTTTCATGCCACATTTTGATAGAGGAGCCAAAGTTTCAGTAGTTGAAGATTCCTTTGTTTCGCTAAATGACTGTATGAGCTGTTTTGTTCGAACGTTCTCTACAAAGATGGATGCTTACTTTGGACACTTTTATTTTCATTTGCTCTATTTCTGCGTTCCTTTCTACGGACTTGCTTTATGGTAGGCATTCTTTGGGGTCTGTTAAAAAAAAAGAAGGCATGGTTTGGTCTGTTGTACAATGTATGTGTGCTGTGTGCATGCGTGCCCGAGTTTGATAGGGAAGCTGTTTGTGGTGGTGTGTGAATGTGCCTTGGCCAGTTACAATGAGTTGGGAAGGCTATTTTTCTGTTTCTGCTTTTCTGTTCAGCTATTTGTTTTGTAGTACTAACATTCTAAGGCTTCTGTATGTGATTTGTGTTCCAAAAACACAGGGATTCATGTGCCATTCTGCCCGTTATTCTTTGTTTAATAAATGGGGATTTGTGGGTAGAATGGTTCAGAAATCAATGTTTTTTTTTGGTGCACAAATTACATAAATAACCCACACAGTCTCTTTGAGGAACAGTAAGATTATAAAGGTAGTACTGTACTTATTTTTTTTTTTTGCGGAATGACCCGATTTCTTCGGATATGTTGTTTGCAGTGTAGATGCTGTTGATTTTCAGGAGAGTAGTCTTCACTGCAATTGTAAAAGGAAAAAGTTAGTAACTCTGTGTGTTTAAAGCAGTGATGTTAATGTACACATTCATTTTGCATCTTTCGTCGGAGTATTCTCATTTGATTTGTTTGTTTGTTTGTTTATTTTATTTATATCGCGCACCTGATCCAGAGGTAATTGGGCGCTGACATTAATGGTTACATGGCAAAGTATAAACAGTTGTATGCATGAGAGATGCAGTTTAAACAGTCAACGGTAAGATTACAAAGGTAGATATATACATATTATACATATTATACAGTAAACATTAAAGTCATAGCAATAGTACAGGGCAACATATGTACAATTAAGCAGTCCCACCAAGGTCAGTGGTATCTCAAACTGTGGCGTTTATGTTTTATTGAGTAACCATGTGATAACATGGCTTCTGAATTTGTTGAATGCTTGAATCGTTTGAATATTCTGAGGGAGGGTGTTCCATAGCTGGGCGGCTAATACCGGGAAGCTAGTGCCATTGACTCTTTTTAAATTATATCTGGGCACCACCAGACATGGTATGTTGGATGATCTAGTGGTTCTGTTGGACACTTTCCATGTGAACTTGTCTGTGAGATGGGGGGGCTTGGTATTTATTAGGTCAATTTTATCATGTATAGAGAGCCACTTGTGTTGCTTTCTTGTTTCTTATATGTGCTCTCTTTTGGGAATATTTAACGCTGCTCTGAGCGCGTTGTTTTGCATGATCTGCAATTTGTTTAGAATGGCTTTATTGGCACCTAGGTAGAGACTGTTACAGTAATCCAATTTAGATTGTATAAGCGCTCTCGCCAGTGTAAGGCAGCTGGTGGGAGATAGTAAAGGTCTGCAGGCTCTAATCAGCTTGCCGGTGTAGGCAGTGGCGGATGAGGTTGTGTTTATCTGTTTAGTTAGGTTAGACTGGGCATCGAGGTAAAAACCTAAAGTTTTTACATGTTTGGCTATAGGTATATTATTCGCATCAATGATGATGCTTGTATAGGGGGGGCTTAGTTTGAGCAGGTTGTTAGGTGAGGCAACTAGGAGTAACTCTGTCTTATCATCATTCAGGCAGAGGCCATGTGATATCTCAAAACAGTGCATGTGTGCATTTTATTTCACTATGTGCAGCCTTTATATGTTATTTGCAGTATGTTAGTTGAACCTGCTTCGCAAATGAGTACAATTTTCAGTTCATGAAATCCCCTTGTTTTTTTAAACTGTGTTGTCTATAGCAGAGAGGTTTGTAAGTGATAGGTCATTATAGTAGATGGGAAAAATTTGACTACTTTCATATTATAAGTATGAATGCGAAAAATCGGGAGAACCTCTGAGGGAGATGTCACCACAGCAATCGGGAACATTTTTTTTTCTCATACGATCGCATTGGAAGTAGCATTAATTTAGGCGGTAGAGAGTAAAAAATGGTGACATTTTCTAATGGAAAATCGAGTTTTGCTCCTAAATCGGGAGGGTTGTTACGTATGTATAAGTTATGCGGGAGACAGTAAAAAGTTGTGCGGTTTCTCAATGAAAAATCGAAAGTCTTGCACTTAAAGGGGGAGTGTTGGTATGTATTGGCTATGTAGATTTAGTGGCATTAATTTGTTTAAATGAAATCATAAGGGTTGCACATGTTCTCTGAATAAAATATGCATACCTGTACTTTGTACTCATGCATGTGCGTATGCATGGAGCTATAAGTAGAAATCTGCGACACTCGCACAGTAATTTTTGAAGTAGGTGTTTTGCAATGATATGCGACTTGCATTCAGAGTGATCAACAGTACATTTGAAGTGTGGAACTCTGATGACGGAGTTAGATGTAGAGATCTTGAATGTGATTGCTGGATGGTTGTGTGAGTGTCATCAATGACATTTGTGATGTCATCTTTGATGTCCTGGGTGTTAGTGTTAGCAGTGCACAGTGGTGTGGGCAGTTATGGTTGCTTAGCCTACCATAACTGGCGAATTTCAGGGTTTTTTCGGTTTTACTTTGAACCATAATGTCACGTTTATAAAAAAAATTTTGGTGAATTTGACAGGTTTTTAGTAGCGCAACTTAACCATAACGTCCCCTTAACAAAGTTTTTTTAGTGAATACATATATCAACACATTTATTTTTTATATACTCTTCAACCTTTTTCAGTCTAGCTGGAGTGAGCTTTGCATGCTTTCATGGAGAGCTTATGAAGATAGATAAGAGAGGGGCTCTGGTGGCAATCAGCTTACCCATGATGTGTGTGTTTGCAATAGTTGAACAAATGCAATAGACCTATCAGAAAGATTTGTGTCACTGGTGAACATAAGTTTTTGTACTACGACAATTTTTTGTGTTATGTGAAAACAGTGGCTTGCACATATTGACAGCATCTCAACACGCAATGTCAAGCCACTACACTGACTTGAGGAAGGCAGTAGATTCCTCATAAATATTTTTGGAGGTCCACAAAATGGTGCAATTTATGGATTGTACATTTATAAAAACATTTATGACCACACTTCGATTCCCGGTGTTACAGAAGTATTTTAACAACTTTTATAAAACCAGTTTTTGTAGGTCTAAAGCATTCAATAGTGTGCACACATTTTCAGACTTTCAAAAGTATTTACTTGTATGCAGGGCTATGTAAGTAGTTATGATGGCTTGATATTGTGATTTGAGATTATGGTAACACCATCTCAAAACACGCTCTAAGGTCACCACAATTACTTAAATTAGCCCAACATACAAAATAAATACTTTTAAAGCTAGGAAAATATGTGCAAGCTATTGTTTGCACATAAAGTGACAAATTAATAGACACAGGGTGGCAAGTGACAACACTGACTTCACCACATTGACCTCGGTAAAATACGTACAGGCCCCCAGCAGCAGCTGTGTTCAGTGAAAGCAAATCCCTAGACATAGACTGTTGCCTTTTAGAAGAACAAACTAGAAAAAAAAATTCTTATTTCCTAATGTCCCTCTTGAATGAAAACAAAACCTGAACTGTATCCAGGAGGTGGAATTATGGACCTGGGAGGGGATAAATCATACATAAGACTCAGTAAGGTCACTTAGGTCAGGAAGAAGGCTGGAAAACATGTCCCAGTGTGATTAAATGAACCCTGCCCCGCATCTGCAGGTAGTGAGTTGTTATCTTCTGGGGGCAGGGGAACATTTGGCCTGAGTCGTTGTTGTGCAGCATGGCACAGGCAATAAATATTTGTCCAATCTTCTCTGGCATGTACATCAAAACCCCTCCAGTCAGGTATATACACTGAAAACGACCACTCAGCAGGCTAATGGTCTGCTATATGCACATCCTGATCCTGACATGTGCCTCATTGTAGTCCACCCCCTTCAGCGTATGTGGATTGTGCACAGGTGTTCGAAGGAGGCAGTTTGGATGACCCACCAGGGTTGGTTCAAAGATCGAGACTTGGTAACTGCTGGTTAGGGCCGGCATGTGAGTTGATATCCGGTGATGCTTCAAAGCTGTGATTCATATGATCTAAGGTACAGTTCAACATGGCTGTGACTCAGTGTCAAGCAGGTTTGAGTCATTTTCTAACCACAGGGCCGACAGATGTGTGAGGCAATTCTTCCAGCAGTTTGAGATGAGGTCCAGCAATGAGCGCATGATTTGAGCCAAACAGGTGACGGGTTCCGCTAGGGAAGTGATGGCTTTGGCCTTAAGTCAGCAGCAGTTTGAAGAGTCGGTCAATGCAATGCGGATAGTGAGAGCCAACGGAGTAGATTCTACAGTTAGTTTGACGGCAAATATGCTGGTGACTGAATGCGCATTTCAAGTGGGGCAGTTCAATGCAGTGTTTGAAGGTCGCGGTTAGAGAAAGTCATCAAGGTCTGGTCGACTATCGATGAAGAATGGCAATAAAGATGCTGGCAGTTCGAAGAGGGCTTTGAATGGCGCAGGTGCAGTGGTGGGCTTCTAGTTCGAGCCGAGGCAACAACGTGCCCTGCTGGAATGTGCGCCGTGAACTAATTCAAATGATGCAACACAGCAGTTCATAGACCAGGTGAGTGCTAAAGGCAGCACTGGAGAGTCCTGTCAATTTGACTTGGTCAAACAAGCTACAATCACAGCTCAAATCGGTCTGACAGCGAATACAACTAAAATGTTGTCTGTCTTGGCTTTTAGGTTGCTCTGAGAGATAGAGAGAGAAATGAGATGGTGGTTTCTTTCTTCAGCTATTCTGTGCTCCTGTGGAATATTTTAACCCATACAAATGAGCCCCACTGCCTCAATTTACAAATGGCGAAAGAAACCGCCAAAAATGGATGTGCTAACCCCTGTGCGTGCAAAAAATCTGCAAAACTGCGCATGGGTCACACTCACCAAAGGCTGCACACCCCTGCCACATGGTCAAAGTGGGGGTGACAACAGAATTCTCACTGCAGGAGAATGCCAGTGGGTGCTGTTACAGTTAACATGAAGCAAGGGCACAGAATTGGGCTAAAAACCGAAAATGCCTTTAAAATGCAGCTTTTGCAACCTTCACAGTGCTGTTCTGGGGCTAGATCCATTCATTTTCCAGTGAACCATTGACATTAAAAGTATACTGAAATCACAGATCCTCCAGGTGGCTCAGAGAAACTGGGCCGCACTGACTGACAGCAGCTAAGAAATGTATTTTATGAAAAACCAGTCCAGTAACAGTTTGTTTTCAGTTACACGGGAGAAATGTGGCTAAAAATGCCAACATGTCACAATTTCAACTGTGCAGGCAGAAACTACAAACAAAAGGCTGGATACATATCTCCAAACTGAAAAACAAATCCCAGCACTTCAGGAAAGAACTGGTGCTGCAGAGGAAAAGCTGATGTAAAAGACTCAGTTTAAATGTGCTTTTTCCCTGAAGAAAGTGCAAATTTGCCCGTTTAAAAGCATGTTTTTGTGAAGGGCCTACTTCTATAAATATCAAAATCTACCTATAAACTGTGTTCATATTATATGTTGTAATGAAAGCTGTAGGTAATTCTTTAAAGTCGAAACCTATTTTGGAATTAATAATTAATTCTGACTTGGCAGTGCTCAGCCTGGGAAAGATGACACTTCATGTTAACCCCTTGCTGCTACAGGAAGGCTTCATTGATAGTGGATGCTCTCGCATATTTAGAACAAAGTGCTCATTAGACATTCGTCTTTGGCCCAGCCAAGGACAATGGCAGGCTGAACATTGATCCCTTCTGAGGAGGGGCAGGAAACTTCCCTCTACACCCCACCCTGACCAAAGGGATGTGACAGCTGCTGTCTGTTGAAAAGAGAGAAAAAAAAAATGCTAAAAGAAATCTGTTGTTTAAAATGCCTATTTGTGATTACGTTTTGAAAACCTTTAACTTTGCAATATGAAGGAGGACAAATCTAAAAATGGGTAGTTGTAAATCTTATATTTTTTTTATTTACTTTGTTTATAATTGCTTTAGCAAATTTTTACAAAACTGTTGCTGTTCGTCCCAGAAGAGCCACATAAAAAGGGAGAAAACCTGATGGAAGAGAAGACTGAACTAAGGCAGGCAGACAAGGCAGACTTTAGGTCAACCGAGCATGCACCCAGTTTATCTTTCCGGAGAGCGTTCAGCTTCGGGTATCTTTATAGGACAACCTCTCTCATCGGGGTCTTGGTGAGTGGTTACTGTTAAGGAGCGAAGGGTGATCATATGGAAAGCCGTCTCTAAGATTTTTACAGTGGCTATAGTCCATCTCGTTTTCTCACCTGACATTAGCCTGTTCCACCATGTTCAATCTTCCTCTTCTAGATATCCCAAATAATCTGTACGAAGGTTGGACAGGTATGTGGCTCTTACGATTCTTAGCTCCGGGCAGTTGAGGAGAAGGTGTTTTATTGTTTCTGCGTTGGAGGGTTCAGTGCAGAGCCGACAGGTATTGATGTTTGATTGCATCCTGATCGCCATGATTTTGCGCGTCGGGAGGAGATTGAAACGCGCTCTCATATATAGTTTTCTTAGCTGTTGATTAGGGAATTTGGTACAATATGGGATGGGTTCCTTCAGTTTGTTGAGGTTGGGTGGCAGGTCTTTAATCAGCTTGTTAGTTTGTGCTTTGGCCAACATCTCTATCCAGTCTTGCACCTCAAGTTTCACTTTCACTCTTTCGGGGTTCGTTTTTAGATCCTCTTCTCTGCAAGCAATGACAGCAAGCTTTTCTCTGAGCCTGTCCGTCCATTTGTTCAGGATAGTTAGTTGCCGGTTTGTTATTTCCTTGGCTATGATCTTATATACAGACAGACTGTCTGGCATTAAGGTATTTCTGAGCAGTTGCATTGCGTTTTGGGTCACAGTCGCTTCAAGAGAGAGCAGCCCCAATTCTCTTCTGATAATGTCCATCGAGATTGCGTTCGGCAGTCCAAGGACCGTCTTCCAAATCAGGCTCTCTAATTTCCGCCAGATGTCATTTGGCATGCTTAGAGTTGCCCCCATGCCGTATGTTAGGGTTGGCACTACTTTCCCTTTATAGAAAGATATTGCTGGAATTAAGGAGAATTTGCCATATTTTCTGTCGATGATTTTCATCTGAGCAGCGAGATTTTTTGCTTTTCCCCATAGCACGCTTTGCATTGTGGCTTCTTTTGCTGAGTGATCAATATGCACTCCTAGGTATTTGAAGCTAGACACCACTTCAATTTCAACTTTGTCCAGTGACCAAGAGAATTGTGCTTTGGTCTTCTTTGCGCTTTTTCCCAGGATCACTATTTTGGTTTTAGATTTATTTATTTTCAGGTTGTTCTGTTTCATGTATTGCGCCAGGTTTGCAAGTTGGTGTTGAAGGCCGATTTGTGTCTGGTCTAATAATATCAAATCATCAGCGTATAGAAGGCGCAATATGTTTTCCTTGCCCAGCTTTGGTGGAAACGCTTTGACTGAATGTGCTGATTCTTTCATATCCGCCAAGAAAGCAATGAATAGCGCCGGTGCCAGTGGGCAGCCCTGCTTCACTCCTCGCTCTGCTGGTATCTCTCGTGACAGTAGGCCTTGATTGTTTAGGCGAATTCTTAATTTTGTGTTGCTGTGCAGAGCCATCACGGGATCCAGTAATTCCATTGGGCAGTGCCATTTTTTCAATTTGCTCCCCATCATTTGCCTGTCCACTCTGTCAAAGGCCTGGGATAGGTCTACAAATGCCAGAAACACAGTTGGTGCGCCCTGCTTGACCTTTGCTTTTAACAGATTAAGCATTAACATATTGACTGACGTACTCCCTTTCTTCAGGAAACCCATTTGAAAAGGGTCGTGTGCCGGGGAGGTTCTGGCCCAGTTACGGAAGTGGTTCAGGCGGAGAGTGGCGAATATTTTACCTATTATGTCCAGAAGGGCAATGGGTCTATAGTTGCCCGGATCTTCTCTGTTTCCTTGTTTGAAGAACGGGACCACCACAGCATTGGTCCAGGATGTTGGAATGGATCTTGTCTGACCACACCGGGCGAAGATTGTACTGATAAAGATGGTCCATTGGTCAGGGTTTTGTTTTAGGTCAATGTTGCACAAGCCATCCGGCCCAGGGGCTCTAGATTTCTTTAATTTAAGGATGGCGCCCCCTTTATATCGTCTCTCGAGGATAAGTCGATCCAGGTAGATGCAGCCGATCTTTCAATTGTCGGGACGTGAGGTGAAGGAGCCCTAAACAGGTTTTCAAAGAATGTGGCCCACACGTTTTCGCTGGTTGAGTTTGCGATTTGGTTTATCGTCAACTTAGCTGTTTTTTTTATAAGCGTCCAGAAGTCGCCGTTTTTTTTGGAGCTTAATGCCCGAAGCATTTCCTCAGCGTCATTCTGGAGCATTTCATGTCTGTGGGTTCGGATCCAGGATTTGTATTTTGCATTTTCTTGTCTCCATTTGTTCCAGGCCGCCGGTGACTTATCATTTTTAATTTGTCTCCTCAGTTTTCTCACTAATCTCTTTCTTTCCGCGACCAGTTTGTCGAACGTATGGGGATTTTGATGCACCATTCGGATTTTTCCTGACATCTTCGTCCTGTATTGAAGAAGAAAGGGTAAATAGTCCGGGCTTTGGATCTTGTCCCCTTGCGACAAGTTACCTGTTCTGTACTTTTTAGTGATACATTCTATATTTGTCGTAGTCGGACGTAAACGAGTTTGTTGGTTATTTGATTCGATGGAGTGGCTGTAATAGACATTTGGGGATCGTAGGGTTTTCCATTTTATCGCCAACAGATTATGGTCGCTTTCTTGGGTTTTGGTTACTGCATAATCTTCTATGCCCGCCACTAAACTGTGGGAAATGAAGAAATAATCGATGTTTGCACTGGAATCCCCCCATTCCCATGTCAGAGTGCTAATATTCCATGGTTTGAGTGCTGACACATTATGTAGGTTTTCTTGATTTCATCAGCGTCATCCATGCCACTCCCCTGTGTTCCCCTGGGGTTTTTGGCTTCTTCCCCCAAATCTCTATTTCATTGCTGCACTTTGCGTTAAGGTCACCACAGATTATTATGTGTGTTTCTGGCTCTTCGACAATGATGTCATGAATTGTTTTTGCGATTTTGGTTACAGAAGTCTGCTGTGGATGATTTTTCTGGGTTCCAATATGTTGTTATGAGGGCTAGTTTTTCTTTGACACTTTGCTTACCTCTTCCGTCTTCCTGGGCCCATGTCATAGCAACTGCCAGTATGCCGTATGATTCGGTTATTGTTTTTATCATGGAGATTCCTGAGCCCGCCTTTATTGCTATCAGTAACCCTGCAGAAGGCCGACCAAACAGGCCCTTTGAAGCCAGAGAAAAGGCTATCTCGAAGCCGTCTAAAGATGTTTTTTCTGTCAACCAATGCTCCTGGAGACAGAGAATGTCAAACTCCCGCAAATATTGGTTTTCAGGGCTCGTCAGGTGCTTATGACCTCTTGTGTTCCACAAGGCCATTGAGATCAATTTTTCGGGTATCGATTGTAGGTCGTTCGTCGGAGGGGGTATAGTTCTAGTCCCACCTCCCGTTGGTTGCTATTTCTCATTTCGAGGATTTAATGTTTTTTTCAACCAGTTCCATGGTCCCTTTGGTTGTCTGGCTTCTGAGCTGTCTTCGGTCTTTGTTTCCTGCTTTTTTCCAATTGTGTGGTCTTCTTCTGCCAGTTCTCTTCTGTTTCTTCTTGTCTTTGACTGGAGCGGGGTTTGTGCTCTACGATGTTCCCTTCTGTCATACGGGGGACCTCCATAACCTGGTTGTTCAACCTTTTGGTGTTCTCTGGATACGGGTTCTGGCCGTCTGTGTTTTTCGTTTCTTGTGTCTCGTTTTTCCCAGTCATCGTCTCGATGGCTTCCCTGCTCCACACTATCGTTGGGGAGTTGCCTTTTTTTATTGTAAAGGACTTTTGTTCTGGATATATAGTGCCATTGATGATGCACTCCCTCCTTTGGAGTCTTCGGGTTTTCGTCGGTCTTCGGTGTGCGTATTTCTGTCAGGGTAAAGCCTGCTTGTTTTAAGTCCTTATATGCTTCGTCCGGAGCCCGTTTTAGTGCCTTAGCTTGGATATGGAGGTATGTCTTTGCCTTTTGGTGTCGGTGGTAGGGTTCTATTAGCACGAAATCTTCAGTTTTTAGGTGTTGTAGACTATTTATTTTGCTTAATATTTGGAGTACCGTTTTCCTGTTCAGTATCATATATTTACTTTTGCATGACGTTTGCTCTAATTTAAACACTCTCGAGTCCTTAAGAGAGCCAGACCTGTTTTTGATTGTCTCTGCATTTCGTATATGTGGGTTTTCCCTCTTTGTCCACTCCGATCCTTTTCTTATTTTTTCTTCGTGATGACGCTGAGATCTTTGCTTCACGGGGGTTGGGCTACGACTGGAGATCGTCGTGTCACACGCCTGGGCTTTTTCCTTTTCAGCTTTTGCCGTTGGTTTGGCTGGTGTCCTGTCTTTGGTTGGTTCCTTCCTGTTCTCTGGGGCCGAATTGGATTCCTTCGTTGGTCCCTCTGGGCACGCGTAGTCATCTTCTTGAGCATCTGATTCTAGGTGTACTGATATGTCCAACAATGAGCTTATGCTCATAAATTCGGTCACTGTTCTTGGGGATTTTTCTGTCAAGGGTTGGCTTTTTGGCATGTCTGTAAATTTATGGCCTGGATTTTTGGGGCTTTGAGTTAAGTTGATTATTTCCTCTTTTTTTTGGCGTCTGCGGGCTCTGATTTTGAGTTACTTGGGTGCCCCCTGGCATTTTCGTTCGTCAGCCATAAGGCCACTTTTTTTTTGTTGTTTACCAGTGGGGGTAAGGCCTGAGGTTGGAGTTCACGAGGGTCACTCAGGCTTTTTGATTTTTGCTTACTGAAAATTGGTTCCAGTGCTCCAGTATCCATCTTCGCCATAGTTTGGCATGCTCTGTCCATGTATTTTTTGGCATTCTTTTCCGATTCTGATGCTGTTTTTTTTTTTTTTCGTTCTCTAGATTGAACCATTTTTCTTCCCATGCTACCCCCTGCTTGTTGCATCTTGCTTCTGCGGCTGTTATGTAACCTTCCAGGAAGTCTAGCTTAGATTGGATTGCATCTTGCACAGTAGCGTGGTATTGTCTTTGGCCGAATCGCTTATCGTTTCATATAATTTGCAGAACGGTGCAAGGGCGATTGTTAGTGCCGCCATAATTGTCGTCATGTCCTGTTTTTTATTCGGGGATGGTCTTTGAGAGTCCATCACAATTTCACTGTGTCTTCTGAACTTGACAGGCGTCTTCTGGTGCTCTCTACCAGTGCCCTTGTCCGGGTATTGTGCAGAGATATCGAGAGTGGAAGCTCCAGCTGTTCCTGTGAATACTTCAGAGCAGTCTAACAATGTTTTAGATACGGTTTGGTTTCCTGAGTTTCCATCTTTGTTTTGGCTTGTTGTTCTTTCTCCTCTTTATATGTGTTGCAGATGGATTTTTGACCACGATTGGTCACTCATGCGTGACCTTGAGCCAGGAATGCGCTCTTGGTGTCTCCAACCCGCCATGGTTGGACTGCATTTTGCTTGAATTTCAGGTCTTAAGTTGTGTCTAGAGCTGTCTGAAATCTCTTGCTGGGCCACCTGATCTTTCCTTACGATATCACATAATAGTAAACTGTGTGGCGTCTTGGTGCTTGGTTGCACATCTACCTCTTCCTGATCTCTCCATTCTTGGCCCCCGACCTGTGAAGGTATTGCCGACCTAGGTGGCGGGTCTATGCTTTGTTTCGGACTATTCACCGGGGAGATGGTCGCCCTACCGTCGGGGATCAGACAGAGCCTTAATTCCTCACGCCCCATTTGCTGTTGGTCCAGGGTATCAGTGGTATTCGGCATTGTCTTGGGTCGCTCAACCTCCTTCCTCGCGTTGTCTGGTGTGTTGTTTGATTCCTCAGGGATTGTGCTCGAGTTAATAGGCTCCGTCAGCACACTTTTTTCTGCTGTCTTCTTGGGGGTCTGAGATGCCCTTTCTTTGCAGGTATCGACATTTGCCTGGTTTCTTTCGCCTATGATTGCTTTATTTATATCTGAGTTTCCTGGGATGTCTGTCCGCTTATCTTCTGCAGACAGCCCCTTTTCGACATGCAGGATTGTGGGTTCGTTCGCTGCGTCCGTTCTTCGCGCTTTTATTGCCGGAAAGGACCCCTCAATCACTTCCAAGATTTCCGCATCAGTGATTTCGTCATCTGCTTCCAGTTTGCGTTTTTTCTGTTGCATCTTGAAAAAAGTGAACATGGCGTTTGAAATTCGTGGTTTTAAAATCGTCCGGGACCCTGCTGCCGATTTTTTTCCTGTCGCCGAGTGAGGGTTGGTTGTCTCTTTTGCAGCTTGAATTTTCTGTTTGTTAAGGGTTGTTCTATCGGCTGGATGGTTTTGGTTTTCCGATAAAATTGATGTTGTTGTTTTTCCTTTTTGTTTCTTTATGTATTGTCGTTTGATGGCACCCGGTTTGAAGTTCTTTTTTGGTCCTGTGGTCGATACAGAGACTGGGGTCCCCAAATCAACCCAATCACCCATATTGTGAATCAAGCTATTGGGCGTTTGGCCAATTGATACGGCCTTGGTCTCTGTGGTCGTACTCTCCTCTAATGATCTTGTAGGTGCATTGTTTGAATGGAGATAAGTCACATCTTTTCTTGGACTAAATTCCCCTATGAGGTCGTACGGCTCATTCGTTGGGACGGCCGCCACCAGTGGGGCCTTGGAGATGTGAGTGACGGCTATAGTTGGAGTCATCGGCCTTTCTATTAACAGAGAGGATTCGAAGTCTATTAGTTTGCTCTCTCCTGGCCTCAAATCTCCTGAAGTTAAGGGTTCAGTATAGGTGTTTGCTGGATGGCTGGGTTCCGTCACGATTTTTAATTACTCCCGTGCCTGGCTTATTTCCTTTTCACCTTCCATGATCACTCGGGGGTACAGGCAGGAGGCCATGGCTATGGAGCTATTTCCCTGCGTGCCCCCGATCCGAATCTCTCTGACCTTCAGGTCGTTCTGCACTTCTGGCGCCCCCCCACTTCGATTTGGGCACGGGGACTGAGCAAGGTCCAGGTCGGTCCACCCTCCGGTTGACCGAGCTGGTAAACCTCTTGCCGCGGTGGCGCTCAGGTCCTGTGCTGATTTTGTGCTATCTGGAATGTCCAAGGTGGGATACGAGATGCTGGTAGGCGTCTTGGGGGGGCCCTTTTCATTTTCAAACATATTTTTTCCCATAGCTGTAGACCGGGGTAAGTCCATAACCCTCCCATCAGCTCCTTTATAGTGGCATTGCGCAGCGGGAGTGGTGGCTTTCAAAGGTTTTGGGTCTGCTGCTAGGGGCACAATGGGCTTACCTCTTTTCCCCGGCGACCTTCACTCTCCTTGTGGGAGATTCTTGAAGTTGCTCTGCAAAATTCTATGCGGCTCCGGCGACTCCGGGGGATCTTGCAGTTGCAAAGGGTCCGCCTCCGGGTGGGGCTGCAGGATGTTCTTTGGCAAGTCTGGAGCTCCTGCTCCCGGCATTTTTTTTCCCGTATCGAGGAGGTCCTGGGCGCTTGTACCTCTTGTACAAGTGGGGAGGGGTTCTTTCCTCCCCCCAACCCCCCTTGCCCCAGTCCACCCGGGACCAAACGGAAACACAGGAAACACTCGCAACACTCCCCTACGCTCCGCTCCGCGTAGCAGGGTGTTTTGAAGGGAAACTCCTCCTCTTCCTCAACGTGTCGCACAGCAGGCAGGACTCGGTCTCCTCCACACAGGAAACACTCGCAACACTCCGCTGATGCTGCCTGGAAACTGAAAAATAAACTAAATCTAATTGTATGCCCTTTCTTTGAAGACATGAGTGAACCTTGTACTGCATAAGGACCCAAAGTTACATGAAAAGAATAATTGTAGCAAAACTATTGATGCTGCAAACATAATATTGTATACCCGTGTTCTAGGGGTAATCGCCCAGATATGTACTGAATTAGAAATTGTTAGGCCAAACCGTTATTATTAAAATTGACAAAATTCCACAGAACGACAAAGATAGCTCTCACTGAGATGGGAGTTAGACGTAAGGATAACCCACAAAATATGTAATATATGTGTCCAATTTTATTAGAGGGCATAATTATAGGAATGTGCATTTTTGGGAAAGTTAAATTGTGTTTCAAATCAATGTGGGAGTTCCCAAATCACATCATAAAGATGACAGCTCTTTTCTGACTTCCAACCAGAACAAGGCAAGTGCCTCTGACCTATCACAGCCATGGGGGTGTGGTTTGAAATTCTGCCCCTACCATAAACTTTGTGATGTCACTTGGCATGATAAATATAGGAACTTCACCACACACAGACACACACTGATTCCTGACTCCATCCTCATTGCCGCGTGACGCCCTGTTCCAGAATTCTTCATCTTGTCCTGATCCAGATTACTTTGCAAAACCAAGGCTCAGCAATTGCTGAACTCTTCTTCAGCTAGGCCCAATTTTTGAACCATCCCAAACTTCAGGAAAGAATAATTCTGATCCAGTCTGGCTTGCTACCATTCATGCTTGCCTACTGAACTAGCAATCCCGCTAATCTACCGTGCCCAGGGACCAGAAGGGCCAATCCAATCCAAATCCAAGTTGAGGTGCCAGTTCAATTGACCAGAACCGCCCAGCTGACCATCCTGCCAGAGGTGCCCTGCTGGTAGACCCGACCTGTGATGACCAGAACCCTGACTGTCTAATCTTAATTTACAGTGGACTGTAAGTATCAACAGGAATCATAGTAACCCATAGTATATTTGCATTGTCCTATCCCAATCTCTCAACCTATCCTCTCTTTAATGTAAGAGCCTTTAACCTTGTCAGACCCATTTTTGCAACTCTGTTTGTAATTCATAGTGTTAGCGCTTATTTTCTCTCATTTGTTTAACAAAACCACAGCACATTAATGATTTGGAATATATAAAGTAATTCCATACAGAAAACGTAGAATCCGCCACGTGAAGAGTTACATGCGGCCATGAGTAACTGTGGAGATTCCCGTGCAGCATTCTATTTTTTTTTAGTTTTTAATATAGTTTAAATAAAACCAATCTGTCATTTTAAAACCGAATTTCTGCTTTTCTCTGCTCTATTATTTCTCTCATTAAAACTTACATAACTTCTTCACTTTTATAGCTAGAGATCTAATTTCAACTCTCAGTTAAACCTAAGACCTGCAGCTACATGCACGGCCTGCCAAACAGTGTACTTGACCCGTTTGTATTAAAAATTGCATAGTGAAATTTAGGCGTGAATTCGCATTTTTGCAAACGTTTTACACGTGTCCTTTTCTCATTCAAAGTATTTCCACACTCCCATTCTGATTTAAAGTGTGTTCTGTTGCTCCTCTTGTAGCTTATGTTTGTTAGAACCTGTTTAGTGTTGCTCTCATAGGAATTTACATCAATTTAAGCATTTTGCACACTTTTCCTTGTTTCACAAAGCCATTTTCAACTGTCATTTTAAAAAGTGTAAATTTCCAAAAATGCTTTTCTCTCTTGTTTGGGGAGGGAGAATTGCATTCAAACCCTGTACACCGTTCTTCAATCCTAACTACCTGCTGCTTACTTACATCTGTGTAGAATTGCTCATTTGTGCATAAGAACTTTGCAGGGGGAAACCTTAACCTAAGCGCTATCTTTTCACAAAGCCAAAACTGTTAATTTTCTTGTGTTTTATCTTCTGTGTTGCTATAAGTGAATTCAATTGCTTTACTTACTTTCTGAACTGTTTTGTCTCCACATTGGTGATTGCTGCCCCATATATATATTAAAATGTGTGTTTGATTTGAATTTTAAATAATAAATATATAATATGGTGCCCTTTCTGAAAACTCTAGAAGCTTCCATATGGCGCAAAATATTGTTCTTTATACCGAAATGTACTCCTATGGAAACAATCCGGTACGAGCTAGGTCTATCCTCGATTTCCTGCTCAATGCATCTAAAAAAACTTGCACTATTTAGAAAATGCTTGAAAGCTAACAGAGATTCACTGTATTGTCACCTGAAAACAGCAGAAAAGGGAAATTTTATGGCAGATCTAACAACAACCTGTGAAATAATACTGATGAAAGTGGGTCTAACAGTGGAGACGTTGCTAAGTAACTATGAGAAAGTTAAAGAAACAGTAAAAGCGTATGATTGGTTAGAAAACAATGTTACTCTGCTGAATTCAAGTTTATACTGTCAAATAGCATCATTTTGGAAATGGTTCCCAAATCCTGAAAAATATATAGCAAAATATCCATCGAGGCAATTTAGAAACAGAACGATGAGATTCAGATTCAATGTTTTGAGTACGAATGAAATTTTGACAATCCGCAACCTAAATATACA
This sequence comes from Ambystoma mexicanum, assembly GCF_040938575.1. Taxonomy (NCBI): domain Eukaryota; kingdom Metazoa; phylum Chordata; class Amphibia; order Caudata; family Ambystomatidae; genus Ambystoma; species Ambystoma mexicanum. Next base: position 308,305,100 of record NC_090941.1, read on the forward strand.
GAAGGTCGGCTGTAGATTTTGTAAGGTAACAGAGGAAAAAGAAACCTTGCGGCATTTATTATTGGTCTGTCCTAAATTAGCCCAAGAAAGAATGGATTGTTTTTCAAAATTTGTAACAAATACAGCTAATGTTGACCGCGATAAAATATGGAAGGAAATGTTACACGGAAACTTAACTGCCTTAACAATGAAAATTCATACATTTCTATACGATATATGTGCTTTGGAATGAAGGACAAGGATGATTTAAGTCACTCCAGTGTTTGTTAATCTCTGGCTTAATACTAATAAGCAAGACTATGAAGGTACTTCTATTAGATGTCGTACCTGAAAATTGTAGCGTTTTATGGAAAATAATTTTTTAGTAGACTGTTTTAAAATGTCAGCTGTACTTACATGTCACTATTCCTACTAGAGCCCAAAAAAACTAAGAAAATTAAGAAATCATGTGCTATGTCTAGTAGAAATGTTACTTGTTTTTATTCTTTTACTTGATGTATTTTGATGAATTGTGGAGAATTTTGATACATTTTGTAATTGTTGGTTGATTTTGTAAAATTGAAAAGGTTTAAACAAACCAAAACAATAAAGATAATAATAATAAATATATATTTACCTTTACCAACCAGCCTGATTCCTGGTCCACTGTGACCTGGGGGGTATTTTGAGACGGGTGTGATATGAGTGGTATATCACTCAGAATATTTAACCTATTGACATAATAAATAAGTTTTTCATCTGTGCTTTACACGCTAGGCGAGACCCAGTTGTATTACCTGATTTAAATCCTTAACACTTTGTCTATACTGACTCTCTCCCTTCCCTTGTCAATAGCATCAAAAGCCCATTCGGTAGGCAGCACCCTGGTGTGAGGCTTGTCTTTTGGGATGGGTGTGCCCTTTGATTCCTGTTTCCCAGGCCAGCTTCTGCTACGAGGCTGGTTCACTGAGAGTTGCCACCCTACCTAACAAGGCATCAAAGAGAGACAACCCCCAGGACTACAGTCTTGCCCGGAGCAGCAGAGACAGTCTGGCTGGGAGAAATACTCATAACTCGTCCACATATGAGCTGGGTTCAAAGGGAGCACATATGTGCGATACAAATTTGGCCTGGCTTGGATAATTATGTGATATACTAGCCACAATACCTTAAACTTACATATTTCTGATATTTAAAGTTTATGACTGCCACCAGGATAGTAACTCGTCTAGTTATGTGGTTCTGGGATAGGGATGCATGTTTTACATCCAGCCTCTCTTCTGCAATTACTTGGTTTTCCCTGTAACTGTATATGGGATACCGCGATGGTGCTGCAGTTACTCATCTTCTGTATGCGAATGGTGTCTCGGTTGCCATGTTAACTGGCACGCATGCACTTTGGAATTAATAAATCTACTGAAACCGGGTTACTTGGAAATCGAGACACCACACTGACTAGGTACGTGGCATACATACGTACGTGAATACATTTTTATCTCTGTGTAGACAGAGTATAGTATGTACCCATTTGAGATTGCTGAATGCGAAAATATAAAATGATACGGATTGCTCATGAATACAACCTCCTAATTGACAAAAGAATCAAGAATTTGACGTGTGATGTTGGTTCTTGTGGTAGAAAGGTGTCATAGAAGCTACAATGGCTTTGTTTATCATGATATTGTGAATGTAGGCCAATTATCGAAGGTAGAGATATCAATGAGTGTACTGGTAGACTATTAAGAGATTACAGATAACAGCTGAGGTCCCAATCCATGTGCATCCCATGAGGAGACATAGAGTCTAGATGATCAATCCAGTGAATCTCTCTCTGCAAGAAAAGTCTGTTAAGGTTACCTCCTGTTCTTGGTGTGCATACTTGTTCCAAAATAATGAACCTAATTTGAGCTATTGTTTGTCTTTGTTGAATGAAATTTTGAGCTACAGGTGATTTGTCTGATGCCATTCTGAAATTAGATTTATGCCAATGGGTTTTAGCCTTCCTCTTTGTCAGACCAACATAATATAGTCCACAAGGACATCTGATGCCATATATTATATTTCTGGTGTCACATGTTGAAGTGTGATACAGCCTGATTTTGTGACCTTTGTGAGAATGGGTGATGGTATTCCCTTTAATTAAATTGTGACAATTGTTACAATTAAGGCATGGGAGGGTACCTTTATGATTTTGATTGTTCTCCCTCTTGTAGGCAAAGTCTGCTTTGATAAGGTAATCTCTTATAGACTTACTCTTGCTGTAAGCAAATAGTGGTGGATCCGGGAAAAGTTTAGCCAGGGTAGGATCCAATAACAAGGTGTTGCAGTGTCTCTTGATAATTTTTTTTATTTGAGTGCTCTGCTGTGAATATGTAATCACATATACTAGATTTACACCTGTATCAGGTAGTTTTCATTTTAATGCGTCGGACCTGTCAATGTTTCTCGATTTTTCTGCACTAGTGTTGACTAATTCGTAGTTTTGAATTAATCAAAGTAATGCACCTCTACACCCTTCTCTTCTCAAGGGAATTTCTCTAGCCTGATACAGGGGAACAAACCAATTACTCCTTTCCAGCCAGCAACAAATACAGACTAAAGTAGAGTCAAAGATGGCAGCGTCCCCATTTAAAGACTTCTCCCATGAACTTAGGACTTCAAAGCATCCTTAGCATGGAGCATGCCCCGAGTGTACCGATCAGCAGAAACTAGGCAGTCCAAGAACTATAAAGGGGCAGCTCCCTTGACAAGAGTGGAAGGTAGTTTCATAGTACAGAGAAGGTGAGTTGTGGTGTTAAATAGGAGGTATACGATTATTTAAGCGGAGAGGAAGATTGCTGGGCTGGCTGTAAAACATGGAGTGGAAGGACAGATTGTAAGACCCAGAGAGAAGAGGGGAACTTCTGGGCTAGCTGCAAGACCTGGAGTGGAAGAACAAATTGTAAGACACAGAGAAGAGGTGGAAACTGATGTGCTGGCTTTGAGACCTGTTGTGGAAGGACAGTTTGCAAGATGCAGAGGGGCGAGGAATATGGCTGGGCAAAATTACATGGAGAAGAGTGGTGAATTTTAATTCGTGGAGAAGAGAGGCTGATTGGAAGAGCTGCTTGACTACCAAAGTACAGATGCCCATTAGGTTGATTGCTTGTAGTCAGACCTATGACATTTGTTCTGCCTATACTAACAGGGTCCCAGGAAAGGAGAGAGTTCTGCTTGAGACTGATCTTTACATGAAACGCCCACCTGGATTTTACAGGATCTTATCCCGACCCCAGACTCCAGCCATCGACCTCTGGTCCCTCAACTAAGATTGCTTGTGTTCTGGTCCCCACTGAATAGCCAGGGAACCTGTTACCGCTCCTATTAAACAATGCAGACCCACCTTTCCAGGTGAAAAAAGGGGATGCCACAGCTTGCTTCCACTGTGAGACTCTGTGGTACATAGAAAACCTGACTGCGACTAGCCATTCCAGTAGCAGATGTCCCAGGTCCCCAACCCAGAAATGACTAAAAACCGATGGACAATAAGGTGGTCAAGAGGCATTTTCCCAACCTGAGGACTGGAGAGCACACTGTAATCTTAATGACCACGAGGGAAAAGACCTTGATCTACCATGAAGCAGGCATCAACCAACTATAATGCCTGCAAAATAGGAGATGAGGAAAGCTTAAGGGAGCTAAAACTTGAAGATGGTTTGGTGGGAACACCCAGGTTTCAGATTTCCCAAGAAAATACCACGTTTCCAATGACCAGATGGATTGACTTTGCTTCATGCAGAAGTTCCACTGTGAGTGGAGGCTCGAGTAACCGTCACATAGTACCCAGAGTGTAGGGTGCTTCAAATCTAGGAAGACCATCTGAATTCCCAGTTGGTTATGTACAAAAGGCTGATATGATCTGACTTATACCTAGACCTCCCAATGGAATGAACCTGCTGAGGAATCCCCAAAATGGTAACATTCACTGGTCACTACGCCAAACATAGCTAAATGGCTGTATGAGGGGACACACAAAGTACATGGCTATCCTGTTTGAAATCTTTACGTATAGAAAATCTGAAGAGCTAACAGAGTTGGCAAGAACAACTCTGGAAGAATTCTCTGACAAACACCCTAGAGTGAAGGTGATGTCACCACCTATGTTGAAACAGGTTTCTCTAGCCTTCAGACCTGCCTATGCCTTTACAATCCAGTTGCCCCAGCAAAGCACCAGCTGGTTACATAGTTCAGCTTTAAATACCAGTCCTAATGGACACTGGGTGTCATCAAAGTGTCATTTAAGCTTACCTTGTCTCTCCATCCCTAAGAACATGTTAGAGTTAGAGGACTATTCAGAGTGTGCATGGAGACATGCACGCTTACCCAGATCTCAAAGTATGGATGCAACACCGGCGTGAGAGGTGTCACCTGGTGGTCCTCTCATGCTTATGCTCCCACAGAAGATGTAATTGGTACGAACTTCACCAACTTTGATCAATGGTTTGAACGAGCCTGCAAAATCTACAGGAGCAGAGTCCCCGAAACCTGTATGGTGAAAAGATGTTATTCCTGTGGAAGTTTCCATCACAAAGCGAAATACAAGAGGCAGAGAGAAATTCATAAGAGACTGGGTTCTAAGCCCAAGGAAGGGCATGTTGGAATGGTGAGGGTGTTTGGCAAAGTGACCACCTTGACTTCAGTACATTAACCTGGTTATGGTATCCCCAGGTTCACAACAGCATCTGTGTGCACTGAAAGCATATCTCTGGTCATAGACCACTCCCTTTTGGAAAAACAACCATAAGGAAATACATATCCCATAGTTCCACTCTTGAACAAATACAAAACCAGAATTCGATCCAGGAAGTGGAATGATCTACTGGAGAGGGGCTACACCATACAGAACACATCAGGCAGGCCCCCTAGGCCAGGAAGAAGGCTGGAAAACATGTGACTGGGCCAGAAGGCCCACAATTGTTTATCAAACCAACCACAAAGGGACTCTATCACCTATAATCCCTTTTCCCCAACAGATGAAAACCCGGACCTGGCAAACAATGTGTGTTTACATATTTGGAATCAGGAAGATAATGGGAAAGACCACAGTAACCCACATAAGTGTTCTCTATCCCCACCAAGTCTTGGGGGACATGCCCCCTAGCCCATTCAATATCCACAGTGGCAGCAGAAAGCCCAGTCCTCATCTGCACAATTAATGGACACACGGAGACAGCCCTACTGATTTCCCACACTTCCAGGAACACTGGGGAGATAGGAGCTCATGTCTCCCTCAGAACTGCCAGCACAAGTGATAGTAATTACCTGCAGCCACTCCCTCCATTAATACAAAAAAAGGATACCAGCATTGCAGCAAACAAATGAAAAATGATTTTGTCCCACCTCACAGCAGTAATTCTCAATACACACCCTGAGCTGTTTGGCACCAATCTATGGGTGTTTCCCAATTACATTTTGCCCAATGCAATTATGATGATTTTATTTCTCCAATTTGGCCACTTTTGTTACCTCATAAAGTGGGGGCGACCCACCACGTCCCTCCTCCTTACACCTCATACACCTATATACCGTACCTATACTTACCATCTATAGTTTGAGGTTTAAAATAGTGGTAAAAAAAATCATCAGCCCAAAAAATGAGCAACATTGCATTTGGCAAAAGTTTGGAATACTGTTTGGCACAAGAGATAAATTAAATTTATTTCAGACAGGTGAAACTCTCCACCCTGAGACTGGGCGTGAAACCAACAGCTCTTTCCCAGCCAGCAACACGCAGACACACAGATTAAAGTGGAATCCAAGATGGTGGCTTCCCCATTTAAGGTCTTTGCCCATGAACTTAGGGCTACAAAGCATTCCTCTCATGGAGCATGCCCACCGCAGACGTGTGAGCCCTATGGCCAATCTGCGGGAAGCTAGGATGGTCAAGCACTAAATAAGGGTTAGCTCCCATGACAACAGTAGAAGTGTGTTTTGTGGTAAAGATAAGGTGTGTTTTGGTGTTTAAGAGGAGGAAGATGATTGCTGGAGCAAAGGGGAAAGGTGCTGGGCTGGAGTAAAACCTGGAGTGGAAGGACAGATTGTAAGACCCGGAGAGAAGAGGGCGATTAATCCTGAAAAAGAGAGGCTGATTATAAGACCCGGATTGGGGTGACTGATTGTAAAACCAGGAGACATGAGGGAGACGTAAGCCTGGAGACCAGAAATACAGAAGAGAAGAGAGATTGAAGTAGAGACGAAAAGGCATGTGAATAGAGACCTGGCCACAGCCCTAATCAAGAAAATGGCAGAGGAAGCAAAGGCACAGGCCTTTGATAAGGAAAAAACGGAGAAGGTGAAGACAAAGACTGTTACCAAGGGGCAGTCAGAGCAGTAAAGGGCAGATGGCCTGACAGGAGAAATAAAGAATGGATGCCATGGACATAGAAAAGGAGGAAGTGCCCCAGAGGAGTCCAAGAGTTAAAGAATTAAAGGGTAGAGGCCATGGTTTATGGTACAGAGAAGGTGCCCCAGAGAAAGGCAGAATACAAGAAGATGGAGGCCTAAACCAAGGAGGTGAAGCAAGGAAAAGGTCCTTTGTGGACTAACCTAAGAAAGAAGATCATACCGTGTCCAGGTAAAGTCTTAGGGAACACTACAACTAACCACAACCACTCTGACACCTTAAATAAAAGGCAAAGAATTGATTATCATTGTTGCACCAGTCATTAAAACTTATCACAACACAAATGAGACTGCTGGCCACAGGAACAGATAGATTTTTACAATCTTTGTTTATTTTTCTTTTCTATGTGTGCAGTTAAAGAGCTGCAGGTGCCGGGGCTGTGAGTGATGGTAGAGCAGCAAACACGTTGGCAGCTGTGAACATAGATATAAAAACTGCAAGGCTGCCCATCGCTTGACATTAATGAATCAGTATAACCTTTGACATTGCTAGGAAAAACTCTCGCCACTGGAGGCAGGCTTTCCCCAATCCTATTTTGACCTTCTAGTGCTATGGAGAAGCACCCAGGGGACAAGAGATTGAGTTCCAATCAGATAGCTTGAATAGTTGCTCTGATGCACATAGTGCACAGTTGTATCTTAGGTATCACTACAAAATACCGAATACGATTAATGCAAGGCAGAAAATGTGGGGTATTTTTTCCGGATATTTAAAACTTATTTATATGGTAAGTGGGGTAGCAGTATTGATTAGACATGGGCAATGTGAGAGAGGGTTGCAGGGAGTCGGAGGGTCATCTCCCACACATTAAAAGTGCTAAAAATCGAAGGGGAAAAAAAGTCTACATTTTCGGCAGCACATTATAAACATTTGCAGTAATCACGTAGATCTGTATCATACATTATGTCAATCATGTTATTAACGTTGAATTGACTGTTTTGTTTTTGTAGGAATATTGTGAAAATAAGTACATCAATTAAAAAAACTTAGGAAAAAAATCCCTGCACATCACAGTGACTAAAGGTACATCCATTGCCCAAATCCTAAAAACAGAATGGAAGTGACTCAGAGGCAATGCTGGCACTTTTTAGTAATTAGATGTGGGATGTTTATTGGGATGAAGCCACTCGTTAGCAGACGTACATGCCTTCTTTTCTTTCTGAGAAAAGTGATCTGCATTCAGAGTAATAGCTGAGAAGGAAATACAAACAAATCATTACTGACACCCAGGGAAGGGCGCTCACCCTATTAGGTGGCTCGGCCTATCAGGTTGCTTAAAACAGAGAAGTGAATTGCCAGTGTACGTCTGTGTTTTTCAAGCCGCCCAAGGCCCTTCCCCTGCGGCTGCTATCTTGATTGTGGCGGAGGCAACAGGGAACACATCCCCATGGGTTGCCTCCCTATGCCCAAACCCATAAGAATTTCTGCACCCTTCCCACCCCACTCCCTTCCTACCCACTTACCTGATGGACCTTAACTGTTGTGTGGGCGTGTGACCCCCTGGGCCCACACCGGCATTCACACGAGCGCAGGCATTCACCCCGGAATAACACACACAGGACGCGTGTTGCCTGCTCGGGTCCCGGTCGCAACTGATGGCCGGGACCTTCTTTATTAACTACGCTCATGCGCGAGCCTCGTTATGGGCCGTGCATGTGCCAACAGCATAGTCACTACGCAACATCCCTCCTTTTTCCCCAAACAAGAAACAACTATAACTTTAACACGCCACAATGGCAATTTTGGACCTCCCGAACAGTTCTCAACCTGTTACGATACTGAGTCCATGATAAAGTCCTGGAACCTCTGCTGTGGCTTTCGCCCCATACGGCTCGGGTACCTTCTGGACTCCCCTCGAGGTGTCTCTGGTGTCCCTGGAGCTTCTGGAGGTCCCTCGTCCCTCGGTGATGACCCGGCCCCGGGTCCGGGTCAGGGCATCTCGGGCGGCACTGGAGGAGGTGCAGCCTCAATCCGCTTGAAGTACAAAACATTTCGCGTGACGGTGCCCCTGGCATTGGCCGCGATGATCATGGACCCCTTGACATGGGTCACGCCCAGCGGCTGGGCCTCGTACGGGAGTGATAGTTTCCCTTCCGGCCTCCAATCCCGGACCAACACAGTGTCCCCTACTGCAATTGACTTCTCCGGCAAGTTCCGGCGGGCGCTTTCCCGCTCGTTTTGGATATACCTCTCCATGCGCACCCGGTTGTTGTCAATCACTCCAGGGCTGCGCCCTTCCACTTCCGGTAGCAGTCCTCTGGGAGACCGCTTGAATAGGGCCTTGGCAGGCGCAACCCCGGTGTACTGATGTGGGGTAGTGCGGTACTCACGCAGAAATTCGAAGAGAATTCGGCATAGCTCCTCTCCCCCATCCAGCGAGATTCAGAAAACTTTATTGAGTGTCCGCATGAAGCGCTCAACTTCCCCATTTGCCCTCGGCCAGAGTGGGGTGACTTTCTGGTGTTTGATCCCCCTCTCCTCACAGTACCGGGCAAACTGTTGCCCCTGGAATGGCGAGCCGTTGTCAGAACAAATCTCGGTGGGAACCCATGGGTGGCGAACATCTTCTCCAGGGCCAGAATGGTGTGATCGCTGGCCGTGGATTCCACCAGCTCCACCTCTGGATAACGCGACCACTGGTCAACAACAGCAAGAAAGTACATTCCTCTGCCCGTGGAGCCGAAGTCGGCATGCACCGTCCCCCAAGGCTGCTCACTTCTTTCCATTGCCTGGATGGGCGGCCCTCTTTCCGCTGGGCTAGCCGCCTGGCACGACAAACTCGTCCACTGTACTCTCCAGGTCCGGGAACCACACCTTCAGTCTTAGGCGTGCCTTCATTTTTGCCATCCCCTGGTGACCTTTATGGGTGAGTTGCGGTACTTTCCCCACCAAGGCCCGCGGGATCACGATCTGGCACCCTCTCAGCAGAAGGCCGTCTTCTGCAACCGACAGCTCGTTGTTCACTTTCCATAGTGCTTGGAGATCACTTTGCGCCCGCTCTCTCTCCTGGCATTGTTCGTGTGCACTTCACACCACTCCCTGCTAGCCATGGCTTCCTTGATGACCAGGAATACTTCATCCACATTAGACACATCTGCAATTTCTTGGCACGCCAGGGCCACCGGCTGGGCTGCTTCCACCACGTACTGCACCATCTCAATGCAGTCCACCACTTCAGCTGAGTCTCGAGGTCGCCCTGCCCCCGGGTGACGGGGCAAATAGTCCGCCGGATTGTGAGTGCCAGGGCGATACTGTAGCTTGACCCCATATTCAATAAGCGACAGCATCCATCTCTCGATGTGCGGTGGTGGCTTGGAGGAGGCGCCGGCCATAATCGGAATCAGTGGCTTGTGGTCAGGTATCACAACCACGGGCTTCCCCAGGATGTAGATCCTGAAGTGCTTGCAGCCCCACAGGATGGCCAGGGCCTCGCGCTCAATTTGCGAATACCGCTTTTCTGTCTCTGTAAGCGCCTTACTGGCATAGGCGATGGGAAGCATGGTTCCCTGCGGATCAGCCTGCATGAGCACCGCTCCTAACCCCACTGGGCTGGCATCCACCACTATTTCCGATTCCCTGTCCGGGTTAAAATACCCCATGGTCTCTTGGCCCGACAAGGCATTTTTGATCTCTGCAAACGCCCTCTACTCCTTCGACGTCCAGGCCCATGCTGCGTCATTCCTTGTCAGGGCCCGCAAAGACTCAGACAGAGACGCCAGATCACGAATTAATCATCCACAGTAGTTGACCATGCCGAGGAAGCTCCTTATCTCGGCTGGTGACTCTGGCGGGGCCGCCTCACGAATGTCCCTCACTTTCTCTGGATCAGGTGAGATACCTCCCGCATGGAACACAAACCCGAGGAATTCTATTCGGTCCTTGAGAAATTCACATTTCTTACGGTACAGGGTCAACCCCAAGCTTTTGAGTCTCTCCAGTGCCCGCTCCAGTCTCTTTAGGTGTTCCGCCTCCGATTGTGCGAAGACTAAAATGTTATCTGACATATTGATCAACCCTTTCAGTCCCGCCAGGGTTCCCCTGATGGCATTTTGGAAGACCTCTGCCGTCGACGAGACACCGAAGCTGAGCCTTTTAAACTGGTACAGCCCCTCGTGAGTCGTGAAGGTGGTGATATATCTCGACTCTGGGTGAAGTTCCAGCTGATGGTAGCCAGACCTCAGGTCCAGTTTGGAGAAGCCCTTAGCTCCCTGCAGCTCACTGATGATGTCATCCAGCATGGGCGTGAGGTGACGCTCCCTTTTGATGGCAATATTAGGCAGTCTCATGTCCACGGAGATGCGGACGGCCCCTGGTTGTTTGGGCTTTGGGGCCACGACAATTGGGGAGACCCACGGGGTTGGGCCCTCCACCCTCTCAATAATGTCCAGGTCGATGAGCGACTGAAGTTCCTTCTCCACCTGTGCCTTCAGGTGGAAGGGTATTCTGCGGTGCTTGAGGGCTGTCGGCCTCACAGATCCATCAATGTGAAGCCTGATGGGGTCACCCTTCAGTTTTCTGACCCCATGAAAGATGCCATCAAAACGCTGCAGGAGGCGATCAATGTCAGTGTGATATACAGCCAGCATAAAATGTACAATGTGGAGGGCCTCAGAAGCAGCACAACTCAGGAGGGAGTGCATGCTCACACTCATCACAAAGAACCTCGCCTTGATCTTGTTAGGTCCATGCGACACCGGAGCCACAAACACTCCCCGAATCGGTAGCGGTGTATCTCCACCGACGGAGTATATCCGGGCCTTCGACTCTGCCAGCTGGGTAGGGCCTGGGAGAGCCTCATAGTGTTCTGCCGCTAGCACGCAGACTGATGCTCCAGTGTCTATTAAAACGGGGGTGGGCACATCACCGATGTTCACTGTGCACGTCGGTTGTCTGCTTCCTCTGGACCCCGTTGCAATGCTTGAAATGAAAAATATCTTCTACTCCTCTTCTTCCTCCTCAGCAATGTCCAGATCCTGCATGTCTTGCTCAACTGACGACACGCCCCTCACTCTCCGGGCACCACTCCCACTTGCTCTCGCTGGCCCCCTCGACGCCGCCACCGGGGTAGAGGCCATGCACACCCTTGCATAGTGTCCTATTGTGCCACACCGGCCACAGATCCTTGTCTTTGCTGGGCATTCCCCTACATGAGGCATGAGGCAGGTCATACCCGCAATATGGACACGACTGCGGAGTGCCAGGCGCAGAGATACTGTCCGCCCTCCTAGGTGTCCATCGCACCCTCCCTGGGGCAGAACACCCGATGGCAAAAGCATCCTCGCCCTTCCAAGGGTACATAGCAGCGTCCATTTTTGCCCCTCTGGACTCGGCCAGTTCGTATGCCCTCCCTGTGTCGAGAATCTGTTGCAGCGTCAGGCCCGGCTCCATTAGCACCTGCCTTCTTAGCTTCCCCGAGCTGCACCCTTGAAGCAGCTGGTTCCGCACCATCTCCTCCTCATTCACCCACCTGCAGGTACTTGCGAGGTGTCTCAGCCGTGCACAGAACTGGTCCAGCGACTCCTCCCCTTGCTGCTTCTCTGCACACATTACAAATCTGTCGAAATCGACATTCGCCATAGGGAGGAAGTGTTCTTGAAGAGCCTGTTTCACTGCATCATAGGTAACCACCTGAAGATTTAGAGAGTCATAGATCCTGTGGACCTCAGTGCCCGCGGAGTACACCATTGTAGCAACGCTTGCATCATCATCGGTCTCCCCTGATGCCCTGAAAAACATTTCCAACTTCTTAACCCATAGAAGCCATTTCCGCCCCAGCTTTGATGGTGGGCCTGTGGTGTCAAATTCGGGCATAGGTGCAAGGGTGCTGTGCATTCTGCATGGGACAGGCGCAGGGGCTCCCTCTTTTTCCCCCTCCTCACCCATGATGACGATAAGATGAAGAGTAACTCTGCCAGGCCACTCCTGAAACGTTTGCACAGGCTATCCAGCCACAGGATGGGTGTTGAGGCACCAAGACACAGGATGAAGAAACACTGGGCCTGCAGCAGTGGATGGAGACACCTCCAGCAGTCTCAAAACGTCTTCTTGTTTTTTTTTCGTTTTTTTAAGCCACGGCCCCTCAGAGCGAAAGGGCCATGGAATGTCCAAAAATTGTTCCTTACGGAAGGAGGAGCGCAGCCGGCGCACGAGCACCCGCCTGGGCCGCAACCGCTGCGATCCACGTGTTACCCAAGATGGCCACCGGCCATGTGCGTAGGTACGCGACAAAATGGGGAAAAGAAACTATCTCTGACTCGACCGGAGCAATGTCTCGTCTCCCTGTCGTCGCCGCTCCTCGTCGCCAGTGTTGTGTGGGCGTGTGACCCCTGGGCCCACACCGGCATTCACAGGAGCACAGGCATTCACCCCGGAATAACACACACAGGACGCATGTTGCCTGCTCGGGTCCCGGCCGCAACTGATGGCCGGGACCTTCTTTATTAACTATGCGCATGCGTGAGCCTCGTTATGGGCCGCGCATGTGCCAACAGCGTAGTCACTACTCAACATTAACTTGATTGGACTACGTCCCTTTTCTGATTACTTTGGCAGCGGCTATAGTGTTTTTCGGAGATCAGGCTTGTGTAAAATGTGGGTAGCCCGTCTCCAGTAAAAAAACAAAGAAAAAGCCCACTATTGCATCCCAGGTGCGGACGCGTGGTGTTGGGGAGCGTTAATTGCCGGTAATGGCCCGGATCCCTCGTCGAAACCCTTGTATTGCTCGAGCCTGCCGAGGCTCAGGCAGGTAGGCCTTTACCAGCCTTTCAATTGGCCCCGTCTCAGGAGTGGTTGCTACAGTAATGTTGATAACGAATACACGATTTTCAGAACTAACTATGCTCCTTGGTCATTTACATATTATTTTTTTTTAAACATGCAAAGCTCGATCTTGGCAGTAATATTTTGCAAGTCCTGGGGCTGACATGTTCTTTATTCCTTTGTCTTATTCCTTTCATGCACTTGTGCTGACCTACAAGTACAAGGCTACAAAGTGATGTAAGCGTGAAAGCCAGAATAGCTTAGCCTTATAAATCACCACTTGAAATCCCTGTGAAGTCCAAGAGCCTTTGATAAAGTCACATGATTGTATTCATTCTTTGACACAGATTGGCTGCTTGCTAAGCGTGATGAGATTAGCTCTGCAATTACATTACATCTTTATTGAATTCGGATTTCTCCATTAATTCAATTCAAAATACCAAATACTTTTCTGGATGTCAAAAAAGCTGATGGAGTTCGTTATTTTCAATCTTGTTTTGTTTTCTTGAATAGGTTAATATGATGTGGCCGACTACGTTGTGTGTATTTCAAGGAGTTTTTTTTCCTAAAGTACCTAAATGGTATTTTTTCAAAAATGATTCTTAGAAGGGGTTTTTCACTGAATTTAGGTCTATTCTCAATAAGATTAAAAGTGGATTAAACACACCTTATCTTCTGTGTTTCAGAATACTACACAATTTATTAACATAAAAACAAAGGGAGGGATTTAGAGTTTGGTGCTGTGGTAAAAAAAAAAAAAGTTGCAGTAATGGGATTACCGCCAATTTTAATGTGCATCCAAATTCAGAAGTTCGAAATTAAACTCTAAAAAATCTGCTTTTGTGCAGAGGAAACCACAAGTGGTAATTACTGATCACAATGGAGTCCTATCGGACCCCAAAATGAGGAAAAGCAGAAGGGTCTGTATGTCTCTAAATCACACTGACGCTTCCCGTTACCACATACTTACTGCATGAGGTAACAGTATTTCAATTTGGCGGTATTATTAGAGGTAATACCGCCAACCTCTTCAACAGCAGGGGTGGCTGGACACCAAAAGAGGCCCTGGAAATAGTTTAAAGTGGCCCCATATTACACATTTTCAGCAAGCCCAACCCTCTTCCTATGGGCACATTTGGAAATACCACACAAAAGAGGCCCAGGATTCATAAGCCTACCGGGAAATCTCCAGCGTTCCCTATAGGCCAGTCCACCTCTAAAAAAGTAAGCTCTTACTGTGCTATGAATATTACACTGCATCATTGTTCTGTCTCTCTGAGTTTCTCCCTTCTTTTTATAGCTAGGGGTTTGCCTTCATGACATTCCTATAAGATGCAGTCTCTGCTGGAGATTGAGCTCTGTAGAGGACTCTGTCATGAGGCCTTTTCCCCACATGGCCCACTTTAGCATGCATCCAACCGAGGTCATTATTTTGCAGGACATTCCTGGGTTCGTTCATGATGAGTTTTACATTGATAGGTCCGTATATTTGATCTTTATAAATGAGTGGTAACATGCAGGCAGAGTCACAAGCTGCCGCAATGTGTCTTTTTTACTAAACTTTCTTTAATGACTTGTTAAATATGAAATCCGGTTACTTGCCTAGGGGCGTATCCCAGTGGATTATACCTGCCTTGTTCAATATTAGCTACCAAGAATAATATAATGTGTGGACTAGGGGCAGCACCTATGGATTCATGTGTGCAGCACCTATTTAAGTCACACAGTACAGTGCACAAATAATGAAAATGATTCATACCAACAAGGCCGGACTTAGCTTTGGCAGTGCCCCTGGCAAAACAAAAGGTGAGCCTTTTCGCCCTGCTGCACTCAAAAAAGAAAGATACACCAATCTTCAATTACCCCGTGAAACACTAAAACACCTCATGGCATCATGACACCATGAAATCTAACTGGTTTTGCCTCTCTATGCTGTATGCTCTGTGCAACAAAACACATAACTGAGGTTAATTTAACAGCTCAAGAAAAACTGATTAAACAAAAATGGAAAACGTGTAAAGATGCTCACAAAGGTAGTTTAGGTCTTGTAGAGCATACTTTTCAAAATACACAAATCACATAGTCGATCAACCTGGCAATATGTATATCCTTAAAGAAACAAGTTAAGCCAAAAGAATATAATTTCAGCTTTATTTTCCAGAGCCTGAACAGAAAAATGCAATTCCCAGAATGGAAAATAATATGCATACTTTCAACACACGGTGGCAAACAATCTTTAACGTATTACACCATTGCTTTTAGTGTGTGCATGATGTTAAGGACATATAACTAGCAACATAAGAGAAAACCCTTTTTTGACATCATGCTTATAAACTCATCTGTAAAAGGGAGCTTTAATGTCTTTAGGGCTCTCATGGTGGGCAAGGGGGCATGGCCTAAGTGCCGAGAGCAGCCTATAAGGGGCCCTCTGACCCAAAGCAACAGATTACGAGACCTGTAAAGACATTTATTTTGCAACACCCAGCATGCCTGTGGCTCAGTTGACTAATGCTTCGGGGCCTGTGTTTGACAGGTTTGCATCCCTGCAGGTCCACTCAAAATGAGTACCAATAAGCTGGGTAACAAAAACATCTGATGTTAGCGCCAAGGTGCCCCTCCGGGGCTGAACGTGTGCTCCACAAAAACAACTGTTATGTTATGATCTCAGGTGATCTTGTTTGCATCCTGGCTGCACATTTTAAATACACCTCTCTGGCGCAGCTTGTTAATACATAAGTCGTTGTCAATCCATAAAACACTCTCAGTGGATAAACCATTCCATAAGTAAATGACCCTTATTCATTACATAAAATCCACAATTAGGGTTGTTGGCAACATTGCATAAAATCATTTTGGGAATGTAACTGACTCTGATGTAGTCATGTGATTGTGCGACGGCAGCATTAAGCCGTTGCACAGGGAGTTAATAAAGGGGTGTGCACGCGCAGGAGGCAGTGCACGCCTGGAGTCCAAAGCCGTTAGACCTGTGTCTGAGTGCTTCTTATACCGGGGGTGTGCATCCTAGAAGACACCATAATTAAGAAGGGGTGGACCTGAGGCCTGGGTGCATGCAGGAAGACTCGAGTGCCCTAGCACATTCAAGTTGCAGCCTCCAAGTTCCGAGGAGGTGCCTGTGCGCTCATACACATAGGTCCTGGGGAGACATTAAACCATGAGTGAAGATGAAGGAGACCACCAAGGGGCTGGCCAGGCACCCGCAGCAAGGATTTCTTGAGCGAGGAGAAACCCTTGTCAAAAAGGTTCCCTCGTCCCGATTCCAGAATTTGACACGTCCGGGAACCCATCGAGCCTGGGGCCAAAATGGATTCTCTGGGTTGAAAAACTGGACATGTACTTTAAAGCCACCAGTGAATCCGATGAGGATGTGAAAGTGCCCACACTAATATATTCTGCATTATCTGAAGTGCACAAGATTTTTAAATACCTCACACCAGTGGACAACTCATACCAAGCTGCGAAGAACATTGTCTGCCACTGGCGATCCAAGTCTACGAAAGGTTTGTCATGTGTGCAGCCACACAGAAGGAGGAAGAATCTCTAGATACGTTCTATGGACGCCTCAGGCACTTACCAACTGTTTGCACCTGGAAAAACAAAGGGGCAATGGCCAGCTTTCACCTAATAAAAGGCTGCGCCTCAGAGAAATTGCGACACCAGGTGCTACGTGAGCCCGGGCTCACGCTGGCCCGCTTACTGGAGATGGGCAGATCGTATGAACTGGAGAAGGCATGTGCCACCAAGATGGACACCGCTGGTCCTTCGCTCAGGCTCGAAAATGTTTGAGCAGTGGGGCGACAGAAAACGACAATGGTGGGTAAACCACAATGGAACTCGAGGAGGGAAATAGGGGAGAACCCGACGCCCTGCCAGAAGTATGGATATGGCCGCCCACATGCGGGAGAGTGTCCAGCAAAATGGAGAGTATGCGGCCGGTGTAGAGTGATGGGGCATTTCACCAGAATGTGTAAGGCCCCAACCCCAGTGGCTATCCCCCGAGGTCCAAGTAGGGGAATAGGTCCAAGTAGGGCACAAGTAGGGCATCAGTAGATGCCTCGAAATGACAGCGACAGCCAGAGGTGATAGAACAAGAAGTAGAAGAGCAAGAACTAGCAGAGGAGGAAGAAGATGATGAGGAGATTTTCTTCATCTCCAGCATTGATCCGCTGCAAACAAAGAAAAGGAGCCAGCCAACGTGCATGGTGACCCAAGAGGGGACAAGGACGACAGTCCTAGTGGCCACGGGGGCGTCGGCATGTGTTATGGCGACTCAACACTATGAAGCTCTACCAGATCCACCACCCCTATCTAAGGCAAAAGTGAGAATCTTCACCTTTAGAGGCATACAGCCCATTCATCTCAAGGGTGGTTTTTCTACCAGGGTGGCCCATGAAGGACGAGAGATCAAAGCAACAGTTTTCGGAACGGATATCAGCAACCACTCCTTTTTTAGCTGTGCATTGGCTGAAGCTTTGGGGATTGTACACTTTGTATACGGCATATATGTAGAGGAAATTCATGAAGTCCTGGAGAGGTTCAAAGAAGTTTTTGTTGGAGTGGGAAAACTGAAGTGTGAGCCCATTCAACTTCATATTGACTAGTAAGTCTGTCCTACTGCCCTCAAACACCGCTGGATAAACTTCCACCTCAGAGGGACGGTGGAACAAGATCTTGACAACTTAGTAAAGCTGGACATTATTTAGAGGGCAAAAAGACCCACTCCCTGGATCTCCCCCATTGTTGTAGCGCAGAAGCCGAAGCAACAGTGTGCATATGTGTAGATATGAGGCTCTCCAATCAAGCCATCAAGAAGGCGAGGCATGTAACCCTGATGCTGGACGAAGTGGTGGGGGAATTTGAAAGGTGCCTGTGTTTTCTGGAAATTGGATCAGAGGTCTAGTTACCACGAGCTGGAGTTCCACCAGGACTCCCGCTACATCACAACATTTATGACCCACCACGGCCTCTATCAGTACAAGCAACTCAGCTTCGGAATATCCTCTACGGCCGAGGTGTTTCAAAACATGATCCGAGGGGCTCTGGCGGGGCTACGGCAAGTCATCAACCTCAGCGATGATATACTTGTGTTCTCAGCGTCAGAGGCAGAACATATGAAAAGACTTGAGAAAACCATGGAGAGGGTTCAACAACTGGGCCTCTGCCGAGACAGGGGAAAATGCAAGTTTTTGAAACGAAACATAGACATTTTTGGGTTTGTCTTTCATGAAGGAGGCATATTGACCGACTTACACAAGATTCAGGACATTCAGGAAGCAAGTCCACCAGGAGGTGTGTCAGAGATCAGAAGCTTTCTGGGAATGGTTACTTTTTGTGGACGGTTCATCCCAAATTTGGTGACCATATCTGAACCCCTCCGGCTGCTCACTAGAAAGAACAAGGTGTGGGACTAGACCGAGGGAGAGCAAAAAGCTTTTGAAACCATTAAGCAGTCTCTCACTGGGAGTGAGGCCATGGCTTATTTCGGCCCACTAAAGGAATCCAAAATTGTGCTGGGCGCTAGTCCAGTGGGATTGGGGTAGGTCCTGTCACAGCTGGACTTGCAAGGACAGGTGAGACCAGTAGCGTATGCAAGTAACGGCCTATCCAACACAGAACAGCGCTATTCCCAAATTGAAAGAGAAGCGCTGGCAGTGTTGTGGGGGTGCCGCTACTTCCGCATTTACATCTTGGGCAAACCAGTGACTGTAGTAACAGACAACACGCCATCATTGCCAATCATGGCAGGCTCATCTTTGAAACCAACCCCCGAGGATTGAGCAGATTATCTCTCAAGACACCCCAGGGAGATGCAGGACACAGAGAGCACAGACCAACTTGTAGCGGAAAACCACATTCAGATAGTAGTCGCAGCGGCCAAACCTGTGGCGCTGTCGATCCAATAAGCAGCGGAAGCATCAAAGCGTGATTAATGTTTGACTTAAGGCTACCAAGGACAATGGCGACTGGAAAACCATATTGAGAAACGTACACAGGAGCGTACAGGAAGCCCAGCGGGAACTGGAACAGGTCTGGGAAGTGTGCCATGAACTCTTGTCAGTGGAGGAAGGACTCCTGTTAAGAGAAAACAAGGTAGTAATCCCGCTGGCATTGGTCCACAGGGTGATCGAACTGGTGCGTAATGGGCATCAAGGGGCTGCAATAATGAAGTTGACGCTACGCCTGAAAGTGTGGTTCCCCAACCTAGAGGCGAGTGTCAACATGTTCATCAGTAAGTGCGTGTGGTGCCAGGCTGCGGCACCCACCAACAGAGAACTGCAAACGTGGACTTCAGCTCCACTGGTCATGGAACACACTTTCTTGTAATGATAGACCAGTGGTCCTGGTTTCCGGAAGTGGAACTGGTAGAGTTCACAATGTTTGAGCAAGTGGCGGAGGTAATGTAAAAGATCTTTGCGATGCGTGGCTTTCCAAGGATCATCTGTTTGAATAATGGTCCCCTGTTCCAAGGGGAATGTTTCACTGAGTTCCTGGAAGGGTGCGGGATCTCCCATCGGCAGATAATACTGGTCTGGTCACGTGCTAATGGTGAATGGTGAGGCTGAACGCTTCATGCCCACGCTAAATAAAGTGCCCCGTATTGCCCAAGGTCAAGGGAACTCTCTCAAGAGGATGTTATACCAGTTCCTGCGAGAGTACCGGTCCACACCACACAGTACCACAGGTGTAGCACCAGTGGGAGCTTTATTTTAAAGATGCCCATGAGGCCTCATCCCGAAAATGGAAGGGTGGACCCCAGGAATTGTCGACATTGAAAGAGTATTTGAAGGCTGGAGGATGCACAATGAAAGAGCAAACCAAAGTAGACACCTGAGACCACCCGCTTAAGTGGTGAGAGAGACTGTACTAGTGAAAAATAGACATCCCAAAGGGACATGTTCCCCTCACATATGAACCCTGCTCCATGGACATCATACAAGTCATGGGATCCATGGTGACAGCGGCCAATGAAAAGGGGCCTATGACATAAAATTACTGTTTCTTCAAATGGGTGGGAGAAAGTGGGGAAATACCTGAAGAGGTAAGAGAAAGGCCACTGACCCTAACCCCAAAAGGAATGGGGCACCTGAGGACATCTGGGAGTGTGAAGCCCCAACCCGAGTAAGTGACAGAGCAAGGGGAAAGGTGGTGGAGGCCAATATCTCAGTCGGGAAAATCTGAGGTGCCCAGCATGCTTCAAAGATTATATAATGGATGAGTAATAGGCTCACATCATGCGGAAACTAAGCCGGATATTCAGGGTAATACACTGTTTACAAGTTAATGTATATGCCCCTGTTTGAAACCATGTCGTATTATGTTGCCCACGTTGGGCAGCCAGTCTCTAAATGTATGTTTACAATCACCATGTAAGGAGTTCAAATCTGTTTTCAATGTGAAAAAGATTTTGAATTGTTGCCTATGAAAAAGGAGGAATGTATTTGTATTCATTTGTATTTATTTATTTATAACGCGCAATCCATCAGGCCCGGAGGCATCAGGGCGCATGTGATGTAGGAAGTTAATAAAGGGGCATGCCCGCACAGCAGGCAGTGCGCACCTGGAGCCCAAAGCTGTTAGACCTGTGTCTGAGTGGTTATTGTAGGGGGGGGACAAAGCCTATGTACTGGGGCTGCACACATGGCGCAACACCCTTAACACTGAGCACATATGTTTAGCTATGTGATTGCATCTGTGTCTGTGATAGTGATTTAAACATGAAAATAGTTGCACGTTACGCAGATGATTCAGCGAAGGGCACAGCACTCACCCCAACAGAAAAGTGTCTTCAAACCATGAGGTATATGCACTAATTTGGGCAGCTCAATACTCTGTATGAACGGAGCTTTCCCTTAACCAATACAACATTCCATCTCCTGCGGCAGCGCCTTCCTTAAAGTGCAGGTGAAAAACAGCCAGCCTCGAGTCAGGGGCTTGCAGTGTGGGGACAGAAGGAGCCCTGGTAGTGCCTGAGTCGGTGGCTTACTAGTGAGGGACAGAAAGATCCCCAGGAGCAGCGTTGTCAGGTTGTAAGGAAAGAAGTAAGCCGAGTGTCCCTTCGAAACAAGCCTTTAACCAGCTGACTCCCATTCAAATAAGCTGAAAAGACAAACACACACCTAAAACATTGAGGATGGGTCTCAAAATGAGGAAACATTACACAATGGTGTAAACATACATAGAGAGTACATAGCCTCGTTTGTTAGAACAAAAAGCTTTCAATATAATTTAGTTTTTCCAACAATTTGTATTTCTTATTTTCATTTCTTGTATGTATCAGATTTCTGAAAGCACTTTGTTGTCT
Source organism: Ambystoma mexicanum (assembly GCF_040938575.1). NCBI lineage: Eukaryota > Metazoa > Chordata > Amphibia > Caudata > Ambystomatidae > Ambystoma > Ambystoma mexicanum. The sequence continues at coordinate 308,326,600 of NC_090941.1, forward strand.
TCTCAGGTCCATGGCTTCTGTAGTCTGTCACCCACCTGGTCCCTCACCCTCACCTGTCTGTAACCCTGTGGTCTTTGTTTCCCATGCCTAGCTTCCAGGTAGGCCCATGTCGTGCATGACACTCTGAGACAGTCCAGACCTTCCTGTTCGATGTTGGGCTAGTATTTTTGTCCTTCCCTTATAAGTATGGACCTAAAAGCACCATCATGTAAAGTGAAAATCCAGGACTGGCTTATAGTGTGAGTTGTTCCTCTAGTACAATGCCTCTCATGTCCTCGACTACCTATTAAGTCACTCTTTTCTGGGCAGTCGCCCTTCTGGTCGTTGTCTTCCAGGTAGGTCACTATCCTCTGGTTCTTGGCTCATCTAGTGCATCAGCCTTCTGATCATTGGCTCCTTAGGTCCATCATTTCTTTGATGCTTGGCATGTGGTGTATGGCTGGTTTTGTCAGTTGGTAGTTGATGCTCGGATTACTTACCAGTAGTCTTCATTACTCCTAGTACCACTCTTCCTTGTCAAAGTACTCGCCTCTGAGGCCCGCCTCCACTCCAGGAACCTTCTTCACTTTCTTTCTTCTGAGGTATATTACCTCATATTTACCCAGAAGCCCCAGTTTACAATATCCAAGCCGGAGCATGGGATCCTACCCGCAGGGAAGGAGAGGAGAGTCGGCAGCACTGTGACGAGGAAGAGTCGGACTAGTAGTAATGAAGATTACCGGTAAGTAATCTAAGCATTACCTCCACGTCCCTCTTCTTTGTCACATAGCACCACCAATGGGGAGAGGTCCCAATAAGACATAGAGAGCCAATGAGACACAGAGAGACAAAAGTGATGCAACACAACACACTTTAATCCCCCAGAACATTCACATGCCAACAGACAAAAAACCCAACCACAAAGGAGCCACCCGAGGAGTGTCTCACATTGAGCCTGTAATAGTTGACAAATGTAATCTGGTCCACCCAGGTAGTGGCCCTACATATCTCCTGCAGGGAAACCCCAAAGGCATCAGCTCATGAAGCTGCCATGTGCCTAGTGGAACGATCCTGGACATGGTCGGGCATAGGCAAACCAGCAGCTCCAAACGTGAGAGACAAGCTATCAGTCCGACGGAACATTTCTGTCCTAGAAAGGTACTTGTTAGGAAAGATTTCCATTTCATGTGTAATTTTCCCTCCAGTTGTGTATCCCCAACTTTTTGCTTTGTTTAAGAGCACAGCCTTCTGCTGCACTCCCCTGGGCTTTTCGCTCACTTTGTTATGGGGAAACTGACATTCCCTTAAATACAGTCAGTCCTGGGAGACTTAATTTCCCTTAGTTCTTGTCAATGTTGCAACTTTTCTGCAACTTGTTGCAAGTGCACAATGTACATTCCAGTACAGTGCACTTGCGTCTTCCTATCATTTCCAAAGGCCCTAGATACTCTCAAAGGATTTTTTTAGGAGAAGTGCAGGTGTGCCTTGGTCAGGGCTGGAGGCAGCTTATCTTTTCATGTATTTTTAACCCTTTCCTGCCAGGTAAACCACGGTTACCACAAATAGGTGGCCTGGCTCCAAAATGGCCATGCCACACGGTTCTTTGTCCTGTCATTTGGCCATCTTGCCCCTTCACCTTCCCCAGGTCGAGCTGACCCGGGTCAGTCCTTATTTGGGCATGCATTTTCCCACAAAGCACCAAGCTTTAGCGGGCTTCTGCATGCCTTGTGTGTGCACCCCCACGATGTTCCAATACACATCATGGGTGCCAGAGAGTCTGGTGTGCTGTGAATGGCTGGGACCACTGTGGTCCATGATTGGTCCATGTATGATATGCCTGTATGTGAGCAGATCTCCAATTGGTTCCTCTTCATTTTGGCATGAAGGAGATTTTGGATATGAGAAGGCTCCAAACACCCATACCATGTTGATCTCTGGAGTTCTCACTGAACGAAGCATAGGATCCAAGTATCCTGAACTAAGAAGCCGAGTTGAGGAACTGCTAGTGACCCACTGGAAGGTTTGGCACCCTGAGCCCATTGTCGTCCCGCTGGACCCCTCTACATCTGGTCGTCCTAGAAGGTCTGCGAAGACGCTTCGACCCATTGGAATAGTGGGACCAACTACTTTTGGCACCTTCATCAAAACCTGCAAGTAAGCCTTTTTGGACGTGTCCCTGGGCCAACCAGTGGGCTGACCAGCTTGCGCAAGACCATTGCTCTGATACCGCTGCCGTTTAGAGGAGGCCCTTGAAACTTGGCACATCGCAAGCTCATTGCTCACGGCACTCTCACACCAAATTTCGTACACTTGGCTTTCCCGGGTCTGGAGTAAAGATAGAGCGTCCGAAACAGAATAGACGTGGTTACTGTGTCGCCCAGCCGTGTTGATGAACTTTGCAAGTTCATTGCAGCTGTGCCCCTATGTGCCCTGAAGCCTGCTACAGCAGAACTGGCCTGATCCATCCAACAGGAGCGGAGAAATCACCACTGTCTCATTTGGGAATCAACGCTGTAACTTTGTCGGCGAAAGACACAGAGCCGCGAGATTGCTGCATTTGAACCTGCAACTAAAGTGGCCTTGATTGCTGAAGTTTGGTGCAGAGTGTTCTGGAGGTTGGTGAGTAATTGCAACCCTTACCGGTGGCCCCTAGAGCATCCTTCCATTTTTATGCATAAGTGGCCCTTGAGGGCCCCTTTCCTTTCCACTCCTAGTGTAAAATAGCGAACTATTCCCAAGTCTTTGAACCAGTTTTGCCCTCAATGGGAGACCCTCCTCAAATAGTGGGATCCTATTCTGCATCACCTCACCTGTTTTCCTGAGCTGCTACAGCCCCTACAAAAGACCCTGTTTCACCGATCTGCACTACTGCGTGCGCCAGCTTTGCAAGTACATTTGAGCACCAGGCTCCCATCATTTTAGGGATTTGACTGCCTTTCAGTTAGGATTGTGTTTGATGCAGAAGGGCCTAAAGACTATTTGCACTACCTGCTTCCTTCCCTTTTTAGGTTGTGGACCCATTTCGTGCATTAACCCTTTAGACCCAATTGGTCTTGTATATATGTATATTTATAGGATTGTGTTGGCTTAGAAGCATTACTGTGATTTTATTTGTCTGTTGAAACTCAAAGACCTTGAAATAAATGTATTTGTATTGTTTATATATATACACCTGACTGGGAGTGATTTGTAAATGTTCTTTACTCTGTGTGCTCATTGAGGTTTTTCAGTCACCCTCACCCCTCCTGAGACCTAGTCTTGACCGCCGCCAATGCTACCTTGTTTGGTCTGGCTTGTCCAGAAGGTTACCCTGCTCCAAGAAACTAGGCTGGCCTTCTGAACCTCTGCCCACCAGGTCAGAGTTCAGAAATCCGTCTTAACAAATTGGTGTACAGCGGTGGGATAGGACTGTAGGTATCCAGTGTTGCACACTAGTGAAGGCATTTCAGATTACGCCTACCCAGGACACATAGTGACTTTGTAGTGATAACTGTAAAAGGCCACAGACCTATCTAATATAGTGGAAACAAGTACCTTTATAGCCTTAAATACTTCTAAATCGGAAACATTGAGAAAGATGTGTACTGAGAGAGGTTTACCTGCTCAAGCTACAAAATTGGACATGATTCAGAAAATCATGGAATGGCAGGAGTTGCAACTCAGCTCCATAACCTCTGATGAGAGTGCAGAAAGAACTGGGGCTAGTCCCACTGGCAGAACTGACAGTTCTGTTGCTGCCCTCATTCATGGTGCCCATGAGGACCTGGATGATGTAATGTCCAATGTTTCCTCTGCAAGCTCTGATGCTGAGGCCATGCTGGAATTCGAGAAGCAAGAGCTCCTGTTTAGGCAGAGGGAGCTTGAATTTCACATTGCTAAGCTGAAAGTAGAGCAGGCAGAAAAACAGAAAGACAGGGGTCACCAGTTGAAACTGGCCAAGCTTCAAGTTTCAAATGGATCCAAGGGGTCTGGACACGGGTCTGGGTCCTCCTCTCCTGCCCAGTGTGTATGATGAGAAGAATGACATTATGGACTGGTTGAATGCATTTGAGTATTCATGTGAAGTTCAATTGGTTGTAAATGGTGATAAGATTGCATGGTTATTCAGCAGACTACCCCAATCTGGCTGCAGTGCTATTATAGAAATGTCAAAAGCTGAAAGAGTAGATTTTGCAATGTTGAAGCAAACTCTCATCTTAAAGTTTTCTGAAGACTCCTGCCCAATACTTGAAGAGGTTTTGAGAATACAAAAAGAAAGAAGGAACTACTTGGGTGTCATACGTTACTGATTCTTTAAAGAACTTGACTGGCTGGGTTGAAGGCTATAAGGTCTCCTCCTTTGAGGGTATGATGTGTCTTGTCATGCATGAACATATGTTTGCATGGTGTTCCCTTGAGCTTAAGTAGCATTTGGCAGATTCAAAGGAGTTAGATCCTAAGAAACTGGCCATAAAAGCAGATTTGTGTGTGTCACATAGAGTGTCCCATAAGGACAAGACACATCCTGGTAAGCAGGAGGAGGGGAAAAAGTCCAAAGATAAGGAAGGTGGGGAATCTGATAAAACTTCCTCCCAAAAGAACCACAAAAGAAATGTAAGGGTATGTCAAAAGAGAAAACACAGGGTAGTGGAGGTTATCCTCCAAAACAGAACTCTGGTTACATTAAGCCTCCCTATGTCCCAAGACCCAGTGGATCTTGTGTGGCTTGAGGAGCAAGTGACCATGTGAAGGGGGCCTGAGATGTAAGGTCAACACCTTGGGGGTCCTCTCTGCTAATCTGGCATTCTCCTCCTATGACGAAGAAGAGATTACAGGGGCATCCTTCTCCTCATACTCCTTTCCCAGTGGGATAGATTTTGAGGTAGTTTTAGTTTCCCTGGGTTCTTGGGAGCCCAAAGTCTAACAGGTTTATGCTAGGATTCCTGATAATACCAAGCACTACTTTAAGGATAGTGTGCTGATTAATGAAGTAGATACTCCTGCCCTTAGGGATAGTGGTGCAGCAGAACTGTAGTGGATTCTACCTTAGTAGACCCAGAGGAAGTTGCCAGAGCTCCTCTGTTACCCACTAAATTGGCTGATGGCCCACCTCTAAAGTTCAAAGTTATGCCCGTAAATCATACTATAAATGGTACAGTGGTCAGGATTCCAGTGAGCATTCAGAGAGATGTCAGAGGAAAGGTCTTGCTCGTGAATGATTTCAGAGCTTTAGGGCTTGTGGGAGACACAGCAAAGAGACCCTGCACAAGGACACACACTAGGGCTGCACTGGCCACGTCCAATGCCATGCCCAAGCCAAAGGGGAAAACCAAGGCTAAAGGAGTCAAGAAAGACAGAAGAGGGAAAGAAAATATTCCCCCTAACTCACCTACCACTGAGGTGGAAGTAGTTGGTCAAACACCTGAACCTGATGAGGTAGAGGTGTTACCTGAAGTGTTAGATTCCAATGACCATCCTGAACTACAAGACTTGTTGGTGGAAGGTGGTCCTGACAGGATTGAATTTAGAGAGGGCCAACGTGAGTGCCCATCTCTGGACGGCCTGAGGAGACAGGCCTGCTCCGAGCATGAGGGTGAACTTCCTGGGAAGCATAGGATTTATTGGGAAGGTGGGCTCCTCTATAGTGAGCCTACAGAGTCTACAGAAGGAGACCATAGGAGGTTGGTGGTTCCCCTTGCTGTAAGACCCTTTCTCTGGCAGCTGGTGCATGAAGTGCTCCTTGCTGGTCACCTTGGCATCAAGAGAACCAAGCAAAGGTTCTTCAATTATTTCTACTGGCCCAAATTGGGAGTGCAAGTAGAAAGTCACTACAGGAGTTGTGCCACCTGCCAGGTATCTGGAAAAAGTGGCACAACAATCCAAGCTCCATTGGTACCACTCACAGTTGTGGGGGTACTATTTGAGAGGGTAGGTATCAAAATTGTTGGTCCCCTTGACCCCCAAACATCCTCAGGCAATAGGTTTATCCTGGTGCTGGTCGACCATGCCACCAGATAGCCTGAGGCCATCCCATTGAAGACTGTGACTGCCAAGTCAGTTGCAAAAGCGTTACTTGGCATATTTACTAGGGTTGGCTTCCCAAAAGAAGTTGTGTCTGATAGGGGCAGCAACTTTATGTCAAAGTATATGCACACCATGTGAAAGGAATGTGGTGCCACCTATAGGGTTTCATCTGCATATCACACAAAAACCAATGGTCTTGTAGAAAGGTTTAATGGAATCTTAAAAAGCATGATATGGGCTCTGGAAGAGCCACAAAGAAGAAAATGGGATCTCCTATTGCCATGCTTATTGTTTGCCTACAGAAAGTTACCTCAGGAGGGTGTTGGCCTCAGCCCCTTCGAGCTTCTGTTTGGTCACCCTGAGAGGGTACCCTTAGCAATAGTCAAGAAGGGATGGGTGAAGCGCACTCCCCACATAACTACCAACATAGTAGACTTTGTGCTAAGGCTCAGAAAGAGGATGCTACTCCTGATGGGTCTGGCTAGGGAGAAACTGAAGGCAGGGCAAGCACTGGTGAAACATTGGTATGACCAGAAAGCTGCCCCCATCAATTTCTCCCCAGGTCGGCAAGTCCTGATCATGAATCCTATAAGGCCTAGAACTCTACAGGACAAATGGTCAGGACCTTACACAGTGGTGGAGTCACTGAGTGAGGTCAACTATTTAGTGGACCTTGGAAGAGCTGGACAGGTTCCAAAGAGTTCCATGTAAATAGACTGAAGGCTTCCATTCCAAGAGTTGAAATTGCTATACTGCTGCTGGCTTTAGATGTTGAGTAGGAGGAGTCAGAACCTCTCCCTGGCCTGTTCCAGGGCAGTCATTCAGACAGCTCCATTGAGGGTGTCCAAGTGGCCTCTCACCTGACTGATCAACAAGCTGAGGTGAAAAGTTTGCTAAGGCAATTTTCCCCCTTGTTCTCACAATCTCCTGGTTTGACACCTTGGTGCAAACATAACATTGACACAGGAGACAGCGTACCTACTAAAAGTAGGGGATACAGGATGTCAGACAAAGTAAGGTCTTACATTAAGACAGAGGTGAACAAAATGTTGGATCTTGGGGTAATTGAACCCTCCAGTAGTCCTTGCTCCAGCCCTGTGGTTTTGGTTCCAAAGGCAGGCACCTCTGAGCTGAGGTTCTGTGTGGATTACAGGGCTCTGAATGCTGTCACCAAGATAGATGCACACCCCTTGCCTAGAACAGATGAGCTGGTGGATACTTTGGATGCTTCCAAATACCGCAGCTCATTTGACCTCACTGCAGGCTATTGGCAAATAGCCCTTGCAGAATATGCCAAGGAGAAGACAGCTTTCTCACACCAGAGGGGCTTTACCAGTTGAGGTTAATGTCTTTTGGGTTGAAGAATGACCACCACTTTCCAGAGGCTTGTGAATCATGTCCTTAATAGGTTGGATGAATTCTATCTGGCATATCTGGATGATATAGCAGCTTTCAGTGCCACCTGGGAGGATCATGTGAAACACCTTAAGATTGTGTTGCAGGCTCATCACAAGGCCTACTTGACCATAAAGGCCAGTAAGTGCCAGAACGGACATGGTTCAGTGGTCTACTGTGGACATGAACTAGGTGGAGGGAGGATACAGCCTCTACCCAGTAAAGTACAAGGAGTTCAAGACTGGCCTACCCCCACTAGTCAAACCCAAGTGAGTGTCTTTTTAGGACTCACTGGGTATTACAGAAACTTCATGGCAGACTATGGTACCATAGCTGCCCCTCTGACTGCTCTCACAACTCCTAAGAAACCCAAGAAGGTAACTTGGTCTGAAGAGTGTGGGAAGGCCTTCAATGGCTTAAAAGACTCCTTTTGCCAGGCCCCTGTTTGCAGGGCCCCTGAATACCAAATACATTTGATTGTGCAGACAGATGCCTCTGACACTGGGATATGAGTTGTACTATCGCAAGTAGATGAGAAGGGTAAGGAACATCCTATTGGCTTCATTAGTTGCCAGTTTAAGGACAGAGAGCTCAGTTGGTCTAAAATGGAGAAAGAATGTTTCTCTGTTGTGTGGGCCCTAAGGAAGCTCAAGCCCTACCTCTATGGGACTCACTTCACTGTGCAAACTGACCATAGGCCCTTAAAGTGGCTGATGAACATGAAGGGAGAGAATACAAAGCTTCTCAGGTGGTCAATAAGCCTTCAAGGCGTTGACTTCACTTTTGAGCATAGGCCAGGTGTCCGCCATAGAAATGCTGATGGGTTGTCCAGAATGTGTAACCGACCTGAACATGAGACTCACCAAGGGGTGGATTAATTCCCCCCTGTCCTTGGTCTGGGATGGGCGAGTGTTAGGAAAGATTTCCATTTCATGTGTAATTTTCCCTCCAGTTGTGTACCCCCCAACTTTTTGCTTTGTTTAAACACCATAGTCTGACTTTGCCAGAGGAGCACAGCCTTCTGCTGCACACCCCTGGGGTTTTCGCTCACTTTGTTATGGGGAAACTGACATGCCCTTAAAGACAGCCAGAATTGGGAGACTTTGTTTCCTTTAGTCTTTGTCAATGTTGCAACTTTTCTGCTACATGTTGCAAGTGCACAATGCACCTTCCAGTAAAATGCACTTAGGTCTTCCTGTCATTTCTAAAGGCCCTAGATACTCTCAAAGGATTTTTTAGGTGAGGTGCAGGTGTGTCTTGGACATGGCTGGTGGCAGTTTATCTTTTCGTGTATTTTAACCCTTTCCTGCCAGGTAAACCGTGGTTACCACGTTTGGCACGAATAGGTGGCCTGGCTCCCATATGGCCATGCCACAAGGTTTTTTGTCCTGTCCTTTGGCCATCTTGCCCCTTCACCTTCCGCAGGACGAGCCGACCAGGGTCAGTCCTTATTTTGGCATGCATTTTCCCATGAAGAGCCAAGTATTCGCAGGCTTCTGCATGCCTTGTGTGTGCGCCCCCAGGATGTGGGCTGGACTGTCTAGTTCCAATATACATCCTAGGTGCCAAAGAGTCTTGTGTGCTGTGAATGCCTGCGCCCACCGTGGTCCATGATTGGTCCACCTATGGTATGCCTGTATGTGAGCAGATCTTCCATTGGGTCCTCTTAATTTTGGCTTGAAGGAGATTTTGGATAAGAGAAGGCTCAAAACACCCATACCATGTCGATCTCTGTAGTTCTCACTGAATGAAGGATAGGATCCAAGTATCCTGAAACTAAGAAGCTGAGCCAATGAAACTCTGATGACCCGCTGGAAGGTTTGGCACCCTGAGCCCGCTGTCTTCCTGCTGGACCCCTCTGCATCTGGTCGTCCTAGGAGGTCTGCGAAGACGCTTCAACCCAATGGAATAGTGGGACCAACTTTTCTCGCCACCTTCATTAAAATCTGCAAGTAAGCCTTTTCAGAAGTGTCCCTAGGCCAACCAGTGGGCTGAAGAGCTTGCCAAGACCTTTGCCCTGATACCGCTGCTGTTTCGAGGAGGCCCCTGAATCTTGGCACATTGCAAGCTCTGTGTTATGATATGATATGATATGATATGATATGATATGATGATATGATATGATGATATGATATGATATGGTATTTGTAACGCACCTATACACAAGTGTTTCAAGGCGCGACGAGGCAGGGAGGGGGAACAAAGGGAAGACAGACAACGATTCTACTAGGCCTGGTGTCATTCAGATCGCGCAAGTGCATGGGTAGAGGGGAAGGGAAAAGTGCAAGTGGAAAGGGAGAGGGAACGTGCAGTGCAGGGGTAGTAGAATAACAAGATAAATAAGGGCCAGCTGGTGGCAAGTGCAAGGTAAGTGCAGACAAGTGCTGAGAAGGGGGGCTGCAGGGATACAGAGACAGTCCCGCAGTGCAGGGGTTGCCAGGGAGGCAGTGCAAGGGGAGAGTGGCAGGGCCAGGGACCGAGATCGGTGAGAGTGGCCCAGTTGCAGAGTCACTGCAATTTCAGTCAGGAATTTAGCAGGGGAGAGGGGGAGAGAAAGCAGAAGCAAAGAGGAAGGTTTTGAGGTGCTTCCGGAACTGGAGATGGTTCTCCTCAAGTTTCAGGTAGGCAGGAAGGCTGTTCCAGAGGGAGGCCCCTGCCACGGAGACAGATCTACCCTCAACTCGTTGCTTGGAGAAGCGGCTGACCCTGAGGGAGTTGGAGGCAGATGAGCGAAGAGCTCGAGAAGGAAGATATCTAGGAAGAGAGAGTTGAAGGTATTTCGGCCCCAGGCCCCAGAAGGCCTTGTGTACAATGCAGAGGGTTTTGAACTTGATCCTCGCAGCCACTGGGAGCCAGTGTAGAGATTTCAGACCTGGAGAGATACGGTCCCAGGGCTTGAGGCCAAGGACAAGTCTCGCAGACCTGTTCTGGATGAGTTGCAGAGGGCGGAGAGTAGAGGCAGGAAGATTTAGATAGAGGCTGTTATAGTAGTCCAGCTTAGAGAGAACCAGGGCCCTGGAGACGGTGAGCTTCTGGGGGAAGGAGAGGAAAGGAAGAATACCTCTGAGGAGGTGCAGCTGGTAGTGTGACTTCTTAGAGACGTCAGATATGTGAGGAGAGAAGGAGAGTGTGGAGTCGAAGATGACCCTGAGGTTTTTTGCCTTGCAGGTAGGAGCAGGAAGAGGGCCAAGAGAGGCCGGCCAGAGAGCTGCAGGGAAGGAGGGAGTGGGTGTGTTGATGAGTAAAATCTCAGTCTTGCTGGCATTAAGGCAGAGGTCATTGGCGGCACACCATTCCTGGATAGCAGACAGACAGTCAGAGATGAGGGAAGGAGAGGAGGAGGCTGAGGGTAGCTTGAAAATGAGCTGGGTATCATCCGCATAGCACTGAAAGTTGGGGTAGAGAGCGGCGATGTGGTGGGCAAGGAGTGCCAGATACTGGTTGAACAGCCAGGGAGAGAGGTTAGATCCCTGGGGGACACCACAGGTAGAGAAAAAGATGTCAGAGAGGAAAGACCCCAGTTGGACCTGGGAGGGTCGATTGGAGAGGAAAGAGGTCAGCCACACCAGGGCCTGACCAGTGATACCCAGGTTATCACGGAGATGGTTGAACAGGATGGCATGGTTGACAGTATCAAAGGCAGAAGAAAGATCGAGCAAAATGAAAACACACAGAGTGTTGGAGTCAAGGTTGGAGAGCAAGTCTTCACGGATGTTCAGGAGAGCAGTTTCCGTGCTTCTGGCAGCTCTGAAGCCAGACTGATGGTCATGAAGACTACCAACAGATTCAGCATGGAGATTAAGCTGGGAGATGGCCAGTTTCTCCAGGAGCTTGCCCAGGAAGGGAGTGATGGAGATTGGGCGATAGTTAGCCGGGCAGGAGGGGTCGGAAGAGGGTTTCTTAAGAAGAGGGTGCACAAGGGAGTGCTTAAGGGGGGATGGAAAGACTGTTCATGGCACTCTCACACCGAATTTCGTACACTTGGCTTTCCCAGGTCTGGAGTAAAGCTAGAGCGCCCAAAACAGAATAGACGTGGTTACCGTGTCGCCCAGCCGTGGTGACGAACTTTGCAAGTTCATTGCAGCTGTGCCCCTCTGTGTCCTGAAGCCTGCTACATTGGAACTGGCATGATCCATCTACCAGGAGCGGAGAAATCGCCACTGTGCCATTTGGGAATCAACACTGTAACTTTGTTGCTGAAAGCCGCAGAGCCGTGAGATTACTGTTTTTGAACCTGCAACTGAAGTGGACTCGACTGCCAAAGTTTGGTCCAGAGTGCGCTGGGGTCGGTGAGTAACTGCAACCCTTTTTGGTGGCCCCTAGCCCATCAAACCATTTTTACGTACAAGTTACCCCGAAGGCCCCTCTCCTTTCCACTGCTAGTGCGAACTAGCAAACTATTCCAAACTCTTTGAACCAGTTCTACCCTCAAGGGGAGACCCTCCTCGAATAGTGGGAACCTATTCTGTATCACCTCACCTACCTTCCTGAGCTGCTACAGCCCCTACAAAATACTCTGTTTCACCCATCTGCACTACCGCATGTGCCAGCTTCGCAAGTACATTTGAGCAATAGGCTCTCCTTATCTTAGGGATGGGACTGCCTTTCAGTTAGGATTGTGTTTGATGCAGAAGGGCCTAAAGACTATTTGCACTACCTGCTTCCTTCCCTTTTTAGGTTGTGGACCCATTTCGTGAATTAACCCTTTAGACCCCATTGGTCTTGTATATACGTATATTGATATGATTGTGTTGGCTTAGACATATTCCTGTGATTTTATTTGTGTATTGAAACTCAAAGGCCTTGAAATAAATGTATTTGTATTTTTAATATATATATATACACCTGACTGGGAGTGATTTGTAAGGGTCCTTTATTCAGTGTGCTCATTGAGGTCTTTCAGTCACCCTCATCCCTACTGAGACCTAGTCTTGACCGCCACCAATGCTACCTTGATTGGTTTGGCTTGTCCAGAAGGTTACCCTGTTCCAAGAAACTAGGCTGTCCTTCTGAACCTCTGCCCACCATATCAGAGTCCAGAAATCTGTCTGTACAGTACTCCAGGACAGCCCTCCGAACATCAATGGTGTGCCAAGCCACCTCGTCAGGAGTCTGGGTATCCTGGAAAAAAGCCAGGAGAAACAGATCCTGCAAAGTGTGAACATGAGACACCACCTTCGGCAGAAACGTGGGGTCACAACATAAAACAATGCAATCAGGGAACATCCACAAAAAGGGAGGGTGATACAACAACGCCCCCACATACCCCAGACTCCTGGTAGACAGGATTGCAATAAGGAAGGCCATCTTGAGCGTGAGGAGCTAGATGTTGATGACCTCAAGGGGCTCAAAGGGAGGACCCTGAAGAACCTTCAAAACCAGAGGGAGGTCCCAGGGAGGAAGACCTTTAAAGGTACAGGGATGAGAAGTAGTAAGATCCCTAAGGAACTTCCCCACCAAGGCATCCCCCACCATACATCCCTTCAGGATCTTAATGGAGGCCCACTGGGAACGAAGCGTGGACACAGACAGCCCCTTGCTTAAGCCCTCCTGGAGAAACTGGAGCAACTGTAGACCAGAAGGCAACCTACACACATAAGGCCCAACTTGAGATCCCTCTGAAGTCCAAGAGAGCCTATGATATAGGTCACAGGATTGTATTCATGTTTTGACACAGGTTTGCTGCTTTTTGAGCATAATGAGAACTCCTGACCTCCCACACCAAGACAAAAATTGGCCCCAGTGGTGGTCATAGGTAGACCACAGGATCCGAAAACACCTGGGAAGTGAACCGAGACCGCACAAGAACCAAACGGCCCATTAAATCGCCAAACCTTGCACACCAGCCTCGCTTGAAGAGGGCAAGTCTCCAGAAGGGAAGTGAACCAACTCTGACAAGGCCAGAAAGGAGCCACCAACAGCGCTGTTGCCCCATAACCACGGATCTGCTTCACCACCCGTGGAAGAATAGGAGGGAAGGCATAGAGGAGACCCTGCGGCCACTCCAAACTTAGGGCATCCATTCCCCAGGCACCCACAGACAGAAACTAGGAGCAGAAGAGGCACACCTTCCCCGGGGCTGGCAAAGCAAAGAGATCCAGAACTGGGTGCCCAAACCTGCAGCAGATCTCTGCGAGAACCCTGCCAGAGAGGACCAGAAGCAGGGAAGAGGGGAAAACCCTGGATATGGATATGTGCAGCCAGCAGAGACTCCAGATTATTCTCCCCTCAAGCAGCAATCAGACAGGCCAGCATTCAAGTAGTGACCCAAGCCCCCCTGATGATTCACATAGGACAAGGCCGTCATGTTGGCCATCCTGACCACCAAAGCCCGGCCCACCAGGGACTCTCTGAAAAACAACAGGGCTTGGTGAATGGCACACAAATCCATCCAGTTGGATGAGCAGGGAGGCTCCTCCGGCCTCCAAAGGCCCTGCACTGAACGGCACCCCAGAGTGACCCCCCCGCCCACTGGCATCAGTAGTAAGAGTAGTCTGCATGGCACCAACAAGGTCCACCCCACCCGAATATTATGAACCCACGAAGACCAAAGCAGATCCTCTTTCAGAGTCTGAGAGATCAGGACAGAGGACTTGTATGCTATAGAGGCTGGAATCTATGTAGGAGACCACAGGATGCAGATGGAGGCGGGCCCATGGCACCTGAAAAACCACAGGAAGCCATGTGCCCCTGCGGGGCATGCACTAGGCGAACCAGGGCCTACCTCTGCCTGACAACCTTGAGGAGAACAGATTGAAGATGCAGAAGCCTCACCAGGGGCAAGAAGACAAGAAGACTCTCCCCACCCTGGTGCAAAACTGTCCCGATTGAAAACCAGATCTTGGGATGGACACTGGTGGGATTTGGGCCAGTTGATCAAAAACCCTGAGTCTCGCAGAACCAGGCAGACCAGACGGAGATGACCTTGGACCGTCTCCGCCAGTTGGCCTTGACAAGCCATTCATCCAGATAGGAGAAAAGCTGACCACCCTGCAGGTGGAGATGAGCCACCAGGGGAGCCACCAACTTGGTGAATACTGGGAGGGGGGCGACCACAACACAAAGAAGAGAACCAGGAACTGAAAATGTTGATGTCCCACAGCAAAACGGAAGAACTAGACCTCTGAGGGGAGGAGAGACACATGATAGTAAGCATCCTGGAGGTCCAGGGATGACAAACAATCCCCTTTCTGAACCAAGGGCAGAATGTTCTGTAGAGCCTCCATCTTGAACCGCTCCCTCCTCAAGAAATAGTTCACGTGCTTGAAATCGAGGATGAGGCAGAACTTCCCAGAAGGTCTTGGAACCAGAGAAACCCTGGGGTAAAACTCCTGACACTGCTGGGCCAGAGGGATCAGCACAATGGCGTTCTTCAACAACAACTCTGGAAGGGCTGTAGACATTGCTGACCGCTTGGGCAGTGTTAGGGAGAATTCTCATTTCATGGCTAATTTCCCTTACCTATAGAGTCCCCCAGCAACTTTGCTGGATTTGAAGGGTTTATTTCTTTTTACCTGCTAAGGGTGAGACTCTTTTTCCACTTTTAGGCATTTTTGCTATGTGCGTTCTAGGCTATTTTTGTGTTTAATGCCTATGGGATCTTTTCTCTCACCCATAGGAACCATCTTTATGCACATGTGTCACACAGCACCCTCTGTGCCTTGACACAGGGGTGTCGTAGTGACCCCCAAACATAGACTCCATACCCTGGGACTGACTTCTGTCTCCCAGGGCATGTAAAGTCCCCATTGACTTTACTAGTCAATTTTTATGAACTTAACCAGTACACCCCATCTTAATATGGAAGCACTTGAAGGGGTTAATAGTTTTTCCCCTATGTTCATTTTCGAGAGGGTACCTTAAAGTCCCCCTTCACAAAGTTTCTGGCTGGTGGCAGTGGTTACCTTTTATATTCGACCGCAAATATTTCTCTATGGGATTTTCCCATTGTTCGAGGCTACCACTTTTACCGACAGCCTCTAACACACCACCGATCTATTTTATTATTAACTTTACTCCGGTAGGTTTTATTTGCCAGAACTTTGATAAAACTTCTTTCTCGAGTCTTACTCTATTTTCCTAACCCAGGTCGAGGATCCTTTGTTCGTCCTTTTGGCAGGCTTCTGCTGAGAAGCCCTCCTTTCGGCGCCACTGAGTCTGCGGTGGGTCTGTTGTTTGGGAGGGGGAGTAGAACCCCTGGACAGAGTTGCCACAGCAACTCAGGTCGCACTCTAACCTGATAGGCTGGAGGGTCTTCTGCCAAGATGACCACTCCACTGTGTGAGTGACAGCTAGGCTGTATGAATGGGTCTCTTTCTGCATAAAAGCAGGGTCCTGAGGACTGGAAGAGCAAGACGTCGCCACTGGAACTACGGAACCAAAGGGGAGAGAAGCCAGAGACATCTTCAGCAAATACACCACCAGTGAAGCCTTGCCGGATCGTCTCACCACTTTTCTTCCACACGACGAGAGTTGATCTTCAGCAAAGTGCCTCCTTCCCTTGAGCTGGTGGGGTCAACCAGTTCACCCATCACATCCTCGGACCTGCCTTGGTTGAATCGACAGTGCCCTGCACTTGGAGACCGGATAGACAGGCGGCTATCGAACCGGACTGCGATTAAAAGGAGCGTACCTTTTAAACTTCGTTTGGCAGCACCGCGGCTGGTTTCATCCCTGGGTAGTGCAGCGACTCGAACCTTCCTCCATGACTAGAGCCTTTCTTCCTCTGTTGGATCCCTCGACCTGCAGGAACTACCAGGAACAACCGCCACCGCAGGAGCCACTTCTCCACGTTTAAGGTACATTGTTCCGCCAGGCCGCCCTTTCTCCGTGGTAGCCCAAAAGGTGTTTGAAATCCTTTAACTACTAGTGGGGTCGGCCACCCTCTCTTTTAACATTGTCTTTCGCCTTGCATCTACCTCTTCAAAAGTTTTCTACTAAAGACTTGACTGCAGCTACAAGAACATTTTTGCTCCTAAAATCTTGGTCCTGTACCACTGACTCTGGCACAGGCCTATTGACTTTGGCTGATTTGTTAGATATGCTCTCACTAGATTAGTTTTCAATGAGAAATGTGTGGATGCACTGAAATCTTCTAAACCCCTCTTCCTTCCTACTGTTTTAACCTGTGGAGTGCCATTTTACTCAGTTTTCATTCACTTATCCTTTGGTTAAAGTGTTACTGTGCATTACTTGTCCACCAAACTTCAGGGAAGTGTTGCTAGGGGGTGCCTGAGGATATTTCGACTTAACTTGTACTTTCCCTCACTTTCATTGAATTGTTAGAGTGCCATTTGTAGCTGGTTTTCACTGTGCCATTTTGCTCAGTTTTCACTATACCGCAAACTTGTCTACAATTGAATAGGGAGTTGTATATGCTTTTCTTTTGACTAAACTTAACTTACTTTATTAACTTTATTAACTGTGATCTATGTGTTGACTTAGAAGTGTATAAAATAAATATATATTCTCTTTTTAATACAAAACGTTGGTCAGTGTTTCCTTGCTCCATAGTACTGAATTACATATTGTGCCAACCCTGAATACTGCTCATCTCCCTCTTGAGATAAGTCTGACTGCTCAGCCACAGCTACAAACTAAATCTTTGTGGTACAGACTGATACCAAAGAGGATGTATTGCTCTCACCTGTAGTCCTAATCTGGGGTAGTGCTCCCTAAGGGAACTGCCCTGGATTCTGCCTAACAGGCAGCTTGCAAGGAACAGATGTCCTGACCAAGAAGGGCTGAACCAGGAGAGACAGGAAGTCCACATGATACCCATCCCAGACAGTCCAAAGAGCCCAGGTGTCGGAACACCACTGGGCTCATACTAGAAAAAACAAACAGAGACCACTGCCCACCAGAACCCTGAACCGTCAGGACTTCTGCACAGGGCCCGACGGCCGAGAAGTGCGAGGAGGAGCACAACCACCCCTTGAGGCTCATGGAGGGAATGGGACTTGGAACCAGAAAAAACAGGACCTGACTTGACAGAGAACTTCTTGGAGGTCGATGGAGGCTTTCTACGCAGCTTGTCTGCATGTTTGTCCGCATGCAGAAACTTGTGAACCTTGTCCTCCAATAAGTCACCAAAATGTTTTGCACCATCTTCTTGGAACCCTCAGACTCCCAATCCCGCAGATGAACATGCCTCCGAGCTGAAATCCTGGCCCATATAGCCGTGGCAGACCCACGCCCACCATCACAGGCCAGGTCCGACAACAACTCCATCTGGCACTGCATTTCAAACAGATGAGGAGCACAGTCAGAACCATCCTCCATAGCCCGACAAAGCTTCTTAAAACCCCCAAGGACAGTCTCTGCCATGTAGGAGCTATTGCCATCCGCATGAAGGGCCAGACCTGTGTTGACCTTGCAATCCACCTGGTCGCAGACAGCAGTCTCCTCAGCAGACATGAAAGAGCGCCCTACCATGCTGGCGAGAATATCATCCCCCTCCACGAAGTCCAAGAGAAAGGAGTCTGCACCAGACAGAGGATAGAACTTAGCCATGAACTGGGGCATGACGGTCCTTCCACTCCCAAATAGTTTTCCTGTGAATGTCTACAATGAGGGTCAATCCCGTACAAGGAGAATGCTTGTACATTCTAATGGAGGCATCGGAGCAGTCGCAGTGGACCAAAGGCTCCGAAAACCCCATACAGTCCCAAACTTGTGTCAAGACAGCAGCAACAGCATCAGGGTCTAGGTACTTCCCCCCAGCTTCCTTCTCTGAAGAAGGGGCATCTGAGGAGGATGGAGAAGAGAGAGAGGAAGGAGAAACACACCTGCGCTTGCCCCCAAAGCCATGATTGAGGGCCACAACAACTGTTTAATGTCCTTCTAAGACAAAGTCAAATGGTCAGGCACTGATCCCTTTGCAGCATGCCCCCTTCGTGGCTCCAGGGAGTCAGAGGAAGAAGAGGACTTCCAGGTGACTACTCTCTGCCACATGATTCCCCATAGGGCAGGAAGCAGAGCACAGTACCAACAATTCCTTATCAAGTATGTGCCAAAAACAGGAACTGAACTCAGACCCCCAGGGCTGCAACACAAACACTGAACTGTTAAGCCACTGCGATTACTTCATAAAACACATTGAAGTCTTTTAAAACATCCAAGCATGTGATAAATCATCAAACCGGCATTGTCCCATCACCAGGGCAACACACCTGCGACTCCGACATTACGCCGGATCAAGCAGAGGAGGGAGGGGATACCACCCCCCACCCTCCAGCAGCAAGGCCAAAGTCCACCTGCCACGGGAACCTGCAGCTCTGAGGCCCGGGAGGACCCCAATGAAAATTGCAGGAGGAGCACATACAATAGAAGGGGCTTAGGCCTCATGCTACGGCGCACTGTGCCCCCAGCCCCACAAGTCACATCACCTCAACTCCCAGCACTCACCAGCACTCTCCAGGGCACAATGAAGCTGACTGGGAGCGCCACCTCCCCCAGGCCACCAGCCCTGCAAAGAGCTTGTGGATATGCCCTCACACAACCGACTCCAACAACCCCCGCAGGGGAGGCAGGAGCGTGGCCCGCATGAAGGGATCAATGCCCCGCTAAATTATCCGCCAGGGGGCCAGCAACAACGTGGCTCCCAGATGCCATGCACCTGAAAATAATCATGTAATATACCTCAGAAGAAAGAAAGTAAAGAAGGTTCCTGTAGTGGAGGCGGGCCTCAGAACTGAGTACTGGGATGAGGACGAGGGACGTGGTAATAATGGTGTATGGCCATCTGCATTTTACCATAATTCCATGTGTGTTTGAGCTTTGCTACAGTTGAAGTGTGTTTGAGGAGTCAGTGGGCAGTCATAAAGGAAAGTCCTTGGAAACTGGCTAGAAACCATGGACCATCCATTTCAGCTATGGCATAGCATGACCTGATTTAGCAACACTTAGCCAAGCATTACATGATATGGCACAAAAGCTAGGGAACGTCTTTTTTTAAATAAGCAACTAAACACTCAGCTAATGTTTCCAAAGAGAAAATAGTTGTCCACAATTATTATTATGTGGTCTGTTGTGCAAAATATTGTATGAGTAACCACCTGAAAATCCTTGTACATCCCACCCTAAGCAACAACACACCTCTACACACAACTCCCCCACCGAAACAACACAGGTTACACAATGGAACACACATCATTGTCTACCAGCATCACACTATTTTTTCACTACAAAAACACACTAACCCACCACAGATACAGCGACACAACTGTCCACACTCTTTATACACCACTCTGAAAGACCATAATCACACAAACAATTTACTTTACAAATGTGGAGCGCACATTTACCACTTCTTCAGACAATTAACACAAATGTATAAAACATATACATGACAGATATTGCTATCTGTTCAGATCTGTACATATTAACATTTCAACAAAGTAACCATGCCCTGCTCCTAAATCAGCTATTTCCGTCCGCTTCAGATACTGAAACTGCAAGAAACCGTGAAAATGGCAGACTGTGTGCTGTACAAGACTCAATAGCATAACAGGGCATAGCAATGAGTGTCACTCATTGTCCTGTGGGGCGGTTCTCTGGATGGCTCATGCACCTTTGTTGACTGGCAGCAATAAGGCAGGAAATTAATGTTGGCTCTGCTTAGGTTAGTTCCCATTACTAGAAAAGATTGAAATATGTGCCCTGGATCCCACAATTTGGTTAAACTGTGAAGCTGGGATGTTTACACAAGATACAGTTTAGGCACTTGAACACACACCTTCCATGCTCCTTTTGCTGCAAATATTTATATTTTGTAATTTAAGGCCTACAAAAAATACTCTTACAGAACAGAGCTTTCAAGTTTCCCATGGTCACGCCTGAGAAGGCCATGTAGTTTTGTTTTTGCTTGGTATCGTGGTTCTTGAAGTTTGTACTCTAGGACTTTTGCGTTCCCATTTGAAATTTAGGAAAACTACAAAGAGAAAATAACAGGACTGCATGGCCTTCACATTCATGGCAACCGGAAACCTTAGAGGTGTATTAATTTAGTTGCAAAATACGCAAATATGCCTAGTAAAGCAACCTTACAATACATGAATACTTAGAAAAACATTTTAAGCCAAAATAATATTGCTGCAGTTTTGTTTTCCACGTCCTGAATGGAACACTGAAAGACCCGGAATGCAAAAATAATGCAAGTCAGAAAAATCTTTTCTTTTTCGCCTCTGTAATTGTATAACTTTGAGAAACACTCAAATAAATTGTGCAGTAATGTTTCTCACAAACTTTCAGCTCACTGTCCTGCATTATGTTAACATTTGAGAACTTTTTGACTGTCAAAGAAACAGTCATCATGAATCATCTTTAAAAGTGAGTTTTATTGGTTTATAAGGTTGGCTTTTTATGATTATGAATGGTTATTTACACTTAATACCCAGAGGTTTCTAAGCGTGGACCGGAGATTGAACTTTTGCTGCTCCGTGTTTTTGTGCTTCCAAGGTGAGTGCATTGCCCCTGAGCTATCCTCCCGAGACCTCTGTAACAAATAGGCCTTGAAGGCTCTTTTAGATAGGAAGGTCCACATTGGTACCAAAGGCACAAACACATGCTCACTGAGGGCTCACTGATATCAAGAAAAAAGAGTCATTGTTTAATTTCAGGTCGTTAAGGGGCTGCCAGCAGACCAGTCCATGGCACTCTGTTTAGCAACTGGTATGTGGTAATGGCCTAGTTGCAGAGTCCACAAGTCTAACCGTAAAATCAAGTCCCCACAACATACGCGTGCGTGCTCATACGTGTGTGTGTTATGTCCCTATAAGGATAGAAACACATACTCACATAACCCCCATCAATTGGGGTTGCATGCTCATTTCTTCATGCACGGACAGACAACATATGCACTCTGTGAGGATTTTGTGTGGGTGCTTGGTGTGGGCGTTCTTTATCATGTATGCCACCCATTGCTCAATGTGTCGGGCCTTGAGGTGAGCTTCAATCCCACGATCCTCCAGAGGCGGGCAGCTCAACAAGAAGCTCATTTCGCGTGGAAAGGCAGCTCGGGATCCCAGTGGAAATCTTCGCATAGAGGCTTGATATCTGTTACGGAAAAGGCATATTTTGCCATCTTTCCTTTGAGTGCGCTCGCTTTAAAGGGATAGTCTATTAAACATTTTTATTTTAAAAATAGATAGGCAACATTAAAAAAATAATACTAGCACTTTCTTTTTTAAAAACTTCCTATGTAAAATTTTGAGCTATTCAAGCTCAAAATTCGCAAAAGCAAGCACATGGGCGCATCCATTTTGTGAAATGAATGCCCGCCTGTGCTGGCTTTTGCTTTTGCGGCACTAATGAAGGAAAAGCCAGCCAGCTGTAGTAAACAAAAGCTACCGCTGGGTGGCTTTTCCTTCATTGGTGCCGGGACTCGGAGGACGCGGACCGGAGACCAGAGCAGGAAAGCTGCAGCTGAATCTCGGTAAGTGATATTTATTTTTTTTTAAAAATAAGCACTAGCTGCGGTTTATTTTCTAAGTTTTCCGGGCTGGAGGAGCCCGGAAAACTTAGAAATAAAACCGCAGCTTTAAAAACGTTGTATTTATGTTTGCGGTCGCTTTTGAAGTGACCGCAAACATAAATACAACGTTGTGTTTGAAAACGCTGCGGTTTTTCTTTCCAAGTTTCTCAGGCTCCTCCGGCTCGGAGGAGCCTGAGAAACTCGGAAAGAAAAACCGCAGCGTTTTCAAACACAACCGCGTTGTGTTTCTGCCTGCTGTGGCTATCACTTTGGGTCTCCGGTGCTCCCCCAGGGGAGCACCGGAGACCCAAAGTGAAAGCCAAGGCAGGCAGAAACACAACGCGGTTGTGTTTCTGCCTAAATCTGATTTCCCATTTGGGGCTCTCGGGCTCCCCACGGGGGGCCCGAGAGCCCCAAATGGGAAGGCTGATTTAGGCAGAAACACTGCAGCATTTAGCATTTCCCATTTGGGGCTCTCGGGCCCCCGTGGGGAGCCCGAGAGCCCCAAATGGGAAATCAGATTTAGGCAGAAACACTGCAGCATTTAGCATTTCCCATTTGGGGCTCTCGGGCCCCCCGTGGGGAGCCCGAGAGCCCCAAATGGGAAATCAGCTGTAGGCAGAAACACTGCAGCATGTAAACACAACCGTGTTGTGTTTCCGCCTGCCTTGGCTTTCACTTTGGGTCTCCGGTGCTCCCCTGAGGGAGCACCGGAGACCCAAAGTGATAGCCACAGCAGGCAAAAACACAACACGGTTGTGTTTGAAAACGCTGCGGTTTTTCTTTCCGAGTTTCTCAGGCTCCTCCGAGCCGGAGGAGCCTGAGAAACTTGGAAAGAAAAACCGCAGCGTTTCCAAACACAACGTTGTTTTTATGTTTGCGGTCGCTTCAAAAGCGACCGCAAACATAAATACAACGTTTTTCAAGCTGCGGTTTTATTTCTATGTTTTCCGGGCTCCTCCAGCCCGGAAAACTTAGAAAAAAATATGCAGCTAGTGCTTATTTTTTTTTTTAAATAAATAGCACTTACCGAGATTCAGCTGCAGCTTTCCTGCTCTGGTCTCCTGTCCCCGTCCTCCGCGTACAGCACCAATGAAGGAAAAGCCACCCAGCGGTAGCTTTTGTTTACTACAGCTGGCTGGCTTTTCCTTCATTAGTGCTGCAAAAGCAAAAGCCAGCACAGGCGGGCATCCATTTCACAAAATGGATGCGCCCATGTGCTTGCTTTTGAGAATTTTGAGCTTGAATAGCTCAAAATTTTACATAGGAAGTTTAAAAAAAAAAAGTGCTAGTATTATTTTTTTAATGTTGCCTATCTATTTTTAAAATAAACGTTTTTACTAGACTATCCCTTTAAGCGACAGAGGAAGCGCATCGTATGTGAGTCCACGCCATCCACTATGAAAGGATGCTTATTTTAAGCAATGATCAGTTTCATTTAGGAAGCCGCAAATCATTCTTACGAGTTGGCTTCTCGAGTTCTTCAGTCACTAGCAGAAGTATCCTCTGAGTCATGGCGCTCATTTTAAAGACGCCATTTTTTTCACTCTTGATTGACAGAATTGCAATGGAAAGCTGAGCAGCGCATTCACTCAAAATGCACGAGATGGCATGGCTTGCCGAGTGAGTGGCAGGTCTTGCGGTACATATTATCTTGCTGTTATTTTGCAGTAGGGCTTGTTAGCATCCCAGGGAAAAGCCACAGCGTGCATCTAAAACCCACGTTATCTACATTCTAACACAATAAGTGACTTTAAAGGGCAGTATTGAATCTACACGGTTTTCCTTCATGTATTGAGCCCCCGAGCATATTTCTAATCTTGTTTACATAACCCTCTGCTACAGTATTCTTATTAAATGGCCGGCCCAGTCAAACACCGTGGTTTAGTTTATAATGAATTCCAAGCTCTACTAATGTATGCAGTGCTCAATTCATCCAAGGAAGAACACAAATGTCCTGCGCAGCTTTGACGCCATTAATCACACCTAATTGAAAGTTAAGTGTCCTCACTCCAGGGTAAGTAGCTTCCAAGAAGTGTAGAGAAGGCTAGTTCATTTCAAACAGCCCCTGTCCTGCATTTGGGGGTGGGCATCCTCTTCTGTGCTCAGACCCATAGACTTGCATTATCTCAGCGACGATGCTAACTTACTATGTCAGTCCTAAATGAATAACCTAAAAATGGAGAAAAGCAATACTGGTGGAACCCTCTCCTCCATGGGGGAGGGGGTGAAGCCGAGAGGGGAGTGGTCCTCATAGTGTGGCGGTCTGGAAACAAGGGTGCCGGTAAGCTTGGCCACATTATGACTCTGCCTGCAGGGGTCGTAGCACCTGGCAGGGTCTGACCTGCCGGGCGCAACGGCCTCCGCAAGCAGACTTTTCATAGAAGCACCGGCACGCACCGTTGCATGCCGGTGCTTCCATCTCCCCACTCCCATGGAGTCCTATGGGACTCCACGGGAATGGGGAATTACCGAATCTGCCGCCTGACTTGCCGTGCAACCAGGACTTGTAATGGATGCAAGGATAACAAGGTTTATTTGCACAGAATACAAATATCAGCAAAGGACTCTGCTGTTCGAGAGTGCTCTAACTAGTACATAAAAAAAGGGCTAATACATCCCAAATGCATCACGCTATACAGTACAATTTGGTGCTGCTGATTGGAGGCACCCTACACATGCATCTTCTCAAAATCGAGCCGCAATCGAGCAATATAGAAGTACTATAAAACCCAGAGACCCTGTGGTAAACTGTTATACCAGGCTATGCAGACATCAAAGAAATGAGTTTAAAAAGCATTACACATAACGAAGCATAGCACAACTTAACTGCACAATTGGTAACAAAGACAGCGTTTTTACAAATATAAGCAATTCCATCCTGAAGAACCATGCAAAACACAGCATGGGGAAACACGTGTAGAGGGTGCTAGAGGATGCTAGCTCAAACACCTAGCAACAGAAGTGTACGCAAACAAAGGTTATAATAGTATTGCCTTGAGAGCAAGAAATGTGAATGAAAATGAATGGGTTTTCTAGTGCCCTGCATCTACCTCTAAGTGCTACAGAGCCTCTATATGCTGCCTGGTAGCACGGATTACTCCCATCTTGTTTGTTACATCGCTTCATATGTGGTTCGCCTTACTTAGAAGCACCTAGGGGGGTGAGATAGGCTCATTTCCATCCCAACATTTTCCCTTTCGTTACTTCTACAGTAACAAATTCACCCCCCCACATATTTCCGCTCATTTGCCCTTCATTCTGCTTCACCCCATGCTGAGGTTCCCTTTATAGGCATCCATGCCCTACACACGTACCTCAAACTTTCCCCATGCTGCGCGTAATGTTCAGGTGTACAGGTCATATATATATATATACAACCCCCACTGCGTGCCAAGTCTACCCATACTTCATTATAGTTTTCAGGATCTGGGGGAGGTACAATGGTTGTGTGATACAAGTTGTCAACTATGTCACCCAGGGGGAGGGGGATCATGTGGTGTGCGGGACCATCATCATGTTCAGTTTGGATTTCCACTTCCTTTGTATCATGAGGTATTTATTGTATTATTACTATTCCCAATAGTCACCATCTTCATTGCACTATTAGGCACAGCTTTGGCACAACATCGGAGACCCAATTGGCAAGTGCAAAAGATCACCAGAATAACCACAAAGATTGGGACCAACATTTTGACCAATGTTCCAAGCCAGGATAGTGTACCAGTCTTGTTCTTGGACCCCAGCTTCCTTTTTCATTTTCACACCGAGTTCATGCACTGCTGCAATGACGTGTGATAGTGTCTGATTTTCTTTTTCTTCAGAAGGTACAAAGGTGCAACATGAACTCCCGATATTTTTGCAAACACCACCGTCCATAGCCGTCAGCACGTCCAAAACGTACCTATTTTGCATAGTCATTAGTCTTAGGGCCCTTAGTTCCACTTTTCTGACGTTGAACCCTTGTTCGGTATCGTTTGCCAGCTAGATCAGTTCCCATCGGACAATCTAGAGACATTTTGCATTTTATCGTGTCTGGATACTTGGTATTAAGGATGTAAATAATGTCTCTGCTGAATTGTAGAGTTTGCATTCATCTGGTATCTGTACGAGTAGATCAAATGATTCTGGAGACAAATCATTGGAAGACTGTTTCTTTCTCCTCAGCTGATCATGGCGTTCCTTTTCAGGGAGGATACGGAAGTCTGGAGGTGGCATAGTGGGCATTACTTCTTTAACTGGGGAGCACTGTCTGTTCTTCATCAGACAAGGGTCGCCCCTTTAGGTGTTCTTCTGGTACTACTAGCAGGGCAGAGTGCAGCGTGGCAAGCGAACAGTAGCCCCTCCAAGACGGCGGGAGGTGCAAGTATGCCTTCTGGCCACAGAACCAGTAGTAATCTATCAGCGCTGCTGTACCTTTTTCGGAGATCTGGAATTAGTATGGTTCTGTTACATTGTTTGTTTGACCCTGCTGAGACAGTTCTCTCACTGTAGAAACATGGTTCGTAGCTTTATTCTTTGTGCACCTTCACTGATTTCTGTGATCCATGTTAGTTTTGCAACATGCCCTGTACATATTTGTGTACATGCCTGTTCTACAAGGGCTAGTGTGTTTTCCGAATATCCGACAAGTCCTTCTGCTTTACACACAAGAGTTGTCTCTTGCCACTTATTGTCCGCATACTTCACCCCTTGTATGGCAAGGTGCGCCTCCTTGAAGCAATTGGGGTTGGTGGAAATCATTTTGCATTTTCAGTTATCTGGCTCAAAAAGTTGCAGGTGGACATTGCGTGCCTGAAAGTGACTTCAATCCTACATAGTGCAAGATGACTCAGGCAATGGGCCTCATTACAAGGTTGGAGGTAGACTTGCCAGTAAAACCGGCAAGGCTACCTCCAAACCGGCAAGAAAATCCAGCACCCGGGAATGGGCAATTACCGGGGAATTCAGGCCCTTTCATGGGTGCCGGTGCCGGTAGATCCCCATTCCTATTTGAGCCCCATTAGGCTCAATGGGAATGGGGATGCCTGTAGCACCAGCACGGTTCACTACTGTGCCGGTGCTACTGGCTTGCTGTGCTTGCGGGTGCCTTTCAGGAAAGGCACCCGCGAGCACAACTCAGAGTTTGCCGGTCCGATAACAACGGTACCAGTAAGCTTACCAGTACCATTGTATCCGGAGGGGCAACCTCGTAATGAGGCCCATTGTGTCTCTATTATGGGTATTTCTTGTGGTACTAAGACCTTGGGTGCCGCAGATGCGTGCAGTATTAAGGAACAGACCTAGCAACTCCCATTTGTTGTTCGTCTTCCCATCGCACTCATGTCAGAGTACCAACTGTTTGAGTGTTCGGGGTGACAAATGTCTTCCACTGCATCTAATCCTAAGCCATGATATGCATCATATTTATGTTGGCTTTAATTCTCTTTTCTTCCTGTTACAATTTACCTTGGGCTTTCTACCCAGCACAGTTGCATCTATAGTGATGTTAGTACTGCATAGGAATCGCTTTACCACTGGCATTAGTCATCGTTACTGATGTACTCTCATTCATCCTTTCATTCATGTTTAAATCTGGGCTCAAATGTATTACTGTATCAGTGAAGGAGGTAGGGGTCTGGATAGTTTTGATCATCGTGTAGTACATAAGGGAACAATTATAGACAATTGGTGTCACTACAGTTTCGTTTGCAGGCGATGTAGTAATATTTAAGAACATGTTTGTTTTATTCCGATGTAGGCTTGTAATGTTCATGGGTGTACTCCCATTCCAGGCCCATTTGTGTCCATTCCAAGTCCATTTACCCCCTCCCCCTTTATTTTAGATGGCCAGCCCAGATAAAAGACATTCCCCAGTAAATACCTAATATGAATATACAAACTGTGAACAAAATAGCTGTGAAATGGAGGGCACAGTCATAGCTGCAGGCCCTACTGAAACAAATTCTACTTCTACTATCTACATTTGAAGAATCTCTTAATGGTGTCATCCCCATCATCGTTGCACCTGCGGAAATAGGAAAAGATGTGGTGGGTAAGGGATGTGGAAAAAGAGGGCGAGAGAGAAAAAGAAGAGGAAAGCCAGAGAGAAAGGAGAGAGAGAGAGAGAGAGAGAGAGAGAGTTTTTTCATTTCTGTAGCTCGTTCCCTTGCAGCAACAAATGTACTTTGTTACTTTTCACATGCACATATATATTGTCAGTGTAGAACTACTGTTTTGAGATAGTGTCATTGTTTTCTGTTTGGACACTGGGTGTTGCATCCTGTGGTGCCCTATGAACATTAGAGAGGTGTATCCAGTATCTCAGCCCCTTTACTTTCACTGCAAAAGAGGTAGAAAACACTACTTCATAGGGCCCTTGGAACCTGGGTGCGCTCTGCTTTCGAACAAAACCTCTGACATAGATCCACTCCCCGGGTAATAATGGTTAGGTGGGGTTTGGTGTCTGCCAGTGGATTCACGGTTGTCTCTGTCTTCTGTGTGGGGTTGTGCTATTTGTTTTGAAATGCACCTGATAGCACATGTGAGTTTCGTTAAGTGTAGCTTGATGCTCTTCTTACTGCTGACAGGGGTATTTGCATGCGCGACCAGTCACTATTTCGTGGGGGGACAGGTAGTGGTCCTTGCTGGGTTGTGTGCGCAAATGGAATAGTTCCAAGGGCAGGCAGTACACCAAATTCTTTTTCAGGGTGTTACATAGTTTTGAAAGTCTGCTTTTAAGAAGGCCGTTGATTCTCTCCTCCAGCCCGTTTGCTTGTAGGTGGTAAATGGAGCACATTCTGTGTTTAATCCCTAATAGAGTGGTCACTTCTTTGAACAGCTCATTGAAAAATATGTCCCATTATCTGATCACAGGACATCGCACACTCCCCTTCGGGGGAAGACCTCTCTGACAAGAAATTTTGCAGCACACTTGGCATCTGTGCGGGCACATGGGCTTGCTTCAACCCATTGGGAAAATTGAAACACCACCACAATGAGGTACCTCACTCCATTGCATCTTCATCCTATGTCTGTATAATCAATGCACAGCTATCAGAATGGACCCACATCAGAAGTGGCAATGTCCTGCTCAAAGTACTCAGTGTCATTCCTGTGCTGAACACTTGACAGGTTGTACATTGGAACACCATCTTTGCTAGCTGCTCCTGTAAATTTGGGATAAACCAATCTTCCTGAAGGTCGGCTGCAATGTGCTGTTTAGAGCTGTAACATGGAAAATGTAACTGTTCAAATGCTGTGTAGAGTAATTCCATGGGCAGTACTACTTTTTCTGTGGCCTGCTGTCCCCACAATCGATCCGTGGGTGATTGGACTAAGCCACGCTTGAGTCCTAAAGCCTGTTCTTCTGTGGGTGCCCTATGCTGTAGTTCGATGATTTGAGCTACAGGGAGGGCTGTGAATGCATCTGCGTGTCCCACTACATTGGATATGGCCATGACATACTATGCTGATGTAGGCACTTGGAGGTATGCAGCCACTTTTGCTGCAGAGTCCGCAGCCGTGTTCGCCAAGGATACCTCATCTGTGTTGTGGGTGTGCGCACTACACATTTAACAATCACCACCACAGAAGGCTCTGCGAGGGCAGAGGTCAATGAGTTGAACAGGGGCACGGGTACACTGGCGAGCCATCTGTCCTCCAGAACCCCCTTCTTCTCTGATGGGACAGACCGGCATGCACCGTTGTGGTGACATAGGCAGAGTCTGAATAAATGCTAAAATGGCACCCATTTGAAGCTTTTATGAGGGCAACGAGTTCAGCTGCATGTGCAGAATAATGCCTGGGTAGTCTTTTCATGATCAGTGTTTCATATTCTCCTTCTTCTAGGCACACCACTGCCGCCCCAATGTGTTTTTCACCTGTGTCTTGGTTAATGGATGTTGACCCATCAACGAAAAGTACTTCTCCTTCCTCTGCGGGGCTGTCTTTGGCTTTGGGGATATCATCACCCTCCCCTTCATATGATGTGAAATCATGCTGTTGCATGTCTTCAGCCGTGCATGGCTCAGTGAGAAACGTGGCAGGATTTACTGTTCTGCACCGCACTACATGGATATGGGGGCTGGATAATATGCTCTTGTATGCTTATGCTTTTTGTGTGGTGAGAGTATATTTGGATCAATCCAATATAGCAAACAGTGAATACTCTAGTACAGTGTTACAGAGCATCTCATGACAAGGCTGGAGCTTTTTTTAATTGCAAATGCTGCAGCGCCAAGAGCTTGTTTGCATGCAAACTGCCCTTGCATGACAGAGTCGAGCATGCCGTTGTAATACGCCAGAGGTTTGTGACGTATAGAACTCTTTTGTGTCAGCACTGCTGTCATAAGTGTGCCATTTGAATGAGAGAAAATATAGAATTCATGCATGTAATCAGGAGTGGCGATGTTAGACGAGGGTGAGATCACTCCTTTTAGATCATTGAAACTGGTCACCATTTCTGCTGTTCATTGAATTGTGGTGTCCTCCTTTTGGGCCTCCTTGAGACCCTGTAGGAGTGACCTTGTATATGCTATGTGATCTAAGATCCATGTTCTACAATAGTTACAGAGCCCTAGGAACTTTTGCATGTCCTTCACTGTGATGGGTTAGGGAGTAGCATCCACTGTGGCTGCTCTGTCTGGAATTATTCTCTTTCCATCCTTGGAGATAAGTTGCCCGAAGTAGAGCATCTCTTGGAAGCAATACTGAAGCTTTTTCATATCCACTTTGTACCCTTTCTCTGCTAACAACTGCAAGCGAGCAATGGAATCCCTTTGACATCTCTGTTCATGGTCACTGCAGACCAATAGGTCATCTACCTATTGAATCACTATGCCGGGAACCTGAATGTTCCCTAGATCTTCATGCTGTTAAAAATACTGGGACTCTCGCAGTACCACAGGGGCAAGTGATGGTGTTCCTAGCGCTTTCCTCCAGGGTGAATGCTGTAAGGTACTGTGAGTCAGGGTCAAGGGGCACTGAGAAGAATGCATTCTTCAAGTCTACTACAAGTGGATGGCACCTTGGGAATGCTGCACAAGATGGATGCCGGGTTAGAAACTATTGGAAATTCTTTCTGTACAATGTTGTTAAGGGGTCTTCAATCATGAATCATCCTCCAACTGCCTCCTGTTGCTTTTTGATAGGATATTTTGCCGTGTTGCATGGCGAGGTGGAGGGTACTATTATACCTTGCTGCAACAGAGCCTGCAGCCTCTCTTGAATCTCTTCTTCAGCCGCTCTGGATAGGGGGTATTGTTTGACCCGTGGAAGTATGGCTCCTGGCTTGAGGGTTAATTTTACAGGTGTTATCTCCATTAACATACACACATCTTGAGGGTTTGTTGTCCACAAATGTGTGGAGACATGTTGCAAATCACTTTCACTGAATGGGGGTGGTCCGCTGACAATAGCCAAAAGGGGGCTCTGCAACTTTCTGTATTGTACCATAATGTCATGGGGTGTGCAAATCTCAGGGATAATTTCACCATCATTATTGTCATCTTCAAAAATGGTCCTCGTCTGTCACTTCTCGTAGGGGTATATTGGGGTCAATACACAACACTGTTTGCCCTTGGCACCCATTGGGGTCAGTTCCTAGTACTAGAATCCTTCTAGCAGACACAAGCAAACCTTCCAGATCTGATTGTGCAAGCAAGTACTTCGGGAAGCGCCACAGGTCAGAAAATGAAATCTGCAGGTACTCTACATTCTTTCCTGGTAATCGGGGGGACAGTTCTGGCAAGTACTCTGATATCATAAACAAACATGTCTGGATTGACAGCAATGCCCCTTACTATCATCTCATTTGCCACAGCATGTATCACCAGCATTTCTCAGAGGTAGCACATGCCGGGCGTGGCAGAGACAATCCCCCTGTCTGTAAATTATATTTTCATATTCAGTTTACTAAGTAGGTCCCTGCCCAATAAGTTGATGGGGAGCTCTCAGAGTAGAGGAGGGGGGCTTGCACAACCGTCCCTCCTGCCTTGACATCTAAATCCTTTGTATATGGAACTGTTAGCACAGCCCCATAGAATCCCTGCTTGTCGAGAGTATTTCCTGATAGGGGGAAGTTACCTTCACTAATACATGATTTATCCTCTCCCAAGTCCACCATAAAGATGAATTGTTTATTTCCTATCTCTGCCCCCACCAGTGTTTCCTCTTCTGAATGTAAGGTTATTGACAGTACTGGACACGCAAGTGCTCTCTGTGGGCCGTCCTTGTCAGGATTGGTGTCTGTCCCGGGGAATGAAAAAGGTCCCCCCCCACCATCATAGCCCCCTGGTATGTGGCAGCTGCTCCATTGGGTGCAGTAGCAAATGGGTGTCTGTTTTCCGTGGCCTGTTGGTTGAGGCGGGGCCGGTGTGGTTGCATTGTCTGTTGCTGGTGCAGTGGGTGATAAGGGCCGGGAATTTGGGGAGGCAACTGCGTGTATGCCTGATGCTTTTCATACATGATTAAGGACATCCCCTCAATGTGTCCTTGTGGGCTACCTGGGCGGGTGTACCCATAGGGTTGCTGATTGTAAATATAGCTTCCTCTGTGTTTGTTGCGACATTCTGTTGAAAAGTGCCCCGACTTTCTGCATGACCAACACTTCCCTGGCCCAACACAACTTGGTCCTTCTCCACCAAATCCCCTGCCTCTCTGCCCTCAGAACGAACCTCGTCCTTATTGCTGCGCTCCTTGCCACTGGGGCCCCAAAAATGGTTGGTTTCTTCCCCACTGTCCTTGTCCATTGTCTGCACATATTGCTTCCCTCCTCGCTTGTGCTGCGACAGAGGCACACCCTTCCTCTCTCATCTGTTCTGGGGGTGGTACTGTTGATACCGCCGCTACTTTCACTAGTTTGTTTTTAACTCGTTTCACTTCCTCGGGCTATCTCCTCTGTACAGTTTCCTTTTTGCGCTCTTTGATCCTTCTTCAATGATGCACTATGATGCTTTGAAACTCAGGCCATCCCTTGGCTTCCACCCCAGCTATTTTATCAAGTGCCTTCTGAATCTCCTTCGGTAGCCCTCTTTTTACAATGAAGTAAAACAGGGACGTGGATTGGTCCCAGGCACTGCCTGTTTCGGCTCTCCACATCTCTTGGACCCTAAGAATGTTAGTTTGAGGAATATTCTAATAGATATGATCTCGTATTAAAGGCTTTTCATGGACGAGATATTAACAAATCTTTGGTTTTAATCCCATATTCTCTTCATTACCTAACCATGTGATATTTAAATAAGAATCAGTGAACAGTTACAATATCTGAAATTGCATGCTTCTCTATCAGTGAGAGTAAGAGTCTGTGAGCTGAAAGCATTCAAGGATTAGATTCACCATTGGAGTCATAGGATTGCTACTTGTCATTAACATATGAACTATCAGCTGACAACATGATTCATCTTTTGCCATGATACTAGTTCCTGCATTGCAGTGAGCAGGGGCCCACACATTTATTTCTTTTGTTCACCACCTTGAGGCAAACTAACTGCACCTTTTAGTAGTGTGGTGCGTGCTATAACTAGCACTGCTCATGTACACCTTTTTAGACATTTATTGCATTGACACATTATCATGTTATGTTATGTTATTATATTTTTACTGCACCAAAGCCTGAAGGCATCCAGGTTCCAAAGCAGAAGGAAGAAGAACAGATGATAGGAGCTATGACAGGTTATTCTTTAAAATGAAAGAGAACGGTTTTTAACTGCTTTCTGAAAGCCAGGTAATTCCCTGTTTTACGCAGATGTGCTGGTAGGGCCTTCCAGGCACGTACTCCCTGCACATGAAAGGCACAGCTGAAACCACAGGCTCGCTTGACACAGTTATATTTTAGCAGTCAATCGATGATCGCAGGTCTCTGGTGGGTAGATAGGTGCCCACCCTTTCCTTCAAGTAGGCTGGAGCACTTCCAAAAATACGCTTGTGACAGATAGACAGCAGTTTAAACTGGATTCACACAGTGATAGGTAACCGTGCAGCAGATGTTGTCTCGAAGCGCTTCATCTGAAAAATGATGCGAATGGCGGCATTCTGTATTTTTTGTAGACCTTGAATATCGGCTCTGCTGGCGCCCCCCATCAGGACATTGCAGAAATCTATATGAGGGAGGATTACTGCTCTGACAAGTTTAGTACGGTTCTATACAGAGACCAGTGGAGCCACTTGCCGTAGTACCTTTAGATGGTAATTAGTGCTTTTAGTGATGGCTGCCACATGGGCCTCACTATCCAGGCGTTCATCCAGGTAGGTACCCAAGGTCTTAACTTTATGTACTACCATGATCTGGCTGCCATCAATCTCAAAGCTGGCATACACTTGATCTAGGTTACTCTGATTTGCCAAGGACCGAACAGTATAAGCTCAGTTTTAGATGTGTTCAGACAGAGCCAGTTAGTTGACATCCAACACTTAATGGTCTGCTACACTGAGTCCAGCATCGCTTGGTCTTTCTCGTAATCCCCACTGATCTCCAAGATGAGTTGAAAGTCATCAGCATAATTACAAAAGAATATATCCAAGGACTCCAGATCTTTACACAGTGGGAGGATGTTAGGGAGGATTCTCATAAATGTGTTAATTCCCTCCACCTTAGAGACCCCAGCAACTTTGCTGGATTTTCAGGACTTGATTGTGTTACCTGGAGAGAGTGTGAACCTTTTTTCCCACTCTCTCATGTATTTTGATGTGTGTTTTAATCTTGAGTTCTTTGATTATGGAGTTTTAAACAACTCCATAGGCATCATCTTTTCATGTGTGTCACACAGCACCCTCAGTACACTGACACAGGGAAACCTTTTAGGCTGTCCCAAGGTTTAGATACCTTCTCTGGGATAAACTACTGTTTCCCAGAGAAAGTAACGTTAAATTGACTTTACTAGTCTTTTTAAATTCCTAAACCCAGCACACCCTATCTTACAATAGAGTGCTGGAGGGGTTACTTAGTATCCCCAATGTCTAGAAACTCATGTAGCAGTCCAATGCTACCCTTTCCTCTCGAAATGGCTGGTTGGCAGTG
The DNA here is from genome assembly GCF_040938575.1 of Ambystoma mexicanum. Taxonomy (NCBI): domain Eukaryota; kingdom Metazoa; phylum Chordata; class Amphibia; order Caudata; family Ambystomatidae; genus Ambystoma; species Ambystoma mexicanum. Next base: position 308,361,450 of record NC_090941.1, read on the forward strand.
GTTTTACAACAAACTACCATGATGTTTCCCGACCACGAACACCAGTACCGTTAAATCACAGGAGCCATATTTTTCAAGATGGCGTCTGAGCCTCCTTTGTTTAAACAGGTCTCAGTCTTCTTTCTTTGCTATTTCTTTTTGGAAAGGTCATTCTAGAGTTTGTCTATGCACGGCAAACCAGGTTTGGTCACTTTGATCCTACACCTTTGGCGGGCTTCAGGACTGAAGATCGCCTCTGGTGCCTGAGTGTCTGGGCTGGGCAGGAAGTGAGGGACGTGCCCGAAACTCCCTGTGCTTAGTCTCCTAGGAGACTCAAATGCACTCTGGCATGATTGGCTGGCTGATTATCCAGCAAGGACAGCCACCCTGCTGGGTGAGTGGCAGCTAGGCTGGAATGAATGGTAGAAAACTATTTTAAAGGTGAGTCTCTTGGCTTGGAAGGCAGAGTCGACCACTGGAACGAAAGAACTGAAGAAGAGCTGGAAGAGGACGGCTGCTGCAACTCCTGGACCATTGGTTTGCCCGGCGAAGCCTGACACTGGTGGCAGGTGGTGAGGATAAATTGTAGAGTTGTTACATTGAGAATTCTGATTTACTTTTGTTCAAATAGTAACCTTCACAAGGCTAAGCACCACTAGAAAAGCAATTTTATCATGCCTCATATGGATAACTACAGACAGGAGGCCCTGATCATTTCAACAGTAGATGAACTGAAGGAAATGTGTAAGGTCAGGAACCTCCCTTTTAAAGGAAAGAAAAATGAATTAATTGAAAGATTGTTGGAATTTCAAAGTTTGAGAAGTGGGTCTGTTACACCTACTCCTTCAGCAAATTTGGGAAATGTTGATGAGGATGATAATGATTCAGAGACTAACTCTAATGTTATTGATAAGCAAGAAGAGTTAGAAGAATCTCAGGATGTGAGCCCCTCTGCACCTCAACAAGCTCTTGGGCCTCAACCTTTAGCCACAGGAACCCTACCAGACAAAGTACTGAGTCCAGAATGTGTCTCTTTTAAAAAAAAATAGACTTGAGTTAGAGCTCAAAAGGCTCCAAATGCAAACTGAAAGTAAACATCAAGAAATCAAACTCAGGAATGGAAATGCATCATGCTCTTGAAAAAGCGAAATTGGGCCACATTCCGAGTCCGGCGGTAGCCATGCCAGAAAAACCGGCAGGCTGCCACCGGAACCGAAATACCATTCTGCATCCATGATTGCCGGAATCACTGGGGCATTACAACCCCGGTGACCCGGTAATTCCGGAGGCGGAATTCCGTAAATCCCTATTCCCATGCAGTCCCATACTCCATGCGGATGGGGACAATAGAAACACTGGTTCCATCTATGACGGAGCCGGTGTTTCCATTTCCGCCTGATGTGGGGGGCGTTACTCCCGCCAGGTCAGACCTGGCGGGAGTGACACCTCTAGCCTGCAGAACTCAGAATCTGCCAGTCTGAAAACAACAGTGGCGGCGGATTTACCACCACCATTGTTTCCGGACCGGCAGGGTCATAATGAGGCCCATTATTGTCTCTTGAAAATGGTTCTATCCCAGAGTCTTCTAGGTCTTCCAGTCCTAAGAGACCTCACATGTCTAATGAAGCTGTGAGTATCTATAAGGTGAAACTTGATATTTTGGATTAGTTGGCTGCTTTTGAATATAACTATGGGATTCAGGGTTTTACAGGGAATCAGTTGATTCCTTGGCTTTTGTCTAGGCTCCCCCAGGTTGCAACTGATGATGTAATGGAGGTGGGGCAACTTGAAAGATTGGAGTATGAAAATGTGGAGCTAGCTTTGATAGCTAGATTGGGAACACTCCTTCCCAGTACATTAAGAGGTTTAGAACCCTCAAAAAGCATGATGGTACCCCTTGGGCTGCCTGGGTGTGTGAATGTTTGAACAACTTAGATGGTTGGTTAAAGGGTTACAGAGTAAACACTTTTGAAGGAATTAGAAATCTAGTTTTGTGAGAATCTATTTTTGTTGCCTGCTCTCCTGAACTGAGACAGCACTTGGCCGACTCTAAGGAAATTGACCCAAATAAATTAACTAAAGCTGCTGACTTGTGGGTTGCCAACAGGGCTACTCACAAGGATTCTGGGGCATCTCAGAAGAAGGATGATGGGAAGCCGCAAAAGAAAGATGGCAAAGAAAATTGTAATACCTCCAATCCAAAAGAGGGCCCCAAACAGAAAAAGGGTAAGCCACAAGGGAAACCGAATCAGGCTAGTGAAACCTCTGGTGCTAAACCAGAGGGAGGTCAGCAGAAACCCCCATTTGTCAAAACATTTGGAAAATGTTATGCTTGTGGGTCTACAGACCATGTGAAAGGGGATCGCAGATGCAAGGATAAACCTTCAGGGATCCACACTGCCTCTTTAGCCTTTTCCCCAGAGGGAGAAGTACACATGGCAAATGGAAACTTTCAACTACTGGCCGAAGACCCCATTGGAGTCCTTGCCAGTGTTTCTTTGGTGTCCCTGGGTCTGTGGGAACAGTCAAATTCAATATAATTGTCTATAATTCAATTCCAGAATAACACAAAAGAATATTATCAGGACCGTGTACTTGTAAATGGTCAGGAGACTCCTGCCATTAGAGACACTGGTGCCAGCATTACAGTGGTGGATGAATCTTTTTTCAAACCTGAGGATATTGCTAAGGCACCAAAATGCCTCACTAAGCTTGCTGGAGGCCCTGTTCAAATGCTTCCTAGATTACCAGCTCTCATCCAGTGTAACAACATGACTGTCAAGATACCTGTTAGTGTACAGAGTGAGGTGCCTGGGAGAGTCCTGTTGAGGAATGACTTAAAAACTCTTGGAGTTGTATCAAGCACCCCCAGGCCTCCCAGTAAGAGGAAATAGGAACAGACAAGGAAGGCCAGAGAGAGTACCTTAACTGACTCTCCAGAGGATGTTACAGAAAAAACTATACAACACAGCCTATAGGAACTACTGACTGCTATTTCTAAGAAGAAGGAGACAAAGGGGAAACCCAAGGTCTCAAAGAAAAAGCAAGAGAGTACTCCTGTGCTTCCAACACGGACATCTCAGAGAGGACTGTCCAAAGTCACACTTGTGACTACTCCACCGACTAAGGCTGAGTGTGAGGAACAACCAGGAAAGGTTGAAACAGCTGCTGAAGATTCAGAGCTGGAAGAAGACCTTCCCCCTGTTGGAGATCTGGATCCTTAAGACCATCCTGAGCTGCAGTCTTTACTGGCAGAAGGTGGCCCCTGTAGGGCAGACTTCAGCAGAGGTCAAAGAGAGTGTCCTACTCTTGAAGGAGTTCACCAACAGGCAGCTTCCCAGCTGGCCGGGAACGAGCCAGTGAAGCACAGGTTGTACTGGGAAGATGGCCTCTTCTACATGGAACCAACTGAGTCTATCCCAGGGGACTACATAAGACATGTAGTGTCTCTAAAGATAAGACAACAGTTCCTACAGTTAGCCCATGAGATTCCTTTGGTTGGTCACATACGTTTTAAGAAGTCCAAGGAAAGGCTTTCTCTCTATTTCTACTGGCCTAAGTTGGGGTCTGAAGTAGATAAATTCTGTAGGAGCTGTCACACCAGTTAGACATCTGGCAAGAGTGGAACCAAGAATGTGGCACCATTGGTGCCTCTCCCAGTGGTGGGAGTCCCTTTTGAGAGGGTAGGAATCAACATTGTTGGTTCCTTAGACCCCCAAACCACTTCAGGCAAACAATTTATATTGGATGTAGTAGACCATGCTACTAGGTATCCAGAAGCCATACCTATGAGGACCGTTACAGCTCAGGCTGTTGCTAAGGCCCTACTTGGTATTTTTACCAGGGTAGGTTTTCCTAAGGATGTCATCTCTGAAGGGGATCAAACGTTATGTCCCACCTTATGCAGGCTATGTGGAAAAACTGTGGAGTGACTTACAAGTTCTCAACTGCCTACCATCCTCAGATGAATTTGTTGGTAGAGAGGTTTAAAGAACTATGAAGAGCATGATAGGTGCTTTAGAAGTACCCCTTAGAAAAAAGTGAGACCTTCTACTGCCATGCCTTCTATTTGCCTATAGAGAGGTCCCTCAGGAGAGGGAGTTGGATTTAGTCCCTTTGAGCTTCTCTATGGTCATCCAGTTAGAGGTCCATTGGTCCTAATTAAGGAGGGGTTGGAGAGTGTTCCTTCTCCCAAGCCAGTGAGAGTCACTGATTATGTGCTTGGTGTCTGGAGGGGAATGACACACCTGATGACAGAAGCATCTGATAACTTGAAAGCAGGTTAGGCTCTGGTGAAGCATTGGCACAACCATAAGGCCAACATGGTTGAGTTTACTCAAGACCAGAAGGTTCTAGTTATGGTACCTAAAAGGGAGAGGGCCTTACAGGACAAATGGATTGGACCCTTCAAGGATGTGGGAAAACTTGGAGAGGTAAATTGTTTGGTGGATTTAGGTAATCCTAAGGAGGCCCCCCAGGGTCTTTCACACCAACCATCTAGAAGCCTATGTCTCAAGACCAGAAGTGGGAGCTTTGCTTCTAGCTTCAGCTCAGGAGGAGGAGGAGAGTGAACCTCTACCTGATCTCCTCAGGGGACAACCTTTAGATGGAAAGATACAAAAAGTTACCATCTCTTCTAATCTGACACTGGAACAACAGTAGGAGTGCACATTTCTGTTAAATCAGTTTTCCTCCCTATTTTCACTATCACCAGGCTTGACCCCTAGGGGCCAGCATGATATTCTCACTGGTGACTGTTTACCTGTTAAAAGCAGAGGTTACAGGATGTCAGGCCATGCAAGAACCCACATAAAGGAGGAGGTCAACAAGATGCTTGATCTCGGGGTAATAGAGCCACCTACAAGTCCATGGTCTAGTCCAGTTGTACTAGTGCGAAAGGCAGGATCCAAGGAGTTTAGATTCTGTGTGGACTATAGAGCTCTATATGCAGTCAAAAAGACTGATGCCCATCCTTTACCCAGGACAGATGGGCTTGTGGATCAACCTGGTTCAGCCAAGTACCTTAGTACATTTGACCTAACGCCAGACTATTGGCAAATAGCCCTGACAGACCATGCCAAGGAGAAAACTGCATTTGCATCCCCAGCAGGCCTCTACCAGTTTAAGGTAATGCCTTATGGATTAAAGAATGCACCTGCTACATTCCAAAGGATAGTTAATCAAGTTTTGAATGGGATAGAAGACTTCTGCATGGCATACTTGGATGACAATGCAGTGTTCAGCCCTACTTGGAAAGAACATATTGACCACTTAGAGTATGTTTTGCAGGCTCTTGAGCAGGCCCATCTGACCATAAAGGCAAGTAAATGTCAAATTGGTTAAAGCAAAGTGGTCTACCTTGGACATGAGATAGGAGGAGGTGAAATAAGGCCATTGCCTAGTAAAGTACAAGCTGTACAAGAATGGGCCACCCCTACTACTCAAACCCAAGTGAGAGCCTTTTTAGGTCTCACTGGTTATTATAGGAACTTCATAGAGAACTATGGGTCCATAGTTTCTCCCTTCAATGTGGTCTCCTCACCCAAATTCCCCAAGAAGGTCAGGTGGAATGAGGAGTGCACTAAGGTATTCAAAGGACTTAAGAAAGCCCTTTGTGAAGCTCCAGTCTTAAGAGCTCCTGACTACAGCTAAACCTTCATTGTGCAAACAAATGCTTCCAATACATGTATAGGTGCAGTTCTGAGTCAGCTGGATGAGAAAGGTACGAACACCCAATTTGCTTCATCAGCAGGAAGCTAAAGGAACCTGAGACAAGGTGGGCAACCATAGAATATGAGTGGTTTGCCATTGTGTGGTCTCTGAAGAAGTTTAGACCATACTTGTATGGATCTACTTTTGTGATACCGAGAGACCATCAACCCTTCAGATGGTTAATTCAGATGAAAGGGGAAAATCCTAAATTTTTAAGATGGTCAATTAGCCTACAGGGGTTTGATTTACCATTGAACAAAGGTCAGGTTGTAATCACCAAAATGCTGTTGGTCTCTCCAGAATGTATGATTGACTGGAGTAAGGAGATTTATCGAGGGGCGGATTAAATCCTCCTGTCCCTTAGTCTGTGGGGGATGAGTGTTAGGGAGAATTATCATACATGTGTTAATTCCCTTCACCTTGGAGACTTACAGCAGCTTTGCTGGATTTTGAGGACTTGATTTTTTTACCTGGAGAGAGTTTAGGCTTTTTTTCCCACTCTCTCATGTATTTTAATGTGTGTTTTAATCTTGTGCTCTTTGATTATGGAGTTTTAGACAACTCCATAGGCATCATATTTTCATGTGTGTCACACAGCACCCTCAGTGCAGTAACACAGGGAAGCTTTTTAGGCTATCCCAAGGTTTAGATAACTTCTCTGGGATAAACTACTGTTTCCCAGAGAAGGTAAAGTTAAATTGACTTTACTAGTCTTTTAAATTCTGAGACCCAGCACACCCTATCTTACAATAGAGTGCTGGAGGCATTACCTAGTATCCCCTATGTCTAGAAGCTCATGTAGCAGTTTAATGCTACCCTTTCCTCTCGAAATGGCTGGTGGCAGTGGTCTTACAACAAACTACTGTGATTTTTACTGACCACGAACACCGGTAGCATTAAATCGCGGGAGCCATGTTTTAAAAGATGGCGTCGGAGCATCCTTTGTTTAAACAGGTCCCGGTCTTTTTGGAAATGTCCTTCTAGAGTTTGTCTCTGCGCGCCAAACCAGGTTTGGTCCCTTTGTTCCTTCGCCTTTGGCGGACTTCAGGACTGAAGACTGCCTCTGGCTCCTGAGTGTCTGGAGTGGGCTGGAAGTGAGGGAGGTGCCCAAAACTCCCTGTGCTTAGTCTCATAGGAGACCTAAATGCACTCTGGTGTGATTGGCTGGCTGACTGTCCGGCAAGGACAGCCACCCTGCTGGGTGAGTGGCAGCTAGGTTGGAATGAATGGGAGAAAACTGTTTAAAAGGCGAGTCTCTTGGCTTGGAATGCAGAGTCGACCACTGGAATGAAAGAACCGAAGACGAGCTGAAAGAGGATGGCTGGTGCAACTCCTGGACCGTTGGTTTGCCCGGTGAAGCCCTGCTGCTGGTCCGAATCGCCAAGTTTATCTTGTCAAAGAAGTCCTTCAAGGACGACTTCTTCCTTTGAGTTGGTGGGACCAATCAACTCGTAAACCACCTGGACACCATTCTCAGAGCTGGTCGTATTTTCCTCAGAGTGCTGCAGGAAACTGAATAGCCAGGGAGAAATACACCAGTTTGTGTGCTTGAAGACAGCTACTGGAATCGAAGAATTGCCAGTTTTCCAGCATAGTGACCAGTCCCCGTGCAGTGCAGGAATCCCCCAATGTCCTCCCTCTTGTCCCTACGACTGAGGCTCAGGAACAGCGAGATCTGCAGGAACTGCCTGGAACAGAAGTCTTCAGCTGCATCTTTTTCTTCAAAATAAGGTTCTGTGAAAACCCGACCGAGAGAACTTACCTCTCACTGCGAAAGTGTCTGGAACTTTGGCAACTTGCAGGCCTAGTCAGCTTGTGACCAAACATATAACTCTTTCTTCTAAGAACTACTTCTGAGCACAGTGGCAAAGACTTTTCCATTTATCTAGCAGAACTGTTTTTACATATACAAGACTCTAGCGCATTGACTTTGGCCTACCTATTGCATTGGACCAACTCCTCTGGTGAACTCAAACTATTTGCACTGTTTAAAAGTAACTCTACTGTTCGTTTTATTAACTTCAAAGTAGTTTAAATGTTTCAGACCAGGTTAGTGTGAAGTATTGTAGGATATTTTTGTCTGATAATGATTGCCTCCTTTAAGTGAATGTTTTCTAACTGACTGGGTAATAAATTAATAAGTGTTTTACCAATAAACCTTGAATGTGTCTATTTGAATACTCGTAAGTGTAGACCTCTGTGTAACCTCATTACAAGCTCACATTCCATCTTGAGATCAGCCTGGCTGCTCAGCTCGCTACCAACAACTGTGTGGTACGTACTTATACCAAAGGTTGGTTTTGCTTGCATATGTAGTCATAGTTGTGTGTAGTGGCCTCAGAGGGTACTGCATGCAAACTTTGCCTAACAGAAGATATACATGTTAAACATCAGGGTGGGGGAGGAGAAAAGACCACTGTGGCACTCCTCTAGCAATAATTTCCACTTCGGACGCACTGTCGCCCCAGTGAACTCGTGAGTGGTGACTCTCAAGAAATTACCTAAGCCAGTTGATTTCCTTAGAAGAAAGGCCCCCCACTGTCGCCATCTCATTAAAGGATTCTGTGGTCCAGCAAGTCAAAGGCTGCTGATAAATCCGATAGCATCAGCAGCCCTGAAATTATGTGTTCTAACTTGGAGAGCATGTGGTTCTGCAGGTCAAGCAGTGCGCTCTCGGTGCCAGGATAGCTCCGGAAGCCAGACTGTTTCCTGTTCATTATACCAGCACCCAAAACGTAAGATTGAAGCTGTATTATAGCAACCTTGTCAGTGAGTTTAAGAAAAAATAAGGTGTTAGTCATGGGACTGAGATTAGCTGCATCGTTTGGGTTTAGACCGACCTTTTTTAGCAGTGGGGTGACCGCAGCATTTTTAATATCCCTGTTAAATGGGCAGTCACTGCAATCCGGGGGATTGCACAACCTCACTGTGCATACCGTGCGGAGTGTGAGCGTATACAAGCCTGCACGTCTTACAGGAGCACTGTGCTGGAAGTGTAGAGATGTGAACATTTGACTTGGAAAAACAGAGTAGCCATGAGAGCTGGCTTTGCACCAGTAGTTCCCTGTTTTTTTTATGTGCATGTCATGGCAGGAGATTTCCTACAATGGTCTACACATAAAAGAAAATCATGTTATATCATCAGTGATTCACATAAATGCTTGTTCTTTTAGATTACTTGTTATACCCTAAACGGAAAATTCGAACAGCTTTTCAAACGATCCCATTTCACACATGTCCCTACCATTGCTTGCCTATTTTTATTTTTTGTTTTTTTAATGTTTATTGTTTAATGTAAATGTTATGACCTAAAATGAAAACAGAAGTTTTAAAAAAGGGATACATTACAGGGAACTGCTAAAGGGGATTAACAATGCACTTAGCATCTGCACACCGTCTCTCTGGAAACTTGCACTTTCACCTCTCACAGCCCACCTCCCTTTCCTTTCTGCACTTGCACGTTCTGAATAACAAGGCATAGTAGGTTCATCCCACCCCACTGTGTTCTTAGATATTGTGTTGTAATGTATTTCCCTCCCCTGCTCCCTCGCTGCCCTGTGGGTGCTTTGAAACAGTATTTTCTTATTGTATAAGCGCCTAATAAGCAAACAATAAATACATAAATAAGTAAATGAACAAATGTCAGTAAGGCGAAACCTGCTCCACCAGGCCTGTGCTTGTTTTTTTATTAAGCCATGCTCAATGGCATGCATGATGGGTAGGTATTATTTGTTCTATTAGGGTTAGGTGTGGTTGCTCTGATGCCTTTGTCTCATTATTTTCCTTAGAAAGTTGTGGGGTGCATTCAAAGGCCCCAAACTGAAGGTCCCTGCACCTGAGAAACAGGATTTTTTAACATTAACAACAAAAACAGCTTTACATGTGTGGCTGCAAGGGAACGCTGAAGGTCCCGTTCACATGAAAAGCAGGATTGTTAAACACTAGCACCAAAAATGGCTTTGCATGTGTGATTGCAAATCAAAACTGAAGGGCCATGTGAAAAAGGCCTACCTGTCATTACCTAAGGAAAACGAGAATTTTAATTTGCATAGCAAGAAGAACTATCAAAGCACCCTTTCACATGGAAAACAGGATTTTTAAACAATGACAGAAAAATGGCTTTGCATGTGTTTTTGCAGTTTAAATTTGAAAAAATGTACCCCTGCTAACATTTGAAAAGAAAAACCTCTTTTGGGTTCCATGGAAAAGCTTCTGTAGGCTAGAGACAGACCCTTTTGCTTGCTGTGGGACACTTCACAAGGAAGTCCCATGGTGCAGGTTTGGATTTTACATCCCCCAGCTAATTATAAAGCAATGCAGCATCTTGCTAAAGTTGTGGAAAGATCAGAGTTCCCCAGACTTGCTGTCTCTGAAGGCAATGATTGCAGGACAAGTTCCCCTTGGCTGGAGCATGACCAAAAGGTGTGAAAATTGATGCAAGCAACTTCAAAGAGCAAGCTGCAAACACAAAGAGAATAATAAAAAACTCTGGTTACAGGCTGACCCAGTGAGACCATATTGGTTGAAGGCAGGAGAAGGGCCATTTGTCCCGCATGAAGATTCACAATACATTTGAAAGGACTATTATCATTTAGGCCTTTTTCTCAGCAACCATAAGTCATACTGATTTCATGTATGTGTTATTTTTTATGTAAATTCCAGGTGCTTGTGGAGATATAAAATTCATCCACCTTCATCTCTGGGAACTGTAATGACCATCTAAGATGGGTTTCTGGCTGATCTGAAAAGGTTCGAAATATGAGAATTGGTGAACAGGTAGAGGGAAAATTAGGAATATGGGTAATAAATTACATATTTGTGAAATCCTACTGCTAGCCCTTTAAACCTGTAGGAAAATCATCACTGTTCTGCTTTTTGTAAAAACAGAAGATAATTACCAAACAGTCATGCAACATGGTGCGGCCCTGGCTGGTGTTTGATTAAATGCCCCACGATTAGCTTAAAAGGAAAATATATACATATTATGGCAGTTGATAGTGACTCACAAAGTTTTTGCTACATAATTCGTTTTTGCCAAAAATGTGAAAGCAGAACAAATGGAGATTACAAATAAGAATTGCCATATGTTTCTCTAGACCCCTAAACCAATCCTGAGAGGGAAGCTGGATTTGGGTGGAGAGAGAAGGGTAACTGTCCAATCCTAGTTGCAAGAACTATTGCAGGGCACTTCCCAAAGATTGTAAAATTGGTGGTGTCATCACTGCTATATAAGGGGGAATGCACTAGGAGGAGGGAACAGCTGTAGAGTGCTGATGAAACTTTGACAGCTGCCAAGAAGCACCAGAGGAGATTGTTGAGAGTGCATCTGTGTGGAGCTGTATATTCTAGGAAGTGCTAAATGCTGACTGGCTCATATGGTGGAGACCATGAGGCCATCTTTGAGAGTGGAGTGACCAGACCCCTTCCCTATCTTTCCAGAGTGTCCCGAGATGCAGCTGGTTTTCCTGTACTTTAAACAGAGGCTTTCTATGTAAGTAGTTAAACTGAAAGGGCAACCCAAAAGGCAGAACCTAAGGCTGAGGTATAGAATATATCACATTCAGGGGTAGCTGTCAAACAATAGTTAAAGCATACTCATGATTCTGTATGCCATTGTTTAAGAACAAGTAGTTGTGGTGTTTACAGAGATCACCACTAATCCATATTTGTGACAGAGTCTAAATGACCCCATTGGGTAAAGGCTCTAGGCACATTCATTCGTACATATAAGCACAGTACTGACAGAAAAGGAGCTTTATGTAGTGCACATTTATTACATTAAGATGATGATATAAGGCCAACTACAATCAAGGTAGGGCATCTACATACTTATGAGGACACACAGATTACATTTAGAAGCATGTATATTGATTGTGTTTTACAATAGTCAATATGCAAAAAAATACAAGTTGTTCACATGTAATCACACTTTGTCAAAACACAGGAGTTGTAGACTAAAAAGCATGAAAGCAGAAAGAAAAACAAAAAGAACCTAAAGAACAGTTCATTAACAACAATAAGGGTGAAGTGTAACATAAAAATAGACTGCAGTGAAACAGGAGCAGGTCTAGTAGGCACTAATTTATAGTGCAAGCACACATTAGACAGAGAGGTACTTGTCCTTACATAGTCGAGGCAAGTCCTGTATATTGAGATATTCATCTATTAACTATAGGTGACCAACCCTTGGTCTACGTCGGGGGAAAAAAGATACCCAGAGGTATGGTAGGGGCCAGCAGGAGTAGGGCTGGACCCTAGGACGTTTCGGCTTCCAGGATTTGGTGCCTTCTTCCGGGCCAAAGGATTGTGTCTCCCGATGGGTGGTAAACACAAATTGGAGGAATATTAGACTGAGCACAGAATGGAGTGTGACACAGGTGGCGCCAGTAGTGACTACAAAGACACACACCTGTGTGATTTAAAAAAAGGAGAAAACATTCTCATGTTTAAAAACTATGTAAGTAGGACTAAGCCCTGGGAAACCAAAAGGTGGGGGAGTCTGCTTGCCTTAAATCTGTTCCCTTTATTGTGGGCGGGGTGACAAAACTGTGTAGATCCTTATCCTAGTTAAATAAAAATATGAATTTAATTTATTCCCAATTTGGCATAACACTACGGGGTGAATTTTGTTAAAACTCAAAATTAACGAAGCTCACTTCCCACTGTGCGCTACAAACTATAGCCTATAATTTAAGAGGGGTGTCTTTGTTCTTATATTAGTCCAACATTTTTATCCAGCTTCCCCAAAACAGACCTTTCAGTGGAGGAGGGGTCTGAAATCCAAAATTCCCCAAATCATTCCAATTTTCCTGTCCGACTACCCCCAACACAGACCAAAGTATGGGGGGGTCTAAAAAACAAATTGCTAAATCACCCTGTGTTATTTTAAACCAAAAGTGTGGGCAAAATCATAATTGCCATATGTATTTGTAGAAATCTTGAAATCCTACTGCTAGCCCTTTAAACCTGCAGGAAAATTAAAATCTCACAACACTACATTTAAAATTGTTTTGGTTATTTATCATTTTAATTATTTCTTGAAGTGAAATTTGTATAAAGTGAAGAATTGTGATTGTGTTCCTTTCAACTCATTTTTGTGATTTATCTATGCCGAGAGAAGTTGATTGTGTCATGCCATGGATAAAGCGGTGTTTGACATTTTTGTGCAAATTTCTATTACTTTTAATTTAAATAAATGCCAAAATATTTCCTGTGAACTTGCCTGGTTCTTGGCTCAGTGCTAGCTCAGGGGAGGCATCCAAAGGGCATGATATTAATCTCAGATAGGGCTGAATGGAACAATCAGTTAAACAGTTTCTTGCAAGATACCTTGAGTGGGGAAGGAAGGAACTCCCTATGTTGAGGGTGGCCTCTCAATAAACCATTACAAACTGGGGGCTCATAGCTGGGATTTAGCTGGGACTCATGACAAAGTGCATTGGGACAGACTGTTCATTGTCATGCAATTGCATTAAGGTGGAGGGAAAGTCATAATTGCCTTTTTAAAGTACTGCAAGGACTTGACCCCTGAGTTCCAGGGAGGTGTATAGGTGAAACATTAAGATTGTGTAAGAATTGATTTGTGTCAAATCAAGTAGGAACAGGGTGATTTTGCCCCCACATAAAGAAAGTTTTAGTAAGGTCCAACAAGCCATTGTGAAAATGACTACTGTACACATTGGGAAAGGCAGGGAGCATCTCCTAGCTAAATTATGTCTTAAAGGAGAATGCTAGAAACTGGCAAACCAGAATTGTGTGGGAGGTTACCTCAGTAAGCAGTGATATTTGCCCTGAAGATGGAATGTTAGACCAGGTGATTGAGGCATTTTATATGACCACAACTGCTCGTGATGAACAGATACAAATGGCTCAGCTAACTGCACAGTTATATTTTCATTTGCTTTTAGTGGAAGAGTGTTGGCAAAAAGTGAGGCTAGTAGGATGAATCCGACTGGAGACCTATCACAGACCGAGGAACTTGTTCAACAACTCAAATATGAGCTCAAAACAATGCAACAAGAGAGTGCAGAGTGTGAAACACAGATGTTTGCACTGACAAACGCACATAGATAGTGTGTAGAAAATCTGAGCGTACTGCAACATGTATGTGTGGACCTTCAGCCCCTCCCCTTTACCCAAATGAGGCCCACCTCTAGAATTAGTAAGTGCACTTTTTGTCCATAAAGCAAGTTTATTGTACAGATAGCCAGGAGGGGGCTTATATGACATTGAATAGTCACACTAACCCTGGTCTCCCTGAACCACACAAAGAACACACATTATATACAGTTTGCCATACACTTCCCCAGATACCGTTACAAAAGCAACCCCCAAACATGATTTGTTGCCTTTGTACAGAGAAATCTAAAACCCACACAGTTTATTGGACACAAACATTATAACACAATCCCATTAAAATGTATAATTGCAAGGTTTACATTTCCAAAACACCCCCTCCCAAAAACCTCTCCATATTTGGTGGCAGCCTTGCCTCTTAGTTACACAACAGAATTATTATTAATGACACACACAAAACTCCCCTAAAAATACCAAAGCACATGAAGAAGAGAGAAAGACATAGAGATTCCCTTTTGACCTATTCATGTTTGCTAATCGCATTGCCCACATCTCTCTGGTGTCAATTTTTTATGACTACTGACCTTTCCTATTCACATGAGTTCCGCCCATTCTCTGACAACACAATTGCTCTCCTGAAATGTATTACTACTGATCTCTGCAAGTACCCTTGGAGAGGCCACCTGTTCTGAACAACCCCACAAGTTTCACAAAAGCCTATTCCTTACAACAATAAGCTCTCCTGTTTACAGAGATAATATCTGCCCTTCATCCTGCAGCACATGAGCCATCTGCAAACTGACCGCAGCCACCCAGTTAACCAACTTACACAACTTGTTCCTTGACTGCTGACAGGCCTTTGCAAGCCTTTGCCAAGATTCAAAACCCCCCTTCGAATTAATCCACAATACGAAGACCCATAATACACAGAGAAACTACACCTCATATATTTCATATCTTTTACTAAATTCGAAAAATACTTCCCATACATGTATACCATTATGTGTGCATTTGGTACCTATTATGATCTCCTCTCATGACCGCCATTCATAAAGCCAAATTCCACGTGCACATATTGATTGCTTGCTTCACCTGAGTGGGGAGGGACCCCCTGTGTGACAATGTTTCATTGTTATGTTTCTGCGCGCATGTAAATCTGCAACTGTATCGTTGCTACACAAAATAACACAAAGTTACCTAAATGTAACACTTATCCCATTTACCATAAATATTGTGATAATTGTAGCAATTTGCAAAAGTGACAGAAATAACAATGATGACGTGTCAACCGTCCCGATCAGTGAT
This sequence comes from Ambystoma mexicanum, assembly GCF_040938575.1. Lineage (NCBI taxonomy): Eukaryota > Metazoa > Chordata > Amphibia > Caudata > Ambystomatidae > Ambystoma > Ambystoma mexicanum. The sequence continues at coordinate 308,376,522 of NC_090941.1, forward strand.
ATGGCACGCACATTTTTCCAATTTCCCAACATTCCTCCCTTTAGTTAATTCATTAACTAACAACCCAATTTCCAAACCATCAATCTCACTATCTTTAAGGAACAAGTCTTCACAACCATTTTTCCCATACTCCTGCACTAGACAACCCCAATTTGACCAATCATTAGTTCTACAATCTACCCATTGTTTAACACATTGACTCTAACCTGGGGAAGGACAGAACCGCCCCCTTCAATCACATCAAAATCAGTTTGACTGCCCATGTGAAGAGAATTGGTCCTATATCTAGGCTTAGACGCGGTCACAAGAAACATGGCAGTACTTCCATGCATCTGATTCGAGCAACATCGAAGACATAACTAACAGAACAAAAAAGTACTAGAGAAAAAATGAAAACAGGTAAAAGAACTTTTAAGATTATGTTCATACACTATGGCATCCACGAGAAAAGAGAGTCCAAAAAAAGTATTGTCAGTAATTCCCGCCTCCCTCTCCATGGACCCTTTCAGATTTTGCAATTCAGTAATTGTTTGAGCCAAAGTTCCGTTATCCGAGTCATTAGGAGGCACATATGTGCAGCAGGTTTTGCTTAATGTATGTCACACCACACCCTCCAAAGCTGTTAGGAGGTCTAAAATGTATCGATTCTGCAGGGCTACAAGACGCAAAGACCTAAGTTCTTCTTTGATGGCACTGAACGCTAACACAGAGAAATTGAAAAATAATAGCAATTCATAACACGTTATTTGAAGTCATTTTGCCTTGACAGAGTGCATCCCTGGGGTCAACAGAAAGGAGAACAAAGTTTCAGTATGGCTAAACAGTCGGAAACGATCAGGAATGGTTCTTATACCCTCAGAAGATGCTGCTGACAAATAGTTGGATTTCTTTTATCTCCTCAGAAAGTCTGTTTCTCCAGAGTCCTGCAAAGTTCATAGATTGTCCATGTCCAATGACACAAAGGATGCAAGGGGCACAGGTGACAAAAAAGGGGCACAAATGTGGACTCAGTGTCAGGCTCTGCAGAACCATAAGGACAGGCATGTGCAAAGTGGTGATGCTGCGTACACCTCTCCAGGCCGGTGGTAATGGTTTGTTCGAAAAGGGCCCACATGACTAGAATAAATCAATAATTGCTGCCGTACCTCCAGCTAAATCAGGAATACACTGAGTGGTGCTGCAGTTTTGATTTGTGTCCACAGGCACTGTGAAGTCACCCTTAAAACACAGAAAAAAGTGCTTGTAACCAGATCTTAACAGGTTTGATTTATTTATGTATTTATTGATTTATTTGGAAAGCGCCAAATGCATGTGGGCACCGGGCACTCATAACACTCACATGGCTGGATGACCATCAAGGAACAGGACAAAAGGGGAGCGTACAATCAGGGGGGAATCACTTGAAAACATATGTTTTCAAATCTTTTCTGGAAGTTCCTAGTGCTTCTTCTGACCTCAAGTTAATGGGGAGAGCGATAGATTAGTGCCTTAACTGGAAAGATCTACCAAGTCCATTAGTACGTCTATGACCAGGGCAGATAATCTTCTTCCTTCCACTACAGCGCAGATTTCATGGCGGGCAACATTGTGGAATGGATGATTTTAGATAAGAGATACATTTGAAAACCATATTTCCTGTCTGAAACAGGATTCATTCCTTGACAGGAAGCCAGTGAAGGTTATGTTGGTGATTGGAGATCTTAGCACACCTAGCAACCTTTTTGATGATATGTACAGCATCATTTTGCAGAACCTGACATTTATTTAGGCATGAGTTTGAGGCTTCAATCAATAGGGAATTACAATAATCTAACCTCGAGTTGATTATTGCTTGAGCTTTGGTGGCACTGTTCTCTTCCAAAATGTACAGAATGTTTCTGAGAAGGTGCAGCTGGTAATTACAATTTTAGATCAGCTGATTGACATGTGCCTCGGAACTCAGAGTGGCCGCCAGCTGTACACCAAGCATTTTCACATTAGTTTGAACCTGGATGGTGTTGTCTCTGATTCTAAAACTCATGAAAGCCTGATCGAGTTTTGCCTGGGCCTGCCTGGAGCCAAAAAACAGAATCTCTGTCCTGTTGGTGTTCAGACAAATCTAGTTGGAGGCCATACAGAGTTCTACCTGGCGGAAGATGTAGGAGATGGATCTGTTATCCTTGAAATGGTCCCAAGTGGATTCTAGGACCAACTTGGTGTCATCAGCGTAAATCATAAAAAATACCCCTTGAACATCCAATAGTGAACAGAGAGTTCTTGTGTATATGTTGAACAAGATAGGGGACAAACTTGCAACTTGAGGAACTCTGTGCCAAATGGGAGCTGATGGAAAGAGGACCAATGCCCACTAAAGTTTGGATTCACGTCCTGATAGAAACGAAAGAAACCAATCAACCACACTCTCGCAGCAAAGTCCCAGATGGTGTAAAGACTTCAGGAGGTGTTGGTGATCGACCAATTTGAAATCCGCTGACATGTCCAGCAGTACCAGCATTCCTAATTTGCCCTTTTCAATGAAACCCAGCATTCGAGATCGTAGATCGAGTAGCGCTGTCTCGGTACTATAGCGAGGTCGACAATCTGATTCTCTGTCATGGAGGATGTTATGTGATTCTACAAAAGCTTGAAATTGAATGCAAGCAGTTTTATCCAAGATTTTAAGGAGGATTTGTCAATTGGTTATAGGTCTCAGATTGCCTGTTTCCCTAGGGTCCAGACTGGGTATTTTTAGCAGTGGAGTAACTGTAACAGTTTTAATTGCTGATGGCACCAAGCTATCTCTAAAGGATGCATTAATACATCTTGCAGAAAAGGGGCAAAGGGTTTCCGTGTTCCAAGATGAGCTTAGGCGTGATGATGCTTTCAGAGCATGAGGTGGGACGCATATTGGATGGAGCATGACCCTGAATCTTAGTCGAGAGTGCGACATTAGGCAGTGCAACTCTGATTTCCTCTCTGGCCTTTACTATTTTGGCTTCAAATGCTGTTTTTGTACATCTATGGAGTCCTGCTTAGAGGGAACAAATGGATTAAGAAGAGACTTTGGTTTTTCAAGAAGTTGAAGAATTTCAAAAAGCATTTTTGGGCAGTTGGAGGCCTGGTTAATCTCAAGATTATGATGCTTCTTAGTTTTGATGATTTTATTTATCAAGGTTTTATCTAGTTCTTTCCATATTTATTTGTTTTCATCAGTTTGATATTTTAACCAGCGTAGTTCTAGTTTACGGTTTTCCTTCTTTATTGCTGTGAGTTCAGGAGTGAACAATTTTTTGTGATTGGGGTTATCTCTCACAATTTTAGATCGAAGAGGAGCTTTTGCATCAAGCAGTTTAGAAAAGGTGCTCGGTTCCGACCCTCAAGGGAGCTTAGGTTCATAGAAATTTCCTCTTGAAAGTCCGGCATAGCTGGTGGAGGGCGATAAATAAGAATAAAATTCACACATGTATTCGGTTTGGGGCTCAGTTTAACTAGTAAGATTTTACAACCATGGCAGGCGATGGGAGAAGAAAAGAGCGCCAAATCAGATTTTGCTATGCTCCGAGACCCTCTTCTCTGTTTTTGTAAAAGACTGATTACCTTGAGGGGACTGTGAGTTTATTGGATGGTCCACTGGTGTCTCTGATCCAGGTCTCATAGAGACAAAAATGTCGAGTTGACTGTCCTGTATCAGATCATGGATGTCTTGGGCATGACTAATCAGCGATCTGGTGTTCAAAAGGGCAGCTTTGAGACTGCGCCCACTTGTTCCCACGTTAGATGGAAATCGGTCAAGTGGGGTCACCAGGGGCATAGATCTAGCATTCTTGGAGAGAGTGTTGGTGTGAGTATACTTAGGTGCCGTATGGCTGTCGCTTGTCTGGTTTGATTTAACAGGTCAAAACACATCAGTTCTAGCAGGTTCAACAGAATTGTCAATCACATTGGCGATATTCAGGCAAGGTGGGGGACACTTGTTTGGTCCTCCACCCATAACATGCGTCTCACTGTGGTTATTGCAATTATTAATGTTTGGTAGACGCAGATCTATGTTGTCTAATTTAGAGTGTTTTAATTTGTTTATCAGCGCACTCTGGCTTGCTCGTAGGTGGGCCAGGGGTAATGATTCTCTTGAGGGAGACCCCATGTTGTGTAGTAAGGCAAACTTTAAACCGAGCAGAAATGACGATAATGCGTAACCTAGTAATACCCGTTGGAATGGAATCCTAGCAGGGAAAGATGCCCAAACGCTGAATACGGTGATGACTGAGCAAGACTGGGTTTGTCTCAGGTGCGCCCTGCGCAGGTGCACCAGGTCATCTGATTTGAGGAGCGTGGGGCTGCTGGGAAATGTAGTTTTCTGGGGCTGCTGGGAAATGTAGTTTCCCTGGCCAAGTAGCTCAAGAAGATTGCACAAAGCCAAATGCTGCTTTTGAAGTGAGTAGGCTAACCTCACATGCAGCCAGCCACACAATCCACAGAACATGATGGAATCTCACAATTAATTACAAAATGACTTCAATTTCAATTAAAGCGCACCAAACACACATTCAGTTTTGGCAGCAGCAAGATAACACACACAGAGGTGCAAAATGGTAAGAACCTGATAGCGTGCCCCACAGCAGATTAAGTAGGGCTTGTGTCAGGATGCCTGCTCCCGAGGAGACAGGTCAGGCCCAGTGTCCCCGGAAGCAGACTTCATTCTCACCAAGCAGAACCCAGCAAACCCGTATAGGGGCTCTTTGGACCTTGTCCTGGTGCCTTTGGCGCCAGGCTCATAAAAGGCATCTGTCCTAGCGCCATAGGCGCCAGGCTCATCATGGCAGAACATTTGGTAATGCTTGGGTGAACTCACCTGAGGCAGACCATGCTGCATACTCACCCGAGGCAGACCATGCTGTCTGAAGCTCCAAGCCAACTAAGGCTGGGGAGGAACTATTTTCTTTCAGGAACTCTTTTCTTACTCGGGTGGGGACAGTGGAAGAACACTCACCTGAAGCTCTTCTAAGGCTATTTAAACCACGCCCGGATGGCCACACATGCTTCGCGTTATTCTGCATCTGCAGCAGGACGCTCACCGAGTCAGCTCCTGCATCCTGGCTCCTGCCACGCCCGCCAGCACCCGGAACACCTGCAAGGAGAGAAAGGCAAGCATTAGGATATCACCTACCTTCATCCAGCATCCGGATTCTTCACTCCGTCGATCCTGCAAAAGAAAGTCAAGGGTTAGAAACACATCTCATCGCTCGCTGCAGCGCCGCTTCCACTTACCTTCACGTGGCGCTGTCTAGCTCTTCAGCGGTCATAGGCGACATCGGCCGCATCGAAGCACCTACGGAAAAGAAAGACAATAGTTAGAAGCGCTCCGCTTCTCACGCTGCCGCGCCGCTTCCACTTACCTTCACGTGGCGCCGGCAACCTTTTCAGCGCCCATAGGCGACATCGGTCGCATTGAAGACCTACGGAGAAAAAGGACAAAACAAGGTGAGCAACGAACTAATTGCAAAAGGACAGATTACTCACCTTAAGTCTTACCTGAATTTTGTTGGGACCTCAGTTCCCTTTTCGGGTCGGAGCGGCTTTTCTGGCTTTTCCGTACCCCGGCCCCTATGGGGAAATAAGACACACTCATTAAGGTGTCGGAGCAAACCACTACGGCACACCTTCATTAAAAGTACTCACCTGAGCTTACCTCGGCGTAATCCATTCCTCCACACGGATTCCTCACCTAGTCCCTGAAAATTAAACAAAGGCCAAGGGACAAATAAGACTTGATCTTTTGAACTATATACTTACGGCAGCATTTTGGTAAAGGCAAGCAGACATCGAACCCTCGCCAAATCCGAGATCCAGTGAAGTAACTGGAAATCTACGCGCCCCTGCGTCAGAAGCAGGATGGAGAGCTCGTCCATACAGAAATTAAGGTGAGAGTCTGCGGAAGGCACAGCTAGGGTTCGAGGAGGGTGAGAAGGGGAAAAAGGGGGGAATCTCACACACAATTTAGCAGACAGTTAACTCCCTTTTCCCATCTACAGAAGGATTATTCTACGGGCCAGACAGACGAGGTTTGGGGGTCCAGTCCAGTCCATCTTCCAAGCACTACGCTTTACCGTGGAAGAAGTTGTAGCAGTCCAGAACGGGTCGGCGCCTCCGTGGGAATCAGGTGAGCGTTACAGAACACGAAGCCTACCAATAACTTCCTACCCAGGCGCCATGGAAACTTCCGAGACAGACCAGCTGGCCCAGCTATTAGAGGAATTACGGGCCGAAGTTAATTCCGCTCGCCAGGAGACGAATGCCCTCAGGAGGGAGTTAATTGTGTCAAAGGAACGAACGAACTGATGATCTTGCCCGCCAGCTGTTGCAGAGTGAAGCTGGTCAAACTCCTCTACCAAGCTCAGGGGGTAGTTTCACCCCCGTGGCGTCAACTAATCCAGTGCAAATCAATCTACCTGGAAACGTGCCACTGGCCTCGCCTGAACGTTTTGCTCGAGATCCCAAAAGATTCGCAGTATTTATGAATCAATGATGATTGCATTTCCTCTGCAGACCTGGGGCCTTCCCGAATGACCAAACCAAGGTAGCCTTTGTACTTTCTTATCTCAGTGGCAGCGCAGCTGATTGGTCAATCCCATTGGTTACTCAAGACGACCCGATCCTTCAGAACTTTCAAGCCTTCCAGACAAGTATGGAAAGACTTTTTGCAAGGCATTCTCAGGGACAGGCCCTGGACAACGAACTCCTATCTCTACGACAGGGTAATCTGGACCTCTTAGCTTACATTGCGACCTTCAATAGGTTAGTTGTGGAAACAAGATGGCCCGAGGATAAGAGAATTACGCTATTCAATTGAGGTCTACGTGGAGAACTTAAAGATGTCTTGGCCCAGGTCGTAAATCCACCCCAGGACTGCTCGGACTATATTGACTTAGTGGTCCAACTGGATCACAGGCTTCAAAACAGAAAAGCAGATCGGTCCAGGTTTGAAACCCGGGTTTTTGCCAAAGCCCAGGTTCACCCCAAGGGTGTCGATGCTACTGAACCTATGCAGATTGGAGTAGTCAAGGGACCTTTGACCCAAAGGGAGCGTGAAAGAAGACGGCAAATGCAATTGTGCCTCTACTGTGGAACTTCAGGACACTTCTTGCGAGACTGCCCTGTAAAACCGCCCAAAAAGGCAGTAGGAGCCACGAATAAAGATCTTGTAGAATCTGAGCCGGGAAACGACCACGCCCGACAAGCGTAGAGGTCCGCTTAAAAACCAACTCTTTGACCTCGCACTTCACCATGCCAATGGTCCTCGTAAATCCAAAGCAGCCTGAACGGTTGCATGCAATTAAGGTATACATCGTTAGTGGGGCTATAGGAAACTACGTGGATCGTGAATTGGCTTCTAGGATGAACCTCCCTCTTTGCCCTAAAACCAATAAAGATGTCATCACCACTGTGGATGGAACCGAAATCGCCTCTGGACCGGTAACTCACTCCACCACGGAAGTGACATTGCTGGGTCAAGACGGGCATCGGGAGGCAATGGTGTTTGACGTAATCAAGGCTCCGCAATTTCAAGTAATTCTAGGAATCCCTTGGTTGAAAACACACAATCCTCAAATTGATTGGCGAGCAAAGAGGATAACCTTTCCAGAGTGTGTACAAACCTGCTATCCACGAAATACAAGCATTGGCCTAGCTACCGTAACTCCTGTCAGTTTGCATAATACCGCCAGAGTACCAAGAGTTTCAAGACGTCTTCCAAAAGGAACAGGCCAATACTCTGCCACCCCACAGGTCATACGATTGCCAGATAGATCTACTACCCGGTGCAACACCCCCATGCAGCAGGATCTAGCCCTTACCGAGCCCGAGAATCTTCATTTACGACAATATCTGGACCAGTACTTAGCCAATGGTTTTATTCGCCCGTCTAAGTCTCCTGCATCCTCGGCTTTATTCTTCGTACCAAAAAAAGAAGGCGATCTCAGAACTTGTATAGACTACCGCGCACTGAACCAGATAACTGTCAAAAACAGATACCCTTTGCCTTTGATCCCTGAACTCCTTGACCAAGTGAAAGATGCCTGCATATACACCAAGCTAGATCTCCGGGGGGCTTACCATCTAGTGCGAATCAAAGAAGGCGATGAATGGAAAACTGCCTTCCGCACTAAATATGAGTTGTTCGAGTACCAAGTTATGTCTTTTGGACTGTGCAATGCACCGGCTGCCTTCCAATATTTCATGAACAATGTCCTCAGGGAACTCATCGATGTTTGTGTTATCGTATACATCGATGACATTCTTGTATACTCCTCTTCAGAATCTGATCATCGAAACCATGTCAGGGCAGTCCTCGAGAAATTGCGCCAACACAAACTATTTGCTAAACTTGAAAAATGTGTTTTCCATGTCACGGAAGTCGAATTTCTAGGTTTTATCCTGACACCTAAAGGAGTCCACATGGACTCACGAAAAGTGGATGCTATCCTCAAATGGCCATCACCCAGCTCTGTAAAAGGTGTTCAAAGCATGCTTGGCTTTGCCAATTTTTATCGCAGGTTCATTCCGGAGTTTTCACGGGTGGTTCAACCCATCACTGCACTCTTAAGAAAAAATAAACGTTTTGAATGGTCTAAAGAAGCTGAGCAAGCCTTTCAAGAACTAAAAGCTAAATTTACTTCTGCACCCGTATTGAAACACCCGCGCCCGGATCTCCCTTATATCGTCGAAACCGACGCATCCAGTCTAGCTATGGGAGCTGTCCTTTCTCAAAGGGACTCAGAGACTAACCAACTGCATCCCGTTGCGTTCTGGTCCAGAAAATTCTCGGCTCCCGAGATTAACTACGCCATCACGGACAAAGAAATGTTAGCAATTAAATCTGCTTTTAAGGCCTGGCGATATTATCTCCTTGGCGCAAGACATACCATCACGGTCATCACCGACCATCGGAATTTACAGTACTTGAAAACCGCCCAGGCTTAGTCATCTCGACAGCTCCGTTGGGCTCTGTTTTTTGCTGAATTTGATTTCATAATCACCTACCGTCCTGGCTGTAAGAATGGCAAAGCGGATGCTCTATCCCGAATTGGAATGGGGGACACAGTCACTAACTCAGAGCCTGTGCCGATAATTCCCGAACAGAGGATCTTAGGTATGACTTCTTCACAATCGCTAGAAAATATCCAAACTAGAGTTAAACAACTCCTGGACCCAACAGACTTGCAGGACTGGGTTCAAAAGGGATCTGATTTTACTGTAGATAACGATTTACCTTATTTCAGAGGACGATTATTTATTCCACACACGGATTTACAAAAGCTAGTTGTTTCTTGTTATCACGATACACTAATAGAGGGACACCCCGGTATTGCCAAAATGAGGAAAAGGTGAAAAGACAATTCTGGTGGCCTTCTTGGCGAAAAGATGTAAAATCATTTGTGATGTCCTGTGGTGTGTGTGCCCAAAATAAAGGCCAAAAGAAAAGACCAGCCGGTCTTCTTCAACCGTTAGACATTCCACCATCGCCCTGGCACACCCTGTCATTGGATTTTATTACGGACTTACCCCCCTGTTCAGGATATAACACTATTCTTGTTATTGTGGATTTATTCTCCAAGATGGCACACTTCATTCCATTAAAAGGTTTACCTTCAGCTTCGGTTCTAGCTAAAGAATTCCTTGAAAATGTTGTCCGGTTACACAGATTTCCGTCTGTGCTGATTTCAGATCGAGGAAGCCAATTTATTTCCCACTTTTGGCGTAGATGTTGTCAATAGGCACAAATTGATGTAAGACTATCAACCAGTCATCACCCCCTGACCGATGGTCAAACAGAAAGAACGAACCAGACTCTCGAACAATATTTACGTTGTATGCTGCAACAATCTGAAAGTAACTGGAAAGACATTCTTTGGATAGCTGAATATGCATATAATAATTCTGTGCACTCTGGAACTGGGCAAAGTCCTTTTTACACTTTATATGGGCTTCACCCTCGAACCTCTGACCTGGATCCACCTCATGATCTCGGAACACCCGCAGTGGACCAGCTGCATACCACAATTACCAAAGCCTTCAAAGAAGCAACTGAACATTTACAACAAGCCAAGAAAAGATACAAGAAAAGTGCAGATCGGCATCGAAGTGAGGCACCTCAGTACCAGATTGGGGACCAAGTCTGGCTGGCTACCAGACACTTATCACTCAAAGGACCTCGAACTTTTAATCCCAAATACCTGGGACCATATTCCATTACGGCCATAATCAATCCTGTGGCCGTTAAACTGGATTTACCAGCTCATATGCGAATACATCCTGTTTTTCATGTGTCACTTTTGAAACCTGTGCAACCTGGAACCAGACTAATCAAGCCTCCAGAACCCATTCAAGTGGAGGGAGAACCTGAGTTTGAGGTGAAGAACATTTTAGATTCTAAAATGATAAGATCAAGGCTTTTCTATCTAATCGATTGGAAGGGTTACGGGCCTCAAGAGAGGTCATGGGAACCCCATGACCATGTACATGCTCCTCGGTTAATTAAAAAATTTCACCGGACCTTCCCAGACAAACCAAAACCCCCGGGGAAAACAACCTTGGGAGGGGCCTTGGGGGGGGGAGTGCTGTCATGATGCCTGCTCCCGAGGAGCCAGGTCAGGCCCAGCGTCCCCGGAAGCAGACTTCATTCTCACCAAGCAGGACCCAGCAAACCCCTATAGGGGCTCTTTGGACCTTGTCCTGGCGCCTTTGGCGCCAGGCTCATAAAAGGCATCTGTCCTGGCGCCATAGGCACCAGGCTCATCATGGCAGAACATTTGGTAATGCTTGGGTGAACTCACCTGAGGCAGACCATGCTGCATACTCACCCGAGGCAGACCATGCTGTCTGAAGCTCCAAGCCAACTAAGGCTGGGGAGGAAATATTTTCTTTCAGGAACTCTTTTCTTACTCGGGTGGGGCCAGTGGAAGAACACTCACCTGAAGCTCTTACAAGGCTATTTAAACCACGCCCGGATGGCCACACGTGCTTCGCGTTATTCTGCATCTGCAGCAGGACGCTCACCGAGTCGGCTCCTGCATCCTGGCTCCTGCCACGCCCGCCAGCACCCGGAACACCTGCAAGGAGAGAAAGGCAAGCATTAGGACATTACCTACCTTCATCCAGCATCCGGATTCTTCACTCCGTCGATCCTGCAAAGAAAGTCAAGGGTTAGAAACGCATCTCATCGCTCGCTGCAGCACCGCTTCCACTTACCTTCACGTGGCGCTGTCTAGCTCTTCAGAGGTCATAGGCGACATCGGCCGCATCCCAGCACCTAATGAAAAGAAAGACAATAGTTAGAAGCGCTCCGCTTCTCACGCTGCCGCGCCGCTTCCACTTATATTCACGTGGCGCCGGCAACCTTTTCAGCGCCCATAGGCGACATCGGTCGCATTAAAGACCTACGGAGAAAAAGGACAAAACAAGGTGAGCAACAAACTAATTGCAAAAGGACAGATTACTCACCTTAAGTCTTACCTGAATTTTGTTGGGACCTCAGTTCCCTTTTCGGGTCGGAGCGGCTTTTCTGGCTTTTCCGTACCCCGGCCCCTATGGGGAAATAAGACACACTCATTAAGGTGTCGGAGCAAACCACTACAGCACACCTTCATTAAAAGTACTCACCTGAGCTTACCTCGGCGAATCCATTCCTCCACACGGATTCCTCACCTAGTCCCTGAAAATTAAACAAAGGCCAAGGGACAAATAAGACTTGATCTTTTGAACTATATACTTACGGCAGCATTTTGCTAAAGGCAAGCAGACATCGAACCCTCGCCAAATCCGAGATCCAGTGAAGTAACTGGAAATCTACGCGCCCCTGCGTCAGAAGCAGGTTGGAGAGCTCGTCCATACAGAAATTAAGGTGAGAGTCTGCGGAAGGCACAGCTAGGGTTCGAGGAGGGTGAGAAGGGGAAAAAGGGGGGAATCTCACACACAATCTAGCAGACAGTTAACTCCCTTTTCCCATCTACAGAAGGATTATTCTACGGGCCAGACAGACGAGGTTTGGGGGTCCAGTCCAGTCCATCTTCCAAGCACTACGCTTTACCGTGGAAGAAGTTGTAGCAGTCCAGAACGGGTCGGCGCCTCCGTGGGAATCAGGTGAGCGTTACAGCTTGTCTCAGGTGCACTGGTGCAGGGGCACCAGGTCAACTGATTTGTGGAGCCTACGGCTGCTGGGAAATGTATTTTCCCTGGGCAAGTAGCTCAAGCAGAATGCACAAAGTCAAATGCTTCTTTTAGAGTGAGTAGGCTAATCGCAGGCTCCTTGAGCCATGTCAAGAAATTCACATATTTTCTCCAAACTTTTCCACATACCAAATTAGTTTGTGCCACCCCTTCTTCAGAGAGTCCTACCATCCCTTCAGCCTTGCAACTCACTACCCCTTGATACCATTTGGTGTTCCTGATAATCAGACCATCAAGGTTAAGCTGCACTTTTTGGGTATAACAAACATCTTTACAATCTTCCACATTTGAAATTGAACATTCTTCATCAATCAGAAGGACAGAAGCTGCTACAGATTGCCCCTGAAAATGCCCTCAAACACTGCATAGGACTAGGTGCACCAGACAATATGCATCTGCCCATTCTACCTCATTAGGAATACATAATCTAGGGATACCAGAGGCATGTGGAATGAGGGAGCAAATGTAACATGACTCAGTTACTCTCTCTCTCCCCACTCTCTTCATGTGCTGGTACCATACGTTATCAGCTGCAAAACTGTGTGCATCATTTACAATTTCTAAAGTCCCATTAGAATCATCAGATGCAAAATCAATTTCAAAACTTTAATGCATTTTGATAGTGCATCCATTGTACCCAAATAACCCAATGTTTTCTCCCCCTGTACAAATCTTTTGTCCAACACATACAACCCAAAAAGAAAAAAGAAACAAACTCTATATATTTCTAAACACTTTGTCAAATTAATTTCTTATGTTTTTCGTGAAAAACAAAAAAGTCCTAAATAATCCATGTACAACAAATTATCACTAAAAAAATTCAAAATCTTAAGACAATCTTTTAAAACAACTCTCAGGTTTTAAAAAAATTCTCAAGTTTCATACGCTCGCCTTCCCCCTAGCAGCTCGAACGAACCGTGATTCCTTATATTCCGCTTAACTTAATTATTAGTAGACTGCTGTTTCTCGCTGTGGGAGCGTACCGGTGTCCCTCCGAACATCATGGAGATGCATGCATGTTTTAATGCCCTCTACTTTCACTGTCATAGGAGTAGCAAAGATGACCCTATGGGGTTCGTGGAATTGACGGTTGTTCAAGCGACGGACAAAAGAGCAGATGAAAACGCTATTCCCAGGGAGTAACACCGGATTCTGATGCTTGTGTTGTTCCACGCCACCTTAAATCTTGTTTTGCTGATGAGATGCAGTAACCTGTGTGGACACAATTCTAACACTCTTGGTTAAAGCCTTAAGATAGTCCCCAAATTCATTTTCCAGAATTTCTGCTGACTTATGTGCATCAGTACCTATGTGTGTGTGGGTGAGAGAGGTGAAAACATTCAATGACCCGTCACCATCTCATGGGGACTAAGGTGGTAATCCTTCCCAGGATCATTCTGTAGACAAAACAATGCCAATGTAAGGCAATAAAGCCATGACCTATGCAAATCAAAACACATTTTTGACAATTCGGTTTTCAACAAGCCATTGAGTTGCTCCACAAACATGTTGGCCTGAGGGTGGTACATCGAAAACAAACTGTGCCGTATCCCCAAAAGTGAAGTAATTTCTGTGAATAAAGCATTAAAGAAGTGAGCCCCATTACCTTACCATAACAATTCACAAATACCCCATCATGGAAATACCTTCCTCACCAAGAATCTGGCCTCTGATTTGGCATTATGGTGCGCGCAGGGTCCAGCCTGAAGCCATCAGGATAATGGACACACAACCACAATTAAATAACAATAGGTGCCGCAACTCTGTACCATGTCAACAAAATCAACATGCAATTCCCTAAATGGACCCGAGGGTTGGGGTATATATAGTTTTTCCTGGATTGAATTCCTTACAGAGTGTGCAATTACCAATAAACCTACTCACCTGCTCAGAGACGATGGGCTCAAACCAATCCTCCTGAAGTTCCACTGCAATTTGTCATTGAGGAGTATGCGCTGGGCAATGTAGTTGCTCCAAACCACAAGAAGCAACTCTATGGGCATCACTACACTCCCTGTCAGGACCTGACTCCCCAACAAATCTGTGGGTGCGAGTGAGCACCCCCACTTTGCCCAAAACTCCTTTTCCCCCTGTGGTGCTTTCCCCTGCAGTTCAACAATTTGTAACAAAGGAACTGCAATATACGGGACCGACAACTGTGCTTGTTGGGACACCATTTCATTTTTTGTGATTTCTGGGAGGGGCAAATATGCTGCAGCCTTTGCCGATCAGTCTGTAGCATCATTATCAAGTGCTACAAAGTCAGTTTTGCTAGTATGCGCAGCGCATTTAACAACCCCTACTTCCACGGGCAATGTTAATGCATTGATTGATCATGAAAGCAGCACAGCATGCTGGACAAGGGTTCCATCAGATCTTCTAAACCCTCTTCTCTGCCATCTAGACAACACAGAAAGAATTGTTTTGGTGGCATACGCAGAGTCAGAGTAGATAGTGACTGCCTTCCCCTTACTCATTTCTAGCCCCTCAATAAGCACCACCAATTCAGCTGCTTGCGCAGAGTAATGTCACAGCAATCGCTTCTCAACATCTACCAGGTACTTACCATCCACAAGACTTACACCTGCTGCTCCTGTATGTCTCTCCCCAGTGTCCTGATCAATTTTTGATTGTTTCACCAAAGCATCTTCTTTAACACTTGTATTTTTTCCCTCATCTCCCTCATAGGTCACACAATTATGAACACTATCAGCAGGCTGCACTGGGTTAGCTAAAAAAGTAGCTGGGTTTACTATGTGACACCTCACGGGTCGTACGAAAGCATGTGACAAAATAACCTTGTACCCTGAAACTCTCTGAGTAGTGAAAGTTGATTTGGATTTTTCCAAAATTGCAGGAACTGCATGCTCCATGTACAGTGTCACCGGGCAGTCAAAAGTAATGGCTGAGGACTTTTGTATTGCAAAGGCCACTTCCGTAAGAGATTGATCACACAGAAACTGACCCTGTATAACTGAGTTTAACAACCTACTATAATAGGCCAAGTGTTTGTGACCTAATGATGTTTTCTGTGTTAGGACCACTGTCATTACCTTCCCATCTGTATGCGAAGAAAGAAAAAATCGCTTTTGGTAATCCGGAGTTGCCAAAACTGGAGTATTACTGATCGCAGTCTTGAGCTCCTGAAAACAAGTTCTAATTTCATCCGACCACTCGATCGGACTCTTCTCTTTCTGTGCTTCCTTGAGAGCTTGTAGCAGGAGCCTTGTCTAACTAGAGTAGTCAAAAATCCAAGACCTACAATAGTTACAGAGCCCCAAAAACTGTTGCATCAGTTTTACCGTAGTTGGTTTAAGTGTGTTCTGAACTGTGGTAGCTCTCTCAGGCATTACCCTTCTCCCTGCAGATGATAGTACCTGTCCCCAATACACTACTTCTATTTGACAATATTGCAGTTTTTCTTTGCCCACTTTGTACCCCTTCCCCGCGAGCAGGGTGAGGAGCCTGACTGAGTCTCCTCGACACTGTTCCTATGAAGCACTACAAACAAGTAAATCATCCATGTACTGAATTACAGTGCTGGACAATTGTAAAGTTCCCCAAATCCATCTGATTGATTCTGTTAAAAACACTTGGAGATTCACAGTACCCCTGGGGTAACCTTGTGTGTTCAAATCTCTGTCCATGATACATAAACACTGTGAGGTACTGGGAATCGGGGTGCAAAGGAACCAAGAAAAAGGCATTTTTCAAATCAATAACTGTGAAGTGGGTCAACCCAGTAGGGATGTTACAGAGAATGGTAGCAGGATTTGGTACCACCAGAAATTCTGCTTCAACAATGTTGTTCAGAGGCCATAAATCCTGAACCATCCGCCAACTAGACCCCTTTGCCTTTTTCACAGGGTAAATGGCCGTGTTACATGGGGACACAGGAGGTTGTATAATGCCTTGCTTCAACAGTGCCATAATGGTCTCAAAAATCCCTTTGTCTGCTTCCTTAGACATGGGGTATTGTCTAACCCTTGGTAAAATTGCTCCTGGTTTTAGTTTTATTTGCACTGCCCCTACACTTATAATAACCACACATCGTGGGGATTGCTGGTCCATAAGTGGTCCTGCACTTTATCCAAATCCTCCTTCCAGTATGGCGATGTATGTCTCACGATGAGCATAGTCTATGGTACCTCTTTTTGTTTCACCATTACCTGACAAGGCACCCCAATTTCAAAAATAATTTCTCCTGCGTCTTCCGGATCCTCGAGCAATTGCTCATTGGAGACGTCTCTTAAGGATGAGGTTGGATTAAGACACATCACTGTGCGTCATTCACCTTTTTCCTCATCGGTGCCTGAAAGAACCACCCCATCCTTCTTCACAACCACAGCTTCTGGAAGAATGGTAATGATAGTCCATGGCACTACCTCCTGAGACTCGGCAGGCCAGAATAAAGTTTCTAGGGGTATCCGCCATGTCCAATCTCTTATTCCAGATACCCAATTTACCACTATAATTACCCCATACAAGAATAATGCAGAATGTACTGGCAACCCTATAATCACGCTATCGCTGTTATACCTGGGGAAAAGCGCTGCTTCTCTTAATGGGTACAAACCTGGAGTTGAGTACACTATGCCATCCTTTGAAACAGTGATCGACATATTAAGCTTGCTCAGTAAGGCCCTTTCCAAAAGGTTTGCCAGAGTATCTTTGCAGTATAGCAAGGGAGCAGATAAAGTTTGATTATCTACCTTGATAAGCAAATCTTCAGTGTATGGAACCAATAGGACAGCCCCGGAAAATCCCTGCGTGCACATTGTTTGCCTGATAGGAGAAATCTACCTTCTTTAATACATGATTTTGTGGCCCCTGTGTCGACCATGAAAGAGAATGTCTATTTACCTACCTTAACACCTATCTGGGGTGCCTCTTCCGGATCTGTAGTACCCAATAGAATTGGACACATCAGATATACCTGTGGGCTGGCCTATTCCTGATATATTTGAGCAACAGAATGCAAAAAACGTTTTCCTCTGAGTACACTTGCTCTAGTATAATGGGTCCCATTCGGAAGAGGATTCTTCTCCCAAGCCTGTACTGGTGCCTGGGCTGACGTGATCGGTGCATGAGTCATTCCAGTTCCCAGGCTCTGATCAACCTGGACTTGCTGCAATGGCACAGAGTTTGGGGCATAGGGCGACATTTGGGTATTCTTCTGGAGGGGACTTGCATTCAAATACTGTGGTCAACTTTGACAATCCGTGAGGACATGTCCAATTCTTCCACACACACAACAGTGCTATCCATACACTCCTCCATACCACCTCCCATAGGCCCATTGAACCGGGGCCCCATTCCTCCAAACCCACCGAATGACCCGACACCTCGTGAAAATCCTCCCCTACCCCGTGGAAAACCTCTCATCGGTCTTGGTCCAGGAACATACCAGTCCATCCATTCTTGTCCTATTCTAGAGTCTATTTGTCCTTGTGTCCCAACTGTCCCTACTGTCCCTCTATGGCGCTAGTTATCATTGCCCCCTCTAAACAAATCTTTGCTACTTTTTTCTGGACCAGCTTGGCCTTAGCCTTTTGTGTCTGGTCTACCCTCTTTTTCCTTTTCCTGTCACCTCTTACAAAAATGCACAATGTGCGCCTGTATCTCCTGCCAACTCTTTGCCTCTATCCCTACAACCTTGTCTAGGTCATGCTGTACTTCCTTAGGAAGTCCCTTTTTCAACATATGATACAAAATAGGTACATTTTTGTCCCATGTGTCTCCCGTCTCTGCCCTCCATATCTCCTGAATCAACTAAATGTGGTCAGTGGGATCCTCAACTAACTGCATTGTTTTTGCCAAAATGGACTTTATGTCTGGCGTCTCAGGATACATTATCCTCACTGCTCCCCAAACTTGTGCCCTATACTTATTGAAAACTGCTCCATTGTGAGTGTTCATGTCTAATTCAATTACTGGATATCCCGCTTTCTTCCACAACTCATATGCCTGTTCGACCATCAAGGCTGTGAAAAGGTTTTTCATGTCCCCAATTGGCAACATGACATCAGCATTTTTTCTAGAGAATACATCCACTCCCCCGTCCCTGCAGTGAGCATAGGAAGTGTCTTCATTAAATTATTCCAGGCCATATGTGATCACGGAACATAATACACCCTCCCATGACCCTTCTGGAGTAGAGGGTATTGAGTCACTTTTGCCTTTATTAGGGCTTCCTCTATCTGTCCTTGCCCTCTCCCTACAGCCATAAGCGTTCCAGGGCATATCCAAAGACCCCATGCCGTACTTTGCAGAGTCCTTACTAGAGCGGGAGGCGTAGCCTCTGCTTCCTGTCCTCCTTGCTCGTTGTCATTCTCCCAGTCATCCTCCTCTTCCTCCTCTGTCCCTTCTATCACATACCCTGATCCTTCTATGGGGATGACCACACCCTCGGGGCTGCCGTAGCAGGCACCTCTCTTCTGCTTCATTCTAATTCTGCATCTGTAGAAGTGCTTTCTTTTTCCATGTCCACACTTACTCTCTTTATGACAGATTTATCTAGCCGTACGAGAATCTGACCATGTCTCCATCTTCCTGCCTCGGCTTCCTGTGTTTCTCTGTTCTCGTCTTCCTGCTTTATACTCCTATCCTGTTATACCCATGATATGATATTATATGGCATTTGTAACGTGCCTATACACAAGTGTTTCGAGGTGCAACGAGGCAAAGGAGGGGGAAACAGACGGAAGACAGAAAACGATCCTACTAGGCCAGGTGTCATCCAGATCGTGCAAATTCTTCACTCTCTACTAACCTTGCCACTTCTTCACGATTCTGTTGTTCTTGTCTTTCCACTACTCTCCATAATCTATCCTCTATCCTGGAACCAGGGGGCAATTCTCCCCTCGCTTACTCTCCTTCACGCCTGCTACTTACAACCCTCTCTTGCGCTGGCTCTTCTAGTTCCAAGGTTAATGCTGATTTATCCTTAAGATACACTTTTCTTCTTTCCTCTTCCATTCCGGGCCCAACAACAAACTTTACTAATGAAGGTGTCACCCTTCTGCTTTCCTCATACTCCTGTCTCTTGAAAATGTATGCCGATGGAGGTGTTAGCCCTGATCGTCTTGTAACTACAGGAGTAGTCACTGGAGAATATGGAGGTTCAAACTCTGGATTTGTATACTCTTCTGCGGGCAACAAAGGCTAGCACCCATATGGGGTGCGATTTCACACTCATAATGGGGAAAGTTAAACAACTAAAGCAGCTCTTCTGGAATGGCAGGAACATTTTCATCTCCCATGATGTATGAAATGCTACAGCTGCAAGGAGGAAGCAACTACTTGCATTTAGACCAGCATTGAAACAATTAAATGCCAGATATGGCATTTTACACCCAGCTACCCTCAAAGTCACCCTAATGACGGATCGTCCAGCTTTCAAGATCCAGCTGACTTAAGGCTCTTTATCCAAAACTTCAAAAAGGAAAAAATTGTTACTTCAAATGCACCTACTTAACTATTTCAACAGATATGCTCACAAGGATGTTAGTATATAACTTTTCTAGTGGGATGTGGATGAGGGCGTCGCCTCTGCGGCCTTCCAACCCCCCATCCTTTTTCTCCACTTTTTCAGCAACATGGTTTTTTGTGGCCATTTTCTGTTATGTTAGCCATATAATGTTAGCCACATATTTTTCTCAAGGTCTTCTTTATATATCTCATTCATGTCCGGTTGTCTTTGTTTGTCTCCCCATTTTCCTCATGTTTCTTCACCTTCATGTTCTTACTGTATGCACAATTTACAATTACACACTTATAAGTGGTTCACCTATGATTATACATGTTGCAATTATAATGACAATCCTCAACAAATTCATAATTTATACTATGCTATATTACTACTGTATGTATAGTACCCCGTCTTGAGAAAAGACTCTTACTATTACAACTTGGAATGTCAAGGGATTACATAATCCCGTTAAGAGGCAAAACCTTCTGTCACATTTTAACAGAACTAAGCCGTCTATAGCTTGTATTCAAGAAACTCACTTATTACAAACAGAGGCAGCTAAACTCAAAAGACATTGGGTTGGGCAAGTTTTCTCCAGTGCATCCGATGGCAAGAAAAATGATGTGACTATATTACTAAATAAGAATTTAAGTGTAAGATTGTTGCCAATGAATCTGATGATTACGGAAGATTGGTACTTGTAAAATTGCTTATTAAATCAATTGACTATACTATTCTTAATATATATGGTCCCACATCCCCAGATCCTTACTTTAAGACATATCTTAGAAATCATATTATCCAATGTAACCCTAATAACTTAATTATCTGTGGAGATTGTAATGAAATTGTCGA
Source organism: Ambystoma mexicanum (assembly GCF_040938575.1). NCBI lineage: Eukaryota > Metazoa > Chordata > Amphibia > Caudata > Ambystomatidae > Ambystoma > Ambystoma mexicanum. The sequence goes on from NC_090941.1 coordinate 308,397,052, forward strand.
TCCATTTCTTGAAAGGAAGTCAAGTTCTCGTTTCAAAAAGACTAAAACCCATGCACAATTCATCAACTTCATACATGAATTAGGGATTGTTGACTCTTGGCGCATTACTCATCCCTCAGACCTAGAATATACTTTTATTCTAACCCTCACAAAACCCTCTTTAGACTTGATTATATATTTATTTTAAAATCTATGGCTAGTTACCTACTACAAGCTAACATTGATTGCATTACGCTTTCTGATCATGCTCCGGTAAATATCCAACTTACTTCCCCGCAGACTCCCTGTAAATCCAATAGATGGAGGTTCAACTCGTCTCTATTAATGGATGACTTGTTCACACCCTATATAACTCAACAACATAATCAATTCTTTGCAGAAAATAGAACTCAAGATACATCTATAACAAATAATTGGGACTGTTATAAAGCAGTTCTTCATGGCTCTATTATCTTCTTTGCTGCAAGGAAAAAAAGATTACTTAAACAAGAATCAGATAATATCCTTCAGCAACTTAAAACTCAAGAATCATTATATATTAGTACCAACTCAGAGGCTACTCTAAATAACATTATCAAACTTAGCATACAATACAATAAGCTTGTCACAGAATACTCTTGTGCAAAACTCCTTAAATACAAAGCAAAACATTATCAATTTTCGAATAGATCTAGTAAATCGCTCGCTGCTTACCTCTAATTGAAAAAGGAAAAAGCTAGAATTGTGGCAGCCAAAGATCCAGTGGGTAATAGGGTCTTCACGGATAAGGAAATTATTAAAGTATTTAATGAATTCTATCAAAAACTATATACATCAGAAGCCCCTCCCAGTGACACTCATATAGAAGAACTTTTTCAACGTATACCTCATTCTACCTATCCAAAAACAGACCTGCAGATGCTGAGTAAGCCTATGTCCTTGGATGAGATTGATGGAGCCATCAAAAATCTTAAAAAGGGGAAAGCACCAGGATGGATTGCTTTTCTATTGACTTTTATGCACACTTTAAACAACGTTTGGTACCCAAACTTAATGAACTTTTTGCACATTTCACCCTACATAAGGAAGCAAAAGATTCATTTTTAGATGCCATGTTCATTGCCTTCCCACAACCTAATAAAGACCCAGAACTCCCTCAAAGTTACAGGCCGATATCTCTTATTAACACAGACTGCAAGATGTTTGGAAAAGTTTTGGCAAACATACTTCTGCCCCTATTATCTAAACTTATTAAACAAGACCAACTGGGTTATATCTAAGGTAGGTTCTCTTCCTCAAATATCAGACTCTTCCTTAATATAGTAGATCATATACATAAATCTACTGACCCGTATGCTGCAATTTCTCTAAATGCAGAAAAAGCATTTGATAGAGTGGAATGGCGCTATATGTTTGAAGCATTAAAGTGGCATGGCTTTGACCATGGTATCATTTCTCTTATAAAAATACTCTATTCAAATCCAAGAACTACTATTTTCATTAATGGACAATTGTCCCCATTCTTTCCTCTCTTCAGAGGTACGCGCCAAGGTTGTTCACTTTCCCCACTTCTCTTAATTTTAGCTCTAGAGCCATTTCTAGAAAGTATTAGGCAGGATGAAAATATAAAGGGAATACAATGTGGTAATGCTAAAATCAAAATTGCAGCAGATGCTGATGATATCTTATTATTATTGAAAGATCCTCATCTCTCCATTCCATATCTCCTAAACATCATCTCTGCATTCCCACTTGTATCTGGATATAAATTAATGCAGATAAATCAGAAACGTTACCCTTGAATGTACACTGTACCAGACATCATACCCTCGTATCAAGAATGAAATGGTCCCCAAATGGTCGAAAATATTTAGGAATTTGCATCTCCAACCATATCAAAGAAATCATAAAACTTAATACCACATCCACATTATCAAAAATTAATGAACTCACACAATCTTGATCCCCCCTGTTCCTATCCTGCTGGGGGAGACTGGAATATATTAAAATGATTGTATCTCATATTATTTTGTATATGTTGTACATGCTACCTTTACCCCTCCCATCCTCATTTTTCAAATCCATTGACTCTTGTTTAACAAAATTTCTTTGGGGTGGCAAGAAACATAGAATTTCCTTATGTAAACTCAAACATCCATGAGCATCCGGTGGGCTGGGATTTCCGAACTTTAGGAAATATCACATGGCCTTTGTTTTGAAACAGACTCAGATGTGGTTTACGTATAATCAACCTGATGATGTACCCCAGTGGCTGGTTCTGGAGAGAGCTATGGCTTCCCCATCTCTTTGGAAGAGTGTTACCTCATTAAAAAAAAAGAATCGATTTATTAAATGTACAAGCACTATTTTATCATCCCGGTATCTTCGAATGTATTTGTACCCTCATATTCTTAATTCCACCAAATTTATTTCATCATATCTCTGGTTCAACCCTTTGATTAAAATAAAAAATGCTCCCTTTTTTGGAGGCAGTGGCTCTCTCTAGGCATTAAGCATCTGAGTCAAATTTTTTAAGATAATGCTCCAGTCATTTTCAATGAACTTGTAATGAAATTTCATATCCATGCTCTTTCATTCGAGAATATTTATCAATAATAGATGCTAATATGGATAATTATGATTCTCTCACGTACTAATATAGCCCCTAGTGTTGATCGACTGAAATCCGTCTATAGCCCCCTTATAACTGCCTCACAATTTTATAAAATGTTGTTAGATACCTCACCCCCCGTTACTATGCAAAATTGCCTTCAAGCTACTCTAGCAATGTGGTGTTTCAATTACTGACAATTGTTGGAGTTGTGTTCAACCCTCAGGAACATTTAAACATATGTTGTCTGATTGCAAATTTGTTAACCTTTTCTGGATTAATGTTTGGAATGTGCTCAAGAAATTATTTAAGCTTCAATTTGACTTTTGCCCCCATATTCTTTTCATTGGTAATGCGGCCTCTGAACATATAGTTACATTTCACAAAAGTAACATGAATCTGTTTAACCTCTTCATGCTGATTGCTGTTAAAATAATATCATCCAACTGGAAACATTTGGATAAACTCCACCTTAAGACATGATGGAATGCAATATGTACATAGATTAGAGAAATGACAGGTCTATTAGTGCCATGTAAACTTTGATTGCGCCGCTCTTTACTTTAGCTTTAACAATACTCAGGATCAGTAGATTTATTGCCATCCCTGTGCCTTTTTGAAACCCTGTTTGGAAACGATCCATAGCTGGGGAGGTGGTGGCCCAATCTTTGAAGTGTTGTAACAGCAGCGAGGCAAACATTTTACTGATTATATCTAGTAATACAATCGGCCTATAGTTTCCCGGTTGGCTTCTGTCACCCTGTTTAAAAACCGGGACTAGAACTGCCTCTGTCCAGGATTTTGGGACTTGTCTCTGAGTCTGGCATTAGGTGAAGAGTTTGCAGATTGCATTTGCCCATGCTGACGATACTTTTTGATATCAACATTTGTCAGCCCGTCTGGGCCGGGTGCCCTTGATGTTTTTAAGTTGGCAATTACTCTTAGAATACTTTCCAAATTTGCTAGGTTGATCCACGGGTTTTCCCCTCCTTTTTGGATCTGCTGGGGCAAGTCCCCTGGCGAACGATATAGGTCAGAGTAGTGGGAAATGTTTTCAGATACTGAGCACGAGAGCAGAGGTGCTTTTTGGCAGTTGACATTTCTAAGCAATGTCCAAAAGTCTTTGATCTTTCTCATAACCCCAATCACCAGCATGGCTTCCGCATCCTTCTGGTAGAGTGCTTGCCGTTGGTGTTTTAGCCATGCCTTGTAAATCTTCTCGCCAGTATGATATTCCGTCCAAGCTTCCCCATTCCCTGCTTTGATCGCTTTCTTTTTTAGCTTTCTCAGCTCCAGTCTTTTTGTCACGACCTCTTGATTGTACGTGTGGATATGATTAGGAGGATTTTGCATCTTTCCTCCAAAGCTTGTCTTGTGGGGTGCTAGTAGTGATACATATTCTGGTCTTCCTTCTGTTAGGCTACCGAGGGGTGCCCCCCCCTTTTTTCTTTAGAGCGATTTCAAACCTCGCACGTTGTTAGATGAGAGTCAAAGTCGGTTTTGCTGCATGTTCGTACCTACCGCTGGTAGGTAATGCGCTCTTTCCTTCGTGTGGCCCCCCCCCAGGTCATCTGCAGCAGATTGTGGTCACTTTTCGATGTCCTGTGTACTCTGAAATCCATCAGATAAAGGATCAATCCTTCGGTAATATAGATGTAATCAAGAGTAGCCTCCGCCCCCGGCCTTTCCCACGTTAGAATTTGGGTTTTATGGTCCTCAAGGTCTGCCACGTTAAAGAGTTTTCGCGATTTAATTAATTCTGACCACACTTGTCTTCTTTCATCTGCCACAAGGTGGGACGGCTCATCATCTTTGAGGCTTCCAGTCCCACATTTAGCATTCAGGTCACCATATAATATTACGTGGGGGACATTTAGGTCGATTGTGATTTTGTCAATGATGTTTGCAATCGCCATACAGAAGCCCTGGGTGGTAACTCTTTTCGGGTTCCAATATAAATTAATTAATGCTACTTCTGATATTGCATCTGTAGCTGAATCCCGGGTACGATGATGCCAAGACATAAGAGTTTTTAACATGCTGTAGTCTTCTGCTAACTTCTTTATTATCATTATTCCTGAGCCCACCCGGGTTGCTGTCAGCAAGCCAGCCGACGGCCGTCCCTGCAAGGACCTTGTTGCTGGAGAAACTTCAATTTCAAAGCCGTCAAGCGCCGGCTTTCCCAGGAGCCAGGTTTCTTGTAAGCAAATGAGAGCGAAAGCCCCTAGGTTGATCTCGCTTTCGGTCATTAGATGGCAGTGGCCTCTTGTGTTCCAGGATGCCATTTGAAGGGGCAGTTCTTTTCGCCGTATAGGCGGTGTCTCCTTCCCTCCCCTGCTGGCATCGGAACACCATGGTGATTGCTATTCTTTATGGGGGCGGGCGATAAGGTTTTGTACCCACTTCCACGGTTTAAGTCGGTTTCCTCTTTATTAGATGTTGTTTTCGCCCATTCACCTAGTTCTCCCTGGTGTCGCTTCTCGTCACTTTCTTCTTGCCATTTCGATGAATCTACGGGCCATCTGTTTCTGTAGTTCCTGGGTTTGTTTTTCTTGTAATGGTAAGTCGGCCTGAACTCTCCTCTTGCGTTCGTCCTAGAGGACCACTTTGGCTTGTACGGAGTCTTTTCAGCGAGGGGCTTTAGGTCATGGTATAATGCTGTGCCAGTTTTCACCCTCTCATGCTTCTGCTGCTCGGGCAATGGGCATTGGAGTTTTTCTATTTTTAAGCCCATACAATGGAGATCCTTTACGAGCTCTCCGGAGAGATTAAAAACTCCCTTGCTATTCACGTGGAGGTAGGCTTTAGCTCTGTGGTCCCGATGGTATGGTTCCACAAGTATCAGATCAGTTGATGTTAAATTGCGCAAAGTATTTATCTTTCTCAGAAGTTTCAGTACCGTACCTCGGTTCAATACCAGGTAGGTATCCTTCGCAGAAATTTGCTCTAATTTGAAGAGTGTTGAGTCATGTAACTTTTTCTGTATCTTTGCCTTTGTCTTTTGGTGACTGCCCGTCGTCTTATAGGATTGTAATCGAATCCTATCCTGGTGCTGCCCTTGATCTGGCCCACAACTTGTATCTCTGTCAGGTTTGCGGCTTCTTGATTTTTCTTGCCCTTTGAGAGTTTTTAGTGCCTCCAGGGTAATAATTGGTGAGTTTGCCGGTGAACTGTGAGTACGAGTTCTTCGGTCCCCCTCATTGCGATTTCTTTCCTCAATCGGGGCCGATGTCAATTTTTCCGGAGTGAGTTTATGCAAGCATTTCATCGGGGAACTGGCATTTGCCGATGATGAAGGCCTCGTTATTTCAGAGCCATCGTATTGAGAGATATTCAGTAGATCCTGATCAAACTCGTTTCCACTACTTGCCTCTAGAGTCAGGACTGGTCTCAAGACAGTTGGTGGTTTCTCTAGTTTTGAGACATTTATGGGCTGAGATTTTAAAGTCGCCTCGTCTAGACTCTTCTGGGTTTCCGGTAATTCCACTTCAATGGTCTTTGCTTGTTTATCCGCTTCCTGCAAATTTTTCCCCTTTGTTTGCTTTAGGTTTTCCGTCTGACGTCTGGCTTTGGCCTGTTCTTGTGCATGGAGCGATGATTTTTTTACTGACTTTTTGAAAATTGGGGCGGTATTCAAACTATTACCATTTTCTGTTGTCTGTGTTGCCTTGGAAGAGAAAATGGTCGGGCTGTTATTTGCTTCTGACAAATCACCTCTCAGTTTGTCAATTTTCCCCTCAAGATTCGTTGCAATTCGATAAGAATTTCGCTCAACGGCCGTTAGATATCCTTCAATGAAGGTTAGTTTTTCACTCATTGAGCTTATCATGGACGTGTTGTCTTTTAGTGCTTCATGAATTGACTCATACAATTTGCCAAATGGGTTTAGGGCTATTGTCAGAGCCGACATTATCGACAGTAGATCCACTTTTTTTTAGAAGGGGTATCTTTCTCTGTCATGCTTGGAATTTCACTTAGGCGCCTCGATTCAGTGGGGGTTTTAAAATCTCTCTCATTTTGGTAATTGGCCGGCCTTTCTGAGATCCTTTTCTTTATCGGCGTCGGCGCATCAAGAATGACGGATTGGATTTCCCCTGGTAGCCGACCAGAGTTTCCTAGGATGTGTGGACGCATCCACGCATATTGGTCCTTCGCGATGGTTAAATTTCGCTTACGTCTTTCACTGTGGATTGGTGAGCCGCCGTCTGGGGGTTTTAAGGGGCCCTTCTCCAACTGTGATGCTTTTGGGGATTCATTCAATTCCCACCTCTTTGTTGTCGGTTGGACAATAATTTCTTTAGTAGTTTGTTTTGTCCTTTGGTGAGGGAAGATGCTTTCTGGATCACTACTCTCATCATTGGATATAGCTGGGGCAGGATTCGGTGAGATTCTATTTGAGACCCCTTGAGGGATGACATCAATTTTTCTTGTTTTCAGTCTTGGGGAGGGTTCCATAATGGCCTCCAGTATTTCAGCGTCTGAGAGCTCCGCATCCGCCTCATGCTTACTTTTGTGCTGCTCAATGAAATATTCTTTGAGAGATGCAGATATCAGTGGAGTAGCTAAGCGTTTGACTCCACCCTGCACTCTAGCTGGGGCTTTGCGCAGTTTCTGCTCTAGCGCTTTTTGTTGCCTAGTTTTTGCTATTTTACTTTTCTTAAGGGGGACTATTTCGAGTGCCAAGGTTGAATTTGCAGGCGGGTCATCCAGCTTCGGGGTCTCATGCTGATAGGATTTGTTCTGTTGACTGGAGCCTCCTATAGCGCTTTTGTGCGGTCCCTGTGTTAATGGTGCGAGCTGTGAGACCATATCTTGTCTTTTCCCCCCCAACGACTGCAGGTGGAATAAGCTGGTCCGGATTTTCACCAAACGAATCTTCCTGAGCTATGATCTCCTCCTCATCAGGTACTTCAAATACTGAGTCTTCTGCTCGGCTATCGTTTATTGACGATTGTTCAGCTTTGTGGTCAGTACTCCACGCCACGTCTGAACTATTTGGCCTGTCTTCAGTTTGACTCAAGTTAAAGTTAGGTAGTTTTGACTGGTTAGAGCAGTCTATAGAAGGATGTATAACTTGCCCTGGTTGGTGCATTTGGGCAGTAGTAGAGACTTGGGAACATGGTGCTGCTTGGTGATTAGTGGAGCCCTCCGTGTTAGGTTTGCGGATGACTGCATGGAAGCGCACTCCAGGCGCTGTAAGTCGATCGGGGGTTCTTCCATCTTGATAGCATTTTTGCGATGGTAGCTCCGGCCGTTTATATTCCTGCCGCGACCGTCCTCCGACAGTCTCCGGCAGGGAATCACTCGCCACTGCAGTAAAACGGCCGGGCGCTCTGGGCTCCACAGTCTTTAAAGGGCTCAGCGCGATGATAGGAATGGGGGGGGGAAATTTCAGTACAACGCCGTTCTTGGGCTCCCCTTCACTCTTGTCTCTTTGAACTGCTACTGGTAGCGTGGGACCATCCAGACACGTGGGGTTCTTGGTGACACTCTTTGTGCCTCCGAGTCCCTTTTGCCCTAGATCACCCAGGTGTCTATCCAGGGATGAGTTCATCTGCGAGAGGGGTAGGGGTGTGAGCCGGGAAGGCACGGGAGGCGAGATTACTCCCATTCTGGGGTTGTCGCTCCCGCAAAGCACCGCTTCCTGTTTTGAGAGGACGCTTGTTTGACTTGTTTGACTGAGTATGCGTCTGGTACTCTGAGGGATCGGAAATGTCTTGCGCCGGTTTGCTGCTACGCAAATGGCGACTTATGTCATCTTCAGAGGGGGATAGAGAAGCCATCTAGGAGAGTTAGTGGGTGGTGCAGTGTTCAGTTCCTGATGTGCGTGAAAGATGGGACGAGGTGGATGGGATGGACGCGCTCTCTTCGTGTGCAGCAAAAAGGAGAGAGAGAGTGGCTTACCGTCTACCGCCTCCCGCCACCTGACACCGGACACACTGCTCCGCACACCGCACCGCGCTCCGCGCCTGCGCAGTGTTTTTGTAGGAAGTCTCTGTAGTAGTGATAGAAACAGGACAACAAATCTAAATGACCAAGCCGATGATCAGAGTGCAGCCACAGCAGGCCGACACCGAGACACACACCGGACACACTGTACCGCACACCGCGCCACGCTCCACGCCTGCGCGGGGTTTTTGTAGGAAGGTAGGAAGTCTCTGTAGTAGCGATAGAAACAGGACAACAAATCCAAATGACCAAGCCGATGATCAGAGTGCAGCCGCAGCAGTCCGACTCCGAGACACAAACCGGACACACTGCTCCGCACACCGCTTTGCGTGTGTGGCTGCAAGGGAAAACTGAAGGTCCATTTCACATGAAACGCAGGATTGTTCAACACTAACACCAAAAACTGCTTTTTTAACAATGACACACAAACGGCTTTACATGTGTGTTTGAAGTTTAAATGTGAACAATGTACCCCTGCTAACGTTTGCAAAGAAAAGCCCATTTCATTTTCATGGAAAAGCTTTTGTAAACTAGAGACAAACCACTTTGCTTGCTGTGGTACACTTCACAAGGAAGCCCTGTGGTGCAGGTCTGGATTGTATATCCCCTAGCTAATTATAAAGCAAGAAAGTGTTCTCCTAAAGGTGTGGAAAGCTCAGTGTTCCTCAGATTTGCTGACCAAAATGTGTGAACATGGAGACAACCAACTTCAAAGAGCAAGTTACAAACACCCAGAGAATTATAAAAGCTCTGGTTACAGTCTGACCAAGTGAGAACATGTTGCCTGAAGGCAGGAGAATGGCCATGTTTCCCACATGATGATTCAAAATTTAATTTAAAAGGACTATTATCAGTTATACCTTTTCCTCAGCAACCATAAGTCATACTGATTACATGTATTTGTTATTTTTTATGTAATTTACAGGTGATTGTGGAGATATACAGTTCACCCACCTGAGACTCCTGGGACCTGTAATGACCATCTAAAATGTGTTTCTGGCTGATCTGAAAAGGTTCCAAGTATTAGAGTTGGTGAACGGGAGGAGGGAAAAATTAGGAATATGGGTAATACATTACATATTCATAGCTGTTATGCTTTTTGTGAAAATGGCAGAAAATTGCCAAACAGTCATGCAACATGGTGCAGACCAAGCTGATGTTTGATTAAATATCCCACGATTAGCTGAAAAGGAAAATATATATATATTATGGCAGCTACTAGTAAATTTCAAAGTCTTTCGTACATAACTAGTTTTTGCCAAACATTTGAAAGGAGAACAAATGGCGATTACAAATGGGAATTGCCATATGTTGCTCCAGACCCCTAAACCAATCCTGAAAGGAAAGTTGGATTTGGGAAGAGAGAGAAGGGTAACTGTCCTATACTAGTTGCAGGAACTATTGCAGGGTTGTTCCCCAATTTTGTAAAAGTTGGTGGTATCATCGCTGCTATATCGCTGCTATATAAGGGGGACTGCACGAGAAGGAGGGGGCAGAGCTGCTGAAATTCACCATCGAAGAGCGCTGATGAAACTTAACATCTGACAGCTGCATAGAAACACCAGAGGAGATTGCTGAGAGTGCATCTGGGTGGAGCTGTATGACTGGGTCCCATGGTGGAGGCCATCCTTGACAGTGGGGTGACCAGACCCCTACCCTATATTTGCAGAGTGCTCTGGGATGCAGCTGACTTTGCTGAACTTTAAACAGGCTTTCTATGTAAACAGAACTGAGCCCCAGGAAAAGAAAGGTGGGAGAGTCTGTTTGCGTTAAATCATTTCCCTTTATAGTGGGTGAGGGGGGCAAAACTGTGTAGATCCTTAGCCTATTTAACTAAAAATATTAATTTAATTAATTCCCCATTTGTCAGAACGTTATGGTGTGAACTTTGTTAAAATGTGAAATTAATAAAGCTCACTTCCAAGTGTGTGCTGAAAACTATAGCCCATAATTTGATTGGGTAATCCTTTTTGTCCTGCTGACCCTGACTTCTTTAAGGAAGAGGGGTGTATTTGTTCTTAAATCAGTACATTTTTACCAAGCTTCCCCAACAAAGGCCTTTCAGTGGAGGAGGGTCTGAAATCCAAAATTCCCCAAATCATTCCAGTTCTTCTGTCCGACTTCCCCAAAACAGACTGAAGTAGGGGGAGGGGGTCTGAAAAACAAACTGCTAAATAACCCTTTGCCACAGATAAAATGGTGTTTGACATTTTCGTGCACATTCCTATTAATTTTAATTTAAATAAATACCAATATATGTCCTCTACACCGGCCTGGTTCTTGGATCGTTGTTAGCTCAGGGGGGGGATCAAAGGGGCATGATATGAGTCTGCGATAGGGCTGAATAAAAGATTCTGTTAAACAGTTTGTTGCAAGATACCTCGAGTGGGGAGCGAAATAACACCCCCTGTTGAGGTGGCCTCTCAATGAAGTGTTACAAAGTTAAGGATTGGGCCTCATTACAACCCTGGCGTTGGACCATGGTGCTATTAGCACCATGGTCCATGCCGGATTCCGCCATGGTGGATGGCGGATTTACCGCCCCATTCCAAGGTTGGCGGGGCGGTAAATCCCCATTCACCATGGCCCCTTCCCCATTCCCATTTTTGGCCCATAGGGCTCAATGGGAATGGGGAAGGCACTAATTACGGCACCGTAAATTACGGTGCCGTAATTAGCACCAAGGTCCCTTAGCGGGTTGGACTTTAACGCCTGCAAAAAGCAGGCGTTAAAGTGTGAATCTTGCGTTAAGGGTTTAACGGCGCCGCAGCCTTTTACAGCGCCGTTAACCCCTTAATGCCAGGGTTGTAATGAGGCCCAATGTGTTACCCAAATGCAGGTTTTTAAAGGTAACAGCAATTTCGGATCTTGCCGAGATGATACTTTCATACTCTTATCATACTACCCCAATGTTTCTGTCTGCTACCTTTCAAGACTAAAGTGAAAGAGAGCCCTCTGATCTTGGAAGGTTTTAGACAGAAATATGGAGTTATCATAATAAAGATATCCTCTTGCCAGATCTTATGCTGTTCTTTGCTATTCCACTGACCGGGTGCTCCACTAATTTGGAAGTGTGTTGAGTTTGGTATCCTCTAGCATCTTATGAGGAGGTGAGAATTGCACATTTCAGATGGATGATTTCTGTATACCTGAAATGGAAAGGCCATTTGGCCTTGATTATTAAGGCATCAAGCATTGATTGCTGTACATAGCCTGGTAGAAGCCTACTCTAGACTGTGGCGTGCCTTCTGAACCGTTTTTCTTACTCCCATCAAAGTACTTCTTTTAAAGTGAAACCTCTTTTTTTGTATAGTACAGTATGTGTGCTTCTTCCTCTACTCTGCCCTCCTTTCTATTTACCTCATGCTCTCCGCCACCTACTGCCACACAGAAGAAGATAATTAAGCATGACAACATGTAAGTATTGTGGGGTGTGAGTGTATGTTAGACAATGTATTATAGCATGTACTCTTCATGTAGATTGAAATTCCAATGCCTTGGTGGTTTGGTACCTGCAAGAGATAATTGATTCCCTGGTTTAGGAGGATGATAACAGAACCAAGAACCGTGTCCCAGATTAAATCTCTGTTTTCCTCAGGGCTGATGTTAGAAACTGAGTACCAAGCCATGTAGTGCACTCTGTTTTGGAAAGTGAAGACTACAGCATAAGTCATTTAGAGGAGGATCAGATGGAATGAGAGTGTGAGTAAACTCAGATGCAATCAGACAGGTACTGAGGAGCAAGACCATTAATAGGTTTGCAGATTAGGAGAAGGAATTTGAAAAGAACATGGTTATGCATGGAGAGCCAACCAGCATGTTGTCGTTAGGAGGCAGTGGGGGAGGATCTGGGTAGATTGTAGAGAGTACAGCTAGCAAAGTTGAGTACTTTGTTTAAGGGGAGGAAGGAGTAGATAGGAAGCCCAAGGTGTAGGCTTGAGCAGTAGTCAAGGGCGCTGAGTATGAGAGTGGAGATGACAGCTTTTGTGCAGCCATTTGTATGAAAAGGACACACTTTCTGCATGTTAATGAGGTTAATACGTGCAGCAGAGGCAGTAGTAGTGACAAAGTGCTGCAGTTGACAGTCTCTATCAAAGAGGAACCCAGGATTGGGACCCATTTGTGAGGGACAAGAAGGTCAGAAGATGAGGAGTTAGGAGAGGACAGGGTATGGATGGCATTGTTCAGCATGAGGCAGCCAAGAGCCATCCAGTGACGAATTGCAGTGAGTCCATTCATAATCTGTTCCGTGATGACTGGGGTAAAGCAGGGAAATGAAAAAATATATATTTGAGTGTCATCAGCAAAAAGGTTATTGTGAAAGCGAAATGATGAGATACACCTTCCTTGGGCAGAGGTATGAGGGTGAAGAACTGAGGTCCAATGACTGATCTTTGGGTGACACAGACAGTGAGAGGGGTGGGGTCAGATGTTTGTGAGTTCCAAGAGATTTTAAAGGATCAACCTTCCAGTTAGGACGTGATCCAGACAAGAGCAAATCTGAAAAACCCACAGTCCTGGAGATTGAGGAAAGAGGAGTGGTTGAAAGAGGCAGCAAGGTGCAAAAGGATGTGCACAGAAGAAAGTTTGGAGTGATGACCATTAGAGAGCAAATTGGAGACATAGATGAGTACAGTCTTGGAAGAATGTTTACTATGGAAGCCAGATTGAAGTGTATTTATAATGACATTATTCTCAAGGTAGTTGGTGATCTCATTGAAGACTATAACCTCAAAAACCTTTGAATAATGGGGAAGAAGGAAAACTGGGTGATAGTTTGCTGTGATGTTTCGGTCAGCAGAGAGGTCATTTAATAAGGGTAAGAGAACTGCAGAATTGACAGAAACAGGGAAAAGTCAAGTGGAGAGAGAGAGAGAGGTTAAAGAGCTCAGAGAGATATGGGCTAGTCATTGAGACTAAGTATGTGACCATTTGGGGAGAAAAAGGGTAAGATGTTTTGGCACTGCAAAGGTTGGGTGCTAATTCAAGAATAGAAGAGGTAAGGGGGGAGGTGGTGGACAGAAGCAGGGTTTGGGGAGGAAGAGAGATGAGGTCAGTCATAGTGTCATGAATTATAGAGATTGTAGGGGAAACGTAGTGAGCAAAGTTATTTGTAGAAAGGGAAGAGGCAATGGATATTGGCTTGGGAGGTGGGAACAAACATTGGAGGATAGATGTAAATTTGCAGGGGTGTTCACCAAATCCTCCTACTTCACAAACCTAATCTGCTCTTTTTGCAGAGTCCAGTGGAGAGGTTTTAGCAGAAAGGGATTTTTGTAGTCTAGATGTAGGGAATGTGGTTGTTATTTAAGCCAGCATCGTAGAGCACACCAGGGGTTTGTTTTGATGGTGTGAATTTCAGAGGTGATTCAAGACTGAGGACAGGAATCAGAAGGCGTGAATGTGCCTCCAGGATAGTGTTGGTCGAATGGAGTCGTAAGTGCATAGTGAAAGTCAGAGAAACCACAGACAATGGAAGAGGCATGAATAGAGGAAAGAGACAGGAGACACATTATCAAGGTAAGGGGCAAGAGAGTCCTGCCTGAATATTCTCTATTTTTTTAAGAGGACAGATGAGGAGTTGAAGGTGGAGGGACCAAGATGTTCAAGTGAAGAATGGGGTAATCAGAGGAAGAGCGGTTTACAGGGGAGAGTGAATTAGGGAAAAAGACAAGGTCAAGTGAGTTCCCACCAGAGTGGGTGGGCTGGTTGTGGAGGAGTATCAGAAGTGTTCAGATAAGAGGGAGTTAAGTTCAAGGGCCGTGGCTGCAGAGGGCTTGGAGATGCTAAAATCAACCAACATGGCAATTGGGATGTAGGTAAGAAGTCACTCAAGGAGAAGGGTCAGATTATGGAAGAAGGAGTGGAGAGGACCAGTAGGTCATTGGAGAGCCAGAACAGTGAAAAGAGTAGGTGTGAAGAGTTGAACAGTGGCATATTAAAAAGAGGAAGAGTTGATGGCAGATGGGCAAAGAGTACCAAGGATAAAGTCCTTATTGGTGAGGAACCCCACACTGCTGTTCTTCTCAACAGGTTGGGGAAAGTGGGAGAAAGTAGCAGTCAGTGTGGAGATCTGCTAGCATATCAGAATCACAAGAGGATATCCAGGTTTCGGTGATAGCAAGAAGTGAAAGTTGAAGGTGATAAGAGCCAAAGTGGTCTGTGATGTAGGAAGATTTGTTGCAGAGGGATTGTGCATTCCAGAGGCCAAGTGAAAAAGTAATAGGAGGTTATGTGGATGGGAATCTTGGGAGCACCAGCGTTTCATTTGAAGGGTGCAGGAAAAGGGGCAGAAATGGAAGATGAGCAGGCCAGAGAGTGATAGAAAGAAGGAGACGAGTGAGTAGAAGGACGAATGGAGTGAAGTCAAGATGCACAATGAAGGGTAGAAGACATGGGTAAGTAAAGACAATGAAGAAAGGGTACAGACTAAGAGATAGACTGGGTAGGCATGTCAACAGTAGGGAGGGGGTGGATGATTTCCTGAAAAGGAGCAGGTAGACGTTCTGAGTTTGGCTACACCTGCGCTATAAGTAACCAAAATACAGTAAACAGGCACAAAACAGGAATTTGCTTTGGTCCTGTGGGGTAACAGGAGCTTGTGGTGAAAGTATAACAAGTGGGTGGAAGGATACCTATGTTTAAAAGTAGAATTCCGGTAAATAGTATGCTTGGCAAAGTCCTGGCTTCAGCAGGGGTTCTGTTTTAGGCAGTTTTCATCCACAACAGGCCAAATAGGGAGTTGCCTTTTGCTGCTTTTGGACCTTGGCTGGAGAGTCCTGGGATGGATGCCGAGGGGAGACTAAATAAGGGATGCAGTGTGTAATCACAGTGCTCCAGATGACGTCCACACTTCCAGGCAGTTTCCTGGATGTTGTAAGCACAAATAGTTTAATTTTGAAGGCAGGACCCTCAGATGTTACATAGGGTCCTCTGGCAAAGCAGGAAGTAGCCAAGAATATATATTATTTCTTGAAAATGAATCTCCAGACTGCCACATGTCCATCTGGGATCCAGGCACAGTGCTCCAGAAGTCATCCACACTTTCAGGCAGAGTCATGGGTGTTGTAGGCAGGGAGTTTTTTCTTTTGCAGGCAAGAACCTTGGATGGTAAACAGAATTATCTGACAAAGCAGTATGTGGCCAAGAAAAAAGAATATTGAAAACAAATCCCCAGTAGACAGTCATATGACCCTATGGAAACTAAGCACAGAGCTCCAGATGGCTTCCACACTTGAAGGCAGAGTCCTGGATGTTATTACTCCCACGGAGCTTCATTTGCAGGCAGGAACCTCAGATGGTGAACGTGATCCTAGGGCAAAGCAAGATGTGGCCAATAATTGTTTTATTAATTGAAAAGAAACCTGCAGAGAATCGCATTTCTCTCTAGTGGCTTGACACAGTGTCCCTGATGAGAGCCAAACTTGCAGGCCGAGTCATGGGTGTTGTAGACCCAGGTAGCTTTGTTTTTCAGACAGGACGCTTGGATTGAACACAGGGTCCAGATAGGCAACTTGTGGTTCTTCTGATGTTTGGACTCCCTCTCCGTTCAGCCCTTCCCAGTATTGTCAATGGTGAGGATCATGGGAGTTGCTGGTGAAAAGCATCTAGAAAGCATCAGGCTGATTACCCTTGTTGTAGAGTAAAATACCTCTTGTCTGCTTTGTAAGAGCTCGCTAATATCAGGAGATGATATATATGTACAATTATTGGCATCCAGATTTTTTAATTCTGTCTCAATTAAATTCCAGAGTGCACTGAGGGGCTGGAGTTGTAGCGGGGCACTAACATGAAGGATTTGCATTGTTAATATACAGTACATTGTTCTTTTGTGTTTTAGGGCTGTCACTTATAATCTATGACTTGAACAAGGAGGAGCAGATATTGGATGAAAAAAAAAGAAATCAAGAGAAGTAAGGATGCCACAAACATACTGTTGAAGAGAGAGGATTTGTCTAGTAAACCACAGCCGAAATAGCTGGTGAAAGTCCATGCCTGGGAGTCATCTCCAATCATGGCCCAAGACTGAAAGGCATCTATAAAGGCAACATGGGTACAGCCTTCTTCAAGGAGAACATTCATTGTGGGGAACTGGTCCCACATGCATAAACGCCAAAACCTCTGGATTTGAGTTGAAGCCTCCAGAATGTGTGGGTGAGAAATGGCATTTTTCAAAGATGTTTTAGCTTTCTACATCCAGAAATATCCTGCACCCCAATGCATGTCAGTAGAAAAATTCGATTCTCCCTCTTTCTGTTTCCAAATTTCCATGACCGATCTCAGATGTTGGAATGTAAGTGCATATGACAATATTTCATGTGCCAGATACCCGAAACACTGAATTATTTTGAATAATGACCCAAAGTATAATTCCACTGTGGCATTCATGGAGAGCCAGGGCCTCTTTGGGTAAGGAGTCCTTCTGAGTGTCTGGCCCTAAATTTGACTGATATGATGTGGGTGCTGCTTAAGATTTTTTCTGGTGTGTCATGAACCCATAAACGAGGCTAAGCGGTTAGGTGGCATGACGCCGTTTTGTGGTACTTTGCAAGGATGTTTGCGTCACAACAACTGGCCATGTTAAAATGGTCCTTCCAGTAGTCATTGAACTGAATGGGGCCACAGTGCACTGAAGGGGTTGAGCTTGATTGGTGGTTTAAGCACTAACTTGTGTGATCTGCAGGCTTGAATCCCGGAATGGTTGACTCAGCCTTTCACCCTTTCAAGGTTGATAAAGTGAGTACCAATTTTGAATTAGGTAATAATGATTGTAAAGCAAAATGTTTTATGTTAGGAGCTTTGATTAAATGTGCTATATAAATTACAAGTTATTATTAATATGTGAACCAATGTCCCAATGAGTATGTTCAATTGTGAAAAAGTAATTCTTGTCATATGTTTGGCCAAATAAATGATAGGTAACAAATACAACAATATATTGAGTATTCTTTAAGTGCTAAACCGTCCTGCCTGTGGTCATTAACAATACACACTGTATCCAGCACAGAACAAGAGCACCAGGATGGGAGATACATTGGCAGTGACAGGACTAGGGGTACAAGGGCAGTGTCTGTGAGTGTCCAAGGGATAAAGCAGCTGTGTGCAAACAGGATAAGAGAATAGGGGCACTGGAGAGTCTGGTCTAGATTGAAATAGGGACGTATGTAAGAAAGCTGAAGAATTGTTAGCTTATGAGGGATTGTATTAAGTGCAGCACCATTCAAAGATGGCCTCTAGAGAGGGCTACTAAGAATGAAATGGGAGGACAACAATCACGTCCAGGTTTGAACTATGATCTAATACTTAACACATGGGAAGGATAGGTGTTTGGCAACAGGTTCTGGTGGACTTCTTTGGTGTTCAGCATTCCAGACATGTGAAACCGGATCTTTACCAGTTTTGTCTTTGAACCTTTCTCCTAGATCTACTGGACATTTTTGGGGTTCGATTCCCTTCCTCGATTTTCACTTGTGTGCTTCTCTCCCTCTGCCAGAATCTCTCTCCTGTCTCCATCTTCTTGGCCTGTTTACTCTTCATACTTCCCCTTCCTGGTTTCCCAGTTCCAAGTGACATCAGTCCCCCACAGCTGCATGTGCTGTCATTTAGTCTAAACATGTCCTCCCTGTCTGGGGAAGTAAACAGCATTAAGGCTCCCAGACCAGTCTGTGCAGGTCTGAAATTGGTGGCAGCTATGTTGCTACAGCCACACTTTGCTCGCATATAGTCCCGTTGCGCTAGAAAGCTGATCAGGTGGAGGGAGGGGCGAAGTGTAATCTTACCTTTTCCTATTGCATCACCTCAGAGGGTCTGTATGTTGCTGGTGAATGCCAGAAGGGCAAATTGGCCACAAGCCCTTTCTTTGGTAAGTGAATCTTCTTATTTTGGGAATGAACACAGGACCCGGTATGAATAACCAAAATTATTAATCTATGTTCTTGTTTGCTCCTTCTAGGGATCCAGTGAAGGGCCAGCTTTTTACCTACCTTTGTTTTGTTTCCCTGTCTTCCACTGGGAAGTGGAATCCATGAGAGTTATCATCGCTCCGGGATGATAAGGCCTGGGTGGATTAACGTGATTGCCATCTGGACTCCTTTCATAAAGCTGGAGAGTGACAAATTGCTAAACCATCAAAAAATAAACCCAGGTGACAATCCCATGATGTGGACAGCACAGACAAATCTAGGAGATTCAGACTACACTGAAGACAACCAGAACAACAAGCAGGATACTCCTAAATATAACTAAAGCTTTGCCAGCAAGATCACCATTGAGCACCGAACAAGCTATCAGGGGACATAGGGGCATCAAGCAGCAACACAAACCCATCCACCCCACAACTGAGGGGTTGATAAAGTCTCAGGAGATACAAAAATCCTTCATAGAATTTTAACCCAGTGACAGATACCTTTCACGGCAAAATACCAAAAATTTAATTTAGGAAAAGCCAAGATCACTTTCATTTTGTCCTTCTTTTGTAAGGATGCCCTGGTCTCGCCTACCCCTGAGATGCTAAACAAAAGTCTGTGTTTACAAGATTATGACACCTTTTTAAACCATTTCAAAATAATGTTTGAACACAAATTAGCTACACAGAAAGCCCATATGGACATTCTAACCCATAAGCAAGGTTTCATGGTTTTAGTTATTTACAATGCCATGGTTAAATGACTGCAGGCTGCTAGCCAATGAATAGATACATCAGCAGTCACAGCACTCTATGCTGGACTAAAGGAAACATTGAAAGACCTCAACCGTCTTACTGAGGCAACAGAATTGACCAACATACTCAACAAAGAAAGAGAAAAAGAAATATGAGCATAGGAAACCCCAGATCTGGGGTACATTTATTAGAAATCACGGTATGCACGGAAGGGATCAAAGAACAGAGCCTATGCAAATTGGGAATCCTCACAAGAAATTAACAGCCATGGGAAAAGAAGGACATAGGAGAACTTGTGCCAATACTGTGGAAATGCCCTAATCTGGTGTAAAACAATAGGGACCAACCATGAAAGATTGACATAGGTAGAAGGTTGAAGCATTTCATCCCATTTCAAATTAACACAATTTTGTATTACAGGTCGTTCTGTCTCTTGTGCTAGGACCATTGGCTGTAGAGGCCTTTTTAGATTAAGGTGCCTCTGTAGACTTTATCAACCAAAGCTTCAGAATACGCCTCAAGATTCACATAGTTCAGAACACATGCCCAGAGCTGATAAGAACAGTAGATGGGAAACTATTGAGCTCAGCAGATGTGTGCTAGGAGATCAAACCATTAGACATTGTAATGGATGCTGGTCATTTACACAAGATTCAGTTGGATGTTATGCATTCTACAGACTTCATGCTTATTTTGTTACATCTGCCTAATCCATACATTGATTGGGAGCAACAAACAAGGAAAATTTCTTTGGAATGGTATAAGGATCTTTATAGTCCCAGGCCAGGTCACATCTGGTGGCAAACTAGGGTTGGTGCTCAAGGGAAAGAACCGTGATCCTGGAGAAAAAGAAGAGATCAGGGTTTACTGCTACAGTATGAGGAATCTCAGGACGTCTTTTCGGAAAATGATGCAGAGCAACTGCCTCCACACAGGGTATATAGTTGCCTGATTGAGTTAATCTCTGATGGGAAGATTTGACTTTGCCAGATTTATGCCTTAACAATTACAGAAGATGCAGAATTGAGGAAATATTTAGAAGAGTGTACACAGACTATTTTCATCAGGCACTCTATTTCAACAGCAGCTTCCCCCATGTGTTGGCCCTAAAGCATATGGATTGTTATGACTGAGAGTGGATTTGCAGGAATTAAAATGAATCACAATACTCAATAAGTATCCGTTGCAATTGTTTTCAATAGTAATAGACCAATTACAAACTGCAAAATTATTTTACAAATGAGATGTTCAGGGAGCATACAACCTAGAAGGAATAGGACCTGGTGAGAAATGGAAAACAGACTTTAATACCAGATATGGCCCCTTTGAATATCTAGTGATTCTGTTCAGGTTGTGTAATTCCCCTGCTACCTTTTAACACACCATTAAAGGCATATTTTGAGAGAACATAGGCAATATGTATGAGAATGTTTGCTGTGATTACACAAACTGCTTTTTTAAAAAAAAAGTAAAAGCGCTAATTTCAGCGAGATTGCGCAACACTTCTGGGATTTAAGATTTCAGCAAAAGGAATTTGATAGTTGAAGCAGTACTAAAATGGCCAGTTCTCATATCCGCAAAAGGCATGGCGAGATTTTTGGACTTTGCACATTTCTATTGGAAATTAATGTACAACTTCTCTGCTATTGCATAACCCATCACCCACTTATCATGGTTCTCGTGATAAGTTCTCACTTAATAAATATGCTTTACTACTACTACATCACACTTTAAAAAAGAAAGATTTGAAGTTTGGTTGGGGCTTAGACGACATGCAGGTGTTTTCAGGGTTACAGAAAAAAATAAACGTACATACGGCCTGATCTTGAGGATCTGGGCTTATTTGTACACTTTGTAATGGAGACCATTATTCTGGCACAGCCATTGATGCAATATTGTCTCAAAGAGATCAGATCACCAAAGAGGTACACTCAGTTGCATTCTTTCTGAGCAGCATTACACCTTCTTTAACAGGGAGCTATTGATGATCAAAGGAACATTTGCACAATGGTGTCATTATTTAGAAGAGTCAATAGGTGCAGTGCAAGCTCAAATGAATAAAAAAATCTAGGATTTCTCGGGACTATAAAGTGCTCCAATCATTGCCCTTTTAGTTGAATTTTGTTATTTTCCATATTCCAGTTTGTAATATCATATCGCCCAGGTAACAGACATGAAAAGGCAAAAGGGCAATGAGAAGAGAGGTTACATACCTGAAGCAACACTAGAGCACAATTGCAGCCTTGGGTGAAAGCAAGCACTTGATTTTGAAGAAATCCTAAGGAAAGGCTAGAGATGTTCCAATGGCGCATTGGATAGCACAAGGACCAGACAAGAGGAGGGTGGAAGGAGGTCATGATCTAAGCGACTAAGCCATGTTCTTGCTCAATGTAGCTGGTCATAGATTTGGAAACATCTGACAAACTATGCACAATCATGCAACACTCGTGACAGTGCAAAGACATCGAGATCAGCAAAAGTAGGGATATTGAGAACGTTACCTACAACAAAGAACATACTGCATGTGCCCCCACCCCAAAAAACAATAAAACATTTATGCATTTTAAACTTAGATGAGTATGATGTTCAAAGATGTTACAACTTAATGTCAATTGTGTAGATACAATCACATGAGATATAATGCAGTCTAAAAGGGCTGTTCATTTAGTGACCAAATAACATATATTTATCATAAATAGCTGTGTTACAAATGCATACATTATCTATGTTCATCCTGTCTAACTAAAAAACACAGACAATTAAAATAAGAATGTTTATCATGGGCATATTGACATAAAACAATAAGGCATAAAGGGTACAAACAATAACTACAAAACTATCATTAGCAAATAACAAAATAGGTCAATATTGCCTTACAAGTAAGCATCCTAGAGACTTAGAAAAGGGGTTGATGTATAAAAAGGAATTTAAAAGTTCATATGGTGAACACAATGTGTTGCTGGATATGTTTCAGCATGCAGACAATTTTGATGCCTTCCTTATGACTAATACATTTCACGATCAAGTTTCACTTCCTTGTAAAAAGCAAACAAACTTATTTCATTTAAAAATAGCATTATTCCTCAAACATCTACACCTTGTGTGTATTCACTGCTCTCATGTGTGTTCCCTTATATCACGCCTGTGTTGACTTGTCCCCTACCTGTGGCTTTAAATTCTTAGTTTCTGATAGGGCACATAACCTTAAACACCGTTAAGACCGAAAAGTACCACCATATCTATCTGTGTAGGGAAATATACTCATATAACATGTATTGAAGAGCAAATTGGCCGGGATTTAAAGGACTAATTGAAAGAAGTGATTGATGTTCGAAAAGCCACTCACGAAGCCCCAAATATTTCTTTTACCACGGTTTTCTTTTTCGTTTGTTATGGTGCTATTCTTTGTGCACAACAATAATTCTTTAACAGGACCTAAAAGAGCAAACAACCACATTGAAATGCAGATACTTTGTTCGAAATGCAGTTTGCGTTCTGATTCCATCCCTGGTCTACTCTGAACCACAGAAAAAACCTGCTGTTACTTGAACTGCCGCACATTG
This sequence comes from Ambystoma mexicanum, assembly GCF_040938575.1. Classification (NCBI taxonomy): domain Eukaryota; kingdom Metazoa; phylum Chordata; class Amphibia; order Caudata; family Ambystomatidae; genus Ambystoma; species Ambystoma mexicanum. The sequence goes on from NC_090941.1 coordinate 308,419,814, forward strand.
CATTTCTTTTTTCATAGGGTGAGAAGACAATACAACCCTAGAAAATATGTTCCTGAAAGCTGTCTCCATTTCCAGTTCCCTCCTTTGACCATCGACAGATTGTCATTGGGCATTTAAAATTTGACATGAGCCCCAATATTAAAACAAGGTCTTTATTCCCAAATTCAATTCAGATTGAAAAGGAGCGTCTGTATATAAATCCTTTAATGGGGACACTGCGTAACCTTGAATTCTCTTCCACTAAGACGGGAAACCAGAGAACTACCCAGTTGTTAGCAAAGGACCATTACCTTCTGTGCTGGTCGCCATTTTTCTCAAGTTGTACCTGCAGAGCGGGGTGCGCATACTCCATGTAGTCACACCATTGCATCCTTATTGCAGAGTCAAAAACAAACCAGTATTACAACAGTTCCTGAAAGCTAGCAGTACTATATAGGTATGCAATACCTTACCAACAAACTGTAGTCTCAGTTAAAATACAACTACTTATGTGTTCTTAATGTAAACACATTTTCAGTAGCATTTACTATTTGAAATAGTTGTCTCTGCTAGTTTCACGGAAAAAATACTGCCACACTCCCAATCGTAGATATAGCTTAAAAGGACAATCAATGGACAATTCATAACAGAAAGATTCCCTGAAAAAGTATGGTACAAATGGCCACATCTAAATGTATAGCTTTAGAAAGCTATTTGCAGCAAATTATATAGAATTTTCACGAATACCAAGACCCTCTTTAGCATCAGTTTAAGTGTCTCTACCTGATCACAAAATCATGCCTTCAAGCTGCAAACAGACAGCCAGATAATTGAGAGGTCCAACCATTTCAGGGGCTCATTTAAGCTTTGCTTATATTTATTTCTAATTGTTTACATTTATAGCAGCGCACAAAGGCCTGAGGCATCTAGCCGCTAGTTACAGTACTAGAGCAATAGAGCACTCCACAGAGTGTAGGACTGAGCGTGAGAGTTACAATGGAATGGTAGATCATGAACGCACAGTCTGGCAAATCCTCTCCTAATGGTGAAGTGGGCTACATCAGTTGTATGGGTGCAGGTAAGCATAAACAGGAACAATTAGTGTGGGTGCACAGTTTGGCAAAGCCTCACCTCATGGTGAGCAGGGCTACATCAGGTGTACATGTATAGGTATATGCTTATATGGTTTTAGATGCTACATCCAAAGTTGCTGTGTAGATTTGAAGGGCCTGATTCATGGAAGAGTTTTATAATGGCGCAATCCCATAGGAAAACATTCTGTGAATCAGGCATACGTTTCTTTTTATCAATTTTTACCACCTATCAGGATGTGCTAAGTCTACAACTCGCCATCTGACACATGGTTATATTCAAGACAATAATCGAGTAACGTAATCCCCATGATTTTATTTCTAATGTGGCAGTGATGTTCCATTATTCTAATGCTTGCCATTCCTACTTCTCTGCCCACATACTTAAAACCGCGAGGACATTCTAAATTGCATCGGCAGTGACCTACACTGCAGACCGTTCTTGACCACGGACAACTGCATCACACGCACTTGAGCGCAGCTACTATCAAGGATCGACTACATTAGTTTCCTCTTTGCAGGCTCCAAAACCAGAAACAATCAAAAAAAGAATTCAGAACAATGCAGTCAGAGCAGCACTCAACATTCCTAATAAGGATTATATCTCTGCAGCTAAATGCAAAATCCACTTTCTCCCGGTCCGGGAGCACATAACATTTAAAATTCTATCCTATACTCACAAATGCTTGTCAAAGAGTGCCCCTAGCTATCTATCTAGTCAATTCTCCAAAGTTCAGTCCATCAGACCCACCAGAGCTACCTACTGCTTCTGTCTGGACATCCCCTGCTTCAAGCTCCAAAAAACAGGTGGCTGCAGCTTCCCAGTGGTTGCAGCTAAATACTGGAATGCCATGCCTCTAGAAGTGAGATCAGACCCATCCCCATGGTCCTTCCGGAAAGAACTCAAAACTTGGCTTTTCAAACAAGGGAAATAGATACTCGTGCCCTTTTCTTATGTTCACTCCCTCTACCTGCAGAATAACCTAACTGTACCTCTAATATGCAACATAATGTATGTAACTGCCAAATATAACTTAAGATCTACTGTTGATTAACTTCTGTCATCTGCTGTAACCTAATGTAACCTAAGAGAACTATTGTAACCATCACGCTTCTGTAACCAGCGCCTAGATGCCCTTGGCTAAGTGTGCTTAACAAATGTCAAAATAAATAAATAATGTATTATCATTTCGCTGTGACAATGTGAACAATGATGTATTTTCCGAGTTCACCCACAGTACCGGAAATGTGATTTCTTCTCTGTATCTACACACTGAGAAATTACCACGAAAAAAACAAAAATTATCCACAGTTGTAGGGGTGGCAATTGTGTTTTTCAAAGGGAGTGTGCAAAGCATTCACTGCAGGACATCAGCATTTCAGAGAAGGTGGCCCCAATTCATCTCAAAGTTCAGGTCGCCCTCTGTGAAGAAATGCATTTGGCATGCAATAGGTCCTCCAATTATGAACAACAGCCAGCTGATAAGATTGAATGATTTAATCAGTAATTAGAACAAATGGTGACATGTTTGGTGATGCAATTTCAAAACGACTGAGCTTCCTGGTTACCAAAAGTGGATTTTCCATATAACAATCCTCCACGCTCTTCCACAAACATTTTGAGGGTAATTCATAGAATTTCGCAGAAAAGTGTCGCGAGCGGCTGGCGCAGAGTGTCCGCGTGCGATTGACTGCGCCAGGCACGTGCGCTAAAACCGATTTCCGCGCACAGCGTATTCATGGATTTTAGGCTCCCAAACCAGCCGTGGCGCAGAGAATCGCAGCGACCCTGCAGCAGCGCCAGTAACGCCCCGAAGAACGCCCTCGCGCAAGGAAAAGCCATCAAAATCGCTAAATCATCGCAAAGGGCTGCGCTAACCCTGGACCAGTTCACCGGGCTGGCAAACAGCAAACGCCAAGCGGGGAACGTGTATTTCAGGGGTGCGCGGGAAGTTCCACACGCGATTGGCCCAGTGTGAGCAAGGTATGTGTATTTCAGGGGTGCGCGGGAAGTTCCACACGCGATCGGGCCTGGGGGAGCGGGCTACGTGTATTACAGGGGTTCGCGTGAACTTTCTCACGCGATCGGGCCTGGGGGAGCGGGCTACGTGTATTTCAGGGGTTCGCGTGAACTTTCTCACGCGATCGGGCCTGGGGGAGCGGGCTACGTGTATTACAGGGGTTCGCGTGAACTTTCTCACGCGATCGGGCCTGGGGGAGCGGGCTACGTGTATTTCAGGGGTTCGCGTGAAGTTTCTCACGCGATCGGGCCTGGGGGAGCGGGCTACGTGTATTTCAGGGGTTCGCGTGAAGTTTCTCACGCGATCGGGCCTGGGGGAGCGGGCTACGTGTATTACAGGGGTTCGCGTGAACTTTCTCACGCGATCGGGCTGGGGGAGCGGGCTACGTGTATTTCAGGGGTTCGCGTGAAGTCTCTCACGTGATTGGCCCCGTGCAAGCAGGGTACGTGTATTCCAGGGGTGCGCAGGAAGTTCCACACGCGATTGGCCCCGTGCAAGCAGGGTACGTGTATTCCAGGGGTGCGCGGGAAGTTCCACACGCGATTTCAGCAGGGTATGTGTATTCCAGGGGTGCGCGGGAAGTTCCACACGCGATTTCTGCAGGGTATGTGTATTTCAGGGGTTCTGGGGAGTACTACACGTGAATTGGCCGTGTGGGTCCTCCCAGGTGTATGCTCCACAACCTCCACGGCCCCTGCAGGCAGCCCACACCACGGGGGACTACCCTGCACCCCTGCTCATGTCCCGCAGGCAGCCCATCCACCATGGGCATGCCCCCCAGCCAACCCACATGTCACCTTGCACTACTGATCAACAATGCATGTCTCCCACCACCCCCACCCCCCAGCAGTGCAGGGGCAGCCTCCACCAGGCCCCCACTCATGTCTCCCACCACCCCCACCCCCCAGCCACCAGGGGCACCCTCCACCAGGCCCCCACTCATGTCTCCCACCACCCCCACCCCCCAGCCACCAGGGGCACCCTCCACCAGACCCCCACTCATGTCTCCCACCACCCCCACCACCCAGCCACCAGGGGCACCCTCCACCAGGCCCCCACTAATGTCTCCCACCACCCCCACCCCCCAGCCACCATGGGCAGCCCCCACCAGGCCCCCACTCATGTCCCCCTGCACCCCCACCCCCCAGCAGTGCAGGGGCACCCTCCACCAGGCCCCCACTCATGTCTCCCACCACCCCACCCCCAAGCAGTGCAGGGGCACCCTCCACCAGGCCCCCACACATGTCTCCCACCACCCCACCCCCAAGCAGTGCAGGGGCACCCTCCACCAGGCCCCCACTCATGTCTCCCACCACCCCACCCCCAAGCAGTGCAGGGGCACCCTCCACCAGGCCCCCACTCATGTCTCCCACCACCCCCACCCCCCAGCCACCAGGGGCATCCTCCACCAGGCCCCCACTCATGTCGACCACCACCCCCACCCCCCAGCCACCAGGGGCACCCTCCACCAGACCCCCACTCATGTCTCCCACCACCCCCACCCCCCAGCCACCAGGGGCACCCTCCACCAGGCCCCCACTCATGTCTCCCACCACCCCCACCCCCCAGCCACCAGGGGCACCCTCCACCAGACCCCCACTCATGTCTCACACCACCCCCACCACCCAGCCACCAGGGGCACCCTCCACCAGGCCCCCACTAATGTCTCCCACCACCCCCACCCCCCAGCCACCAGGGGCAGCCTCCACCAGGCCCCCACTCATGTCCCCCTGCACCCCCACCCCCCAGCAGTGCATGGGCACCCTCCACCAGGCCCCCACTCATGTCTCCCACCACCCCCACCCTCCAGCCACCAGGGGCACCATCCACCAGGCCCCCACTCATGTCTCCCACCACCCCCACCCCCCAGCCACCAGGGGCAGCCTCCACCAGGCCCCCAATCATGTCTCCCACCACCCCCCACCGCCCTGCCACCATGGGCAGCCCCCACCAGGTCCTCACAATCCCCAATCATGTGCGTAATGGTCAGCCTCCACAGCCAAAAAGCCCTACCAAGTAACCCATTCACCCACATGGAAATGGAAATCACATGTTACACCCCCAATGTTCATGAAGCTAATGAAGCCATGTCCGTCACACACAATGGTTGCAATTGAATGGGAAAACACACAACATGACATGCATGAAACCAATGAGATGATACCACACAGTGAAGTATGCAAACAAAATTGTATTGAAAAAAAATAAGAATGCTAAAGAAAGAAAACTAACTACAATGTGAATGAGAAAAAAGTAAGCTGCATGTCCGTATGAAAAAATGAAACTTGAAATCCAAATAGAAAATTTTTTTGTCCAAAGTCAAATGTAAAAAAATCTCCATGCAATAAAGAACTATGTACAAAAATAACAAGGGTCCATGAGCCCAACTGAACAAAGGAAACCTACTAAAAAATCTACCTAAAAATCAACTATATACAAAAAGTGGAGCAGTGTCCGTCGACTCCAAATCATAATACGAAAGAAAGGAAACCTAAAACTAAAGAACTATATACAAAGGCGGCGGGCAAGTCCAGCGGCTCACTCTGTGGTGTCCCGGGCCAGGGCATCATCGAACTCCTGTTCGATGTCCCGGAGGCGGTCCAGTTCCATGGCCCCGAGGGTCCGCAGGGACGACGCTGTGTCCTCCTCCAACCCCCTGCGGATTGCCTCGAGGCACTCGGCCCGCCTCAGGGCCCTCCGCATGGAGTTCTCCGCCCTGACCATTGTGAGCCGCGCCTCTTCCGCCCGCCGCCGCTCCGCACCTATGGCGTGGCCCAACCGCTGCCACACGGAAGACACTCTCTGTCCTGGGTCCCCCTGCCCTCCGGCCGATGCCTGCCCCTCCGATGTCGAAAGCCCCGAGCCTTCATGGCTCCCACCATGTTGCTGCTGCTGCTGCTCTGCCTCTGCCCGTGCACTGCCTCCTGCTGCCTGCACATCCTCCGCCGGCTGGGGTGCACTTGTTGATGTGGCCACCCCTGCTGGACCACCGACTCCCGACTGTGGCAGGGATGCCTCCTCCACCAGCCTGGCCGCACCGTCAGAGGCAGCTCCACAGGGCACCCAGGTGACTGATGGGTGGGAAGATGGCACAGAGGACGACTGGCGCGTAGGGGGTCCAGTTGAGGAGGGGGTCGGAGCAAGCCCCATCAGACGGAGGAATCCGGCCTGGGTGACCTGTCCCAGCAGGCTGACGTGGTCAACGAGCCATTCGAGATGACGTGCAGTCTCTCCATGAAAAGACTGCAGGTCACCTCACATGGCCCGTTGACGCAACGCCACACCAGCCAGGACAGGCTCAACCCGGACCTGGATAGCCACGTCCGCAGGCAGAGGAAGGCCAGTTGACGTCAGCTCATCCCCTGGCTGGAAACGGGTCTGGACGTAGGCATCCCTGCTGGTGCAAGATGATGCAGGGACAGGATCGGGGACAGGATTGCACACAGGCACCTCTGCGGCGGCCTGTGCTGCCTCCTGTCCCTGGTCCTGGACTGCACCACTAGCACCAGTGGGATCCCCACCTCCAGACCCCGTCTCTGGTGCTTGCACGGCCTCCTCCTCCACCAGACCCCCCACCAACCTGGATGACTCCGTGCCATCTTCCCCTGTTGGGCCCTGTGGGGTCCCAGCTGCCCCTTCTGCTGCCGAGGAGTCCAACTCCAACCTCCGCCTCTTGGACCTCCCCCCGGCAGCTGCGGCCTGGGACGCGCCACCGGACTCCTCACTCCCCGACGAGATGACAACACGGGAGGGGAGCCGGGCCTTGCGTCTCCGGCTGGCGGTCAGATCCCCGCCGCTGTGCTCCACAGCACCTTCTCCGCCCTCTTCATCAGTTGACGCTGCAGACAGGGAGAAACAAAACACAGGCATCAGGGCACTGTACAATGGACACATACACACATGACAGTTGCACATGAGTGGCATTGGCAAACCTCAGACATGTCATCACAATCCCCAACACACATGTCATTGCAACTCGCACACATGAGCCATACCACAGCCATATCGCAACTGCCACCACCATCCATACACATACAACAGCATGAGCAGCCAAAGGTGACCCAGACATCACATGCAACACAGGAAGTGCACCACACATGTACACACACCACCACACTTGCATGCATGTGTACACCTCGGCCAAGTGTCGCACTGTTCAGACGGGCATCCATGTCACATCTGCCAATCAGGCTTACACATACTGCAGTCACATGCATCCATGTTGCATCACTGTTGCACCCTTGTCAAATACACACACATGCACATGTACACAGTGCTCATACATGCAGCCCAATACAACATACATGCGTGACATCACGGACATGTCTACTTACATACACATACATACAAACATGTGTGCATGCACAACTGCATTTGCCATGCAAGCCTACACACACAAGCACCATCCATGTCTCACACATTACAGCCCTCGCATGTGTCAGCCCCACGGCCATGTGCACCCCCACCCATACTCGACCCCATACAAACAGATGTGCAACCTGCACAATACCGAATAATCACCACACGCACTGCTCACAATCAGGATGCATGTACACTCACTGCTCGACTCCAGACAGGTCTGCTTCTCCAGGACCTGGACGTGGAGCGCTGGGGATATGCGTTCCAGGACCCCCATCTGTTCTTCCGACAAGTGGCCCCGGCGCCCCTTGGCATCCGCTGCCTTCAAGAGGCGCCGGGCCTTGTTCAGGGTCCTGGACCTGAAGTCCTCCCAGCGCTTCCTGACATGTTGTAAGTCCCAGACTGCCACCCCCTCCGCGTTGATGGCAGTCACGATGTCAGTCCAGATCCGAGTCCGTCCTTCCTTGTCGGCGCGGGAACTTCCGAAGAGGGCATCATACTGCCCCAGGACTTGCTCCACCAGGACACCAACTTCGGTGGCACTGAAGCTGGTGCCCCTCTGCCTCTCTGGCCGGGGGTTGTCAGTGGTCACAGATGGTGTTTGCCCCGACATGACAACCCCAGAGGCAGGAGTGGGTGGGCAACTGGGTCCTGGGGCTGGGCTGTGGAGCGATGGAATTCCAGTCGGGAGTCTTCGGTACCAGCAGGGGTGGTCACAGCAACAGCACCCCTGGCTGATGTGCAGGCAGCAAATGGCAGTGCACGTGGGCAGCAGGCAGTCAGGCAGCAGCAGATGGTAGGTGGGAGCGTGCTCGGGGCTCTGGGGGGCAGTAGTTCGGCCTTCTGGGCAGGAGCGTGGTCTTCCGTGTGCTTACGCGTGGCCAGCTTGGTACGGAGTGATTTGGCACGTGAAAATCCTGCACGTCAGCGTGAAAATCGAGGAAAGGCCCTTAGCGCGTAAGCGCGTCAGCACGCATACGCGATTCTATTGGACCAAAGGCCCTCAGCGCGTAAGCGCGTCTGTGACGTGACCCGCACGGGTGTTTCCCACACAGCACGTGATGACAGAGCACACGTGGAAAGACTGCACGTCAGAGTCTCATCGCGTGTGATTGGTGGAAATGGCCCTACACGCAGAAGTGACAAAGCGTGTAATTGGAGGAAATGTCCCTACACGCAGAAGTGACAAAGCGTGTAATTGGAGGAAATGTCCCTACACGCAGAAGTGACAAAGCGTGTAATTGGAGGAAATGTCCCTACACGCAGAAGTGACAAAGCGTGTAATTGGTGGAAATGGCCCTAGCGTGTACACGCCGCGTAAGTGACGCTGGACGTGTGGGCCTGTATAAAAGGTACGCGTAGAACACCACTTCCTTGTACGTGCTTTTCATGGAGAGCGAGTGGGTGAATTCTGTACTTCTTGTCGTTTCACACGCGATTTACTTCACGGCGTTTCAAGTTCGTATTCCCTGTTACCTCTGACAGCTTTTTCTCTTCTTTCTCTTTTACTGGTTTACCTGGGCCTGTTCCCTCAAACAGTGTTCCCTTCTACTGTTGTCCTGTCTCCTCAGACAGCGTACAAATCTTCTTTTGGCGGGGGTGTTGCCAACCAAACGTGCTCCTTTTACACGCTCGTTTACCAGGCAGACGGTGAGTCACGCACGTATCTAACATCTGTGCTTGCCCCGTGTGTAGCCTACCCCTTCAGAGGTCATTCTAGGCTGCGTGTGACACGCATACGTTCATTCTTGTGTTTCTGGGTGCCACAGCGTAGTGCAGGTTTTTCTTTCTGCACACGTGGTCTAGGAGGGGTTGCGTGCACGTCATCTCCCTTTTTTGGGCCTCCTGTGCGTTGCGTGACCCGTCATCTTTCCCCAGGGGTTACATTCAGCCTTGCTAGAGCATTAGGGTACAATTACCATCTGGTACCCAACCCCTTTGACCCCCAATTGCCCAGGACAATAGTCTACATCCACTCCCATACGCACATTAACATCAGTGCCATGGCTGGGAGGCGAGGATTCCGTAAGGGTGGCAAAGGTGGAAGAGCCACAAGTGGTGGCCGTGGTGGATCCGGTAGGGGACGTGGTCGTAACTTGCAGGGTGAGCCTGTCCCCCCATGTGTGGAGGACCAGTCAGGGGGACCCATAATCCCCCCCTCCCCCCCTCCCATTGAGGCTGATATGGCTGACACCATCCATGCTCAGCCCTTGTTGGACCAGCCCATTGTGGCACCAGACCTGGCTGACTCCATGGCTGACTTCCAGGTCAGCAGGGCTACGACACGTGCGCTGGTGCACATTGATGCCATCATGCCACGTGGATCTGGGGCAGCAAGGTCATCTGCTGCACCAAGGAGGCAGGGCGGAGAGGCTGCAGGGGCAGCTGCGGCTCCATCCACCCCAGCCCTCACACACCCAGCCAGGACAGTGTCGGTCCTAGTCCATGCTGCTGACATTCCCCCTGACACCATCACACTAGAGCCAATGCCTGCACCAACTCCCATGCTGAGTGTGCAGTCCCACACTCCTGATACAGAGTCCACCAGGGCTCCTGCCCCTAGTGTCCAGAGCGGCGCAGGACACTCAGGATCACCACCACCTTCCAAGCGGAAGAGGAAGAGTGCTCGTCCGGCACAGGCTGATGCCCCAGACACGGCTACACAGTCCGGCCCGTCCAGGAAGCCCAGCTTCACGGATGACGAACTGAATGCACTTGTCGAGTATGTGTCCGGACATGACAACGAGATGGTCATTGTTGCAGGATCCAAGACCACACCTGCACAACGCCAGGCACACTGGCAGACCGTTGCGGACATCGTAAGTGCCCTTGGAATTGTGAGGCGCACAGCCAATGATTGCTATAAGCGCTGGAATGACCTAAAGCGCAGGGCAAAGAGTAAGCTGGCCTCAAGTCATGCCGCAACTCTAGTGACTGGAGGTGGGTCTCCAGTAGTAGACATGGAACTCACTCCACATGAGTCAGTCGCTGGGACCTACGTCACGGAGGAACAGATCCAAGGCATGGGAGATCTGGCTGATTACGAGGCATTGTCCGGTGAGTGCACATGCATGTGTGTGTCATCCATGTGCATGGTGTGTGTGTGAGGGCTTCTGTTTGTGTGCCAGGTGAGAGTGTGTGCACCTGAGTCGTATGGGTCAGCCATGTGCTTCATGCAATCCTTCCTGCGCAGCTGCATTTGGCCATAGCTGTATCCCTTCTGCCAACAGTAGACATCTAGCCCAACTGCACGCCAGTTGCCCTTGAAGTGTCACCTTGCCACAACATATTTGCTTATATGTTCATCACTGTTCATTCAGTCAGTTTGTTTGCATTCCACCACTTTCACTAGGCATGTCGCTGTCCACTAGTCACATGTCTGACATGGGTATGGTAAAGTGGAGTGACTTTGTTACCTGGATATCATTTGTACACACATGTCCCTGTGCAATTGGACCATTTCAGACTGGCAGCTCCAGGTGAAAAATCTGACCTGTTAGAATTAGAAAAGCAATTACATGCGGGAACTGGACTGAATGAATAGGTGCTGCCCTCCTCTCCATCTTCACTCAATAGCAATGGTACATGCCATCTGTGTGATGGCATGTGTGTTTCACCTGGCAATCACAGGCCAATGTGTGATGCCACTGCCAGGCAGCATGCAGAAAATGTGTTCATCTTCCATCTTGGTGTCATCAGTGTGTGCCATTTGCCTGCACTTCATACGCAGTGAGGGTGCATGCATGGGTTGGTTTTAGTCATGTGGGACATGTGTCAATCAAGTACTGGTTCTCTTGCTTCTCAGCCCTCATTGTGTGCCATGGTGCTAATGCCTGTTTCCATTTCTTTGTTTTCATGTCTTTGCAGGGGAAGACGCACCTGATACTGCTGGGGTTGTGGAGATGGTGCAGACTCAGGAGGGGTCCGAGGGCCGACCAACCACCAGTGAGGGACGTGGTGTGGTGGTGGGGGAGAACCCACAAGTGCTGCAGGTCGTGCTCTCAAGGGGTGTCTCTGGCTGCACCTCCCCCGAGCTGTACTCAGGTGTTGATTCGGATGAGACCTACGTGCCGTCGCAGGTGAGTGTTCCAGGGAGGGATTCTGTTCTGTCTCACCCACCTGCACCAGGGTCAGGACCCTCCATGGGGATGTCAGTGTTGGCAGCTACGCCTTCGGTGGTTACGGATGCAGGGTCACACTCCGCGACATCTGATCCTGTTCCTGGGCCAGCAGATCAGAGGGGGAATGCAGTCCTGCAGCCTCAGGCAGTGCCGGCACAGCAAGGCGCAGTTCGCCTTGCCCCAGACAGGTGTGGTGCCCGCCGACGTGGTGGCCGTACGCCACCCGGCAATACCGCATGGGAGCAATCCATTTACGGTATGGCAACCCAACAGGCTGCATCATCCGAGATGATGGCTCAGGCCATGGATAGGGTGGCCACTTCCATTGTCCCCCCAGAAAGGCTGATGGAGCGACTAGAGCAGGCAACCGACTCCATCTGCCAGTCACACAGGGAGGACATGTTGGGGTCCAACAGGGACAGGCGGGCGGCACTGGCGACTCTGCAGGAGGCCATCTCCATTGAGTCCCAGGGCCACAGGGAAGCCCTGAGGCAGGAGCTCCTTCACCTCAGGACGACTCTTGTTGAGCTTGAGGCTTCAACACACCAAAGGACAGAACAGCAGCTGGAGCGTCTCACCCGTACGCTCTCAGCTGAGATGCAGGCAAAGAGGGCGGAGGTCCGGGCATCCCGTGAGTTGTTGCATGGGGACCTCCGCACACTCATCCTCCAGAACCAGACCTACCACACCCGCATGCTTGCAGCCATGGAGGAGCAGACTAGGGCCTTGCGTGGGCTGCCTCTCATAGTGCAACCACCTCCGGATGCAGCTGCACAGGGTGATAATAGCGACAGCAGTGATACTCCCACAATAGGGTAGCCGTGTGGGCCATGAGCCCATGGAGGTGTTTTATCTTCCCAGGATCCACGCAGGTGGGTTCTGGTGTGCATCCTGTCCTCGGACCTCCTGGGTGGCCTCCCCAACCCCCCCGGGCCCATCAATAGCCATTTTTGATTGTTTCTTATTTTTATTTTTATTTCTTTTATTCCCAATTTTTTTGGGACGATCTGTTGGCTTCCGTGGTTCCTGTGGGCATACGCTGCATTGTGGCTGGGCACATGCAGGCTTGTAATGTATTTGGTTCAGATGCTTGGGTTTGAGTCACACACACCCCTCCTGCTTCCCGTTTCCATGGGCTTGCAAAGGGTGTGCCCAAGTGACAGTGAATTACACAGTGACGTTGGACTCCCATGAGCTGTGTGGCCAGTCTGTAGTCAATACTGTGTATACATTCATAGTGCATATTGCTGTTGTGTTGTACACTGCATGTTGCATTGATGTGTAACTCTTCTTCTGTGTCTACCTCCCAATTTGCAGGTCCCTTCCTCATGTCCACACAAGGACCTCTAGTCTGGAGATGGGGACCATGTTGGCAGCAGTGCACCTACAACTCTACATGGCGACAACACTGCACAGTTGGTAGTGGTGGGAGTGCAGGCATTTCCAGGTGGTGAGACTACTAATATGTAACATTTGTGATGTCATGTTAATGGTACTACGTGCTCAAGTATGTTGTTGGTCCGGCATTGCTGTGAGCATTTCAGGTGTTGCAGGTTTCTAATAGTGCCACTGTACATAGTGAGACTGATGTCATGTTGTGGGGATTACTTTGTTTACCTGCAATTAGCATGACATGGCACGGTGTGTCGTGTGGCGGTGCTGGGGTTGGGTTGGCTGACATGGCACTGTCCTCTTGTTGCATTTTGCAAGTGGGTATTCATTTTAGCTGCTTCAATGTGTAACTTCACAAAACTGCATTGGTGGTGTCTGTGTGGGTAGGGATGCACACATTGTGACACTTCCAGGTGAACAATCTCAGGCTGACATGGTATTCCCGGTTCATTCTCCAGACATTCAGGATCAGTGTCAGGTTGAGTCATCATTGATTGTCAGATGGAATGTGCCAGGCCAGTGTGCACTCCACAGGGGTGTGATTTCTATGTGAAGTAATTAGCCACTAGCTGTGTACGGGCTGCCTCCCCCCGTGCCCTTTCCCCTCCCATGCGCAGCGGCTGTGCATGTGGTTGGGGATGTGGGGCCACCACCATGTCCACGGCCAGGCCCCGGCGTGTTGCAACGTTGTGCAGGACACATGCTGCCACTATGATCCTGCACACTACTGGGGGAGCGTATAACAGCTGCCCGCCAGAACGGTCAAGGGAGCGAAAGCGTGACTTTAGCACTCCGAATGTGCGCTCCTCTATGCCCCTGGTTGTAATGTGGGCTGTGTTATATCTTACCTGGGGTGGCGTGGTGGGGTTCCGAATTGGCGTCATCATGTGGGGGCTGAGAGGGTAGGCACTGTCCCCTGTGGAGGTGGTGATTGGTATCATTGGTGGGGTTGTGACCTTGCTCAGTATCCAACATGCATGCATGTGCAGTGGCATACATACTCACCAAGCAGCCATGTATCGCCATGCCGCCCAGCTTCTAGGTCCCGGCTTAGGGTGGACATTCGGTAAATGAAGCTGTCGTGGGTGGAGCCGGGATAGTTGGCATATACTGAGGTGATGATTCCCTTGGCATTACATGCTACCTGCACGTTGATGGAATGCCAGTGCTTGCGGTTCCTATAGATGTGCTCAGATGCCCTGGGGGGACGTAGAGCCACATGGGTGCAGTCGATGGCACCTAGCACTTTGGGGAATCGTGCCACAGCGTAAAAATCCATGGCGGCAGCATGCCTTTCTGCAGGTGTTCTGGGCAGGTATATGTGCCTGCGGACTGATGGGCGTGCAGTGATGATGTTCAAGACCTGGTGTAGGCAGCGTGACTGGGTGGCCTGTGACACCCCACCCACTATGGCACTTGTCCGCTGAAATGATCCAGTGGCTAAGAAGTGCAGTACATTGAGGACCTTCTCCAGGGGGCTGAGTGCTTGGGAGCACAGGGTGGGTGATGTGAGGTCATCCTCCCACTCACTCACCAGGTCCAGTATGATGTGTGGTAGAAACCTGTACCTCCCATACACCTGGTCATCAGGCATCCCGAAAAGGCTGGTTCTGGGTGTGAATATTCTGGCCCTGACTATCCTCTCCTCCTCCTTTGGTAGCCCACTGCCACTGCTGCTAGGAACGGTATGTTCATCCTGCCGTCTGAGCTTGTTATTGTTAAAGTCCGCAAATTTATGCTTTGCGCGTGTTCTAGGCGAGCGTGTGACCTGCGCACCCCTGGAATCCAGTTCCCAGTCCAATAGCGTGTGGAAATTCACACGCAACACGGGATACAGCGTGTGACCCGCGCACCCCTGGAATCCAGTTCCCAGTCCAATAGCGTGTGGAAATTCACACGCACCACGGGATACAGCGTGTGACCCGCGCACCCCTGGAATCCAGTTCCCAGTCCAATAGCGTGTGGAAATTCACACGCACCACGGGATACAGGTTCGCTGACGTACTTGCGTGTGTAAGTGCCCGCGCACCCATTAAATACACGTACATAGGCCAATCGCGTGTACGCGCACTTTTGTCCAATTACACGCGATGACACTCTGACGTGCAGTATCTCCACGTGTGCCCCGTCATCATGTGCTGAGTGGGGAACACCCGTGCGGGTCACGTCACAGACGCGCTTACGCGCTGAGGGACTCTGGTCCAATAGAATCGCGTATGCGTGCTGACGCGCTTACGCGCTAAGGGCCTTTCCTCGGATTTCACGCTGACGTGCAGGATTTTCACGTGCCAAATCACTCCGTATCAAGCTGGCCACGCGAAAACACACGGAAGACCACGCTCCTGCCCAGAAGGCCGAGTTACTGCCCCCCAGTGCCCCGAGCAGCCTCCCACGTGCCATCTGCTGCTGCCTGCCTGCCTGCCTGCTGCCACCGTGCCCTGCCATTTGGTGCCTGCACATCAGCCATCTGCAGGGGTCCAGTTGCTGTGTCCACCCCTGCTGGAACTGAAGACTCCCGACTGGGATTACATCGCTCCACAGCCCAGCCCCAGGACCCAGTTGCCCACCCACACCTGCCTCTGGGGTTGCCATGTCGGGCACTTCCACATCTGGCACCAGTGGCAACCCCAGGCCAGAGGGGCACCAGCTTCACGTTCACCGAAGTTGGTGTCCTGGTGGAGCATGTCCTGGGGCAGTATGATGCCCTCTTTGGATCGTCCCGCGCCAGCAAGGAAGGACGGCAGAGGATCTGGGCCGACTGTGTGGTTGCCATCAACGCGGAGGGGGTGGCAACCCGCGACGTCCTGAAGATCAAGAAGCGCTGGGAGGACTTGAGGTCCAGGACCCTTGTGAAGGCCCGGCGCCTCGTGGAGGGGGGCCGGGGCCGCATGAGTTCCATCCAGATGAGGGTCCTGGAACGCGTACGCCCAGCGCTCCACGGCCAGATCCTTGAGAGGGAGGCCCGTCTGGAGTTGAGCGGTAAGTGTCCATGCATTACTGTGTGAGACAGGGCATGTTGCGGTGTGCTGGTTCTATGATACTTGCCTGTATGTGTGCCATAGGCCATGTATGCATGTATGTGTGCAGGGACATCATGGTAATGCATGTGCGACCAGTGATGTGTGATGCACATGGTTGTTGCATGTGTTGAAATGCCGCATGGGGAGCCCTATGCAGATTTTGAACATGAGAGCATGCCAGTCTCTGTACCTGGACATGGGTGGGGGTGAGGGATGGGTGCTGATGCCAGGTACATATATGGTAGCCATGTCTGTGTGCCTGACCTGTGTGTCTGTGACTTGTGCATGCCATGGATGCATGACACATGTGTGTGACAATGCACAGATTCAGTAAAGCAGCCAAATTACCCTTGTATCCGCTGTGTTTGGTGTGTTTGGGGCCAGATGGATGTGACTGAGGTGAAGTGTGTGCATGTGATGGGCATGAGCCATGATGCATGTGAGTTACATATCATTGAATGTTTCAAGAGTCCATTGGACATGCATGGAAATGTCCATGGCATGCACCATGCCTGTTACTGTGTGTGTTTTGCCTGGACTGACCCATGTGTTGTGGAGGGACATGATGGAAGTGTACTTTGACTGTGGTGCTCATCTGCTATTGCTTCCTGTCTAGGGGACCATTGTACAGTGCCCTGATGCTTGTGTTCTTTGTCTCCCTCTACGCAGCGGCTAGTGAAGAAGAGGGCGGAGACGGCGCTGTGGAGCAAGGCGGCGGGGATGCCCCCACGGCTGCAGCGGAAGGGGTGGGTGAGCCCCCACAGGGGCCTGCTACGGTGGGAGACGGTGAGGAGCCATCCAGGTTGGTGGTTTGCACAGAGGAGGAGGAGGCCGCCACTGGGGCACACATGGGGCCTGGTGGGGGCATCCCTGCTGGTGCAAGTGGTGCAGTCCAGGGCCAGGGGCAGGAGGCAGCACAGGTCACCGTGGAGGGGCCTGTGCATGTCGCTGTCCCTGACCCTGTGAGTGCACCACCATGCACCAGCAGGGATGCCCCGTCCCAGGCCTGTCTGCAGGTAGAGGGGATGTCCATGTCACCTGACTCCCCTCCACCTGCGGACGTGGGAACCCCTGGCCGTGCGGAGAAGGTCCTGATTGGGGTCGCGATGCCCACGGCTGTGATTCGTGATGGCGTGCGTGCTTCCCGGGAGGAGCACGCACGTCATCACGAAGTGCACCGTGCCGACGTGGCCCAATTGGGATCGGCTATGTTCGGGGGTTTCCTGCATGTGTTGGCCAATGTGGCGGCTTTCTCCTCCTCTGTGCAGGCTATCCACCAGTCGTTCTCCTTGCCGTCTTCCAGCCCAGATGCCACCAGGGCCCCCTGTGGACCTGCCCCGACCAATGCAGCCAGCTCAGTGGGGATCCCATCCCTGCCACAGTCGGGAGTCAGAGATCCAGCAGGGGTGGACACCAGAGCAACTGGACCCCAGCAGATGGAGGATGTGACGGCATCATCGGGCAGGGCACGTGCACGACGGCGTAGGTGGTTTCCATCAGCCTGGATGCCATCGTGCTGGCACAGGCAGTTGCGTCGGAGGCAGCAGCGGGCTCAACGTGGGAGGCATCATGGCTCGGGGCCATCAACATCAGGGGTGCAGGCATCGGCCGGAGGGCAGGAGAACCCTGGAATGGGAGTGGCTTCCGTGTGGGAGCGGTTGTGCCAGCGGATAGGTGCGGAGCGGCAGCGGGCAGAGGAGGAACGGCTCACGATGGTCAGGGCGGAGGACTCCATGCGGAGGGCGCTGAGGCGGGCTGAGTGCCTCGAGGGTCTTCGCAGGGAGTTTGAGCTTGGCACTGCGTTATCCCTGCGGGACCTCGGGGCCAGGGAACATGTCCGCCTCCAAGCCATTGACCAGGAGTTCGATGATGCCCTGGCCCATGACAACAACCAGTGAGCCGTCCGAATAGCCCGCTGCCTTTGTATATAGTTGTATAGTTAGGGTTAGGTTTCCTTTGTTTTTTTGATTTTTTTTTGGTTGCGATTGGACAATGCACCACTTTTTTGTATATAGTTCAGTTTTTAGTTAGTAGTCATAGTTAGGTTTAATTTGGTTGGGCTCATGGACCCAGGATGATCTTCTTCATGGTTCTTCATTGGCTTATTTTAATTTTTCAGATTATTTTCTTGGACATTCATCTTGTTTTGTTTGATTTGCTTTGTGTTCTTTCTTATTTCATTTCCATTCTACTTGCTGTTCAATACATATTATTTTTTTATTCTTCAATGTGTCGTATCATCTCATTGCTTTCAGGCATGTCATGTTGGGTGTTTTGTCATTCACTTGCAGCCATTGTGTGTGACAGACATGTGTTCAATTGCATTATTTAAATTGGGGGTGTAACATGTAATTGCCTTTGATATGTGGGTGGGTGTGATAGTTGGTTGGGCCTTTTGGCAGGGGAGGATGGGCATTACGGACATGATTGGGGAATGTTGGGACCCAGGTGCAGGGGGGCATGGATTGGACATGGGTGGGGGCCTGCTGGCAGGTGCCCCACAGTGCTGGGGGGGTGGGGGTGGTGGGAGACATGAGTGGGGGCCTGGTGGAGGGTGACCCTGGTGGCTGGGGGGTGGGGGTGGTGGGAGACATGAGTGGGGGCCTGGTGGAGGGTGACCCTGCACTGCTGGGGGGTGGGGGTGGTGGGAGACATGAGTGGGGGCCTGGTGGAGGGTGACCCTGCACTGCTGGGGTGTGGGGGTGGTGGGAGACATGAGTGGGGGCCTGGTGGAGGGTCCCCCTGGTGGCTGGGGGGTGGGGGTGGTGGGTGACATGAGTGGGGGCCTGGTGGAGGGTGACCCTGCACTGCTGGGGTGTGGGGGTGGTGGGTGACATGAGTGGGGGCCTGGTGGAGGGTGACCCTGCACTGCTGGGGTGTGGGGGTGGTGGGAGACATGAGTGGGGGCCTGGTGGAGGGTGACCCTGCACTGCTGGGGTGTGGGGGTGGTGGGAGACATGAGTGGGGGCCTGGTGGAGGGTGACCCTGCACTGCTGGGGTGTGGGGGTGGTGGGAGACATGAGTGGGGGCCTGGTGGAGGGTGACCCTGGTGGCTGGGGGGTGGGGGTGGTGGGAGACATGAGTGGGGGCCTGGTGGAGGGTGACCCTGCACTGCTGGGGGGTGGGGGTGGTGGGAGACATGAGTGGGGGCCTGGTGGAGGGTGACCCTGCACTGCTGGGGGGTGGAGGGGGTGGGAGACATGAGTGGGGGCCTGGTGGAGGTTGACCCTGCACTGCTGGGGTGTGGGGGTGGTGGGAGACATGAGTGGGGGCCTGGTGGAGGGTGACCCTGGTGGCTGGGGGGTGGGGGTGGTGGGAGACATGAGTGGGGGCCTGGTGGAGGGTGACCCTGCACTGCTGGGGTGTGGGGGTGGTGGGAGACATGAGTGGGGGCCTGGTGGAGGGTGACCCTGCACTGCTGGGGGGTGGGGGTGGTGGGAGACATGAGTGGGGGCCTGGTGGAGGGTGACCCTGCACTGCTGGGGTGTGGGGGTGGTGGGTGACATGAGTGGGGGCCTGGTGGAGGGTGACCCTGCACTGCTGGGGTGTGGGGGTGGTGGGAGACATGAGTGGGGGCCTGGTGGAGGGTGACCCTGCACTGCTGGGGTGTGGGGGTGGTGGGTGACATGAGTGGGGGCCTGGTGGAGGGTGACCCTGCACTGCTGGGGTGTGGGGGTGGTGGGAGACATGAGTGGGGGCCTGGTGGAGGGTGACCCTGCACTGCTGGGGTGTGGGGGTGGTGGGAGACATGAGTGGGGGCCTGGTGGAGGGTGACCCTGCACTGCTGGGGTGTGGGGGTGGTGGGAGACATGAGTGGGGGCCTGGTGGAGGGTGACCCTGGTGGCTGGGGGGTGGGGGTGGTGTGAGACATGAGTGGGGGCCTGGTGGAGGGTGACCCTGCACTGCTGGGGGGTGGGGGTGGTGGGAGACATGAGTGGGGGCCTGGTGGAGGGTGACCCTGCACTGCTGTGGGGTGGGGGTGGTGGGAGACATGAGTGCGGGCCTGGTGGAGGGTGACCCTGCACTGCTGGGGTGTGGGGGTGGTGGGAGACATGAGTGGGGGCCTGGTGGAGGGTGACCCTGGTGGCTGGGGGGTGGGGGTGGTGGGAGACATGAGTGGGGGCCTGGTGGAGGGTGACCCTGCACTGCTGGGGTGTGGGGGTGGTGGGAGACATGAGTGGGGGCCTGGTGGAGGGTGACCCTGCACTGCTGGGGGGTGGGGGTGGTGGGAGACATGAGTGGGGGCCTGGTGGAGGGTGACCCTGCACTGCTGGGGTGTGGGGGTGATGGGAGACATGAGTGGGGGCCTGGTGGAGGGTGCCCCTGGTGGCTGGGGGGTGGGGGTGGTGGGAGACATGAGTGGGGGCCTGGTGGAGGGTGACCCTGGTGGCTGGGGGGTGGGGGTGGTGGGAGACATGAGTGGGGGCCTGGTGGAGGGTGACCCTGCACTGCTGGGGTGTGGGGGTGGTGGGTGACATGAGTGGGGGCCTGGTGGAGGGTGACCCTGCACTGCTGGGGTGTGGGGGTGGTGGGAGACATGAGTGGGGCCTGGTGGAGGGTTCCCCTGGTGGCTGGGGGGTGGGGGTGGTGGGTGACATGAGTGGGGGGCTGGTGGAGGGTGACCCTGCACTGCTGGGGTGTGGGGGTGGTGGGAGACATGAGTGGGGGCCTGGTGGAGGGTGACCCTGCACTGCTGGGGGGTGGGGGTGGTGGGAGACATGAGTGGGGGCCTGGTGGAGGGTGACCCTGCACTGCTGGGGTGTGGGGGTGATGGGAGACATGAGTGGGGGCCTGGTGGAGGGTGCCTCTGGTGGCTGGGGGTGGGGGTGGTGGGAGACATGAGTGGGGACCTGGTGGAGGGTGACCCTGCACTGCTGGGGTGTGGGGGTGGTGGGTGACATGAGTGGGGGCCTGGTGGAGGGTGACCCTGCACTGCTGGGGTGTGGGGGTGGTGGGAGATATGAGTGGGGGCCTGGTGGAGGGTGACCCTGCACTGCTGGGGTGTGGGGGTGGTGGGAGACATGAGTGGGGGCCTGGTGGAGGGTGACCCTGCACTGATGGGGGTGGGGGTGGTGGGAGACATGAGTGGGGGCCTGGTGGAGGGTGACCCTGCACTGCTGGGGTGTGGGGGTGATGGGAGACATGAGTGGGGGCCTGGTGGAGGGTGCCCCTGGTGGCTGGGGGGTGGGGGTGGTGGGTGACATGAGTGGGGGCCTGGTGGAGGGTGACCCTGGTGGCTGGGGGGTGGGGGTGGTGGGAGACATGAGTTGGACATGGGTGGGGGCCTGCTGGCAGGTGCCCCACAGTGCTGGGGGGTGGGGGTGGTGGGGGACATGAGTTGGACATGGGTGGGGGCCTGCTGGCAGGTGCCCCACAGTGCTGGGGGGTGGCGGTGCAAGGGGACATGAGTTTGTGTTCATTAGTTCAAGGAGACATGTGCCTTTGCTGGGGGGCATGCACATGGTGGGTGGGCTGCCTGCGGGACATGACCAGGGATGCAGGGTAGTCCCCTGTGGTGTGGGCTGCCTGCAGGGGCCGTGGAGGGTGTACAGGGTACACGTGGGAGGACCCACACTGTCAAATCACATGTGGAACTTCCCGCGCACCCCTGATATACACGCGCCCAGGCTATTCGCCTGTGGAACTTCCCGCGCACCCCTGAAATACACGCGCCCCCAGGCTATTAGCGTGTGGAACTTCCCGCGCACCCCTGAAATACACGCGCCCAGGCTATTCGCGTGTGGAACTTCCCGCGCACCCCTGAAATACACGCGCCCAGGCTATTCGCGTGTGGAACTTCCCGCGCACCCCTGAAATACACGCGCCCAGGCTATTCGCGTGTGGAACTTCCCGCGCACCCCTGAAATACACGCGCCCAGGCTATTCGCGTGTGGAACTTCCCGCGCACCCCTGGAATACACGCGCCCCCAGGCTATTCGCGTGTGGAACTTCCCGCGCACCCCTGAAATACACGCGCCCAGGCTATTCGCGTGTGGAACTTCCCGCGCACCCCTGAAATACACGCGCCCAGGCTATTCGCGTGTGGAAATTCCCGCGCACCCCTGAAATACACGTACCCTGCTGTAATTGCGTGTGGGACTTCCTGCGCACCCCTGAAATACACGCGCCCAGGCTATTCGCGTGTGGAAATTCCGGCGCACCCCTGAAATACACGTACCCTGCTGTAATCGCGTGTGGGACTTCCCGCGCACCCCTGAAATACACGCGCCCAGGCTATTCGCGTGTGGAACTTCCCGCGCACCCCTGAAATACACGCGCCCAGGCTATTCGCGTGTGGAACTTCCCGCGCACCCCTGAAATACACGCGCCCAGGCTATTCGCGTGTGGAAATTCCCGCGCACCCCTGAAATACACGCGCCCAGGCTATTCGCGTGTGGAACTTCACGCGCACCCCTGGAATACACGTAGCCCGCTCCCCCAGGCCCGATCGCGTGAGGAACTTCACGCGAACCCCTGTAATACACATAGCCCGCTACCCCAGGCCCGATCGCATGAGGAACTTCACGCGAACCCCTGTAATACACGTAGCCCACTCCCCCAGGCCCGATCGCGTGTGAAACTTCACGCGAACCCCTGATATACACGTAGCACGCTCCCCCAGGCCCGATCGCGTGAGGAACTTCACGCGAACCCCTGTAATACACGTAGCCCGCTCCCCCAGACCCGATCGCGTGTGAAACTTCACGCGAACCCCTGAAATACACGTAGCCCGCTCCCCCAGGCCCGATCGCGTGAATAACTTCACGCGAACCCCTGTGATGCACGTACCCTGCTGAAATCGCGTGTTAGACTTCCCGCGCACCCCGGTATACACGCACACGTATTTTTTGTCAGCGGGTGTCCGTGTTTGTGGGTACCCCTTTGCACGTCATTTTTCCTGGAGGCCCACAGTATGGGACATTCATCATGGCAGTATATAGGTGCTATTTGTTGGCGCACCTTTTGGCGCACATTTCTTACAGCCGCAGAGACGCTACCGCCTGCTTTCTTGTGGCGGTCGTGTTTGTGCCTGTGCGCTGGTTTGAGCGTGCGCTTTTTTGCCCTATTCTATTCCATGAATACGTGTTGTAGGCGAGCGTGTGGGCGTTCCGCGCACTTGTGCCATGTACTTTCCCCGTGACGCCCACGTTTTGGCAAGTTGTTCCCCATTCCGAGTGTTACGCCCGTGTCCGCCTACTTTTGTTGCGTGCGCCGCGCTATGTGCGAATTTCGCTGTGGCCTGTGCGATTTTCGCTGTGACCTGGCACACGCTGTTAGATGGCCTGTGCGCCAACGTGCGCCGCGCACTTTTTTATCGCACATCCGCTGGTTTTCTCGCGCACGGCCTTCCATGAATCGACGTGCGCTGCTTTTCGTGCGATTTTCGCAATTGCACTGCGATTTTCGCTATTCCACTGCGATTCGCACGTTTTTGCCCACTTGCGCCGCGCTAATTATTCCATGAATCGGCCTGTTTGTCTGTTTTGCCACGTTTGGTTTTCACGTGAAAATGTTTCTCAGCATTATTCCATCAATGGCAGTTACACAGGCACAATTATGAGTGAAATATGTTACAATACATACATGCTATGAAAAGTTATCTTACATGTTTGAAAAGCAAAGGAGAGATGCAAGGAATTAGCAGATAGGAAATGGAAGACAGTGCCAACCTCATGAGGCAGGGCAGGTGTTGTGGTTGTCGAAGATCCTAGGCTCCTGTCCTTAATTTTCACCACCATTTGTTGGACCATTTAAAATCATCCACAAGATCAATGCTTTGGCAGCTAGATGCATATGATTGATTACATATATTATATAGCCATCTGGTTTTTCATTTGTTACCGCTAAAACCAGCAGTAACATCGGTGAAGGTGACTAGGGCATTGGATGTATTATCACTGAGGATTCCTCAAAGTATCAGGTTCAAAATAGTATCCCCATGTGATCAGGGGATACTGGAGAGTTTTGTCTAGATTAATATGGGGAAGGATATAAGTAACCTGAAGCACCATTAGCTAACAAGTGACTGTATTAAGTACAGCTCCAGTCCAACATGTCTCCTTGGGTCAACAGGTAGGAATCAAAATAGAAGGACCCTGAGTACTTCCCAGTAAGAACTATCATTTAAAATGGCAGTTGCTTGGCAACGTGTTGAAGTGGACTTCTTCGGTATTCATCATTACTGGCCCATGACGCTGGATCCTTCTCTTTCTGTCTTTAGACCTTTCTACTAGACCTATCACAAGTGTCTAGTTTCTCTTCCTTAATTCACGATTGTGTGCTTCCCTCCTTCTTCTGCAATCTGTCTCCCATCGCCCTCTTCTTGGTGTGCATTCGCTCTCCATATTTCCCCATTCCCCATTTCCTTGCTCTAGTTGGACTCATTCTTTCATAGTGCACTCCTTCCACTCTTGGCTGCATGCAATTTCATTTAGTCTCAACATGCCTCCCACGTCTGGCTATGTACATATAGGCAGGACCTCATTGCGGCTCCTAGACCTGTGTGTAAAAGTCTGAATTTGGTGGCAATTTTTCCAATAATATAGGTTATTTTGTATCAATGTGGTCCTTCTTTGCTTTTATAAATTCCGATTGAGCTCGATGCTGACCGTGGGGATGGTTGCAATTTTGTATTATCCTATTGCATATATTGAAATGGTTTCGGAGGTGCTGATGGGTGCTGGAGGGGTTTCAAAGCTGCAAGCCCTCTCCTGGGTAAGTCAATCGTCAGAGTTAGGGGGTAAACACAGGAACCAGGCAGGAAAGATCCCAGGTATTAATCTGTGTTTTTGTTTCCTCTTCATAGGGGTCCTCTGAAGACCGAGTTACTTACCTATGCCTGCTTTGTTTCTGTGTCTTCCGCTGGGCAGTGCAATTAAGGTATGCTATCATAACTGTGGCATGACAGGCCCAGGGGGGCATCATGACAAAGTGGCAAGTCAGTTCACAGAAATAATTCTGGTTGGTGTATGTAGAACTATACAACTTTATTGTCATTCTGCATCTCCCCCCCAGCCGTCATTGGCAATCATCCAAATTAAACTGTAGCCCCATGGAATTTTCACAGTGGTGTTACTGAATATACACAATACAATGCATGGCGGCACCACTGTTTCATTGTTTTATGATCTAGATGTTTGATTTCATACTTGTACCTGTTGTTGAAAGTGATGTACTGGGCTGTCCTTGTTGCTTTTGTGTTTAGTTATGTAGTGTGACTACTCTATCGATGCCATGTTGTAACTTGAAATTATCTAAGGTGCACAAGGTGGTAAGGTGGATGATGTATCATGACATCATTTTTCTCGTGCATCCTATCTATTCACAGTTCTCCACTGAAGCTGTACCATTTGGGTGCAGCATGTAGTCTCTGACAATAGCAGGCTTCATTTTTTGTGGCATTGTCTTTTTTTAGAGTTGTCATTTTTGTTATTTTATATTTTTGTCACCAGTTGGACATTTGAATATGTTTCACATTGTGCAGGAAAACACTGAGATGTGGCCCTTCTAATGTTCCATCAGAAAGGTTGGGACCATCACTTATGATAAATCATCTGGTGTATATCTCCAGGGTTGATGTGGACGATGCATATTGGAAATTGCATGAGATGGTCTGGCCCACCCTGGGCTGCAGCCTTTTTATGGCTTATATGTAGTGTTATATCTTTACTGCATCTGTGACTGGTGGTTGTGCAGAATCAACCTCCACCCATTAAAGGTGCTGTCAGCAACAGCTGGAGTATTCAAACACCAGCAGCACCAGAACACTCTATTTGAGAGGTTCAGAGAGGAGGTTTTTAATTAATTGTTTATAGACGTGGTGATCCTATCACCAGAGTCAGAGGCCTTTGTAGGATCTTTTAATTTTTTAATAAAAAAATAAAAAGATGTGGGCTGAAGCTGAAGCTTCGGAACACCAATTATGATAAAGCATTTGGTGCGAGTCTCCTAGGATGATGTGCATAGGAAATTGCATGAGATGGCCGGGACCATACTGGGCTGCGGGTGGTGGTTGTGTGGAATCAAACTCCACTCATTAAAGGTGCTTGTAGCAACAGACAGAGTATTCATACACTGGCAGCACTGGGACCCTCTATTTGAAGAGTTATTAGAAATGGTAGAGAGGTTCAGAGAGGCGGCTTCATTTTTTGTGGCATTGTCTATCTGTTTCTACAGACAGTGCAATCACACATTTGGATGTATTGACATGGCAATATCATGACATCTGTGCATATTAGACTATCCAATCAGCGGGCGCGAAAGTCTGTAGGTGTGAATAATCACCACACTCACAAAGAAAGAAGTTTACATTTATCATTGCTTTCTCTACTTCCTAATGAATGGGTTTTTCAGTAACTGCAAGCACTTTTGGCAGTATACCCCTTAAAGTATTTATTCTTTTTACCCACTTTTCCTCTAATACTATTTTTTTTGTGTGATTTGTTTAGTTTGTCTAATTTTTGTTTACCTTTTTTAAACTTTTTTATTTTTTGAAGCATTGTCTTTTTTGTGTTGCCATTTTTATTGTTTTACATTTTCCTTCTCAGTTGGACAGTCCAACATGTCTGACTGCGAAAGTACCAGCAGTGATGACGTTATCATTTGGGTTCTGAATCCATTGCCGCCGAGGAAGAAGGCAACTCGGATGAAATCCACTGCTGATAGTTGGTGCTTCTTTAAAGTTAAAGAACACTATTCTAGAAAAGAGGCAGAGGATGTACTCTGCACATTTGGCAAACAAGCTCTATTCTTTGGGCCTTCCAATATTCCCTCTCAAAGTCTGGGAACATCTATTATGATTAATCATGTAGTGTGAGTCTACTGGGATAACGCTGATAATGACTGTCGGAAAGCACACAAACATTATAAAACAAAAATGCCTCGGTTCCATTCTTTGCATAGACAGACATTAGCACCACCTGCAGGCCTTCCATTCATGAGTGCAACAATATTAAAACTGCAAATGAAGGTTCAACTTCAGCAGTGGTGTCAACTGCACAGACTCCTGTTTTACCGACTCACGATCTTTCCATGATGCAAGTCATCTGTAGATAATTTCTTGAATGCGTAGTCAAGGGAGGTGCTTCATTTGAGGAATGACAGAAGTAAATCGCTGAATTCCCCCATTACATGCCATTCTATTTTTTTGTTTTAAGTGGCAGTTTTTCCCACCTTTTTTGTAAAAAAAAAAAAAATAAATAAAAAAAATAAATATATATACATGTTGCTTTTTTATTAGGTGTTTCATCCTTATGTGTTTTCCTCCCCTATTCCATCACCCTCTTTCCATTCCCCGAAATGGCGCTTTTAAGGGTCACCTTTTAAGTTACAAAAATAGATAAAATTGAACACAGACTGCAAGTATATGCAGTTTCAGTAATTGAAATCTCCCAATTGTTTGTTGGTTGCCGCAGTTATACTGTTAACAGGGGCAGTAGTTTAGCTGTGAATAAAAGCACTCCAGTCGTTGCACGTGTTAGCTTCACACGTAAAATGCTGCAATTCATTGGCGGATGCTGTAGCTGCGGATACAAATAATAATATTTAAAAATATGCAACTTTGTATACGGAATAACAAACCCCTTTAGTTGCAGGGACGTTAAGGTGAGAACTTAACGCAACAAAACCCCTGAAATTCAGCTAAAACCACCTTAACTTTGCGCCCCCTGTTGCGCAGCCTATGACCACAATAATAACATCAGAGATCACATCACTACTGACAGCACTAATTACATTAACTGGCATTAAACATGGCCTTCAGCCATGGTCAGTGTGCATGTCCAAATATATTTGAACATATGAATGGGTACTAGTCATGGCCTTCAGCCTGGACAGTGGTCAAAATCTTAAAACATGTACACTGAACATTTTAAAACACTAACAGACTACCAACCATAGATTTTGGCCTTTACCAGTGGCCTTTACCAGTGGATACAGCTTTCAACCGTATAAATGTCCCACTAGCCATGGCCTTTGACCTTGAGCAGTTTATGCATCTTTTGGCCATTTCCACTGTATATTTTAAAATAATAAAATGCAATAAGTGATGGCCTTCGGCCGTGTGCACTGTGTATTATATAATACTAACCAGCCACTAGCTATGGCATTCGGCCATGCACACTGTATATTATTTACACTAACCAGCCACTAGCCATGGGCTTCAACACAATACTATCCAGTGGCCAGAGCCGTTGGCTGGGCCGACTGTATATTCTAACATCTTAATGGCCACTCGCTATGGCCTCTAGCCATGGCCACTCACTACAGCTTTCAATGTTACGCACTGTATATTTTAAAACTGTGATGGACTACTAGGCATGGCTTTTAACCATGCACATTGGTATTTATTAACACTAACCAACCACTAGCTATGGCCTTTGGTGCTGGCTGGCGACCCCAGCCTTTGCCATGGCCAAGTCCATGGCCTAAATTGTCACTAAGGTAATCAAACTTTTCATGAGCTAACTAAATGATGTTATGTCTAATTCCATTATTGATGTAATCAGTTATATTCAATGTAATTAGTGTTGTCACCAGTGATGACATCAGTGATGTGAACTGTAGTGTCATCAGTCTTCTCATACAACATGTAATTATGATGCCATCAGTGATATCATCATTGTGGTCATAGGCTGCGCAAAGTTAAGGTGGATTTAGCTGAATTTCAGGGGGTTTGTTGTGTTAAGTTCTCTCCTTAAAGTCCCTGTAACTAAAGTTATATATATATATATTACACTGCCTGCGGTAGTCATGGTTAAGTTGCTAAACTCATAGGAAGAACACTTTTTCGGCAGCTTACAACTTCGCTCCCCCTGGACGAATCCTCACCAAACTTTGAAAAAAAAGTATATGGGTGGCTCTGAATTTTTTCACCAAGTTGGCCGAGGTTTCATGCGCGGGGGGGTTAATTTATAGGGGGGGACCCACATTTTTTTCCCCATAGACTGCATGGGGAAAAACTTTTCACAAAGATACAGGTTGAACGGCTGGATGTTTTTTTTTTTGCACCAGGAGCAGGGGCTTGGGCCAGAAAGCGTGCTTTTGTGTGTTCGGTGGAAATCGGAGCGATACATTTTTTGCAAAACACTGAAATGTATGTCCCAAAATATTAGATATCTGGGTCCATTCCGCGGATCCATTTCCCTGTTTGCTCTGCAGACAGAAGTGTCATTGGATCGCAGTACGGCGTGGTGTCGGAGAAGTTTGGATGCGGCCGGTGGTTGACTGGACGGAAGCGTGCTGTGCGTCAACATTTTTGGGGAAAGTCGCCATAGTGTATCGGAAGACAGTGCAGCGGCGGAAGGGTCTGGACAATGTACCGTACGCATTGTGTTGGCGGCAATAAGGGAGGGAATGGCTGATGGAGTAAGAAGTGGTTTATATGTGACATATGTAGGTTAGTGTTTTCTGTGGTGATTGGAGGCAGCTGTCGTAACGGTCCCTTCGCTTCTGCTGCGACCTGTTTGAGGCAAACTCTTTTCGTGGTGAGTGGTGGCAGGTCATTTGCAGATGGAGAGTGAATTGCACATGACACAGGTTGGGTGGTGTGATGCTGGAAATGCATTGGAGGGACAGGGCCTCCCTGTCCTTGTCCTGTAGTCCTTTTTCACTTAAGTTCTGTATTGTTTTCTGCCCAGGAGTCCATGTGGGACTCCTGGCAGTACAGCTCTTCCTGTTTTTGGTTTGGTGTACAGACCCACCGGATACCCTTATGGCACCCATGGGTGGGGGTGCAACCCTGTGCCCCTGGTGTATGTTTTTGGGCACCTGTGTGTGGCCCAAAGAGCAAGGTATGGGCTGGTGGTAGTTCCATGCTGAATTTGGCAGGTGCTCTGAGTATCCTCCATTTTGGGATACCAGGCCATTGGAATCAGTTGATTCCTTATAGTAAACAAGATGGCCCCTGTGGCCTCTTGCTTTCTATTGCCTGTTACCTTGTTTTCTCAAAGTCCAGGGAAGTCCTGACTCTGTCCCTTCCCCCTGACTGGCTGTTGGGTGGAAGTTCCATATATGGTGTTGTTGTGAAGTCCAGGCCAGACTGGCTGGAGCCTTCCCAGTGACTGTATGTTGTGGGTACACTCTGTGGGTGGGACCTGGGTGAATGGAGTGTGTGACCAATATGCACTTCTTGTTGTGGCTGTCTGGTTTCTGGTATGAGAGACAAAGACTGAGACAGCCCTGCCCAAAACTGGCATGAATGCAGAGTGTAGTGTTGAATGGCTGGGTACTTGTCCCAATACAAATACCTTCTTGTGAGTGTCTTAGGGGGAGGGGTATGACCTGAATGCACTGTATGCCTGATTGGCTGACTGACTGCATGAATGTCCTTCTGTATGATTGACTGCTGAGTGTGAACCAGCAGTGTGGATGAGAGGCAGAATAGTATATCCGGGGACCTCTCACCACTGGAAATTGTTCAGAAGCTGTGTCTACACTTGAAGAGTAACTGGAATGACTGACCCTCGATGCCCAGCTGGAAGAAGAAGAATTGCTGCTGCATTTGCTTCAACTCGATCCGAAAGCTGCCGAGTTCGTTGAGGACTGATCCAAGAGAGGACCTGGTTAGGTGCCCTCTTCCCGTGCTCCGAGGGACCATCGAGCACCACTAACCTTTGCCGAAGCTCCCTGGAAGACAGACCCTCGAAAGACTGCCGACCGGAGATGGGGACCGCCGAGGAGAACGAAGTGAAGGACCCGGATATCGACGCCGTCGAAGTCCATTGTCATCGACCAGGGTTCGGAGTATCACGGTAACCGCTGGAGGCCCGTCAAAGCCGTGTTGCCCAGAAGAGGGGACCGCTTGATGCCATGCCGCCGCCGACCAGAGCCTTCCGCTCCTTTGCCTAAAACTGTTGAATCGAAGGACTCCCTTGTCCACACCGCCTACCGCTTTATCCCGCCAGAGAAAGTCGAGGACGCCGACGTGCCGAGGAGAATCTGCCGGTGGGTTTCTCGCCACCACGTGACCACGAAGACTTTGATGACTTGACGCCCTTGTCAGGCCACAGTTCTTTAGAAACTCTTCGCGTTTCTGAACTATCCAACGCCGAGGTGCCCCGCACACCTCATCCTTGCAGGACGTCGCTGACGAGCACCGCCTGGATCGACACCGTGGTCTCAGCGCCTTCGAACTTTTCATTGACGCCGTCAACACCAAGTTCACCTTCTTCGACTCCTCTCGACGATCTGTGGCTCCTGCTTAAAAGGGAGTCCCTCAAGAAGGATCCATCAATGCCTCTTCGAAAAACTCTGCTCCACCAGGTACTATGGGGGGGGGTAGAAACATTACAGAAGGAAATAAGACTTATAGAACACTGATGGACTGGGCTTGTGATACATCTTTGCTTTACAGGTTGCGCAGGTGGGGGGATCTCCACACAGAACTGTGTATAGTGGTAGGGGCTAGCATTCTGCCAATTGTTCTAACCAACTGCTTTCCTCCTATGTCTACTGTTGGTTACCTTTATTAATTGATTTGTGTGACATTGATCTGATAATAATTGTGGTACCACTTTAGAACTGTATATATTTGCCATTGTAGATGTTCTGAGCACAAAGTGAGTTAATGTGATAGTGTACATAACCTTGAATATTAATTATATAAAAAAACTGTGTTTTAAGTAATACAGTGTGTGGACATTCCTTTGTGGGGGCTTGGGGACTACACTGTACTTGAGAACCAGCCTGCATCACCTTCTGAGAAGCTAGGCCTTGATTGCTCGACCACGTACCAATAATAGAGAATCTTGGCTGGGGTCCTCTGTGCCTCTTCTCTGCCATATAGAGAGCAGAAGTACAGACACCCCCCTCCAGTCTTTACAGGTGGGAGCGTGGGTGGTGGTGCGATGCGGATGGAGTGTGGTAGTTGGGCACATGGAGGCATGCATGGGTGAATGAAAGTGCAGTGGGTCTGTGGAAGGATTACACTATTGGGTGCATGGCCGAAGCCCATAGCCTGTAGGCTATAGGGCATGCACTGAGGAGTGTAGGGCTGCTACATACACACCACAGGTAGGCTTGTTTGAGTCTGCAACCGGTACAGGGTGGTGATTACGTACTGCAGTGTGTCTAGATTGGTTGCAGTAGTGTTAGTGCTGCAAACAGAATATGGTTAGGTTGGCAGTGACACAGTACTTTTTGAATGGGAGTTGGTATGCCTATAGCATGTGAATGAAACTGTATAGGGGTGTAGGAGAGAGGGTTTTCTTTCCACATTGTGATAACTGTAGCAATTTGTTGCTGCATAGATACATGGTGCTGCACAAGTTGGGTAGGACTGCTGGTGGGAGTGGTATGTATGTTGATGGTCATAGGTGGTAAAATTGTGAAATGCATGGTGGCATTACATTGCTGTAGGTGTGTTCAAGGCCTAAGCTGTGTGCAGAATTGTGGAGGTAGGTTGAATGTTGTGAAAATGTTGTGGTTAGTGACACATTACTTTGTGAATGGCTGTGGGTAGAGGCGGTGGAGGATGTGGTGTTGTGCATTCAGGTATGCGTGACCTATGTTCATGATTGGGTGTGTTATGGTGTGGGGGAGTTGGGGTGAAGTGCTGCTACC
This sequence comes from Ambystoma mexicanum, assembly GCF_040938575.1. Taxonomy (NCBI): domain Eukaryota; kingdom Metazoa; phylum Chordata; class Amphibia; order Caudata; family Ambystomatidae; genus Ambystoma; species Ambystoma mexicanum. The sequence continues at coordinate 308,452,357 of NC_090941.1, forward strand.
TACGGGTGGCATGTTTGTGCAAAATGTTACCTGCCCACATGGCCATTATGTTAACTGTTGCCATTTGTTGCTGTGTAGCGCCATGGCGGTGTACAGGTTGGGTAGGAGTGTTTGTGGCAGTGTTGTCTATGTGGATTGTTGCAATTGCTGATATGGAGACATGCATGGTGGCATTATGGTGCCATGAGTGTGTTCAAGGCCTAGACTATTGGATGCATGGCCGAAGGCCGTAGGCCATGCATTCAAGAGCCTTTGCCTTGAGGACACGCACAGCAATAATGCATTTTTCAATTTCAATGGGTTAGAGGGTGGTGACATGTAAGGAATGGGTATGCAACATATTTAAGCCGTTATAGGCCACTGTTTCAAACAGATTGTGGGTAGGATGGTAGTGGGTACGCCCATCGTATGTGATTGAAAGTGCATAGGGGGCAAGAGAGAGTGTCCTGTTTGTACATCATGGCAACTGTTGCAATTTGTTACTGCATAGCTCCATGGCGGAGCCTTGTGGTTGGAGATGCTGCAGTGAAAAGTCACGCTGTGTGGGCACTGTGTGTAATGCTTGTATACTGTCAGTATGTTACAGGGTAGGTTGAAAGGCAGCTTATATGTGCTTGTATAGTGTGCTGTGTGCACAATGCTTGCAGTATGGGCAATGTTGTAAACATGTCGTGTTTATGTTGCCAGTGAAACAATCCTTTCTGAGTGGAAGTGGGTAAGACAATAGTATGTGAATGAAAGGGCGTAGGCGTGCCGGGGACAGTGTAATGTATATACATTATGGTAATAGCTGTATGTAATGCTGTGTATGTCCATTGCGGTGTCGAGGTTGGTTAGGCGTGCTGGTGCCAGTGGTGCAAATGTGCATAATGGTAGTTGGTGATATGCTGACATGTATTGTTGAATTACGGTGGGGGAATGTGTGCAAGGGGCAGACCCACTGGAGCAATGCAGGTTTGGCAGTGTATGAGGCACAGGGTGGTGATCTTTGGAGATGCATGTGGAGCACATTGTCAAGGTGCAACAGCAGCACAAGTGAATTGCTAAGTGTCTACTGTGCATTCTATGGCGGTGGTGATAGTTGGAACATGCTGAAGTAATTGGTGTGCGACAGGAGATGGTGTAGTGAGAAGTTGGTTAGTGTGGCGACAGGGTGCAGTGCGTACATAATGTTAGTATGGAAGTGGGTATGGTTGAAGGGCAGCTTATATGTGGTTGGTTACTCTGCTGTGTGCAGATTTATTGAAGTAGGCCCAATGTTGTGAAGGTTGTGTGCATAGGTTGCCAGTGACACAATAGCGTGTGAATGGTAGTGCGTAGGGGTGGTACAGGCTATGCTATGTTTTTGGCTTCTGCTAAGTGTGACACATTTTCGTGAATGGGTGTTTTAGGGTTTGGGGGAGATGGGTGGAAGTGTTGCTATGTATGTAACGTTTGTGCACATTGTTAGGTGCCCACATGGTCGTTTGCATGGATGTGTAGTGTTGTGGCAGGTGTGGAAAGGGTTGCAATGTTGTGTGCATAGCTAAAGCTGTGCTGTGGGCGTGTTAGGATGTTTGTGGATGTTGCAATAGTGCCTTCTGTAGCATACATTTCTGGTGGAGGGGCTTTGCAGTCAAACGGAACATGTACTGAGAGTGTTTAACGGTCAATAAGGACTGGTGTATAGAAATTACAGTGTGCAATACAGAGGTTTTGTATGTGATTGATGCATGCGTGTTTTCAAATGTGACAGCACCCAATTTGGGGAATACTGCAAAAAGTGACTGTGCAAAATGAAGAAGTATTGTCAGAGCTTTACTGGGCTGTGGCCCTCACTGTAGATGGGAAAGCTCATGTGCACATCCTCCCATTATGAGCTGGGGGAAATGGAAATGGAATTGTGGCAAATAGGGACTTAGGAGTTTAGGGCATGGTTCAAAGGAAGGGGCAGTACCATTTCATCACAATAGTGTGTCATGAGGGTGGTCGACATGGAGAGACACACAATGCTTATCGTGGGTGATACCTTTGTGATACCTTGGTGCGTCATCTGTAGAGATGCTGCGTGCAAAGAGGCATTGCTGGTCATTTTGGGTTAGAACGAGTGGACGCTTTCTGTGCCTGTCAGGGTGACTGCAGTTTCAGCGAGATGGTTCACCTTTGAAGATATGTGGCGTCCGTCACGCATGTGGACTGTGTCGTGGTCCACTATGGAAGTGAACATTTGGGTTACATGTCATGTGGACGATTAATCCGTATACTGATGAGGTTGCTGATCACAGTGATGCATATTTTTCCTACTACCAAGGTGGTTTTCTCATGCATAACACCAAGAGCAGTGTGGGTCCATGACAGTGTAATTTGTCCCCAGCCAGCAGTCAGAAGGTGTGTTATAAACAGAATTATGCATCAGTTTATGCAGACTGCTGGCATGTTCTCCACCCAGTATGAGATCATGAGGTCGCAAAATATGCAGTGGTTCCGTAAACATGGCATTTATTTGAGCACCATTGGCAATGCCATTTTCTTTCACATTGTGCAAGAAGCATTGAGCAGAATACTCTAAAAATGTGAAGACAGGCAACCAGAAACGCATATAAAGAGAAAAATTGCTCACACACACGTAAAACATTTTTTTTTTAAATATACGCTGGAAGACTGAATCCCCAGCCCAGTTTCATATTGTTTACCCTCCCCTTCACTATCACGAAAAGGTTGTGGATTATGCAGTATTTTCAGGATGGCATGTGCCACATCCTGGGTGTCTATGTGGATGTATGTGGATGGAGAAATCGTGCATACTTTCATTGAACTTTGTAGTTGACGTGGTTTGGAATGGCACGACATTTCTTTTCTTTTTTTAAACTTTATTTAATGCTCGCGGTACATAACATTGCAACAACCTCACATATTGTATATCTCTGGAACAGCAACATTCAGTTCAATTTTACAACAGAATACATAGTATTACTGACTTTACACTACATAGGGTCCTGCCGGGCTGTTACCGGCTGAGTCTGCTTTGCATAAATATATTCTAAACGGGCCCCAAATGTCCTTCGGCTTACATGAACTCGGGAGTGGCATTACATAGTGTTCTTCACATTCATTGACATACATCAATTCCTTAAGGAAGTGGCTTACTTGCGGTGCCTGCGCACTCTTCCATTTTTGCAAAATGCATTTCTTGGCCACTACGCATGCAATAATGAAGAGCCTTCTTGTCACCTCTGACTGTTTTCCAATATCCCCAAACAGGTATTTTTGTGGAGTGAGGTCTGCTGGTATCTGAGTTCGTTCCTCCAAGATGCTTGCTATCTTGCCCCAGAATGCGTGCACCTGAGGACAGATCCAATACATGTGTATCGAATCAGCCTGATCAGCTCCACATTTCTGACAGCTACCGGGACTGCTATTTGTAAACTTAGCAACTTTTTTGGGGGTATAGTGCAGTTTGTTCAATATCTTAAATTGGATCAGCCTGAGGCCCGCATTCATGGACACTCTCTTAGTCAATACACAATACCTCACCCAGGTTCTGTCATTTATACTTTCCCCCAGATCTGCTTCCCAGGAGGCCTTTATCACATTTACCGTTGGAGTGTTAGCCTGCTCGGCCGCATATAGCCCCGAAACACTTGTTCCCGATTAGGTTGACAGGGCCAGCAGAAACGGGTGTGGCGGGGGTTCATCAGGGAACATTGGCCATCTGGCCTTAAAGGCCATTCTCATTCCATGATATTGTAACACCATCAATTGGTCCCTTCGCATCCCTATTTTAAATTCTTCCAGCATTATAAACTTGCCATTGGGGAATATGTCTCTGATTTTAAATTCCTCCTCCCGATCCCATTTGTTTTGTATACCTGGATCATATGTGGGTGTTATACCAGGGAAGTTCCAGAACGGGGCTTCTGCATAGTATGGTGTCTCTACTCCAAGCCTACGGTAGAGTCTGTGCCAGGCCTGTACGGTTGTACTAACCAGGTCAAATGGGCACTCATCTCTGTGTTTTCTTTCAAAGATGACTGACCTTATATCAGTTGGGCGTGCATAATGTTTTTCTAGACAGATGTGGGGTGAGGTGTCTTGTTCATCGTACCAGTGCTTAACGAACTGAGCCTGTGCAACTAGATAATACAGTTCGAAATCAGGAGCTGCTATTCCACCATTGCTATATGGTTCCACCATTTTTTCCCATTTCATCCTGGCCGTCCCCCCGCACCAAACAAACTCCACCGCCATGGATCTAAGAGTGTCAAAGAAGCGCCTTCCAGGCCATATCGGTATATTAGTAAATATATACAGTAGTTTGGGGAGAATTACCATTTTTAGTATAGCTACCCGACCAATAAGCGAAATGGGATGTTTAGCCCAGAAATGGAGTTTAGTGGCGATCGTATTCAATAGAGATTTGTGGTTATTCAAGAGTAGGGATGTTTTGTCTCCAGACACAATTACCCCCAGGTATCTTATCTTGTCCGGGGACCATTGCAGGCCGTGCGTGTTGTTTGGGCATCTAGTGGCCGGGGTAAGGGGAAAAATTTCAGATTTAGAAAGATTAGTTTTATATCCCGAATATTCTGTTAATTTATGCATTGCCTTCATCGCCGGACCCAGATGTATGTCTGGTTCCCGAATGTACAATATCTGCATACAGCGATATTGATTGGGTCAAGCCCGCCATCCATACACCCCTCTGTCCCTGGTGTTCTCTAATAGCTGCCGCAGCTGGTTCCATTGTCAGGGGGAATAGTATGGGGGAGAAAGGGCAACCCTGTCTCGTACCCCTCCCTAGCTCAAACCATTCTGACATGGTGCGGTTGGTCAATACCCTGGCCCCTGGGTTGGTGTATAGTACCTTGACACATTTCAGGAAGTATGGACCTAACCCAAATTTCTCGAGTACCATGAATAGGTACGTCCATGACACAGAGTCAAACGCCTTTTCGGCATCTAGAGACACAGCCACTGCCTGGGCCTCCGGCTTAATCTGGGCCATGATCCCAAACAACCTACGCATTTGAGTATGGCACGACATTTGTACTGTAAATGTGTAACAGTACATTTCAACTGTTTGAACAGCAGCGACAGTGTTCGATGATGGCGGCTTTAATGCAATCGGTGGATGCGTGTGTGCCTATTTACCAGTAACCTTGTGAAGTAGAGCTGCAGAGAAGATAGTACAAAGGGAATAAGGACTGTTCCAGTTTTAAAAGGGTGCGGCTCACACGCTACTTTGGGAGGCACACATGCCAAAATCTGCCCTTCACACCACCTTGCCCAATTGCCATGGCAGTGTGGGGATTAGCCAATCAGGTAGTGTGGGTGTGGTTAACAGGAAGGGGAGGTGAAACGGTTGCACATTATACTCTATGTACTGAGGGTGGCTGACGTGGCAAAACGTATTGTGTTGACTGTAGGTGATCCCTTTGTAATAGATCTGCACAACTATGCCCTGCAAAGAAACTTTGACAGCAATTTTGGTTTGGAAGGAGTGGACGAATTGTGGAACGCTGTGTATGAGTGCCATTGCGTCGATATGCATGCACTTTGCAAAGACCTCGCCACATTTCCAGTAGTAGATGTTATTGTAATTCATGACGGCGGCATGCATATGGGTTACCTGTCTTGCTTACATTTGTTCCATAGACTAAGGAGGTTGATGGATGTCGTGAGGACACTTTTTCCCACTGCCAAAGTACTTTTCTCATCTATAATAGCGCAAAGAGTATGCTTCCTGCTCATGGATGTTGTTCCAAGCCAGACGAAGGAAGGTGTCGCATCAACAGAAGCATGTACACTTTTTTGTCAGCTCGTGGAATATTCTTCTCCAGCAATGACATTATTACTTGTGGAAATGCCGAGTTTTTCCAAGAAAATGGCATTGTGTTGTCATCCATTGGCAATGCTGCTTTGTTTGCTCATCTACAGGGTGCAGTGAACAGTTTAATGAACTAAAGTGCATAGAAGAAAACACAAAAGCTACTAAAAACAGACAAAAAAGGTGTTTTTGTAGAATGATCTACACACAAAAAAAACAGACTCTTTTAAGTGTCGCCTCTTACTATGAACTCCCCCTGCCCTGGTTGCAAGTTATTCTCCCACGAACACACACAGCACGAAAGTCACAAGCAGGGATTTTGCGGGTGGCGGTCACGAAAATGGAACTGTGGGGATTGTCCAATGAGATGCTTATGATGTGCGGCAATAGGAAGAGGGACTCCTGCTGCACTGGGGACTGGCCCTCGACGTACTTGGGGACCTGCACATGCCACATTCGACGCTCCTCACAATGCTGACCTATGGAAATGGGACTGTAGCGATCGTCCTATCATGTGATGCTCAGGGTGGGCGTCAGAGAAAAGCGCTCCAGTAGGAAGAAGGACTCCTCCTGCTTTACTGGGGCGTGGCCCTGGCGGTACTTGGAGAAAGGCATGTGCCACATTATGATTTTGTGAGCATGCTGGCCAATAGTAATGGGACTATAGCCTTTGGCTAATTAGGTGCTTTCGGTGTGCGTCACAGGAAAGGGAGGCATTCACTTTCCCCATTACTTTGTGTATTGCGGTCAGCAAACATGGCAAGATGTACAGTTTTGGTTGTGGGTGATGGATTTGTGGAAGATCTGCGCATGTATGCCCTCCAAGAAGAGATGTCTGGCAATTTTGGTTTGGAGGGAGTGGACTCTTTGTGGAGTAGTGTTGAATCATGCTGTTTCGGTGGACTGCTTCTAGAATGTCACTGCGTGGCCTCTTCGTCAACTGTACATGTGGTGATCGTGCACTTTGGAGCCTTCTTTATGGGTTTCATGACTTGTTCCAGTGTGTTCTGTCAACTGAAGATTGTGATAAAAGCAGTGCAGCGCTTTTTTCCTACTGCCAAGGTGCTTTTCTCATGTATACCCCCGAGAATAGTGTGGAAGTATTCCAATGATTCCTGTCGCTAGCCAGAGGTTGGAAGGGGTCTCATCAACAGAAGCATGTGTGACTTCTACTGTGAGAATGAGAACATTGGTTTGCGATACATACACCTTTTCACGACAAATGACATGTCTTTGTCATACAGTGTCAATAAAGTGCTGTTTTGCAATCTACACACTGCACTGAAGAGCCTATTGTAAGAATGTGATCTAACGTTGAAAACACACATTTACGTGCAAAAACAGTGTTTCTAGGGAAGCACTTTAAAAATAAAAAAAAAAAACCCCAAAGGCTCTTTTCAAAGCCAGTACAACTAACAACATCCACTCCCCTACTTCAAAGTTATTCCCCCACTCCCACGTGCGGCCAGCACGAAAAGTCAGCAAACATCGCAATAGTTCCAGGGTGGCACATGTAAAATACGCCCCTTTTGCAGATGATTCTCATAGAAATGGGCCTGCAGACACTACGGGATTGGGTAACAAAGTTTGTGGGAGTGGTGTGCACAGACAGACTGTGCTACACGGTCTATTTGTGGACAAAAATGCAGAGGGTGCAGCTATCGCTGTGTTTTTAATGAGGCACAGCGTGGAGGTTTTAGGCGATTCTGATATACTTTGACTGAAATAGAATTGAAAACACTGTGCTGTGGCTACTCATTTTGCAATCTATGATGTGAATATGTAGTGCTATGGAGTAGCTACAATGAAGTGTCTGATTTTGGTTTTTCTGTGTTACACTTTGGTGGCAAGCAATCATGACGATATTATTGTTGTTGATTGTGCAGGGGAAATTGCACAGCGTATTACACAAGTTTGAGTGCCATTTGCAATGAAAGAGGCACTTGCCCAATTGATGCATTTGTTTTCGATCTTTTGCATACGTTTTTACCGCATTATGCAGTCACCGATGTGGGAGTGTCATTTTCTTTTTTGGTCCTTGAATGCAGACAACTCTGTGCATTGCAAAGAAGTGTTTTTCTGCTTTTCTTTGACATGTGACAATGACATACTTTGCCCCTGGGAATATGACATTTCACAGCACAAATACTTTTCGTCAGCTATAACGTTCATCTTAGTATGCCAGCCATCCCCATTTTTGCACACTGCTTCTTCATTGGTTTGGTGGCCTTCTTGAAAGTATTCATACTTATTTGTAGTTAGTGTTGCGCTGTGACTCTCTTGAAAACACTCTGCAACACGTAAACATACTTATTTGTACAGCGACCCCCTATCTAGCCGATTCCACTATAGTGTTTCCCACACTGCCACAAGTCTAGCCGTGCATGTGTGCATTGGCAATTCCATTGTTGATCTGTGCAAGGTGCTTTCTTTATTTATCTTTTGTTCCTTTCCCAGTTCATTTTCATTTATCATGCTGTTCTCACAGACCCCACAGAAGGAACGATAACAAAGGTCAGGTACAGAAGGGGCAGCACCTACCTGGATACCATAGGGCACGTGCCAGGAGACAGAATTATTGGGTGGCCCTCATGTACATAGGCGCCAGTCATTGCAATGCTCCCATAAGGACTGTTCCCACGCACTTCGAAGTACCTTCTTTCTGTACAGCAGCATGTTCCAGTACATGCACAATACAATGACCTTTGCCGGGTAAGGGTTTTTAGTGTGGAACATGGTTTGCTAAGGTTGTTCTAGAGCTCTGCTGCCCTACAGGAGTGCCGCTCTTGTTGCCCCTAGCAGTTGTGGACAATGCTGTCCATGAAAGTAGGATACGTAATTGTTGGAAGGGCGGTAGCCTGCACACTGGTCCCCTGTGCTTTCATTTCAGTTGTCGTCACATACAGTATAACCACTTTATGCTACGCCATTAGTCTTAGGGGTAGCATTTACGGATATGCATACATTGTGGAATAAAAGAATGTTTACGCAGCTTCATTACATGCAGCAGGAAGCCATTTATTGTGTGCGACCCATGCACCTAACATGCTTTTCTAACCAGCACTAAGATGGTTTGCCCTATGCATATTCTGCTGTTTTCTTATTTGCCTTCACATGCACTAGTATGTGCATGAGGAAGGTGCACATGCTTTGCCATTTTGCAGACTTAGTAAAAACTGTCCCACCTGCAGTTACATGATTTCTCCAACTGCACGACCAGCAGGCGACCTCTCGATACTTTCAGTTACACTATTGAGTGCACACACAATGTATCTGTTTAACGGGTCATGGAAAGGCAACCAGCAGATAAATCAAAGTAATGCAACATTTACCACGCCCAGGTGACATTGCAGGTTGCTATTGCTTGTTAACCTAACCAGTGGCCGTTATACAGTTAGGAGGACTTTAGCTACACATTTGTAGGTTTGCAGAGCCACCCAGGAAGTTGGCAGCAGTACTTTAAATGTGGTAGCCTACCGCATGAATCTGTAGGGCTAGCGACAGGGGCGGTGTTACCAGCATACAGTGGATGACCTATGCATTAGTCTGGGTGTGGGACGGAAACACATACCCTTCCCCAACTACTTACCAGTACATTCGAAGATGCGGACATGCGGCCACTAATGGAGTGCTGTGGACAGCTGCAGTGTGATTGCACATACGACAACTAGGTGCAGTGTCCCTAGGAAATGCCCATATTGCTCATCTGTAGTTATCTCGGCCAGTAGTGTGCAGTAAAGAGTTATCATGCCCTGTTAACAGAAAAAAAGAGTCTCCTGACACACTAAACAACATTTACTATGAACACATGTAATTGGTACGATACACCAACTCTAATCGGAAAAGTAAGGGGCAGCGCAAATGGATATATACAGCACACAATTTGCCCTTTCCACATGTTTATCGTGAAGGCTGGCAAGGAATCAGTAACAAACCGTTGTTAATGAGACATTATGGTTATATTGCTGTACCAAATACCTATCCTCTTTACAGAAAACGGTAAGCTAAAGCAACGGTCTGCTTACAGTACCCTACTAAAAACCTATGAAATTCACTAACAAAAACATTGTTAAAGGGACGTTATGGTTAAGTTGCACTACCAAAAACCTATGAAATTCGATAAAGCGTTGTTAAAGGGACGCTATACTTACAGGTAAAAACAAAAAACCCACGAAATTCGACAGTAATGGTAAGCTAAGCAACCATAACTCGTGCCACCAGTGTGCACTGCACGGACTAATACCTATGACATCAAAGATGGCATCACAAATCTCATTCATGACATCACTCAACCAGGAACTAAGAGATATTGTGAAATGTTATTGCCCAGCTCTGCAGCTTGATTGCTGTGTCATATACACATTTGGAAAGGGATTGCAAATAGTTCTATGTCAGCAAGGGGCTCATTTAGCAGTTAAAGAGCCAAGGTGATAGGTTTCAGACTTTGGGGACAGTCGAAGAAATAGTCCGACTGGAAGGTTTCTAGTCGTACCAGCAATACCCTATCCTTCAGAAAGGAATGCATCCATTTCAAGGCCTTTCCTTGAATGTCCAGAGAGTGTTGCAGATTAGCTAATAGAACGTGGTGTTTGCAGGTTTGTTGAATGTATAAGTTAAAACTGAATAGGAAAACAATTGGGCGTTGTTCATCTGCACTGTTCAGGAGCACCTCCTTCATATAGTGCAGTGCTGACTCAGTGCTGCATGCCGGGTGCAACCCTGATTGCAAGTCATGCAGGAGGTGCACGTTTTTCCTGTTTATCAAATTGTTTGTTCTCCAGGTTCACTATAATCTTTCTAATGAACATGTTCTTAGAGTGTGGGTGGCAAGTGGTGAGCATGTTGAGGTCAGCAGAGAATTGTTTTAGCAATGGTGAGGTGATCTCTCTCCTGAACCCTTTTGTGACGCTCACCTGATTCCCACGGAGGCGCTGGTCCCGGCTGAACTGTTATAGTCTCTTCAATTGAGAAGCGTAGAGCTCGGATGACTCTCTGGACTGGGCTTCCTCTTATTGACCGTCTGACTTGCAGGGTAAGGTTTCTGCAGGCGGAAGAAAAAAGGGTTAATGACCGTTTGGCTGGACTTCCTCCTCACTAATCGCCAACTCTCCAAAAGTCCAATGTCCTGGTGAGCTCTCACCTTAGGCGTATAAATGCTGGGCTCTCCATCCTGCGACTTATGCAGGGGTTGCGTGGGTTCCAGTTACGTCACTGGAGGTCCTCAAAGTCTTTTGTGGCCTAAGAAGTGGCACAGGTGCTGAGATGCCAAAAGGTGATGCCGCCGTTACTGCACGAGCGGATGCCAGTAGGTATAAAGAGTTTATACTCTTGAAGAGATGGGCACCTTTAATGAAGTCTTTGCATTGTCTTTTTCAGGTGCCTGGATGCTGAGGGCGGGGTCACTGAGTGCACGACACGTGCGGTTGTACGTAGGTATGGGAATTTCAATGACACCTCAATAATGTCCCTTGTTTTCTGTTTTCAGGTCTTGAGATGTTGCGGGCATTGTTCGTCCGTTGCCGTTGCACGTGCGAAGTACGTGAGTATAATGATCTGTGACCTTATTATAGCACCTCTAACAATGTTCTTTTCTTTTTTGCAGGTGTCGGGACCTTGCGGGCGTTTTCCCAGTCGCGGATGCACGTGGGGAAACACGTAAGTGTTAGGCTTTCTTGCAGTCTTTAATGGCACTTAAATAATGTCTTTTCTTGTTTTCAGGTGCCGGGCTGCTGCGGTTGAAGAGATCGTAATACGCGCACAAAAGCAGGTAAGAAAAGTAAATGCGGCCGCCTTCACCCAATTCCTACTTAACAATGTTCTTTGTCTTTACAGGTGCCGTTAGGCTGCTGAAGAGAAGGCCGCGAAGAATCCGTGAAAGCACAGATGGATCAGGTAAGCGAGCGCGGCTGAGAACGTGTTGCAACTTGCTAACCTTATGTTTCTTTTGCTTGCAGGTTCTGCCGGTGTCTGGATTCCTGGATGGTAAGTATAGTTCTCGTGTCTTTCTTCCACAGGTTGCTGAGCTGAAGCTGGAGATGTCACTGGAATGCTGGAGCTGACTCGGTGAGCGTCCTGCTGCAGATGCAGAATAACGCGAAGCACGTTTTCCCAATCGGGTGTGTTTTAAATAGTGTTGGAGTGATTGGGTGTCTTCTTCCTCAGCCTCGTCCAGGTAAAAGAGTTCCTGTGTTCCAGAGCTAAGGAGTGGTACCAGCCCCACCCAGGTAAGAAAGTAGTCCCAGTTCAGGGAATAGTTCCTCCCAGCAGAAGGCTGGGGACTTCATCCTGCCAGCATTTGCAAAGGTGAGTATGCAGCATGGTCTGCTACAGGTAGGTCCACCCAAGCACCTTTGCAAGAATTATGAGCCCGGCGCCCCTGGCGCCGGGACTGAGGTTCCTTATGAGCCTGGCGCCAGAGGCGCCAGGACATGGTCCAAAGGGCCCCAATAGGGGTTTGCTGGAGCCGGGGACGAGGGTCGTGAGCCTGCTTCCGGGGATGCTGGGCTTGACTTGGCTTCTCAGGAGCAGTGCTCATGACACCTTTCAGGACTTCTCCACACGAGAAGGAGCTAGTGATGAGATCCGTAAAGTGGCAGTGCCAAGGCGGTAATGTTTTCTTTGATGGCGATGGGTGACCTTGTATGGAGCAGGCAATAATTTAGGCAATAGTCTTCACCAGGTCTTCCGGGGGCAGTGGGCTAGGACTTCAAAGTTATGTGGCACAGCAGAGTAGAGAAAAGGGGCATATCAGACCTATACTGGGCCTCGATATCGTTAGAGATTACTTTGGCCTTATTTTTGAAGGACCTGGTTGGGGCAGTTATGTGTGTGTGGGAAGTGAATTTTTTTAAACTGCATTCTGCTGGGTTTTTTAGCTCTTCGCAAACCTTGAATACCTCAGGGGATGTTGTAAGTCACCTATTTTTATATAATCTTTTCATATGTTATCTTTGTCCCTGGTACATGCCCCACTTGTTTATATCCTCATAATCTGGCTCACCACTTTTCATCATCTTTGTATTGTTGTACATGTACTCTTCTTGGGAATGCCTCCATCATATACAAATGTGTTATTGTAAGTCATTTCTGACCGAAATTGACATTCCTTTTCATAAAATAAACCAAATACAAAAATGATATGTGGCAGGCTTCAATGAGGCAGTCATGACACCGTGTATTATTTTTCTTGATTATTGTGTAGTAACATCCCCTTTGGTGTCTGCTTAATTTTGCATTATCAGTGAGCTTGGTGTATTTCACATGAACCTTCAATGGTCAGTAATCTTTGCAATAATCATTGCACAGAGAGACCATTAACAGGGAAGAGTGCCACCAACAGCATAGAAGGAACAGATGCAGAGAACAGCAGCTTGAAGTGGCTGAAAGGAGTGGTGGGATGATCACAGAGAGACATTGGTGGGTATGTAAACATAGGAACAAGACAACCAAAACAAGCATGGTCAATACCAAAAGTTTGTGTAAGCATTATAAGGGCATGTGCCACACACTGCCATAGTGGTATTAACTGGCCATTGATGGTAGCAGGTGCAAAATGGTGCGTGTACCTGGGTATCTAATAGCAGGGCCTGGCTAACGCCTAATACTTATACACAAGACAACACTGTTGGCTTTGCCAATGCTTGTTTTTAACAGAACATCAGTGAAGGACACACGTAGTGCTTAAAAATCAAGTGGCTGAAAGCAGACCTGGTTAAGACATTTTTATTACAGCAGTAGCTCATTTACAGCTCCAATTAAGTAATTAACACTCAGAATGTGAGTTCAGAACAGATGCAGCTGCAAAACCCTGGGATTTTGTCTATCCCAATCACTAGGTAAATGATTCCATTTTAACACGTAGAAGGCCAGCTACTATGTGCTCAAATATTCCAACTACCGGTACACTACATTAATTTTAGGAATTTGATGCCATGTGGAGTTAGCATCTAGGTGAATAGCTCACCAGTTAAGCACTCACCTCTGTCATGGGACCAGCCGCACTTTACCACTGCTTTGAAAAACCACTGGCAGGCACTTTGAGTGCAAAGTTTGATGGTAAAACTTAATTAAAGCAAGATAAAAGAGTTCCCATCCAGAGGTGTTTTGGGCGGCGTGGGGCAGGAACTGGGTGGGAATGGCCATTGACATTAGCATTGACATGGGCAGTCAATGGGTTGGCAAATAACCAAACAACACCTACAAGCTTTGTGCAACTCCTCATATACCATTTCTCCCTATATGTATTCTAATGCAATAGTTTCCACTTATAGTTAGAGCAAGATAGCCCAAATTAATCATAGGACTGAGTAATGGTGAACAATGGGGGATAGAGGATGCAAGAAAGAGTATAAGACAATGGACATGACATACAGGTTACTCAAGCCTAAATACCACTGAAAATGATGCAAGATATAAAAACACCCTCAACCCCCAGATACTTGGCAGAGTGGACGGGAAGGCCAGCTAACCAAGCCTTAAATCTTCGGACCCACCCAAGTGAGTTCGCCCTGTCCTAGAGCTTTACCACTGCCAGTGGTTTTGATAATTTGACCATTGGTCACCAAACCCACTTCTCCCCCAAGCTCCAGAGGCACACAAAGAACGCTCTAATTTAGCGGGCCTCCATGCTATAAGGGGGCACTCGCAATGGGTGATCGGTGGCACGTTGAGTCTAAGGGGAGATTCAGGGACGTCATTTCGCCAAAATGCCATGGGTAGCCAAAGTGACATCACAGGACCTTGACCTCCGACCCTCCCCCCAGTGACATCCCGCAAAGTGGTGGCACACAACCTTTCACCCCTTGACAAAACAGGAAGTGGCATCACATAGCATTGCTCCTCAGTACACTAAGAAAAATATGGTTACGATATCACTGTAATATGATATACTTAAAAATGACTTCTTCAGCTTGTCTGTTTTAAAGAATCCTGAATTTTCTTGCACAATGTATCAGCATAATTTGCCTTTGCCAAAATCCTAACCGGCGTGGCAGCCGTGTACATTGAGTAAAGCACTGGGCCTTGTTAAATAACAATAGACAAGTAAAACAAACTCCAGCAGGCTTTAGTTTGGCTGCGTGAGCACTCGGTGTATAGCAGCTCGGTCCAGAGCACGGTATTTGCTCAGCAGACAGGTCTTCACCCTGCCTTCACATGAAACACTGCTCTGGTGAGTGAAAGAGCTTCAAGGAATGTGAGTTAAGAACAGATGCAGCTGCAAAACCCTGGGATTTTGTCACTCCCGATCACTAGGTCATTGATCCCATCTGAACAAATAGAAGGCCAGCTAATATGTGCTTAAATATTCCAACTACCGGTACACTACTTTAATTTTAGGAATTTGATGCCGTGGGGAGTTTGCATCTGGGTGAATAGCTCACCAGTTAAGCACTCACCTCTGTCAGGGGACCAGCCGCATTTTACCAGTTTGAATTCCGCTGCAGGGCTGACTCAGCCCTTCATCCTTTTGAAGGGTGATACATTGATTACCATTAAATTGGGTAATACCAACACCTGCTTTTTGGAGCACTTAGAGGTGGAACTAATCGTGCATAAAGTTCTCTATATAAGATCACAAAAGAAGCAGAGTGCTTACAGGGAACATTTTGGTGTGTTAGGGGCACCTCGAACGCTGGGGTACTGTGCACACAACAGTACGGCATATACAGGTGGATGAAGACTTAAATACAGAAAACCTGGGTGAGATGGGAAAATGTACTTGGGACAGCACAAGGCACAACACTGTGTCATTGAAGTTTACAGATTTCCATTACAGTATATATATTTAAATGTTCACACACAGCCACTTGACAACAGGCCACATCCCCAGATTGCACATTGTTGGGGTTAATCACTACATCAAGGGTCCTCCATTTGTAACACATCACCTCATCTTTCTCTGAAACTAATTACCTGCTCAACTTCGCCTCAAAAATATTACCTACTCATCTTCATATACAACCTGAACATATGAAAGACAGTGGAGCATTGCAACCCTACCACTTTCTAGTGAGAAACGAGCCTTTGGATATTCCCGCCCCTTTACCTTTCTCCATCCCACATTCAACTTAGCGCTTTGACCTGACAGCTAGGTGGCGTTTGCGCTATACAAAAACCCTGGATAAAAACATTAATATGGTTAAAACTCCCAACGCTCTGTAGTGATGCAACCTGCTGGGGTTTGTAAGGTTATTTAGCGTGTTACAACACAGAGTACAGCACTACTGCACAGGATCAATGTGTAGCATGTTTTTTTTTATGCAGTACCACTGCATGGGTTTGGTGCATTGCTATGATGCAATTGTTTCAGGCTATGTGTTGCCAGTGTTACATGGACATATAAGTGAGGGCAGGTTATTCAGTCACTTATGGCTGCTTTGCTGATTTCCCATATTTCAGACAGAACTGTGTGCACTTCACAACAGATATTTGACAGCACTAGTGCAGCAATAGTTACAATCAGTAAAGCACGTTGAGACTAGCAGATTGTCACATTCAGCAGATGGCACCGTGTCATGATGCCTGCCCCCGGAAGACCAGACCAGGCCCAGCAGCCCCGGAAGCAGGCATCATGCCACTTGGAGCATGCCCAAAAGCCCCAGTTAGGGGCTGTTTGGGTGCAGTCCTGGTGCCTATGGCGCCAGGCTCAAAAAGATAAAGTCAGTCCTGGCGCCATGGGCGCCAGGCTCATTATTGATAACTTACCTGAAGCAGACCATGCTGCATGAAGACTCAAGCCAAATGAGGCTTAGGAGGGACTATTTTACTGAAGGAACTATTTCGTTACTTGGGTGGGGCTGTGGAAGAATACTTACCTGGATCTTCTTCCAAGGCTATTTAAACCACGCCCGGTCAGCCACACGTGCTTCGCGTTATTCTGCTTGCTGCAGCGTAACGCTCACCGTGTTTTCAGCAGCTCCAGTCTTCAGCCACACCCGCTTCAGTCCTGGGACTCCTGAAACAAGAAGAAAAGAAGGATAAAGGTTAGAACAGAAGTTTTAACTTTAATCCTTACCTGAATCCTGATCCATTTCGCCGCGGAACTGAAAGACAGAAGTCTTTGAAGCATCGCTTCGCATTCCTACGGCGCTGCGCTGAACTCACCTGCTTGGCGGTACTTCAGCATTCCATCACGCTCTCTCCATCTCGCGGCCGTCCTCCGACACCTAAGGAGACAAAGACAGCAAGGTGAGCAAGGGGACTCTCTAAGGCTATACCCAAGGACTTACCTGATTTACCACGGGAGGTACTCACCTCATCTCGGGTCGGCGCAGTCAACTCTGCTTCATCGCCGTACCCCAGCCCCCAAGGGGAGAAAGCAAAGACAATACCAGTTACCCCCCACAAAACTTACCTGATTTACCACGGGGGTCTCACCTGATCTCGGGTCGGCACAGTCAACTCAGCTTCATCGCCGTACCCTGGCCCCTAAGGGGAAAACCACAATAGACTTACCTGAATCTTACCACTTGCCATTTGGAAATCTTCGAGTGGATTAATCAGCAACCTGCAAGGAATCGGACAGAGTGAAGATCAGACATTTGAACTCTTATGAACAATTGGACTTTAGATACTGGAACTCACCAATTCCTCTACGCCAGTGAAGTAACTGGTCATCAACGCGCCCCTGCGGTCGACGCAGGATGGAGAGCTCATCCTTCCAAACCATCAGGTGAGACTAAGGAGACTAAGGAGGGGACATCAAGAGTGATCTGTGGGAAGACAACGGGAGTGGGGAAGGTGGGTTGACATTCAATTCCACGGGTGGTAAATTCCTCTTCTCCTTTGCAGTAGAATATTCTTGCGAGCCAGACAAACTAGGCTGAGCGGGCCAGTCCAGTCAGTCATCTCGGCACTACACGTCACGCTGGTGGGAACAACAGCGGCCCAGTTCCGGTCGACGCCCCCGCGGGAACCAGGTGAGCGTAACAGAACGCGAAGCCTACCCACAATACCCACCTGGGCGTCATGGAGACCTCGGAAACTGATCAGTTGGCCCAATTATTAGGGGAATTAAGGGCCGAAGTGCGATTTCGCCCGCCAAGAAACCAATGCCCTCAGGAGGGAACTGATAGTGTCAAAAGAACGAACTGATGAGTTGGCCAGACAACTATTACAGAGCCAGGCTGGACAAACACCTCTACCAGGACTTGGGGCAAGTCCAGCTCCTGTACCATCGAGTAACCCGGTGCAGATAAATTTACCTGGAGCCGTTCCTTTGGCTCCGCCTGAACGCTTTGCCGGAGACCCAAAAGGGTTTGCAATATTCATGAATCAATGCCGGTTGCACTTTTTATGTAGACCTGGAGCTTTCCCAAACGATCAGGCCAAGGTAGCCTTTGTACTGTCATATCTCATATGCAGTGCGGCGGATAGGTCCATTCCACTAGTTAACCAGGATGACCCGATTCTTCGAGATTTCCAGGGTTTTCGAACAAGCATGGAAAGACTATTCGCCCGACACTCCTGAGGACAGGCTTTGGACAACGAACTTTTATCCCTATGTCAAGGTAACCAGGATCTTTTATTTTACATTGCAACTTTCAATAGATTAGTAGTGGAAACCGAATGGCCTGAAGCCAAGCGAATCACATTATTCCGTCGAGGACTTCGGGGAGAACTCAAAGATGTTTTGGCCCAAATCGTGAACCCACCTCAAGACTGTGCTGAATATATAGATCTAGTGGTCCAGCTCGATCACAGACTTCAAACCAGGAAGGCTGACCGAACCAAGTTTGAGAACAGGGTGTTGGTTAAAACCCACGTACGCTCCAAGGGAGTAGATGTCTCAGAACCTATGCAAATCGGGGGGTTAAAGGACCCTTAACCCAGAAGTAAAGAGGTAGAAGACGACAACTGCAATTATGTTTATATTGCGGAACTACTGCTCATTTTCTTCGGAACTGCTATGTAAAACCACCCAAGAAAGTTATAGGGGCAGCAGACGAAAACAATGTGAAATCTGACTCGGGAAACGACCACGCCCGGCAAACGTAGAGGTCCGCTTGCCGAGCTTAAAGAAGGACACTCTGTAACATTTCACCATACCCATGGTCCTTGTAGATCCAGAGCAGCCATCAGGCATGCACGCGGTAAAGGCGTACGTAGACACTGGAGCCATACGAAATTACTTGGACTGGGAATTGGCTAGCAGGATGAATCTATCTCTCACCCGCAAGACCACGGCCGATGTTGTCACCACTGTAGATGGAACGAAAATTGCCTCTGCACCCGTAACTCATTCCACTGCAGAGATGACATTGCTGAGTCAAGATGGGCATCGAGAGGCTATGATGTTTGACTTAATCAAGGCCCCACAGTTTCAGCTGATACTGGGGATACCTTGGTTGGAAAAACATAATCCCTGTATTGATTGGCGAGAGAAGAGACTAACCTTCCCAGAATGTGCTCACACCTGCTACCCAAGGAAAACTCAAAACTCAGTCCTGGCCCCAGTAATTCCAGTAGCCATACAATTACCTGTTGAATACCAAGACTTTCAGGATGTCTTCCAAAAGGAACAGGCAAACACCTTACCACCTCACAGATCATATGATTGTCAAATAGATCTTGTACCTGGAGCACAGCCACCTTGCAGCAGAATCTATGCCCTTACGGAACCCGAAAATCTCCATTTGCGCCAGTACCTAGACCAGTAACTTGCTAATGGCTTCATTCGCCCGTCCAAGTCCCCTGCATCTTCAGCTTTGTTCTTCGTACCGAAAAAGGAAGGCGACTTTAGAACATGTATAGACTACCGCGCACTGAATCAGATAACCATCAAGAATCGAAACCCACTGCCTTTGATCCCAGAAATACTAGACTAGGTGAAGGACGCTTGTATATACATGAAACTAGACCTTCGGGGGGCATATCATCTGGTACGTGTCAAAGAGGGTGACGAATGGAAGACTGCTTTTCGCACCAAGTACGGACTATTTGAGTACCAAGTGATGCCCTTCGGACTATGCAATGCACCAGCAGCCTTCCAGTTCTTCATGAACGATGTCCTCCGAGAGCTTATCGACGTTTGTGCGGTCGTTTACATCGACGACATCTTAGTATACTCTTTATCAGAATCTGAGCATGTAAAACACGTCCGAGGAGTCCTAGAGAAGTTACGCCAGCATAAATTATATGCTAAACTGGAAAAACTGCATCTTCCACACTACGGAAGTGGAATTCCTTGGATTTATTCTGACCCCGAGAGGAATCCAGATGGATACACGAAAAGTGGATGCCATTCTTAATTGGCCTTCGCCAAGTTCAATCAAAGGAGTTCAAAGCATGCTTGGCTTTGCCAATTTCTACCGCAGATTTATCCCGGACTTCTCGCACATTGTACATCCCATTACAACGCTATTGCGAAAAAACAAACGCTTTGTGTGGACAGAGGAAGCCGAGAACGCCTTCCAAGAGTTAAAAGCTAAATTCACATCTGCTCCCATATTAAGACACCGGCGCCCCGAGCTTCCCTACATAGTGGAAACAGATACATCCAGTTCAGCCATGGGAGCAGTCCTTTCCCAAAAGGATCCCGAAACTAACCAGCTTCACCCAGTGGCGTTTTGGTCAAGAAAATGTTCAGCCCACGAATTAAACTATGCCATAACCGACAAGGAGCTGCTGGCCATCAAGTCTGCCTTCAAGGCTTGGTGGCACTATCTGCTGGGTGACAGACATACCATCACAGTCATCACCGATCACCGCAACTTACAATACCTAAAGACAGCCAAAGCCCAATCTTCGCGCCAACTCCGTTGGGCATTGTTCTTCGCCGAGTTTGTTTTTGTAATAACCTATCGACCAGGTTGTAAGAATGGTAAAGCAGACGCCTTGTCCCGGATTGGAATGGGAGAAGCAGAAATAACTTTAGAACCGTACCCATAATTCCGGAACAGAGAATCCTTGGCCTGACATCCATACAGACTCTGGAGGACATTCAAAACAAGATCCACCAACTCTTTGATTCCGTTGCCCTACAGGACTGGGCAAAGAAAGGTCCAGAGTACTCTGTCATCAATGATTTACCTTATTACCAAGGCCGGCTATTTTTACCGCAAAAAGAACTACAGGAACTTGTCATTTCCCATTACCATGAGACCTTAATAGAAGGGCATCCGGGTATTGCAAAAACCGAAGCTAAAATTAGGAAGCAATTTTGGTGGCCCACCTGGCGAAAGGATGTCAAGTCATTTGTCATGTCTTGTGGCATTTGCGCACAAAATAAAGGGCAAAAGAAAAAACCTGCTGGATTATTGCAACCATTAGACATACCACCTACCCCTTGGCATACCTTGTCATTAGACTTTATCACAGATTTACCCCCGTACCAAGGTTACAATACCATTCTAGTTATTGTAGATCTTTTTTCTAAAATGGCCCACTTCATTCCTTTAAAAGGGATACCTTCAGCTTCAATCCTGGCCAAGGAATTCCTTGAAAATGTTGTCCGCCTGCATGGGTTTCCTTCAGTGTTAATTTCAGATCGGGGCAGTCAATTCATTTCACATTTTTGGAGGAAATGCTGCCAACTGTCACAAATTGATGTTAGGCTTTCGACCAGTCACCACCCTCAGACCGACGGTCAAACGGAGAGGACCAACCAGACTCTTGAACAGTACCTCCGTTGTATGCTACATCAGTCTGAGGGGAATTGGAAAGTCATTCTGTGGATCGCAGAGTATGCGTACAATAATTCCGTACACTCAGGAACTGGACAAAGTCCTTTTTTTACCATTTATGGGCACCATCCTCAAACCTCGGATTTGGACTCACCCCAGCATTTAGAGATGCCCGCAGTGGATCATCTCCACGCTGTTATTACACAAGCCTTTAAAGAAGCAACCATCCATTTGAAAAAGGCTAAGGAAAAATACAAAAAGGATGCGGATCAGCACAGAAGTGAAGCTCCTCAATACCAAATAGGGGACCAAGTATGGTTAGCCACTAAGCACTTACCACTCAAGGGGACTCGGACCTTTAACCCCAGGTATTTGGGACCTTTTTCTGTCAAGGCAATTATTAACCCAGTAGCCGTCAAGTTGGACCTACCTGCTCATATGCGAATCCATCCCGTCTTCTACGTGTCTCTTTTGAAGCCAGTGCAACCAGGAACTAGGCTAACCACTCCACCTGAACCTATCCTCATAGACAGGGAGCCCGAGTTCGAAGTCAAGAATATTTTGGACTCAAAAACAGTGAGATCAAAACTCTTTTACCTAATTGACTGGAAAGGTTATGGTCCGCAGGAAAGGTCTTGGGAACCTGGTGACCACGTGCATGCACTTCGTTTACTGAAGAGGTTCCATCGGGAATTTTCAGACAAACCACGGCCAAGGGGGAGAACGACTTTAGGAGGGGCCTTGAGGGGGAGTGCTGTCATGATGCCTGCCCCCGGAAGTCCAGACCAGGCCCAGCAGCTCCGGAAGCAGGCATCATGCCACTTGGAGCATGCCCAAAAGCCCCAGTTAGGGGCTGTTTGGGTGCAGTCCTGGCGCCTATGGCGCCAGGCTCATAAAGATAAAGTCAGTCCTGGCGCCATGGGCGCCAGGCTCATTATTGATAACTTACCTGAAGCAGACCATGCTGCATACTCACCTGAGACAGACCATGCTGCATGAAGACTCAAGCCAAATGAGGCTTAGGAGGGACTATTTTACTGAAGGAACTATTTTGTTACTTGGGTGGGGCTGTGGAAGAATACATACCTGGATCTTCTTCCAAGGCTATTTAAACCACGCCCGGACCGCCACACGTGCTTCGTGTTATTCTGCTTGCTGCAGCGTAACGCTCACCGTGTTTTCAGCAGCTCCAGTCTTCAGCCACGCCCGCTTCAGTCCTGGGACTCCTGAAACAAGAAGAAAAGAAGGATAAAGATTAGAACAGGAGTTTTAACTTTAATCCTTATCTGAATCCTGATCCATTTCGCCACGGAACTGAAAGACAGAAGTCTTTGAAGGATCGCTTCGCATTCCTACGGCGCCGCGCTGAACTCACCTGCTTGGCGGTACTTCAGCATTCCATCACGCACTCTCCATCTCGCGGCCGCCCTGCGACACCTGAGGAGACAAAGACAGCAAGGTGAGTAAGGGGACTCTCTAAGGCTATACACAAGGACTTACCTGATTTACCACGGGAGGTACTCACCTCATCTCGGGTCGGCGCAGTCAACTCTGCTTCATCGCCGTACCCCGGCCCCTAAGGGGAGAAAGCAAAGACAATACCAGTTACCCCCCACAAAACTTACCTGATTTACAACGGGGGTCTCACCTCATCTCGGGTCGGCACAGTCAACTCAGCTTCATCGCCGTACCCCGGCCCTTAAGGGGAAAACCACAATAGACTTACCTGAATCTTACCAATTGCCATTTGGAAATCTTCGAGTGGATTAATCAGCAACCTGCAAGGAATCGGACAGAGTGAAGATCAGACATTTGAACTCTTATGAACAATTGGACTTTAGAGTCAATACTGGAACTCACCAATTCCTCTACGCCAGTGAAGTAACTGGTCATCAACGCGCCCCTGCGGTCGACGCAGGATGGAGAGCTCATCCTTCCAAACCATCGGGTGAGACTAAGGAGGGGACATCAAGAGTGATCTGTGGGAAGACAACGGGAGTGGGGAAGGTGGGTTGACACTCAATTCCACGGGTGGTAATTTCCTCTTCTCCTTTGCAGTAGAATATTCTTGCGAGCCAGACAAACTAGGCTGAGCGGGCCAGTCCAGTCAGTCATCTCAGCACTACACGTCACGCTGGTGGGAACAACAGCGGCCCAGTCCCGGTCGACGCCCCCGTGGGAACCAGGTGAGCGTAACAGAACGCGAAGCCTACCCACAAATACCCACCTGGGCGTCATGGAGACCTCGGAAACTGATCAGTTGGCCCAATTATTAGGGGAATTAAGGGCAGAAGTGCATTCCGCCCGCCAAGAAACCAATGCCCTCAGGAGGGAACTGATAGTGTCAAAAGAACAAACTGATGAGTTGGCCAGACAACTATTACAGAGCCAGGCTGGACAAACACCTCTACCAGGACTTGGGGCAAGTCCAGCTCCTGTACCATAGAGTAACCCGGTGCAGATAAATTTACCTGGAGCCGTTCCTTTGGCTCCGCCTGAACGCTTTGCCGGAGACCCAAAAGGGTTTGCAACATTCATGAATCAATGCCGGTTGCACTTTTTATGTAGACCTGGAGCTTTCCCAAACGATCAGGCCAAGGTAGCCTTTGTACTGTCATATCTCAGCGGCAGTGCGGCGGATTGGTCCATTCCACTAGTTAACCAGGATGACCCCATTCTTCGAGATTTCCAGGGTTTTCGAACAAGCATGGAAAGACTACTCGCCCGACACTCCCGAGGACAGGCTTTGGACAACGAACTTTTATCCCTACGTCAAGGTAACCAGGATATTTTATCTTACAGTGCAACTTTCAATAGATTAGTAGTGGAAACCGAATGGCCTGAAGCCAAGCGAATCACATAATTCCATCAAGGACTTCGGGGAGAACTCAAAGATGTTTTGGCCCAAATCGTGAACCCACCTCAAGACTGTGCTGAATATATAGATCTAGTGGTCCAGCTCGATCACAGACTTCAAACCAGGAAGGCTGACCGAACCAAGTTTGAGAACAGGGTGTTGGTTAAAACCCTCGTAAGCTCCAAGGGAGTAGATGTCTCAGAACCTATGCAAATCGGGGGGTTAAAGGACCCTTAACCCAGAAGGAAAGAGATAGAAGACGACAACTGCAATTATGTTTATATTGCGGAACTACTGGTCATTTTCTTCGGAACTGCTCTGTAAAACCACCCAAGAAAGTTATAAGAGCAGCAGACGAAAACCATGTGAAATCTGACTCGGGAAACGACCATGCCCGGCAAGCGTAGAGGTCCGATTGCCGAGCTTAAAGAAAGACATTCTGACCTCGCATTTCACCATACCCATGGTCCTTGTAGATCCAGAGCAGCCATCACGCATGCACGCGGTAAAGGCGTACGTAGACAGTGGAGCCATAGGAAATTACTTGGACTGGGAATTGGCTAGCAGGATGAATCTATCTCTCACCCGCAAGACCACGGCCGATGTTGTCACCACTGTAGATGGAACGGAAATTGCCTCTGGACCCGTAACTCATTCCACTGCAGAGATGACATTGCTGAGTCAAGATGGGCATCGAGAGGTTAATATGTTTGACTTAATCAAGGCCCCACAGTTTCAGCTGATACTGGGGATACCATGGTTGGAAAAACATAATCCCTGTATTGATTGGCGAGAGAAGAGGCTAACCTTCCCAGAATGTGCTCACACCTGCTACCCAAGGAAAACTCAAAACTCAGTCCTGGCCCCAGTAATTCCAGTAGCCATACAATTACCTGTTGAATACCAAGACTTTCAGGATATCTTCCAAAAGGAACAGGCAAACACCTTACCACCTCACAGATCGTATGATTGTCAAATAGATCTTGTACCTGGAGCACAACCACCTTGCAGCAGAATCTATGCCCTTACGGAACCCGAAAATCTCCATTTGCGCCAGTACCTAGACCAGTAACTTGATAATGGCTTCATTCGCCCGTCCAAGTCCCCTGCATCTTCAGCTTTGTTCTTCGTACCGAAAAAGGAAGGCGACCTTAGAACATGTATAGACTACCGCGCACTGAATCAGATAACCATCAAGAATCGATACCCACTGCCTTTGATCCCAGAACTACTAGACCAGGTGAAGGACGCTTGTATATACATGAAACTAGACCTTCGGGGGGCATATCATCTGGTACGTGTCAAAGAGGGTGACGAATGGAAGACTGCTTTTCGCACCAAGTACGGACTATTTGAGTACCAGGTGATGCCCTTCGGACTATGCAATGCACCAGCAGCCTTCCAGTTCTTCATGAACGATGTCCTCCGAGAGCTTATCGACGTTTGTGTGGTCGTTTACATCGACGACATCTTAGTATACTCTTTATCAGAATCTGAGCATGTAAAACATGTCCGAGCAGTCCTAGAGAAGTTACGCCAGCATAAATTATATGCTAAACTGGAAAAGTGCATCTTCCACACTACGGAAGTAGAATTCCTTGGATTTATTCTGACCCCGAGAGGAATCCAGATGGATACACGAAAAGTGGATGCCATTCTTAATTGGCCTTCGCCAAGTTCAATCAAAGGAGTTTAAAGCATGCTTGTTTTTGCCAATTTCTACCGAAGGTTTATCCCGGACTTCTCGCACATTGTACATCCCATTACAACGCTATTGCGAAAAAACAAACGCTTTGTGTGGACAGAGGAAGCCGAGAACGCCTTCCAAGAGTTAAAAGCTAAATTCACATCTGCTCCCATATTAACACACCCGCGCCCTGAGCTTCGATACATAGTGGAAACAGATGCATCCAGTTCAGCCATGGGAGCAGTCCTTTCCCAAAAGGATCCCGAAACTAACCAGCTTCACCCAGTGGCGTTTTGGTCAAGAAAATTTTCAGCCCCCGAATTAAACTATGCCATAACCGACAAGGAGCTGCTGGCCATCAAGTCCGCCTTCAAGGCTTGGCGGCACTATCTGCTGGGTGCCAGACATACCATCACGGTCATCACCGATCACCGCAACTTACAATACCTAAAGACAGCCGAAGCCCAATCTTCGCGCCAACTCCGTTGGGCATTGTTCCTCGCCGAGTTTGATTTTGTAATAACCTATCAACCAGGTTGTAAGAATGGTAAAGCAGATGCCTTGTCCCGGATTGGAATGGGAGAAGCAGAAATAACTTTAGAACCGTACCCATAATTCCGGAACAGAGAATCCTTGGCCTGACATCCATACAGACTCTGGAGGACATTCAAAACACGATCCACCAACTCTTTGATTCCGTTGCCCTACAGGACTGGGCAAAGAAAGGTCCAGAGTACTCTGTCATCGATGATTTACCTTATTACCAAGGCCGGCTATTTTTACCGCAAAAAGAACTACAGGAACTTGTCATTTCCCATTACCATGACACCTTAATAGAAGGACATCCGGGTATTGCAAAAACCGAAGCTAAAATTGGGAAGCAATTTTGGTGGCCCACCTGGCGAAAGGATGTCAAGTCATTTGTCATGTCTTGTGGCATTTGCGCACAAAATAAAGGGCAAAAGAAAAAACCTGCTGGATTATTGCAACCATTAGACATGCCACCTACCCCTTGGCATACCTTGTCATTAGACTTTATCACGGATTTACCCCCGTACCAAGGTTACAATATCATCCTAGTTATTGTAGATCTTTTTTCTAAAATGGCCCACTTCATTCCTTTAAAAGGGATACCTTCAGCTTCAATCCTGGCCAAGGAATTCCTTGAAAATGTTCCTTCAGTGTTAATTTCAGATCGGGGCAGTCAATTCATTTCACATTTTTGGAGGAAATGCTGCCAACTGTCACAAATTGATGTTAGGCTTTCGACCAGTCACCACCCTCAGACCGACGGTCAAACGGAGAGGACCAACCAGACTCTTGAACAGTACCTCCGTTGTATGCTACATCAGTCTGAGGGAAATTGGAGAGACATTCTGTGGATCGCAGAGTATGCGTACAATAATTCCGTACACTCAAGAACTGGACAAAGTCCTTTTTTTACCATTTATGGGCACCATCCTCTAACCTCGGATTTGGACTCACCCCAGCATTTAGAGATGCCCGCAGTGGACCATCTCCACGCTGTTATTACACAAGCCTTTAAAGAAGCAACCATCCATTTGCAAAAGGCTAAGAAAAAATACAAAAAGGATGCGGATCAGCACAGAAGTGAAGCTCCTCAATACCAAATAGGGGACCAAGTATGGTTAGCCACTAAGCACTTACCAGTCAAGGGGACTCGGACCTTTAACCCCAGGTATTTGGGACCTTTTTCTGTCAAGGCAATTATTAACCCAGTAGTCGCCAAGTTGGACCTACCTGCTCATATGCAAATCCATCCCGTCTTCCACGTTTCTCTTTTGAAGCCAGTGCAACCAGGAACTAGGCTAACCACTCCACCTGAACCTATCCTCATAGACGGGGAGCCCGAGTTCGAAGTCAAGAATATTTTGGACTCAAAAACAGTGAGATCAAAACTCTTTTACCTAATTGACTGGAAAGGTTATGGTCCGCAGGAAAGGTCTTGGGAACCTAGTGACCACGTGCATGCACCTCGTTTAGTGAAGAGGTTCCATCGGGAATTTCCAGACAAACCACGGCCAAGGGGGAGAACGACTTTAGGAGGGGCCGTGAGGGGGAGTGCTGTCATGATGCCTGCCCCCGGAAGACCAGACCAGGCCCAGCAGCCCCGGAAGCAGGCATCATGCCACTTGGAGCATGCCCAAAAGCCACAGTTAGGGGCTGTTTGGGTGCAGTCCTGGCGCCTATGGCGCCAGGCTCATAAAGATAAAGTCAGTCCTGGCGCCATGGGCACCAGGCTCATTATTGATAACTTACCTGAAGCAGACCATGCTGCATACTCACCTGAGGCAGATCATGCTGCATGAAGACTCAAGCCAAATGAGGCTTAGGAGGGACTATTTTACTGAAGGAACTATTTCGTTACTTGGGTGGGGCTGTGGAAGAGTACTTACCTGGATCTTCTTCCAAGGCTATTTAAACCACGCCCAGACAGCCACACGTGCTTCGCGTTATTCTGCTTGCTGCAGCGTAACGCTCACCGTGTTTTCAGCAGCTCCAGTCTTCAGCCACGCCCGCTTCAGTCCTGGGACTCCTGAAACAAGAAGAAAAGAAGGATAAAGGTTAGAACAGGAGTTTTAACTTTAATCCTTACCTGAATCCTGATCCATTTTGCCACGGACTGAAAGACAGAAGTCTTTGAAGCATCGCTTCGCATTCCTACAGCGCCGCGCTGAACTCACCTGCTTGGCGGTACTTCAGCATTCCATCACGCTCTCTCCATCTCACGGCCACCCTCCGACACCTAAGGAGACAAAGACAGCAAGGTGAGCAAGGGGACTCTCTAAGGCTATACCCAAGGACTTACCTGATTTACCACGGGAGGTACTCACCTCATCTCGGGTCGGCGCAGTCAACTCTGCTTCATCGCCGTACCCCGGCCCCTAAGGGGAGAAAGCAAAGACAATACCAGTTACCCCCCACAAAACTTACCTGATTTACCACGGGGGTCTCACCTCATCTCGGTCGGCACAGTCAACTCAGCTTCATCGCCGTACTCCGGCCCCTAAGGGGAAAACCACAATAGACTTACCTGAATCTTACCAATTGCCATTTGGAAATATTTGAGTGGATTAATCAGCAACCTGCAAGGAATGGGACAGAGTGAAGATCAGACATTTGAACTCTTATGAACAATTGGACTTTAGAGTCAATACTGGAACTCACCAATTCCTCTACGCCAGTGAAGTAACTGGTCATCAACGCACCCCTGCGGTCGACGCAGGATGGAGAGCTCATCCTTCCAAACCATCAGGTGAGACTAAGGAGGGGACATCAAGAGTGATCTGTGGGAAGACAACGGGAGTGGGGAAGGTGGGTTGACACTCAATTCCACGGGTGGTAAATTCCTCTTCTCCTTTGCAGAAGAATATTCTTGCGAGCCAGACAAACTAGGCTGAGCGGGCCAGTCCAGTCAGTCATCTCGGCGCTACACGTCACGCTGGTGGGAACAACAGCGGCCCAGTCCCGGTCGACGCCCCCGTGGGAACCAGGTGAGCGTAACACACCGATTCTGAAATGTTACAGAGGTGTGAATCTAAATTTTATGAAAATGTTAGCTAACCATGGACACATATTTAAGCTACAGAACTAACGTACATGGGGCCCACATTCTGCATTGCTCATTTAAAAAAGAATGTTTGTACAGGGTTGCTTGGTCTACCTTAATGGGAAGCACATCTTGGAGTGCAGGTGCTTTGGTGATCACTTTAAAAATTGCCATTCATTTGTGTTGCAAACAAATTAAACTAAGAACCAGGCGAGACCTACGTGTAACGTTATTCCACTGGCAACATTTCTGAAGTTTTGCGGGAATAGAAAATCCTAATATGCAAAATATTGTGTATCATCAAGAATCTATTTAACCAAGGTACTTTCAGCACTTTAAGGCACACAATAAAATATGTTGTCTAATAAACTGCATCATGTTAAGAACATCCCATTATGGGCATAACACAAAACTATTTTTGCATGTCGGGCTAGTAGAAGTCATGGATATAAAGACATATTCTTTGTTGTGTTGTTTACTTTCACTTTCACAGATGTGCCAGGTGATGGGGACTATGGAGGCCTGTTAGTTGGAAATGACCCATCATGCATAAGAAAGCGTCTCCTGCTGAGAAAAAAAGAAATGTCTTGGCAAGTTCATGAAGTTGCTGCCTGCAGAGCCAGGGGCGCAGTGAACTGGACAGTGCATGATCCTCCGGGCCCAGCTGGTTGTATACTTTTCTCGGGAAAAGAAAAAAGATCCAGGACGTTTTTCGTAACACTTTAAACTAAGGGTACACACTTAAAAAAAAAAGAACTGGTTGTACACCATACCAATGATTTATTTGACACTTCCTCTTCCACCTCCTGACTTACCTTGTGTCTGGTAGATTCTAGAAGAGGCGATCTCGCAGGCCAGCAGCGAGGAACTAAGGAGGACGTTTTCTGATCAGCAGCTGGGAACTTGCTCTTGGCTTTTATGAGCAGGTGAGAGACACGTCCACCGACCCTCTCATAGAACAGTAGGTGGGCTGTCAGCAAAGCAAAGGCAGGCAGCCACACTGGGCTCATGATTGTTGCTCTCTCTTCCGGGTAGCCTACTCGTGGGTGTGGAAAGGGGAGGAAGAGATAAAAAAGAGGACAGGAGGCAAAGCAGGGCTCAACTTTATTCAGAGGGTGTACTCAGTCCCCCCCCCACCAGCTAAAATGAGAAAAATTGAATGTCCTCTTTGAATGTATGAATTAAAGCCGACCTAGGTATCAAACCGCATTGTTGGGTTTGTAGGCTGGACACTTCACCACTGCACTATGTAACCTGATGAAGAATAACAAACAACTAAAGGTGAAATGTTCCATTTCTGTACTGCAAGTCCCAGGGAAAACATTTGTTTTGGTTCTTGGAGTTTAAAACATGCACACCTTTTAACGGTTTCAAAAACACTATTAGAAGAAAATAGCCTCTCTTGGTTTTGTGTGTGTGTTGATTTTATGAAAGGCAAATGCCATTCGTCCTGTGCAATTTGGGTGGTTATGCAAAGCCAATGTAATGAACAGTGCATATTTCACCTTGATTTGATCATTTCTGGCGATGTCACATCTGATTCATTTGCTGATGCGTCCCCCCACTTTAATTTTTAGAACTTGACCCCTGAGGCAAAGTAACAGAAAGAGGGCCAGACATGCGTTGCTAAAATGGACTGTTGTCACATTAATTTACATGGCGGCGGCCATTTTAGAATGTTAATAAACCTTATGGGAGTTTTTGTGTCTGCTACATGCAGCAGCAGCAGGTGCTGTCTGGGCCCAGCTACACCACTGCTCTCAGTCCAGGAGCTTCATTTTTTTTCTTTACATTAAAAAAAGAAAATGATTTCTTTCATAAATTTGGGTTTGCAAACAAAACCGAAGGGGTGGCACCTGTGAACGCAGGGTTCGCAGGTGCAACCCCTAGCACCCACCAAATGATGTCCCTGGCTCTGCAGGCAGCAACTTAATGAACTCGCCAAGACAGTTCTGTCAAAAATATGGGGAATCAGCAAAGCAGCCATAGGAACCCCAGCAGGTTGCATCACTACAGAGCGTTGGGAATTTTAACCATATTAATGTTTTTTTTAATGCAGGGTTTTTGTATAGCACAAGGGCCTCCTAGATGTTACTTCAAAGCGCTAAATTGAAAGTGGGATGGAGAAAGGTAAAGGAGCGGGAAGATCCAAAGGCAGTGAGAAACATGTCGGTCTGTAATGCTCCACTGATCTTCATATGATCAGGTTGGGTTTGATGAGTAGGTAATGTTTTTCAGGCGAAGTTGAGGAGGTAATTAGTTTCAGTGGATCCTCTCTGGTGCCCGGTACACCCCTCAGCTCTCCACTGGCACCCTTTTATCTGCCTCCTCTAGCAACAAAAGCTGCACCCGCTAGTGCACATGAGCCCTCTGGGGTAATGGGATACAGGCTGGAATGGGACATCTTGCAATAGATAACCAGTGAGGGTGTGCAGAGATTGCAGAATGCCCTGGTTCTTCAGGGGTACACACCTCTATGATGGTAGGCCACAGGTGTGTGCTTTGTGGCAAGATTTCAAGAGTGATCCTTGCCGCACTGTTGGCAGGAACTCACAGTTAATACCAGGAAAAATACAGTTCCAGATGGGGATTAACGCAAGTGGGCCTTTCGCTACAGAGGTGGAGGAAAAACTATATTGCTCCTATTTGGACATTCATCAGGAAGTGTTCTGATGTTCAGAGGGGCTGACATATTGTTTTTTTTTGCTTGGTGCGACCAATTCCCACGATAATACCGGGGGAAGCCAAAAATGAAAAAGTGCTCAAACATCTATTTGCAAGAGGCTATAGGTGAGAAGGGAGAAAGTACAGTGGACAGAGGACACCATCTGAAGAGCTGGCAGAGAAGTCGCGTGGCTTGGGAAATCCAGAGAAGATGGATTAACAGCGAGAAGGAGGAACGAGCTAAACCCTGAGCGGGATGAGGGCACAACTAAGAGGAGGGAGAACACACAGGCGGCACGAGGGCACAATTGGGAAATGAGTTGGACCAGTTATGGGGTGAAAAACCAAATCCTTAGAATAACCCAGTGGGAGTACAGAGTACAAAAGCCAGGGGTCAACAAATCGTAAAGGTGAGTTCAAGACCAAATACAAAGGGCAATCCAAAGTGGATCCAAAGGTCGATGTCTAATGGTTCACTATCCAGGAGGAAATATGTCCATAATCCAAAAGTACCAAACCCAGAAGGGAAAATCCAAAAATCCAGGTCCAGTCAAAAAGGAGGTCCAAAAAACACAGAAGATTCTCGATGTCCAAACATGACAGCAGCAAGGCACCGGCTACACACTGACGAGCAGTTAGGAAGCAATGTACTGTGTTCCTGACCTGCTTTTGTAATGCAAACGCTGGTTACCAGGCCTCACCTGACGTATCCTGAGCATCATGTGATGAGCAGGCGAGTCATGTTATGCTGGAGACATCCTGGGACCATGCAGTAGAGCGGATGGTGCTGCTGCATTGCCTCGAGTAAGTCGCCATGGGAGTTGTCTGTCAGGGATGGCGCACTTGTTGTCGCCGTTTCCAGTGAATTGGTGTGCGACATCAAGAAGGCAGAGGAGAGTGAGGTGCAGGCAGCAACGAACACAGCTGCCGAGAACACTTAAGTAAGGGGTGTTGTGGCGGTGGGTGCACAACACAGATTTATAAAAGAATATGTTCACTTATCATTTGGTGGTGTATTTTTGGCTTTGTCACATATTGTGGCATGCCTTTGCCACCTTGAGGCAAAAAAACAAACTGCTACAGAGAGTACAGAGAGGAATAAGAGTATAGCGAAAAGCACTATTTTGCTTTCATGGCACCTGGCAATGCTGTTGACATGTATTGGCCGCATCACAGTTTTTTGTATGTGTTCTCTTGCTTAGCAGTCTTTTTTCTAGTTCTTTGTCACAGTTCTTCACTTTCGTTGTCGTTCTCCTGCATACTTGTGCTTCTTCTTCATCCTCCTACTTCATAGTATTTCTTCCTTCATCGGAGTACTTCATCCTAGTCCTTCAGCATAGTCTGTCTGCTGTGTTGTGGCTCTTCTCCTTTGTCATGGTCTTTCACTAGAGAACTTCATCATAGTATTTTGTCAGAGTTCTTCTCCTTCATTACAGCCCCTTCTCCTCATCCGTATCCTTCATCATAGGCGTTTATGATAGTCCATCTAAGTCATCAGTCTTTCTCCTTGTGCTGATCATCTTCATTGTTGTCCTTTATCTGCATTATAATCCATTGTCAAGTCCTTTTGTTTATACTGGTCCTTCACCTTCATAATAGTCCTTCTTCTGCCACCTAGTCATGTACCGTCATTATAGTCTTCTGTGAAAGTCCTTCATCATACTCCATTGCCCAAGCTCTGCTTCATAATAGTCCATCACCTTCCTTAATCATAATCATTCTTCACATAGTTCTTCATCCTAGCACGTCTCCCTCATCATACTCCCTCTCTTTCTTCAGAATCCCTCTTCATAGCCCTTTGTTACAATCATTATCCTTTTCTCTGATCTTTCCCCTTCATCAGAGTCGTTCATCATAAACATTTTCCATTTGTCATAGTAGTTCTCCTTTGTTCTAGCCCTTCCCCTTCAGTTTAGTCCTTTTCCTTTGTCTTAGTCCTACTACTTCATTTAATTAATGCGTCATCCTAGAGCACCTCCTTCAAAATAGTGCTTCTCCTTCACCCTAGTCCGTCTCCTTCATTCTAGTTTGTATACTGTGTCCTTTTCTTTCTCCTTCTTCTTCTTACTCATTCTAGTACAAGCCCTTTCCTTTCATTGTAGTCCTTCACGTTCATCCTAGTCATTTCCCCATGGCCCCCACCCTAGTCCTTCATCCGAGTAATTCTCCTTCCCATAGTTCCCAGTTATTCCTGGTTCATCCTAGTCCTTTATGCTAATCATTTTATTTTATCCTAGTTCTTCATTCTACATCCTAGGACTTGTCATATTCCCGCATGGTTCATTGTAGTCCTTTGTCCTTCATTATAGCCCCCATACAGCCCAAGCCATTCCCCCTACATTCTAGTCCCTCACATTTATCCCACTCCTTCACCCTAATCCTAGCCCTACATTCTAGCCCTAATCCTTCCTGTAAGTACTTTGTCTTATTCCTTCATCCTAGTCCTCCATCATCCTAGTATTTCTCATTCTTCTTAGTTCATCATCCTAGTCCTTCACCCTAGTCCATCTTGCCCCTTTACCTTTCCCCATCATAATACTGTAGTCCATGTCCTTCATCATAGTCAGACTGTCTCCCAGGAACAGCTCTCAGCCAGTCACAGCCACACTCTCCCACTCATTATTTCTTGCTCTCTGTATCGCTTCAACTATCTTTTCTTCTTTTCGCCTCTCCATCCTCCCTTTTCTCTCTTTCTTTCACTTACTCTTACTGTGGATGGTGGTACCGATGAGGGTGTAAAGGGTTCAAGAGAAGTTGAGGAAATAATGAAAGCATGCATTGGAAGTTTGTAAGGGGGCTGGACGCTGAAAGCTTAAAATATGATATAATCTACAAGAATGTCATTGTTGTGATGAAACAACTACCCCCTTTTTCTTGCCTCACTTGGTTGTCATGGTTGATTTGTGCATGGAACTTAAGCTGTCTTTTTAGGCATGACGTTTGTAGGCCAAGCCTGAGTATAGAAGCTGGGTCAGTTGCTCCAGGCGGGAAGGGCAAGGAATGAATGCCGACATGATAATATGGGCTTCCCACTATCAGATCGTTCTCACATTAGTTGTAAACAGCATGTGTATATGAATCTTGATATCCCACGTGCAGTCCTGATCAGGACTTGTAAACTGGTGCAGAGTCTTGGTAGAGCACAACATTTGCATCTTCATTTCTCGGTATCATGTAAGTCAGCGTGGCGCAGTCCTACTTTTTGGACCCATGCTAAACCAATTGTTAGGGAATGAGCTTCTCTGTTGGACATCGTTTACAGGGCTATGTAATTGGGGCTTGAACATTGTGTTTTAATATTATTGATGGTGACTGGCTGTATGATACAGAGACGAGAATCATGTAATTGGCCTCCATAGCAGGCTGTGTAAGTTGCAGGCATTGTCCCTCGACTGCGGATTTAAAAGAAGCGTTTAATCACAAGATCAAGTGATAATAGTTCTTAGAGACGTGCCTGTCCTTTATGAAGCCAACACGAATTCATGGAGGTGACTGTTGTGCAGTGAGCAAACTACTGGTTTTGACAATTCTGGTTTTAGCCGTCGCTTTTCCCCAATGCTATAATTCTTTCCGAGACCTACCATTTCGCTTGTTTTATTCATTCAGGACTTTGCATAGCCTTTGTGCTAATGCCTTGAGTCTCGGCTGACTTGTTCCTTTATATTTAACTACAAGTGTGTGATAATATCCCAAACCATGAATGGTCCTATAAGAACTTATCTAATTCATATGTTCACCACCCATTGCTGTGATCCAGTGATCTCAAATGGGAAGACGAATGTAATACGTTCCCCATGAGACAGAATATTATCAGCAAACCCGGAAGAGTGACTGGAATTTGCATCTACTAATGCTCAAAAGGTCAATGTATTTGCATATGCAAACACAGAGATGCAGATACAATGGGCCGTTCAATGCCCTGCTGTGTCTGCTTCCTGAAAAGGGTAAATACCATGCGCACAGACCATATGGTTGTATTCTCCCCAGTGCATGTGATAGATATTTTGACTTCCGGAACCTCTCATCTGATCTACAATTCGGTCTAGTATGTTTTTCAGTACAGCTGCATTAAAAGACTGTGTCATACTACCCATGTCACTCTCCACACTAGGGACTATAGGAATTTGCTAACAGCATCACTTGTTTACTAAGTTTAGTAATGCACTAGCTGGTTGGAAAATATGATATTAATTCATCCCAAAGTAAAAAATGTCTATGTTTGATTAAAAATTATGGAACATATGAAGAAGTGTGAGCGAAGCTATACGTTCTATTTCATTAAGCAGAGCATAAGATTTCTGTCTTCATGAAGTGCAGTAATTTCTACAATTACTGTCTCGCTTCACTGAAAACTTAAGTAGTGAGAACTGATTGTATCTGTGGGAAAGGGAGAGACGGACCGGGAACATCAATGTTTAATGTCCTTTGTTCTAGTCCTTGAAGTCTGACATTCAAGAAGCTAGAGCACTCCCCCAAGAGTGGGAAACACCTTTTTTTTCAAATTGAAAGCTTGAACATCTCCTGACTTCTGAGCTATCCTCTTGACTCACCTCTCCAGCCATACTAGTTACACCTCCCCTCACCACTAACTGGACTCTTCCCTAATCTTCCCTCTGTTTTCCCCACCACACTAGCACTTAATAATTTGAGGTCACAATTCATGCTTAGCTGGCTAGACTGCCTACCCGCTGACACTTACTTGTCCTAGGTTATTCCACTTTATTGTTTCCAGTATCTGTCCAAAATACCCCTTTTCAAACCTGGTTATCATACATTCAAACTCTACCTATCATAAGAGGCTCACTGACTCCCGTTTATCTGCTATATTATCTTTTGAATACTCCTTTGTGACCAAAAGAGCTTGTTTAACTGCATGCGTGCATGCAAATAAATAGATAAATAAATAAACACATTGGTCAGTTTAAGTGGTTCAATTAATAGAGATGACTGACATTTTCCTTGTAAGCGGTCTGGATTGTAGCAAAGAGGAACCCCAATATATGAATACATGAGCAACAACATCAGAGCATGTGCTAGTTGCCCCAAGAGCTAGCTCACTGGGACATTCTGATCTACCTGCAGAGTCCTCAGAATCCGGGAATCCTCTATGCTCCCGAAGCAAAGCAAGAGACTGTCCATTCTGTATAGAGAAATGCCTGGCATCCCGTGGAGGACACAATTGCATTAGTAGAATGGGCAGTCAATTGCGCTAGCCAGAGATGTACCTCATTATTAAAGGCTATTATATAAGCTCCTTCAGACCTAGAAGACAGCAGCTTGAAGTACTGAGCTAGACCCAGTGCAAGTCACCTACTGTGCCAATACTGAGCACCACTCTCTTTCTTGCCTTCAAAAACCAGGAGAACAATGAACTAATACCACCGAACTGTGAAGCTTTGGGAGAGAATCTATTTATTTTTATTTATTTGTTAATGCAGTTTCATACAACACAGACCAGAACCTCCAGGGCAACACAGTGCTGAACAAATCATATAGAATAGATACAAACTAAAAACAAGTGGTGGAGAAGGCAGTATCAATCTGCATACAGAGACTGCATCCACATTGTATCTATGGGGCTGAGGGTATTTACTGAAGCAAGAGAACAGATAGAATTTAAAACCATTATGAAAATAAAAAAAACAATCATTTGGTGTGAGGAATGTTTGGGTTTGTTTACATGGATGAGCAGAGTGGAGGTGCTCTAGCATAGTGGACAGTGGAAAGGAGGCATGCAGACAAGTAGAAAGTCCCAATCTCGACAAAGAGAATAGGAAGGATCTAACAGCAATCTAATAGGAGCAAAGGGACATTAAGGGGTGTGAATACAGGAGCAAGCCAGCAGCACACATTTGGCTAAAAGGAAGAATATTAAAACAGGGGAAAAAGGGTTACCCACCAGACACTGTTATTCAGCATCTATATTGGAGAAAAGAAGCTGCTCACAAAAGGAGGGTGACTAGAACTAGCTGTTGTTATTATCAGCAGTAAAGAAGCAAGAATTCAGAGGGAATAACCTCCATTCATAATAAAAGATCACACTAAAGAAAGTAAACCCAGAACAAGCAGTTAAGATAGAGATGAGAGAGGGAAGTGTTTGCTGGAAAACTTAGTGGAGGCATATAAGAAGATCATACAGGGTTGGGTCGAAAACAGAAGGATGGAGATATTCAGCCTTTCAGCTAAAGCTTGGTTTAGAGCCTGTTTGTGTGGCAATTGCTAATTAGTAGAGCTTTTAGTGTAGAATTCCTTCATGGAGGTGCATGATGAAGAACAGGTAGAGGGAGTTCCAAATATGTAGGGCTCTACTTGAGAATGATTGCTAAAGTGTTTGTTGGTTCTTGTTTGCGGAAAAGTGGGGAATTTAGAGTAGGCAAAATATGCCAGTTTGAACATGCATTCAGCTTAATTTTGGAGACTTTTAGGGAAATGATGTTCAGAATTAAACAGTGGAAAGGAGTGCCTAAAATCAGGAGAGCTAAGCATGTAGACCAACGTTAAACGGAGTCAGGTGTTTTCTAGGATGACTTGCTACTATGGCATCTCATATTGCAGAGTGGAGATGATTGATGAGTAAGCATTCTATCACAGATTGAAGATTTGATTTAGGTATGACGGGTTTGATGTTCATCGGCATGCAGACTGGTAATTGAGTCCTGTGAAAAACTTTTTTAAAGTGAAGGTCAAGATGATAACACCATGTGAGTTGGTGTTCAATATTAGCATGGAAGGGATTCTGATTTCCAAGAGGGTTGTCATTGATTACTGGATCAGGAGATTAGTGGGTGATTCTGAAAGTATTCTGATTTAAGTCTTTTCAGTTTGTGCTTGAGAACATTTTCCTGAATCAGTGTGCGAGTTGCAGGATATCTTGTTCTGCCGTCATCTTGAGATACAGCTGAGTACCAATCGCTTACTAATACATGCTTTGTTGAAATAAGTGGTTTCACTCAGCTCGTGAATTGATCTCTTTGTTTTGTATATGCTTTATGCCCCACCGCGTCTTCTTACAAACTCTCTCTACAACTGCCACTGCTTTCTTGCCTGCGCCCCCCTCATTCCACATTCCGTGTTCTCCATTTTGGTTCTACACAAGGCAGAATGTTACAGACCTCCCTTCTTTGTGACCCAACAAATTGAAAATGCGTAACTATGTGCAGACCTGTTTGACATAACTATGTACAGAACCTTATAACTGTAAATCCACAACTTAATAACACATCCATACATTTTAGCAGATCATTAAATCATACATTCCCACTGTCACATTCACTCCACAATCACTCTTTTACCCCTATCTAACTCCTCCCGCAAAACACCCCTTTCTACACTATTCACTCCAGACTTCCTGCATACTCTATTCATATTCAAAACCCTGCCATACTGCTTCATACAAACTCTCCACCACCTTGATGGGCTCAGACCAAACCAATCCTGCATACCTCCATCCAGGAAGAAGTTTTACCTGCTCTCCATCTCCTACACTGACAACCTTTTCCTTGGTAGCCTTTTTCAGATCAAAATGAACTTTATTATCCTCTTGTTTCTTCCTAACCTTCTCCCTGACCGTATGAATATTAATCTTGCTCAACTTAGCTCTACCTAACCATGGCTGAAATACCCTAATATTGGGCTTTCTGCATTTGGACATCTCAAAGGGAGAAACACCTGGGGTCAATTGGGGTGTAACCCTATAAGCCACTACTGTCTCATCAGCAGCCTTCCTCGTATCTCTCCTTTCTGAAATGCACCCCTGATGCTGCCTTTAATGACCCTGTTGAATCATTCCACAAAGTTTCCGGATGATAAAGTGCACTGGTGCAACACTCTATGCGGTTCCCTTTCAAACATTTCTCAATCTCCTCAGACACTAACTGCACCCCATTGTCCATCAATAGTATAGAGGGATATCCTTCCTTCTTAAAAATGGTGAGTAGAAAATGAATGATATCACCAGTACATATATTCTCTACCCAATCAAGACACTATACAATATTTAAGAGATCCTTGAAGTCTCACAGGACCCACAATGTCCAGTCCCACATGTTTGCATGTTATGGACAGAACAGTGTCATCGGCTTGGTACTGTTGGTGCAACCTTTGGCAGAGTTTTCGCACACATTACATTCTCTTATTAATCTTTCCACTTGTAAATCTTCTTCTGACCACCAATAGTATTGTCTTATTAACTGTTTAGTCTTAGACATTCCCTGAAGTCGTTCATGTTCTACCATAAGAATTTTGTTCCTCACTCCCATAGGAGGAAATAACTTGTCACCATTTCTTCATATGCAGGTCATCAAAAATCAGTCTCACAACATCTGGTACCATTCCTTTACGTATCTGTTCACTCCTCAAACCACTTTCTCCTTTATATCCATAATGACAGCATCTGCAATCAAGGCAAATTTCCATGCCTCTTCTGAACCTACTTCTTGATCAACCTTGAGTATCTGATCCTCCCTCTCCTCATTCAACTCCTGCTCCTCTACCACATTGCTCAAATGTGAAAGACAATCAGCTGCCTTATTACTCATCCCCGGTAAATACTCCACATGCCAGGTATATTCCAGTAAATTTGCAATCCATTTCCTTATTCCAAAAGACACTTTGTCCAAACTCTTTGCAATCATTTTCTCCTTCAACGAGTGAATCGTAAATCGCACACCCCACACAAAGGACCTGAACTTATCAATCGCCCATTTCGCTGCCAACAAATGAATCTCTATAGTCAAGTAGTTATTTTCTGGCACCTTATGTACTCTGGAAGAAAATGCTATAGAGCACTCTCTGCCATCACTTTTTTGAGACAAAACAGCCTCTCGCCCATGATTGCTGGCATCAGTGGTCAATATGCTCCTTCTTATAGAATCGAAATTGCTCAGGGCAGGAGCACTAGTCAAACCAACTTAATCTCCTGCAGTTCAGATTCACATGCTGCATCCCACTGAAACTTCACTGCCTTCTTCACCAATTTTCTTATGTTATGAGTCTTGGTAGCAAGATTCAGAATTAATTTAGAGTAATAGTCTGCCATACGAAGGAACAAAACAATCTGTTCTTTACTGCTTGGACTGGGAAAACACAAGACATTTTTAACCAGCTCTTTCTTTGGGCAAATAGCAAACTCTGAAATCTCATGGCCTAAATACTTTATCACTCCTTAATGGAACATGCAACTTTCTTTGATGAGCATCAACCCAGAATTCTTCCAAATGCCCAACACTCTTTTCAACATGTCGTTGTATTCTTCCACAGTCTAACCATATACAAACACATAATCTTGAAAGCACAGCTCACCTTCTTTGTTGTGAAATAATTGATACATCACACATTGCAACACAGCATCCGCTGACGATGACCCAAACGGCATGCCTTTGCCCTGAAATAACCCTTTTGGGGAAATAAACACAGTAATCTTCCTAGCTGATGAATGCGAAACAATCTGGTGGTACTCCGATTTCAAAGCAAGCGCACTTGTCACATTTGCTCCACTTATGGTGCTCAACATCTCAGTAATGTTCGGTAAGGGATGCCTGTCTGGTACAATACAATTGTTCACGGCACGCAAGTCAGAACATAGTCTAAATTTGCCATTAGGCTTACGCACAACTACCAAAAGAGAGACCCACTCTGATGAATCAGTCCTTTCAATCACTTCTTGTTTCCCCATCAGTTCCAACTCTTCCTTTACTTCATTCTTCAGAATGATGGCCATTTTCCTCACTTTAAGGACCACAGGAATAGAACCTGTCTTCATTCTGATTCCATGCATTTAATTCTTCATGCACCGCAGTTTGTCTCTAAACACAGGGTGTTGTATATTATGGTACTCAAACCTTGCCTCCCTTTCTTCCACTGAATACACAGCCTCCTCAGTATTGAGATACAGTTTGATGCTTAATCTTTTCTGGTGCAACCAACACAATCACGGATACATTTCTTTACTGGAGATATGCACTTTCCCTTTGGTATGCTTGTCAATGAATTCCATTATGTTCCAAATCCATCCTATCAACTCAATACATTTGTCCCCATAAACTATGGGGTTGATGTTGACTTTGTTCAACACGATACTTCCCTCCATGTGTCTCTTAAATAATTTCCTGCCCATCAATTTTGCATTTCTTGAACAGTGCCTTGAGACCTGGACATTGATCACTGCTTGTGAAGTGATACCAGCTATTACAATGAAAAAACGTCTTCCTTTCCTCTTCTTCTTTTTTTCCTTGAATCATGCAGGTTTCTTCTTAATGACCGGCCTCTTATTCTCTATTCTCTTCCCTTGCATGTCCAATACTTCCATTGTCTGTGCGGAGGCGGGAGTCCATGGAAGGACACTCTGGAACATGAATGCCTCTTCTGCAAGGCACGGGAGTCAGATGTGGCGTCCAGCTAATCGGTAGTGCTGCCAGGGCCACAACGTCCCGTTGCCAGTGAAATAAGTGGCTTCACTCAGGTTTTGAGTTGATCTCTTTATTTTGTATATGATGTTTGTCCTACTGGCTCCTCTTACAACCTCTCTCTCCAACCGCCACTGCATTGTGGTCTGCACCACCCTCATTCCACATTCCATGTTCTCAATTCTGGTTCTACACAAGGCAGAACGTTACACATGTATCTTGGATTTGATCATATCACCTAATATTTCTATGCATTTGTTAAACAATAGGGGAGAGGGGATCGAACCATGAGGCATTCCCAAAGTTAACCAATAGAAGAGGATTGAT
Source organism: Ambystoma mexicanum (assembly GCF_040938575.1). NCBI lineage: Eukaryota > Metazoa > Chordata > Amphibia > Caudata > Ambystomatidae > Ambystoma > Ambystoma mexicanum. The sequence goes on from NC_090941.1 coordinate 308,495,295, forward strand.
TCTTGCATTTTTACCTGTAGATTTCAGTAATTGAGTAAGGAACAAAAATAGTTACGCACAGTTCTCTCTATTCCAAAGCATATCATGGTGAGCACAACCGTCTCATGGTCAACCATATCAAATCTCCAGACAGGTTCCGTATGATTAAAGAACTTAAAGAACCATTGTCAATAAATGCACATCACATAATCTACAAATTAGAGAGTGAGGTGTCTGCGCTATATCCAGGTCTGAAGCTACATTGATGTTCTCCTAGTAGATTTTAGCGGATATGAATGTATTCAGTTGAGTTGTGACACAAGTCTCTAGAGTTTTTGTGAAGAAGGAAAGACTAGTGATTGTGTGGCTGAAGGTTATTTTATATTATTACCCAGGAGGTAGGCGAGGGGAGACAGTGACTGCCTCCCAGCCAATTAGGAGGCTCGGAATGGGGGATTACCAGATGGTAATCCCACCACCCTGAGCCTCCTCAGGGCTGGAGGCTGCCATCTTCCCCCAAAGGGGGACAAGGCAAGTGCTCACTCCCCCCTCCAACCCCATTCACAGATTTCCCTTTGCCCCCATCACTAACCTTATTTTTGGTTCCTTTTTGGGAAAAAACGTCCTGGGAACACTTCTGTGCCCACCGTGTCCGCTCCCGATCTGCGACACGCCACCATGGAAAGGAAGAAGGGACTACATGTGGACTATATGTAGTGCCTCCTCTCCTTTTCATGGCGGGCATTTTTTTGTTTACTTTTTTCCTATTTCTTTAATGGCAGCCATTTTGTTTGTTAACTTTTTGTTACTATTTAAAATGGCCACTATGTAAAAGGAGAAGGTATTTTGTTCCCCTTCCCTGGCTGCTATTTATTTTTATTTTCAGTTGCGAAACGCCTGAGCGTTTCACAATTTGAAAAAAATGCTTTTAGTACACCGGAATTACGGGCCGGGGTACTAATAGCAATAAGCCCCTCACGGGGAGGTCATTACTGCTTCAGGTAATGCCACGGGACATTACCAGAAGCAGTAAATGCCCCACCTGCGAGGGGCTTATTGCTTAAAAAGTTCCTAAGAAGGATCCTGCACGGGCCTAAACTCATGAAGATACTTCTCTTCAGAGACGCAGGTAATGAGCCACACATGCTGTTAGGTTAAAGCAATTCAAAACATTTTGAAAGTTGTCTAAGGACATCGGGAGAAATGTTGCCATGCAGTTTTGGGTTTCATGTGGATGTGTTCATATGTGTGAGGAATTCTGCACAGTCATATCATTTTTCATTCAAGAGGAAATAGAATGAGGGAGAAGACAGTTGGACGCTATTTTTACTATTTGAATACATTCTTGGCTCTCTTTTTGCTAAGTCGATTTGGGCTTTTAGGTGTGTGGCTTTGTGGGCACAGATGTTCTTTTATAGTTTTTTGAGCAGTATCTAGTGACAAAATTAACAGTTAGTTGGACAATTGTGACAGAAAAGGAAATGTATAAGTTGATCACTTATTTGGAGTAGATTTTGGTGAACAAGGTTGATGTTGGAAAGTAGGTCTAGGAAGAGGGGCAATCCAGCATCAGGCTTTCCCCCGAGTGGAGGCTCAAGTCCCCAAGGAGTATTTTTCTTGCTCGTTCCATTTGTTGGATGATGATATGGGCAATGCCATTTTTCAGGAACAGTAAGTGAATATGCCCTTTCTCCATGACTATTCCATGACATATTTAACAATACGTGTGCACAATCATAGAGAAACTAAGTAATTTTTGGTTTCTTTCTACTTTTTTCCCTATAGAACCCAATGGAGAAAATTAAATAAACAATAACAAAGGATATACAAATAAAAAGAATAAATATGACACACAACGCCACAGTTAATCATATGCCTGTTGAGCATAACAACAACAGAGAAAACCTTTAGAATAAGACATGGATTGCACACCCAAACAGCGATACCTCACGAACACTTTGAGATACTATGAATTAATGTATCTCTTTGTAAGAAATGTAGAAGAGATAAAACTGTTACATTTTATATTCTTCCTGTTATGAGGACATAGTGGAAGGAAGAACAACAATAACTAAATCCTGTCTTGTCCTACATACAAGTTTGTTATGATTATGGCTTCTTAGTAATTTTTCATATATCTAGGCATGTTTATAGTTTGGTTTGGTTTTACACGATTGAGGAATAGGCTGAGGTAAAGTCTATCTTCCTATACACTTTTCTAGACACCCTAACATTAGAGATATACACTCACTAGCAAGGTTAGTTCAGCCTTTCTATAGGGACAGAGTTCTCAGGGACCAATCACTAAAAAGATAATTTTGCCTATGTGTTACATGATTGAGGTGAGTTAAAGAATCACCAATAACTCATTGGCTGTTCTTTTGTTATTGTTACTCCCTGAGATTATACATGAGACTGTTGCATAGAACACCACATTAGATTCTGGTTTGACATTCTGTCCATTTATTAAATGTAAAAAAAAAGATATTCTGGTTGCTAGTGAGCAATTACTCCTGAAAAAATTATGAAATGAAAAACGTATTGATTTATAATATTGAAAAATGTATTTGTTAAATGAGACATAAAGAGAAAAATAATGTATATTGATCTCTCATTAATTGTCCCTCATAGATGAGTTATTTATTTTATTTCATAAATTGTATAGCATACATTTTCAAATGTCTATATGATTAAATGCCCAAATATGAGTTAATTATTGCTTGATTCTGATGGTAACCAATATTCACCTATGAATTCTCAACCATCAATCATCCCTTAAGCAAGTCCTTATGTCATCAAGCAGCCAGTGATCATGTTCTTTGGGTGAATAGTTATGGATCATAGCCCAGCTTTCTTCGTTCATCTAGCAATCATATAATTCATTTACATTTGCTTTTTGTTCACATTAACAGAACTACATGAATACATATTTGACACAAAAAACCTCTCATCACTTATTCAAAGGCCTCGAACCTTTGCATACCACCCTTTCTGAGATTCTTACTCACTTCAGTGCATCTCACTTGGCTTCCAAACCATTGCTTGTGTTCTTCCAGTGTGGACACCGCAGTCAGATTTAAAACCACATGCACATATTAATTTAAAAGCTACCAGACAACTTTCTGTACATGTTATTTATTATGTGTGAGTGTGCAATAATATATGCAAGTGTAAAATACGAGGTCTGGTATAATGCCCTAATGCCACTTTCAGCTCCCTTGCTGCAGGTGGGTCTGTAGGAAAAATTGGATGTGGGTGCATTAGAGGGACAGTGGGAGGGGTAGATATGAAATCTGTGTTGTTGATGGGTGTAGGTCGAAAGTACCCAGTTTCTGTGTGGAAATCTGCTTAGTATGGATTTGGTAGACAATCCTCTAAGTATGTGAACAATAGGGAAGGGCTCAAGATCCGAAAGGCCACAGTACTGTGGGTCCGGTTAGCTGCTGATGTGGAACCTCTTTTAGGAGCAATGGCCTTTCCAGAGCCCTCTGCCAGTGAGGTGAAGATTGAGTGTTCCAAGACAGAGGCAAGCTTTGATTTCTAACCACTTGTTGGAGCAACACCTGCCATACTTGCCAGACACACTGGTACCCAGGATCTCAAAGCAGGTGTTTTCCAGGCTCCCCTGAGTTGGGAGAAAAGAGAACTATGACCTATCTTGTCCCTGAGTCCCTGGAGTAGGACTCACAGTATCCTGAGAGTCAAAACAGTGAGGACTCTCAGGTCCAACGGAAGAGCACAAACACATTCCCATGGTTGAATTGCACTAATCACAACAATGCTGCAAAAGGAAATACAGTGCGTCAATCCCAGGACAGGAAAAAAGATAAAATGGAGAGCCTTTGCCAATTCTGACACTGCGAGCAGTGTATTCAATTAGGTGCCCATGTGGCCTGCACTTTGTGGGCCAAACAACACTCAAGGCAATAATAAGATGCACAGAACAGAGATCAAATGTTAGAACTAACAATGCACATTAATCTGTAGGTATGCATTTTCATGAAGAATACCATCAAATTTGTAAAATGCGGTTTCAAGTTTTGCATGACAATCAAAGTAAATTCATTGCATGAACAATTAAGCAGAGGATTGGAGCTAAGAGAATACATATTGGATCAATCAACTTGAGCCAGTTGTGCCTGGAGGAATGAATAAAGGCTGCAACTTTTCATGTTTTCTGTAATATGAATAGCTGTATGAAACATTTTGAGATTTATATGCAATTGTTAAATGAATCTTTACTATTGAATATCAAATGTTCAAAACGGTACATTGATGATGCGAGAATTTTTTTACATGGGAGAGCACTTCACACGAATTGTCCATTGGATTTTGTGAGTAATGATATAAGTGTAAATGTGTACTGGCAATATAGATTGATCATTCACTTTTTATTTGAGAGATAAAATGATTGAAAATGCTATGATTCTTACTGTTGGAAAGGATTATAAATAATGAGAAACAATGTGACACAGTCAATTGAAGACTGAAGTAGCTCAGAGTAACTTTGGAAAATTAATGGGTCTAAATTGGGATGATTTGGAGAACTGGTAAGCATATCATGCTTCTTTGAGCTAATACACAATCTAGAGGACATAATGACAACATGGCGCACAGCGGCGCAAGAACGTTATTGCATGGTACGCGCACACTGGCACTACCCAACCCAGCAATATTATTTTTTATATACACAGCCTCCTGAACACCTACGTTACAGACTTGCTGAGAACTAGAGATACTTCCCATTATTTCATATTGCTGTAGGTGAGTTTACAATTTCATAAATGCATATAGTAATAGCATAATATGGTTGGAGTATCTTTTTCACCGGATATATTTCTTAATTTTGTTTTGTTTGGGTCATTGTAGCACAGAGGGATACAGAGGTTACCCAGTGTCAAGATGAAGGCATCCTACAATGTATTATAATTGCTGTCTAGAGATTTGGGCTGGAATAAGCTCCCTATTCACTTAATAAGGGCAAACTCCCTCCCTGAGTTCAAGAAGGGAGTTAAGACTCACTTTTTCAATCTCATTCCAGATTAACCTTCCTATTTTCTCTGTATCATCTCATCTGGATCACCTGTGTGTTTGTCCGTCTTGTCTTGTTTTACTGTGCGCTTCGAGAGGTTTGGGTGATAAAGCGCGTTATACAAATTAAACTAAGCTAAACTAGTACACATTTATGTTACAAATATGAGATCACTTGTTTAATTTTTTGCTTTTCAAATTCTCAAATTGGTTATTTAGGAGATGTTATGTTCTCATGTTCTCATGTTTTGCTGCATATCACAGATGCTTTATTATTGGAAATAGGTAATTCTAACACATCAAAAACAATTATTGTGCATATTCGTTTGATTGTGACCTGACAATGAACTATTGAATCTGAAATTCATTGGCAAACAGGCAAAAGCACAGCTACCTTTTTTGTATTTGAAGAAGAATTGTGGAAAGATTAAAGGACTATATAGGAGAGTTTATTCAAGGGAAATCTTTTTGGGAGAAATTCACCTTTCTTAACAAATGTTTTTAATTTTCTGTAGTATTTTATGATTACTAGGGTGCACACCGTACTCAGGACGTTGTCCTGAGATGTTTTTGCTACATCTGACAGCCTGTCAGATAAATTTTACTATCCTGGTGTGGATTTAAAAATGGAAGAAACAGTGCACTCTAGGCAGTCTTGACAAGGTACTGGCAAGACAGGAGAGGCACACCAAACCTCATTGAATCCACTGCATGTGGTCGGTTGTCTTGTGAGAGGAAAGGTAACTTCTCTCAGGATAGATCACCCCAAAAACGGATAGATGTCAGGGGGCCTCAATTCATGGTTGTGGCTATGCATATGGCACAGACAATTCAGCAGGTATCTGCATGTATAATGACTGTCCAGCACTGGAAACCTGGTTTGAGCAGGGCCTCTCTAAAATTCCCAGACCATGGGCAGGGAATTAAACCCCAGAATATCACGTATCCATCTGCAATTAAAGTAGAGACAGTGGAGCTGACCTCAGAGGTTTTTAATCAACCCATTGCCTACCTTCCATGATATGATATGATAAGTCATTTATAACGCGTCTGTACACAAGTGTTTCTAGGCGCAACAAGACAAAAGGGGACACAAGGGGAGGACAAAACAAACAATCTTACTAGGCCATGTGTCATTTAGATTGTTCTAGTACGAGGGGGAAGGGAGAGGAGAAGTGCTAGGGGGAGGTAGGGTGAGAGTGCAATAGATAAGTTCAATTAAGTGCTGGAGGCAGAGGACTGTATGACAGTCCCTAAATGCCTGGGAGAGCCGATGGCATTGTAAGCGGTTACTGGTCATGCAGGAGCCTGGTGCTCATTAGGGATCAGCGGGTGGCCAGGTAACCAGTTAGCGGAGCAGACAGGTACATCAGCAGGGGAGAGAGAGAGAGAAGAGAGAGAGAGAGAGAGAGAGAGAGCAGAAGCGAAAAGGAAGGTCTTGAGCTTCTTCCAGACCCTTGAGAGGGACAGGGAGGCCATTCCAGAGGGAGGCACTGGCAGAGGAGAGATATCCCCCCCCCACTCTCTGCATTGAGAAGCATCTGACCATCACAGAGTTGGAGGTGGCTGAGCAAAGGGCTAGAGAAGGAAGGTGTTTAGGAAGAGAGAGTTGGAAGTAGTGCAGGCCCCGACTGCAGAAAGTCTTGTGGATGATGCCGAGAGTCTTGAACTTGACCCTTGCAGCCACTGGGAGCCAATGGAGGGATATCAGGGCTGGGGAGATACGATCCCTGGGCTTGAGGCCAAGGACAAGTCTCACAGTCCTGTTCTGGATTAGTTGCAGAGGGCAGAGAGTAGAGGAAGGCAGATTGAGAAAGAGGCTGTTGCAGTAGTCCAGCCTAGAGAGAACCAGGGCTCTGGAGACAGTGAGCTTCTGTAGGAAAGTGAGAAAAGGAAGAATACCTCTGAGGAGGTGTAGCTGGTAGTGGGAATTCCTACCAAGGTCCATGATGTGAGGTGAGAAGGAGAGAGTGGAGATGAAGATGACACCAAGGTTTTTTGCTCTGCAGGAAGGTGCAGGTAGATCGCCCAATGGGGGTGGCCAGAGTGAAAGAAGGAAAGTGGGAGCAGGAGTCCCGATGAGAAGGTTCTCATTCTTACTAGCATTAAGGCAGAGGTCGTGGGAGGCACACCATTCCTGAATCGCGGCTAGACAGTCAGGAATGAGCGAGAGAGGAGAGGAGGCTGAAGGGAGCCTGAAGTAGAGCTGAGTGTCATCCGCATAACACTGAAAGTTAGGAGAGAAGGTAGAGATGAGGTGGGCCAGAGGTGCCACATAAAGGTTGAAGAGCCAGGGTGAGAGGTAAGAACCCTCGAGAACACCACATGTGGAGAGAGAGGTGGTGGAGAGAAAGGACCCCAATTGGATGTGGGAGGGTCGATCGGAGAGGAAGGAGGCCAACCAGGCTAGGGCCTAACCCATGATGCCAAGGTTGTCATGGAGACAATTGATCAGGATGGTGTTGTTGACTGTGTCGAAGGCAGACGATAGATCAAGGAGGATGTGGACAGAAGGAAGGCGAGAGTCGAGATTAGAGACCAAGTCTTCACTGTGTTCAGGAGAGCAGTTTCTGTGCTTCTGGCTGCTCTGAAGCCAGACTGGTGGTCATGGAGACAACCAAAAGATTCAGTATAGAGAGTAGCATGTGGTTGATGGGGTCATAGAAAAATTGTGCCACAGTTGAGAAGAATTCAGAGCTTGGGAACATGCTGCCTAAGTCTGTGTCTCAACATTCTAGTGCAGATGGAATCAGTATATTTTCACACCCAGAGGATTATCCTAACCTTAGAAGAGTGGTTCTCAACCTTTTCGGCTGAGGGATGTGAGAGGAAATGCCATCTTGCAAATGTGTACAAGTCCTGGCTTTTTAAATTTTTATAAATAATACAATGATGTGGTAATTTTATCTCAGAAAGGCCTGTCTGCTAACCAGAATCCCATTTTCTTATGTTCAATGCCAAAAGCATTGTGACACATGTAGCCTGCTGCATCCATCTCTAGATTTTCATCCCCTGCTCTCTAGTGGCACAGAACAGGTCCAGAGGTCACATGGGCCCTTTTGATAGCTGCTGTGACAGGCAAGTAACTTCAGTACCAAAGGTGCATTTAAATCACCCCCATCTCTTCTAAAACTACATGCTTATGGGGAATTATCATCATTGGGGCTGTTTAATCTTTGAACATAAGGCATACCTGAGTTTGGGGTATGGTGGCTGGTAATTCGTATACTTCATCATCATTAACATTATTTGGCCGTAAGACCATCAAAGTACATCATTATATCATATCAATAGGTGGATCAGTGCAAAAATTAGTAACAAGAAAACCAGGGGTCCCCCCATCTTAAGCAACTAACAACACAATGCCCAACCCCACCAAAATCAATACACAGCTAAGCCAATAAATAAGGTACTCAATATTTGACTATGGGGGGGAGGCTACCGCAGCCATTACAGGGCCCCACAGATCTTGTTATGTTATATTATGTTATTATACTTGTACCGCGCCAATGCCCGTGGCCATCCAGGCGCCGAGAGACAGATAGGTGACAGGAGAGCTGCTTACGGGTATTTTTACTAGTTGAAAAGGTACAAGATGGTTTTCTGTTTCAGGCAGCAGTAGGGGTAAAGCATTCCATGCCTTGGCTCCTAGGATGTGAAAGGCCCGACCAAAGCCAAAGTCTAATTTTACCCGATGTAGTACCATTAAGGAACCTTCTGCTGACCTGAAATTTCTTTTTGGCTGATAGGTGTTAACTTTGTCTTTCAAGTAGGCAGGTGCATTACCAAAAATGCACTTATGGCATATGGTTAGCAGTTTAAACTGGATTCTAGCTCCTACTGGGAGCCAATGTAGCTTGTTCCTTGCTGCAGTGGTTGGTTCCAAACGCTTCATCTGGAAGATTATGCGTACAGCTGCATTCTGGATTTTCTGTAGTTGTTGGACATCGGCCTTGTTTGCACCACCTAAAAGTGTGTTGCAATGGTCCACCCGTGGGAGGAGAACCACTCTCACGAGTTTAGTGCGGTTTTCAATTGAGACCAGTGGTGCAACTTGCCTAAGTACTTTAAGATGGTAATTAGTACTGGTGGTAATGGCTGCTACATGGGCTTCACAGTCTAGGCTGTTGTTCAAATATGTGCCTAGGGTCTTTACCTTCTGTACTACATTTATTTGGCTACCGTCTATGATAAAACCAACATACTCCTGACCAGCTTGATTTGCGCCTGCCGGGTGCCGAATAGCATGAGTTTGGTCTTAGTTGCATTTAGACAGAGCCAATTTGTGGACATCCAGCATTTTCTGATTTGATACACCGCATCCAGCGTGCGTTGGTCTTTCTCATAAGCAGCAGTAATGTCAAGGACCATCTGAAAGTCGTCAGCATAATTACAACAAAAATATCTGTAATAAATCTAAATCATTGCAGAGGGGAAACATGTAAATATTAAACAGCAAGTGGGAGAGACACGCCCCCTGGGACACTCCACACATTCTAGTTTGTGACTTGGAGGCACTGTTACCCCAATGCACTTGTGACTGGCGGCCCTCAAGGAAGGATCTCATCCAGGTTCTGGCATTCATAGATAGGCCCCCGACAGTTTGCATCTGATCAAGTAGTATTTTATGATCTAGCAAGTGAAAGGCTGCTGATAGAGCTAACAACATCAGCAGCCCCGACTTGCTATGCTCCAGCTTAGAGAGCATGTGTGTCTGTAGGTCCAGGAGGGCACTCTCTGTGCCGTGATGACTTCTGAGCCCTGACTGTTTAGCAGGCAGGATACCAGCAGTCTGTACATGGGCCTGTAACTGAGTGGTGGCTACCTTATCTATAAACTTAAGGAAAAATAAGGTGTTGGCAATGGGTCTTAGGTTGGCTGTATCGGTGGGTTCTAGTCCCACTTTTTTTAGCAATGGAGTAACTGCTACATTTATTATTGACTGAGGAATGACACCCGTCCGAAAGGAGGCATTCGCAAATCTACAGAGGAAAGGTGCAAACAGTTCCTTATGTTCCAAAATGTGTTGTTCTCCCAGACAGTTGGTGGGGTGCATGGTTTTAAGTATGTTTACCATTTCGGATGTGGTAGATTCCTTAAATGTAAAACCTGTGGCCAAGCCAGATAAGGTTACGGTTTTGGGTGTTTCATTTAACAGAGTTTTTAGAGGATTGACACAGGTTTCTGGCGTCTCAATAGGAGTTAGGTTGGGTGTCAAGTTAGGCAAGGAGGATGCCAAGGCTTCTTTCTTAATTTATCTTGAGCTTTCAGTAGTTTCTCGGCGAAAGCCTTCTGTACTCAATTACAGTCATCGGCTGTAGGTTTAATAGAGGGAATTGAAACAGTGGGTTTCTCCCCTGATCTAAAAAGGTGAAAGGGTTCTTTCGTCTGGTCTCTGGCCAAGCTAATTTGGTCATTGTAATAGGTTTTCTTCACCTCAATGATCTCGGTCTTATAATGTTTCTCTTTGGATTTCCAGGCCAACAAATTTGTTGTGGTGTTACCCCTACACCAAGTATGTTTGGCCTGCTTTTACTGGTCCTAAGTTCCGCCGGAGCTGGAGAAAACCATTTGTGGCGGTTAGGTAGATCTCTAACAAATTTATCTTTCATCGGGGCATATTTAGCAAGAATTTCTGAGATCTCCTCATTATAACTGCTTATGAGCATCTCAGGGCCATCAGTGTCATTAGTTTTAGTCATCAGTGATTGTATATACCCAACCAAGATAGGGGCAGCAATGTTCTTAGAATTTCAAGTTTTAACTATATATATGCGGGTTCATGCACTCTTCGTGCTAAAGGTGGGAGCCTCAATACACAAATGACAAAAGAATGGTCAGAACAGATTCACGGTGTGGTCGTGATGTTTCCAACCTGATTATTTCTGCTGCCAATCCAATCCAATATGTGGCCCTTGTCATGCGTAGGGTCAGTATTATGGACTGTGACATGATGTTTTTTTAAAAAAATGTTTCCAGTTCCAGTGCTTTTCTATCCTGTTTGTCACCTTTCCAGCGGTTGAAGTTGCCTAGGATGACCAACCCTGCATTAGTAGTCATCATGGGTGTGACAGTATTAGCAATATCCTCATTAAAACTATCTGAGGTACCAGGTTCAGACTGTAATTAGGATTGGATGTCAATTTAACGTGCATGATATCACTTCCTGCACATTCAATTTTAACCTCATAGAACCCTAATAGTTTTTTGCATATAATAGCTACTCCACCCCCAACACTGTCCTCACTGTGTTTCCCCAAAACGTTGTAACTAGAGGGGGTCACCTGTTCTATGGAGGGTCCATGGGCGTCGGTGAACCATGTTTCAGTGAGACACATAATGTGTACATTTTGTTCCTGGATGTAATCGTGTATGTCTAATGTGTGTCTCGCTACGGAACCGGTATTCAATAAAGCTGCAATGAGTTCAGGGGGCAAGGTATGAGTCCCTGGTAAGAGTGGTGTATTATTATTAGTTTTAGGTGTGTAATCCTAGGAAACAGTACAGGCCTTACCTGGGGCTTCCATGATACCAACTGGTACTGAAAAACGTCAAGATGTGTGGGCATGTCTGCACGTCTGCGCACAGACCCGCACAGACTCGCAGTTCCGTTCGCGCAGGCGCGTTTGCACCAGAGGATGGATGAAATAGGATACAAGAACTACAATCCTGCTGGTTATTGTAGTTCTGTTTCTCGCCTAGCTTGTGTGTGCCGAGAAAGTATCTCGGATTCAAATCACAGGATTCAGTGCAAGATAACACAAGCTTAACACGACTTCAAAGGTAAATTAATTATGTTTCAGCAACAGTTTCAGGCAGTTTCTTAAAAATTAAATCTCATAAAAAACTGTTTCCAGGGGAACTAAATTGGCTCCGAAAGCTTTGAAAACTGGGGACCGATGCCTATTGGAGGCATGTGTTCTGTGGGGAGATGAGAATGACGAGGGGGGCCGCACTGATTGTGATCAAACTGCTGGACGTCAGCCACCGTCGCTGGCCATTTCCCAATATGTCTGTGGCCATTCTTGAGTCCCTTAGTTCAATGCGCATGAAATCATAGAGGCACCCCTCCCCAGAAGATAATCTTCTGATGCTGAGGATATTCTCTCTGAGCAGCATCCATATTCTGACCTCATCCAGTGAGTACATTTGTTTGTGGGAGTGTCTCTAGATTCTACGTTGTCACTAGAGCTTTTAGGGACCCTGTGCATAAAAACCACACCTTTTCTTTGTGCCCCTCTTCGAAGGTTTGGAACACTATGACATGGGGGATATGAAGCTGATCTGTATCCACCTTCCTTGCGCCCCCAATTTTCCTACTTGTATGTAACATTGGCCCCCACCCTTGGGTAACCCCCCCCATCAGTTCCCCACCGAGTGAATGATCACTTTTTGCCTGGGCAGAATTAACTATGGGACTGGTGGCAACATCTTTTTAGTCCTGGGACCCCTTTACAGACACCACCTCTTAATTAACTGGTTCCCATCAGCGATACAGATGCTGCTATATTCCGTCTCAGGGATTACAAGTACCCTAATGTTGGCGTCACTGATTGCATAATAGAACGCTACAGTGCCTCTTCCTCTGCCTCTGCAATGTTCTAAAATGTATAATAGCAGCTTCTTTAGGGCCACCAGTTCAGCCAAAACCAGTGTACAATTGCACTCCTGAACTACTTCGTTAGCGATGGGGACTGGGACAGGGTTAAAGGATGGTTCTAATGTGGGTGAACACAAGAAATTGGCCTCCCGTAAGTGTGCTCTCCCAATTGGCGATTCACATAGTCCTGCTGTCTGGTGGTCAAATTGTGCATAGTTGCTGGGGGCCCTTTTTCTTGTGGGTCTGGACCATAGGAGCCAAATGTTGCATTCATGGTTATAATAGCTGCAAATTGACTCTTGAAAATGTGTTGCAGCAGGGGTTGGAGCAACGCAGCTATTGGTTACAGTGGCAGATGCAGCAAAGACAGCGGGTACAGAATGGGGGAAGATCTTTTGGGGCTCTAAGTGGTACTTCTAGGGCCAACAGTCGGTCAGAGAGATATAAAGGCCAGTGGGTTCTTAGGTAGAGAACGGTGCTCGTACTGTTGTTGGACCACAGGCCCTGTGAGAAACCTGAAGGTGTCTCCCTATCTAGTCCCTGGTGATCTGTCATCCACGTGGCCAGAACACGACCATCGCTATTGGATTCAGTTCCTGGGGGTGGGCCAGTGAGGGAGGATCACCTGGATGGGGGTTCCTTTGGGAGTGGGACTCCGACGGGTGAGATGCAGCATATTGCCTTCTTTCAACACCTTTTCCCCAGCCTACCATGTAGGATATTCCAAAATACTGCCTATACCCCTTTCCGACACGAACACTCCCGCACAATACAAAAGACAATGGACTAACACCAGAGCCGTTTACCTGGCATTTCCCAATACAAGGGTCAGGCAAAGTCACAAAATTCACCAGAATCACACACACCTGATGACCCTTTCCCTTCCCTACAGGGCTAAAAGGTGGAGCACGAGAGCAAAGGACGAACAAGGCAGACCGCACAACCTGAGGGCTAACTCAGCATGGCAGTTCAAGAAGAGGTGAAAGACGATGAATACTGAGAGAGTGACAAGGAGAGAATGACCTTTTCCTTTCAGATCCAGGTCCATGAAACCTCAGCAAATGGAAACATAAGACTGCGAACAAAGGCAAGCGTGTGTTGCAGCAGATGTCTACACAAGACCCTCCTGTGCGGATAACCAAGCTGGGGAGAGGCGCTTGTCATGGTGGTACCAACCTTGACTCAAAGGTGAAGAAACCCAAGCGGTTCATCACAGCTGGTGAGTCGAGGGTAGAGTCGATAAGAAACCAAACTGTGTTGAATGAAAAGTATCAAGAGCTGATTTCAATTTTGAAAGGAACTATTGAGAAAAGAGGGGGAAAACCTGTAACAGAGGCGACCAGCACAACGTGGGTGCTCAGGCAGGAAACTCCGGCAGAGGGGAGCCGATAATCAGGGGCGAAGCCTGAAGAACTGTTTTAAAAGACATTAAGACCTGTAAACGTAAGAAGCATTGGAAGACCAGGGGAAGTGAATGGTCCCCCTTGTCAAGGGGGTCTGAGTCTGGTCTAGAGAGATCCAAGGTTGAAATGTCCTCACCCAAAGTCCACTTGCAAAGGAACATTTTGTTTGTTTGTTTGTTGTTGAATACATCAGGCCCTCAAAGGCAAGAGACTTTTTAATGAAAAGAGACTTATCCATCGAAGAACCTGATAGCTGGAGCGGAACTGTCGGCTCATGCTGAGAAAGCTTGCGTGTGTGCCGTGCTGCAAGGTCCCACCTTGTCCCGTGCTGAAAATGTGGGCAATGGAGACCCCAGGCAATCACATCCTGACCTATTATTTGTGAACAATTCTTTCTTTATTGAACCTTTATCCCACATTTATTTTGTAATTAGTTGTAAGGAATTGGCAATAGGTTTTTCTTAGTATAGGACCTTTTATTTTGAGACAACGCCACAAGGCCTGCCTTATTTTTCATTTTATGGTTGACGCTGGCTCCCATCTTAGATTTAGGTTTATAATAGGGGTTTTTCCACCATACATTTACAGTTTAATAAACACCCTTGAACTGTGATCACTTGTGTCTGTCTTTACTGTTGCGGCCATGAGTTCCTTACAGTGACCATGCCCATAGGAGCATTATTTGCAGCTGGCCCCCCTCTGTAACTGCATACTGTTTCTGTACAGGCTGACTCTGACCTTTTGTTACTCCAACCAAGCTCCTCCGCAGGATCCCCCTCAACAGTATGGATTATATTAGGGTCATCAACATTGACTTTTTCCCCTCAGAGTGGTTGGAACGCTTCCAAGGAAATTAGGTTCCATGTGTTAATATCCCCGCAAAAATATTGCCATACAAAAATATTGCCATATTTTTGTGGCGATATTAAGGCATGGAACCTGCGGGGGACACCCCGGCAGCCCCTGTATCATTTTAAAAGGGGCGGGGGACACCCTCGCAACCCCCACTCCCAAAAAACCCTAATATTATCCCCACTAAAAATATTGCCCGTGGCTGTTCCTGATGACCATATATACGGCGATATTTTTGGTGGGGATAATATTACCTGATACCGGAAATTATTTATTTATTTGATCAGTTTGTAAGCCTCAACCATTATCATTACAGGGCTATGGCTGTGGCTATGGCCTACATCCTTGCCGGTGCCTGTCATTGCCAGATGCAGCATCTTCCATTTGACTGCTAGAATTTTACGCT
Organism: Ambystoma mexicanum; assembly: GCF_040938575.1. Lineage (NCBI taxonomy): Eukaryota > Metazoa > Chordata > Amphibia > Caudata > Ambystomatidae > Ambystoma > Ambystoma mexicanum. The sequence goes on from NC_090941.1 coordinate 308,510,566, forward strand.
TCCCAGAACGTATGGGTGGACCTTGCAGGATGAGGGGGGGAGAGGGTGAGGAAAAACAAGCCAAGACCTCTGTGGCCACTGCAATAATCGCCATGTCCATGACAGTTCAAGTACAGGTAGAAAAACAGGAAAGAGTTCAAAGGGAGTCAGACCAAAGCAACACTCGGCATGTAGGAGTAGGGGGTCCAACAGGGGATCAAACAGAGCTAGTTAGGCTCCACCTCCCTGTTGCACTCCTCACCTTCCATGCTCCTTTGTACTTCACTACGATGTTTTCTCTTATGGGGAACGTGTCAATGGCACCAAGGGACAGTCCCCTTTTGTAGCTGTACACCCCCTGAGTAGCTAAACACCCCAGAGCCCTTGGATTTCTGCAGGCTTTGGTCCTTGTGGGCCTGGGAGTGGTTTTTGAAAGGAGTGGGGAGGTGTGGCCTGGTGCTCCAACGCTCAAGATGACGGCAGACTTCTGGAATTGCTTCTGCAGCCCCCTACAGGAACTAGACACCCCCACACCCTTGGATCCCCACGGGCTTTGGCCCTTGCTGGTCTGGCAGCATTCTTTGAATGGTGGGGGGGCTTGGCCTGGCACTTGGGCGCTTGACATGATGGCAGCCTTCTGGTAGTGCTTCTGCAGCCCCCTGGAGGAGCAAAACACCTCTGTATCCTTGGATCCCGGTTGGCTTCGGCCCTTGCAGGCCTGGGAGCAGTTTTTGCGTGGCCTGGCACTCAGGGTGCACAAGATAATGGCAGCCTTGTGGAAATGCACCCCCCTGGTCTACTGTCTATAGCCTCACCATGTGCGGTGAATATATTCAATTTAGGGGAAAAGCTCCATTTTCTAATGTCTGACCATGCATGGTTCATGATATCAGATTTAGGGGAATAGCTTTACTGTCTATAGCCTGAACATGTATGCTACAGGACATGTTATTTTGGGAGATATAGCTGCTTTTTAAACCTTGAGCATGTAAGGCACAGTATTGCAATTTTGTTGTCTAAAGTCTGACCTTGTATGGTACAGAATATGCAATTTAGGGGGATAGTTCTGACCATGTTCATTGTGCTATGTGCGATTTAGGGGTATAGCTGTGCTGCCTAAAACCACCTGAGCCTGTAAGGTACAGTATATTTAATTTAGGGGATAGCTATGCTAACTAAAAAATGTCCATGTACAGTGCGGTATGTAATGCAATGTAATGTATATGGTCTTGTATAACACCCTTCTGCAACCTTTGGTGGCCTCACTGCGTGTGGCTCTGTAAGAAAAATTGGGTTCATTAGTGGAACAACTTGAGAGGCAGATGCAAACCTGCATTGTTGATGGGTGAGCGTTCAGAACTGCCCGGTTCCTGGAAGTACCTAGTTCATTTGTACCAACACACTTTCATTAGGTTTGGCAGAGAATCTTGCAATTATGTTATACACAGGATAGAGCCCATGATCTGATAGACTAGAGTGCTTTGGGTCTTGTCAGCCATTGATGTGAGAGTGTTTGATAGGCCTAAAGAGAGAGCTTAGTGATGGTTTGATTAGTGGTGATGTTTTAATGACAGGGCCTCTAGTGGGTGTCTGTAGGGGATTTGTGTGTGAAGTGTAAGGTGGTAGGAGAGTTTAGGGGGGAGTCAGTCAGCGGAAGACAGGAGTCGGCCTTATAAGGTGAAACAGCCTACAAACCTGAATTCCTCTAGGACCAGCCTCTTCCATATAGGCCCTATTTTGTCTTGCTTCTGTTTATCCAACCCTTCCTCTCTCTCGCTCTCTCTCACGATGTCTTTCTTTCCCTCTCTTGCTCTTTCTTTCTCTCTCTCTCCCTCTGTCTCTCGTTGTTCCAAATCTGTCTCACGTTGTTCCAAATAGATACATTGTAACCCATGTGCAACACCGGAATTGCAATCTGTGAAATCAAAGAATGTCGTTTTACAAACGTGAGGGCCATTAAGGATAGTGACATTAGCTACCCTTGTCATTCACTGGGTAGACTGGGTAGAGATGCATCAGGAGATAAAATAGATGGCTGCGCTTTGCTGACATTGAACACTGTCCATCCTTTTTAAAAGATGGCAACTATATGCTCCGCCTAAAACACCGGGTGACTGTCTGTATATAGCAATTATGGGCCAGCTGCGTAATAAGTTGTACTTATCGATCATTATATATTTCTTTGTGTGTGTTATACAGTGAAATTAATCCTGCAGATTTAGTTTTCCATCATGTGCACATTGTCTTTGCCTTAATTAAGGCATAGAGTTCCACATTGTATCCATGCATTTCTGAACAAGTGCACTCCCAGGTCCTCTTTTAAAATTCAGTGCTGTCAGTCTCTTACTTCAACTAGCATCAATATTGAGGATTATCCTTGCATTTGTTGCATAAGTAATGGGGTTCTGGGAGTTTCTCTCTGCCGGCCTATATCACAGGTTTGAGTCTCAACCAGAGTCTTTAGCTCACCATCCGTTCACAGAAGAGAAATGTCCACTACATATCAGTCTTTGTCCTGCACAAGGGCAGTCCAGCACCGAAATACCAGGCAATTCTCTTCTGAACAAGAGTACCAACAGCTATGCCATACACGTGTTTTGGCCTGGTTGGGCCTCGTCAGTGAGGTGGAGCTGTGCCTCTCTAAGAATAGTGAGCAAGGGTTCCACGTCTGTAATACCCTAGTAACAACATTGCTTTGCCTCTGACTGTAAACTCACCACAGGCATTCAAGCTAACATAATCTTACCACTGTTACTCAGGTACACTGCTCCAAGATGGTGACGACTACTGCCATAAAATCCCACAGACAACAAAAATTGAAAATGGTCCTCAAATTAATTTTGAATACTAACGTTATAAACTTTGTTCTCATACCTTTCTTGCCACTAAATATTCTATCGCAGTCAGTCCATTCTTATAATATTTTTTTTTATTTTTTTTTGTTAACCTTTTTGGTTTTTACAAAAATGCGAAATTTCAGGAGTGGTCTTTCAGGATGTGCTGCGTGAATATAAAGAGAGCTATATTACGACACCACTTAGGAAGAGTGATCAAGTTTCGAGGGCTTGAGCGTGCTCATTGGGGTGGCCAATCCTGGGGCTCAAGTTTCCAAAGTTCGTAGCAGAAGGGGAGCCACTAGCATCTTTGTTGGCTTTCGTCAGGGCCTACGACAGAAGTTTGGCTGCCGTTCTGGACCATCTTGCAGAGTCATCGGCTATCAGTCGGGCCCAGCAAGTTTCTTCGTCTAGTGCTAGTGGATCGCTGATAAGTGGTGTCATAAAAGTTTGTCTCTCACGTCTTAGTGCTGGACATTTCATGAGGAGGTGGCGAACCTTTTCCACTTGATCTTGCACACCGCACAGGTGACAGTCAGACTTCGGAGCCAGAGCTCTTGCTGCTAGAATTTCCCTAGTGTGCAGTAAGTTTAGTCGAGCACGCAGAAAGGTCTTCCTTAGGTTTTTTTCTGGAAATTTCTCGCAGTATTTTAGGGGCACGTTTAGCTTGTTGTGAGTTGGTGGGAGGTGCTTTAAAGACTTGTACTGGTGGGTTAAATCGACAGTATTTATCCAATCTTGCTAATATTTTATTATTAAGCACAGACTTATAATATTATAATGTTGTATCTATTTAATGTCCACGCTCAATTACTCGATCATTAATGGAGACCACTGGGTCCACAAATTAATACAAAATACTCCCCCTTGGTTTTGTTGTAATGAAGGTGTTTTCTTTAATTGCTTTGCCTATACATATATCGCTCATCTTTTGTTTCAGCAAACAGAAATGTTTTTGAAAAACACTTAATTACTAATCCAATATTTCAGACAATGCACTTAAAATCCTCTCAATAGAATTTCCTGTCTGAGTATTGCCGCTGAGGTGTCTTGTCACTGCCCTTTCCTGCTTTCTACAGCTGGAGCTAACGAAAGAAGTGATCATAATCTACACATATCCCCTCGACTATATGTAATCCCTGGCCCCAATGGGGCTTGTAATGACAGGGGGTTATAGATCATTAAATATAAATAACTGTTCAATAAAAGACAAGACTCAAGAAGGAGTGTAAAAGCTTTTATTGGTGAATGAATGTATGCCAAACACTCCATTAGCTCTTTTTGAATTCAAACACCCTCAAAACCTAAAGGACAAACTGGTTCATTAAACAAATTCAAGAAAACAAGAACTATTATGTCAAGCTGAGACCTTTCTCCGCTAAGAGGTCATTTCCCATGTGGAATGTGTAAAGCATGTAAATATACTTCAAAGACACTATCTTTTAAGATCAGTGAAAAGAATTGGGAGCTAAGATTTATGTCTAATTGTAAAACTGTGAATGTGGTCTATTGTATATAATGCCCTTGTGGCCTAAGATATATTGGGCAAAAAATGAGAGCAGTCCATATACGGTTCAATGAGCATAGATCAAGGATCAGCTGTAATAACTTGACAGAACCTTTAGTAGACCACTCTATAGAATACCAGCACACAGCAGAAGATCTGAAATGGTGGGTCTTGAACTTAGTACAATGCACATCTAATCCGCAGAGTGTTACTTAATAAAGAGGCCCGCTGGATACATCGCCTCAACTCCTTGGAAAAAGGACTACATGAAGGAATTACAATGTTTGGATGAATTTGATGGAGCAAGTACACATATCTATGAAAGGCACTGTGGAAAGGTTATTCACTGCCTACTGAATTTAAGAGAGTTTACATTCTGCAGTTAACAGTAAGCTATAGCCCTCTATATTAAATGCATACAGTTTAAAAGTATACCATACTTGGTGGTATTTATTTAAAAATAGGTTAACCATTTGCGATGTGTGTGAGAACGCAAACTAATCTTCCAGCTACTCGTGTATCTATGGGTTTGTCAACACAGGATACCCAAGCAGAGATTGCACCCAAGTTATCAATATGACCACACAGCACTTGCAGGTCTAACCGTGTGCTTGCTCCGAGACTTTGCATCATAGCACTCGTGTTCACAAACACAGATCACTGTGTAAACAGATACGTGGCTTCAGACGACGATGTCCAGGCGATTTCATGCAGAGGCACTCTAATAAGATTGTCGATAAATGTTTGATTCTCTCTGACACTGACACTTTCTGTGAATTTTCTAGATACCTGCCAACACTTCAGCAACTTGTTGGCTGCACATGTAGGAAGGCGACCAAGATAGGACCACCTCCAAGTTTTCTAGGCGTATTGTCTCCGCCTCGCTACCAACCACTGGTGAGCTGTGGGGGTAAGAAATGCCCTTCTAACTTTATTTTACAGATTGATGTCTTAAGAGAAACTCACTTTTTATATTGCTGATGTCCTGAGCGACACTCAACATATCTAACAGGTGCCATATCCTGTCCTTACCAGGTGTGCATACAGACTGCTGATGCTCACCAAATCACAAAACGGAATGATAAACAGCGAGACTAGCTCACCCACAGCCTAGACTGGCAAGCTAATTCAGATCGCAGCACAGGTAATTGCATCTAGGCATTAGAATTATTTGCCCACCACTCCGGTTAGAAAACTAAGTTTGCAATGTTAATGCCTGTGAAAAATTTTCCACTTCCATCCAAGATAGCTCTTCTCAATGATTTTCGGTCTACAGTGAAGTTCTTCCGAATAATTTCTTAAGGGGAGCAGCGCATGAGCCTTTTGTACCTCCAGCAGGGAGTTTTCACCTTTTGCTAAGAGGGTAAATTGAATATGTCAGGCGTTCTCCTATATACAACACAGAGATTTTACCACAACACATGGGTTCGGTGATGGATTTATCCTCCTATTTTTACTTTTGGTGTAGGTATTAGTATGGTGCCATGACCCCGTACTCTTTTCCTGAGTTGCTTTTAAAGTTTCACGTGGTGGAGGTGTTCTGGACCATTGCTACATTCTCCAATCAACAAAAGGGTTCTGTGAATTACCCCTCACGGTAGTCTTTATTTATTTTTATATTTCTTTTACTCCTCAGTGGTTGGTAAAGCAATCATGTTTTGGTCCTGAGGAAGGTGGAATAACATGGATAACAACGCCTAAATGTATAAGCCATGTGTGATCTTTTTAGACACACACTCACTTGTGGCTGCCCAGTACTAATACACAAGTGCTGTACTCTAGACCCCTGAACTTGAAAGTTTACCCTTGTGGCTCCCAAAGCCCTATGACGTTCACACGCAAGTCCCTCAGCAGCCACCCATGGCAGAGCAGGCCTTTTCTGAACAGAGCAAGAATGCCACAACAGTAAAAGGTACTGTCTTGTTCAATGTTAACTTAAGGCCTGTTATAGACTGCTGAATAGGGACTTCGTTAATAAGGGCAGTCTGCAAATGCCCAGGTCATGTAGCTGGCGGTAATCAGATTGGTATGGGGAAAGTGGGAGTTTGGGATGTTCAGGAAGCGATGCTCAGAGGGAGAGGTGGGACCTGCTTACCCATATTATGGCATTATTAATCACGGATTGGGAACATGGAGTGGGGCATGGATAGTTTTGAAGGTATTGGAGATGGTTGAAGAATCAATTCCTTGTATATAAAAGCCCATCAGGGCGCCAAAACCCCCTCCTCTCCTTGTCTGCTCTGTTCCCCCAGTGTACTGTACCTTATTGAAAATCCAGAACTCAGTATTGTGTCCCATCTCCTGAATTCACACCATTTTATTTGCATTTTGCTCAGCGCCTCACCAGAGCAGCTGGTCTGGGATGGTGGTGTGGTGCCAGTATGGCCCATTGCTAGCCCAGGGGATAATAATTATATCATTGTGCACCCCTGGGTAAAAAAAACAAAAACAGGGGCGACATATATCCCAACATTATTGGCAGCCACTTGAGTGATGGGCCATACCTCACAGTGCTCAACACCTATACATTGGAAACAAAGGTATTGTGGGATGTTCTGACGCACTAGGCTCTGCCCTGCAACATCACTGTGTGCTGCTTTCATCAGAAACAACAGAATGGCCGCCAAAAAGGCCTATGTGCGCTAAAGAAATCTCTGAGAAGTGCGCAGGGAAACCGGAAAAAATAGGCTGCCAAATCTATCTTGCCTGTGTCAGTGGTAGAACAGGAGACCACACTGCTAAAACCTGTCATTGGGCTGCCCACAGAGTGAAATGGAACTACCTGAAAAGGCAGTGCTTCATTGCCAGGAAAACCCAGAAGTGCTCTAAAATCTGTTTTTCCTTGGCTGTTGAAATTGCAAAATAATGGTTCCCCAAACATCAGAAAAGATCCAACAT